>NC_066619.1:119560581-120810581 GCF_025201925.1 Gopherus flavomarginatus
TCTGCGACTGGTCCACAGACAAGTTAGAAGAATGGATCCTATCCTCCTGCCCCAATGCCTGCAGATCTCCTTAGCGCACAACTCATGTAACCAGGCTGTACTCTGATCAGAGAGACAGTCTCAATGACAGGTTATACGAGGCCAGCCCTCAGATACAGTATGCCCAGGCCCTCACATCCAGGTTTTGCTTCAGATTAAAAATCTTCCATTACAGATTAGAACCAACATTCGCTTTACACAGTGCACAGGCATTGAATGCTGGCTCTCTGCACCAGGGTGAATCTTACTCCATTGGAGTAAGAATTGGAGGGTCAAGCTCTTGGATCCCCCACCCCTTCTAGCCCTTCCCAATGCTGCTTCAGAGTGAATTATAGATTTCCCAACAATCCACATTTTGCTCCCGGGCACTCCCTAGCATCTCTCTTCTTTCAGCTGACTTCTCAGAGACTCATCCAGACCTCTGCCACTGTTCTCAGGGCTATATTTTCTTTGCTGTGCTGCCATCTCTTTGCTTTCACTTCCCATCCCCAGCAATCCCCAAGAAGCTCTTCAAAACAGTCTGGGTTTGTCTATGCTGTGCTGGAGTATGGACTACGGGGGTCTGAACTGCAGCATACAGCAGTGTTATGTTTTGACTGCCCAGTGTGGACACTGTTGGCATGAACTCAAAGTTGCTTAGTTTGCATTAACGTAGTCCTGCTTGAAAGAGATGCTGTCTTAAGCACAGAATTTAACTGCAGAAGAGCAATGTGTGGATGAAGCTGAAGTTTGAGTGCCTTCCTTCACACACACAGTCCCTTTCACCAATAATTGATATGGGTGTACAAATAACATTCAGATAACAATTACAAATTACAGAAGCTCACTGTATTCTTAAATCGTTTGGGGGTGTTCCCAGAGCTCAAATCCAGTAAAGCTCCTGTACAACACAGCTATGTGAGCTCAAGTTGGAAAAGCACTTTGGTTATTAGCATCCTAACACCTATGACAGTCTCACTTTGCGTCTAGAATTCCTTTATCCGGCACTGTTCTAATGTGTAGAGTAAAGTCATAAATAATTCACCTAATTAAATGTAGGTCTTCTGCTTTCCTTCGAGTCTCAAATATAATAAATGCCATGGCTCATGCACAGAGAATCCATAGGAAACTTGCCTTCCCCAGAGAAATACTTTTATTATTAATCAGCTTCTAAACTGCATTACAAAAAATAGTAGTTTGAATTAAAGAAATCAAATTAATATGGTGATGTAGTTCATAGCAAAAAATATATTGTACCAATGTATTTGCACATCAGGCAATCAGTCTGACTGATGTTTTGTATACCTGTGCCTAGAAAAAATGGGAAAGATTACCAGGCACAGAAAAAAAAATGCTCTGGAAATTCATACATCATTTTGATTCTCATATGCAGGAAAAATAAAAATAGTGAAATAAGGGAAAGAAAGAAAGAGAATAATATTAATCAGAAATGACTTTTTAAGTCCAGTCTATATATTATTATTTGTGCCAATCGAAACTTCTTTCATTAAGATCATATTTCCATGTTTCTAGCCCTTGTGTTTCTGCCGAAAAGCTTAAAAACATGAAACCTAAACAAGAAGGAAACTAAAAAGAATCCAAAATATACTTTATTATTATTATTATTATTAATAATAATAATAATTTGCAGTGTTGTTGTAGCTTTGCTGGTCCCAGAATATTACAGAGGCAAGGTGGTGAGGTCATATATTTTATTGGACCAACTTCTTTTGGTGACAGAGAAGCTTTTGATCTTACACAGAAGTTTTTATTTATAAAAAAACTCTTGTGATTTTTAAGCCAATCATGATTTGGGGTACACTGTCTCATGATTTTCAGTGCTGGGGAGTTGTAATACTACTGTGATTCAAGAAATATACAAAGTTCTTCTGGTAAAACATGTGTGTCTAAACCATGCAAGCCAAACAGATGTAGTTCAAGCAATGTACAAGTTCACTTGCAAAACATACAGAATTTGCAACTAGCACCAACCAAACAGCTCCTTCTTTTCCTTACAAAGCAGGGAAATTGAATTAAAAATTAGGATTAAGTCAAGCTTCAGGATGATCCTGCAAACACTTATGCACACGCTTAATAACTCATTTCATAATAACTATTTAGGTGCATAAAGTTAAGCATTCATGAAAGTATTTGCAGCATCAGCACCTATGTTTAAATCAACATCTCAGAGTCAGAAAATTCCATAAATTAAGGTTCCAATAGCCACATTAGACATATTGTATCTGTATAGCATTTCCTATTTATATTCTGATATTTCCTGAACCTTTGAGTGCATCTTTGATTAGTGCTCAGTCTTTCTAGCGATGGTCAGATGCTCCAACTTTTTACCTCAGTAACTCCACTGAAGTACCCCCACACTGCAATCAAAATACATTTAAAAAGTAAAAACCCTATGAAACTGCAGAAAATGTTGAGCTGATAGAAAATTAAAGGGAAAATGAGTTAATAAAAAAGTCAATAAAGAAAAGTTATAAAATATGATTATGGAGGTAATAAGATGCATGAAAAGAGATACCCAGAGAAATTAATGAATTTCTAAAGACAAATTCTTCATTAGCAAAGCAACAAGGACCTCTCTGAAAAGACCAACCTTAACGTCAAGCAGCATCTGTTTATCACCAGTTTTCAATAGGAGCATCGATGGAGAGATGAGTTGATGGCTTTCCTTATCTAGAGTATGTACATCAGAGCCCACAAAGACTCCGCTTGCAATAAAAGGGGGAGGCTTTGTCAGACTTCTAAACACCACCCCGACCTTCAGAATCCACAACATGAAGCCTGAATTAGACATTTTCTCCCCAAAAAACCTATTTCCCTTCCCTTCCTGTTAATAAATAATCAAGTATTTCACAAACCTAACAAATTATCTCTAGTTCTGTGTGTCAGGAGTTTTCCACCTGGGATCCCTGCCATTCACAGTGTGGAACCTATGATGCTCCTCACTGGGAGAAAGGGTTCAGCTGAAGCTGTTAGCCCAGGGTTAACAACAGTCAATAGGAGAGCTCCCAATGACTTCAGCGGTGCAATTTTAGGCCCCAAATTCAGGAACGTCACTTCCATCATAGGCTGCTGGATTTAGGATGGAACTCACAAATGAAGGGGTATTTATATTCCTCTCAGGAGTGTCACATCACAGCAGTAATAGTAAATCTCCAGGCATCAAGATAAAAGAACATGTGGTTTTGGTTTAAGAGATGGAATGGAACAAGAGCGTATTTTTAATTGTTTAGCTTATTGAATTTAGCAGGTGTCTGAAGCCCTCTAGTCACAGAACAAGTCCAGTTTCTACACATGCAGTCACAGTTCAAGTTTGCCGATTCTGCCCCACTCTGGCCTAGAAGGTCTACTTGAAGGGATGAGACAAGATGGTCCGATAAATATCCTTTATCGGACCAACAGCCATTGATGAAAGAGACAAGCTCTTGAGCTCCATAGAGCAAGTTTCTTGCAGGGATGAGATGCCACTTCAGATCCCTTGGTTTCTCAAGTCCTCAATTTCTCTGAGAAGACTGCTAACAAATAATCCACCTGCTGCGAGTTGTTGACAGTGTTCTTTGTGATACTGACATCTGCACTAGGCAATGAACTGAGACCAACTCAGTTCATACACACCAAACAAACTTCCAATATAGGGCAATAGCTCAACCACTTCCAAACAGGAACAAGGATTTGAAACTGTCCGACGGTGCAAAGGCCTTGTGTCACATTACCAGTTCCCTGATCGATCTCACGACAGCCTGATAATCAAAGTTTTATCAGTCGATTGTTTTCAATAGAAAACCATCCTCTGAACTATCTCTGGGCATACAGAAGAGCTAACCCAAGATGCCTTTCATACAAGTGCACCAGCAAAGTTATTTTTGTCTGGAACTGAAAATATTGAACTCTTTGAGAAGGTGACTCAGAAATATTGAACTCCTTGAGAAGGCAACTCAGAAATAACTTGCATATATCAAAACATTTCTATTTAGCAGCATACTCTGTGTATCCTTAAATCTTTAAATAAGGTGCAACCAAATGTAGTTGGATTAAAATTCAGAATGATTTTTCCCCCATTCAGTATTCATTTTGCATTCATTCAGTAGCTATTTTGGCTTAATTATCCTTTATTCATTTTAAATTTGAATCTGACAGGGTGCTGAGGTTTTGCCTGTTCATTACTTTTTGGATGCTGCATGTTACAAACTTTCAGATAATATATTTTTCCACAAAAATCAGGAACCTTTATTAATATTTATTAAAGGTAATGACAGGAATCAATGGTACAAAACATTTTAAAATACAATGATTTAATACTTAGCAGCTCAGTATGCATCACAAATTGTATCCATCAATCTTTTGTTTTCAATTTTCAAAATCTTTGGAACAGAAAAACTAGCTTCCACAACAACTGTAGTACTTACCATGAGTATTTCAAGGCCTTCATTAGTATCTGTAACCTTGTCCGCATATGACCAGTGGAAATAAATCAATGAATACAATGGTATTTGATAGATGCTTAGAAGAGACTTTTACTATTTTTACCCTGATAGATTAAGTGCAAGGCACAGCACCACAAAGCTTTGACTTGTGTTGTGTGCATCTGTTTTGATTAAAATCCTACCCCTTTCACCCATGCTGAATTGTCAAAAGGGTCCTTGTGTAATATATGCAAAGATTCAGTAGGGGATCGTCAGCCTAGGAAAAATAACTTATTTCAAATGAACTCACACACTCACAAAAAAATCAGTTTCATGGTCTGATTTGATTTTTCTGACTATCCACTTGGCAGGAGTCATAACAGACAGAAAACAAAAGTGACAGCAGCCTGAGGCTTAAAAAAAGAATTAATCAAACTCTTCCAAACAGCTGCTGTATATAACTCATTTTTTTCTTTCTTATTTGATAAGAAACTGATGTTTGCATTAAACTTTTTTTTTTTAATGTTTATTCAAAATACACTGTGGTATGCACTGATCAAAGCCAACAGAATCTTCACTAAAACAATAACATACTCCATGCAGTTACTGAGCTTCAGAGAGAATTAACTAAGAATGCCACCTGGTGGAGGAATGACTAGCAGAGCTGGAAGAATGGAACCTTCTAACAGCCTTGGGCTGGGCCTGAACATTCATCATTGGTGATGGCTTCCAGATGCTCATGAGTAAACAGGTGTCCCTAGGACCTAAAAAAGTACTTACCACATATTTGGTACCCATTTTTAGAGGGTAAATGCCTTCTCTTCCAATCATACCAACCTGCTTTTGTACCCAGTATGATTGGAAAAGCCCACAATAATATATAAAGAAGAGAAGATCAAAAGAGAACAGTGAGAAGGAAAAGAAATATGTACTTTTAAGTGAATTTAGGAGAGAAGTCTGAGAATGCCAACTGAATTTCTCTCTTTATGAAAATGTCTTTCTAATGATCTAAATCTGCAGCGACTGAGGGCTGGTCTACACAAGGAGGGGGGGATTGATCTAAGATACACAACTTCAGCTACGCTATTCGTGTAGCTGAAGCTGAAGTATCTTAGTTTGACTTACTTGGCCGTCCTCATGGCGGCAAGTCAACCACCGCGGCTCCCCCGTCGACTCCGCTTACTCCTTCTGCCGAGGCGTCGATTCAGGGATCGATTTATCACATCTAGATGAGATGTGATAAATCGATCCCCAATAGATCGATTACTACTCACCTATCCGGTAGGTAGTGTAGATGTGGCCTGAGAGCTGAGCATCAGGTTAAGAACCAGATTATCTGGAGAGGCTGAACTGGGAATGTTATGTGTCCAGACTGGGGTAGAAGTTAATGTGACTTTAAGACACTTTTGTGGTCTCCTGATCCTGGGAATCGCTGCTCTATCTTACAACACCTGCTGATAACCAGCGGGGTCTGTTCTGGCAGCTGGAGATCAGCAGGATGTTGGGGGCCCTGTCAATGTCTCCTTTTCCCTAGTCACAATCCCTACCTTGTGCACCAGAAAAAGGAATTGGTGGAGGAGTCACTATGGCCCTCTTCAACCAGAGAATTCTCCTTTGCAAGGGGAATCCTTCCAGGCCACTAAACCAGGTTCATGGCAGCTCTCTGCTGCCCAAGTGCTACAAAAGGTGCCAGAGGGCATTGGATTGTTAGACCCTGATGTTTTCCACACTCAAAGGTCACCATCATGTGATCTTTGTCTGTTGTCCAAAAGAAATTTACAATCAGGAGTATTGTGAATTTCTTATCTCAAAAAGATCCTCATCCTGATCTGATTTAAGCGAACGTACAGAGCATGTGGACTAGACGTGGCACCTCTACAGTGTATGTTGCATTTCATTCCACATTGCAGTGTTTTATTCCAGATTTCTAGCCAGCAAAATGTTTTTATGACCCCCCCCTTCCACACACACACACACACCACCAAGAGTTCTCTGTTTCCAGTGGATCTGATAATAGCAACAACAATAAACTTCTACAGAAGATTCAGTGTTTGAATCAAAGCTACTATAGCTGAGTTTCCAGTTGAGTTTCTATTGATTCATCTTTCTCAGTAAGTGGGTATCAAATTGTTTGGATCATTGATGGCATCTGCTACCGGTGCTTCAACTTGTATTTGATTTACAGTAGCTCTTGGGCTTAATGGAAAAAGCAGAGGGAAAGGAGCAAGTCAGTGTACTATTTACTAGCATTACTGGAGGTTTCAGCTTGGTAGCGGGCAGCATACTGACATTGCTCTGCTGCTTTTAGACTGGGGCTGTGATGCATGGAAGACTTGGCTTGCCTAAAAGAGAGATTAAAAGCCATGCTATTCAAATACAAATCTGGCTTTCTTTAGTCGTATTATTTAACAAAGTAGAAAATAATTTACTCATTCTGGTGAAGCTCCATCCTCCCCCATTCCTCTACCAATAAGGGCTTGATCCAACTGCCAATGAAATCAATGAGAGTCTTTAAAAGAAGCAGCTTAGGTTGGAGATTGATCCTGCTCCCACTGAAATTGATGGGATGGTTTACATTGTTGTCAATGGGAGCAGAAATCCGGCCCTAGATAGTGTAATGGCCATCCTATACACAATAAACTCAATGTTTAGAGCTGGAGAGCTAGTCTGGTTTTATTTCATTAAGCAAAGGAACTTTTTTGCCTGTGAGGTGGAGAGGAGGATTTCTGTTTTTCAGACTCAGCACAGTAAATTGGTATGGCAGCCTCTGGGAAGGGAAAGGACTCAGACCAGGAACACATATCTGACATGATAAAGAAAATAGGAAAAAAATGAAACCGCATATTAGAGACTATTTGTAACAGTGGTTGAGGCACCAGATCTTGTTGGGAAGTACTTCAGTGAATGCTTAGTCAGCAGGAGCTCTCAAAAGAGATTTGAAAGTCAGCTTTCTCCTAAATTAAAAAGGGGGGGGGGAAGTGGGTTAGTATCACTCTTCTAAACAAGAAAGAACTGATGCAGAGCTTTAAAGAATTCTTTTTTAATTAATGAAAAATGAGAGGGTTTGAGATTTTAACCTGAGGGTCGGAAGTGATGTATTCCACCTTGCTCACTTTGAGTTAGCGTGAAACTTTCTGAACATTAAACAGCTTTAGGTTTGTTTTGAGGATTGATGTCAAAGACAATCAGTGACTTGTTAAAGTCAATGAGTATTCCAAACACCTTTAGAATAAATAAAATGAGCAATTAGGCTCCATTATTATATATTTGTATCACATAACAGAGATTGCTATGAACAAGAGACTGACAGAGGAACGTGACAGGTGAGAGTTAAACTTGGGAGGCAGAGGGGAGGATTTCCCTGATTGCAAATTCAGGGGAAATGAGATGAGTTTTGCAGCCTGTGTGTGTTAGAGGCAAAAATCCAAGAGAAAACCTGAAGAAGCAGTTGTGAGTGTGATCCTCAAAGGAAGTAGAGACAAGGTTTCTTGGGCGCAAAGCTCACCACAGTGGTAGAGTTGGGAATTACTGAGCAAGGAACCAGTCTGTAGTACTTCGTTTTTACTGTGTTCAGGAAAATGGGACTTTGTATACATTTTTGCAAATAAATAAGATTTCACCAAAGTATATAAATCAAGGATATCAGTCATATCTCATCCTAATGGAAACAACCCTGCAGGGCCCTGAACATTGACTTTCTGCTCCGGCCAAGGGGTCAACTATTTTGATAAAGAATTTGAAAACTTACATAATAGACGCTATGATAGGAACAGATACATACAGTGACTAGCTCAATAGGATTCTGCTCCATAATGTGGGCTTCTAGATTCAACAATAATTTTAGTAATAACATTCATAAGATAACTAAGAGTTTTTATAGAGAGTCCCAATTTCTATTACATTTAATAGAGCTTATTGAAAAATGGAAATATATTTTGCAATTTTTTTTTAAAAAGAGGTGTCCCTTTTTCAAAAAATTCAAAATTTTAAATGAGATGATTTTTTGTGAGAAGTTATGGCAAACCTATATCCCGCTTTTTGTCAAAAAAATTGAAATTCAAAGTTTTATAACCCGGTCTATTTAATATTTCTTACCAAATTCTTGTCATCTTTGGACAGAATAAAATGATATGCATAAAAGTTTAGACGATTTAGAGCCCTATACAGTCTTTGCAGAGTTCTAAAATTTATATGTTTTATTCTCTTGAAAAATATAATCACACTTCTTCCTATTTACTCATGCCTAAATTATATATCCATCTCATTTTCCCATCTTGTCCTAAGACTAAAATGCTCATTTGGAAAAGGACAATCCTCAAAGAAATAAAGCTTAGCAATTAAGTATACCTGCTACTTTTCTGGACAAAAATATGATGTTGTGATCACTCTGAAGTCAAGAGCAAAAATCCTATTGATTTCAGTGGGGCCAGGATTTCACCCATAATCTGAGAAGGTTCTCAGTGAATCTCCACTATTTGTCAGCTTTTAGCAATCTTCTTCACTGGCTGGTGGTTATTAGGTCAGGTACAGACAGCAAATTATTTCTTGTATTCAGCTGTTCATGGATAAGAAGTTTGCATGTTCACAAGTATCATGTTTTCCTAGACCAATTCAAGAAGTCTCTAACTGAAGTACCATAATCCTTGCATGTGTGAAGATATGGGGTGAAAGTGAGCTGGTATGGGCCAATACTCCGTACCAGTAAGAACCCACACCAGCCCATACCCAGCCCACATTAAAGCACTGCTGCAGAAGTGCTTTACTGTCCCTGCCCTTTTTGCCTCCCCTGTTGACAGCCCTGCTGGTAGGGTCCATACCGGTAGGGCCGCCGACGGTTGAGGCAAAAGGGGCAAGCGTGATGGGAAGATGACAGTTGGGGACAGGGTTGCCCAGAGGATTCCAGGGGCCTGGGGTCTTCGGCGGCAGGGGGCCCCTGCTTCGGGGGTAAATCGGCAGTGGGGGATCCTTCTGCTCTGGGACCTGCTGCTGAAGTGCCCTGAAGACCTGCGGCGGGGCTCCCCCGCCACCGAATTAATGCCAAAGTGGGACCCACCACCTAAGTGCCGGGTCCCGCTTCAGCAGTAATTCGGCGGCGGGGGGGGGGGTCCTTCCGCCCCCGAGTGGAAGGAGCTGCTGCCACTGAAGACCCAGAGCGGAAGAAGCTTCAGGGACCCAGGCCCTGCGAGAGTTTTCCGGGGGCCCCGGAGCGAGTGAAGGACCCCACGCCAGGGGCCCTGAAAAACTCTCATGGGGGCCCCTGTGGGGCCCGGGCAAATTGCCCCACTTGCACCCCCTCTGGGCAGCCCTGGTTGGGGAAAACCATAAATGAAAAATTTTCAACCAGTTCTACCTACAACCTACTCTCTGTGGAGATCCCAGAGCTGGCAACTATGCTGCATTACCATGGCCGGTGTAATAAACAGATCATCCAGGAGACCCAATGACTCAAAGTATCCCATTGACATCCTGGGCTGCACAGTTCTCTGGTGCTCCAGCTGTACTACAAAGTTACTCTTCCCACTTAGAGCCCACTGGGGAGGGTGGAAAAACAAACACCTCCATCTTCCCCTTTGGGTGGATTATCAGTGATTTCAGTTGGTGCAGGGGTTTACTATACGTTCCCCCTGTGCCTGGCTAGACAAATGAAGGTACTGCCACTTGGAAAGACTTGCATATACTGGTTCAAACTGGATTCTCTGGATTAAGAAAGGATTTTTGGATAAATAGTTTGAGTTTCACCTTAAGAGTAAATGGGCTTGCTTATAAAGATCTGTGTGGTGACTAATAATTGCTGGCATTTACAGCTATTTGTACCCATTGCAGAGAAAGCAAAGCATAGATGCTGGCCTACTTAGGTAGTCAGTCTTGCTGGGAATATCACAGTGTAGGCAGAGAATTGTGCAGTCTGGAAAACCCCGTCAGAGAGAGAGAGAGAGAGAGAGAGAGATGCAGGTCTCCACCTAAGAAAGGGCCAGCTGAGGAGCCAGAAGCCTAGTGTAGATGCCCTTGAGGGAACACAGAGGGAAAATACAGGCACGGTTGCCCTGAACTGGGACACTCAGCTCAGATTTAGCATCCCTGCCCCCAGCATTTAAAAATCATTAATTCTGCACACTGCTGTCAACCTCTCAAAGCCCAAGTGAAGAAATGTGAGATAAAGACATAATATGAATGTACTTAACTTTAAATAATGTGGTTTCTTTAGAATAAAGTGCATGAGGCAGTAATTTCACTTTCATAATTTTTCCATTCAAATGTAAATTATTTAAAGTGAAATTCAGGGCAGTAGCCAACTTTAGTAGAAATAAAGGGATAGTTGCAATATGATGAGGGAAGGCCTTGAGATGAAGGGACTGGCCTGAGATTCAAGAGAGCTAGGTTCTGGCTCTGCCACAGACTTCCAGTGTGATCTTGGGCAAGTCACTTAATCTCTCTGTGTCTCTGTTTCCTATCTTGTAAACTGGTGTCAAGGTTTTCTCCCCCACTTTGAACTTTAGGGTACAAAAAATGGGGACCTGCATGAGCACTTTTAAGCTTAATTACTAGCTTAAATCTGGTACACTGCCACCAGCCAGAATTTAGTGTCTGGCGCACTTTCTGTTCCCCCAAAACCCAGACCCAAACCCCTTGGGTCTTAAAACAAGGAGAAATTACCATCCCCTTCCTTTTCCCCCCAAACTTTCCCCTCCCTGAGAGGCTTCATACCGATCCAAACTCCTTGGATCTTAAAACAAAAAGGAATTAACCATCCCCCCTCCTCTCCCTCCACCAATCCCTGATGAATTCAGACTCAATCCCTTGGGTTTTAAAACAAGGAAAAATCAGGTTCTTAAAAAGAAAGTTTTTAATTAAAGAAAAAAAAGTAAAATTTATCTCTGTAAAATCAGGATGGAAAATGCTTTACAGGGTACTCAGATTCATATATACTAGAGGGATGCCCTCCCCCCGCCCGCCACCAGCCTTAGATTCAAAGTTACAGCAAACAGAGGTAAAAATCCTTCCAGCAAAAAGACACATTTACATGTTGAGAAAACAAACATAAGACTAATCCGCCTTGCCTGGCTACTACTTACAATTTTGAAACATGAAAGACTGATTCAGAAAGATTTGGAGAACCTGGAATGATGTCCCGTCCCTCTCAGTCCTGAAAGCAAACAACAAACCAAACAAAAAGCACAAAGACTTCCCTCCACCAAGATCTGAAAGTATCTTGTCCCCCTATTGGTCCTCTGGTCAGGTTTCAGCCAGGTTTACTGAGCTTCTTAACCCTTTACAGGAAAAAGAGACATTAACCCTTAACCATCTGTTTATGACAACTGGGGATGATATAATAATAGTTTTCCACACATGCTTAGTCTGTCTTCTCTATTTAAACTGTAAGCCAATGGTGCTTAGCAAAAATAAAGCCCCAATTACAGCAGTGCTCTATATAGTGGTTCTCAAAGCTGGCCACTGCTTGTTCAGGAAAAGCCCCTGGCGGGCTGGGCCAGTTTTTTTACCTGCCATGTCCGCAGGTTTGGCCGGTCATGGCTCCCACTGGACGCAGTTCGCCGCTCCAGGCCAATGGAGGCAGCGGGAAGCGGCGCAGGCCAAGGGATGTGCTTGCCACCACTTTCCACAGCCCCCATTGGCCTGGAGAGCTAACTACAGCCAACAGGAGCAGCGATCAGCCGAACCTGTGGACGCGGCAAGTAAACAAACCAGCCTGGCCCGCCAGGGGCTTTCCTTGAACAAGTGACGGACCGGCTTTGAGAACCACTGCTCTTATACATGTCAAAATAACAACAACAATAATAAATAGTGTGATGTGACATGTGGGAAGCTTGTGGCCCTTTGTAGAAACTTTATGGTTACATGCTGGTTAATCACACGGTGGGAAAAGTGAATATTTATTTGAATTCCTAATTGAGATGTAACTTACTATGTAGAAGTTCGGAGCTGGATGAATAATTAAATGAATAGTGTGACACAGCTGGCCCCCAGGGCCTTAGCATCCCCTCCTGACCTTCACTTTGTCTTAGCCACGGCTAAGGATCTTGGCTAATGTTTCCTCTTCTCGCTTCTTTCAATGTGTTTCCTACCTCCTTCCTTCACTGTTTTCTTTCTTAACCTTTGTCTTATATGTGGTGAAAGGAGGAACAAACAACAACAATGAAACATCTCTCTTATTCTTTCAATCATTTCCCCCCTGTGGCCACAGTCTGGGCAGTCACTCCAGAGCTGTCTGACAAATTCCTCTGCTCTGCAATCAGTTCCGCCACCCAGCAGTCAGTGTAAACTAATCTCAAGGGAGGAATTAGCTGGTGCCCCTAAAGAAAGAGGACAGCGAAAAGATCTCACTAAGGGGTGGAAGCAAAACATCTTGGAAAATTTAAGGCTAGCAGGTGCTAGTAACTCTGCTCGAAGAGTGGTCTGGTTCGCAGACACCAGCCATGAGAAAATGATTGGCCATGCTTCTATAATGAATAACGCATGTCGGTTTTTTTCTTCTTGTGTTCAACCATGGAGCCACACAGTTTTGCAAAGATTACCATACCATCTCAGTAAAGGGAAGAACAAATTCATCGTTTTATCCCAACTTTGAACTGGATAATCACCCAGTCTAATGAGGGTTTCTAGTAACTCCTTACTGTTGAAGATAAGGAGAGAAAATATCCAAGAGGGCCTGATCCAATCATGACTTTATTGAACACTGGATAAGCCACTGAATAAGAAACATGAAGTACCTGATTCCTTGGTCATTTACACGGATATAAATAAGGACTAACTATTAACTCTGTTGAAGTCAATGAAGTGGTAGAAAGTGAGGTACTTGCAATTTTTCTCTCATGATCAATTTCTCAGGAAAATTCTACTCTAAAAAAAAAAGATGATGTATGTAGAATTTCAGGTAAATTCATTTAAGTTTTGGAAAAGCCATAAACCATGTTATAACATTAAAGAACACAAGTAAATCTAGAGACATGGGACCAGATTTTCAGTCAGCATAAATAGGTGTATTTCCAGTGTAGCTGTTTCAATTTACAGCAGATGTCGATCCAATCCATGAGTATCAGAGCATGTGTATGTGTCACACTCACTCTCTCTCTTTTTTTTTTTTTAAAAGACACAGTTATAGCCTAAATCAGACCTTTTCGCGCATTCACTTAACAGCAGTGTAGAGATGGACCCACAGAATACTCCTGATTCTTGGGAGGATCAAGAATCCAGACAAACATTGTGACCTGGGCCACATCTACTCAAAGCAAGTTCAGAGAGGCAGTGTGGTACAGTGATTAAAACACTACACAGGAGATCAAGGGTTCCAGTCCCTTCTCAGTCATTAACCTGTTGTGTGATGGGAAGGAAATCAATTTCCCTGTCTATGCCTTTACTGCTCCTACATCTTTTCTGTCTGTTTAGACTCTAAACACTTCAGAGGAGGAGCTGCCTCACACTATGTGTAAGTTGTGGTCTCTAGGCATTATTGTGTTAAAATTAAAAATGGTTCTTTTTTTTGCCAACCCAATTTTGCTATCCCACCTATAACTTTGTAAATTTCCAGAGCTATAATTTTGCAATGAGTAGCTTAGCACTCACAAAATTAACATGCAAGGAAAATGGTATCAAACAATGCAAAAATAAAATGCCACAATCACAAAGTGAAAGTGTAATAGCAACTTAAAGAGCCATTTTGGAGGAGAACAATTGTCTGTTTGACTGGCTCCTCAAATGATACCCTTTTTCTGCATGTTAAATATGGATAGAAGAGATACTGGAAAAAAGTAAAGGTAGATGACATGAATTGTTAATACCTGCTTCTGTTCATGTGCCAGAGAAAGTCTATTTGTAAAAGTTTATAGTGTGGTGGCTTTGGGGAAAGACCCAGGGAATTTTCACTGCTTATTCTAACACAAATTTAATAAGAATTAATTCCTTCCTTTTGTTTCAAGGCTGGACAACAGTAATCATTTCTATGTTGCTTAAGTATTCATTCATTTCCTTAAACTAAAAACAATTTTTTTGCAACAGTGGTCTGAAGCTGATTGCAGAGAAGATATATTATGTGACTAGTAGCCAGTAATGAAACAATCCTGACAAATAAATACAGCTGCATTCTGCATGTGATTTAATAGTACAGCATGCCAGAAATATTGGATGTCTTGATAATAATGTTTTCTTACATCTGAGGTGTGGGTATTTTAACAGATGGAAGCAAAGTTGCTCTCAAGTTCTATACAATACTTGGAAGCACACTAATGTCTTTAAAAGCCATTTTGGAGTTGTTCTGCTATTTTTCTTATCCAGGCAAATAATGCATATTAGTGCATGGATGTTATGGCACGTTGCAAAAGATAATTTTAGAATAATTTGAAAATTACAAGAATGTACAGTATGATATGAACATGAGGAAGATAATCATATGTGTATATAACACTGGCTAAGGCCTCAACCCTGCTCCTATTGAAGTCAATGGTAAAAGTCCAATTGAATTCCAAGGCACTGGATTAGACCCCCAGAATTTATTTCCTGAAGGATCAGACTGTCATCTGACAACTCTCAAGAGTAGGGGGGAAAGAGCTCAGGTAAGCCAACCAAAGAACCAAGTCTACCTCTAGTTCTGGCAAGGGCAGGTAATTGGACTGTAATTACCCTCCGAGCCTCACAATAACGTAGGGCTTGAGATGAAAATTCACAGATTGCAAAGCCATGTAAGTAAAGGGTAGCAAGCACCACTGACTAAATGTCCCTTAGCCCACTAACCCATATTCCCTAGGATTTACTGTCGTTTTCCAAGCTTACCCTCGATTTCCCTCCTCTTCCTGCCCCAAAATGTGATTTTTTTCCCCCACTTCAAGTTATTTGAGGCCTAGAATCAGCAAAATTCTTCTTTGTGCCTGTGACAACTTTACACACACACACACACACACACACACACACACACACAGGGAGGGATGGAGGCATTTTAAAAGTCTAATCCAATAACTCAGCCCCTAGCATGGTAGAAATTGTAACTCTAGCCCACTGGAGAAGGGAGGTGTTCAGCATTTACATCTAGCCCTAAGAGGCTGCAAGGTAATGGATAAATTAATTAATATTTGTGAAGGGCTTGGGTACTGTCATAAGTGCAGTTGAAAAGTTTGCATGTTCGAATATACCCATACCCGCTAATTCAACTGCAGGATAAGAGAGTATTGGTTGAAAGAAACAGGAAACAGCATTGGTTCCAAAATGGCCACTGGGTTGGTATTATATTGGATAAAAATCTCAGATTTGTTTTATGCAAGAAAGTAGGAAAGTAAAAGTATGAGAACTTAACTTCAATACTGTAAGTATCTTTGATATGAGTTTTTATGTGCTCATCATCATATGGTTTATGAAGTTAAAAATGGAAATTTGGATTTCAACATACAAGCACACTGAAATATTTTAAACAATTTGTGGCAACCAGGTGACCTCCCTTTTTGTTATTTGATGGGACTTTGCTAAGATTCATTAGATTTAAGGTGTCAGGACAACATAGTTTTTTAGAATGTTAGATGATATGTAAAATGTAACTGGAAGATTTATAATGAATTTTCTCAGCACTTTCTACTGCTGCCTTTAAGCAGAAATATCTGAAACGTCTTTGAATCTGTGGAGAAATCATTGTGCTTTAAAATATATGGTCAAACTGCAGTTAGAATCGAAAGATTAACCATTGACTGAGCTATTGTGTTGAAAGTTTGATTATTGAAGAAAAAAGGTGTGGACATCATGAGCTCTAGTGGTAAAAATGTGCCAGAAACGATAACAGGCCTAGATTTAGATCATTGTAAAATTTGTGCTTTTAGATATCTCCCTGTAGTTCTCTGTTTCCATTGTTAGTGCTTCATTTCTGAATTTTTAAAAATGTCAAATCATACCTAGCATATGAATAAAATATTTCTGTGTATAGCAGTACAACTTTGGTATGAATTATAGCCAAAATCTTTAAACCCCAAATCAGGCACTAATAGCTAATTAGATTACAGCTGGCAGGGAAAGAGCTTTCTTATACTGCAAAAAAATAAAAATAAATAAAAAAATTAAAAATTGAATATAGAAATTTGTCCTGTCCCAAATCAGGAAAAATAGTTGAAAATTCAAATTTAGAGAACCAAAAACCTGGAAAAAAAAATTGGTTTGGGTGAATCAAAACATTTTGATAATGTCAAAACGGTATGTTTCCAATTTCAACCACTTAAAAAAATTTCTTTCATTAGCTTACATTTCAAAAACAAAAGAGTAATTTCAAATCAGAAAACTGGAATTTGTTTCAAAAATATAAGAAAGAAATGTTTAGCCAAGTTCAAAATTTTTCAATGTTTTTCAAAGTCAAGAAATTTTTAAGAAACTAGGGTGACCATATTCTACTAGGCTGTATAAGGGACACCTGGTAAAATTACTCATATTCTAGTGAGTTCAATAGCAATCAATCAGAACTATGCAGTACAAATGTTCAAATTAACATCAAGTTGACTGAATCCCTGTTAAAAAGAAATTCTGCATACTTTGATTCTTTTTATTTACCTTTTTATCTCTAAGGCTACCGGGTTCACACGACAGAGGTTGCGCGCACACACTCTCCCGTACACCTCTCTCACACAAGGAGGATGACTGACTGACTTGACCCTCCTTGCCTGGTGCTCTTGGCACTCCATGCCTGGCTGGGCGCCCATGATGGACCTGCCTCTCCTGGTACTTAGCACCACGTCTTCCTGAGGCAACACATGGCAGGGGCATGCAGGGTCACATGCCACCTCTCCCCAGAGGGTTCACAACAGAATGTGGCCTGATGAAGCCTTTCGGCACTGTGCAGGAGGAAAGAGACAGGAGCTGCTTCCAGTCATGGGAGGGAGAGAGAATGACCTGGCCCTGGCCCGTGTCTTTGAAGAGCTCATCTCAGGGTTGAGGCAGAAGGTTTAGGTGTGGAGTGCTTACCTGGGCAGCTCCCATCTGGTGTGAGGGGTGCAGATGGGAATGTGGTGGGGGGGGTGCAGGAGCTTCTGTTTGGTGCTCAGGGTGGGGGTGGGGATGTGGGTGGTGCAAGAGTCGGGGCAGGGTGTATGTGGAGAGGCGTATGTGTGGGGAGTGTAGGAGTCAGGGGAGGGTGTCTGTGGGGAGGGTGCAGGAGTCAGGGCATAGGGTGTGGGAGGCTGGGTATGTGTAGGGAGTGCAGGATTCAGGGCAGGGTGTGTGTGAGGAGGGTGCAGGAGTCAGGGCAGAGGGCTGGGGGCGTGTGATGGAGGTGCAGGAGTCAGGACATGGGGTGTGAGGAGTGCCAGAGTCAGGGCTGGGGTTGCGGGGGGATACAGGAGACTGGGGTGTGAGGGGGTGCAGGGGTCAGGGCAGAGGGGTGGGCTGGGATCAGGGGGTGCTCCCAGCCCCCTGCCCTGAGCGGCTCACGGCAGGGGGCCGGAGGGATATGCCCTGATTCCACCCCACTTCCCCAAGGCCCTGCTCCCCGCCTCCCTTCCCCACCTTCTTCCCGGTCTGAGCAGCAAGGGCGCTGGGGCTCCTCTTCTCCCCTCCCTCGCAAGGGCCATTGGCAGCAGGGAGGGAGAGGAGGCAGGGCAGGATGCAGTGTGCTGGGGGAAGAGGCAGGGGAGAGGGAAGCTTGACTGCTGGCGGAGCCTGCTGTACAGCAGCAGCCGGCAGGACCAAGCTTGCTTCTGCCCCCTGGTCCTGCCAGAGACAGCGGTAGGCAGGGGACCGAGAAGAGCGGGCTGGGCTGGGCAGGATTTTTAATGGCACGCTGCTGCCTTCCAGGGTCCCTCTCATCGGCTCCGCTCAGCCTGCTGCCAGGGTTGCCGACCCCTTATCTAAATCATTAATCTCATGGTGTATATGCTGATACATTGCAGATGCGTATAAAATGTTATGCATACAGGCATAAAGGACTCAGTCCTCCCTTGGTACCAGAGTTCACTCAGTATAAAAGTGATGGCGGCATTATGGGCTATGAAAGAGCAAGCCCTTTATGACAAAATCTGCATAGCTGCAGCTTGGTTATTCATGTATACATGTACCAACTTTTACAAGACAGATACAGACTCTTCAGCCGATGCAGCCATTGGTAGGGAGGTCCTGCATGCTGTGATTCCTTAGCATAAGGGAATCCTTTCTCTCAGTGACATAATTCCTAGTGAGGGAACATAATAATATCATTGTTGAGAAGATCTCTCACTTAAGATCTGTGGACCGAGGCCTGAGAGAAAATAGGAGATTTTGTGGTTGCTTAGCTGATTTTTTTTCCTTCTTCAACGGGACAGGTCCACATATCTCGCCCTCCCTGAAAAGAGGGCGATCTGTTAAATTTATGGTTAAAGTACTCTGCAGAAATTACATTTTTCCTATTATTAATAATGTTCTCATGAGTATTATTTTTGTAAGGTTCTGATGCAGGATGAGAGATTCCTTTTTCTGGTTTAAGGTTCAGAGGAAGCATCTCAAAACAAGGTGTCTCTGGAAGGTGGGAGTCAGTCTTCAATAGATGTTGAAAATTTGACTTAGGTATTTACAACAGCATAATTTCTGAAGGATGGAAGCCTGTCATTAATACAGAACTATAAACATCAATATTGGGACTCATTTTATCTGTATATCATTGACCAGGAAGAAGGACCATGCAGAGTTAGCTGATGCTATAAAACTGCACGTGGGCAGTTGCTGGAGAAGTATGACCTGGTAAATTATTTGTTTATGCAAGACACATTCATGGCACAATGTCTAGGGCGAAAGTAAAAACAAGATGCCAGTAATCATGTATTGTAAAACACTGACAGACTGCAGCGAATAAAACTCAGCTATTTGACACAAGGTATAATTTTTAAAAGCATCTACATAACTTAGGAGTCTAAGTCCCATTTTCAAAAGGACCTTAGGCACTGCGATAGCGAAGTTGGCCTCTTAAGGGTATCAGGATCTGGTCAGAACCCACTCCAGCATGGTCCTTTAGAGGCTTGAAAGGCAAAATAGATGTAGCGGGTTGGGGGACAACTACGGGGCATATAGACAATGGAAGCAGTCTCTGGAATGTTGAGAGGAAAATCCCATCATTATACTGTTATGGGCCTAGGGCCAGAAGTCTTGTAGAGAGGGTGAGGCAAGGCTCGTCTCTCCCCCCAATAAAGTGCAGATGAGCTAGGAGAAGGGGACCTGCATAAAGGCGGTCTCCTCTCTCACAGCAGAGCAGACAGCAGGAGACACTAACAGGGAAAGGCTAGCCTGCTGAATGGCCTGAAGCCTGACTAAGAAAAAGGGTCCAGCTGAGGGAGAAGCAAGCCGAGGTTCTATATCCGGCTAACTCAGAACTCACCTCAAGTGAGGAGAGCTGAGGGATCCTGCTTAAGAAGGACCAGAGAATCTGGTTAACAGAATCCAGCTTCCGAAAGGGCAGTTGACACTAGTTTAAGGAGAGAGAGGGACTAGTTATTAGAGTCCAGCTCCAGAGAGGAGAGCTGGAGCAGGGCTGACTCTAGGTTTTTTGCCACCCCAAGCAAAAAAAATTTTGGCTGCCCCCCCACCCCAGCCCTGGGCTCCCCCCCTGTCCACCAGTGCCCCCCCCCCGCCACCCCAGCACTGGGCTCTCTTTCCACCCACCCACACCCCCTGCTGCCCAGCACTGGGCTCCCCACCCCCAAATGTGGGACCTGCTACCAGAACACAGCAGCTGAGCCTTGGCCCAGCTGCGACTCCGTTCCCATGCGGGTGAAGCTGCTGGGTGACATGGAGCAGGAGTACTTCCAGGTGGCGGTGCAGCTGCAGGGCGGCACAGAGAACATGGCCCCCTCCAGTAGCGTAGCTGGCGGGGAGCAGGGGGTGCAGCCGCTCCACCCGAGCACATTTTCTAAAAGCACCGCCTTTCCACGCAGCCAGCACTGGTTTTGCATGCAGCCCCGGCTGGCTCTGGGATCCACACCACCCCCATCCCCCATCCCCAGCCCAGCTTGCTCGTTTCAGGAGGTGTCGGCTGGTTGCCTGGCTCCCCCCTGCCCACAGCTTCCTGGCTCACTAAGCCAAGCCTTGCATGGTGCACGCTGCCCAGGAAGGGGTGGGATCTGCTGGGAAGGGACGGGGCGGCAGCGCAGCCCCCCAGCGTGGCGGGGATGGGGGCTGAGGAGCAGCAGCCCAGTTGCAAGGAGCCCTGAGCCCTTTAAATTCCCCCTCCCCCCCCCCGCAGCTCTGGTGGCCGGGATTTAAAGAGCCGGGAGCTCTCACTGCTGCGGGGAGCCCTGAGCCCTTTAAATCCCGGCCGGTCAGCCCCAGCCCTGTTTTAAATAATTTTTTTATTAGCGTTTTTAATAGTGTTTTAAATACTTTTTTTTCAGTCCAGAGGAAATTCGAGCCCGGGCTGTGGCGGCAAGAGGGGCTGCTGGAGTGTGTGAGGAGCCGGGGAGGGGGGTGGGGAGGGCCTGGGATGCAGGGATGGAGGATGGGTCCTACTGTCGTTGCTGCTCTGAGTCTCCCCGCCCAAGTGGGCTGTGCAGAGCGTTGCTGGGCTAGGCAGGGGGCGCAGATCCCGGCTCATGCGCTGATGGAGCGAGTGGCTTTTTGCCACTCCAAACCAAAAAAGAAAAGGGGGTTGCCGCCCCAAGCACATGCTTGGAGTGCTGGTGCCTAGAGCCAGCCCTGAGCTGGGGACTGCTGCTCAAGGAGGGACCGAAAGGAGTAACAGAGAGGGAACAGGAAGGATTCCAGAAACAAGCACTATTTACAAGCGCAGGAAAGAAGAATGTCCTGAAGGAAGGAGCTGGAGCCTGCTAGCTGGACTGAGCCTGAGATTATGACTATCCCAAGGTGTAGCCAAGTGAGCACCTATCTATGTATACGGCTCCATCTTGTGAAGAAATGAAACCCTTGGGAAAAGGGTGCTCTTTGATTAAAAAAGTCTGTCTGGGTTAAGGGAAGTGAAGTGATGATCACCCACACCCCACACCTGACTGAAAAGGAGTGCACGAGGGTGACCATCACAGGTACTTAGTCCTAGATTTGTAAAGCTATTTCGGGGAGTTCCACTCATGGCTTAGGAATCTAAGTTTCATTGAAATTAATGGAATTTAAGCTCCTAAGGGCCAAATTTTCAAAGATATTCTGGTGCCCAATGGGAGTAAGGCACCTAGGCACCTTTTTGAAAATCCCACTAGGAGGCGATCTGCATCATCAGGAAACTGAATACCTTTGAAATTCTGGCCCTGTGCACTTCTGAAATTGGCACTTACATACTTTTGAAATTTTACCCCTTCAGTGCTCAAGAGTGATTTAACAAAGGAACAAACGTTCTGGTCTGCTTCAGTAAAGGTAGGAATTTATTTTAGCATGATCTAACGGCATACTGGGTTCTCATTTGGAAAATTGTACCCCTCTATTATACAAAAGACATATTTCAGAAACTGTGCAGTTGCAAGGCTGACAGCTGAATATATGGAGCAGTTATATGGATCATGGGAATCTTAGCCCGAAGAATTGGATTGACACCTATTTGAAATAAAACAGATAGCCTCTCAGTTGTTGACTTTTATCTAGCTGAGCAACAGTTGGATTAATCTGCTCCTTTACGTGCAAAACTCACCTTCAACTGGGTGAGTAGGTACATACCATTCTCCATTTTTGTTCCTCCTCCTTTCATTTTCTGTATTTCACATATGATCTTGACATGGAAAACCAGCTTATTTATTTCAACAGCTGTAGGATGCGGCTGTGGAAAATGGCTGCTTATCTGTTGCTGCTAGCAGATCCTATTATTTGATTAAATATCAACTGGCTATTCTTCACTCCTGTGACTGCCTGTGTGCACTACATAGATCTTTCATCAAGGCTTTGTCTCTCTCTCTCTCTCACACACACGGGGTGGGGGGGAGAGGCGGGGGGGCAGGGAAGTGGCAGGAGAAAGGGATCTTGGGGAAAACAAAACAAGGAAGCATTTAAAAATGCTGCTATTCTGCCTGGCAGAGGCAGAGATTATCTTTAAATATCTTATCCTATGATTTTGTTCATGTGATCTACTGATTGTCTAGATGCAGTTCTATTCCTTGTTCATTACACCCTTTAGTACAGGGAGAGGGGGATGAGGCCAGGAGTTTGGTTAATTTAAATCTGGAGACACTGCATTAAGCTACTGCTTCTAGCAGACAGGGGTTTTCAGGTGATACCTTGATAGACTGGAGGACGAGTGCTTGCAAGAATAATAGGGGTCAGAGTTTTCTGGATGTGATAGCGGATGGATTTCTTCATCAAGTAGTTGAAGTACCTACGAGAGGGGATGCCATTTTAGATTTGGTTTTGGTGAGCAGTGAGGACCTCGTAGAAGAAATGGTGGTTGGGGACAACCTTGGTTCGAGTGATCATGAGCTGATTCAGTTCAAACTAGATGGAAGGATAAACGAATGTAGATCTAGGATTAGGGTTTTCGACTTCTCGAGGGCTAATTTTAAAGAGTTAAGGAAATTAGTTAGGGAAGTGGATTGGACGGAGGAACTTGTGGATTTAAATGCGGAGGAGGCCTGGAATTACTTTAAGTCGCAGCTGCGGAAATTGTCGGAAGCCTGCATCCCAAGAAAGGGGAAAAAAACATGGGCAGGAGTTGTAGGCCAAGCTGGATGAGCAAGCAACTCAGAGCGGGGATTAGGAAAAAGCAGAAAGCTTACAGGAAATGGAAGAAAGGCGGGATTAGCAAGGGAAGCTACCTTGGTGAGGTCAGAACATGTAGGGATAAAGTGAGGAAGGCTAAAAGCCGCATTGAACTGGACCTTGCAAAGGGAATCAAAACCAATAGTAAAAGGTTCTACAGCCACATAAATAAGAAGAAAACAAAGAAAGAAGAAGTGGGGCCGCTATACACTGAGGATGGAATGGAGGTTAAGGATAACCTAGGTATGGCCCAATATCTAAATAAGTACTTTGCCTCAGTTTTTAATAAGACTAGTGAGGAGTTTAGCGTTGATGGAGGGATGATAAACGGGAATGTGGATATGGAGGTGGATATTACCGCAACTGAGGTAGAGGCCAAACTTGAACAGCTTAATGGGACAAAATCGGAGGGCCCGGACAATCTCCATCTGAGGATATTAAAGGAACTGGCGCATGAAATTGCGAGCCCATTAGCGAGAATTTTTAAGCAAGCGATAAACTCGGGGGTTGTGCCGTACGACTGGAGAATTGCTAACGTAGTTCCTATTTTTAAGAAAGGGAACAAAAGTGATCCGGGTAATTATAGGCCTGTTAGCTTGACGTCTGTAGTATGTAAGGTCTTGGAAAAAATTTTAAGGGAGAAAGTAGTTAAGGACATAGAGGTCAATGGTAATTGGGATGAATTGCAACATGGATTTACTAAAGGCAGATCGTGCCAAACCAATCTGATCTCCTTCTTTGAGAAGGTGACGGATTACTTAGATAAAGGAAATGCAGTAGATCTAATTTACCTCGATTTCAGTAAGGCGTTTGACATGGTTCCACATGGGGAACTGTTAGTTAAACTGGAAAAGATGGGGATGAATATGAAAGTTGTCAGGTGGATAAGGAACTGGTTAAAGGGGAGACTCCAGCGGGTCGTATTGAAGGGTGAACTGTCAGGCTGGAAGGAGGTCACTAGTGGAGTCCCTCAAGGATCGGTTTTGGGACCGATCTTATTTAACCTTTTTATTACTGACCTTGGCACAAAGAGCGGGAATGTGCTAATAAAGTTTGCGGATGACACAAAGCTGGGGGGTATTGCTAACATGGAGAAGGACAGGGATACTATTCAGGAAGATCTGGACCACCTTGTACACTGGAGTAATAGTAATAGGATGAAATACAATAGTGAAAAGTGCAAGGTCATGCACTTAGGGATTAATAATAAGAATTTTAGATATACGTTGGGGACGCATCAGTTGGAAGCGACAGAGGAGGAGAAGGACCTTGGGGTATTGGTTGATAGCAGGATGACTATGAGCCGCCAATGTGATACAGCTGTAAAAAAAGCAAATGTGATTTTAGGATGCATCAGGCGAGGTATTTCCAGCAAGGATAAGGAGGTGTTAGTACCGTTATATAAGGCGCTGGTGAGACCCCATCTGGAATATTGTGTGCAGTTCTGGTGTCCCGTGTTCAAGAAGGATGAATTCAAACTGGAACAGGTCCAGAGACGGGCTACTAGGATGATCCGAGGAATGGAAAACCTGCCTTATGAAAGGAGACTCAAAGAGCTTGGCTTGTTTAGCCTGGCCAAAAGAAGGCTGCGGGGGGATATGCTTGCTCTATATAAATATATCAGGGAGGTTAACGTTAGGGAGGGAGAGGAATTATTTAAGTTTAGTACTAATGTAGGCACGAGGACGAATGGGTACAAACTGGATATTAGGAAGTTTAGACTTGAAATTAGACGAAGGTTTCTAACCATTAGGGGAGTGAAGTTCTGGAACAGCCTTCCGAGGGAAGTAGTGGGGGCAAAAGACTTATCTGGCTTTAAGACTAAGCTTGATAAGTATATGGAGGGGATGTTATGATAGGATAGTTTAATTTGGGCAATTGATCTTGGATTATCACCAGATAAGTCTGCTCAATGGTCTGCGGGGAGATGTTGGATGGGATGGGAACTGAGTTACTGCAGAGAATTCCTTCTTGGGTGCTAGCTGGTGAGTCTTGCCCAGATGCTCAGGGTTTAACTGATCGCCATATTTGGGGTCGGGAAGGAATTTTCCTCCAGGGCGGATTGGCAGGGGCCCTGGAGGTTTTTCGCCTTCCCCTGCAGCGTGGGGCATGGGTCGCTTGCTGGTGGATTCTCTGCAGCTTGAGGTCTTCAAACCAATTTTGAGGATCTCAATAACTCAGTCCTGGGTGAGGGGTTGTTATAAAAGTGGATGGGTAGGGTTCTGTGGCCTGCCTTGTGCAGGAGGTCAGACTAGATGATCATATTGGTCCCTTCTGACCTATGAGTCTATGAGTCTATTTGCCAAACATCAACCATGAGCACTGTATATGCAGAAACAAGTGAGAACTGGTGATGCCTCCCCAAACCAAGGAAGAAAAAGCTGCAGAAAATTACCCTTACCTACAGCATGATCTTGCCCTTCACCCTCTCACATAACACAGGTAGTTACAGACTCATTATTGTCTGTCAGCAAAATGGAACGTGCTTCTCGTTATTCTCCTCTTCTTCTCATACTAATATAGAATTTAGTACAAATTCACAATTTACATCAGAGCACAAGATTGCCTGTCATATAGCCAGAACCAAAGTGAAATGTCATGAGATGCTCCGAGGGTAAAGGCCACACCATGCTATGCCATCAGCACGTGTGGATAAGTGCTCTAAGCAGGGCTATGCCATCTACTCACAGAACTCTTGTTCCACAGATTTTGCACAAAACGCCCTATTGTGGCTACTTTGTCCTTCTTAGAGACTCAGGGCTTTTGCAGGAGCTGTCAAAGACCTTAGTGCAGAGCCTTCAAAGGCCATGAGTGGGGTTG
Source organism: Gopherus flavomarginatus (assembly GCF_025201925.1). Classification (NCBI taxonomy): domain Eukaryota; kingdom Metazoa; phylum Chordata; order Testudines; family Testudinidae; genus Gopherus; species Gopherus flavomarginatus. The sequence continues at coordinate 119,586,471 of NC_066619.1, forward strand.
TTCAAGAAGTGCAATGCCCACCTAACCTCTCTCACCAGGGGTTTGGTTGAGAAGAGCCCAAAGATTGGTCTGCAGTGACAGGGAGAGGGTATGATCAGGGAGGTACCGATTTGATCCATCTCTTCAGCAGTAGAAATTAACATGGCTTTTTTTCCTCTAATGAAAGAGACATGGACTTCATCCAATCTACCCCATCCATCACTGGAAAGCAGGTGATATATACACAAAATACTCAAAGGAAGAGAAGATCCCAAAAGTTTAGTGGTACCATTCTTTTTCCCAACAGCTCATCTCTAGCAAACCTACTCCTTGTGCTTCCGCATACACAATTGTACTACCTAGTCTACGGTAGGACCTAATGTGCCCTGTGCAGTCAAGAATGAGCACAGGAGTGTGTGCGATGGCTGTCCTCAGCCTCTGGATATCCCTTTCTGACTGACAGGATATGGAGCTGATGGTGGAACCATGACACCACTTTAACCTACGTCCTCGCCAGGCTTTTTCAGGCCCTAGCACTTATGAAAGTGCGAGAATGGCACAAACACTCACTCCCCCGACATCAGGGCTCTGACCAGCTCATGGTCAGAGGTGTTAGAGAAAGTCATTCCCTGAGCCCCACCTCCTCTTTTGTGCCCCTGATGCAGAATCTGGCTCACAGAAAGACTGGTATCATTCTTTGGAACTCCATTGCTCAGACTGCCCATTGGAGCATAAACAGGCCAGACAACTTTTCCTTGAAATAAGAAAAGCAAGTTAATTCCCACTGTTCCTAAGCCAGATAATGTCTTCAGTATCTCAGAACTGAGAAGTGTGGGGAGGGAAGCTTAATCAGAGTAGACTTGTTTAAAATGTGACTACTCACCTGTGAGAGTTGCGTTTTTAGGTCTGTTAGCTCTTTGCTTTAAGGGTCATCATAACATTTGACTAATAGAAGATGGCCCATAATGTAAAGAGTACAGACAGTAACTCAAGTGATACAATATTTTTTATCAGAACAGATGTTCCTCTGAATGAGCAGGGAATAACAAGGTGTTCACTGTTTCAATGCTGTTTAAAGGGCAGCAGTGATGACAATTATAATTACCATCTGCTGCAGTGCTTAAAGCACCCACATGCTTTTCATACAGCCCCCGACATCAATCTGAACCAGCATGTTGAGACTTCTTGGTCTAGGAAAAGGAGGCATTATACCTCCATTGACTTCTCAGTGATAAGACTCGTAGGATCAGTTACACCAGTGTCTCAAACCTCTGTGTCCCAAGGGGTGAGTTGAAGTGTAATGTTAAAGTAGATCAACTTTTACAATACTCCTTTCTCTGCTCTTCCGTTATAATCCACATCCTGCAATAATGAAGTCAATAGCATATTCACCTGACACATAAAGCTGTCAGGCAACTTAATTAATCCTAGCAACTTAATACATATTTAAAATACTCTGAGTTCTTTACCCACAGCCTCCACCAGGGATTTGAAAACTGTGCATTAGCACAGGGGTATGCATTAGCTTTTGAAATCTACATAGAAGCTCACTCTCTTCTGGGCTTCAGTACAGAAAGCAGCTCAATAATTAATGTCCACGTCGGCTCTGCAAATGAAATCTGGTTTTGCTCTTTCAGTTGAAAACTCACATTTACATCAATATTCCAAATGGGTCAGCAGGGATGCAGATGGAATCTTTACACTGCTCCGTAAATAGCTTTAGCCCATGTCCGGGGTGAAAGTAACTGACGTTGCTTACTGGTATAGTCATATCGCAAGCAACCCACCTCTCCTACACATTGAACTTCATGGATCCCTTTGAAGGACTGATATAGAAATTAAAGCTACTGCTACCAATACTGTCTCCAATAAAACTTTAATACTGGAATAAAAGCCTGAAAAGTGAAAAAAAACCTTACTCTGTCACATTTCTCTCCTCCCTCCTCCTCTGGCCAGGCTGTGGAAGGTGGCTAGGCTCGGCGCTTCACCCCACTAGGACGAGTTTAAGTTTTCCAAGTGTGTTTCCTATTGACCGATTCTCATTTGAATCTCATTTGAGTGCTACACTTAGGAAGGAACAATCAGTTTCACACATACAGAATGGGAAGAGACTGTCTAGGAAGGAGTACGGCAGAAAGGGATCTAGGGGTTATAGTGGACCACAAGCTAAATATGAGTCAACAGTGTGATGCTGCTGCAAAAAAAACAAACGTGATTCTGGGATACATTAACAGGTGTGTTGTGAGCAAGACATGAGAAGTCATTCTTCCACTCTACTCTGTGCTGGTTAGGCCCCAACTGGAGTATTGTGTCCAGTTCTGGGCACCGCATTTCAAGAAAGATGTGGAGAAATTGGAGAGGGTCCAGAGAAGAGCAACAAGAATGATTGAAGGCCTTGAGAACATGACCTACGAAGAAAGGCTGAAAGAATTGGGTTTGTTTAGTTTGGAAAAGAGAAGACAGAGGGGACATGATAGCAGTTTTCAGGTATCTAAAAGGGTGTCATCCGGAGGAGGGAGAAAAACTTGTTCACCTTCCCCTCTAAGGATAGAACAAGAAGCAATGGGCTTAAACTGCAGCAAGGGAGGTTCAGGTTGGACATTAGGAAAAAGTTCCTAACTGTCAGAGTGGTTAAACACTGGAATAAATGGCCTAGGGAGGTTGTGGAATCTCCATCATTGGAGATATTTAAGAGTAGGTTAGATAAATGTCTATCAGGGATGGTCTAGACAGTATTTGGTCCTGCCATGAGGGAAGACGACTGGACTCGATGACCTCTCGAGGTCCCTTCCAGTCCTAGAGTCTATGAAGCTATAAATCTATGATCAGCCAATGCTCTTATTTACTTTTCTCCAAAGTGGGAATTCTCTGGATTCTCTTGCCATTTTTCAGGATTCAAAACTGACAAAATTGTTAATTAAGTTCTTATAATCAGAAGCGCTTTCTTCACGTGTGCTTTGATTGGCTTTGTTTGAGGCAGTTGTGAATAGTTTTGTCCTCATTGTCAACAACTGCTTGAATGAATTGAGATGAGTTGATTCTGGGGCTTTTTCCAGCACTGTTTGGTTTGCTGTTTTTGAACATCATGGATCGTTCAGCCTTCTGAGCTTGTTCAGCGTGAACTCCTGGGTCTGTTTTTAAGACTTTTGATTCTCTTGATGTAGATTTTCATTAGGTTGTCTGCTTTTGAAACGGTCGTGTCTCATTCAAACATCTCAGACAAGTTCTTCAGTTCGTCAGCACATCCAGCATTAAAGAAAGGTTTCTGATGAAATTGACAGAACACAGCTTTGAGTGTAGTCCTTGAATTTTAAGACATTCACTTCCGACTCTCGACTGGTGTTGTGAGGCCGATGCAAAGTGTTTTGCCAAACCAGGATATGTTTGCCACACTGCACTTGAACACTTTGCCGATTTTTTGAAGTACAACATGTAATTCATTGGCATGATCACTCGGTTCACTAGAATTTTTTGGTGATTGATTGTACAAGGAATATAATGCATGCAAAAAAGCCTTAAAGTCATTTGTATCTCTGATGACTTCTAAAGCTTCAATCGACAGCAAGTTCCAGTCTCTGGTTGAGGCAATGCCATAATATCACATTAGAAAAGTCCATTTGTAGTAGTTTTCCAACACCAGCTTTGACTCCTAACATCACATTTGCGTCATCACTACAAAAGTTGATCAACACTTCCAATACTAGTTCTTTAGTGACCCCACAACACAGCAAGCATTTTAAAATTTCCCCTTTAATGGCTGCTGCTGTTGCGCTCTGCAGCTCAATCAAGTCCAGAGGAAACGTAAGTGGCCTCATAATTCCATCTGTTCTGGCTTTCAATATAAAAAATGATGAGACTTTCCAGCGAGAGTAGTTGATTCATCAACAAGTACCCTAATTTTTGACTTATTGTCGATGATTTTGTTGACAATTCTCTCTCATTTCAGTGGATAAATGATTGATCATGTCTACACAAACTGTTCTACTACGCAACAAATGCCTCATTTCAATTCCGTTGATTTGCTGCAGGTCAGTGAGGCTCTCGTGGTCACTGAGTGGTTGATTTGTTTTCGTAATGTAGTAGGCTGTTTGGAATACACGAGCAGTAGTTTCAAATGCCGCGTCTTCACTTTTAGCATTCAGATTAAGAAGAGTTTCTTTTTTAGTCATGGCTTGAATTTTTTCAGACTCCATGTGAGATGCAGATTTCTTATGTTCAATTTTATTTATTTATTTATTTACTTTTTATTTATTTTTGTGAAGGGAGGACACCTCTGTCTCTTTATTCTTTCCGTACAAGGATATTTCACAAGAGGCCAAGTTTGGAGAGATGTTAACCCCTCTTGCAGAATGCAGCTTCAAATTGGAAACATCATGACATACTGTGCACCCAAGTTTACTGCCCAAAGCAAAAAGCCAGTCGTTTTTCTTTTTGAACTCCTCAAACTGCATTTTTGACCACATGGCAGGGTATGGTGGAGGAGTCTCAGTTTTCTTACCCAGCAATTCAGCAGTTTCATTTGTCTCCTCTCTTTGCAGAGGCTGCGGCTCACCACATGACAAAAGTGTCAAAGTGTCAGCGTTTTTTTCCTGTAGATGTCAGTCAGAAAGAACAGCAACAAATGAAGCCGAAACTAGTCAATTCCCAGTTTCCACACTTCTACATTTAAACATGCGCATTCAACAAACCCTAATGGGTATCACCTCAGGCGGCATTTTTTCCCTGCACTTACTGTCCTCCTACTGTAAATTCCTCACCTGACAAAACTTGACCAATAAGAAGCAAGCGCGCACAGTTACCATGTGGTAACGTTTTGAATAACCACGTGAACGTCTTCCTGTGAAAACAAAATCTTCTCATCTTGCTTGACAGATCTACATCTCTCTCTCTGACCCATATGTGTTCTAAATGTATATATTTGTACAGTATGGATGGATCTGTGAAAAAAGATAGCTTCTCACTGTAGGACCAACAGCCCCCCGAGGGCAGGACACCATTAAGAAGCAACCCAAAAGCTGGGTGCCCACAGACGCACTGGCGGCACCTAGCCAGACCTTGCCTCTTGCAGAAGTTCCCAAGGTGTTAGCTGCAGAAACACTGTCTCCCTTCACTCCTCAAAACAGCACCAGAGCCCTCCCCATTCCAGAGTCCTGGGTTGCAAACCTGGAGAATGCATCCAGCCGCTGAAATGGGTGGCCACTTGCTTGCACAAGGACAGTATGTATGTGTATGTTTCACAATGTAGCTGCCGCTGACCAGCAGAGACCCCAACAATCGGTCCTTGCTGGCTGCTGCCTGCAGAGAGCCAGCAGCTATCACTACGCCCAGTGCTGGGTTGGGTCTGCCAAGGAGTAAGTAACCGAGGCAAAAACCACAGCCAGCCAGTGGACAGGGGCAAGGGGCTGCACTGTGCCAGGCCCGCCAGTGCCCCACCTAGACCCTCCCTATTTCCTAGCAAGTTAACAGATCTCAAGGATTGTTTAATCTCCCAGGCACATAAAAGGGCGCAGGGGGTACCAGTGGGTGGCTAGTAGTAGGGTGAAGGAGAGGTGAATGAAGGCCAACTAGAATAGCCTTCATGAAATATATAAGATACTTAAAGAAAAAATTGTCAATTTCAGCTGCCACAGGACACTGAAACAAAACAGAAAGAGACCTGAGATTGTGCCCCTATGTCCTAACGACATTTCAGGTGTTTAATTCAATATATAAATAGGGTGGAATGGAAACTATTTTTTCTTTCAAAGGTAGCACAATAGTTTCCTTAAATATCCACTTCCCCCCTCTAACCTCTTTGTGGTTTTGTCCATCAGGCTAACTGCTTTCCCTGTGATTCTTTCATTGCTTTAGCAAAATTCCTTTGCCAAACATAAGCCCCGATCATCATGACACATCTTCCCACCGGGTTCTCTATTTTTTTAAGTAATATTTCAACCAGGATCTGCAAGCAGTTTGGGCATTACATTCATCCTCTGTTGGGGAGGGATACCCTTGAACTCGGAAATAGTCCCCGATTCCGATTGTATTTGCCATTGGATCCGGGGCAGAAAAAAAATCTGCCCCTTGGTCACACAAACAACTGTGAAATGAACAAGGATGCTAGAAATAGCCCCTAATCCTGCAGGTTAAACTCAGCTGTGTCTGCAGTTCAAGCTGTTATGCAGGCACTCCCTGGGCTTCTCTGTCAACCAGTCCCTCTCCTCCCCACCACAAGCTAGAGAGGAGCCGCAGTCACTGTGCAGGGGTGAAGCGCTGAGCCTAGCCACCTTCCACAGCCTGGCCAGAGGAAGAGGGAGGAGAGAAATGTGACAGAGTGAGTTTTTACTTTTCAGGCTTTTATTAGCTGAGTTCAAGCTGTTATGCAGCCAAAAGAGGTGAAAGTAAGCAGGTACTGAATGCTTTGTCCACTTTCTTACCGGTACGCCACCACACATGTTTTTTACTGGTACGCCGTTCCGGCCCGTACCAGCTTACTTTCACCCCGCCTATTTCTATCCAACACATGGGCGATTCAAAATATTTTTTTTTTAAACTTTCAAATCCTTTTCCAGCTTGGTACATTCCAGCTGAATTGCCGTTGCACACACAAAAGAAGGTTCAGGATCCCGGAGTAACAAAGAGGTTAGAAATGCCAGTATTTCAACTTGAATTTACTCTTTTAAGCATTTGTTAAGGTAAGAACAGGAACACAAGAGTTGCCACACCCAACCAGATCAGTGGTCTGTCTTGTCACATGTCCTGCCTGCGATGGTAGCCAATATCAAATGGTTCAGAGGAAGGCTTCAGCCCCCATAATGGACAATTACATAGTAAGTGAAGTCTCTTCCTAACCCCAGAAAGTTAGTGATTAGCATGTATTCCTTACAATTTTAATCATCTCTAATTTATCTGTGGATGTTCTCCTTACTGATATACATAGCTAGTCCCTTTTGAATCTAGCTAAATTTTGGACATCAGCACCACCTTGTGGCAATGAGTCCCAAAGGTATAGTATATACAAATAATTTTATTTAATTAGTTGCCTTAAATTTTCATTGGGAATCCTCTTGCCCTTATGCTATGAGAAGGAGCAAACGGGATCATCTGATAGATTCCGATTCATTAATTTATATTCCTCTACCATGACCCCTCTTATTGGCCTCCTCACTTTCATGTCTCCTCATCTTTGCAATGTCTTCTCATATAGAAAACCTTCCCTGCAAGTACATCCATTTTGTTGCCCATCTACGAGCCACATTGGTTTATGCTCTATTCTTTAAGTGACCAGACCTGAACACTAGTATTCAGCCGACTCTGGGCCCTGATGAGAAGGCTGGACCCATGGCTCCACTTCCTCCTCTCCCCTTTGAGACTATATGGTTCCCAGGAATTTCAGTCTTTTTGCTTGGACTGCCCAAGTGGATGAGATCCTGGCATGCTTTCTGTTATTCTCTCTACCCCTTGTAAGAAACAGTCACAATCTAGCTCTACATTTTTACACGATGTAGACCCATCTCTCAAGCTGTGTATAAATAGTCAGAGTGTGAGGAGGCCCGATTCCTGGTGTCCTTCCTTTGGGAACACTTCTCCTGAACTCAGGGGTGAAGACAGCAGGGTTATACCAATAGCTAAACTTTCTCTCCACATTTAATATGTAAGTATCACCATAGATCTTCCACAAATCTTGCCACCTTCCACTCTACGTGCAATATTCACTTTTGACTTTGCCTTCTTGAATATAAATAGAACATAACCATGCCAAAAATAAAAACCCTACCAAAACACTATGATGCAAACAGTTCCCTATACCGGAAAAAGCATGAGTGAGAAAAATGCACCATGTGTGACCTATATTAATCACGTTGCTTAATGCACTAATGGAAGGCACTCAGATGCTATGGGGAGGAGGGCAGTACAAGAACCTATATGCAGGGCCATAACCAGGGTGCGGTGAGTTGGGTGGCAGCCCAGGGTGCAGAGCCAGAGGGGTCGGAAAATAGGGCAGACAAATGATGAAAAAAATGGCCCGGAGAGCAAATATACTTGCAAGAACCAAGCACTAAATGTCTAGTTAGTGCTCTGCCTATATGAATTAAATTAAAACAGTTTCCTTATTAAAAACAAGGAAGATCATTAGTTGCTACAACCCTTCTGATATTTGACTCCTTTGTATTAATGATCATTTTATCTTGTGAGCACTTTTTTTTTAAAACTCTGTAAGTAAAAAGTTAGATATTTAAGTAAGTGAGAATGGTTTTACAAAAAGTCAATTTTATGTTAACATGCCTATCCATTATCAGGAAATTGCTTGTTGCTATTTTTTTTTTTATTTGCAAGAAGGTTCACCAAAAGCTTAATTAATTTCTTTTATTGGACAGTAACTTTACACATATTATATTTCATTCTGAAAGCATCACCTTCTCTCTAAAAGAAAATTAAGAAAGGGGAAAAAAGTTGCTGTTAAAATTTTGAGATAGTCAGAATATATCAATTATTTATCTTAACATTCATTATCATACTAAAAGGCAGCACAAAGGCCTTGGGGAATTGTAGGGTTCATATAATTTTATTCTAATTATTCCAATTTACTGTAATTAAGGCACTAAAAAAACCAGAGTGCAAGAAAGCAATAATATCCCTTTTAATGCCAACTGACAGGGAGACTGTCTAGCATTTTTACAATATTATTTACTAGAACTGTGAGAGAGAAAATGCAAAACACCCATCCTGAAATTTAAGGAAATATTTTCTTAAACAAAAGGAAATTTCATCATGTATTCATTTCAGTGGTTTGTTTATTCTTTTTTTTCCTTTCTATATCATCATCCCCAGAACCCAATGCATGGGGAATGGGACTGGGCTGAAAGTGCCCTGGGATGCTATTCGCAAGCACTGCCACTTGTCTGCTGTGGACTCAAGCAAGACAGTACAACACCTTTTGCCTCAATTTTCCCATCTGTAAAATGGGGTGATGATACTTAGCTTCCTTGCAAAGAGCTATGGATGAAGCCGTGAAGGAGTCATACAATAACTACCTGTGGCATCTACCCGTCATCACTGTGAAGTCCAAAATGTTCAGAGTTGACCTATGGTTTGGTGCTCACTATAACTGATTGTATACATTTTGTGGGGGTATGCAGTTTGGGACAAATTTTGCACACATGAAAACATAAGGCCAAATCCTCAACTGATGTAAGTCAGTGTAGCTCCATTTATTTCAATTAAGCTATTTTGATTTACACTAGTTGAGGATCTGGCCCTTACATTTGCTCAGTAACTAGGTTGGATACAAAGTAGTCACACATGAAAGCCAGGTATTGAGCAAAAACAAAGTTATGCAATTAGGGTTGGAGAATTTAGAGGCCACTGTGAAAACTGCACAGCCTGAGAAGTTTTGCAGCTTGACTGCAACAAGGAGAGCAAGGAGCATGACCTTTAAATTCAAAGGATGTTTTCCTTCTGTTTCTCTGTAATCTAAATTACAGAGCAGTAACATTAATCCTAGTGATACTCTGTTCTGAGTGATGCACAGAGCTTGTATTGGCCTGTCCAAGCGCTGAATTTCACCCCAATTGCACTGCCAGCCTACCCCAAGCCAGCCATGAAGTCTGTCCTTCTCGCCAGTTCTTTGAAGTATGCTCCTTCAGTTTAGTTCCAACATTGTGAATTATTACACTGAATGCCAATTAGAGATGCTTATAGAAATTGTAAGTAGAGTTTAATATAATTGAAGGATCAGTATTTTTAAATATCCTTCTCAACTGCAGTCCTGAATAAAGACAGCAAGACTTTTCCCAGCTTTTCTACTGGTCCAGTGATAGGGTTACCAGATAGCAACTGTGAAAAAACAGGACGGGGTTGGGGGTAATAGGTGCCTATATAAGAAAAAGTCCCCCAAAACAGGATTATCCCTTTAAAAATAGGACATCTGGTCACCCTATCAAGTAAGTGTTTGCTGTTCCCTGTAAGTTGCTCAAGTTTGTAGCAAGAGAACATGTTTCTGCTATCACCAGCATAATGCCTGCTGGGTCACTGCAGGCAGTCGGGTCCAGCAATATGCAGTGGGACTTGACATCCCAAGACCAGGCAATTTGGATATGCAAAGCCTGCAAGATCAGATTCTCAGTAACTATTGTGCTGGATGTGAACCTCTTAACCTGCTTATTTAGGCAGTCAAGCTCATACTTTTAAAATCTCTGGATCCTTGGTAAATCTATTTGTTAGTCTCCTTGAAAGAAAATAAAACTGGAAAAGTTAATAAAGCTAAGGAGTTACTTGACAAATATGAGACAGGAGCAATCCAAGGAGTATTTGAATGAATTCATACTTTAAAGTAATAAGGCCATGTATATACACCCACTGAAGCATGCCTTTGCGGAAGCATAAACTAGGAGTTTTAAGCCTAGTCAATGCATACAGAAAGAAGAGAGAATACAGCCAGAATCCTGCCTGGGCAGACCCCTGCATATGCATACACCCATTTAAACCACGAAGGATGAAGAGAGGCACAGAAGTAGCTGGATTTACAAATCTTTTAACCTTTAATTTAAATATATGCTTTGTAGGGTTCACCAGGACGATTCAGGTTATAATAAATCAAAAAGCAGAAGAACAAAGGCGATCATAGCCACAGATGAAGAGACGCCTGTATGACACAGCCAGGATAGCACATCTCCTTAGTCACAGGTAGGTGCCCTATATATAGTATAGTGGACTATATTTTTAAAAAATTGGACTTTCCTCCTTCCATCTCCCCCCACCACCACACTTGTCACCTTCTCTCCCAAGTGGAATGACAACCCAGTAACACTTGCACTCAGATCTAGCTTTCACATCCACAGTAATTGATTGGGTCCCAAATTAGGCCAGATGGTTTCAACTCTCCCTTTTATTAATTCAAGAAAGGAAGGGTTTGGGGAAGGTGAATTTCAAGGAGTGTCTGTTCATACCCTTTTATGAAGGTTTATCTGATACCACTACAAAATACATGAGGGCTGTCCCTGCTTGAAGTCAATGCAGGTACAGGGATCTGTGCACAGGGATCAGCTGATATCAGCAAAGGGTGGCTATATAATGTTACGAATATGTGTTATGCTGAGAGAAAAAAAAAACGAACAGATGAGAGTTATACTGTATGCCGAGAGAATTATATCTTTCCCGTCAGAGTCTGTGCCCAGTAATCAAGAGACGCTTTTCACAAGAGAACTCATATTTCACATGTCAAAAGAAATGAAAAAAAATAATTAAATTGCATGATATCTTAAGAGAAAATATACTTCAGTACATTGATATGTTATCTTTAGTCTAACAAAATGGAAAGACACATTTTGGAAAAAGAATTGTTTATGAGCTGTAATCCATCAAGAAACACTATAGAGTTTATAAGCATAGACTTGCATATAACAGTTTGTCACAAGTAGTAAGTGCCCAATGTGTGTTCTGAAAAGCAGAGCAGAGGCACTGGGACTAGGGGCATGGCAGCATGCCCTGCCTTGAAATGGTTTCCATTATATATGAGTTCACAGTTTGATTCAGTGGCTTTCAGCGCCTCCATTATACAAACTGTTCCAGAACCCCTGAAGCAAAGAGACACACACAAATAAGCTGTAGCTCACGAAATCCATTGCAATACACGTTGAAAGCTTAAACTGCCCTTGTGTTCCAAGCTACTCCAATGTTCTGTACAACTGCAGTTTATTAACTTGCATAAGTGATTTGGCCGAGTGTTATGGTACTTATGTTATACATGGATTAAGGTTTTCCAAGCCAACTTGGGGGATTTAGCCACACAACCTCCATTAGTTTCAACCTAAAATTGAATTAGTGGTTATCTATTTACTAGATGCATCTAAAGAAGATAAAGCTGGATGAAGGTGACTCAATCGCCTAGCTGGGTTTGAAAATCTCAGCCAAAGACTTTATTTCAGCTAGCATCTTAAAAATTAATATTTCAATAAAGTGGTTCACATAAAACATTTCCCCACCCATAGCCTATTATAAATCCCCAAATGGAGGGCTGCATGCATGCTTATAAAGAAAAAGGGGAAGAGAAATTGAATTATATTTGTCTCCCCCAAGAACACTTTATTGTTACATCATTATTTCTTTGTTTTGGGATAGCATCTAGGGGCCCCCATCATGGATCAGTGCCCCATTCTCCTAAGCACACTTGCAAGTTTTGTATGAAGTGGGGATATTAGGGATGTGTGTATTTTGCTTCTGAAAAGTATATGATTGTCTCCTATTTGAGCACCTCAAGGGCAGGGGTAACAGCATCTACTTCTCCCCTAGAGTTCATCTATCAAGGTGACAGGAATTCAACCCTTCAGTGACATGTGCAATACAGCATAATTATGGTCCCTATTGCCTAGTAGTTTAATGTTTTGTGAAAGTGAGCATTTCTCATAGTTGCCTCTGACAAAGAATATGCCAGATCAATAGGGGGGGAAGAACAGTTCATTTAACTGCATGGACACAAGTTTAAAAGCAATCTGTTTTGTGCACTTCACAGTGATCAAAGAGAGAAAAAACACATGGAGAAAGCACCTGAGAGCTCAGTGTAGGCCACCCACAAATAGAGGAAAGGTTAAGAAAATAAAACCCCTCTTAGTGTTCAGAGCTTTTCCACATTCATGAACCCCTCATTCTCTCTCTTTGAAGGAGGAGACCATTCCAAAACAATTACCGCTGAGTACTACCAGTCTGCATGCTGTTCTACAGTCACATTTTTTCCTGTAAAAGCTGAAACATAAGAAAAACTGAACTCCAGACTTTCCCCATCCCAAGCCTGCCTGTAAATTTAGAACTAGTCCCAAACCACACTCACCAAAAAAATCAAGCCAACAAGAAGACCTGCACAACAGAGCATTTTGTATGAAGAAGATATTATAGGACACAAACAACAACAACAAAAAAGTAAAAATATTACTTAACTATAGGAAAAATTTCTAATGCCTCTTTTAATGGAATTCTTCTCTTGTCTCTCAGAGAACTTTAAATCCTCTTCCTCATCTGATGAGGATTCAAAGTTTTTACTGTATCCTTTGGGGAAAAGAACTACCAAAACAAAGATTTACAAAAGAGATAGGCAGAGCTGGACAAAAAAAGCATTTCAGGGGGCAGTGAAACTATTTGCTTTGAATTAGGCAAATAGTTTTGGCTGAAAAAAAAATTTTTTTTGGAAATGTCAAAACAGTTCATTTAGTCATGGTCTCTAATCAACATTTTTAAAACAAAATGTCAGTTCAAATCAACATTTCATTTATAGAGGGTCATTTCGAATCAAAATTCAAAACACTTTGTTCTTCCTGCACATTTTTTCCCAGTTTTTTCATTTCAGCAAGAAAAAAAACCAAAATTCTCTTTCGGTTTGAAACAAACCCTTTTTTTTCGTTTTTATTTTTGGAAGCAACTGAACCGGAAAAATAAATCAATTATTTGTTCAGCTCTAGTGGCTGGTGATTTTAGGGGTCTCCCTATGTGGTTGCCCATAAGAAGACATTGTAAAAAGGCTTGAGTTTCAGAAAGTGTTGAGCACCCATCCTCTGAAAAAATCAGTCTACTTTGGGGCCCCTGGAATGAAGGCTTCTAAAATGACTAGTTACTGTTCAGAAAATCTTGGCCTAGGTTTTTTTGGGTTGGAGGGGGAGATAACCTTTAACTTGGCTTTTATTTGTATTATTGCCTTATTTGGTGGAGGAATAGACCACCTTCAGAAAGAAGAGACAAGAGGTGGAGAGGGCAGGGAAATAACCGATTACACTTTCATGCAATTATTCTGCAATTGACTCTACAGCACATAAAGCTGTGCGTGAAATCTGTGTGTGTACAGATGAGAGCTTTATATCTACAGTACTTATTCCCAGGATGTTTAACAAGGTGAACAGCAATAAAAAAAGACTATTTTTGGAAGTGTCAGACACCACTAGTTTTTTTTGAATAAGTGGTTGAGATTCTTGTTTGTATCCTTGTAAAGGTCTATACAGGGTGCAGTGAAAGCTTGATTATTTTGCACAAAAATAACCTCTGCAAGCACTCTGCTCATAGACTGTATCATTCAGACACGCACACTGTATAAACAAAGTGTGTTTCTTTTTCCCATTAAAGCACAACTCCACAGTTGCCAAATTAGCAATTATATACCCAGGATCTTATTCCTCGTTTATACAAATATCACTTTACACAGCTCCTGTAGTGTAAAGGGGTGTTAAACTGGGCATAAATTACACTTACCCTCAACTTCAAGGCCCCTCCACCCTGCTGCAGTAGCGTAAAGTGGACTTACGGTAAATGAGAATCAGGCCCCGATACACATTATACTACTTGGACAGGAGATCTTCAGGTAAAGTAAGGTGCTGCAGGAAATGGGATTGGCCATTCAGTCCAGAGCTCCTTCCCCTCCGGGTCTGTACTGAACCATGTTACTAACAGTGCTAGTGGTGTAACAGGAGGAGCTATCTTTTAGCACGAGATTAATCCTGTCCTCTTATTTAGAGCTCATTAAAATATCTCCTCCTTTCCTTCCTCATCCTTAAAGCTTTTAATAGATGAGGGCAGGAGGGTGGAATTTGCTTTTCCCTACCAACCCACTTTCACTTTGAATTTCTCCTGATCTCCTTTCCTATTTGCTTCCTTTAGGCCCGTCAACAACCTGTTGCTGGAAACTGCTGTCAGCAAAGTGCGTCTCCCACACCCACAGCTCCCACTCACTGAGTGCGCAAATGCCAGTGAAGGTGGGAAAAACAAATCAATCATCTCAATCACACTTTCTGTGATGATGCAGAAAACCTTTTTGCCTAGATACGGTCAACTCTTTCTGATTTTGACATTTTGAACAAACAGTTCAAAACAAAGAATGGAGAAAGGTTCCTGTGTTGAATTTTCTCAAACTGAGATACTTAACAGTTTTGAAATTAGAAATAAATTGAAAAGAATTTCATTATTTGTTGTTCCCACCAGTTCTTGACCCACTAGCACTTAAGCAATTTTCAACACTGGTTACAAGAGTGAAAAAAGAGACTGGGCTGCTCAGTTCATTTTTCCAAACATTAGACAGGGCCTATGGGCAGGTCCTACACCAGAAGTGCTATACTGGCATATCTGCACTGATGCAGCTGCACCACTGTAGCACATCTGGTGAAGACGTTCTATAGTGATGGGATAGCACTCTCCTGTTGTTGGGGTAAAATCTTGTTTTTGGTATATTTCTCCTCTAGTCTCCATCTTGTTTTGTAAAAACAACAAAGTAGGATGCCATTTTGGATGCCTTCTTCATGGAGAGCTTCCTGCCCCTCCTGCCTGTCTTTTTCAAATTAGAGCAGGAAAAGGCAAGGAGCGGTTAGAATCACATGACTGCATAGTCTGCCTAGCAACCACAAACTATTTAGGTGGCAGCCTCACTGCTGCTTGGGGCTGTCCATTATAGTGGCAGCCAGTGCTTCCCACATTATCAGCCTGTGGAAGGAGTCTAGGTAGGCCCGGGTTAGGTCCCATCGGTGTCATACACTGCACACGCCTGTTCTCATTTTCACCTGCAAGTCTGCACACTACCACTTAGGATGACACATAGGAGACGGAAGACAGAAGGAAGAAGAGAGAAGCCACTTACCTAGTGATCATCATGTCCTGTTCCTGTGCTCTAGTGTTCCTATGGTCCAGCATCTTCAGTCTTCCTTGGTTCTGTCCAGGATTCCAGAATCACCCTCATCATGGTCAGAGAGTTTGTTCCGTGGGACAGTTGGGGTCCATCCCTTGGGCAGGCGGGGTTTGTGCCTAGGACAAGCAGAGAGATGGTACTGGAATTTCCTTTTATTGTCTTTTGGTTATCCCAGTGTATCAGGTTTGTGGGCTCCTGACTTTAAGTCCATTTCCATCTTTTGTTAACAACCAAGTCATTTGTATTTACCTGTGTTTTGTTATTGCTTGTGCTTTGTTATTACTTGTAACAAGGATTCTGCTTTTAAGACTTGGTTGGTCTAATAAATCTTACTGTATTTGCACCTTACCCTGTTAGTGTCATTTTTAATCATCCCAGTAACAGATACGGGGAGGGGGAAGGGCGTGCAGATAAGCCCATCTTCTCAGCAGCCTCAGAAGGTAAACACTTTAAGAACTATTTTGGGCTAACACAGTCAGCATAATTACTCCACCTCTGCAAGAGGTGGAAGCTATGTCAGCAGGAGGCGCTCTCCCATCAACATAGCACCGGTGTTGACAGTGCTTGGGTCGCTATAACTTGCATCACTCAGAGAGAGTCTTTTTCACACCCCTGAGCAACGCAAGTTAAATCAACTTAAGCGGGTAGTGCAGACCTGCCCTATGTCTCTTGCCATTCTCAAATGTACTTGTTCTTTTAGCTTCTAGCATCTCTCTCTCCAATACCCTTCAAAATCCATTTCCTTTAGGCAGGGCCGGCGCTTCCATTTAGGCGACCTAGGTGGTCGCCTAGGGGGCCAGGATTTGTGGGGGCGGCATTTTGCCGCTCTCAACAGCAATTCAGCGGGGGGGGGGGCGGTCCTTCTGCGCTCCGGGTCTTCGGCGGCAATTCTGCGGCGGGTCCTTCACTAACTCCGGGACCCGCTGCTGAAGTGCCCTGAAGACCGGGAGCGCGGAAGGAACCCTGCCTAGGGTGCCAAAAACCCTGGCGCCGCTCCTACCTTTAGGAAATCCTTAATACTGCTCACTGACTGCAGAGTTGCTACTGAACTGTGATTACTTCCTAGCATGCCTTTTCTGTTTGAATTATAAACTAAACTATACAGAGCAGGCAAAGACTTTGTCCTTCTATGTGTCTGAAAAGAAACAAAACCCCATCATGTACGCTTATGGCACTTTAATAATAATTAAATAAAATGTGTACATATTGTGACAGACCTAAACCAGTGGGGTACAGGAGCCTGGTCCTATTGATATCTAGGAGGTGGGCGGGCAAAGCCCGCCCACTTCTAAAGGACCTCCCCCGAGCCTAAGGAGAGGATCCACAGGTCTGTGATACTAAATAATTCCGTGGGACAACTAATGAAAAAACAGGATTGGGAGTGAGGTCATAGGGCTAAACGAAGGGAACCTGATGGGGACACCGAGCAGAGAACTCCAGACAGCGCCCACTGCTCCTCGAAGGCATCAAGGGAGTCAGTGGAAGCCACCCAGAGGAACTCTGCCCGGATGCGTGAACGGACAGAGGAGCAAAAATAGGCCCCACAGTCGCAGGAAATCCCGTCGGCTAACCTCCTCTCCCTAGTTTTGTAGATGGCCAGTTTGGCCAGGGCCAAGGGGAGGTTGATAAGGAGATCCCGTGACTTTGTGGGGCCACGGATGGGGAGTGCATAGATAAACAGGTGAGGGGAAAAGTGCAACCAAAAACGCAAGAAGAGAGTCAAGAGGAGCCGGAACAGGGGCTGCAATATGGAGCACTCTAAATAAATGTGCCACAGGGACTCCTTCACGCCACAAAAAGGGCAGGTGTTGGGGACAGGGGTGAACTGCGCCAAGTACACACCTGTGCTCACGGCCCCGTGAAGGAGCCGCCAACTGACATTCCCGGCGGGCCTCGGGACCAGGGTAGAGTATAAGCTGGCCCACTGGGGCTTCTCACCCTCGAGAGGTGGCAGGAGATTCCGCCATTTGGTATCAGGGCGGGACGCAAGGGTGAAGTAGTGGAGCGTGCAGAGCACGAGCGTGTACAGATGTTTCCGTGGCGCAGCCTGGAACAGAACCAGCTGCAGATCGTGCAGTCGGCTCACAGTGAAAGGATGAGGGGGCCATTTGGGTCCACGGGGCAGGGGCCTGATAATGTCCACGGGGCCTGGGGTGGCGGGTGGGCGGGGCGTGCCCTCTCACAGGACCCGGTCGAGGCAGGCCCGAGCAGCGGGCTGTAAAGAGGCCTCCACCTCCTGAAGTACACGCCGGGGAGTACGAGGGCTGGAGAGCCCCATGTGCTGAGCGAGCGTCAGGGGATCCAGCCAGTATCCCCAGTCGTAGTCCAGGAGGTCTCCGAATCTGGTGACTCCTGCCAAGATCAGTCTCTGGCGCACTGCGGGGGACTCTGCCACCTACACACAAAGCTGGGGATTGTGTATCTATTGGGTTTCTGGGAAGTGGGTGGGCGGAAGCCCGCCCACTGCTAAAGGATCCCCCTCCAGCCTAAGGACCTCAGAACCCCACTGATTTCGGGGGACAACTAATAAAAGAACAGGGACAGGAGTGCGGTCAAAGGGTCATAAGAAGGGAACCTGACGGGGACACCGAGCAGAGAACCCCGGACAGCGCCCACTGCTCCTCGAAGGCATCAAGGAAGCCAGTGGACGCCGTCCAGAGGAACTCCGCCCGGATACGTAAACGGACCATGGATCGGAAACAAGCCCCACAGTCACCGGAGTCTCCATCGGCCAACCTCCTCTCCCTGATTGTGTAGATGGCCATTTTAGCCAGGGCGAGGAGGAGGTTGACCAGGAGGTCCTGGGACTTTGTGGGGCCACGGACAGGAAGTGTGTAGAGAAGGAGGTGAGGGGAAAAGTGCAGCCAGAAACGCAACAGGAGATTGGTGAGGAGCCGGTATAGGGGCTGCAACCTGGCGCACTCTAAGTAGATGTGCGCCAGGGTCTCCCTCACGCCGCAGAAGGGGCAGGTGTCTGGGACAGGGGTAAACCGCACCAAGTACACTCCCATGCTCACAGTGCCATGGAGGAGCCGCCAACTGATATCCCCAGCGGGCCTTGGGACCAGAGTAGAGTATAGGCTGGCCCACCAGGGCTCCTCACCCTCCAGAGGTGGCAGGAGGTCCCGCCACTTTGTATCAGGGCAGGACACAAGAGTGAGGAAGTGAAGGGTGTGGAGCACGAGTGTGTAGAGTTGTTTCCTTGCCGCGGTTTGAAAACGGACGGGCTGCAGATCGTGCAGCCAGCTTGCGAAGAAGGGGTGGGGAGGGCCGGTCGGGTCTACGGGGCGGTGGCCCGATGAAAAGGTCTGGAGGGCTTGGGGTGGGGGGTGGGTGGGGCGTGCCCTCCCGCAGGACCCGGTCGAGGTAGGCCCGAGCAGCAGGCAGCAAAGCGGCCTCCTCCTCCTGAAGTATGCGCCGGGGAGTACAAGGCCTGGAGAGCCCCATGCGTTGAGCGAGCTTCAGGGGATCCAGCCAGTATCCCCGGTCATAGTCCAGGAGGTCTCTGACCCTGGTAGCTTCTGCCAGGACCAACCTCTGGCGCACCGCGGGGGACTCCGCCACCTGCACACGGAGCTGGGGATTGTGTAGCAGGGGCTCCGCGAGGAGATCTGCCCCCTCGGTGGCCGCCACGGACCTGGTCGCAGAGAACAGCTTCCAGGTCTGGAGGAGGTCCTGGTAGAAGACCGGCAGCCCGGAAAGGTCTCGCAGAAGACCCCTCGGATCGAGATAAAGGAGCTGCCGGTCGTACCAGGGCCCTCGGAAGCGGCGCAGGAAGGCGTGCGCCAGTGCTCTCCACGCTGGACTACTTGCACCATAAAGAAGCCTCTGCAGTGCCTGGAGACAGAAGAGGTGAACCTGAGTGCGCAGGCATTTCAGGCCCTGCCGTCCCTCCTCCAGGGGCAGGTGGAGTACCCCTGCAGGGACCCAGTGCAGTCCTGGCCAAAAGAACTCCAGCACCACCCTCCAGAGGTCGGCCAGGAAGCCCGAGGCCGGGACCAGTGTGTTGAGCCGGTACCAGAGCATGGACAGGTCTAGTTGGTTGAGCACCAGTGCCCTCCCTCGAAGGGAAAGGCACCGGAGGAGTCCTGTCCACTTCCGGAGCCGCTCCACCACCCTGCCCTGCAAACCTTGCCAGTTCTCCGGTGGAGACGGATGCGTGGCGGAAAGGTAAATGCCGAGATGGAGCAGCGGACCCACGCTCCACTGGATGGCCTGAAGCGTGGGTGGGAGGGAGCCCACCTGCCACCCGGCCCCGACCACCAGGCCAGAGCTCTTGACCCAGCTGACCCGGGCGGAGGAGGCCGCCGAGTACACCGCCTGGCAAGCCTCCACCCGCGCCAGGTCACCCGGGTCCTGGACCATGAGGAGCACATCGTTGGCGTATGCCGACAGGACCAGCCGCAGCTCCGGCTCCCGGAGCACCAACCCCATGCTCAGGGTTTAGCTGATCGCCATATTTGGGGTCTGGAGGGAATTTTCCTCCAGGGCAGATTGGCAGAGGCCCTGGAGGCTTTTCACCTTCCCCTGCAGCCTGGGGCATGGGTCACTTACTGGTGGATTCTCTGCAGCTTGAGGTCTTCAAACCACAATTTGAAGACTTCAGTAACTCAGGCATAGGTTAGGGGTTTGTTATAGAAGTGGATGGGTAGGGTTCTGTGGCCTGCTTTGTGCAAGGGGTTGGACTAGATGATCACATTGGTCCCTTCTGACCCTAGAATCTATGAATCAACCTCCAGCGGAGGAGACAGAGGAAGGGCTCGATTGCCAGCGCATACAGCTGGCCCGAGAGGGGGCACCCCTGCCCCACTTCCCGCCCAAAGCTGACCGGCTCGGTTAGAGTCCAGTTGAGCCTGACCAGACACTCCGCGGAAGTGTACAGCACCTGGAGAAAACCCACAAACTGGGACCCGAAGCCGAACGCTCGCAGACTGCCCAGGAGATACCCGTGGTCCACCCTGTCAAATGCCTTCTCCTGATCCAGGGACAGGAGGGCGAATGACAGACCATCCCTGCACCCAAGCTCCAGGAGATCCCGGACCAGATAGAGGTTATCAAAGATGCTACGGCCTGGGAGGGTGAAGGTCTGGTCTGGGTGGATCACGTCCTCCAGCACGGCCCCCAGCCGCAGCGAGATGGCCTTGGCGACGATTTTGTAGTCCGTGCTGAGGAGCGAGACGGGACGCCAATTCTGTAAATCACGGAGGTCCCCCTTCTTCGGCAATAAGGCACCTGAGGAGTCCTGTCCACTTCCGGAGCCGCACCGCCACCCTGCCCTGCAAACCTTGCCAGTTCTCTGAGAGAGGGAGGACCCCGCTCTGCAAGGACTCGGCCCAGACGGTGACCAGGTCTGGGCCGAGGACGCCCCAGAACACACGGTAGAACTCCACGGTCAGCCCGTCCATGCCCGGAGATTTACTGATGGGCATGCGATGGAGGGCTTCCGAGAACTCGGCTGGAGTGAGAGGCAACTCTAGTTGGTCCTGGTTGCCCGTGCTGACCGTCGGGAGTCTGTCCCATAGCACTCTGCAAGCGTTAGGATCGGTTGGATCCGGGGAGAAAAGAGTCGCGTAGAAGGCCCTGGCCCTCTTGCACATCTCCGCCGGATCCGTGAGGGGGGCTTCTGTCCTCCGCCAGGAGGTAGGTGACATGCTTCTTGGCCCCCCTCCTTTTCTCCAGGGTGTAGAAGAAGCAGGAGCCACAATCCATCTCCCGAAGGAGGTGAATGCGGGATCGAACTAAAGCACCACGGGCCCAATGGTCTTCGAGGGCCCGGAGCTCCTCCCGCTTCTCCTGGCATGCTCCGCAGAGGGATGGATCCTTGGGGCTGGCGGCCAGACACCTCTCCAGCTCTAAAGACCTCCCATTTCAACTGCTCTATCACCGCATCCCTCCGTCGGCTGGCGCCCCAGGTGTCATCATGGCAGAAGAGCCGGGCACGCACCTTCCCCAGATCCCACCACCGCCGCGCCGAGGGAAAGACATGCCTCTGCCCTCGCCAGGCCAGCCAGAACACCTGGAAGGATGCCACGAAGCCCACATCCTCCAGCAAACTATTATTAAAGTGCCAATAGGCCAGCCCCAGCCTCTCCACGCAGAGAGGCCGTCACGGTGGCAAGGTAGTGATCTGAAAAGGGGGCCGGCCCAACGCTGGAGGAGTGGGCCCGTGAAAGGTGGAAACGTGACAGGTAAATGCTATCCAGCTGGGAGTGGCGCGACCGACGGGCCTCCACCTGGACGAAAGTGAACGTCGAGACGTCGTCCGGGTGGTGGTCACACCAGATGGCCACCAGGGAGTGGTGTTCAACGGTCTCCCGGAGGACATCTGTGGCGGCCGGGCACTGCTCGGTCCCCGAGCGGTCCCGTTCCTTGAGGGTGGTGTTAAAGTCCCCTCCCAGGACCAGGCATTCACGAGGATCCAGGGAGCCAAGGAAGGCGGACACCTGCTGATAAAAATGCAACCTCTCCGGGCCCAAAGTCTGGGCGTAGATATTGACAAGATTAACCACAAGCCCCTCCATGCAGACCCGGAGGTGCAGCAGGCGGCCCGGCACAGCCTCAGCAACCTCCAGCACCTCGGGCCGTAGGTCGGGGGAGAACAGGGTCACCACTCCAGCCGTGCAAACCGAGAGGTGGCTAACGTAGACCCTGACCCCCACTCCAGCCACCAGCTAGCTTCTGCAACTGGATCCGTATGAGTCTCCTGCAGGAAAACCACAGAGTACCCCGCCTCCCGGAGGAAGGAGAGCACCTGGCTCCTGCGGAGACCCATCCTACAGCCCCAGATGTTTAATGTGGCAAAGATGATTGGTGCCATGAGGAGGGCTGGGGGGGATCCTCGCCGGCAGACACGCCGACGGCCTCTGGTAGGCTGCGCAGCAATCCGTGACCTACCTCGTAGGTGAGTAAAGAGTCGCGGAAGAGGCGGACCCGCTGGTAGGCCACGGCGGCCTGCTTCCCGGTCCTCTTACCCTCCCCCATGAGGCCCTCGCGTCCTGGAGGATCTGATGGAAATCCCCCCCACCGCTGAAGCGCAAGTTGGACTTTGCTACGGGAGCCACGGACGTCTTCAAGGAATTCCCGCAGCTCCTCCCTCAGTGCATGGAGGGGTGGGGTTACTGATCTACAACCATCCCCCGGGGGGCCCCCGTCACAGCCCCGAGGCCCACCGACATGGGCAGGCAGGGGGCAGACCCCTGACGTGGTGTCCGATGGGCAGATGTCACGTGACCTGCCCCGCTCTCCAGTTCAACAGGGGATGACAGAAGGAAAACAGCAGCCCCTGATGGGTCGGGACAGGGAAAAACGTCTAAAGCCACTCCCTGGGGGGTATTCCCAGGGGCGGCACTGGCATCATGGGAGGTGGAGGGGACAAGGACAGGGCTGGCATCAGGGATAGGGCAGGGGACAGGAGTAGGACGGGGATCAGGAAGAGAAAGAGGGAGGGGGGCAAAGGCAGGATCCTGAGCCTCAATAGTCGGGCTGCTGGAAGGTGGCCCTTCCTGGTTAGGCTCAGGGATCTGGGGAATGGGAAAGGAACCCCTTACGATGCCTGGCTCAGCCACCATAGTTCGTGCGGCAACCCCGGCATCCGGAGATGAATGGTCTTCAACGGAGTCCCTGCCCGGGAAGGAGGTTGGGTGCTCCACACCCAAGAGGGACACTCCATGGGAACCGGGCACCGGCAGTCACCCCAATGGGCTTGGCGGACGTCAGCAGGGTGCCACCTGCATCCGGGCTGATGGAAGACTCCAGGGGACCCTCAGAGGCGGGAGCAGAAGCAGCGGTCAGGGGAAGGGAACATGGGGACAGGGGTGAGGTCACTCAGATCGAGGGATCATCCTCCCCTTGCGTGACCAGGATCAGACCCAGGGCCTCGATCTCCTCGTAGATGGAAGGGAGATCACCGTCCACCAGCTCAGGGCCCTTCCCGCCAGCACCCGAGGCTACACCCACCTCGGCGCTCACAGGGGCCTCAGATGGTAAGGGGGCAAGAGGGGCTCCCTTGGGGGCAACCATAGGAAGGGACCCTGGAGGAGGGGCGGTGTTACCCTCCGGTGCTGCCACGGTGTCCCCAGCAGGCACCACAGAACGGGAGTCATCATGGGACAACGTGGAAGGCTCGTCATCGGTGCCCCCCTTCCTGCTCTTCCGGGGGGGGTCTCCGAATCTGAAGGATGTAA
The DNA here is from genome assembly GCF_025201925.1 of Gopherus flavomarginatus. Lineage (NCBI taxonomy): Eukaryota > Metazoa > Chordata > Testudines > Testudinidae > Gopherus > Gopherus flavomarginatus. The sequence goes on from NC_066619.1 coordinate 119,610,267, forward strand.
GGAGGCTCGAGCCTTCCACTTGCCCCGCTTCTCCTGCACTAAGGATCAGACCTCCATGGCATCATCCGGGGGCTGGCTAACAGGGGTCGGGTTGGGGGGCAAGGACAATGGCTCAGGGACTCGGAGAGGCAGTGGTGGGGTAGCAGGACTGTGGGAGGTTTCCCCCTGGGGAGAGCCCTCTCCCATGCCCAGCGGTATCTCTGCTGCACCCTCCTCCACAGCTGTGGACCAAGAAGGAGGAGGAGGAGGGGCAGCTCCGGGTGCCGGGCAGCCAGGGGTACCGGCAATGACAGGGCCGGCGCCTAGCAGGGGCTCGGGGGTCCCAGATGCTCCTCCGTGCTGGGCCAAGGGGCAGTCCCTCCGGACGTGCCCCATCGCCCGGCAGAGGTAGCACTAGGCTCCCCTGTCGAATAATGCACCCAGTAGAGGGCTTCCTGGTAGGGGACCAGAAAGGACCCCTCGAGCGCCTCTCCGCCACGCGCTGCCGGCGGCAGTTGAAGCTGCACTTGCCGGCGGAACGAGAGAACATGACGGAGGGCGGGGTCCTTGCAGCCCAAGGGGAGAGGGCTGATGACAGAGATGGGGAGCCCCAGGGCAGAAAGGGCGGGCAGCAGGGCAGCGTTGGGCAGGAAGGGAGGGACAGAGATCAGGATCAAGCGGAACCCCAGGTCTTCCAACGGCTCCAGGGGGACGAACACGCCCCCCACCGCCAGGCCCGTCTCTACCATCTCCTGAGCGGAGGCCTCCGATGCCAGAAAGAAGATTACCCTCCCGTACATTTTGGAGGCCGCCACGATGGCCGTGGGCCCCACCACCCTCGCCAGCACCCGCACGTAGGTCTCCACATGGGGTGAGGCAGGCACCAGGAGGCAACGGACGCCGTGCTTCCTGGTCAAGGTGGGGAAGGGGCCCCGGCCACTATAGATGGTAGCAGAAGAGGCGGTCGGAGGAGCAGCAGCAGGCGGGGGGGCCGCCACTACCTGGGCGTACGCCCTGGGGGCCAGGAGAGGGACACTCGTGGAACTGGTGGAGGGAGCAGCGGGGAGGGATGCCACGGCCGGCAGCGGGGCTGCGGCAGCGGGAGCAGTCACTGCCATGGAGGGTCTGGTCTTTCTAGTGGGTCCCTTACCCTTTTTCCCACCCGACCTTTCCCACCGGCTGGGGGGGCTCCCCCTGAGTCGGAAGGGGCGAGGGACGTGGCAGCAGCGGAGGTCTCCCCGGTACTCACCGCCGCCAGTGCCTCAGCGGGGGTGGTGGCAGGTGGACCGGTAGCAGCGGTCGAGGTAGAGGCCTGGGGAATGGACACGGAGGTAGGTGGAGGAGGGGCGGTGGGAGCATCGTGAGGGGTCTCCCCCGCCGGGTCCCCCGCCATAACGAAAGCAGGGAGGGGGACAAACAACGAGGGGAGGGGAAGGGAAGGAGAGGAGGTGACCACCCCTCCCCGCTAGGCTGCAGGCAGGGGAGGAGGGTGCCAGAAAGGGAAGGCTAAAGGGGCATGGGGAGCAACCAAGGACCGAGGGGCAGGAGGGTGTCAGGTCACCAATTCAGAGGGGATTCTGGCTCCTCCAGTTGCTCTAGGGGATATGGGGGGCCAATGGCATAGGGGAGTGCAGTGAACAAGGGCAAACTCAAATGGGGAAAGGGCACAAGCGCATGTGAGGGGGCATGGGCGCACGAGGGAAGGGACCAGTCAGGACTGGGGGATCACAGGGTGGGGTAGGGGAAAAGAGCGAGCTGAGAATGGGGTGGAGGGACCACGGGGACAGCTGCAGGGCTGGGGCAGGACTATCAGGGCCGCAGAGGGAAACAGGTGGGGCGGACAAATGTGGCAAAGGAAAGGGGTACAGTCCAGGGGGCGGGGAGAAGGGGTGCGCCCACAGGCACTTGTGCAAAAGTCAATGGTTGGCTGCTGCTGCTGCAGGCCCAAATGATGGAAGCAGGCATGGTGAGTTAGGCGAGCAGCTCAGCCCCAGAGGCTGGAGTCCGAGGCAGAAGGAAAACAGCCAGCGGGGATGGCAGAGGGGGCAACAATGGTGGTGGGAGCGAAGGGGAACACGGATGGCCTGGGGGCAGGCTCCACACCACACCCCCGGTGTCCCAACAGACAGACACAGTCCAAACCCCCACCACAAGAGCACAGTTCGAAAAAGACTCAGTCCAGTAAAGCCCCCTCCACAGCGGTCCACACGCGGTCTTCCAACAGTGGGTGGTCCTCTTCTCCTCCTGGCTCCAACAGCTCCCTAGTAGCTCCAGGTGGTGGTGGTCTGGTGTCCAGGCAGGAGGGACCCCGCTCAGATGGTGTTCTCAGCAACAAGAGCTGGGGTCCCTCACTCCGCTTCTTCTCTGGGAAGCAGGCCATCACCCTTCCTCCCGCACCCCCCCAGGGCTGTAGGTGGAGCAAGAGCAGCAGTTGAGGGTGAGGGGGGGTGAGGGGAGCAGCAGCCGGCCAACTAGAGGGTAGCAGAGAAGGGGGGAGGCGGGGATGGAAGTGATGGTGTCTGGCCCAGCCAAGGGAGCAGCAGGAAGAGCAGCAGCAGCAGCGAGGGCCCAGTGCTCAGCAGGAACAGCAGCGGCAGCCCTCTCCCTTCTCCCCTCTACAGCAGAGGAATAGAAGGGAGATCTACTGGCCACTGAAGAAGCAGGTTTCTGTTCCCTGAGGGACCAGAGCAGGGGCTGCACTAGAGTAATCAGGAACCTGCTAGAACCAATTAAGGCAGCCAGGCTGATTAGAACACCTGCAGCCAATCAAGGCAGGCTAATCAGGGCACCTGGGTTTAAAAAGGAGCTCACTCCAGTCAGGCGGGGGGGAGCCAGAGGAGAGGAAGTGTGTGTGAGGAGCTGGGAGCAAGAGGCGCAAGGAGCTGAGAGTGAGGCGCTGTGCTGCTGGAAGACTAAGGAGTACAAGTGTTATCAGACACCAGGAGGAAGGTCCTGTGGTGAGGATAAAGAAGGTGTTGGGAGGAGGCCATGGGGAAGTAGCCCAGGGAGTTGTAGCTGTCATGCAGCTGTTACAGGAGGCACTACAGACAGCTGCAATCCACAGGGCCCTGGGCTGGAACCCAGAGTAGAGGATGGGCCCGGGTTCCCTCAAACCTCCCAACTCCTGATCAGACACAGGAGAAGCTGACCCAGACTGTGGGGAAGATCACTGAGGTGAGCAAATCTGCCAAATAAGTGCAGAACACACCAAGGTAGAGGAGGAACTTTGTCACAATATATTTGCAGGAAAACTGAAGTCTTGAACAGTAAATATTTAACAAACAAAATCTCTGTTCTTGTCTCTTACTTCGTATATTAAACAAATTGCTTTACTTCAAGATCTGCATTTCACATACCCCCCCACATACATCCGTGCACCTCCCCACCTGGAGAACAATGCACCACTTTCCTCCTCCCGCACACACACAAATGCACAGTTCCTCCTGAGTTTTGCTCTAGAAAGGTCAAAAACAATAGCACAGTCCTGGATTTATTAACTAGGGTAACTCTCTGCGGGTACAATCCTTATGCATGCACAGCAGTCCGAGTCAGACTGGCACTTGCCCAAACTTTACTTTTATTTAATACTGCTCCTATTGAGCTGCCCCATGGCACATGTTCAAAATGGTTCAGCATATTTATGTGAAATGAGCCAACATTTTACAGACTGGCATTTTAAATACACAAATATTAATAATCCTATGTTGCTACTTTAAGGTGATAGCTCTTACATCTTGATCAAACTGCATTTTCAATATGTACTTTTTTCCTTCCAATATTTCAAACCCTCCAAACTGCGAAAGGATAGATATCAAATAACTAGCATAGGAAGCACTCTCAAAATGTGAGAATGTAATGTTAATTTATATAACCCAGTCAATGTTTTGGGAACAAAAAATTTAAATTGAAAAATAGCCTCAAAATTGTCAACTTTTAAAAAAGAATATTTTGCAAAAAAATGTTGTATCAGCTTTTAAAATTGGAAATATCAAAATAGTTATCAATTTTGTTTAATAAACTGTTTTTAGGAAAAATGTTGACAATCATTTCAGTAATGTTTTCAATCAAACCACGGATTTTAAAAAATTAAACTGAAATGGGTCATATATGAACCTTGCAAATAAAAACTACTGAGTTTTCATTTTGTTTAAGCAAAAATAGTTTCAGTGGTTAATTACATTCACTATTAAACATTATTTCTTATTTCCAGCTTGAACTTTTCTCAATTAAGATTCCAGTCACCGGATTTGATCATGTTTTTATTTGCCAGGATTAAGTGCCCCTGCATAGGTACTTTTATCTGGCCCCTGTTATATTAGTATCTGAGCATCTCACAGTCTTTAAATGTATTGATCCTCACAACCCTGGGAGGCAGGGCAGTGCTAGTATCCCCATTTTACAGTTGGACAACTGAGGCACAGAGCGACTAGTCACTTGCCCAAGGTGACACAGACAGACTGTAGTGGAACAAGGAATCAAACTAAGTCTCATAATAGCTTGCTCACCGTAGATGGAGATCAAGTTATCTGTGAAAGTTCTCTTTAGTATGCAAAACAGATTGAGCTCCTTCAGTCTCATTGAAAGGGTTTTGTTGTTATTGTCTTTAAACACAGACTTACTTCTAAAAGGATTTATAAGAATTGATTTGAAGTGTGTATACCAGAATTGAGCTCTGTATTTCAGTACTGGTCTCACTAATGCCATGTACAGAGATTTATCTCCCTGCTTCTACTTGATATTTCCCTGTTAATATAGGCAAGTGTAGTGTGATTCCTTTAGTGACAGCATCACACTGAGAGCTCATGTTTAATTGGTTATCTGTGATAATCTCTAAAGTCCTTTTCAGAGTCACCGCATTCCAGCGTACAAAAGCAATACGTCCCTTGCTTTTTGAGATGACCCCAGATCACGTCACAGATTCAGCCTATAGATGACAATTCTGACCAGGATTCCACTGATGATACAAGAACCAGCTTCTTCTCTGAGAAGAAGGCAAAATCTTAGTGCACTAAGCACAAGACTGACAGCAAGGAACCTATTCTGACATTGACTCGCTATGGCATTTGCTATCTCACACAGGCAATATTTTCAAACGTCTATAAGCTAGACACCTAAATCCAAAGCTCAAGGGCACAGATGAAGCCTATGGAAGAGTCAGTAAATGAACCCAGATTTTCTGATTGCCAGTCTTGTGCCTTCAACCCAACACTATCATTTTCCAAAGGATCTCAAAAAGTGATTTATAAACGTTAATGGAGTTGGACTAACATCTCTGTAAAATAGGTATTACCATCCCCATTTGACAGATGAAGAAATGGAGGTGGCATATGGACAGATTAAAGATCTGATTTTGCTCCCACTTTCCCAAGGATATGCAAGAAGTCTGTAAGAGAGCTGGAAATAAAGCCCTGGTCTCCTGCCTCAGTCCAATGTTTTCTTTTTCTTTGTCCCAGTACAGACTGGGCAGGGCTGCCCAGAGGGGGAGGCGAGTGGGTCAATTTGCCCCAGGCCTCGGGCCCTGCAGGGGCCCCCACAAGAGTTTTGTGGGGCCTCTGGAGCGGGGTCCTTCACTTGCTCCAATGGTCCCGGAAAACTCTCGCGGAGCCCGGGCCCCTGAAGCTTCTTCCACTCCAGGTCTTCGGCGGCAATTCGGCAGCAGGGGTCCTTCCGCTCTGGAACCCGCTGCCGAAGTGCCCCGAAGACCCACAGTGGGGGGTCCTTCCGCCCCAGGACCCGCCGCCGAAGTGCTGGGTCTTCGGTGCCAATTCGGAGGCGCAGGTCCCCTGCCGCCAAAGACCCCAGGCCCCCTGAATCTTCTGGGTGGCCCTGAGACTGGGTACCATCAATTGGACATGGTAACTGTGAATGCTCTCTCTTGGTTATTCATATTGTGCTTTGTAATCGGCAAACCCTTACTCATAGAAGTTACGTCTGCTTACATAGAGGTATACAGAATTGAGCCCTTTGTGAACATCACTGGAGCAAAAATGTTGGTTTCAAACTGGACCTTTTGTTCCTTCCAACATACTGCTCATGCACTGGAGAATAGGGTGCCCTTCAAGAGACAAAAATATATCTGTTTTTCTAATTTCAGCCATCTGGAAGTTTTCACTTTTACAATAGGCTTCATACTGCTGGTTTTTTACAATGATCTCACCTTTTTAGCAAGATGGATGCCATCTCAAATAATCTTCAGAAGATCAATTGTAATTATAAAATTTCTATTGAAATGCAGTTTACAGTTTGTTCATGCTGAGAATTGCTCATGAATTTCCAAACTGTTGAACTCAACAAAATTATCAGACTTCTCCCTGAATAATTGCTGAGATGATCCACTTTTTAGAGAGGGCCCACCTGGGATGCACAACAAAGCAGTGAGTGATTCCTGATACTCAGAGGAAAGAAGCTACACATTACTTATTGGTTCAAAACAAAATGCATAGTCAAAAACCACCTGATACGACTTATAATATGGGACAACTCTCAGTATAATCTTTGCAGGCCTAACAAGTCAGAATATTTCATGGTAAAATAAGCCTTTTGAAACAGTTACATAACATTTAGAATGTTTTAATAAAAGCCCATGACACCGATACAGGCCTGGATCTGCAGTGCTTTCACTTTCATTAAGAGTAATGGAATTTAAGGATAGAAACAAGTTTACCTCACATCAGGTTGTCCACATACAAAGGCAAGTACATATCACAACATAGCAGTGCTTATTAGGGAAAGAAGGGTAAAATAAATTCATGTGTGTGTTAAGATGACAGGGAGTGTCTTTTTTGTTGTGTGCTTGTACAGTGTCTAGCACAATGGGGTCCTGGCCCATGACTAGGGCTCTTTCATGCTATAACAGTCAGCAATGGACCACGTGAAAGAGAGTGGCAGAAGTGCCAAAGCAGTTCAGTTACTGTGTGTCATGCTGCAGCATCACAAAGTGGCTAAAATGTCCAATTCTCAAGTGACAATTCTTGCCACAAATAGCACAAGTGTAGGGTACCAAGACAGAGGTAGGGTACCAAGACTTAAGATCTACTGCACTTTCCTCTCCACTCTCCTCTCTCTCTCGACCACCTCCCTTCAGCCTCTCTGACTCCCTGCTGGAGCACAGAGTATCAGTGTGGCCCCTTGCTAGCTGCATCTCCCCAGGTTGGTATGTTAATGTCAAAAACATTCAAGTCCCTCTTGAAAACTTCCTTGAACCTGAGTTTGAGTTGGCCCAGCAGCCTTGGAGCAAGTTCTCCATACAGGAGATTCTTTGGCATGCATCCAGTGTCCATTCGGTGCAGATGACCAAGCCAACGGAGGCAACGGTGTTTGAGAATAATGATTAAACCTGGCCCTTTTGCTTTTTTAAGTACTTCAGCATCAGGAACTCTGGTTTTCCACTAGAAATGTAGAATACAGCAAAGACAGCAGTTGGGGAAGGTGTTCACCCTTCTCTGGGTGGTCCAGGTTTCACCCCATACAACAACATACTCAGAATGCATGTCTGGTAGACCCTTATCTTGGCCTTCAGTGTTAGTTTCCCGTTATCCCACGTTCACTTGGTCAGGTGCTATGATACCACAAGAAATAACAGTAATATGCAATTTCAGTGTGAACATTCCTTCTTTTTTACATTTTCAGCTCACTATAATACTCAAAATTGCACTCATTCAGCATTTTGATTTTCCTATGAACAAAACCACTATACTTTGTTAAGGTCACAGTATGGCTGTTCTAGCACTTTCAGTCTCATCCTGAATTTTACGGTGAGTATCACACACCATTTGTTCAACATCTTTCTTCTCCCCCATCAAATACAATCTAGCTAGGAATAATAAGCATCAGCCTTGTGTGTAAGATTTTCAAAATAATTTCACATACCTGACTGATGTTTATCAGTGCCTTTACAAACTAACATCAGGAAGGGTTGGTAAGAGTGAAGGATCTCTTCTTCTGTAGGATCTATTTCCCTTTATAATCAGAGATAGAAATAAAAATATTCTCAGATCTTATATCTTGATGTCCCTTTACCAACCCTTATAAAATGTACTTTTACAAAAGAAAAGAAAAAAGGAGCTTGCCATAATAAACCACCTGAAGTAGAAAAGAAGAAACAGGGAAAGGGGATCATCAACAAGACACATTTGTGGTTTTAGAGGGTTTTTATGCTACATTGCCTTTTTATATATTTTAAAGACCTCATAAAAACTAGCCTAATCTGTGGACTCAGATATTGAGCTCGTCTCAGTGGTGCTGAGACATCAGTTTACTAATCAGAATGTGCTATACTTTCTATTATCTTTCATTCCTCCCCCTGTGCAGTGAAAGCAGTTCAAGGATTGCAACAGCAGAGCAGCAGGTGATGTTATTATGCACTGTGACTGAATGAATCACTTTCTCCAAGATGGCAATTATTTTCCATGTCTTTTATTGTAAGTTCTTCTTTTGCAGCAAGATTTCCAAGTGGGTGCATATGAAGCCTAAAAAGATAAGTGCTCAGTGCTGGCTGCCCTTACGACCTTTGGAATTTTCAAAAGAGAGCATGGGTGGGGATAAAATTTTGAAAATTCTGCTGCCTTTCTGGGTTACCAGGCTATCTTGGTCTTCTGGCTCAATCTGCATGCATGTCTTTTGTGATTTTCATAAAGCACCTATCAGACATGGTATCCAATGATTGGAGCACAAACCTAGAGATTTTGTTCTGTGCACTGCTTTGGGTCTGTTGCCAGGGGGGGGGAAAAAGAGGGTCTTGTGATTCAAGCACTGGACTGGGACTCTGCAGATGCGGGTTCAATTCTTAGCTTTGTTCCAGGCTTTCTGTATGACCTTGGGCATGTCAATTAATTTGTGCTGCAGTCCCTCATCTGTAAAATGAGGCTCATATCTTCCTCATCTCTCATGAGTGTGAAGGATAAATACAGTGGTGCTTGAGAGACACTCAGATGCTACTGGGAATGGAGCCCAATAAGTAGACAGGAAGCAATGCATAGTCTGTACACAGACACATGGAATAAAAGCAGCAGCCAGATGCCTGGCATGCATGTTATCAGAGCATGAGGGGCAAAGCCTCTCTTCCTTTATAATACACCTCCCCCTATGGACTGCTGAGAAATGTCACAGAAAAGGAACATGCAGTCAAAAAAGGGCTATTTCAGCAATCGCTCTCTGAAGCGGGACAGACCGTAAGAAAGCGTTTGATAACTTCCTTTGCTAGCTATATTTCAGAACACTGAATATCACAATGCCCCAGGGGACACAGACACATACAATACAGTAAGTCATACTTGGTTATCTGTGACTGGAGCTCTGGATTGGGATATGAAGGGGACAGTAGAGGGGAGGTGCTGTCCATGACAACACTGAAAAAACTATTCTCATTGTAGGCTCCCAGGCTCAGAAGAAGTGAGGGTACCAGTAGAGACCAATAGTCAGCCTTTCTTCAGCCTCAGAAAAGCAACTGGTCTCCATATACAAGACATTGTCTACTAGATGTATGCACCAACTTTTCAAATGAATGGAGTCATGACATGTCATGGAGAAGCTAAAGCACAATGTCCCCTTTATAAGGCCGGAGAAGTGGGGGGGAAATAGGGTATAACCCAATCCTCTCACACATTTCCCAGGCACCTGGACAGACCAGAAATTTATCCATTTCACTGGTACAGAGTAGGTTGAATTCAACAGCCACTATTCTGCTTCCTCAAGTCAAGCATAGCTAGAACTCCTATGCTTAGTTGCTGCTACTGGCAGGCAGCAGCTGACAGCACAGGGCTGTGTCATGCATTGTACAACCTCACAACCCAAAAGACAAGACCAAACAAACACAACCAGCAGGACAAAAATAGAACAAGACCACAAGAAAACCAACATCCCCATGGAGAGTGGTCACTGATGGATCTTCCATTTTCTGTAACATAATATTTTCTTATATTTCAATTTGCCATTCCACATATAAATTGACAAGTGATTGGCTGTTACAAAGAATATGTAATATCAGCTCACAAACTCAAAAATACTGTAAAACAAATCAAATAATGTTTATGCCATTATTGAAACCTCTGGGGACCTTCCTACATTTTATTATGCATTATACAGTGTCAGAGGTGGGCATAGTACTCAACATACAGAGAAGAACAATGTCCCTGACCCAAGATGTTTACAATCCAAACTAGCACTGGGGCCTGCAGCAGTAGATTAGGCCATCTGATTTGGAGGACATACACCATGAATGCCAAGGCTAACCTCAATGACTAATTTTTTGGAAAAAAGGTACTTCATATTGATAGAACTTTTTCACATGAGAGCTTCCATTGAGCTCAAGATCTCACCTGGGTTTTGCAGCATTGAATGCTCAATGTCTAGCCTTTTTTTTTGTTTGCAAGGGTAAGGTGATTGTTGAGGCTGGCCTACTACTGAGGGAGGGGATTGTTCTTTTGGGGAAGGGTTAAGGAAGAGGTTTGAAGGCCAGTCTGTGACTGTGAAAAGGCTGTGCTACTTATGATGCCACTAAGGCTCTCTCCTCTCTGCCAGTCATCTGCACTAAGTAGCCATTGTTGCTTCTGGCTAAACAGCTCAACTGAGTGAGCAGTTGACTGAGCTATGGGACAATGCATAGACCTACAAAGTAAAGGAATCTTGCTTCTAAGCCTCAAATCTCTCACCAGCTTCCTCTGTGGACTTGCTCAAGTTACCGCTCTTATACCATCTACTTAGCTACTTTTTTTGCTACATTCCTGTCTTATAATCCTTTGGTGTGTGAATCTAGATTCCTTAGACTTCTTTATCACTCAGTAGAAATCAAAGAGGTGCATAAGGGGGTTGCAAGATACACACTGATGAGAGGATCTGAGATTTTGAGTCACAGTACAGAGCGAGTCTAGCATGGTAAAACTGAGTCTTTCGAGGGGCCCGAGGAACATCTAAAGGTAAACTCAAAGACTCACTTTTCAGCTTGACCCTTAGGTTTCCTTGGATATGTATGTAGATAATATATCCTTACCTATATTATTGCTCTTTATTTATAAATTGCCATGTGAATATATGACACTTTCTAAAGAGACAGAAACCCAGTGACCTACATGGTAAATATATAGCAAAAAGAACATTGTTTCCCTTCTCTTACTTCATGTAATAAACTAATTTCTTTGCTCCTTTATTTTAAGAGCTGCATTTCACACACCCTGCACAAACACTACCCCGAGGCTCCCGAGTCTGAGCTCTGGGCAGATCTCAGTGAACTTTGACCTCCTGTTTTGATTCATCCATGGCGAGTGTTTGTATATACAGGCCTGGTGCATACTTCCCCAGTTCTCCCTCAGACTGCTACCTGGCCAAACATTTCCATTCTTCAGTACTAGTGCTTATGAGAGCCACTGTAACACATGCTGTATGTGCCAATTCGCATTGTGAAATGAGCAAATATTTTATACCTTGCCATTTTAATTTGAGACAACGTCAGCTTTAGAACTGCTACGCCAGAACCCCTGACAGGTAAATCATAGCAAGGATATAAATTCAGAGGTCTGGCATTTTCTGATACCAGATTTTTTTTTTCCAAAAAGGATCTTCCATAAAATTGTTTTACATCAGTGATGGTGGATATTAAAAAAACTGACATCTAAACTAAGCCAGGTTAAACAGATGTGATACATCGTGCACTGAAGGCTAAGATTGGCCTATCTATCTTCGGCTTATCAGCTGGCTCCAATATCCCTCAATAGCATTCTAAAAGCTTTTAAAGGTCAAACCACAGTGATGGAAATAAAGCAAGGTATAACAAATGTCTACTGTGAAAATTTACCAACTAGAACAGCACAGGATGTGCAATTATTAATATTATTTCACAATGTTATTAATTCCCCAGCAGTAATATATACTCATAAAGTGAGTTCCATCTAAATCTGATAGCCTTCTGCAAAGTGCATAGTGAGCAGAATGCTGCACTTCGTTCTCAGGTTAAACACTTCTACCAAAGCCAAGGAGTTACATCTGAGTTAGGACTTTGCCATCACACCCTATACATATAAAGCACTCTAAGAGAATGCAAATTATAATTGCCTTGATGGAAATATGCTGAAGAAAGTCTATTTTATTCCTATAATTAATAATAGGTAAGGAGACCTCCTTCAAGGCTCCATTAGCGGGCAGTGAAATCATTCTTAAATTCCTAAATATCATTGTAAAGTATTCTGAAATGGGCAGAAATTTAGATCCCAACAGCTGGTGCTGAGAGGGAGCTGTGGTCCAAGGTGTGGGGGAAGGAAGGGGGCGGGGAATAGAACAATGAAGGAAGAAGAGGAAAGAATTGTATTTCTATTGGAAGACAACATTTTGAAATCTGTTCCCGCTTTGTGTGTGTGTGTGTGTGTGTGTGTGTGTGTGTGTCCGTCCGTCCGTTTTAACAGGCCTTGTGCACAGCACATCAAGAGGGATGATAACTGTTCCATGACTGCCATGGAAAATGAGATTCCATCCACAAAAGGTAACGATGCTTTAAATCAAATGTACTCACATTCCAATTATTAAGCCATTAACAAAAAATCAAAACATGTTCTCCTAAAGTTACTTAGATTCAGTACTTAAAATCCAGATCCTTCAGAGAGTCCAAGTGAGTGGATGGGAAGACCTAGATGCGGATCAGAGTTCACTAGAAAGATCTTTAGTGTTATGAAGAAAAATTGGATCCTAGTCCACATTATTCATTTAAATTTATATTGTTGAAATGCTTGGTTACTAACCACTTTAAAGGCACCTGGTGCTAATTACTGCACAACCATCCAGGAAACGATTGCCTCAAAAAGATGACTGACTATCTACATTCATTTCAGAATAGATTTCAAGCCAGATTAATTACTCCTGAATTACCAAAAAAAAAAATTTCTTATTGAAAATTTAGTGAACGTTTTCACCAAAAATTTGGACTGAAACTTCTAAAGTTTGAAAAATATTGATGCACTCTGTGATGGAGTACACTCAGCTCCTTGTGGCTACATCTGGGGATCAGCTCCCGCCTGGTCTTGAGCCCCTCCCATTGGTTACTCAAGCTGTGACCTCCTACACACAACTTGTGGTACTCTCTCTCTGTGATTTAGCCCTACAGCCAGGTCGTTCTCTAGTCCTCCCCTCTGGGGTAACAAAGTCCCCCAAAACCAGCTGCCTTGGTGTCTCCAACTATCCTCTGCTACTTCCCAGGGGCTGGTAGGGAAACCCAGGCTCCCCCACTTCTCTGAGTTCCAGCCAAGGGGCCCTATAACAAGCAGCCAAGGTCTGCTCCATCCTACTTCTTGCTGCTGTTTCCCTGGGCTTCTTCCTACTCAACCCTCTCAGACGTTCTTTATTCACAATTCCTCTGGGGTAGACCCTTCTTCCAGGGTTAGGATCCCAGAGCTTTTGCTCCCTTGGGGGTGACTCCTCCCCACCTCTCTGCTCCCAGAGAGTGACTGCTGGGTCTCTCTGTGCTCTTCTCTCCACTTCCTGATCATACACCAGCCCAGCCTGCCGCTGCTCAGCCAGACGTCATCACCAATTACAGTTTCAGCCCTGACTTTCCTCTAGGTGCAGACAGATGTCATAATTGGCATCTCAGGGCCACGTGAACCCATTCAGGGCCTGTAGATGGTGCACAATCCATCCCACACTCTATTTGTAAATCAAAGCACTGGGCCTCACGCTCCTCTCTCAATCTAGAACAGTAAAATGTTTGTTTCGCAATGAAATATCCGGTGTTAAATTTTGCCTTCTGCAAACAGACATGTTCAGTCTTCCGCACAGCACAAACTGAACAACAGTACCCCGTCACATACTCTGGTCATCTAGCCCCTACCGTCATGTGTGCTGCCATGGCTACACTTTATTTTTAGTGTCCTGGTTTGATCAAATCTAGCAGGGATCTGTCTCCTTCAGCTGGAATTTACCATTCCAGCCCAAAGTGCAGTGTGTCTTCTGATGGCCCACGCTGATCTCTGAGAAGAAAACTGATGAACCCTGCACACAGGGTTGACTAGCACATCCTGGGCCGGTTTTATGCCGATTCCCCCAATTCCCCAGAATTGGGCCCTGCACCAAAGAGGGTCCTGTGCCCACGCCTAAGGGGGCCCCACTCCGGGGGTCTTCGGCGGCATTTCAGTGGCCTGGGGGTCCTTTGGTGCCGTGGGAGACCTGGAGCGGACCCCTCGTTGCCTAAGTCCCGAACCAATCGGGCCCTGTGGGTCATAAAGCTGGCCCTGAGCAAGTCACACACAGAGCATCAGAGTATTACACAGAAAACCAGAGGCATTACAATTTCATTTAGAGGCCTTTAGGCAAGCAAGGAAGGGCCACCTTAGGAGCAAGGGTCTCCAGTTCTATCCAGCCTTCAGTCCCACGAAACTTTTCTACCAGGCAGTTCTCATTATTGGCACTTAGCAAACAATAAATAATAATCCACCATGATCATAAATACAGCACTTTGCAAATATTGATGTCTGTTTTCTGCACAGGAAAAACCGCAGAGAGAAATATGGAATGTCTAGCCCTAACCATGCTTTCCAATTACAGAGATAAGAAATGTCAGGAGCATATGTCTTTAAATACACTCCACAGTCCACAGAAAGAAACACCTATTTCTAAGATGCAAGTGAAAGAATCAGACACCATCTTGCAGGTCTGCTCACGTTTGCAGAGAGCTGAGTGTTGAGCTGTTGAACAACATATACAGACTATTTCAAAAGCAATGTAATGAACTATATGTCATATAGCTATTGTAGGAAATATTCATTTAACCCATCTGAATTTCTTTCTCAATCCTGGATCACGTTCCTTTTGATCTCAAGCTTAAAAAAATCTAGGCCTATTGCTCGGCCCTGATACCTAGCTTTGTCAGCTCAGCCCTCCCACACTGAACTTTGTAAATTTAAGAAGCAGAAGTAAAGAATAAAACTTTCTCTCCGTGTTCAAACACATTCTTATATAGTGACAAAACAAAGCCACCTAAAGTATTCAGCAACATTTCTTAAATGTCACACACATTCAGATTTCTATAATCAAGAGTGGTGCTGGCTGAACACTGCATTAAGAGCATTTATTGTTTATCTGCATTATCATAGCACTGGATCCCACTGAGCGAGGTGCTGTACAGACACTGAACAAAAACAAAGTCCTGTCCCTAAGAGCTTACAGTGTAAGCATCAGCAAAGAAATGGATACAGGAAACTGACGGGGCAGTCAGGGCCGGCTCTGGCTTTTTCCTGCCCCAAGCAAAAAAAAAAAAAAAAAAGGGAGGGGGGCTCTGGAGCGGCAAAGCGCGGGGGGGGGGACAAAACAAAAACATGGTACAGCTGAAGCAGCAAAGCTGGAGGGGGAGGGAACAAAACAAAAACGGTGCGGCTGAAGTGGCAAAGCGGGGAGGGGGGGAATGGCACGGCCGGCAAAGCTGGGAAAAAAACAAAACAGAAAACCCTGCAGGGCGGCTGGAGCCAGGGAGCAGGGGGACTCCCTGTGCTGCAGAGTGTGCACCCAGTCTAGTGGGGAGAGAGAGAGAGAGAAGGTGGGCGGCCAGCGCTTCAGCGGGGCACTCGCTCTGCGGCCCCCAACCGCCACGCCGCCTGCTGGGAGGGCTCCGCGCCGCTCCGGTCGGCAGGGAGGGAAGGACACAGGCTGCCCTGCTGAGTTTGCTGCAGGGTGCGCCCCTCCTCCGCCCGCTACAGGGCAGCCGGAGCAACAAAAAAAAAAAAAAAAAAAAGCAGCTGTGCTGCCCTACGTTTGGGTGGAATGCTGCCCCATAGAATCTGCCGCCCCAAGCACGAGCTTGCTTGAGTGGTGCCTGGAGCCAGCTCTGGGGGCAGTATAAGGAAACAGTGAGACAGCGTTGGTAAGCAGGAGGAGTTAGTTCAGTCCCTTTGTTAATTAGGGATCAATCCTAATTTTTGTGATGCAGTTTTTTATTCTTAAGTATTAGTCAGTTCGTCTGGAAAAATAGTGTTCAACTATACAAGAAGAATAAAATATAGTCAAACACTCATATCCTGGTCACTTCAGTCACAAGTATTATTTCTCCTCCCCGACTGGATGACTGAAACAGTATACCAATGGGAGAACACTAACGGGTATCCTGGTTTACCCCTTTTCCAAAATCCTTGGAGAAAATTACAGTTATCAGTTCATTTCAGCAACACCGTCAGAAGGGTGATTGTATTGTCAGAAAGCTAGAGGAGACTGCAGAAGAGGTAATCTTGTGGTTAAGGCATTGAAGTCAAATTCAGGAAATCTGGGTTCAATTCCTGGCTCTCCCACAGATTTTTCCCATGTGAACTTGTACAAGTAACTTAACCATGGGTTGTCTCATTCACATCTGTAAAATGGGGATCATAATACACCTAAACCAGTAACTGCGGTGACAGAATGGCAGATTCTTTGGTGGACAGCCTTCCTGGATTAGATCTGAAATCTATCTGGTCCAGTGTTGTATCCTTGGACGGACACCAGTGCCAGATTCTTCAGAGGAAGAAACCTTTTAAACCCTTGAGATTAGTTTAGCATGAGATTTAATTTCAATTAAAAATGCTATCATTAAGTAAAACAACTCTGGAGCATATTGTTATCCGTACAAATGCCCAATCTCTTTCAATCTTATACTAAATTCTTGGCCTAAACATCCTGTGGCATTGAGTTCTACAGTTTAATTAATTGTATGAAAGAAGTATTTTCCTTTTATCAGTTTTGAATCATTTTTTCATTTATTTAAATGACATTCCTACTTGCTTAGAGGGTAAGTCATCATCAAAAGGACTTCTCCTCCTTGTAACTGTTCAGATCCAAGTAAGATAAATATGTTGTGTTCATCACCCATCTTTGTGGCAGGCGATCAACCAAACTCAGTTTTTGGCAGGCATTCTATCTAGTGAGAGCTACTTGTAAAGCAGATCATTACCCAGGGAATTCCTCCAATAATAGCAATTATTCAAACCAGTCTTCCATGCCCAGGAAGAGATTATCAGATGAGTGGCCTGAAATGCAGAAGAGAGTTTGTTAGTTTTGAAAGGCGATTAATGTTTTACTTCTCATTTAGAAAATGGAATAGATTTACACACTGCCATCATTTTTCCAGACATGAAATAACCAGATCAGAAGATTATCATAAACCAATATCACTGTACTTTTCTGTGTCACTTGTTAGTTATGCCACTTGTTAGTTAACTACCTTTCTTAATTATAGCTGTCTAAGTGGATTAGGAGAATATGTGACACATTCTCCCACATGTAAGAGCTAATCACACTGTATATTGAAGACATGTAGTATTTCTTGCTCTGCTCATTCCCTTTGCTTACAGTGAGTGACATTTTCAAAACCATCTAAATGAATGAGGAACACAAGTCCCACTGCAATTAAACACTGTGGAAAATCTCACCCACTATCCTTCCATTTAGCACAGAAATAGGGTTACCCTAGAGCAGGGGTAGGCAACCTATGGCACATGTGCCAAAGGCGGCATGCGAGCTGATTTTCAGTGGCACTCACACTGCCTGGGTGCTGGCCACTGGCCCGGGAGGGCTCTGCATTTTAATTTAATTTAAATTGAAGCTTTTTAAACATTTATAAAATCTTATTTACTTTACATACAACAATAGTTTAGTTCTATATTATAGACTTATAGAAAGAGACCTAAAAATGTTAAAATGTGTTACTGGCATGCAAAACCTTAAATTAGAGTGAATAAATGAAGACTCGGCACAGCACTTCTGAAAGGCTGCCGACCCCTGCCCTAGAGGTCGCTGGACTCTGTTTTCTGGCAGTCACCAGCACAGTCAAGGTATGTCTACACTACGATTGGTATTTGTGAGTGCGGCATGTGTGCACATACCCAGCTAGCTTTAATCTAGGTAGCTCATCTGCTGAAAGCAGGGAAGCTGTGGCAGCAGGAGCTGTACAAGCCTGTCCAGGACCCTATGTAATTACTCAGGAAGCTAGTCTGCGCTGAGCCCATGTTGCCATGGCTTCATTGCTAACAGTATGCACGATGGTTAGATCAAAGCTGTCTCAGTATAGCTACACATGCTGCAATCACACCTCTGATTGCAGTGCAGACGTATCCTCAGAGGGAGAGAGAAGCTGCAGTATGTGATCGTGGAATTAAAGACTATCCTAATGCAAGTGAGACAATTTAATTCTGACTTCTGAGTACCTGACTTTTCAACCTTAATGGTGTTCTTCTAATGTATTTTTCAAAAAGAATATACACACTCTGGATAGTGGGGTTGGGAAGGGACCTAATGACCCAAATCTCTGTTCTTCTCAAATGAAGTAACTCATTACCACTGGTTACACAGGAGATTTGCCATTAAGTAATGCAACTATTGTCAGAATCAAGGTGTGGGTGTTTGTTTTGTTGGGTGGCCTCCTGAGGGAGGAGGTAAGGGGGAAGAAAAGGTTGTTTTCATTGAGTTTTACTGTTTAGTCTAAAAGAAATGAAGAAAGCAAAGAAGTTTTGCTTCTCAGGGCTGCACTTCAGGGCTCAATTAAAAAAAAAAAAAAAAAAAAAAAGAAAAAGAAAAAAGAGAGCCACAACCATCTTTTTAAGGTTTCAGAAAGTGCATCTTGATTGAAATAGTTTTGCTTTCTGCTATTATTTTGCCTTTTCCTCGTTATCTACAGGCCAGAGCTTTAATTCTTTGTCGTCATCAGTTGCTTGAATTCTCTGCACTTCTACAAAGATTCTGACCTTTTTGATTTTCACACCCTTCTCCATGAAACGTGTTATGCTACAAAAAATAAAAATAAACATTTTAAAGGGTTTTGAAATTCCCCTATTGGTAAATTTAACAATAAATGACTTGTATACAATTTTTATAGACATTGACATAATGCTAACCATTAAAAACTGAATACAGCTCATGTTTTCAGATGCGAGTATAACTCTAAATGATTCAGTAGGAGCCATCTGCAGCTACTTCTATTTCACCTTTGCTGTGATGAACTGTTGCATTCTGACAAGTGAATCAAAGAAAGTGCATTTCTTCTACTCTGAGAAATGGTCAAAATGGCATCTTGGAAATGTTTGTTGTTTTTGTTTTTCCATTTTCTAACCATGGAAACTCAGCTTGAGTTCTGAGAGATAAGCTAAGTCATTTGATATTACTTGTAACAAAGGTTCCTTCAGGCAAAACTATGCCCTCAATGAG
Source organism: Gopherus flavomarginatus (assembly GCF_025201925.1). NCBI lineage: Eukaryota > Metazoa > Chordata > Testudines > Testudinidae > Gopherus > Gopherus flavomarginatus. The sequence goes on from NC_066619.1 coordinate 119,629,389, forward strand.
GTCTGTGCAAACTCAGTTCTTCAGGTTATGCCTTCACAGGCACTTGCGTAATCCATGTCAATGGGTTTGCACAGGGGTAACTGATCAGTAACCCTTCCCATGCATCATCCACAGAATTTAGTAGAACCCAGATCACTCTGTGCAAACTCTATAATGTGAACAAGAGTAAAAAAGGAGTAAACTCATATTGTTGCCAAAACAAGCAGGCAGGATCCTGAATTACAGCTCATCAAAAAAAATAATAATTTTCATGCAAAGCTTCAACATTTCAGCCAAAAACCTGAAATTTTTCATTAGAGAACAAAAATTTTGATTAAAAAATGAAGCTGTAGTGCCTCTTTCATAGGCTGGAGTTCCCTGGTTAGATTACATCTTCCGTGGATGGATGTACCTTTAAAAATAATTTAGAGAAAAATGTATATGTTGACCCTATTACATTGATTTAAACCTAGTTTAGATTGATTAAATATTGACTTAAAATAAACCAATCATTTAAAACCAGATTTAAATCAATTTAATAGTGCCCTCACAGGGCTTGTAACACATGTAAATATATCAAAACTTACACCACAAGTAAGCCACTGAAATCTATTAGACTCCTCATGTAGTAAGGGAATCAGAATCTGTTCCTAATGACTATTTTATCACAGATACAGAAACTAATACATCTTTAATATTAGAGAGAGACAAGATAACAAGAGAGGTAATATGTTTTATTGGACCAATTTCTGTTGGTGAGAGAGAGACAAGCTTACACAGAGCTCTGACTACGCATGTAAAGAACAGAGCTCTGAGCAAGCTCAAAAGTTCATCTCTGTCACCAACAGAAGTTGGTGCAATAAAACATATTACATCACTCACTTTGCCTCTATAATATCCTGGGACTAATAAGGCTGCAACTGCATACAATAAGAAAAAAGTAAAATATCTCCCATTGGGACATGCTTGTAAGATACTTTTCTAGAAAAAAAAATCTAGCCTTGGACATGGTGCACGGGAAAGAATTAATCACTTGTTACCATTTTCTAGCTTTTAATTGGTTTATCAAAATTCAATACACAGGTCATGAAATCCTGAGTTTATCAAACTGATTATAAAAACACATCAGAAGATAGTTCTTTAAATGAATCTGCCCAATGATACCTTGGCAATAAAAACAAGCTTATAGCAATGTCTGCCTGCTTGCTCCTCTTCATTTCCATTTGTCGTGTTGACAATAACCCTAATTATTTTAATATCATAATTAAGGCTGTCAATTAATTGCAGTAAGTCATGAGATTAACTCAAAAAAAAATCAGTCATGATTAATCACAGTTCTAATTGCACTGTTAAACAATAGAATACCAATTAAAATATTTTAAATATTTTGGAAGTTTTTCTACATTTTCAAATATATTGATTTCAGTTACCACACAAAATACCAAGTGTACAGTACTTGCTTTATATTACTTTTATTACTAATATTTGCACTGTAAAAATGATAAACAAATGATAAACAAATAGTAATTTGCAATTCACCTCATACAAGTACCATACTGCAATCTCTTTATTGTGAAAGCGCAACTTACAAATGCAGATTTGTTTATTACATAACGGCACTCAAAAGCAAAACAATGTAAAACTTCAGAGCCTACAAGTCCACTCAGTCCTATTTCTTGTTTAGCCAATCGCTAAGAGAAACAAGTTTGTTTACATTTATGAGAGATGATGCTGCCCCACTTCTTATTTACAATGTCATCTGAAAGTTAGAACAGAAATTAACACGGCACTTTTGTAGCCGGCATTGCAAGGTATTTACATAACAGATATGCTAAACATTCGTATGCAGCTTCATGCTTTGGCCACCATTCCAGAGGACATGCTTCCATGCTGATGACGCTCGTTAAAAAAATTGTGTGTTAATTAAATTTGTTACTGAAATCCTTGGGGGAAAATTGTATGTCTCCTGCTCTGTTTTTTACTTGCATTTTGTCATATATTTTATGTTGTTATACCAGTCTCAGATAATGACCCACCATGTTAGTTTTAATAACACTTTCACTGCAGATTTGACAAAACACAAAGAAGGTACCAATGTGAGATTTCTAAAGATAGCTACAGCACTCAACCCAAGATTTAAGAATATGAAATACCTTCAAAATTCTGATCAGGGCAAGGCGTGCAGCATGCTTTCACAAGTCTTAAAAGAGCAACACTCCGATGCAGACACTACAGAACCTGAACCACCAAAAAAGAAAATCAACCTTCTGCTGATGGCATCTGCTTCAGCTGATGAAAATGAACATGCATTGGTTTGCACTGCTTCAGATCATTATCGAGTAGAACCCATCATTAGCATGGAAGCATGTCCTCTGAAATGGTGGTTGAACCATGAAGGGACATAGGAATCTTTAGCGCATCTGGCATGTAAATATCTTGCAATGCCAACTACAACAATGCCATGTGAATGCCTGTTCTCATTTTCAGGTGACATTGTAAACAAGAGGCGGGCAGCATTATCTCCTTCAAATGTAAAAAAAAAAACTTGTTTATCTGATCGATTGGCTGAACAAGAAGTAGGACTGAGTGGACTTGCTGGCTCAAAGTTTTACATTGTTTTATTTTTGAATGCAATTATTTCTGCATATAAAATTCTACATTTATAAGTTCAACTTTCATGATAAAGAGATTGCACTACAGTACTTGCATTAGATGAATTGAAAAATACTATTTCTTCTATTTTTACAGTGCAAATATTTATAAAAAATGTAAAGTTAGCACTGTACACTTGGTATTCCGTATTGTAACTGAAATCAATATATTTGAAAATGTGGAAGATATCCAAATATATTTATATAAATAGAATTCTATTATTGTTTAACTGCACGATTTTTTTTAAATCACTTGATAGCCAATTGATTCTGTATCAAATTAGTATCATTCTTCAAGTATGGAATACGAAGTATTTAATGATTCCAATTAACAAACCACAGTAGCACAGAGTAAAGTTAATGAAGGGCCCAGTCCTGCAAGGTGCCCTCAAACACTTATAGTCTACAGTCAATGGGCCTGAAGCTGATACTGCGAAAGCCAGTGAAGAACCCTGTGAAATTAATGGAGCTATGACACTTTACCCCAGCTGAAGATCTGGCCTGTTTTGAGGTGAGCAATGCCAGAAGTGCCTCCCTCTACCTTGAAAGATTTTGCTTTGGTGGATATTAAGGGAATGCCGTCCAACAACTTCATCATTTCTTTATGCAGCATGGAATACACACTTCAATTCTGTTTATCATTCAGTAGCAAGAGCAGTTTGGTCAAAAAGCAACAACTTTTTTTCAGTACAGAATATGTATTTGAAATGTGGTTTACTTTTGACTGAGGCTGTGTTTAAGGCTGTGTTCTTCTTGACAAACCTTATTTCAAAATTTGGTTTTCACTGCATGTGCTTTTACAGGACTCTTGTCTCATTACAGAGGAACACCATGTAAACAAGGAGAAAGGAAAAGGCTTTCCCCCATATGGATGTGTTTTTCTGTTACAACAACTTGTAGAAATATTTATGGACTAAAACTTATTGGGTCTATTACGATTTAATTTCTTGTAGACAGAATCACAGGCAATGCTATAAAATGGAAAAGAAATTGGCGTGCCTAAGGAAAAACAGAGAAATGTTTTGAGGCAGCAGTTGCCTCATCCATTTTCTGACTTTCCTGATATTTAAGTGAAGGTCTTTGGAAGCATATAGCAACTATAGATGGGAGTGTAAGAATTTATTGATCCCTGAGGCTCTGCACCAGACATAGGCTAAAATTTTCAAAAGCACCTAAGTGAGTCAGGCACCTGGGAGCCTACATTCCAGTGATTTTCACAGAGACTTAAGGTATGCCTACACAGCAATTAGACACCCGTGGCTGGCCTGTGCCAGCTGACTTCGGCTCATGGGACTTGAGGTAAGGGGATGTTTCATTGCAGTGTAGACTTCTGGCTTTGGGCTGGAGCCTGGACTCTAGGACCCTGTGAGGTGGGAGAGTCCCAGAGCTCCAGTTGTAGTCTGAACCAGGAAATCCACACTGCAGTGAAACAGCCTCGCAGGCCAAGTCCGTTGGCACAGTCCAGCTGCAAGTTCTTCTTCACAGCATAGACGTCTCCTTAGGCTCCTAAATCACTTTTTACATTTTTACCCTGAATCTCCACTGTCACAGTGACATGTACCAGTCTATTTTTAGTTAGGGGGTCTTTTCTTCCCTAGATCTGTGCATACACTTTCAACTTATGATAGCAGAAACTGCACATTCCTCCACAAAATTCATTTATGTTTCTTCTACTTTAATTCCTGAATATTTTTTCTTATACTTAATTGAAAACCATAATACAAAGGATCAGGGGTCAGACTGGAGGTAAAGGCAAAAGAGTGACACTACTTCAGCTGCACCCACAATCCCATAGGAGCTGGATGTTGCTTAAAATGATCAGCAGCTAAACAATTTAGTGTTATGTTTATGTTAAAATCACTCTGAGAGGAAGCTGAGCCACCATGCCTTAGCTATACTTATTTCTATAGGTTAATAAAGATGCACCCAACCAGTGGTCAGTGCTTATATATAATGAAATCAAACAAATTAGCCAATGATAGATTCTGGATTCCTCCTGCATCACGCAGTTGGGAATAACAAATACCCATCTTATACGTGTCCCATACACATTCGTTAATCAATCAACCAACCTCCTTCTCAGAAACTTGGGGGAAATGCCCCCAAAAAGTCAACAGATTTTGCATGTAGGACCAGTGTGTGATGCGGGTTTCAAAGTCAAGGCCCATTAACTGAAAATACCTTCTCGTAGTTAGACTAGTGGTTTGTCAGCTTAACCACCACATCTCAAATGCTGCAGTGTCAAATTAGGAGGCAGAAGGTCTAAGGAAACGCAGGTCATATTCCAAACCCATTTAGTGCTTACGCGACAAACATCTTAAATTGAACTCAGAAATCAGCAGCCAGCACAGAAAACAAGTGTAAAGTTACTCCACAGGAAACCCCACTAAATAAGCAAACTGCTAGATTCTGCATTGGCTGAAGTTTACCAATGATTTTCAGGTTAAGCACCTTGAAAAGACTAAGCTATAAATAATGGTAGAGAAGTAAAGGCCACAGCCCTTTAGCCAAGTAAAGACAAGAAAAGGATTCTTGGCCAACACAGTTGTTTGGCCATCCAGATCAGTTGGAAGATCCAGTAAGACTCCTAGTAGAGCTGATCAGGATTTTCTTTCCAAATGTTTTTTTCAATGGAAAATGTGGTCTCTGGGATATCAAAATTTTTCTCGATGAAGATTTTTAAAATTTTTCCATCTGGAAAAATAAATCACTTTGGGTTGGCACTAGGCCACCACAACATCTATGTGAGGTGTAGTTTCAGTTTTCGTACCCTCATGCTCCTCTAGGACGGGACTGCCTGGCTGAACTATCTTCCACTGAGAACTACAGTCTCCCACCTGATTGAAATCCTTAAGTCCCATTGCAGCGCTTTGCTGAATGGAGGCAGACTTAAGCATGTGCTCAAGGGCTTTGTTGAACTGCGTCCTTAATCAACAGTTGCCTTTATATTTGTTACAATGGAGTCCTGTTTCTTCTCAACCACTTGAGAACATTACACCATGGCAGTTCATATATTCCTGTATTACACTATGCTAAGAACATTAAAGACAACCAATTTCTACTTGCTATGTTATGGGAATAGCCACTGGTTGGTTGTCCCCGTTCATTCTGCTTTCATAAGTTAATCAATTTTTTCTGTCCCCTTTCCTCCTCCCACTAAATTTTGGTAAATAAATTTTGCAATGCAACAGAAATCTTTTGTAGATAAAACTTATATCACATTCATTATGCATTACAAAATGCTCATGTGTACCCTAGCATTGTAATTAAATTATTTTCCAAAATTAACTTTTGCTGTGTAGATGATGGAATTCAAAATCCAATTTAATGTTAGATTAGTGAAGTATCTTCTCATGGGATAAGAGCTAGAGAGTTAACAAAGCTCATTTACCATAGGAATAAAGGTTCAGAGAATTGGCACACAAAGATAGATGCTGCAATCTAAATGCCAGACACAGTTAGCTTCTTGTTCTAGGTCTCTAAAAGTAAAAATATTCCACAAAAGAAAGATGACAATTATAATGTATTTTAACAATAATAAAAAATGAAGGCACACAGCAATCAAAGGCTCCATAATTTCTTTTTCCATGCCTGTAATTTTCCTCCTGTTCCTAATGTTAATACAATGCTAGATTATGGCTTAAAAGACAGAGCCCTAAGTAAGCAGTGATGCAAAGCCAAACCACCAGTGAAATGAGCGCCACAGAGACAGACTCTGAGGGTACATGTGCAGTGCAATAATAGACCCACAGGCACAACTGTGGCTGGCCCAGATCAACTGACTCGGGCCAACAGGGCTCAGGTTGCAAGGCTAAAAATCACAATGGAAATGTTCAGGCTGGAGCCCAGGCTCTGAAACCTCCTGGGGGATGGGCTGATCTCAGAGCCAGGGCTCCCGCCTGAACATATATGCTGCAATTTTTAGCAGGGGTGCCACTTGCCCACAGTAGTGAGAAGATTGCGCAGTCTGCTCCATTTATGCCCATGGGAGAAGGGGGAGCCAAGACCCCTGAAAGTATACATGATCATCTGCACAATTTACTGTGAGTGGTGTCTCCTGTGGATGGAATTTATTCTGTAGGGGGAGCTTGGAAGAGTACCATCACCTTCCCCCTGTCACCTAATCTAACCTCTGGTTTCACTTGGGTCGCTTGACAGCAAGGAACAGTGACCTACTGGTACTTATAAAGATTGCATTATGTATGTCCTTTCTCAATATCATTTCCTCCCTAGCACCTGAGCACACACTTGTTTGTTTGCTGTTCTTCATTCTAAGCAAATCAGCCCATAGAGTTTTCAAGTCACTTAGCAGAGATGTAACAATACCACAAGTACTACACAAGGAAAGTTTGCAACAAGTGTTTTGATTATGAATTATTAGGCATATTCTCAAAAGAAAGATTTAATACGAAAGTATATTTCTAGACAGCTGCAGAAAATGCTGGCAGAACACTACATTAGTGGAGTTAGCTGAACAGATCTGTGAGCTGCATTTACATCACTTAGATAAAAGTGCAAAAGAATATTTTAGCTTCAACATGTGAAATTCCTCGCTAACAATATAGCCTGTTGGCTTTTTTGATAAGTGATTCAGAAATAACTGCTTTTAAAAAAGAGTGCATACATGTTAAGTGTCCATACTGAACAGACCTCTGTTTTCTGTTGTTTTTTTTTGTTTTTTTGTTTTTTTTAAACTTTAGCACCTTAATCAAACTTGCTTAAATTGACAAATCTGTTTTACCTATGACTGGCAGAACACAATTAATAACTGGTGCCTTATGAGTAGCTGTATTGAGATAGCCTGTTTTATATATTTGGAATATAAACTATAGACTTTATTTTCCACTGCCTTATACACAGACCTAAGGGGGTATAAGTAAAAAGCAGACACAGTACACTATTACATTTTTACACCCTCCAATATATTGCCTGAAACCCAATATACCACAGGAAGTTATATTATGTATATTCTGTATACCATCATACACATACTCTGGACATCTGAGTAGAAATCCAGTTTAATATGTTTAGCTGTCCTCAGTTACCAGCTGGGTTTTGGAACAGGGCAATGGACCTACTGAGCTTCAGTAGAAACCAACAAAGACTAGTAGACATCAACAGATAACATCTATAGGGACTATCTTAAGGTTTCCAACAGTCTAATGTAATTTCCAGTAGAGAAAATGATAGATTTTAAGGCCTGAAGGGACCATTATGATCATCCAGTTTGACCTCCTGCAACACACAGGCCACAGAACCTCACCCAGTAATTTTTGCATCAGGTCTATCACTTCTCAAAGCCATGCAGTCTTGATTTAAACAAGTTTAAGTAATCAAGACTCTACCATGTCCCTAGAAGAACTGTTGCAAAGGTTAATTACCCTCACCATTAAAAATCTCAACATAATCTTCACACAAGAAATGGCAACCTACTTTTTAATGCCATCAGGAAGTAAATAATGCTACAAAACGTCACGTAGTACATTTCCCAATGAAATCCCTTTCCCCCCCATCTCTCATGTGGGAATCTTTACAGGACAGAGTCCACTATTGAGGGCTTAGATCACATGCTTCATGAGACACAAGAGGCTTCAGATCCAGCTCCAAGCTCAGCAGATCACTCCTAGTTCATGATGTGAGGAAATGAGCATGCTCAGAACAGTTGTCTTTGCCCCTTTTGGGTGAACTTCTTAAACCAAAATCAGAGCCCTGTTGCATTTTTTGTTCTTTTCACAATCACACATAACGTGGAGGAACCATATGGTAACGGCTGGGTGCAAATAACCTTCTTTAGTAACTACAGCATATACACGTCAGCTTCCAGCAGCTTCTTAAACATAGCAGACAAGTGAGGATCATTAGAGGACTCTTAAAAGAGAGACATCACCCAATTCCTATGCATTACAGACCCCTTTCTGACTCAGGTTATGCAGCCTGCCAGAAATTTCCCAGCATCTCAGATACTATCCTCCTCCCACATTTCTGGCGCTGAACCCAAAGGCCTCTGGATTTCAGACACAGGAGGTGTGGACTGAGGAGGATTTGTGGGCTAGTTGGGGGATGGAAGGAGCCAGCATGTTCCATTCCCACCATGCATAGATTTAGGGCAGTTAGTGCTCTAATTGTTATTGTGTTGCATTCCCATGCCTGTCTTCCGGTCTTCTTACTGGAAAGAGATTAAGGCCTCTGGGTTCTTGTAACTACTTCAGAGGCTGTAATGGAAGTAACCAAAATGATAAACGAGTACCTACTGCTAAAAGGAGAGGGCACTGTAATTGTTTATATCCCCAAGAAAAGTTATTGTTTAATGTATCACATCATGCACACCACGCTAGTCACAAAGCACAGTCCTGCTAACTTTACCCTCTTTCAAAAGGGGTCAGTCTTCAAAAAAGTAAACAAATAATCAGCTATAATAAACATGCATTTATTTGTCCTTCCCCATATATACTACTTAGCTTTACACTAATGATAAAAAATGAGAACATGTTGAAATGATGGAGAGCTCTGACACCTAGCTGATGATAGCAACAAACAGAGCAGCAAACTGCATTCTCAATATTACATATGCACTCAACTTCATTCCTGGGTGGCAGCCATAGACCAGGAAATTGATTTTGCATTTAAAATTGTTGATTCACTGCTTAAACAGCTTCATGTCCTTTGAAATCTCTGAGCTCCCTGGCCATGACAGTCTGACAGTGTCAGGAAGACATGTCTTCCTTTCCCTGCATTTACAGTTGCTGGTCAGGTGTCTAAAGTTTCATACTAAGCTTCTTGTGTTGTTTGTAGTTATAAATGTTGATTTCTTTCATGGTATTGATTTGTTTACAGTCCTGGAGTTTAAATTCCACTTCCCTTATAGGGTGGGGATGGACTTTATTTTTATAGGAGCCCAGAATTCCCCTCACTGGACAGGTAGAAAGAACTTTAAAGACTACAAGGTTGTGTACTTAAAACTGTGATTTGGTAATGGATATTGCACATTTGCTCTGCTTAAATTCAAAGCTGGAAAATCACATCAGCACCTCAGAAAATTAGGCCACAGATGTTGGCACACAAGTTTGAAAGTGTTGACATGCACAAGTCCACAAGAACATAAGAACTGACATACTGAGTCAGACCAAAGGCTATTTGGCTACATGGACCTGTCTTCTGACAGTAGCCAATGCCAGGTGCCCCAGAGGGAATGAACAGAACAAGTAATCATCAAGTGATCCTTTCCCTGTCGCTCATTCCCAGCTTCTGGCAAACAGAGGCTAGGGACACCATCCCTGCTCAGCCTAGCTAATAGCCATTGATGGACCTATCCTCCATGAATTTATCTAGTTCTTTTTTGAACTCTGTTATAGTCTTGGCCTTCACAACATCCTCTGACAAGGAGTTCCACAGGTTGACTGTGCATTGTATGAAAACAAACTTCCTTTTGTTTGTTTGTTTTAAACCTGCTGCCTATTAATTTCATTTGGTAACCTCTAGTTCCTGCTATTAAAAGGAGTAATTAACACTTCTTTATTTACTTTCTTCACCCCAGTCATGATTTTGTTGACTTCTATCATAACCCCTCTTAGTGATCTTATTTCCAAGCTGAAGAGTCCCAGTCTTATTAATCTGTCCTCATACAGAAGCCGTTTCATACCCCTATCTACAGTGACTCCAAGATCTTTCTTCAGTGGCAATAGGATTGGCCACAATACAGACCCCTGAGGGACACCACGATTTACCACCCTCCATTCTGAAAACTGATCATTTATTCCTACTTTGTTACTTATCTTTTAACCAGTTACTTATCCCATGACAGCTTACTTTGCTTAAGAGCCTTTGGTGAGGGACCTTCAGAAAGTCAAAGGCTTTCTGAAAACCTAAGTACACTATATCCACTGGATCCTGCTTGTCCACATGCCTGTTGACCCCCTCAAAGAATTCTAGTAGATTGGTGAGGCATGATTTCCCTTTACAAAAAACATTTGACTCTTCCCCAACAAATTATGTTCACCTATGCATCTGACAATTTTTACTATCATTTCACCAGTTTGCCCAGTATTGAAGTCAGGCATACCGACCTGTAATTACTGGGATCACCTCTGGACCCTGTTTTAAAAATTGGCATCGTATCAGCTATCCTCCAGTCTCTTGGTACAGAAGTTGATTTAAATGATAGATTACAGACTACAGTTAGTAGCTCTGCAATTTCACATTTGAGTTCCTTCAGAACTCTTGGGTGAATACCATCTGGTCCTGGTGACTTATTACTGTTTAGAAGAGGTTTTAGAAGAAATAGATAAACTAATGACATCTCAATCTGGGACAGTTCCTCAGATTTGTCACCTAAAAATAATGGATTTGGTTTGGGAATCTTCCTCATTTCCTCAGTCATGAAGACAGATGCAAAGAATTCATTTAGTTTCTCGCAATGGCCTTATCATGCCTGAGTGTTCCTTTAGCCTCTCAATCATCCAGTAGCCCCACTGGTTGTTTAGCAGGCTTCCTGCTTCTGATGTACTTAAACATTTTTTTTGCTATTACTTTCTGAGTCTTTGGCTAGTTGTTCTTCAATTCATTTTTTGGCCCTCCTAATTGTATTTTTACACTTCATGTGCCAGAGTTTATGCTCCTTTTTATTTTCCGCACTAGGATTTAACTTCCACTTTTTAAAGGATGCATTTTTGCTTCTCACTGCTTCTTTTACTTTGTTGCTTAGCCACAGTGGCATTTTTTTTGTTTTTTTACACTATGGTTTTTTTTTTTTTAATTTGGGGTATACATTTAAGTTGAGCCTCTATTATGGCATCTTTAAAACGTTTTCATGCAGTTTGCAGGGATTTCACATTTTGTGCTGTACCTTTTAATTTCTGTTTAATTAACTTCCTCATTTTTGTGTAGTTCTCCTTCTGAAATTAAAATGCTACAGTGTTGGGCTGTTGTGGAGTTTTCCCCACCACAGGGATGTTTAAATGTAATTATATTATGGTCACTATTACCAAGCAGTCCAGCTATATTCACCTCTTGGATCAGATTCTGTGCTCCACTTAGGACTAAATCAAGAATTGCCTCTCCTCTTGTGGGTTCCAGGACTAGCTGCTCCAAGAAGCAGTCATTTAAGGTGTCAAGAAACTTTATTTCTGCATCCCATCCTGAGGTGACATGTACCCAATTCAATAGGGGGATTTCTGAAATCCCCCATTATTATTGAGTTTTAAAAATTTGATGGCCTCTCTAATCTCCAAGCATTTCACAGAGACGATCACCATCCTGGTCAGGTGGTCGGTAATATAGGCCTACTGCTATATTCTTATTATTAGAGCATGGAATTACTATCCGTAGAGATTCTATGGTACAGTTTGGTTCATTAAAGATTTTTACTTTGATTCTACACTTTCTTTCACATATAGTGCCACACCCCCACCAGCACGACCTGTTCTGTCCTTCTGATATATTTTGTACCCTTGTTATTACTGTGTTCCATTGATTATCCTCATTCCACCATGTTTCTGTGATGCCTATTATATCAATATCCTCATTTACTATAAGCACTCTAGTTCACTCATCTTATTATTTAGACACCTAGCATTTTTCATTTGACTGTTTCTCATCAGCTCCCACCTGTATTTCATCATCTTCCATCCTCTCCTCCTTACTAGGACATAGAGAATTTCTCTTAATAGATCCTCCCCTAAGGAATGTCTCTGTCCGAACTATGTGTTCCTCTGCCCCTGTAAGCTTTCCCCCTACGACCTTTTTAATTTTAAGTGCCAGCAATCTGGTTCCATTTTGGTATATGTGGAGCTCACTTAAACTCCTCCTCCCTACACCATCATCTCATCCATACATTGAGACCCTGCAGTTCTGCCTAACTAACTGGCCCTGTGCGTGGAACTGGAAGCTTTTCTGAGAATGCTACCATGGAGGTCCTGTTCTAGCAGCCAAAATTTGGCTCCAGGACCTCTCCCATATCCTTCCCTATGTCATTGGTACCTACATGTACCACGACCACCAGCTCCTCCCCAGCAATACACATAAGTCTATCTAGATGTCTCAAGAGATCCGCAACCTTCGTACAAGGCAGGCAAGTCACCATGTGGTTCTCCCGCTCATCGCAAACCCAGTTATCTATGTTTCTAATGATTGAATCGCCCATTACTAATACCTGTCTCTTCCTAATAACTGGAATTCCCTCCCACGGAGAGGTATCCTCAGTGTGAGAAGGTAGTATATCATCATCTGGACAGAGGATCCCAACTATGGGATCGTTTCCCTCTGCTCCAGTTGGATGTTCTCCTTCCCTGAGACTTTCATCCTCCTCAACAACACAGAGGCTGTCAGACCAGGGGTGGGACCATTCTACTGCATTCCAGAAACTCTCATCTATGTACCTCTCTCTGTCCCTTAGCTCCTCCAGTTCAACCACTCTGGTCTCTATAGCCAGTACATGGTCTCTGAGGGTCAGAAGCTCCTTGCACTGAATGCACACATATGCCAGCTGCCCATAGGGCAGGTAATTATACATGCTAATCATTGACCAAGGCAGCTCTGGAAAATTTCAGGCACTAGACTAATGCTTATTCCTCTAGAGCTCACTGACTTCCTATACCCTTGAAAACAGGGTTTAATAATAAATAGACAATTAATAGAAGATGCATCGAATGTAAATGGGTCTAAGATGAGTAACCACAGGAACATATTTCGACAACCCTGATCCTCCTTCAACCCTAGTCCCTGTAACCCACACACATCTCCAACATAGAATTTAATACACTTTTCAGAGAAATCATTTGTACTGCAGTAGCAGGAGAAGCCCTCCTGTGATATATCTTGCACACATCCGAGCACATTAACAAACAAGTACTGATAATACACACACGGTTTAGGAGAAGAACATCAGAAATAAGCTAGTCCAAATTTCAGAACTTCTAAAGCAGGTTTCACTTACTACTACCTATGTAATATCAAACCAGTGGGTGCGGCTGACCCCTTTGCAGAGACCTGGCACAAAGACTATGTACACTTTAATCCAATATATGTTCCCCAAATAAGGCTTAAGTGGGATTTAAATGGTTTGTAAGTATTTATTGCCCTCTGCACAGGGTGAATTGCACCATATGTTAATGTCTATGTACACAGAGAGAAATGTAAATATAAAACCAGATATTCCGCATCTAAATATTAGATATTTATATGAGGTAATCCTGACTTATTTATGAGTCAGAGTGAAGCAGAACCTCAAGTAGATTAGAAAGTCATGCAAAATTTGTCAGTAAATTTCTTCTGACACAGATTAGTATATACTATTTTCGCCTCAGACCATAAAAATTGACTAATAGCTGGTTTTGATTTATGCAGTTAGCCTTCTTTATACAGACAGAAATGAAGTGTCTTACAAAACAAATCATTAACGCAGATAAAAGAAAACCTATCCCAAAACAGAGTTGCTGTTGCACACATCTTATAGGAGGCAAGGCAGTAAGAAGTGGGGAGAAGTGTTTGTATTCTGCATATTATCAATACCTATATTTCTGTACCAAGGTTCTGTCTACTCCCTTCCCTGGCCACACATCAGTCAGCTCACCTCACTGTGTTTCTGTAACCCACTGAGCAGTGTGTTCATCAGGGCCGCCCAGAGGATTCAGGGGGCCTGGGGCAAAGCAATTTCAGGGGCCCCTTCTAGAAAAAAAAAGTTGCAATACTAAAGACCACTATATTCTCGTCGGACCCCTGCAGGGCCCAGGGCCTGGGGCAAATTGCCCCACTTGCCCCCCCCTCTGGGCGGCCCTGGTATTCATTATAAATTTCCCAATTCACAAAGGATATGGATCTGTTGCAGCTCCAGTTTGATAGCCTGGCTCTCTTATTCAAGCTGTAGAGACTTGTATTTCTAGTTCTGGAAACCACTGGGTCAATCCTCGGTGTCAACAAAGATAGAGGCCATCACTTTTACCTGTTATATGGAGAGTAAGGAGCAAAGGAGAGTAAAAAGCAGTTGATTAAGGGAGCATAAGACACCATGGGACTATTAATTGTAAGGAAACCATGGTTGTTTCTCAGAGAATAGAAAAATCTTGGTAAACAGAAAGGTTGATGAGAGCCTAATCCAGAGCCGGAGAGAGAAAAATATGTCCCTTTTGGGAACAGATCTTTTTTACAGTTCTTGTTTAGCTACAATGTAGAAAATGTTGAAGAATGAGACTAGATTCAAGTTCTCTAAGGGAGACACTGCCAAGATAAAATAACTTGTATTTGACTAAAGCAGGTCTTCCGGAATGGCATCCACTCTTGATCTGAAGACTTCAGGAGATGGAGAAGCCACTACTTCCCTTGTTAGTTTGTGCCAGTGGTTAATCATATACAGTTAAAATTTGTGCTTTCTTTTAATTTGAATTTCTCCGATTTCGGCTTCTAGCCCAGGGGTAGGCAACCTATGGCACATGTGCCAAAGGCAGCACACAAGCTGATTTTCAATGGCACTCACACTGCCTGGGTCCTAGCCACCGGTCCGGAGGGCTCTGCATTTTAATTTAACTTTAAATGAAGTTTCTTAAATATTTAAAAACCTTATTTACTTTATATAAAACAATAGTGTAGTTATATGTTATAGACTTATAGAAAGAGACCTTCTAAAAATGTTAAAATATGTTACTGGCACGCAAAACCTTAAATTAGAGTGAATAAATGAAGACTCGGCACAGCACTTCAGAAAGGTTGCTGACCCCTGTTCTAGCCATTGGTTCTTGTTATGCCTTTCGCTGCTGGATTAATGAGACCTTTAGTTCCCAGTATTTTCTTCCCAAGAAAGTACGTATATATTGTAATCAAGTCACCTCTCAATCTTCTTTTCAATAATTTTAACAGATTGAGCTTTTTTAGGCCTCTCCCTATGGTCTAGCTATTCCATAAATTAAAGCCACACGATGCAGACAGTTGTCCATAAAAATCCACCATACATCTCCCAAATTAAGCCTACTCTCTTCCCAAAAATCCAAGGTGGTTAAAAAATAAGTCCATTTCACTTTTTGGTTCTCATATACTAGCAGAATACAATGGTGCCCTGGTGTTTTAAAATCACTTCTAGTAATTATTTAAAACTACATTTTATAAAAAAAAGTTAATTTTTATATTTAATCCTAATTTTGAAATGAATGACCTTTTATAAAGATACGAACCCTTATATATAATCCTGCCCTTCATCCTCAATGAGCTCTGTACAAGCAAACTCCTGCACCAGTGTGACTTCTCTTTGAAATCAGCAGAGCTCCATGTGGGTGCAGTGGTCTGATCAGTCAACACTCTTTGCAGGATCAGGGGCCTATGCTACATAGCAGTGTTCCTTAAAACAGCCTTTATGAAAAGTTCAGAGGCCTGTCCCCCACCACCATGGCAGATCTTGAAATACAGCAGAAAAATCATAGAAGATGGCTCCTCGGAGATAGCACTTCAGACTTATTGTCCAAATTCCTCCCATCCAATTAGATGATTTGAATTGATAGCACATAAATTGTTAATATATTGCTGGGTAAGTGAAGAAATATACTTATCTCATTTTTCCAGCCCACTGGCTCAGTTTCTGCATGATACAATCATTTATTACAAAATTTTCATTTTTTCATTACTTTTTATTGTTAGTACAGAAATAAAATCCCATTAACAGAGGATTTATGATGACAAGATAACTACAGCGCAGGAACAGAGAGTGTGTGAGTTTAATGACACACAAATAAAGTTTAATGAAATATTATGTAATGGAAAAAATATAGAGCCTGAATAAATCTCTCCAGGAACTATATATTGTGATTGTTAGACGAGAAGACTTAGGAAAACAGGCTGTAAAAATAAGACCACACACACCGAACACAGTGACACTGTCCAAAATAGTTATCCAGGTCTACTTTTATATTTAAGAATTTCTCAAAAAATACCCAGCACAAAAAACCCCTTCCCTTTCCCGCCACCTATAATGTTCTGCTAAAGAAATCTGCCGCAGTAATGTCTAATAGTAACACACATCAAGAGCCATTCAGAATAAATACTTATGCAATGAAAAAAAGAAACTGAACCCATAGTTAAGGGCATTGAAGCCTGACTTTTTAGTCATCTCCCAATTCCCTGGGCTGAAGGCAGGAAATTCAGTAATTCCTAAACAACTTTGTTAAGGCAGGAGTTTTAAATATGCCTACCTTATACGGAAAAGAACCAATAAGAATGAGTGGGCTCCTACACTGCATCTAATTCATGTCAACAGGGTTAGGTTGATTGATGCCAGCAGAGGAAATGGCTTTACAAATCTAGATGACTGAAAGTCAAGAGTATTTGAGATAAAATCCTGGCACCATCGGATTCTATGATAGTTCGCCATTGAGTTCAATTCGGACAGAATTTCAGTCTTGTAGTTTAAGTTCTACAAATATATACTTGATCATCATCCCACATCTGTTTTCTGAGGGTACACAGCAAAAAATACCTGTTGGAGTGATTCTCAGAGCCCAGGTCAACTGATTTGGGATTGTGGGGTACACGCTATGGGGCAAAAAAATAGCAGCTTGGGCTGGATCTCAGGATGTGAAACCTGGCAAGGGTCTCAGAACCTGGGCTCCACATCAAGCCTGAACATCTGCACTGCTATTTTTAGCCCTGTAGCATGAGGCCCAGGAGCCCAGGTCAGTTGACCCAGGCCAACAGGGGTGTTTTTTTGCTGTATAGACAGACCCTTAGATATTTGTACAGCTATACACCCAACATCGTCTACATTTCTAAGATGGATGTTCATACTGCATGTTTTGGTTCAGGCAATTATAGACAGATATGGGCCTTATCCTGGAAGACTGAATCTGGATCCAAATTTCTCCAGGAAGTGTTCCGATCTTGGGTGCTGGTTCAGACCATATCTAATATATTTTGGACATCCCTTAATATTTTTTTTCCTCCATAAAAAGATTATTTGGTAATTTGCATTATTAAGTGTGTTCTCTTGGGAGAGAAAACGGATGTTGCTTCTTCAGCTTCTTATAATTCAAGTCAAACATTAAATGAAGAGATTAAATTAGATACAGTCTTTGATTCATGAATTATTGTGAATCTATCCTTGATAATTTTAAGTATTTGCCAATATCCCAGATGAGTAATTTGTAGATAATGGGTTGTTCACCAAATGTTCACACCAGCTATTTGCTATTCATTTTTCATTATTCATGATTAGTCATACAATATTGTTTTTACTTTTCTTTATACACATCTTTTTCCACAGGCAATAGTTTGTGTTTAGTCAGACATATTAATACTTGTACACAGAAACATTCAGAACTCACTGAAGTCAATAAAAGGACTCAGGCCCATCGACATTTGCAGTTGAAAATATGATAGTAATAGACCAACCTGTCCTTGTCCTTGGAAACTAAACGTTTGGTGGGTTTTTGGTTTTTTCGGTAATATATATATTTCCCTCTCCTACACTTTAAAAATAATTTTAATAAATGACAGGCTCAATCCATTATCGTTGCTTTGTGATATATGGAATAAGAGAGTTGTGTTGTAAAATGTTGATGTATATCAACATTAGTTAATAAAATGTATCTGGGCATGTTTTCCAGTGCACTGTTGTGTTGCAAATCTTTTGCAATCTCTTTTGAGGGAAAATAAACTATGAAGTTGCTTCTAAAAATATACTGACTAATATGACAAAAAAAACCCAATAGGAAGAATGGCATTCAATCCTTACTTTAAGTATTCTGTCTTTTTCTCCTACATCCTCAGTACCATCACTTTAAAAAGGTAGTAGTAGATTCACAGGTCCCACAACAAGTGGTGGTATGAGTTTTGCAATCTCTCTCTCTCTCTCACACACCTACCCCCCAACTCTGATACTTACCCTCCACCTTATGGCAGACATTTTCAATTTGCTCTCCTAAGAATGTGATTCCCCTGCAGCCATTTTTAAATCCTAGCTTTTCAAATGCCTCTGCATTTAAATGTTTTCTACTCAAAGGCTACATCTGTGCTACAAGCTAGTGGGGGTGAATCCCATGCTTGCGTATACATACTCATGCTAGCTCGAGTTCAGCTAACTTGAGCATAGACAGCAGTGCAGCCCTGGTAGCAAGGCTGAACTGTTCCAAGTACAAACCCACCTGAAACCGGCAGATATGTACTTGGCCCTACTCAGCTGTACCTGCGCTGCTGCTACCCATGCTATACTGCTATTTATATGTCTGCTAGCTCGATGAGATCTATTGCAAGTATGTGTACGCAAGCAGGGAAATCACAGGCCCAGCTAGGGTTGCCAACTGTCTAATTGCACAGACCCAAACACCCTTGCCCTGCCCTCTACCCATCCCTTCCCCAAGGCCACACCCATTCCACACCCCTTCTCCGAGGCCCCACCTCTCTCACTCCAGCTCTCCTCCCTCTATTGCTTGCTTTCCCCCCACCTTCACTTACTTTCACTAAGCTGGGGCAGGGAGTTGGGGTACAGGAGGGGTGTGAGCTCTGGGATGTGGAGTGTGGGAGGGAGGTCTGGGCTGAGCCTGGGGCAGAGGGTTGGGGTGCAGAAGAGGGTTCAGGGTGAGGGCTGTAGGAGGGAGTTTGGGTGCAGGAGGGGCCTCAGGGATGGATCAGCGGGGTTGGGTGCGGGAGGGGGCTCAGGGTGCGTGCTCTGGAAGTTTTGGTGAAGGACAGAGTTCTGACCTGGGGTAGGGGGTTCAGGCTCTGGGAGGGAGTTTGGGTGCAGAAAGAGGCTCAGGGATGGAGCAGGGGGTTGGAGTTCAGGAGGGAGCTTGGGGTGCAGGTGCTAGAAGGGAATTTGGGTGCTGGAGGGGGCTCAGGGCTGGGGAGAGGTGTAAGAGAGGGTTTGGGGTGTGGGCTCTGAGAGAAAGTTTTAGGTGCGGAAGGGGGCTCAGGGCTGGGGCAGGGGTGCAGGAGGAGGTTTGGGGTGCTCTGGCCAGGCAGCGCTTTCCTTGGGTGGCTCCTAGAAGCAGTGGCATATCTGGCAGTGGCTCCAAGGATCAAGGGCGCCCATGCGGCCATGTGTTCTGTCCCTGCCTGCGGCCACCGCCCCTACAGCTCCCATTGGCTGCGGTTCCCCATTCCTGGCCAATGGGAGCTGCGGAGTCAGCGATTGGGGTGGGGGGCACATACAAAGACCCCCTGATCGCACCTCCTCCTAGGGGCCACTACCAGACATGCCAGCCACTTCCAGGAGCGGTGCAGAGGCAGGGAAGGTAGGGAGCCTGCCTTAGCTCCAATGCGCCACCAGACTTTTAGGGGTCTAAAATCTCCCAGATTGGCTTCAGTAGTCTCTGGGGGATTGCGCCCGATTCCAGGAGACTCCTGGCCAAACCGGGAGGGTTGGCAACCCCCAGCTCATAGCATAGACATAGCCTAAGAGAGATCTTAAAATTGAAACCAACCTTATTGTTAAACTTAAAAAAAAAATCAACATGAGGATGTGCTCCCAGCCCCTCTATTTCATATCCTATCTGTAGTAGAAAGAGAGAGTCTGAGACATGAGGCCTGGTATAAGGGGCCTGCTGTAAGGCCTCAGGCCTGAACTAAAGTCAGGCCCTGCTAATCTAACCCACACACCTCCTGAGTGTGTTGTTTTGTCCCACTTAGCGGCACCGAGACCACTTAGAGACAGGGAAAAAATTCTGCTCTTCAGCCTTAGCTAACAGCCACTTGACTTTCAACTCATGTTGTAGAGGCTCATGCATTAAGCTCCAGAGGTGCCTGGTTCAATCCCACCAGCCGATGACCAGGGTCCGTCGGCGTTACACTAATATAAAGCAAAGTTAGCAAGAGTCAGGCTTTAACAAAAATCAGGCCCTGTTCGAAAACATGCCTGCTTGCGGGTTTGCTGTCCAGAACACGAACTTGGCAAGAACAGAGCTAATATGGTAACTCCTCACTTAAAGTCATCCCGCTTAACATTGTTTCATTGTTACGTTGCTGATCAATTAGGGAACATGCTAGTTTAAAGTTGTGCAATGCTCCCTGATAGCATCATGTGGCAGCCGCCTGCTTTGTCCACTGTTTGCAGAAAGAACAGCACGTTGGAGCTAGTTGGTGGGGGCTTGGAACCAGGGTGGACCAGCAGCCCCCTATCAGCTCCTCCCTCCCCTAAGTTCCCTGTGCAGCAGCAGCCCAGCAGGCTATCAATTGCAGGCTACCAATTGCCGGCAGTTCAGCTGTTCCTCCCCGCACTGCCATGTGCTGCTCCTGCCCTCTGCCTTGGAGCTGCTCCCTGGAGCCTCCTGTTCGCTGTGCAGGGGGGAGAGAGGGGTGTTAATGTCAGTGTGTCCCTCTCCCCTCCCCGCTCCCTGGTCCTTTACCTCATCTGGCCATCTCCACAGAGCAGCGAGGACATGAGAGAGCTCAGGACAGAGGGAGCTTGCTTGCAGCAGCTGCTATCTCAACTTGATGATCAACTTATGAAGGCAGTGTACTTAGAGTGGGGTCAGTGTACTTAAAGGGGCAATGCAATCTCTCTCTCTCTCTCTCTCACACACACACACACACACACACACAGTGTGTGTGTCTGTCTCTCTCTGCCATGCTGTCTCCCCTCCCTCCATTCATGCTGCCTTGTAGAGTGTAGGCTACATTAACAAGAGTGTGTTAACCCTTGAGGGCTCAGCCGAGTGCTAGTTCATCATTTAGCAGTAAGGCATTCCCTGGGAAATATCCACCCTCTTCAACCTTCTGACTCCACCACCTCAACCAACCTACACAACCATCATTGCAGTGACCAGTATTAAATTGTTTAAAACTTATACTGTGTGTGTGTGTGCGTGCGTGCGTGCGTATGCCTTTTGCCTGGCAAAAAATTTTTCCCTGGAACCTAACCCCCTCTATTTACATTAATACTTATGGGGAAATTGGATTTGCTTAACATTGTTTTGCTTAAACTAGCATTTTTCAGGAACATAACTACAATGTTAAGTGAGGAGTTACTGTAGTCCCTTCCACAGCAGCCTGGCGTGTGGTGGGACTGCACAAACTATACCAACTTTCAGTAATAATTGCCAAATCATAGAATAGAATCTTAATATACGCCATCATATGCCAGTAATGCCCCTCTGCTATGTATATCGGCCAAACTGGACAGTCCCTACATAAAAGGATAAATGGACACAAATCAGATATTAGGAATGGCAATATACAAAAACCTGTAAGAGAACACTTCAGTCTCCCCGGACACACAATATCAGATTTAAAGGTAGCCAGCCTGCAGCAAAAAAACTTCAGGACCAGACTTCGAAGAGAAACTGCTGAGCTTCAGTTCATCTGCAAATTTGACATCATCAGCTCAGGATTAGACAAAGACTGTGAATGGCTAGCCAACTACAAAAGCAGTTTCTCCTCCCTTATAGATTCATAGATTCTAGGGTCAGAGGGACCAATGTGATCATCTAGTCTGACCCCCTGCACAAAGCAGGCCACAGAACCCTACCCATCCACTTCTATAACAAACCCCTAACCTATGCCCGAGTTATTGAAGTCTTCAAATTGTGGTTTGAAGACCTCAAGCTGCAGAGAATCCACCAGCAAGTGACCCAGGCCCCACGCTGCAGGGGAAGGCGAAAAACCTCCAGGGCCTCTGCCAATTTGCCCCGGAGGAAAATTCCTTCCCGACCCCAAATATGGCCATCAGCTAAACCCTGAGCATGTGGGCAAGACTCACCAGCCAGCACTGAGAAAAGAATTCTCTGCGGTAACTCAGATCCCATCCCATCCAACATCCCATCACCAACCACTGGGCACACTTATCTGGTGATAATCAAAGATCAGTTGCCAAAATTAGGCTCTCCTGTCATACCATCCCTTCCATAAACTTATCAAGCTTAATCTTAAAGCCAGATATGTCTTTTGCCGCCACTACTCCCCTTGGAAGGTTGTTCCAGAACTTCACTCCTCTAATGGTTAGAAACCTTCGTCTAATTTCAAGTCTAAACTTCCTAGTGTCCAGTTTATACATATTCGTTCTCGTATCTACATTGGTACTAAGCTTAAATAATTCCTCTCCCTCTCTAATATTAATCCCTCTGATATATTTATAAAGAGCAAGCATATCCCCCCTCAGCCTTCTTTTGGCTAGGATAAACAAGCCAAGCTCTTTGAGTCTCCTTTCATAAGGCAGGTTTTCCATTCCTCGGTTTTCACACCTCAGCTGCTAGAAAAGGGCCTCATCCTTCCTGACTGAACTAATCTCATTGTCTCTAGCCTGATTCTTGCTTGCATATATACACACACACACACCTGCCTCTGGAAATTTCCACTACATGCATCCGTCGAAGTGGGTATTCACCCATGAAAGCTCATGCTCCAATCCGTCCGTTAGTCTATAAGGTGCCACAGGACTCTTTGCTGCTTCTACAGATCCAAACTAACACAGCTACCCTCTGATACTTGAATATCTGGATCAAATACAACAACAGCATCATTGAATTAGCACATTTGCAAATGTAGAAAGGATTTCACACTTTTTGTGCAGTATGATTGTGATCATTGATGGGATATGGTCCCTCTCTCTGGAGCAGCAAAGAATCCTGTGGCACCTTATAGACTAACAGAGGTTTTGGAGCATGAGCTTTCGTGGGTGAATACCCACTTCCTCAGATGCATGTAATGGAAATATCCAGGGGCAGGTATATATATGTGTGCTAGCAAGCAAGCTAGAGATAACGAGGTCAGTTCAATCAGGGAGGATGAGGCCCTGTTCTAGCAGTTGAGGTGTGAAAACCAAGAGAGGAGAAACTGGTTCTGTAATTGGCAAGCCATTCACAGTCTTTGTTCAATCCTGAGCTGATGGTGCCTCATTCTCAAAAGTCAGGAAATGCCAAAGTTAAGATTCAATAAGCAGCCTTAACTAAGTCCCTTGTAATAGAGGACGAAATGGGAATACTTTGTTAACAATTTCTTAAAATTATGATTTGTAAAGATATATACAGTTTCTAGAATATATTCCTATTCTGAGCTCCTCAGAGGAGGAACTCTGCCTACTTATGTTTGGAAAGCAATTCATGGGGCTGATTGAATATTTTCCCTCAAAACTTTCTTGATCGTGTTTTTGACTAAATGAAAATATTTGCAGAAAGGATCTACTTTCCTCCAACAATGTATGTTTTTCCCCCTCTTTAGAAAACTGAAAACTCAAAAAGCAAACATTTTCAGCCAAAACATTTTCTATATTCAGCTGCTGATTTTCAGTTTTGCTTACCAAAAATTGAAAAATGTTCATTTTTAACTTCTCACTAAAAAGTTGATGTTTTTCCAATGAAAACCTTATTAAAAAAGTAATTTTGTCAACACACAAAACTCATGTGACAAAACCAACAATTATTAACGGTGGATGCCACCAGAAAGCAATAGTGATAAGTACTTCTTAATTATATGAGCACTAGAATTGGGCAAGTTATCAAATATATTACTTATTAAATTTCATCCTTCCTTCTGTCTCAATTGGCCACGAACAATTTGCAGTTTTCTCAAATGTATCCATGATTCCCAAGGATTCAACAAGTAATTTTGGTTTGTATACAGCTTGTTTGAAACGATTGAGAGTATTCAAATGTATGCAAGCCTGGATTAACCAATTTGCGCTTGCCCTACCACCAGATCTGGGTGGGTGTCAGTGCAAACAAGAGCATGAGGTCACAATGCCGCTCAGGTTTGGCCCAGCCACCCCTCCTTCACCAATGTGGGAGGAAAGAGTGAGTAGCAGGCTTAATTTGAGTGAAGGGGGGCAATTTCCACAGTGCACAAAAATCTTTAACCTAGCACTGCTCATGCATTTGTTTTCTGATTCAATGAGTATAACTATTAAACTCATACTTCTGGTGCAAATACTCTACTTATAATGACAAATTCTATATTCTTTTTCTGCAAATATTCTGCCACACTTATTCCCACTAACTAACACTTTATTCCACCAGCAGTCCCATGGGGAGATATTCCTCACTGGGAGTAAAGGTTGCAAACTGATACCTAGTATTTAACTGGTCAGCAAACAATTACAAATATATCAGTTGAGAAACATTTTTAGAAGAACTTGCCATTTGTTGGCTGGATCATTTGTGAACACCCAGTTTTATTATTCACCCTGAAAACTACCTGCTGAAAATTAATTTATTTTTGAACTGTGAGTTTAAAAGAAAACTTTATTGTCCCATAAACTCGCAAACAGCTAAACAGATTTTGATCAACCTTTCCAGAAAACTTCACCTCTCCAGTGAGGTTAAGCAGGGCAACTTTCTTTTAAAAAGGTTAAAAAGTTCAGAAAGTTCTAGGATCCTGAAAGCAGTGGGTTATAATGAAAAGCCTGACATAACCTTAGTTATGCCTGCCTCTCTTATAATACTGGTTGAAATTATGGAATAACTGTCCAAGTTCTGGGATTTGGACTAGATTGTGCCCCTAGTTGTTAGCTTGTAGCAAGAGGCGAACTAGCATTATGCTACACAAAGAGGAGCACTAGAAGCACTGCGTCTTGGAGAAAGAGAAAGAGAACACCTTCCATGATGCAGTAGTTGCATGGAGGGAAACATATTGTGATGCCCCTTTAAGGGACTGCAGCATATTCCTCCACTGAGCAGTCAAACAGCTCTGCTGGTCGGTCAATATATTAGGAGAAAAGCCAAAGCTGTGCTTTCTCTGCATTTCTCCTAGTCACTTTTTGGGTGATTTGCTTCAGGAGGAGAAGGAACATTCAGATCTTCTCCATCCTCCCTCCATCCACCAGCATACAGACTAGTCATGCTCAGTCTGGACTGAGAGAGAAAGAGAGAGAGACACACTCTCCCTGTTGCATCTTTGTTCTCTATACAGCTGAGAACAAGGATAGGATCCTAATCCAGGAATACTATGGAATAGACTGAGCCACCATAACCTGCAGCAATGTATCCATGTAGGTAGGGCCTGTGTGTTTATCTATAGTTAGGAAGCACAGTTATGTAGAATATGAGGAAACCCCATATTCACAATGGGGTTCCAAACTTCTCAGTCCCCGCCTCCAGTCTGCAATCTCACCCTATTACCCAGAATGTTTTAAAACAAAATACAACATTTTGAACAGTGATAAAAATACATCAGCCCCTGTGGAGTGCTAACAAGCTGTGCACGCAGCCCACGCAAGGTACTTTTTCAAACCTGGATCTAGAAAGACATTAAGCAGACATCCATTTATGAAATCTTCCTCTTCCCTCTCATACCTCTTCCTTGAGCTGTATATTAAAAGGGAGACTTTGGAAGCACCCTCTGTTGTCTAGGAAGTTTTCCAGTGCAAGTTTTACTAAAGTGAGGCACCTAAAATATTTTTTAGTTCTATCAGCAGCACTAAATATCTATTGTGAACTAATCCCACTTGGCAGGCAGCTCAGGCACAAAACAGTACTTTGTGCCACAGCTGGCTGCTCATTTCCTAATACATTGAAGTGTTTTCCCTTGAGCCTATGGGCCAGCCATCAACCAAAAATTCTTCCAGTGTTATAAATGCAGATTGATTCTGCCTCAGTCTTGTTGCTTCACTCTGAGGCTAATGACAAAGACCCTTTTTAATCTATGTGCTCTACTGAATGTCAGCTCTTTCTTGATGCAGCGCACTGCCCCTGCTGTTCTGAGTACTGTTACACATACTTCTTTTTATGATAGAGCAGCAATGGATGCCCAGAGAGCCCAGAAGCCTTGTATGCCCTGAGTGCAGAAGAAAACCCTAAACAGTGTATTACGGGATGCTCGTAAATATGTTTGGACCTGATTTTCCTCTGCCTTACTCCTTGCACAGTCATTTAACCCTGTGCAAAATGCCACCATTCTGATTTTGTAGTGCTTTGCACAAGTGAGTGAGACCACACCAGGGAAAAAGATAGTGGAGAATCAGGCCTATTTGTGTCTCTTAGTTTCCTTGGGCAATACTATATGTTACGCTCTATATTCAGGATGTGCTTCCAGATAGAGCCCAAAAGCAGTGTAAGAGAAAGAGAAAAGAAGAACTGACATAGCCTGTTAGACCTTGAAATTCTATATGTGTACAATGAACTTTCATTTTGACCCTTGCAAGAGAACGAACAATGTATTCTGTTCCCACTTTTTAACTACAGCTGTTGAAAAACATCTCAATTTTATTTTCGCCCCAAAAAATATCTAAACACAAAGGGAGCGGGAATGCAAAGAAGGTAAAGATTCTTGCTTGATGTTGAAATAAAATTTGTATGTAATTTCAAATTATTGTCTTTGAAAGACATTAAAACATAGTTGAAATGGAACTGCTTAGCTGAAACAATTTTACAAAACTGACTTTTTCAACTAAAAAACTACTTCGCTTGAAAAATTTTAACCAGTTATATTTCTAGTATTTTAATTATGGTGAAGTTCATGATCAGTTTCCGGTGAATATGAATCATATTTTTGTTACCATTACTGCAGTTTTCCTTTTGCTTTCAAGTTTCAATACATTTTTGTCATCAGTTACTATATACAAAAGAGGATGTACAGGTCCCTGCTCATACAAAATAAGTAAAATGCTTGATCGTAATCATACAATCATAGACTATCAGGGTTGGAAGGGACCTCAGGAGGTGACCTAGTCCAACCCCCTGCTCAAAGCAGGACCAAATTCCCAACTAAATCATCCCAGACAGGGCTTTGTCAAGCCTGATCTTAAAAACCTCTAAGGAAGGAGATTCCACCACCTCCCTAGGTAACCCATTCCAGTGCTTCACCACCCTCTGAGTGAAAGCGTTTTTCCTAATATCCAACTTAAACCTCCCCCACTGCAACTTGAGACCATTACTCCTTGTTCTGTCATCTGCTACCACTGAGAACAATCTAGATCCATCCTCTTTGGAACCCCCTTTCAGGTAGTTGAAAGAAGCTATCAAATCCCCCCTCATTCTTCTCTTCTGCAGACTAAACAATCCCAGTTCCCTCAGCCTCTCCTCATGAGTCATGTGCTCTAGCTCCCTAATCATTTTTGTTTCCCTCCGCTGAACTCTTTCTAATTTTTCCACATCCTTCTTCTAGTGTGGGCCCAAAAGCTGGACACAGTACTCCATACAAGGCCTTACCAATGTTGAATCGAGGCGAATGATCACATCCCTCGATCTGTTGGCAATGCTCCTACTTATACAGCCCAGAATGCCGTTAGCCTTCTTGGCAACAAGGGCACACTGTCGACTCATATCCAGCTTATGTAACCCTTAGGTCCTTTTCTGCAGAACTGCTTCCTAGCTATTCGGTCCCTCGTCTGTAACAGCGAATGGGATTCTTCCGTCCTAAGTGCAGGACTCTGCACTTGTCCTTGTTGAACCTCATCAGGTTTCTTTTGGCCCAATCCTCTAATTTGTCTAGGTCCCTCTGTATCCTATCCCTACCCTCCAGCGCATCTACCACTCCTCCAGTTTAGTGTCATCTGCAAATATGCAACATGTTTGGCATAGAATAGAAATTAAGTTAGACACTACGTATGTTAGAACATAAGACACCAAAGAAGAATTGGTTACAAGTTTACAACAAGCAGGAGAAAAGGTTTGACAGAAGTAAACTCCAGCAGGCCTAGTACATGTTTGCTTCTATTGAAAGATTTCAGCTTATATCAGACAAGAGTGAACTCCAGCAGCAGAGGGTGTGGTGGGTTTTCAGGAATGGTACAGGAATCAGCAAGACATGAAAACGCTAAGTCTTGCAATTGGCTGAACTATACTGAATGAGTTGCACTGGCAGAGGTGGCACTACAGCACCTCTGCATATCTCTAACTTTAGAGGCAGCTGGGCTGTCTACTTTATATCTGGCTGTCCATGGCTCCAAGGGGCCACTGCGGCATCTGGAGATCAATGGAGCATAGATTGTCTAACATGGCATGACCCAACAACCAGGTAGCTTATAAAAGCACTGTCATCAAACTAGCATTAGAAAGAATCACCAGAAAGATTCCGAGCCATCACCTAGGACATCCAAATATCTTTAAAATTAGATCTGAGCTTGAATCAAACCCTCAAATCTGAACATCCCTGAACTTGGATGACGTTCTGAACAGGACACAAATCTTTGACTAGTTGCTCTCTCTATAACAGATTGAGACAAAACTCCAGATCAGAATAATGCCAAATTTGCAGAAGTTCAAAATGACATCTGGATCCATGTCTTGCAGATGAGGCCTCTCTCTAGTCAAAATAATCACAGCCTTGAGGGCTGTTTGTGGTATCCCTCTTACATTACTGCAAGGACCAAATCAAGGGACTACACTTGAAATGATTCAGAGTCCAGTGTGTAACCAACGTCAAAATAGTAACAAAAAAGCCATCCTGCCCACAACCCTTCTCCATTGCCATACTCCCATCTTCCCATTATTTCCCTCCCGGCTTTTGGGCTCATTCCTATCATCCTGAAGAAATTTCATAACAGTTGTGCAGTCTGTTGCATGCCCACTACCCATCAGCTAAAAAGGAATTTTTCTGCATCCTGTATTACAACAGATTCACTCAGCCAACGGCAACAAGTTTTCAGGCACAAAGAATAATCAAGTATGATCATGACCCCAGAGCAGAATTACCATTATACAAGGTCCTGGTAGTACTGATAAAGTGCATGAAAAATTAGCTGGCCTTCAGCAGTTTAGTCTAGTCATCCTTCATTCACAGTGCCCTGCATCAAAATGTATTCCTGGCAAGAAAAAACATATTTCAGAATGAGGAAAAAAACAAAAAACAAAACAAAAACAAAAAAAACTTTGTTGCTTAAAGGGCGGAGCATTTAAAGGGCTTAGCTACAGCAGATCTTCCTAGTGTAAAGAATGGTGTGCCTCTTTGAAAATGACATACATTGAGCCCATATAATATTTTTTAAAAAGAATGAAAAAAGGCAAGAACTACCTTAAGTTCAGGAACTGGGTTTACTGAAGCGTAATATACAAGTTAGATCTAATTAACAGAAAAGGACTATTCAGTGAGAATCACATTAAACTTCCTGATCCCTAACTTGCTAGTGGATACAGCTCCTCTGTTCCTGCCATGAAGCAGGAGTATTTTAGCAAGAAATACTTACAGACTTACCATACACAACATGGATCTGATTTTGAACTGGCTGCTGGAAGGAGGAGCTCCTCTTTCTGCTTGACTAACAAATCAGCTTAAAAATGCTGCTTGCTAGGGCTACAATCCTGCATCAAGCTCCATGTGTGTGGTCTGCCTTTGTCCACACAGCGCTCTAATTAAGTTAAAAATCATGATGTGTATCCACCTCCCAACCCGTACTCTTCTTTTAAATCTGTTTTGACAAATACATTCCCTGAACTGAAGCCCACTACTGCAGAGCTTATTGCAGGATCGGAGGTCTGGGATAGCTTTTTTAGTGACAGCAAATATTATATCTAATGTACTGGAGACAGCTAGGAAGGAAGGAAGACACACCAGTCACTGCCCCTATAAAGCTCATATCTCCCAGCCGTCCCAGGTTTCACGGGACTGTTCCACTCTGGCCGCCAAAACCTCTTGTCCTGGTTGAAGGAGAACATTTCCCACATTCAGTAGTGCCCACAGCTGTGTATTACGCATAGCGCGCACTATTGGCAGAGGCAGAGCTAGGGAGGACAGCACCTTCAGCTGCTCCTACGCATGCTCAGCCCCCACAAGTATGCTCAATGGCTGACTGGAAGCTCAAGAATGGGGAACAACACGGACTGAGCATGGCGTGGGCCCAGCAGGCAAGATGGAGGCCAGTGACTGTAGCAAGGCTGGCTCCACAATGATTGGTGGCTACCAACTGCATCCTGCTTTAGCTACGTGCAATCTTGGGAGGTACAGGATCTAAATTGATTGGGTGGGACAAAGAGAAACTCATCCCCATATTACAGATGGAGAACAGAGGTCAGCATGGTCTCGGCATACCAGCAGCTTAACCATTGTCAATTGGCTTTAGGCATCAAGCAAAGGAGTGTGTTTTAAAAGGAGATTTTGAAGAGGGACAAAGTTGTAGCTTTGCGGAGGTTTATGGGAAACTCTTTTAAAGTTCCCATGCTGCCCCTCACACTTGGACTTTGCTACCATATCCCAGCTATTATTATTCAATTAATTGAAATCAGACAGCCCTAGGAATTATATACATTCTCAGACTGGGTGAAATGCAAGTCCAAATCACATTGATCTGACCACACAGCCAGTCACCACCAAACCCAACAGAGGAAGTTAAATCACATGTATTTAGTCTTTAAGTTTTCATTAACATGACTACTACTCTGTTAATTCCTGAAATGCAGAGAGCAGTTGATTTTTTAAAATAGCTTAAAACCAATAAATCCTCTTCAGAATTATACCCAATAAGCTACTGCATCACATCCAGGCAGTCCGGTGCTTTTTCCATATGCTCACATTGTTGTGATATAAATGTTTATCCCCACTCTGCCTGAATGCTTGTTTTATTACCTTAGATACACCGGGCTACAGATTAAGGAACATATACTGTAGATAACACCACATTCACCTCTTTTCTCATTAACAGAGACATATCTTGGTAGAGCTGGTCAATGAATACGTGCAAACTCTGATTCATTTGACTAACTCAGACAGATCCATTTCATGGATTTATTTTTATAGTACCTTTGACCGGAGTGAGGGGAAAAAATAACAGAAAGGAACCACAATACAACTAAATAACCCAATAATATCCATAGTAAAAAAAAAAAGTCAGCAACCGGCTATCCTGAAAGAGATGGAGATCAAAACAGAGTGGTAATTAAACAGAGGGAAGGGAAGACACATTAAATCACTTAAAGAAAATTACACTGAGGAGAGAGAAAAAGAGAGAGAGATTTTGAGTTGGGGTTGAAAACAATAGAGAAAGTCAGGAAAACAGAGTGGAAGGAAGTTGAAGAGAACTGAGGAATGTCGCTTTTAAGGTATGCAAATTAGGGGGATAATCCAACACAACTTCATTATTTGGGGAGTGCAGGAAGAATCCAGCTTGATGCTTTTCAAAGCCAACATAGTCATGGCTGCAAATACTTTCCTCCATTCCATAATGAACATTCCATAGTAGCATAGGACCCACTCTTTGACAGACCATAAACTGCTAGCATTGTAAAACAGCTACATTGGGCATTGAAAAGCACAGATCTTCAAAAGGAAACTGTCATAAACAGATAGCTAAGAAGTAACCTGAAACACCTGACCAGAGGACCAATCAGGAAACAAGACTTTTTCAAATCTGGGTGGAGGGAAGTTTGTGTCTGAGTTCTTTGTTTTCTGCCTGTCTCTCTCTCGGCTATGAGAGGATTTCTGTTTCCTGCTTTCTAATCTTCTGTTTCCAAGTTGTGAGTACAGAGATCATAAAACAATAGGGGTTATTGTTTTTTTCTTTTGTATTTACATGGTATAGTTGCTGGAATGTTTTGAATTGTATTCTTTTTGAATAAGACTGTTTATTCATATTTCTTTTAAGCAAATGACCCTGTATTTGTCACCTTAATACAGAGAGACCATTTTTATGTATTTTTTCTTTCTTTTTACATAAAACTTTCTTTTAAGACCTGTTGGAGTTTTTCTTTAGTGGGGAACTCCAGGGAATTGAGTCTGTGCTTACCAGGGAATTGGTGGGAGGAAGAAGTCAGGGGGAAATCTGTGTGTGTTAGATTTACTAGCCTGACTTTGCATTCCCTCTGGGTGAAGAGGGAAGCACTTCTGTTTCCAAGACTGGAAATAGCGAGGGAACACCTGAAGGAGGGAAGGGAAATGGTTTATTCCCCTTTGTTGTGAGACTCAAGGAATTTGGGTCTTGGGGTCCCCAGGGAAGGTTTTTGGGGGGACCAGAGTGCCCCAAAACACTCTATTTTTTTGGGTGGCGGCAGCTTTACCAGGTCCAAGCTGGTAACTAAGCTTGGAGGTTTTCATGCTAACCCCCATAGTTTGGACGCTAAGGTCCAAATCTGGGAATAGGTTATGACAGAAACTCCCTGTTTATTGCCCTGATACAAAGTCCAACGACTTCAATGGAAAGACTCCCACTGACTTCAATGGGGTTGATAACAGACTTTATAGGGGATATTTGCAAATGGGGATCTGACACTCCAAAGCCTGACTTTCAGTGAGAGTTGGGAGTCTAACTCTCTTTTACGTCTTTGAAAGTCTTCCCCTATTCAGTCTGCAAGAAGAAGGCCTAGGTGCCTACATTTTCAAGCCAAGCTACCTCCCTGCACGTAGGTACATGCCTGCCCGCCCGCCCGCACACAACTACCGGTGTTTGGGTGGGTTTAACCCAACAAATTAGTGTGGCCCACTTAGTTTCATAGCAAGCCTACTTGTGATCTCTGCGTTCATATAGCAACAAGCTTTGCTACAAATGATACACAATCTTATATTGACTTAGGTCAAAGACTTTCTGGGCAGGTCAACACTACCCACTTAAGCCGCTGTAACTTACTCACTCAGGAGTGAGAAAAAGACACCCCGCCCCACGCAGCGTAAGTTACAGCAACCTAAGCACTGTCCACAGCAGCGCTATGCTAGTGGGAGATGTCGGCATAGAACATCTTCACCAGATGCACTACGGTGCAGCCGTAGTGCTTCTAGCATAGACCTGCCCTCTGAAATCCACCATGAATGCAGCATGTGCACTGTATTACCGAACACACATTGAAAATATATTACCAACATTTTATATTGAACTCTTATTACATTGCCAAACTGTGCTAATATGTACAATATATGGAACATTTCACATGTTATTCCTATACTTACAGCTGTATTTTAGTATGTTGTATAAGTTACATTTTTGTAACCATGATTCATTTCATACAAGGCTAGATTGTTGTAACTTTATAATCTGTCCTGAGTAAAGGGCAGCACACAGCTATACTGCTCCAGGAGTGTAGCAGAGAACGAACTGACTCACGGTCACAATTCCGACCCTGCAATTGGTCACCATCTTACTAGGGGCAGCTTCACTTCCACATTCAAGGACTTTAACAAAATGGTGGTCATCTTCCCTGACTTCAGCTCCATTGAAAGTCATGGAGATAGTAACTATGTTGAGTAAATGAAAATTCATGAAATGAAGTGAAGAAGCATGCTTTCATGTTAAAAATAAAGAGATTCCAGAATTCACAAGACTCAGTGAAATCACAAGAGACGGCAATGCTGAGGATGTATATTATGAAGATGTACAAAATCTACTCTGAATGACCCCTCTTTTTGGGAAGGCTTTTAACACATAAGGGCCAAAGGAGGATGTGAATGCTTTTTTTCTGGAAGGGAAGCTCATCTGTCAAAAGTTTTGGAAAGGCTGCCTCAACCCGTCATCTGTTTGGTGAGCATTTAAGAGCTGGGTTCATTTTTTAGAGTTCTCATTTAAGCAAATATGCACAATACAACTCTGAAAACTTGGCTCTCAGAATAACTGAGATATATTAATATCTCTTTCTTTAAGAATGCCTTGTACGTGCCAATGGAAAGTAAAGCCATCATCCCAACAAAAAAACCTCTCTCTTCATTATATATTAGCAATAATGACTAGATAGAGGACATTTTCTGGGAATTAATGGCTGACAGAGATTAATGGCTCTGCTATTCTTTGTGTCATCAACTCCTCCCAGCCAGTCATTAATTCCCAGGAAATGCCCCACACCTCAGTCATTATTGTTTGAGTATGATGTGATCAGCAAGAGAGTTGTCATTGCAGTCTTAGCTGTACTTTCCCAAGCAAGATGCAGCAACTGCAGCACAACATTCATGGTATTATTGCCTCTCTTTCATACATCTTAAAGATCTCATTCTCAATTTAACCACACATCCAAAATTACCAGACTGTTACAAAATACTGAATTTGGAAAGCTTCTCTATCAGAACACCCTGGGCTAGATTGGTACAGCCCTTACTCAGCCATGCAGTTTTAAAAAGGAGAAGTAACCTCACCTCCATTCCCTTACTTAGCTCCTAAGGCCTGCTGCTAACACAATACTCCCTGACTATGGGTAAACAGGTGGGGATGGAGAGGTGTAGAGGAGGTGGGGGTGTGGCAAGGGACTTGGCTCCACCCCTTGTATGTTAGCCAGAGAAGCTGGCTGGCTACACTGCAGGATATAAGCTGCTCAATGAAAATAGATGTGCTAGCTTTGTCCTCCCCATGAATCAAGGTGGGGGAAGAACTGTGGCCAAGTCACCATTATTCCCAAGGCTCCTCCTGGGGGAGCACAGTTGTACTGTTCCCTTTGATCAGGGCTAGCTGCTAAAAGAAAGCACCCAAGCCTAATATGACGAAGGGAAGCAACGGTTAGAGCATGAGATGGGGAGTCAGAGGTCCCGGATTTGATTCTCAAGTTTGCAGGTGACTCACTGTTTGATCTTGGACACAAGATTTATAGCTTGTCTACAAACAGCAAATTGCCGCATGGCAAGTCAGGGTGTGACTCTACAGTACACTGGCCTACTGCACAACACCTTTTGTGAACACCACAGCAGTTAAAAGTCCCAGAGCATGGTTTGATGGAGTCCCGTTTGACAGTGCAATGCACCAAGCTGCACTCCTGGATTTTCAGTGTGCTGCAGCAGTATCAGCACAGTACATTATGGGAGGGCAAGCTTGTGCACTATAGATTCATGCCCCGGTTTGCAGCACACTAACTTGTCATGTTCACAGACACTTTGCCTCAGTTTCCCCACCTGTAAAGTGAGGATAATAAAAGCAGCCAACTTTGTGAAATGCTGGAAAACCCCCAGTTAAAGCCACTATTTAAGTCCAAATGATCATTTGTTTTTTTTCTGTCTCACAGCTGATATTTTGTTATATTGTGTGTTACCTGGGTAGGATTTCTCAAAAGTAAAATTAAAAGTTTTCCTTTTCACTACATTTTTAATGCTTTGATTGAGTTTTAGGGCACTTTTGCATCAAGTGTATTGGAGTATGACCTAGATTATATTTGTGAGCCTAATTGGAAAAACATTAAACTGAGTGCCTAATAATAATATGTCACACTTGTGTTGTGATAGTTGCAGCAGTTTTAAAGAAACTAAATCAGTAGCAATTACCATTACCACTACAATGTTTTTAAATGAAGCATTTCAATTATTAAGTCTCAAATTCCATTTCATATACCCACTAAAAGCTGCATCATATAAAAAAAATAAATTTACTCATAATAAGGTAACGTGTAAAAGTAATTTCATGATGCTTAATTTTTTATTAATACAATAACTCTTGCCCAGGTCATTAAAACCGATATTTTCTCTATGCAATTAAGGAACAGCTTCTCATTTATATAACATATTCCTATAATTTCTTGCTTAGCTCAACTGGCAGAAAGTGCCACTTCAATAAACCCCAAGCTGGCTGATCTGCATGGAGTCTACATAGGCAATCTCAGGGCTCTGCCTTTCTCACCACATCCAAATGAACAAAACTGAACACTGTGACATAATACCACGGCTGAGAATGGACTGAATCGAACTGCTGTCTAGCACAACACAATATTTCAGCACAACTAATAGAATATCTGGATTTGCCAAAGGAAGATATATAAATAATTGAAAGGACAAATACTTGGGATGTAACAGCTTTGGTGGGTCATAGATTCTAAGGCCAGAAGGGACCACTGTGATCATCTAGTCTGACCTCCTGTATAACACAGCCCATATGTTATGCTGTTGTATTCCATAACTTCCCAAGGTGTAATATGGAATCCAAACCCTTCCAGGGACACTGGGACACCTGAATAACCAGTAGGTTTCCCAATGGAAATGGAACATATGTCAAAGCTGTCAGTGTTACTGAGCCTATATATATTTTAGCTAAGTGCATCATAGGCATGCGTGAATCAGGCATCAGTACAAGAAACTACTTAAATAATAGCCATCAAATTATTTATTCAAGAAATTCACAATTTTCACAGATTTGACAAAATATCCCTCCCCCACAATCCCACTGTTCATTTCATTTATAGGAAAACGGGGTAATTTGGTGCAGAATGTGATCAGCTCTGTGTGGGTGCGTATTGTAGGGGAAGCAAAAAAAAACAAAAAAACAACCCATACCTCAACTCCTTATAGAATCATAGAAGAATCACAGAAGATCAGAGTCGGAAGAGACCTCAGGAGGTCAGCTAGTCCAACCCCCTGCTCAAAACAGGACCAACCTCAACTAAATCATCCCAGACAGAGCTTTGTCAAGCCGGGCCTTAAAAACCTCGAAGGATGGAGATTCCACCACCTCCCTAGGTAACACATTCCAGTGTTTCACCACCCTCCAAATGAAATAGCATTTCCTAATATCCAACCTAGACCTCTTCCACTGTAACTTGAGACCAGTACTCCTTGTTCTGTCATCTGACCAGTCATCACCGAGAACAGTCGAGCTCCATCTTCTTTGGAATCCCCCTTCAGGTAGGAGTAGCTGAAGGCTGCTATCAAATCCCCCCTCACTCTTCTCTTCTGCAGACTAAACAATCCCCGTTCTCTCAGCCTCTCCTTATAACTCATGTGCCCCAGGTCCCTAATCATCGTCGTTTCCCTCCGCTGGACTCTCTCTGATTTGTCCACATTCTTTCTTTAGGCCACAGGGAATACTCCAGATGTGGCCTCACCAGTGCCCAATAGAGGGGAATAATGACTTCCCCTGATCTACTGGCAATGCTCCTACTAATGCAACCCAATATGCCAATAGACTGATCCAGTGCATACTGATGTCAATGAAAGGATTCCCATTGACATCAGTGGGCATGGACTGAGCACAGTTGCAGCCTGTACTTAGGGGTGGATATGAGAGAGGCAAAGCATTGGTTCAGATAAGCACCCAGTTTTTGGATGCTTATGAGAAATTTATCCAAAATACCTGAGTCTCTTAGATCTGAATATCTGGGCCAGATGTCCTATGAGAATAAGCTTTCCCAACCAATTTCCAGTAGTTCTTTCTTTTCATCTCATTGAAGATGCCAGGAAAATAGAAGTCTTGCTGTAGTACCTCAGATCTTTCACTTCTGCTCCTGTCCAGAAATGTGGT
Source organism: Gopherus flavomarginatus (assembly GCF_025201925.1). Classification (NCBI taxonomy): domain Eukaryota; kingdom Metazoa; phylum Chordata; order Testudines; family Testudinidae; genus Gopherus; species Gopherus flavomarginatus. The sequence goes on from NC_066619.1 coordinate 119,666,979, forward strand.
GACATAAAATAAGTTAAAGAAAATGTAACAAACTGTGGCTAGTTCTTATCCAATCCAAACCACTCATCAATCCTTCTCTGACATTCTCTAATTCAAATCTCATAGGTTCCCATCCAGGAAAGCACCTAAGGCCAGTTTTTCCAACCTATGTAGGAGCTTATGATGCATTTGGGCACCTAGTGGATTTTTCAGAGACACCCAAATGAGTCGGGCAATCCATTCATTGATTTCCAGTGGAAGTTAAGTGCCTAGCCTACTTAGATGCTTTTGAAAAATCTCACTATCTGCCTCTTTTAGCACCTAAATACTTTGGAAAATCTGGTTCTTAAGCACATGGCTTCCACAGGAACACTTGTATCATATACTTCAAGTTATGCAGCTGCATATGCACTTTGCTAGATTGATACTTTATGTGGCATTATTTGTCATTTTAAAATGAAGGGAACAAAATATTTTCTTGGGCCTTGATTTTTTTTTTTTTTGTTTTGGGACAGTTTTCTGCTCAATGATAGCCACTAGAAAAAGATTGCAAGCCAGCCCCATGAGCATGTCTTTCTAAATTAGGCCTTCATTTAAATTTGATAACATCTGGCATACAGAGTTTGCTGAGATAGCGAGCCATGCAGGCCCTTTATTGAATATTGAACTATTGAGTAAATAATATAAATTCTACAAGTGCAGCAAGTTACTTTAAGATAATAGTACATGATTAGGAGTTCATTACATTTCAATGAGGGAAAATTCCTGTTACATATCACTCCTAGGATAAGCAGATTAATGATAATACTTGAGGGGAGAGGGGCAGCTGGGTTTTATGTTCAGCTTTTGCAATAGCACTGGGAGGATTTAAAACTCAACCCAGTTAGTTCATTTACAGAAAGCATAACAAACTCCAATTGGGATGTGATAGGGTTATATTTGGGAACTTTCAGCCCCATTCAAAATGGTCTTAAAATTTCCGTTTGTTATTATTTGTATTACAGTAGCTCATTGAATCTCACCTGGAAACCTGAGATTAAAAGGCCAGAAGGGACCACTGGGATCATCAACTCTGATTTCTTGTAAACCACAGGCCATAAAACTTCCTCAAAATAATTTCTAGAGCATCTCTTTTAGAAAAAACCCACCCAATCTTGGTTTAAAAATTGTGGATTCTCCATCACTAACCACAACCCTTAGTAAGTGGTTAATTACTCTCACTGTTACAAATGTATGCCTTATTCCAGTCTGAGTTTGTCTAGCTTCAACTTCTAGCCATTGGATCGTACTATATCTTCTCTCATAGATTGAAGAGTTCATTATTCCACGTTTGAACCCCATGTAAATACTTAGAGACTGTAATCAAGTGACCCCTTAACCGTCTCTTTGTTAAGCAAAATAAATTGGGCTCCGTGAGTCCATCAGGCATGTTTTCCAATCCTTTAATCATTCTCATAGCTCTTCTCTGAACCCTCTCCAATTTATCAACATCCTTCTTGAGTTGTGGCCACCAGAATCGGACACAGTATTCCAGAAGTAGGCACACCAAATATAGGGGTAAAATAACATCTCCTCTTCTACCTGAGATTACAGTTTATGCACCCAAGGATTGTCTTAGCTCCTTTGGCCATAGCATTGCATTGGAAGCCTATTATCTGACTATCACCTGATTATCTACCGCAACCCACAAATCTTTTTTCAGAGTCACTTCTTCCCCGGATAGAGTCCCCCAGCCTGTAAGTATGGTCTACAGACTTGGTTCCTCAATGTATACATTTAGCCATATTAAAACATATAGTGTTTGCTTGCACTTACTTTACCAAGCGATCCAGATCACTTTGAATCAGTGAGCTGTCCTCTTCCTTATTTACAACTCCCCCAATCATTGATAAAAATGTTAAATAGAGTACAGCCAAGAACCTCTCTCTGTGGGATATCATTGGAAATACACCTGCTTGATGATTTCCCCTTTACAAGCACATTTTGAGACCTATCCATTAACCAGTTCTTAAATCAATTTAATGTGTATCATGTTAATTTTATGTATGCAGTGGAGTTGAAATCATGTCGGTCCCAGAACACTAGAGAGACAAGGTGGGTGAAGCTTGCAAGTTACACATAGCTCTTCTTCAGGTCTGGGGAAGTTACTCCTAACATCACAGCAAAATGCAACATGGAACAGATTGTTTAGCATTAATGGGCCACTCTATCTTGAATGGTCCCTTACAGTAAGTGCTAACAACTTATGTTTAACAATCTGTTCCACCTCCCATTTTGCTGTGACTTGAGGAGTACTTTTCCCAGACCAGCAGAAGAGTTCTGTGTGGCTTGAAAGCCTCTCTCTCGCCAACAGAAGTTGGTCCAGTAAAAGATATTACCTCACCCACCTTAACTCTCATGTTAATTTTATATCTTTATATCTTTCTCGTTATTTTAATCAGAAATATGTGGTACCAAGTCAAACACCTTAAAGAAGTCTAAGTATAGTATGTCAACAACTATTTTCTTTATGTACCAGACTTGTAATCTCATCAAAAAAGATATCAAGTTAGTTTAACATGATCTATTTTCCATAAACCCATGTAGGTTTGCATTACATTACCCTCCTTTCATTTTTCTTTTTTTATTAATTGAGCACCATATGAGCTACTTCTTGCCCAGTATCAATATCAGGTTGACAAGCCTATAATTAACTGGATCTTTCCATTTACACTTTTTAAAAAAAATTGGCACAACATTAGCTTCCTTCCAGTCTTCTGAAACTTCCCCAGTGCTCCAAGACTTATTGAAAATCAACATTAATGGTCCAGTGAATTCCTGATCCAGCTTTTTTAAAACTCTTGGATGCAAGATACCTGTACCTGCTGATTAAAAAATGTCCATCTCTAGTAGCTTCTGTTTTTCATCCTCCAGAGATACTAGTGCAATGGAAAGAGTTACCACCACCGTAACATGAAACTGCATCATCTGTTTCCTCTCCCCACTCCCCGCACACAAATGCAGAACACAATTATTTATTGAACACTTCTGACTTTTTGGTATTATTGATAATTCTACCATTTCCATCTAGGACTAATGGACCAATCTCATTGTTATCAGGGCCCCATTGTGTTAGATGCTGCAAACAACCTATTCCAAAGAATTTAAAATCCAAATAGACAAGACTGAGAAGGTGTGAAACAAAAGAAATCTTAGCCCCTTTTTACACATGGAAAATTGAGGCACAGAGACTATAAAATTGATCTCCAATCACACAGAGTCAGCCATAACTTAACCCTGTCCATTGCTTTAAAACCATCATTCCTCTCTTATAGAGCCAAGGCCATTGAATTTAATAGCATGGGCTCTTTTACAGTTGGTTGAAAGTTGAGAGAGAAAAGAAGGTTGGCTGAAAGTTGTTTTCTCCTCCCATCCCTGATCATTCATTATTATATACTATATGAATTACAGGAAGTGGAGGTGAATAAAAATTTCAAGAAATCACACTGAAACTGGTTCTAATGCAATCAAGGAGGAGTTACGCACCACTAATTTGTGCATGGTGGTAGCAAGAAAGCAGCTTGAATTTTCCAGTAGGTTCTTCTTCAGAAGAAGAGATTTGCTCAAAAGAAGTGGGCCTGCAGGAAACAGCAGATCTGACTGAGGAACAAAGCTAGTTCTGGATTCAAGAGGGTTTGGTCCTTGAGGGAATGTCATGGGGGCAGAAATACATTTCCTTCCAACCCAAACAAACATAGAAAGGCAATGGTTTTCTGAAAAATACCATGGGATTTAATCACTGCAGTTCATCATTCATTTATGTGCGCAGGCCTTGCAGATGTACAGGGAAGGGGACAGAGCCTGAAATTATCATATAGGATAGCAATAACTGACCTAGGGTCGATCTCTCTCTCTGCTCACATCCATCCCCTGCCCCCCACCTCAGCCCAACTATATGGCTCCCTGAGCAGGATGCCTTCTGTACAAATCACACTGACAGAGCAGGCATCACAAACAAACAGCAATTGTGCTCTGGCAACATCAACTCAGTGAAAATGATGAGCATGGGAGGGAAGACTGGAGCACTAGATATGATGCTTCTGTTTCTTGCTGTTCTTGGCTTCTCCCCCATTAGGGAGTGGAGCTTATTTTTGGCAGAAGGCCCTGAGACCATGTCATGTGTTAATTCCACACAGCACACTAAGCAGTGAGGTTTCCATTACCAAAGCCACACAGTCTTTGTCCACCTCCACCAATGACATCACCCTTCCTATACCTCCACTGCTTCCCCTCACCAACACTGCCCATGTCCACCAGCACACACCTCCATTTCCCTTCACGTCCCCAGCCATTGTCTGTTAGCCTAGCTGCTTCCTCTTACCCAATAACCCCTCACCTAACTGCAATCCCTACTTTCCTCTTTCCTGTCTCCACATATCCCTCCTTGCCACTCTACCAGCACCATGGCCCCGCTGACTCTGAGACCCTAAAATCCCTCTTCTCCATCCATCACCCATTGCTGTACCTGGCTTCCCCTAGCCCACTCAGTCCTCCCATTGCCTCCCCCACGCCAATCAATAAACCTCCACAACTCTCTCACACAGCAATTCTTTCTGCTCTCCCTATTTACACGGTCTCCTCCCCATCCAAAACACACTCCTCTATGTCCTTCACTCAAGAGCTTGTACACTTACACTCACCTTAAACTAAGGAAATCATACCTCCAAAAAATGGGTCACTGATTTATAGTGAAGTTTGCTCAGGTATTTTCTTTCAATACAATCACTGAATATCCGAGAAATCACCCATTAAGACGTCAAGACCACCTACTTCATTTCACATGCCTGTTACTGCTCAAATATCTTAACATCCAAATGCACTCACCGACTTCTTTCCCCCTCAACAAACAGCCTTTCATTTTCAATACACAACCACCCACTTTCCACATGTCCAATTTCTCAAAATCACACACAGGCAGACAACACTAAAGCCTACTCTCAGATTTGCTGAAGTAGTAATGACAGGCTTTTGGATTAAAAGTACACACATAGTAACAGCATAACCTTGCTGAGGGCAGAATTACAATTGTGCCAACAGTGTACATAATGGGGCGATAATGGAACAGGAATCTATTATGCTGCCAGTGGGGAATGGCACAAAATTATTTCAGATGCCTGCCTAAAAATGTTAAAACCAGCTCCGGTCCACTCACCTTATTTATATTCAAGCACTACAAAAATCAGACACTGAAGAAAGCGAGGTAGTGATTTTACTTTCTCTTTTTTCTCCCCTACCCCCATATATGAACCAATCTCTAATTATTAAACTGCTTTGTTGCAGTTTTATTAATTCCTTTGCTTAACCCAAACGTGTCCCTGCTAACATGAACCGTTACCATAGAAACATAATTCATCAACAAAGCCTCCTGTGCATTATAGAAAACAATCACTTCTGCTAAGAAATAACTATTTCAAATGAATCATCTGCCAATCTCTCCTCTATGTATAATAATGCCAGATGTGGATTGGTGAGCAGTTTGCAAAGATAGGGAAATTACACGCTCTGCACAAACTGTTTGTCTTGCTCCGTCCACCAAATGTTTTAAAGCAAATGACCATTATCTAAATTGACAAGATTGCTGCCAAAGCATTAAATCCTGAATCACAGTTAGAGAAAAATCCTCTGTGCTGGCCCATTGGTGTTGTGCATGTAGACTCCTCTGTTTAAACTGAGCCACCACCACTGAGCTGATTGAGGCTGCCTTTCATTCAGCACCCCTTCATGGTGATACTAGGATGTGTGCTAACATGCTATTAAGTCATTTAACATCAATGTAGAAAGCTGGAAGGAGTGCACAGAATCTCATCCAATCTGGAGGAAATATCTGTCACTGGGTGAAGCTCAACATGAAGCTGCCTTGATCCGGAGGATGGAAGCAAAGCGAGAAAGAAGAAAGCAGCGTGTGTAAACTTGGATTCTAATGCAGACAACACTTGGATCTGTGACATTTGTAACAAGCTGTATCACTCTCAAATTGGGCTTGTCAGCCGTAAACAGATTCATAAGGCACATGACTAGACCTCTTCTGTGTACACCATGATCCAGTGGATTGACGGGTGCCTATACTATACATTCAGCATCAGGATCATCTTCCATACTCCAATAATATACACTAGCAAATAAATGGTAGGATTGTCCCCTGCTTGGGAAATAGCCTACATATGAGCCAGGAAACTGCGTTTCAACGCACGTTTTCTGCAGATCCTTCTAGCGAGGGGAATGGAGTCATTTTACAATAGGCTGGACGAATAGGTCATCTCAGAAATTTACCCATTGTGTCCACATTATAAATTTCAGAACAAATTACTAGGTGTGAACAAACCCATCAAATAGTTTGTGTCATACTTAAAGTTGTTGGCTAAAGGCTATGCATTTTACTGACATGGAGAAAATGATTCAGGACAGAGTAGAGTTTGACACAAATTCACCAGAAGTCTGTAAAAAGCTGATTACTTAGGGAGAAAGCTTGAATGAAACATTGCTAGAACACAAGAAATAGCACAAGTCCAGCTAAAAATATATATCTAAAGCCATATTGTCAATTCCAAAACATTCAAAAGCCATAAGCCAGGCCACTAAAAATCATGAGAGACTTCTTAAAAATAATAAACTTGGGGTTCTTTTTATTTACCTTCTGGGTTTTGAACTTTTAGGGTTCATATTTTCAAGCCTGCCATGAGAGCTAGAAATTTACTTAATGAAAGCTGATATTCTCATACAATCACATGACTCCAGGGGCTGGGGATTTAAGAATATGACAAAATATTGTGAGTCTTGTGATAACATTGCCTAAATTGTCAATGGTGCTACAGAGGACACAGCATACACAGTTGCAAAGCCTCACCATAATTTCAGGCAGCTTCAAAAATCAAGAAAAGGTTAAATCCTGGCTTCACTGATAATTAGTCAATGATATAATCACATTGACTTCACCAGGATTCCATGCAAAATATCTAATTCACACAAGCACGCAGACTATACAACAGTAAACAAAGGGATAGCCTGTGCGGAACAGATACACACAGGCAAAATGAGTCACAAATACGCACGTCCCGAGAATGGATAAGAATCCATAATAAAACACAGACAATGTTTTAGAGGAAGCAATACCCTGCTCATGAGCCTGAGGTGCAGCAACTCCATCTGCAACAGACCAAATCTTCACATAGGTTCCCAGTTGAAGACAAAGGTCACCAGATCAATTTAAAATTGCATACTCATGCCCAAGTTTGTATAATACACACATACTATATACAAAGTTAAAGCACCCATGCTCATCGTCCAGAAATTGTTTAGCAGTGTATGTGACCCACCAGGCACGCAAAGTACACGTACTGAGATGTGTAAGCACAATAAGGACCACGAAGCATGCAAAATGTTGCCTTGTAAAATGAGTGCTTTGTCTCAGAGCAAGTCTGGATCTGAAATTGATCAAATTGGTAACAGCAACTGGGCCAACAACCCACTCTCATTGTCTCTAAGCCACATGATCTAATGAAAGAATATAGCAAAGTATTTCATATTTTTCTTTAAATGTTCTTCTCCTTGGAAAGTTTCAAAACTAACCAAACTTTTATTTAATTCAGCTTTCTAAAAAAACTGAAATAAGTTGGATTTTTTTCTCACGTCCACACATCTTTGACCATTGCATTTTTTTCCTTTTGTTTCTCTGTAACTTTTCCACCTTTGGAGAAGTCTTTGAAAAGTTAGAATGTGGAGAAAAAAGTGGACATAAATGCAAAATGGAGGGGGGCACAGAGGGGGAAACCCTAAATAGTTATTCATTCTATACCATTCAGAGACAAAATGGAACTAAAGGGGAAGAGGGAGGGGGCAGGAATCAGTTTCCAAATATTGAAATTAAGTGAAAATTTTAAATTGGAAACAAATTTCTCTAAGACAAAAAAATCAAAATAAATATAAAAAAGGAACTTTTCTACCAGAACTATTTTTGACAAAAAAATTTTTCCTGTAAAAAATATTTTGATTAGTTATATTCACTATACACATTTCTTACATGCAAAACTGCTGCTTACTGAATAGACCCAAGCAGATAAAAAACAGGTTCAACAACATGACAAATTTCACTGTTTGCCCGTTTCATTTTCCGATTCTTAATGCTGTTATGTTTGGGTTTCTATAAACTATTTTCACTAGAATTATTTTTTTAATGTGGAAATATTGACTGATCTCAAAAGTTTATTTTAAAATATTTTTGTTTTATAGAATTTAAATTTTGGGCCAAATTTAAACTGACTGCTGCTAAAGAATTCCAATAATCCAATCCAGAAGTAGAAACAATGCTATCTGATTTTGGTAACAAATTGCACACTTTGAATACACAGAAAATAGAGTTAACAATTAATGAAATTACCCATAAGGTACCCCAGGCTGATAAATATTTATCAATAATCAGCACATGGGCAGTAATTAATGCTCCTCTCCCATAAAGTCAATGGGGCTTCATACAGGCACAGTAGCTTATCCAAGGCGATTATAGCACAGGATTGCCATCTGGGATGAGTTTATGAATCACTTGTGACCAGTAAAAAGGATGAAATCTTCATTGAATATTATTCATGATGAATAACTCAACAGACTATATTTCTGACCACACGATACATATCTGATACTTGCTCTAGTCAGCATTAAACTGCTCTTTTTCCCCCATCCTGACCATCTCAGCAAGTTGTCATGGTGTCAAATAATGTAGCATTTAATGCTTATTAAGTTAGAGTCAGCATTAAAAGGTATCTCCCCTCTCTGAAGACTGCTATTAAATCTTGGGGAGAATCTCTAACTTCGGGCATATAGATCCAGCCTCTGCTTATTTAGCTTAACCACACCCATCAAATGGAAAGTTCTATTATTTATAAGCAGACAAGAGCTCATTCTCTAAATTAGACAAGTAACATGATGAGTGACATGAGACCACTGGACTGTGCGTTTGCAGTGGGAATAGGTAGCAAAGCCAAGGAAGCAGGAAAAAAATGGAATAGTTTTGGCTTTAAATTTATAGCTCAAGTTCCTAGAAGGCAATAAAAGAGAGAGAACAGAATGAAGGATCGCTGCAGTAAAACTCAATGAGGAAATATTTGTTCTACAGGATCAGGTAAGATATGCAATTCTGACATATAAATGGGTAATGGTCCAAAAATATGAGCACTGGCTATATTTATTTTTGTAGAGATAAGGAGATCTCAAACAAAAAAGTCCTTCTAAAGTAAATTTTACTTCCTAACTATCCATAACATTCAGGTGGTGAGTTACTGAGTCAATGCTTTGGACAGGTAGATGGGAGAGAGTTTGGGAAAGCCCATTCCATTTTGGGGAAGGGTGTTCTGGAAAATTGCAATTTTTAGAGCATCTATAATAGAAAACTTGACAATCTTGGAACAGTGAAATTCTCTGTCCGCTGAAGAGGCAGACAAGTATCAATTCACGTTTCCACACATTGACATACCAATATATTTAAACCAGGACCCAAAGGGTTAGTTCAGATACCACGTGCTCTGATCCCCATTAGAAGAACCTGGGGAACGCATGTGATTTGCACTAGTGAGGGAGTGCAGAGGAAGGCCCTTGGTTTCCTTGCTGAGACCATCATCCAAGGTGCCCATTATGGTGGCTGTTTTGGTGATGTGGAATCCAGGATCTGGATCTGCCAAACTCAGTTAATGTAGGACAATGAAGAATCTTATCTGGTAACAAAATTGAGTCACTGCTGACCTAGTGACAAAGAAATTTACTTTCCCATGGTCAATTATACCATTTCCATGACAATTCTCTTGTGAGGCCACAAAATCCCAGGTCATTTGTCATATGGTACATAAGAAGTAGCAGCTTTCTGTAGAAAATAAGTCAGGTAAATAGATATTTTAGAGATTAGAAACTTAGGCGGTTTTAAGGCCCAACCCAATGCTGATAGAAGTCATTAGAAGGACTCATTGGTATCAGTTGGTGTTGGATTAGGCCTTTGGATGATGAAGCAAAATATTTCAGTTCCTGGGCCTGTTTCACTGTTACCCTACACCTTGTGAAGATATTTACCCCAGTGCAAAGTGGGTATAAAATGCTTCCCGATCGGAATGGTACCATCGTACAGTCCCTTTGAATTGGTCTAAATGACTACACAAGACACAGGGACACAGATTGTCAAGCCCAACCATCTACTTTTAATCTTCACTTCCAGTAGAAGTAGGCACTGGATTTAGGAGAACCACCATCAAAGCAAGTGACATGCCTATTTGAATTACTAAAATCAGCACAGCTATATATCAGGGTCCTAGGGTGTGTTAATTAAGAACTAAAAACTCTGCTATGGTGAACGACTGCAACTCAGATTTTATTCCGAATATCACGGGTTTCAGTAGTTTCACCTGCCTGCACCAGGGATTAACCTAGCCCTTTGTATAATCAGAAATAATGTGTCTGTACAGCAAACCTAGGACAATGGGGCTCGGGTCCATGCCTCGGCCTCCTCAGTGCTATCTGAGCTCAATACCAATAAAAATAATAGAAGTAATATGATGGTGCAAAATATTTGTATAACTAGTAAACGTGGAAAGGGAAGAAATATGACATGACATTCTAAGCTTGATTCTAACATAGCTCCAGATTTTCTGTGTTACTGAACTATATGCTAAACCTAAGCAATTCCTTCTTCCTCTTTCTAAAAAAAATTCAGTGGTTTCTCCCATACAGAATGGGATTGGGACACTCCTCATGCCTGTCATTCCTGTCTAACGACCAACAAAAGAGCTAGCAAAATGAAATAGCTTTGCCATTAAATGCACCATAAGCTTCCCACCCTAGGACCCTGATACACAAACATAACATATGAGTGTTGGAATCCGTTCTACTGATTACTTCAGCTTTGCCAGAGGCAGCAAAAAACACTAGATAACTCTACAAGTCAGTGAAGGCCATTTTCCCTACTCTTTGTTGTTTCTTAAATAACTACCTACAGTAAACAAAACATGAAGTAACACATGAGACTATTGCCTTCTTTCTGAAGAAAAAGAAACAGATAGGCAGCTATTATTTATCAAAGGACATTGTATGGTACCATGCATGTGCCTAGAAATGCAGATAAAAGAATTAAATGTGTCAAGATGAAAAAACCTTATACTGTATAAAGGGCATTGCTAAGTAGTTTTAATGAATAAGAGCCACTGTGGGCCTTCTTCAGAAATTTAGAATGAATTTGAAACACACATATGAGATCTGAAAAAATTCTCTTTTTGTGTGTGCTTGAGATGCCTAAATATATTTGAGGACCTGGGCCTTGGGGGCTTCCTAGTTCCATCTGGAATCGACAGTGCAGAATCACCATGAGAGAAGTTATTACATTCTGAGGAGACTTCCAGTCCAGTTTTGGCAATGGTAGGTTCAGATACACTTTGGACAATTATCTGTGTTTCTGTGTGTTCTTGGGCACACCAATCTTCTCCCCTACGTTCTATTATGTCAGTGGTGGAGGGAGGTTCTATCCCACCAAAGAACAAGGGGAACAGGTGATGGGTCTGGAATCGGGACTTTGTGAAAGGAGGTTTTCTGTTGAACAGGAGAAGGAGAAAACGTGTGATGTCCCGCAGCTTGTAATGTGATAAAGGGGAGAAATATTCTGATTCTCCACAGGCTCAAGTTATTTTCACCACAGAGCTCTCACTTTGCATGAAGCAGCTCAGACCCCACACCACGCAGCACAGAAGCCTAAGCAGTAAACACCATACTAGCATTTCAGCTTGTTCTGGCTGGGGTTGAAGGCTTTGATGCATTATCTCAATTGGCCCTGAAGAACTAAAAGCTGGTGTGGACCTGCACTCTCTCATGTCACACAAGAGAGGGGAGCTAGAAAATGCAGCATGTGCTCCATTCCCCCTCCGAAAGCTCAGGGAATACCACTGTGATTGGCAGTCCTGCAGCACGGCAAGGTTCCTTTATATACTTACGCAGGTGTCAGCCACAATTTGACCTTCAGTGTGTTTTATTCTGGCTTGCACAGTATTCTGTCTTTGTTTGTTGAAAGCTTGTTACCAATCACATAAAACCATCTTCCTTTCCAGGACAGATTACTGTGTTGTGTACCCAGTAAAAAAGAAATAATCTCCCAAGGGAAATTCTGGAATCCCATCATATAGGACATTTAAAATCAGACTGCACAAAGCAGTTCTAAATGTACTGTAGGGAACAGTACTCATTGCCAAACACGTGAACTATGTGACCTAAACATCAGAACTGGTCAGCAAAGTATTTTTCAACCTAACTGTGATACATGCAATGATAAGAAACCATGCACATGTTTTCCTATGACAGAGGCAATGGGTACAGTTCTGATTATTAGACATATACAGTCAAGTTAGCTCTAACAAATCCCAAATTTTGCACTTATTGGTTGTTTTTTGTCTTCCTAAGACAATCTGTATTGTTCTTTGCATAAAATTAGACTGTGAAATAAATTATTTGGCATTACAGAGCCCTTTTATCTTATTCTCTCTAGTCTCCTAACGTCCAACAGTATTTTAAATATAGACTTTCCTTTAAAGTCTCCAGGAACCGAAGATCAAAGTACTGATAAACAAAAACTATACAGTATATACTGTCGATTGATTCGCCATTGCCTTGCTGAAGTTTTTTTATGAGTGTGATCTTATTGATTTCAGTGGCATTAAGCGGTTGTAAAACTGGACTAACACAGCAGAGAAGTAAGTCATATATATTATGGGATGTCAAGCTTTGGAAGTATATTGTGTACTACCAAGTTACAAACACTGGGAAACAGAAGTTGCAACAAACTGGGATGTTCATACAAAGTATGTGGCTGAAGCGTCTGCTCTTTGGTGGTGTCCACCTAATCACCCCCCCACTGTCCTTGGCAGATCCTGTCCCAATGTTCATAAGTAATTGTCTACAAAGTTTTCAGACCAGGGGCTGTTTACGAACTATTTGGTGTTGTGTACACATCTATGTTGCATGCTTGGTCATCTCAGTCTCAGGGCATTATTTCTTTCCCCTGATTGGATGACAATGTCTTTTCAAATGATTAGAAACATGCTAAATAAAAAAATCTATCAACTTTTGGACTCCATAATAATTTCCCTAAATTCATAGTGGTCATCCAACTACTTGCAAATGATGGAACAATACGACACCATGAATCAGCACAAAATGAATGTGACACCCATCTGTTACTCAGTAGCTTTATTATTCAGTAAATTGCTTTACTCACAATGACTAATAATGAAACTGACACAAACCTGAAAGAGAAAAATAACATACCTGGGCCTTTCAAGAGATTCCTGAATACTACTAATTTCTCCTATTGCTTTAAAATGGTGCCCTCACTTAGAAAGGGAGCTGGATTCCTTATGAGTAGTTCATAAAAGACGGATGTTCAGTTTGCCTTGGATGTGATAGACACGCACCAGGATATAATGCATCCCCGTCACTGCCCCAATCCTAACCCAGAGACCTTGATTGTTTCTGTGGCACTTGCTACTTTAGAATCTTTAACATTCTTCTTGTATTCTTCCTACCTCATTATTCCTTTAGCGGTTTGCCTTGCAGTATATTAAAAGGCAGCATGACACAGCGAGGAGAGCACTGGACCGAAAGTCAGGAGACCTGGGGTCTATTTCTGGCTACTCTGCTGAGCTGTCTTATTTCCCTGGGCAAGTCATTTCTCCTCTTTGCTTCTCCCTCCCTTTGTCTTGCTGACATGCATCGTGTTTGTACATTTCCTAGCACAATGTAAACCCAATCTCACCTGGGCTGCCCAATACTGTTCTTTTTGTATCCTCCTCTACTTCAAGAGCCTCTTCCCCAATTCAAGGAAAATGGGAGCTCCTGAATAAGGGAACTTGCTTTTGTTGGAGCACATCAGTGACTCCTTGATTAGCAGGAGAGGCTGCTGTTGAGAGAAGCAAGACACTCCAGACATTTAGATTGGCTCTTGGCAGAGCCATTTAAAAACAGGGCAGAAATTGTTTAATATCGAGCAATGTCAACAGCATTTGCCTTTATTTTCAAGCTGAGCTTGTCCCTTTAGTCACACTTCTGCCTGAACACCTATCACCCTGCTATTGTCACAAGCAACGCTCAGTATCACTGCAACAGTAAGATGAGAGTGATGCTATTTTACTCCCTCTATTCAGTTTGTTTGAGCATTTGACAGCACTCTGCGTAGTCAGTTTCTCTGCTTCTCTTGCATGACCACTCAGGTCGCAATCCTGCAATCTGATCCACATGAGCAGATTCCTGCAGCCAAGGGAGCCCCATGGATTTCAATGAGGCTCCACACGGAAACAGTGTCTGCACTCAAAGGTCCATTTGAACAATTGGGGCCTTAGTTTGTTAGAATCCCTTGATGTTGGTATGGAAAAAATAGATTGCAAGCCCACAAAAACAGGCTGAGGGACTCAGGGACAGGTGCAATTTGTGAAACTATTTTTTGTTTTTTTTTGATAGACTAGATTTCAGTTTGACAGTGTCCCTTTTACTGTAAGGTCAGACACTGAAAACTACTTAGAAAAAAATATATATTGCTGCATGAATTCTTCAAGATTCTGCAATGTGTAATCTGAACAGAGAATAAAACAACTGGTGTGAGACTATTATATTAGGTGACTATTCAGTGGTTTGCCCTGCAGGATATATTGATTTGTTTGAAACTAGACCTGTTTAGGATAGATGTGCATGTGGGGGCATGACCCAAATTGGATTCTATTAACTTTACAGCCTGGCTAAGATTTTCAAAGCCATTTGAGGTTATTTGGGTGCTCAAAAAATTAAATGGGCACCAAAATTCCCTCAGAGGCTTGGAAAGCCTCAGACTAAATGCCTATTTTGACAAAGAATTTCCATGTCACCCCCATTGGTAAATCAACCAGTCCTTCTGAATGCCAATTAAAGCTACTACATTTCCCTGGGGGACAAGAGAAGTGACCGGGATCCTTCCTGCTGCCAGGCATTGCTATAAGTTGGCTTTTCTCTGGTCTGGTATCATTGCTTCTATCAGGTGCTGGCCAGTGAAAGTAAGTCTGGCAGGTCTTGTCATGTAAATAAATACAACTCAATAAAAAAAGATAGTTGCAGTACTACCCCCTGCATTATCAACAGTGTCTCACTAACTAAACCGATTCTATCTGGTGCATGCAGCTCGCACTCTGGCTCTCCAGCATAATGCCCTAATTATTTTTTGATACATCAAGCTACAACGGTAGCAAGATGTAGTATCTAAATGGCTCATAAGTGTTCTGGTCTGCAGTTATGTAGATTGAAGAAAAGACACTGTAAAGCCCTGACATATTTTTAGAGCATTTTAATGGTCACTTTAAGAACAATCATGGCGTATGATAAAATCTCTGACCATCAATAATATTGAGTAGGGTGATTTTGGTTGCATTGCCTGGTTTCTACAAAAGCTAAACACAATTCAAGGCACCAGTTCTACAAGCAAGGACACTCTCAAACTAGTATTCTAGATTTCATTAACTTCCCTCCTCATTCCCATGAAGCATTAGACGCTTCTCTCTTCCCGCAGTCCTTGCCACTAATGGCCACATACTATATGGAATATAACTAACACTAGTGACCCACATAGGTATATTCAAAAAGGGGTAATTGGCATAACATGTTCAGGATTCTAGGAGCATGACTTAACAATTTTGGTGTCCATTAAAAATGGTCTTTTAAGGCTCAGCCAAAGATAACAATGACAAAGAAAACATTGAGTTAGATGATGTGTTGGACCTCTTAGGAGACAGCCATCATGGCACTGGGAAATGATCTCCACTTGAGCACAGAAGAGAGCCATAACTCCATACCCATACTGCTGGACCTGTTTGCATATCTAGCAGGGCTGACCATAGAATCCTGCTGTCCCACCTCACTCACGTAGCAGGACCTAAGGGGAAATCACTCGGATATGGATCTATCGTTGCTGTCAGGACACCCATTGTAACTCACTGAGCGCACTTGCTCCTCCATCTCCAAAGCACTCACCAGTGGAGACCCAAAGGGACCCAATCTTTCTGCGATCCTGTTTAACATTTGTATGAAACCACAGGGAAGACAGCTGACATTTTACTTGAGGCTGTCTCAATATGCAGACATCATTCAGCTCTCCATCACCTTCACATCAGATGCAACATGCATCATTTCCCTGATCTCCTTGGACTTGGCTGAGATCGGCTGGTTGGAGCTAAATCCTGGAAAGACTAAGGCATCTGTAACATCACCCTCTACTGAAGACTTCTATCCTTATATTGTTAGAACCATCTGCACCATCTATTCACCCAGGCTCCGTCAGGATATGCAGATAGTCAGGGCCATGAAATTGGCCTTTTCCTTCTCTATGGCTGGCCCAGACCCTCTATCACCCAATACTACTACAATCAGACTTAGACATGTTCCACCCATTTATGATCTCCAGAGCTCGAGTGTAGTATTTTCTGGACATGCTGATCTTAGAAAGTTACAATTCTTATTTAGAAAAGTTGCTCAGCAGCAGAGTGTGGAGAGAACATTTTTCTAGTGCTCCACTTTCTTAATTGGCTCCTCTTTAAACAACATGCATCTGATGAAGTGGGTATTCACCCATGAAAGCTTATGCTCCGATACATCTGTTAGTCTTTAAGGTGTCACAGGACTCATTGTTGTTCTTTAAATAGAGACTGAAATTTAAAAACATTTCAGTCCTTATCTTCAGTGGGGCCTTCCATGGTGCCCAAGTTACCTGAGGGACTGCCTCACGCTGCAAGACTATAACTTTACAACTCAGCTACACAGTGACACCTCACTGGGTCTTTGATGGCACAGAAGCACCAGCAAACTCAGATGGTGTGCAGCAGGGATTTTATCTCACGCTGGCACTTCTCTGTTGAGCTATTGATTGGATACTCGGACATTCCACTCCCCAGGTCAGAATCAAGATTGGCCAAGAAATGTTCACCAACCAAGCTATGCTGACAACTCTGCCTTGCTTGTGGAGAACCCAGAGAATTTCAGCCTGGCCCTTCAAGGTTTGCAAGATTTTGACTACACTATGGAGTTGAACATCTCATTGCATAAGACCAAAGTCCAGAATATCAGAGATGGGCCATCAGCCCTACCAATGCAGTGGGTCAAGTACCATGGAGAGTGTTGGCAAGTTCATCTTCCTAGCAAGAAGAGTTCAAATGAGTTACAGCAAGTCAGATGTCCTCCAATGAATAGATTCGCCACCTCCCGAATTAATTCCATTCTCACCTATGGATGCAAAAATCTCTCTGTGCTGAGACAAAGTTCAGGATCTACCCAACCTGTGTAGTACCTGTACGGATATAAGGGTCAGAAACCTGGACCCTCTTACAAGCAGACTTGGAGAGACAAAAGGTAGTCTATATGCACTGTCAGCACCAAATCCTGTACATAAAGAGGCTTGACTTTGTGCGAAATGCATCCTGTAATCTTGTAGAGGTCTAGTTTTCCTCCAGTCACTCACTACATACAAAAATGGCATTGTCTGCTCTTTGGCCATATCCCTAGGATGGAGAAAACATTCCAACACATCATGCTCTCAATCTGTCCATTGACATGTAAAGGGGTGCATAGCTTGACCATACCTGGCATCACTCACAGGGATACCCCCAGAGATTCCTGGGTGCACAGAATTGAGCCAGTTCTAGGAACTTCACTCTACAATGCATGGTGCAATGGTCCTCAGAAGACTATGCACATTTGATAATGGAGACAGCTACATATCATGGGATTGTCATTGTCACTTGAGAGATTAATGCATGCAGGAAACCATTTTATTGGCAACTGACCTCAAATCTGGAATTCCCAGAAAAGCTCAGGATGACTACAACGTGCAGCCTATTTGACGCTAAATACTAAACTTCCCTCAACTTATAGGAGCCATCCATACATGCACATGAGACTTGAGCTGGGAGAATTTTTTGACCTAAACCTTTTTTTCCCTATTGCAGGGGAGAGGGTGGGGGCAAAAATGCAGTTTTGTCAACTCCAAAACGAGAGAGAGAGAGAGGGATGTGCCAAATTCTTCTTTAAAAAAAATTCTGCATAAAAGAAATCAAGACATCTCATTTTGACATTGTCAAGATGAAACATTTTGATGTTGCAGTTTTTCAATGACTTCGTTTCAGAATGTCCTTGAATTATATTAAGCATACAAAAATGTTTTTAAATGGTCAAAACTAAAACAAGATATTTTGATTCTGTTGAAACAAAATGTTTAGTTTTGACCCTAGACCAAAAAAAAAGATTGACCTTTCAATTTGCTAAAAATTTCAGAAATATCCATTTTTGTTCTGACCAAACTTCTTATTTTTACTTTTTGAAATCGCTAGTGAACTGAAAAATCCATCCAGCTTTCCCTCTCAAAAATCCCACTTTAAATCATTGCAATCATGTTAGTTTTGAGTCCCCTTTACAAAGCATCCAACTGCCCAAGAAGAAACTGAGTGCCACTCCCAATTGGGGCACACTATAGGGACTCAAACCTAAAAGATCTGGGCACCTGCAACTCTTGTTGAAGTCGACGGGAAGTAAAGGTTCTCAGCACCTCACAGAACTGCTCAGCTTTGTGCATGAGTAAACTCCACCTCTAAGCTCTAACAACTTTATTTCAACATAAGATGCCATATGAGGAGTTCACTTCTGTCCAGAGAAACTGCACCATGTTCAAATAGCTAGAAACTAAAACTACTAAGCGCCATCACCCAGATAATAGTTAATCTCATAATCACTAACTCAGCTGGCTGCAATTGTCATGTATTGTTTCATCAGTTTTCATCAGCAGGAAAAGAATGATTTCTATCTCCCAGAAAAATGAAACAACTCAGTGAGTATAACAGGAATGTTATTTATTAGGGGGAGAATAAATCATAATCAAAGTACCGGCAAATAAATAGATGGGACATTCTGCCAGGTGAATGAATAAAGTTGCCAGTTCTCTTTCAGGCAGGTGGCAAAGAGATACTACACTGCATTCTTCTTTTTTTAAATCTAGATCCAAGCTTTAATGGACACTGATTTCTGTTCTGCTCTCACATGTCAAGTGCCAAGATATTTAGTGCCAACAGAATGCAACTATTCATCTTGTTTGGAAAACAGCAAACAAAAAAATAAATCAGGAGGTTGTTTCCCAGAGTGGGTCATGAAGAGTGGTGTCTGAGCTTTGGGCATCAAAATAGAGATTAGCCCAATAAAAATCACCTCACAATTCAACATGGACATCTCCAAGGACTTGGGTTAAAATCCTTGATTAGTTCATAAGCAAAGAGAGGCTGGAGGCATCATCCTAAAGTGTGGGGGGAAAAAAAAAAAGGAAAAAAGCCCATTTGGTAGCTTACTGATCACGAGACCCATTACAGGATAAAGCAGGGATGGTGCAGATTTAGAAGCGGGATGCACTGGCAGAGCTGTGTAAGGGAGTTTGCACAGGAGCAGCCCATACTGTGTCTGAAGACAGCTGGCGCTATTAGTCTCACTTACTGCTTCAGCCCACAGATAGTAGCAGTAACTGGCCTGCTTCCCTTCAGCACACACCAAGTGGTGGCACATTCCTAAACAGAGAGATTGGATGGAAGCAATGTGATTAAACAGCAACCCAACACTCCAATTAGCAGATTTACTCGTTCAAGCGGTACCTTTTTCTTCTGCGGATCTAATTCTTTGTGTGTCATTTGCCAGAGGACACACTTGACGCTATGGCCAGAAATTCATATAATTAAAATGGTGCATTAGGAGCCCCTTTCCTCTTCAGGCCCTGCTCTGGCAAGCTTGCCCCAAAAACCAGGCCTTCTAGATCTGATAGCTGCAGCGACTCGCACCTCTGAGCCTTCGCAGAGGTTTATGACAACTCTGGCTATGTAGTGTCTATGCAGCCATGCAAAGGGGATATGTGGAAGTGCAATGCCCAACTGTTGACAGCATGCTGTTACAGGCAGAATTGTTTCAGTGGCACTGAAGGAGTACTCTCAGCAAAGACAACTGCTACACTTCAACAAAGGGTGCAGCAGGTATTCTTCCCAGAACTAGACTACAAGTGCTCATGGGTTGGGAAGCCGGTGGGGCTCTGCTCACCAAAATCTGAGGGATTTTTCTCACTAGCCTGTCCCATTTCCCTTGCACTCACAGAACACAATGCTTGCTCCTCCCCATGAAGGTGCACCCAGTTGCTAAAGGCTGTGTGTAGTCACCCTCCCACCTTACATCATCCACACAAGAGAAACTCAAATCTGTTTCTATGGCTAGAACAGAGAAGAAAGATGGGCAGCGCCTCAAGAAATTATGGGATTGCAGTCTGTCAGACAGAGCCTTGTGCCCTAAAATCATTTCCTCAGATTTTGGTTAAGGATAAAGGTCTTCTTCATAGGACAGATGGAACAGAAACTAAAACCTTCACACTGTCATGGCTGTTAGTGCAGTGTGTGGAGTGCAGTCAGCAGACTTGACCACATATTTCACACCTTATGTCCCTTCTCTCAGCAACCAGATGATTTACTTGAAGGAAAAGCCCTCTCTCCTATCATTTCCAGGAGACTCTACGCTCTCAGATTATGTCAACACAGCAAAGAAAAAGCCATGGCTTGCCTGTGCCAGCCAACTCGGGACTGGGGCTGTGGGGCTGTGTAGACTTCCAGAATCAGATTGGAGTCCAGGCTCTAGGGCCCTGAGGCCTGGTCTACACTTGAGAGGAGGGGGGAAGAGAGAGAATCAATCTAAGTTATGCAACTTCAGCTACATGAATAACATAACTGAAGTCAATGTACTTAGATCTACTTACCGCGGTGTCTTCACTTTGGTAAGTCGATGGCTGATGCTCTTTCCTCAACTCTGCCTGCGCCTCTCACCCTGATGAGTACTGTAGTCAATGAGAGAGCACTTGGCGGTCGATTTATTGCTTCTAGACTAGATGCTATAAATCAACCCCCGCTGGACCGATCACTGCCTGTCGATCCAGAGGGTAATGTAGACAAGCCCTGAGCTGTGGGAGGGTACTAAAGGCCAGTCTCCCGTATGAGCCTGGAAGCTTGCACAGCAATGAAACAGCCCCACAGGCCAAGTTCTGAGAGCCTGAGTTGGCTGGCACAGGCCAGTCATGGCTTGTTCTTGTTGTGTAGACACTCTCAGGGGCTCCAACCCTGGGTTTACCTAGGACTGAACTCTACAGCATGTTTTTCTTCTGTGACAAAAAACCAGTGCTTACAGTACACGTTAGGAATACATGGCTGCTATAAGCTAGCCTTACGGTTAGGATCACAACTCCACATAGACATCAGAAACACCAACCAAGTGTACACATGGAAGGTCAGAGTTAGAACTAGATATGGGTTCCAGACCTACAATTTAGCTCCAGGGGAATCAGAATTTGAGTTTATTTGGGGCCTCTCTCTAGTCAAAACTCATGAACAGGGCTCCAGAAACACAGGTCTCAACCCACAGCATTGAACTAAAGGAGGAGTCCCATTGACTCAACCAATAGAAGGAGACTGTATATAGCCATGTCAGACATAACTACATAATCCAGACTACCAATGGCACTGAAAGTTCTCTTGATCACTGGTACTTCCAAGCTCACCCCTCTTGCCTGTCAGCTTTCCTGTCTTTATAATTAAACATTGCATTGAACTGTACTCTATGAATTAGGCCTGCTGTTTTCTCAGTCACTACTTCAATATTTTTTCCTCCTTTAATAATTGCACATATTTTTATGTAAGAAAAGAACCAAAGCAACTCACTCCTCACCCCTCCCCTTCTCACTGCATCTCCAATACCCATGCGCATTAAAAGCTCATTCATCATCGTTTCTGGAGATTCAACTTTTTAATCAGGCCTGTATGTATATTGGTTTGAGCATGTGGCAGTTTAATTACCCTCTTGAAAATGTGAAACACATCTTTGTCATATCTACTTATATCTGAAGAGAGAGGCATCCTATAACACTAATTAAAGTAGGATGATGACAATTTTTCCATACTCAAATTATATCCCATCTGTCTAGTCATCCCTGTGTTCATTCTCAGCATTAATTAAGGGCGGGGAAAGGTTGTTTCCCAGGAGTTTCACCTAATGCTGGGTGAAAAGTCAGTTTTAATGAAGAAACATGCAAAATTTCCTTCTCTCCACCCCCCAAAAATAGAAAAAAAGTAGTAAAATTAAGTACTTTTATTTGCTGTCGTCTGCCTAATCTACCTATCAAGATATGTGCCTGTTCTATGTGCCCTGCTTTTGAAAGCAGTATTTGCATGGTTATTTACTGTTGCCAGCAGCTGGTCTAATAGCACACACAGTACTGTCAACAAATCACAGATAGATAGTCACTGTGTCGTGGTACCTGATTGCTTTCTGGTCAGGCCGATTGTGCGCTAATGGTGTTATTAAAGGACAATGTGACATTGGAACAAATGGACATAATGACAAACAAATTGATTTTTGATCATCATCATCTTTTATTGCCCTGAGAAAGTTTTGTCTTGAGGTATTTTCTTCAAGGGTTTGAGATGTTTCGATAAAATGTAGCTCTCTAGATCCTTGTCCACAAGGGATTATATAAACACACAAAATGGCTTTCACCATTAGCACCAGTTTTGCTTCACTAGTGTTCACCGCATTGGGAGGGTAAAACAGACTCTGGCTGTTTTCAGTATATATTAGACTTCATCTGAGACAATTTAATGAAGGAGGGATTATTCAGTGATTGAAGTGTTAGCCTAACATTCCAGAGACTTCAGTTCACTTCCCTGCTCTGCCACAGATTTCCTATATGACCTTTGGCAGGTCAGTTAGAGTACTGAGATGCCTAACTCACAGTGGTTTCAATGGGAGTTAGGTGCCTATAAACCTTTAAGATCTGTCCCTTACTCTCTGTTGCCCATCTACAAAGAAAGGATAATAGCTCTTCCCTACCTCACAGGTGTGTTGTGAGGGATAAATACATAAAGATGGTGACTTGCTCAGATACTAAGGTAAAGGAACCATACAAGTACCTTGGTTAGCTAGACAGATTTAACATGGGAACAGCGGAGTACAGCTGCTGGAACCAGTCAGTTACAAAAGGGCATCCAATGCTGCTATCACTAGTGCAGCTGGACAGCTCTTTTTAAAGTGCCCTCTTCTTGCTTAGTCAAGTCCCACTGGATTAGGGGCCAGACCTAGGCCATGATATGTAGCAGCCCCTCATTCCCAGCTCCAGCAGTTGGATCATCTCTAATTTTGAGTATTTCAGTGTTTTGTTCAGAACTATCCATTGTATGGTATTTTTGCTAGATGACAGACACTGAGAATCTTGTTTTTGGAGAGAATATTCATGACTAGTGCTGTGTGTGGACCAGTTTTCTGCAAATATAAAGTTGGCAACCCTACCTCTGATGGTTAGAAATCTTCATCTAATTTCAAGCCTAAACTTGTTGATGGACCATTTATATCCATTCGCTATCTTTACTGGATTCGGGGCCACCCTCGTCCCCATGCAGAACACGGACACTGCTGAGAAGACAACTGAGCTCTCCTTTGGAGCAAGAGTATGGAGATCTGCACATGGAGGGATGTCTCTATACACTGATATGAAGGTCTCAAGCCAGCTATATTCTCTGACTCTGCTGCTTTACCCTAGGGTGAACAGACAGCCCGATAAAATCGGGACTGTCCCGATTTTGAGGAGTTTGTCCTGCATCCAGACCAGAGTATGGTCTGGATGCCATTTGTCCCGATATTTTGTTTCCTGGTCTTTGGCAGCAATTTGGCAGAGATTCCCTCAGTCACAGATGGTCTTTGGTGGGATTTCAGTGGCGGGTGCTTCTGTCTTTGGCGGCAAGGTTTATTACCCCAGCTGAAATACCACCGAAGACCGTTCGTGACTGAAGGGTTCTCCGCCAAATTGCTGCCGAACTCCCAGACAGGTGAGTGTAAACCCCCACCCCACCCCGCAGCGGTCCCGATACCTTCCCCTTAACATCTGGTCACCCTACTTTACCCACAAGATTATGCTACTGATAGTCCAAGTTAGATCAGGGTAGTAATACCACCAAAACTTGGACTTCCGTGGCCTGTGTTATGCATGATCATAAATGGTCCCTTCTGGCCTTCAAATCTATAAAGATCTGCTCTACTTTTGCTGATGTGTCCCTGCTGGCCATTTTCTCTATCTCTTCCCTATTCTCTCCATGTCTAGATCACCTGCCAGTTGCAAAGACAGCAAAACTAGGATATGGACTTCTAAAAAGGGACTCTGATCAGACTCTTTATTATCTCAGAGTAAGGCTGATATTTATTATTATGTA
Source organism: Gopherus flavomarginatus (assembly GCF_025201925.1). Classification (NCBI taxonomy): domain Eukaryota; kingdom Metazoa; phylum Chordata; order Testudines; family Testudinidae; genus Gopherus; species Gopherus flavomarginatus. The sequence continues at coordinate 119,691,287 of NC_066619.1, forward strand.
TTTTTAACATGATGCTGCAAATACATCACAGCAAACGAATTCATTTTATAGTAATAACTGTTCATAATATTAATTTAGGATCATCAATTGCTGTGAGCATATTCTGATCCTATGATTAGGCCAGAGGATATTAATGACTATCAATTTGCATGAAGTAGAAGAGAGTAGATGTTGAAGCCATTAAAATATTTCTCTAGTAGCAGTCATTTTTTATTGTCAGTATTCATAGACAGTACTTAAGCTTAGTTTTCATTTTAACATTTCCTCACAATTTAGTATTTGCAAACTTTTTTGGGGGTCCATTTAAGAGAATGAATGTTGACAGGAAGCTTATAGATGTCTTGCAGTTCAGTTTCGTGTTTATAAACCAGTGTTAACCTGCTTGCCAATAAGCCATTAGGAAATAGGAGGAGGAAAAAATAAATATGCTGCCTGTGTAAAAGTGAACAATAAACACCTATCTCCTAGATCTGGAAGGGACTTTGAAAGGTCATTGAGTCCAGCCCCCTGCCTTCACTAGCAGGACCAAGAACTGATTTTGCCCCAGATCCCTAAGTGGCTCACTCAAGGATTGAACTCACAATCCTGGGTTTAGGAAGCCAATGCTCAAAGCACTGAGCTATCCCTCCCCCTCACATTTCTTCAATCAAAGTTTTTCACAGGAACTACTTCAAACTGTTTGGGTTTTTTTAAATGCATCCCAGAAAACATTAAGAACTTGGTCAAACCCTATGAATTTTGAAGTTAATATAGTCTATACTTAGATCTTACTGCAGTTGTGATGATAGCTTAAGGGATGTCTTCAGTTTAATAAAAAAAAAAAGGCAGACCAAAGTGGTGGTAAGATTTTTAAACCTATTATTGTTAATAGTATCACACAATCATCATTAATAGAAGAATCTAGGTCTAAAAAAAAAACAAAAACAAAAAAAAATCTTTAATTTTTCACCATTTTCCACATAATTAAGCTCCACTCCTCCAGTCAGAATCATGCAGGTGGGCCCCTCCAGCACACACAGCCCCCTGAATTTTATACTCTAGGTTTTCATATGTTTTCTGTTCATTTTAATAAAAACATTTAGATTTTTATATGAATCAATAAATATAAATTCAGATAACTGAAGCACTAAAAATGCAACCACCTCTTAGGTAAAAATGCAGCAGCTGTTTTACAATGCACAATTTTTGTGGACTTTAAAATAAAGTAAAATGTGATTGAAAAGTGTCATTTTCTCCCATAGTGAATTAAGCCCAATATGTTGATTAGTCATCCATAGTTGGAGCTTTCTGGCTTCCCTACCCTAAACTTTCTGTTCAGAAAGGATGATTAGTGAATAGGGCACTGGGCAGGGACCCAGGAGATTTGGTTTCAATTCTCAGTTCATTCAGAGATTTCTAGCATGACCTTGGGCAAGACAGACTCTAACCTATCCCGTAGGTCAATTCACCATTGAGAAAATGGAGATAATACTGCTCTGTGTCACAGGGATGTTGAGACACAGAAGTCCAGGAATGAGTATAAAGTGGTGCTCACACTCAGATATCCAAACAGACAGAAGGACTTACTCCTCACTGTAGACAACACTCCCAGTGAATGTAGAATGATATGGTGTGGGATTTATACAACCACCTCTGGCTTTCAATGAGACTTGTTCTCCTAAAACACTGAGAGGCTTTTGTAAAAGCAGCAAAGAATCCTGTGGCACCTTATAGACTAACAGATATTCTGGAGCATGAGCTTTCGTGGGTGAATACCCACTTCATCAGATGCATCTGTCATTTACTGTATGTGGCTTTTCTGGATCAGATCATTAAAACCAAAGGCCTCATCCTGGTAAGGGAGGAAGGATGGTCCAGTGCTTTGGGGAGTAGTCTGGCACTCGAGAGAGCTATGTTAAATTTTCTGCTCTGCCGCAGACTTCCTGTGAGACTTCGGGCAAACCAGTTAGGCCCAGATCTGCAAAGGGACTTAGGCACCAAGGTCCCAGTACTGGCTCCAGTGTGACCCACAGAATTCCCACTGAACCCTGAAGGGGCCTAAACTTTCTCACTGCCTCTATCATCAGGGTAAAAGTTCACTCAGCACCTAAATTTGTGCCTCTGGTACGTCAGAGACCCCTGTTGATAGCGTCTCTCCTCTGGCCAAAACAAGGAATTGAACCTATGTCTCCAACATCCCAAGTGATTACTCTAACCACTGGGCTAAAAGTTATAAAATGGGCATCCCTATCACCATCTCCTCCTGCTGTGTTGTGTGGCATGTATCACGTTTCTAACTCATTCCGACAAGAAATGTCCCGGGTGCCTAAGCTGTCCGACTCCATTTCAGAGAGAGTGAGGCTTAGCACACACCCATTATCATTATCTCCCATTGGCAAGCTTGGGCCACTCCCCATCTAGCATGCTGGCTTTTGTGGATCACATTCAAAAAGTGCCCATCTCTCCCCAGCCATCTTATAGGGAACCGAGGTAGCTAACACAGGCTTTGTGGATCACAGTGCTGTTCCCATGACTGTGTAGGCACCATCATGCCAAGACTTACAGTGCCTTTGTGGATCTTAGCCTTAATCTCTCTGAGTTCCCCACCTGTACAATGGGAATAATAGCACCTCCCTATCTCACAGGGGTGTTCTGAGGATAAGTACATTACAGATGGTCATGTGCTCAGATACTAGAGTCATGGGGGCCACAGAAGATAGGCAGATAGAGAAGGGAGGGATTTTCAGATTTGGGTCCCTAAAGTTAAGTACTTGCATCTATATTTTTGCAGCTCCAGGAAATACCTTGGGCCTCATACACAGAACTACTGCATAGTCCCCTTGGCTACAGTCACATGAATAAGAGTTACAGAATTTGGCCTATAAAAAAAGGCATGATGTGCTGCCCCAAACAGCCGATACCATCAATAGGCAGGACACACAAGACACCAGGCGCTGCAGAGCATGGGGCTAACTCACAGGTCTGTATGCTGTAAATGAGTCCACTCACTGCTAGGCACTCCCTCATGGCCAGGCATGGCATAACAGCTCTCTTGCTTTGCTGGCACGTCCTTGTCAGTGATCAATCTGGCACTGCATTGGCTTCTCTTCCAGTTCCTCTGTCCTCCATCCAGGTAACTACATTAAATCCACCCCTTCTGGGGTCAGAACTATCCACATGGAAAGTGTCTAAACAAAATCCTTCCAGCATCTCTTGGGCTGCTCCTCAGCTTGTCTTCTGGGCTTAGCCTGCAGTACTTCCTGCTGGGCTCAACCATTGCATGGGCTTGCAGGGAACCCCCATGCCACGCTCTACTCAGGGTTCCAACCCAGGGCCTTGTGCTGAACAGCTAGTTCTGCTCCTGTAGCCAGGCTTCGGTTTTCCCTAGGCCACTTTCTACCCAGCCTCTTAAGTTCCCCTCTTGGTCCCTTTCTTTTCTTTCTTGCTTTATGCAGGGTCTCTCCCAGGCCTCCCTGCCTGGAGAACTTTCCTTCCTGCTCCACGCTGCCCACCTGGCCATGACTCCAGCTCTTCTCCCAGCTGGGCGTTATCAGTTATGCCTAATTCTTCCTCTTTGGTATAGCCACCTTCTGCTCTTTATGAGGACTTGCCTGATTCCCCTCAGGCTGGGCTCATTCTGTAATGAGGTTGGCTTAGCCCTAGGCTCTCCAGAGCACAGGGCAAGCCTACCGGTTATATTTACCGATGGGCAGATAAAAGGAGATTTAACAGGTTTTTCTGACCGAGCATTTGTGGGCCTCATAAAGTAAGTGGGTCATGAGGAGGGACTTGACTGAAGAGAGGGTAGTTTCACTGATGAGCTGTTTATTGTTTGTTTTAAAAAGTCTCCCTTTATAAGCTTTTCTAAGGGTTCAGTAACAGCACTGATACCCAACATTCTGAAATTATTGCAATAAATGAATGGAGATCACATTATCCAATTTAAAACATCACTTTACCTAATATAATCACTTACTTGCTGTAATTTAATTTCACTTTACTTCATTTAATGAATGTCGATCATTTGACATAATTGAAAAAGAAGTTTAACTGGCACTCTCCTCCTCTCATACCACAAAAACAGGCTGCTTTTCTGTAATCTACTGGAATCGTCTTGTAAAACAAGCAGCTTGGGCCTGGTTTCTCCTCTCCTCTTTAGGTAACTCAGTTGATTTATGCTGGCATACGTGACAGCAGAATTTGGCCACTAGAGCCTTAGAAATGACCTGCTACCACCACCATAAGCCAAGACTTCTAAAAATCAGGCCACTCATTTAGGTGCCTGACATTTTAGAAGTTCTGAGAACCTAGCAACCTCCAGTTAAGCCTGTGGGTACAGATCGGTTTTGAAAATCAGGAGGCGAGGATTTCATTTATTTATTCTCAGAGCATGCCTGTGAGGTCGGGGAGTGCAATCATCTCATTTTACAGGTGAGGAACTGAGACACGTGGAGATTATTGGTCAGGTTTGTAAAGGAATTTAGGCACCTAAAGATACAGCTGGGCACCTAGTGGAATTTACAAAGGCCCCTAGGCACCAAGTTCTAAATTCCTTCAAAATTCTGGCCCTAAGTGACTTGCCCAAGGTCACACAGGAAGGCTATAGCAAAGCAACCAATTGAACTCATGTGTCTTAGACTGAAAGGGTCTATTTAACATTTGCAAGAAAATAATGTCTCTATACTAAAAGTCATTTGGAGATATAGGACCAGATCTTCAGCTGGTGCAACTCAGCCAAGCACGACAGATGTCCGTGGGGCTATGGCTACACAGGGAAATTGACTGGAATAGCTGTTTTGGAATAGCTATTGCACTTTGGAAGTGGATTAAGCTAAACCAGAAAAAGGCACACTTATCCCAGAATAAGTGTCTCCACAAGAGAAGCTACTCTGGAAGAGCTATTGAGCTTTAAATTCACACTCTGCCTTATTCCAAAATAGGTTCCCCACGTAGACAAGCTCTAAACCATTTCATGTCAGCTAAAGATCTGCACCTTAGATTGAAGAGCTGGCAGCACTAGCAAATAGTAATATAAGCCTCTTTCTTTCATAAAAGATCCAGGTTCCTGGTAGATGTTAACGTATACACAGCAGCTTTTAGGAGACAGAGTTCACACATTACACCCTGGAGGGTTACACGACACTGTTTGGATTTGAACAATTTCTTCCCTCTTTCAAAAGGATGTTTTCAGACTGTGTGGTTAAAGTACTTTTTTCATTGCCAGTGAAGCATCAAACCCCCTTTTTATTAATTTAGATTCAAACATCATACTTTCAGTAACAAACAAAGCTGAATTGTGGCTAATCTTCTTAGGAGGTAGCAAATAAGCCTTGATAAGAAATGTAACAGTTTCAAACTTAATCAAAAAGGCATGCTTGCTGCATCTGTTGATGGTTATCAGAGGAGACACTGGATGGCATATTTTAAAGGATGAAGCAACAGATGAGAAATTTCCTGTGAGCAGGAACTACCTGAAACTACCTTTCAACTACCTGAAAGGGCATTACAAAGAGGATGGATCTAGACTGTTCTCAGTGGTACCAGATGACAGAACAAGGAGTACTGGTCTCAAGTTGCAATGCGGGAGGTCTAGGTTGGATATTAGGAAACACTATTTCACTAGGAGAGCGGTGAAGCACTACAATGTGCTACCTAGGGAAGTGGTGGAATCTCTTCCCTTAGATGTTTTTAAGGTCAGGTTTGACAAAGCCCTGGCTGGCACGATTTAATTGGGGATTGGTCCCGCTTTGAGCAGGGGGTTGGACTAGATGACCTTCCAAGGTTACTTCCAATCGCGATATTCTATGATTCTAAGTCTCTCAGGCATTCCATGTGATCAACAGCTACCACATGAAGTTCCCTTAATTAAAAAGGGACAGCTAAGAAAAATTGCAGTACTATTATCCAATTTCAGCCTCATCACTCAGTGAACTTCTGCGCATGTTTCTAAAGGATCCTCATACATTTTTTGAAGTTACTTGCCTAATACTGTAGAACAGATAATCATGCTTTTATTTATTTCAATAGAACTTTAGCACCCACAGTATACATGTGCATGTGTTTTTGCATATTCCAAACATATATGAAAAAAATCACACACAATTTTGCAAGAGATTTCCCTTACTAAGGATCCATACAGAATTTAAGAGTGGAATAAACTCAGAGGGATATACAACCTGAATACCTGAGTGGCTTTTCTACTAGCCTAAGTGCTCAGCTACATTTGCAAGTTGGAGTGCATTAAACCAGCCCCAGGCGCCCTAACTCCTGAGGTGTCCACACTGGCAAAGCACGTAGAGCGCCTGGACTCTGCGGCTAGAGCGCTCCTGGTAACCCACTTCCACGAGAAGCATAAAGCTTGCTGTGCCCTGGCTGAAATGCCAGAGCGTCAGTGTGGATGACGTGTTAAATTACTGCACTGTGATTGGCCTCTGGAAATGTCCCATAATCCCCTGAAGTCAAGTGGCCACTCTGGTCATTGTTTTGACCTCGGCTACAGGCATGCGGATATCCCCTTTCAAAGCTCCGTTTCTGACAACCGGGATGCTTATCTGCTCTGGAACAAAGCAACCATTACTGTGGAATGCTGCTGCCGCTGAGGCAGGCGTGTGTGTGTGTGAGAGAGAGAGAGAGAGAGACAGACACATACGGGGGAGGTGATGTTGGGGTTTCCCCCTGCTGCTGTCTGAACTTACCAGACAGCATGCTGACACTCTGCCCCCCACAACACTGTCTCTTCCCCCACATACACACAACACACTCCCTCTCACACTCCACCACCTCCCATTTGAAAAGCATGCTGCAGTCACTTGCACACGGGGATAGCTACCACAATGCACTGCTCTCTGTGGCATTGCAAGAGCTGCTAGTGTGACCACGCCACTGCGCTTCCAGCTGATGGTGTGAACATGACAGCGCTTTCCCTGCTGCAGTCTCCAAGGGCTGGTTTAACTCCCAGCACTCTACATCTGCAACTGTAGCCATAGCCTACATTTTTTTCTGCAATTACTAAAGTTCAAAGAGCTGATGAGTTGGCTTCAAATATTAGCAAGAAACTTTTTAAATAGATTTTTTCCAAGGTAGGATTTCTCTTGGAATGCCTATTTTCCTTCCCTAATTATTGAGTTTTCTAAGATATTAACAAGATAGCATAATTTAAAAAAACAAAATCTCTGCTTGCAGACAATTTGCAAACAGAAACAAGTCTTTGGAGTCATTTTGGTGATGTACAGCCAGTGTCTGTACATGTCACAAACACGTGAAGCCTCCACACCTCTGCATGGTTGCGAAGCTACTATCCCCATTTGATAGGCAGGGATTGTGAAGTACAGAAAGGTTGTGTTTTGGCAAAAGCTATTAAAGGAGTCTGCAGAAAAAAACAAGTCTCCTAACTCCCAGTCCTGTGCCGTAAGTACAAGACTAATTTGCGTGTGTGGAAAAATACACCCCACACCTGCTAAAGTTGTCAACTTGTTATTCACATAGCTCTGAAAAGCAGAATGGAAATCTCTTTGAATTGATTTGTTTACTTTTTCATCCACTTTGTGTTATGTTTATATCAATTCCTTGGAATCAGTGAATATTTGGGAATTTTGGTGAAGTCTTAGGTACTTGAAATACAAGCACTTACAAATCTGAGTAGCTTTAGTTAGATGAGTAATTCCACTAGAGTCAAGTTACTCACCTGCACAAGTGTTTGCAGGGCTGGTCTCTTAAGATCTAAAGTGAGTAATTCCAGGTAAAGTACCAGTATATTCTTACACCAAAGACAACAAGTGTGGGTATGGCTACACTTGCAGCTGTACAGCGCTGGGAGTTAAAGCTGTCTTCATACAGCTGTGTAATGAAAGTGCTGCAGTATGGCCACAGACAGCTACTAGCGCACTGTTGTGGCCAGATTTGCAGTGGTGTTGGGAGTGGTGCATTATGGGCAGCTATCCCAGCATTCAAGCGGCTGCAACGTGCTTTTCAAAAGAGTGGGGTGGGGTGGGGTGTGACAGGGAGCGTGGAGGAGACAGAGAGTAGATTTTTGGAGCTGACACTGTGTCAGCTCCCTGCCTTGCAAGTTCTGACCCCTCCCCCCCCCCGCCCATCTCATTCACTAAATGCAAATAGCCCTCTGTTTTTTTCCTCACAGACCAGATAAGCAGATGCTCTGAAACGGACACCCCCCTGCCGAGCTGCTTCTCTCCTCAAGCCAACACTAGCTGTGGACCTTCCAAAGGGATCCCCCTGCCTGCCTCATTCACAGCAAACAGTAGCTGTGTTTGTTTTTCAGATAAGCAGCTCTGGGATCCTGCAGTTCACAACAAAACAAACAGAGGCATCACAACAAAACAGAGTGTTATCTTTACTTAAAAGCATTATGGGAAGGTTCCGGAGGTCAGTTACAGTGTAGTAAGATTAATCACTGTTTACACTGGCACCCCAGCACTGCAGCACCAGTGCTGTTCTCTTTATTCCTCTCGTCGAGGTGGACTATATGCAATGTTGTAGCCAGGCACATACAGCGCTGTATGTGCCTTGCCAGTGTGGATGGGGAGTAAGTTACAGACCTGTAAAGCCACCACCTGTGCTGTAACTCTCAAGTGTAGCCAAGGCCTGTTTTGTAAGAGCTGTGCAAATGCAAGGAAAGGGTGGGAGAGACAGAGATCTTTTGATGACTTACAATTATCCCTGAGTTGAAATACCAAACTAGGATTTCACATGCAGTTACAATGCACGTGATAATTCATTATTATTTATTTGTATTACTGTAACACTTGGGAGCCCCAAACATGGACCAGGATCCTATTATGTTAGGCACTATATAAACAGAAGAAAAAGACCCAGCCCTGTATGCAGCCCATCACTGAGGCAATTAAACCCAGTGTATCATGTGTTTTGAACTTTTCAGTAACCTTAGTTTCTATTCAGATTGTAGTAAGGGTATCTGTTTCCATAACGACCCACAGCAAACAATAGCATATTTACTGAAAAGGTTACCTCCTTTAATAAGGAAAAAAAGCAGGCAAAAGGGGACCCATTAGAAAGCCAGGTTTCAGAGCACTCTAAATATCTTAATATTAGCATATTCAAACCAGACATGCCACCTCCCCCTCTCCCTCCAAAAAAGGAAATTGGGCTTGTTTTTGGCTTAATTGGCTTGTGAGGTGCTTGTTGGCTAGTTTTTGACTTGTAGCTTTTTTTTTTTTGGATCAGCTCCTGGGAAGCACAGGGGAGGACAGCCCGGGGTGCACAGTGGGCCCATCACAGTCCCAAGCTGCATGCCAGGGAGATCTAGTCACATAGAGCGTTGGGGTTCTTAGGGATTGGCTTCTTTTGAAATGGGATTAGCTTGATTTTCAGTTGATTGTGAAAGTCAGGATGCTTATTTACCACGTGAAAGTTGGCAACTGTGATTCTAACCCCTCCTCCTCACCCTTCAAACTGTAACAGAACATCAAACAGTTGTGAACTCACTGTCGTTACTTCCCCATTGAAAGCCTCTCAGAAACTATTCTGCTGCTTTAAACAATCCAGTTCCCATGGGACAGTTGTACAAAATGTGGATTCTTCCAGGTGTTCTGTCCCTGGTAGTGTTACTCTGCATGCAAGATTCTGTTTACTTACTAAAGCTGCAGCAGTTGCATGGAAACTTTCCTCGTTGAGGCAGCAAACCCAGCTGAAGTGTTAAGGCCTCACAATTTTTCATAGACTCTAAGGCCAAAAGGGACTTTTATGATCATTGAGTCTGACCTCCTGAATAACACAGGCTACAGAGCCTCAGCAACTAGTTTTTGCATCAAACCCAGAACTTCTGTTGGAAAAAATAAACTTCAGATGATTTTTCACCACTTCAGTGGCAAAGCAGGTGGGACATGAAGTTGTAACCACTTGGACACAAACACTTTCCACTGCTCCACCAACCCCTCTACATGCCCTGCCCCCTTTTTATTGTTAGTATCATGTATTAACATCCCCCACAGGGGATGGGACAATTATTGCATCAGGGCAAATACCAACTTCTAGTGTTAGTAGCTCCTGAGCCAGGAATAAAACAAAATCTCTCTCAATCTAAAGGGCCAAATTCCCCTTGCAATAACATACTACCACTTCTGAGAAGAGAAAAGGAAATAGGAGTTGTTAATACTTACCAGTGGAAGATGTAGAAGAGTCAGTGAACAGCAGCTTGATCTGAAATGGCCACTTCTTAAATTTGGCTGAAACCAACAGCTGGCGGTCTAAGAAGACAGCCCCAGAAAGGCTTGCTGGGAAAAAAGATTCATATAAAAGGGCAATCATGGTTTAGGGAAAAATAAGAGGGATTAGCTGGGTATTAAAGAAGGTGTCTTGTTTGTCTGCCATCACTACATCTTGATTATATTTCCTTCTCTTTGAGAAGGGGTGACTTCTTTCACTGTTTACATTTAGTTCAGTCACTTTTGTTAGAAAAAGGGGTTAATCCTTCAGAACCCATTGATTATCTCCCCAGTGATCATCTCAGGAGAAAGTCTACATAGATAACATTCCTGTAGAATAACCTGGAACCTAAAGATCACATGATGTTTTGTAAGCAATGGAGGTTGGGCTCACAAGATATTCCCCTAAATTTTTTTTGGTAATACTGCACTTCAAATTTTGCCATCCTTTACCAACTACAGTTTGTCATCAACTTCAAAAGCTAATCATTTAGTATGGTTAAAAACAATGTATTCCTTCTTTAGTTTTGCCATAAAGTCTCAAACACTCTTCATTAAGTAAAGAGGGGAAACATGAGGGTTTATTAAATTAACCATCTCCACAGCAGCTGAGCTTGACCTCCCCCCCCAATTCTTCTTCTGCAGTTGCTTAAATACCATGAACTAACTTTTCCAGTTTTAATTCCCCCTCCCCCACACAGATATTTCATAATCCATGCAGTTTGCCATTCCTGATGAACAACATATAGATAGGGACTTGTTTTAGCAGAAACCCTGATGCCCCTGTATTATTCTAAGTCTCTTGGTTTCAGTACAGTAGATGTTAAATATTAGAATGACACTAGCCTGTAATAAAAGTGTATCCTAATACAGTACTCTTGTTTTGATCCTTTTCTCTCTCTCTCAGGCCTGTAGCATAATGCCAGATGTGAAAGGCTGGAGATACTAGGCTACTGGTTTGAACTGATGTTGAAGTAATACGAACTGTTTCTGTTAATTGAGGTCGATTAAATTGTCAGATTTATTCTAGTGATTTAGGCCCTGATCCTATAAACATTTAGGCATGTGCTTAACTTTAGTACCATAGCTAATCCCATTGATTTGGCTAATGATGCTTTCCTGAGCCAAATTAAGCCTCCAACTATACCTGTGTGGCCACTCCCTTATTTTCAGCAGTTTCAGCTTTGCAGATACTCAAACATGCACCTCTTCTCAGGGGGTTAATTGCCCACTCAGTTAACTGAACTGGATTTGCAAATACAAAATATTTATTAATATCAGTTTTATAAAATCAAATCCAGGACCTGACCATTCTTTAAGAGAGAGTTTTCCATTTTAGGGAAAATTAGCACTGGGTTAGGATGGGTTTCTTGTGTTTAAAACAAACAGAGTCTGCATTCAGTACAGGTGTAACTGGTGCCGACCTACATCCTCAGGAGATATGGGGCAGATCAAATCATTTCCTGTTTCTTAAGTCTATGAAAACGTGGCAGAGTCCAGAATTCGGAAGTCTTGGAATGGCCTATGCTTCATAAGTATCCCATTGCTAATGGCAGCTAACATCTCCAGAAAGCCTACAACAATGCAGCACCAAAATACATAGCCCATGACAAACTGCAGCCGATAGCCCAGCTTCCGTAGACAGCCCTCATGATAGAGCTGCTCTGACTGGTGCATGTCACCTGTACAATCTGAATAAGTCTTTTTACAACAGCTTTCAGGAGCATGTATATTTCCAGTATGGACAGGTTGCAAAGCTGCTGCCTCTGCCCAATCTGTGTAGTTGTGGACCCCACAACACTGCAGCTGTCTCTGGATTACATCCACAGCCCTACTGCCCAGATGATGGGAATAAGTCCCATTGTACTGATGGAAGAGGTGACCCATGGTGTGGTTCAGTTCAGAGCTCATCCTGTCAGAATAGACATGTGCCAAGACTGCTGAAGAGGCTTCCAGGCAAAGCAGAACAACAAGCAAGTACATGAAAGTCCCCTGTTGATAGCGGGAGTTCCTTGTGGAGATACAGATAGCCAAAGCACCAGTGGGCAGCAGCAGAAAGGCAGATACAATAGCCAGCCAGCCTGGCACAAGCAGAAAACAATCCCAAAAGAAGAATTTATAATTTTTGTATGTAAGGATCACAAAAGCACCACCAAAGACCAGAGCAGCAGCAGCCCCCCACAGAATCAGACCAATTAGTGCCAGCAGCACTCTAGCAAGAGGTCTAACCCAGGCCTCCATGCTGCAATAAAGAGGCTGCCAGCTAACACTGTCTCTAACCCCCTTCATCTTTCTTAGCTCCTACGTCTGTGGGTGTTGCAGCCACCATTTGAGAGGCCTCCATCTACCTATCCAGGTGGAGCAGATACAGCTCCCACCCAGCATCAATTGACATTTTAAAGGAGACAAAGCAAATTACAAGATCTAGCTCTCTGGGATAGATCACAATTAATGTTAACCCAGGCACGCATGTGTGCTGCCTTTTCAATGCAGTTTGCATAAATCTGTGAGATCAACAGAGTGCTTGTTAATGAAAGTCCATTTATTTTGCTGTCTGCGGAGACATTTTCATTTGCAGAGGCAGTGCAAAAATGGCAGCAAAAGGGCAGTATTAGCTATAAAACAAACCCTAATCTACTCCATCCTCATGATAAAGGGCTAAGATGAAGGAAGCAACTAGGGTGGCTCATTCATTCTGCATTAATCACACCCCTTGGACCTTCCAGCTTACAGGCTAGTGATAAACTCAGTCCTTCGTCACTAGTTAAGACACAAACTCTTACACAGGTTGTCATAAACAGATAGTTAAGGGTTAATGTCTCTTTTACCTGTAAAGGGTTAAGAAGCTCAGTGAACCTGGCTGACACCTGACCAGAGGACCAATGGGGGGGACAAGATACTTTCAAATTTCGGTGGAGGGAAGTTTTTTTTTTTTGCTGTTTGTTTTGTTCATTGTTCGCTCTTGGGGCTAAGAGGGGCCAGACGTGTAACCAGGTCTTTCTCCAATCTTTCTAAAACAGTCTCTCATGTTCAAAATAGTAAGTACTAGCTAGAAAAGGCAGATTAGTCTTATGGTTGTTTTCTTAACTTGTGAATGTGTATTTTGCTGGAAGAATTTTTACCTCTGTTTGTTGTAACTTGTATCTTAGGCTAAGGGGGAGGGAGTCCCTCTAGTCTATATAAGCTGAAGACCCTGTAAACATTTTCCATCCTGGTTTTACAAAGATAATTTTTACTTTTTCTTTCTTTAATTAAAAGCTTTCCTTTTTAAGAACATGATTGATTTTTTTCCCCCTTGTTTAAGACCCAAGGAAATTGGGTCTGAACCCACCAGGGGATTGGTGGGGGGAAAGGAGGTGGTGGGGAAGGTTAATTCCAATCTGTTTTAAGATCCAAGGAGTTAGGATCAGTGTAGCCTCTCAGGGTAACCCTAGGAGGGGGAATGGTTTATTTCTCCTTGTTTTAAGACCCAAGGGGTTTGGGTCTTGGGTCCCCCAGGGAAGGTTTTGGGGGACAGGGAGTGTACCAGACACTGGAATTTCTGGTTGGTGGAAGCGCTATCAGATCTAAGCTAGGAATTAAGCTTAGAAGGGTACATGCAGGCCCCCACTTTCTGGACACTAAAGTTCAAAGTGGGAAAAATACCTTGACACAGGTCAAAGTGGTTTAAGATGGACAGGTCAGTTTAGTCCAGTAACTCCATATTTATCGCCATCACCTCAAAAACCAGACTCATTATCCTTTTCGTCTTAGTCTTTGTGTTTTACATTCATTGACTTTTATGAGAGTTTAACATAATAATTAATACTCAGGCTTTGTTTTCATTACCAAACTTCCATCTGTGAAATGAAAATCAATCTAGTTATGTGGGTGACTATACACACACTTAACCTTGTTTAGATTGCACCAAAACTGATCTAGACAAATGCTATTGTAATGCACACAATAATGCCATTATTATCTTCACTTTCTATACAGGGAAAAGGAATCTCAGAAAGGCTAAGTGACTTGCCCTTGGTCACTAAGGGAGTCAAGTCACACATCAACAGGTAGAAAAGAGTCAGTCCCTGGGTGTATATGATATGGAAAAGGACAAATAAAGACAGCATAGTCTAGTGGTTAGAACATGAGCTTAGGCACCAGGAACTCCCAAATTTCAGTGTCAGTGACTTCCTCAATGTTTTAGATTAAGTCACTGAACGTCTCTTCTTCTATTTCCTCCTATCCATAAGAACATTAGAACAGCCAGATTGAATCAGATCAGAGCTCCATTTAGCCCAGTATCCTGTCTTTTGACAGTGGCCAGCTGTCCCAGAGGGAATAAACAGAACAGGTAATCATCAAGTGATCCATCCCCTGTCCCCCATTCCCATCTTCTGGCAAACAGGCTAATAGCCACTGATGGACCTATTCATCTAGTTATCTTATCTAGTTCTTTTTTGTTTCTTATAGTCCTGTCTTTCACAACATCCTTTGTCAAGGAGTTCCACAGGTTGACTGTGTTTTGTGAAAAAATACTTCCTTTTGTTTGCTTTAGATCTACTGCCTATTAATTTCATTTCGTGACCCTAGTTCGTATGTTATGAGCAGGAGTAAATAACACTTTCTTATTTACTTTCTCCACCCCAGTCATGATTTTATAGACCTCTATAATATCCCCCCTTAGTTGTCTCTTTTCCAAGCTGAAAAGTCCGTGTCTCATTAATCTCTCCTCATAGAAACCGTTCCATACCCCTAATCATTTTTGTTGCCCTTTTCTGAACCTTTTTCTAATTCCAATATATCTTTTTTGAGATAGGGCAACCACATCTGCATGCAGTATTCAGGATGTGGGTGTACCATGGATTTATATAGAGGCAATGTGATATTTTCTGTCTTATCTATCCCTTTCTTAATGATTCCCAACATTCTGCTAGCTTTTTTGACTGTTACCACACATTGAGTGGGTGTTTCAGAGAACTATCCACAATGACTCCAAGATCTCTTTCTTGAGTGGTAACAGCTAATTTAGACCCCATCATTTTATATGTATAGTTGGGATTATGTTTTCCAATGTGCATTACTTTGCATTATCAGCATTGAATTTCATCAGCCATTTTGTTGCCCAGTCACCAGTTTTGTGAGGTCATTTTGTAACTCTTCACAGTCTGCCTGGGACTTAACTATCTTGAGTAGTTTTCTATCATCTGCAAATTTTGCCACCTCACTCTTTAACCCTTTTTCCAGATCATTTATGAATATGTTGAATAGGATTGGTCCCAGTACAGACCCCTGGAGGACACCACTATTTACCTCTCTCCATTCTGAAAACTGATAATTTATTCCTATCCTTTGTTTCCCATCTTTGAACCAGTTACGGATCCAAGAGAGGACCTTCCCTCTTATCCCATGACAGCTTACTTTGCTTAAGAGCCTTTGAGGAGGGACCTTGTCAAAGGCTTTCTGAAAAATCTAAGTACACTATATCCAGTGGATCCCTTTGTTCACCTGCTTGTTGACCCCCTCAAAGAATTCTAGTAGATTGGTGAGGCATGTTTTCCCTTTACAAAAACCATGTTGACTCTTCCCCCAACAAATTATGTTCATCTATGTGTCTGACAATTTTGTTCTTTACTATAATTTCAACCAGTTTGCCAGGTACTGAAGTCAGGCTTATCAGCCTGTAACGGCCATGATCACCTCTGGAGGCCTTTTTTAAAATGGTGTCACATTAGCTATCCTCCAGTCATTTGGTAAAGAAGTTGATTTAAATGATAGGTTACAGACTACAGTTAGTAGTCTGCAATTTCACATTTGAGTTCCTTCAGAACTCTTGGGTGAATACCATCTGGTCCTGGTGACTTATTATTGTTTAGTTTATCAATTTGTTCCAAGACCTCCTCTAATGACACCTCAATCTGGGACAGTTCCTCAGATTTGTCACCAGAAAGAATGGCTCAGGTTTTGGAATCTCCCTCACAGCCTCAGCTGTGAAAACCGATGCAAAGAATTCATTTAGTTTCTTGCAATGGCCTTACCATCCTTGAGTGCTCCTCTAGAATCTCGATCATCCAGTGGCCCCATGGGTTGTTTAGCAGGCTTCCTGCTTCTGATGTACTTAAAAAAATTTGCTATTATTTTTTGAGTCTTTGGCTAGCTGTTCTTCAAATTCTTTTTTGGCCTTCCTAATTATATTTTTACATTTCATTTGCCAGAGTTTATGCTCCTTTTTTTTTTCCTCACTAGGGTTTAACTTCCACTTTTTAAAGCATGTCTTTTTCCCTCTCATTGTTTCTCTTACTTTGTTGTTTAGCCACGGTGGCTCTGTCATAAACAGATAGCTAAGGGTTAATGTTCTTTTACCTGGAAAGGAGTAACCTGAAACACCTGACCAGAGGACCAATCAGGAAACAAGACTTTTTTTCAAATCTGGGTGGAGGGAAGTTTGTGTGTGAGTCCTTTGTTCTTCGGTCTTGTGCCTGTCTCTCTCTCAGCTATGAGAGGATTTCTGTCTCTTGCTTTCTAATCTTCTGTTTCCAAGTTGTGAGTACAAAGATAGGTTTGGTTTTTTTTGTATTTACATGTGTGTAGTTGCTGGAGTGCTTTGAATTGTATTCTTTTTGAATAAGGCTGTTTATTCAATATTCTTTTAAGCAATTGACCCTGTATTTGTCACCTTAATACAGAGAGACCATTTTTATGTATTTTTTCTTTCTTTTTACATAAAGCTTTCTTTTTAAGACCTGTTGGAGTTTTTCTTTAGTGGGGAACTCCAGGGAATTGAGTCTGTGCTCATCAGGGAATTGGTGGGAGGAAGAAGTCAGGGGGAAATCTGTGTGTGTTAGATTTACTAGCCTGACTTTGCATTCCCTCTGGGTGAAGAGGGAAGCATTTCTGTTTCCAGGACTGGAAATAGGGAGGGTGGAATTCCTCTGTTTAGATTCACGGAGCTTGCTTCTGTGTATCTCTCCAGGAACCCAGGGAGGGAACACCTGGAGGGGGGAAGGGAAATGGTTTATTCCCCTTTGTTATGAGACTCAAGGAATTTGGGTCTTGGGGTCCCCAGGGAAGGTTTTTTTGGGGGGACCAGAGTGCCCCAAAACACTCTAATTTTTTGGGTGGTGGCAGCTTTACCAGGTCCAAGCTGGTAACTAAGCTTGGAGATTTTCATGCTAACCCCCATATTTTGGACACTAAGGTCCAAATCTGGGAATAGGTTATGATAGGCTCTTTTTTGGTTCTCTGTTTTTTAATTTGGGATATAATTTAAATTAAGCCTCTATTATGGTGTCTGTTAAAAAGTTTCCATGCAGCTTGCCTGGGTTTCACTTTTGACACATACAGAATAGGGATAATAATATTTACCTGACAGGACACTGGTCAGGCCTAATGCCCTAATATTCTGAGGTGTTGACCACCTGCATACCCAATGAAAATCAATAGGATCTGCTTGGAACCTTTGTGTCATAGCATTCTTTCTCAAATCTGAACCTTAGAGTCCAGGAATGAGATACTAGCATGAATTTTCCTAAGCTTAATTACCAGCTTAGATCTGGTAGGCTGCCACCACTCAAAAATATAGTGTTTTGGGGCACTCTGACCTCCCCAACCTTCCCTGGGGACCCCAAGAACCCAGATCCCTTGGGTTCTTAAAACAAGGAGAAATAAACCATTCCCACACCTTCCCCCTCTCAGAACTTCCCTCCCTGGGCTATCCTGAGATACTGATCTAACCTCTTAAATCACCATACAGAGAAGCATCTCCCTTCCCTTCCACAAAGAGGCAAACAAATTCAAGGAAAACAGAGAGAGATTTTATCTCTCCCCTTCCCGTCTCCCCACCCATCCTGGTGAGTTATCCCAATCCCCTGGGATAAAACAAGGGAAACAAAGAAAAAACAATCAATCAGGTTCTCTAAAAAGAAATCTTTTAATAAAAGAAAGGAAAAAGTAAAGAATTATCTCTGTAACTTCAAGATGTCAATATACAGGGTCCTATAGCTTACAGATAACAGAAAGAGACTTTCCCCCCAGTACCAATACAAATCAAAATATTCCCAGCAACTACACATATAAAAGTTAACCAGCCAGATCCACAATTGCAAATAGAGTAAAACAATTTAAAAAAAACCCTAAACCGCCTGTTTTTTACTCACTACTTGAAAAGAGACTTAGAGAGCCTGTAGTAATGTCTGGTCTCTCTCAGACCCTCCGAGAGAAGAACAAAGAACTCACATCCAAACTTCCCTCCACCCGAATTTAAAAGTATCTTGTCTTCTGATTGGTCTTCTGGTCAGGTGTCCAGTTTCCTGCTTGTAACCCTTTACAAGTATAAGAAACAGAGTGTTAAGGGTTAATGTTTATGACACTTTGAAAATATGACCATAGCTTATTAGCCAGTGTTTGCAAGACATTGTATAAAACTGTCTTATATTACAATACTGTCATATATACATACAGAGAGTGGGGCTGATTTCCATTAACATGCTCCTTCCGTGTGCTGTACAAACATGTCACTAAAGCTAATTAATTTGGAATGAAATGTATTGCTTTTATCATTTTTAATCCTCACCATTTACAGCAATTACCATACAGTGATTGATTTGTTAAATCTTAAGCAAATGCTTACTTATTTCAAAATGGGACTGGGATGCGTTGCCCTGCAGTTTGTCTCTGAACTCCCTGCCCACCCACCCACATCCTCCAGCATGCAGAGCCATGCTGGTTTAAGCAAAGTTGCATTTTCATTGTGTGGAATGTCATTTTCTCTAATGGCTGTAGTCAGTGTCTCCAGGGAAGGTGGTAGTACGGAAGGAAGAAAAAGGAACATCAGTCCCCTCACCCCTCAGTTGTCCATTCTTCCGCTGATTTAATATTTCCATGAAGCAGGAGAGATGCCTCACAGAAGTATTATAAATAGTCTCCAAGTCTAATGGCAAGCTGGCTGTTTATTGTTGTTTTGTAGGCTTTGTGAAAAGAGCCCACAAAGCAACCTCTTTTTTTGCTTCTTCCCTCATGCTCATAAAACTTAATGGGATATTAACAATCGAATTACAGCACTCTTTATTTTTAGCTTATTCTGCAAGCTTTGAAATACGTTAGGCTGCCTCAAACTGCCTACAGGAGAATTTTATAGCACCTGCAGGTTGTTGCAACCTGGGTAACTGCCATCACCTCTCAGAATATACAGGAGGGAATTTCAGTGGTTATGGAGGCCTAGAGGCTCTCGTCTTGCTAAATATTCCCCTATATACAATTTCCCATTTATTTCAGTCTTACTCTTTGTACCACATAAAACCAAAGAACATTATTTGTCTCCTTTTGTAAAGCATCCAAATGTCTAAGCACTTTCAGGCCTTTTATTAGTTTCTTTTTCCACCTGGAGAGCAAGAGCAGAACAGGCTTTTAGAGATGTAGGCCCCAATCCTGCACTGAGTTCAGTACAGTTGTACTTACATGGAGACGCACTGAAATCGATGGGGCTCTGTGCAGGCATAGGGTCTACCCCAGGGGCGGCTCCAGGCCCCAGCACGTCAAGCGCGTGCTTGGAGCAGCAAGCCGTGGGAGGTGCTCTGCCGGTTGCCACAAGGGCGGCATGCAGGCTGCCTTCGGCGGCTTGCGTGCGGAGGGTCCGCTGGTCCCACGGCTTTGGCGGACCTCCCGCAGGCATGCTTGGGGTGGTAAAATCCTTAGAGCTGCCCCTGGTCTACTCACATGGAGCTCATTGCCACAGCTCGGTCCTAGCTGGTAAAGTAAACATGTGGAAGGATCTGTGTATCTTTTTGGTTACTTTGGACAATGGTCTAAGCTATGGTTTCCCCAAAATGCTAAAAAGCACCGCTACCCAAAAGTAACCAACAGCCTGATCCTGTAAAGTACTGAGTGCTCTCAACTCCCATTGGAATCAGTGGACTGGAGAGTGCTCAGCGTCTTACGAGAGGGGATAACAACATTCCAGGATTATTGTTAATTGCATGACAGGAGTGTCTAGAAGCTCCTACTAAGATCAGGGCCTCATTGTGCTAAGCATTGTACATACACACAGTAAGAGACAGTCCCTTCTTTAAAGATCTTACAGTCTACATAGATGAGTCAGGCAGTAGGTGGGAGAAATGCAGCCCTTAACTATCACCCTTAAAGATGCCATTTTTTTAATGTGTAAAATAGATTTTAAGGGCACGTCCAGCCAAAAGAATTGCAAAGTACTTAGTGAAGGTATCCACCAAAGCAAGAAAATTTGATGATGAGAATATAGATGAAGTGGAATGGGAATGCTCTTCTGATTTCCCACCAGTGACAAAGCGATAGAATATGATGAATGTTGTCCCTGCTTTCTCTGGGGTCATTTCTGCATGTGAAATGATGGGTACTGAAATTCAAATGCAAATTAAACAGCTAATACAGCTTAGATAAAATGCTTTCTGATACATTGCTGAAAGCATAATCCTTCAAGTTAATAAAACACCAAGGGCATGTGTTTTTGCATTATTGTTGTACCAAACTAAGATTAAGATTGAACTGTTTTGATGAGGAGAATGGGTCAAACAGGTTCATTCCACAGTGGATTGGAGGGTGGACGTCAGAGCACTGTGATGTCAGCGTGTGTGTTGACACAAAATGAAATGCAGACAGAGATGTGGATTGGTTTGATATGACATGGGCTGTCATTCACAAAGACCAGCAAGCCCTTGATGTGACAGACTGTCATAAACAGATAGCTAAGGGTTAATGTCTCTTTCACCTGAAGCACCTGACCAGAGGACCAATCAGGAAACCGGATTTTTTCAACTTTGGGTGGAGGGAATTGAGTGTCTGTGTCTTTGTTTTCTGCCTGCCTGCTTTCTCTGAGCTTTGGAGAAGTAGTTTCTTTTTTCTAGTCTTCTGTTTCCAAGTGTAAGGACAAAGAGATCAGATAGTAAGTTATATGGTTTCTTTTCTTTGGTATTTGCATGAATATAAGTGCTGGAGTGCTTTGATTTGGATTCTTTTTGAATAAGGCTGTTTATTCAATATTCTTTTAAGCAATTGACCCTGTGTTGTATCATCTTAATACAGAGAGAACATTTGTACTTATTTTTCTTTCTTTTTTATATAAAGCTTTCTTTTAAGACCTGTTGGAGTTTTTCTTTACTTCAGGGAAATTGAGTCTGTACTCACCAGGGAATTGGTGGAAGGAAGAAATCAAGGGGAGATTTGTGTGTTGGATTGCTAGCCTGACTTTGCATTCCCTCTGGGGGAATAGGAAAGTACTTTTTGTTTCCAGGATTGGGAACAGAGAGGGAGATTCACTCTGTTTGGATTCACAGAACTTGTGTCTGTGTATCTCTCCAGGAGCACCTGGAGGGGGGAAGGGAAAAAGGATTATTTCCCTTTGTTGTGAGACTCAAGGGATTTGGGTCTTGGGGTCCCCAGGGAAGGTTTTTCAGGGGGACCAGAGTGCCCCAAAACACTCTAATTTTTTGGGTGGTGGCAGCAGGTACCAGGTCCAAGCTGGTAACTAAGCTTGGAGGTTTTCATGCTAACCCCCATATTTTGGACGCTAAGGTCCAAATCTGGGACTAAGGTTATTACATGAGTGGCAGCTGGTGGGAGATAGACAGAACCCAGAAGCCAGTAGAAATATTATATTTTTCTTTTCTCTGCTAAGGGCTTTTTAGCAGAGAGAAGCAGTTGGTTTTAAAAGGGAACCAGAGAGAATTTTTTTTTTCTGCTCTCTCTCGCAGTTTGTGGCTTGCATGTTAAGGGTCTTTTGTCATGCAATAGCCCTCCCATTAGGAGGCAAGTACCAGCACTTATAGGCATGCAAATAAAGTGGTTTTTCTGGTTTCCCTTCATTGAACATTAGCTAGAGAGAGAAAAGGAAAATTAGCTAAAGGCACTGTTGCTAGGCAGACTTCAGGAGGCAACAGAGAACCTGCAGTTCAGAAGATAAACACCGGAGGGCACCCCAACACAAGAAAACAGGAACCATGACTTCTAAGGCAAAAATTGACGCCGAAGAACAAATCAAAGAAGCTGAACACAGGCGACAACTGGAAATAAAACAAAAAGAGATGGAGATGAAAGAAAGAGAAGAACAGATCAAAGAGGCAGCCTACCAAAGAGAACAGGCAGCCAAAGAGGCAGCCTACCAAAGAGAACAGGCAGCCAAAGAGGCAGCCAAAGAGGCAGCACACAAAAGAAAACTAGAAGAAGAAGAGGTGGCTTACCGAAGGAAACAAGCAGAAGATGAGTTGGCCCACAGAAGGAAGCAAGAAGAAGAGGAGGCGGCCCACCGCCGAGACATGGAAAAACAACAAAAAGAAATGGAAAAACAACAAAAAGAGAATGAAGAGAAGGAAAAACAGAGAAAACATGAACTGGAGTTGGCAAAAGCTGGGCTGCCTGTGCCAGCCAACCCTAACAACCCGGCGCCAAATATTGCTCCACAGCACAGGAAATTTCCCACCTACAAGGCAGGTGATGACACCGAGGCCTTCTTGGAAAATATTGAAAGAGCCTGTCTTGGGTACAGCATCCCCGAAGACCAGTACATGGTAGAATTAAGGCCACACCTCAGTGGACCTTTAGCAGAGGTGGCAGCTGAAATGCCTAAGCAGCAAATGAATGACTATAAACTTTTTCAAACCAAGGCCAGATACAGGATGGGGATAACCCCAGATCATGCCCGTCGGCGCTTCAGAACCCAAAAGTGGAAACCAGAGGTGTCATTTCCCAAACACGCCTACTACATTGCAAAAAACTATGAGGCCTGGCTAACAGGAAACCACATTCAAACCTTGGAAGAACTGAACCTCCTCATACAAATGGAGCAGTTCTTGGATGGTGTTCCTGAAGACATCACACGGTACATACAAGATGGAAAACCCAAAGATATCGCTGAGGCGGGGGAGATTGGAGCCAAATGGATGGAACTGGCAGAAAGCAAGAAAGCTACTGTCAAGGGGAACGATTACCACAGGGGGCACACAGACCATAAACCCTACAACCGAGGACAGCCAAAGACCCCACATACCACCCAAGTAAAGCCACAGATACCCTACCCTTCAACCTCACCAGTCTCCAGTAACTCACCTCGGCCCAGTGACCCATCAGATGGAAGATGCTTTAAGTGTAATGAACTGGGACATATCAAGGCCAAGTGTCCCAAGAACACCATGCGAGTGCAATTCATTACACCACCATCACACCAAAGATCCCCAGGCCCGGATGCCTCTCAAATACCCTTGGAGCGAAGGGAAAATTTGAGAGTGGGCGGAAAGAAGGTTACTGCGTGGAGAGACACGGGGGCACAAGTGTCAGCTATCCACCAATCCTTTGTTGACCCCAAATTCATCAACCCAAAGGCCAAAGTTACAATTTACCCCTTCATGTCACAAGCTGTAGACTTGCCTACAGCTCAACTGCCTGTCCAGTACAAAGGCTGGTCAGGAATGTGGACTTTTGCAGTCTATGACAATTATCCTATCCCCATGCTACTGGGGGAAGACTTGGCCAACCAGGTGAGGCGGGCCAAGAGAGTGGGAATGGTTACACGTAGCCAAACCAGGCAAGCTTCCAGACCCATTCCTGTTCCTGAACCGTCCACAGAGGCCCCGTCTGTGTTACCAGAGACCCAGACAGAGGTAGTGGACCCGGATTCCATGCCTACCACTGAAACAGCCACAGCATCTCCAGTCCCAGGCCCGGAACTGGAACAGCAACCAGCACCAGCAAGTGCAACTACATCTTCAAACTCAACGCCAGAGGGCGCCAGCGAGCCAAAACTGGCAGAAGCAACAGACAGCCATACCCAAAAGGCTCAGCCAGAGCCTGAAATACCCTCAGGTGCACCAGCGGAGAGCGGTTCACCAGCAACGGAAACAACCCCATCACCTACATCGCTTCCAGAGGGACCAAGCCCAAGTCCACAGTCTGAGGAAGAACTGGTGACCCCAGCCTCAAGGGAACAGTTCCAGACTGAGCAGGAAGCAGATGACAGCCTTCAGAAAGCTTGGGCGGCGGCACGGAGCACCCCACCGCCTCTCAGCTCTTCTAATCGATCCCGGTTTGTTATAGACCAAGGACTTTTATACAAGGAAATTCTTTCTGGTGGACACCGGGAAGAATGGCAGCCGCAAAAACAGTTGGTGGTTCCAACTAAGTACCGGGGGAAGCTCTTAAGCTTAGCCCATGATCATCCCAGTGGCCATGCTGGGGTGAACAGAACCAAGGACTGGTTGGGGAAGTCCTTCCACTGGGAGGGGATGGGCAAGGACGTTGCCAAGTATGTCCGGTCTTGTGAGGTATGCCAAAGAGTGGGAAAGCCCCAAGACCAGGTCAAGGCCCCTCTCCAGCCACTCCCCATAATTGAGGTCCCATTTCAGCGAGTAGCTGTGGATATTCTGGGCCCTTTCCCAAAAAAGACGCCCAGAGGAAAGCAGTACGTACTGACTTTAGTGGACTTTGCTACCCGATGGCCAGAAGCAGTCGCTCTAGGCAACACCAGGGCTAACACTGTGTGCCTGGCCCTAACAGACATCTTTGCCAGGGTAGGTTGGCCCTCCGACATCCTTACAGATTCAGGGTCTAATTTCCTGGCAGGGACCATGAAAAAACTGTGGAAAACTCATGGGGTAAATCACTTGGTTGCCACCCCGTACCACCATCAAACCAATGGCCTGGTGGAAAGGTTCAATGGAACTTTGGGGGCCATGATATGTAAATTCATCAACGAATTCTCCAATAATTGGGACCTAGTGTTCCAGCAGTTGCTGTTTGCCTACAGGGCTGTACCACATCCCAGTTTAGGGTTTTCACCATTTGAACTGGTGTATGGTCACGAGGTTAAGGGGCCATTACAGTTGGTGAAGCAGCAATGGGAGGGGTTTACGCCTTCTCCAGGAACTAACATTCTGGACTTTGTAAGCAACCTACAAAGCACCCTCCGACACTCTTTAGCCCTTGCTAGAGAGAACCTAAAGGATGCTCAAGAAGAGCAAAAGGCCTGGTATGACAGACATGCCAGAGATCGGTCCTTCAAGGTAGGAGACCAGGTTATGGTCTTGAAGGCGCAACAGGCCCATAAGATGGAAGCATCATGGGAAGGGCCCTTCACGGTCCAAGAGCGCCTGGGAGCTGTAAACTACCTCATAGCATTTCCCAATTCCTCACTAAAGCCTAAAGTGTACCATGTTAATTCTCTCAAGCCTTTCTATTCCAGAGACTTACAGGTTTGTCAGTTTACAGTCCAGGGAGATGATGCTGAGTGGCCTGACGGTGTGTACTACGACGGGAAAAAAGACGGTGGCGTGGAAGAGGTGAACCTCTCAACCACCCTGGAACGTCTGCAGCGGCAACAAATCAAGGAGCTGTGCACTAGCTTCGCCCCATTGTTCTCAGCCACCCCAGGACGGACTGAACGGGCATACCACTCCATTGATACAGGTAATGCTCACCCAATCAGAACCCCACCCTACCGAGTGTCTCCTCATGCCCAAGCTGCTATAGAACGGGAGATCCAGAACATGCTACAGATGGGTATAATCCGCTCATCTACTAGTGCATGGGCATCTCCAGTGGTTCTGGTACCCAAACCAGATGGGGAAATACGCTTTTGCGTGGACTACCGTAAGCTAAATGCTGTAACTCGTCCGGACAACTATCCAATGCCACGTACCGATGAGCTATTGGAGAAGTTGGGACGTGCCCAGTTCATCTCTACAATAGACTTAACCAAGGGGTACTGGCAAGTACCACTAGATGAACCTGCCAAGGAGAGGTCAGCATTTGTCACCCATGCGGGGGTGTATGAATTCAATGTCCTTCCTTTCGGCCTTCGAAATGCACCCGCCACCTTCCAGAGGCTGGTAGATGGTCTACTAGCTGGACTGGGAGAATTTGCAGTTGCCTACCTCGATGATGTGGCCATTTTTTCAGACTCCTGGCCCGAACATCTACTACACCTGGAAAAGGTCTTTGAGCGCATCAGTCAGGCAGGACTAACTGTTAAGGCCAAAAAGTGTCAAATAGGCCAAAACAGAGTGACTTACCTGGGGCACCAGGTGGGTCGAGGAACCATAACCCCCCTACAGGCCAAGGTAGATGCTATCCAAAAGTGGCCTGTCCCACGGTCCAAGAAGCAGGTCCAATCCTTCTTAGGCTTGGCCGGATACTACAGGCGATTTGTACCCCACTACAGCCAAATCGCTGCCCCACTGACCGACCTGACCAAAAAGACCCAGCCAAATGCAGTTAAGTGGACTGATGAGTGTCAAACGGCCTTTACCCAACTTAAGGCAACGCTCATGTCTGACCCTGTGCTCAGGGCCCCGGATTTTGACAAGCCATTCCTAGTAACCACAGATGCATCTGAGCGTGGTATAGGAGCAGTGCTCATGCAGGAAGCAACAGATCACAACTTCCATCCTGTCGTGTTTCTCAGTAAGAAACTGTCTGAGAGGGAAAGTCACTGGTCAGTCAGTGAAAAGGAATGCTATGCCATTGTGTACGCCCTGGAAAAGCTACGCCCATATGTTTGGGGACGGCGGTTCCAACTACAAACTGACCATGCTGCACTAAAGTGGCTTCATACTGCCAAGGGGAACAACAAGAAACTTCTTCGTTGGAGTTTAGCTCTCCAAGATTTTGATTTTGAAATTCAACACATCACAGGAGCTTCTAATAAAGTTGCTGATGCACTCTCCCGTGAGAGTTTCCCAGAATTCAGTAGTTAAAAAGTGTTCTTAAAATGTAAAAGTCTGTTAGTTATATACTTAGGAGTATATGTAAAGGTCTATGTGTTGTATTAATCTGTTTATTTTCAAGTTCTAGAAGAAAATCACCGCCAGTGAGCTTCCCCACTGTCTGCAATTTGGGGGGCGTGTCATAAACAGATAGCTAAGGGTTAATGTCTCTTTCACCTGAAGCACCTGACCAGAGGACCAATCAGGAAACCGGATTTTTTCAACTTTGGGTGGAGGGAATTGAGTGTCTGTGTCTTTGTTTTCTGCCTGCCTGCTTTCTCTGAGCTTTGGAGAAGTAGTTTCTTTTTTCTAGTCTTCTGTTTCCAAGTGTAAGGACAAAGAGATCAGATAGTAAGTTATATGGTTTCTTTTCTTTGGTATTTGCATGAATATAAGTGCTGGAGTGCTTTGATTTGGATTCTTTTTGAATAAGGCTGTTTATTCAATATTCTTTTAAGCAATTGACCCTGTGTTGTATCATCTTAATACAGAGAGAACATTTGTACTTATTTTTCTTTCTTTTTTATATAAAGCTTTCTTTTAAGACCTGTTGGAGTTTTTCTTTACTTCAGGGAAATTGAGTCTGTACTCACCAGGGAATTGGTGGAAGGAAGAAATCAAGGGGAGATTTGTGTGTTGGATTGCTAGCCTGACTTTGCATTCCCTCTGGGGGAATAGGAAAGTACTTTTTGTTTCCAGGATTGGGAACAGAGAGGGAGATTCACTCTGTTTGGATTCACAGAACTTGTGTCTGTGTATCTCTCCAGGAGCACCTGGAGGGGGGAAGGGAAAAAGGATTATTTCCCTTTGTTGTGAGACTCAAGGGATTTGGGTCTTGGGGTCCCCAGGAAAGGTTTTTCAGGGGGACCAGAGTGCCCCAAAACACTCTAATTTTTTGGGTGGTGGCAGCAGGTACCAGGTCCAAGCTGGTAACTAAGCTTGGAGGTTTTCATGCTAACCCCCATATTTTGGACGCTAAGGTCCAAATCTGGGACTAAGGTTATTACACAGACAACTGAACTTAAGAGGGCCAGTTAAGAATTATGCAGCAACTGGAAATAGAACTTAGACAGGATCAGTGAACACAATAAGATACAACTAACCTAAGCATAGTACAAAGACTAAACAAGACTTAGCGAAAGATGGAATTGAACGTCCAGGCCAGATCCTCAGGCCCTGGCAGTTCCTGTGCAAGTCACTGCAGTAACATAAAAGAAACTTACAGCAGCCTTAAGACAGCAGCTGAAGATTCCCCTGAATCCATAGCAGGCCTTAGGCCAACTCCACCGCATTTCAGGGGCATTTCAGGACAGGGTGGAGTATGGGTAGAGTGACCAGACAGCAAGTGTGAAAAATCAGGACAGGGGGTGGGGGGTAATAAGAGCCTATATAAGAGAGAGACCTAAAAATCAGGATTGTCCCTATAAAATCGGGACATCTGGTCACCTTAAGTATGGGTGTGGGACTTGAGCACACTATTCCTGGTGATCCTGGCTGGTGGAACAGCTCCTTTCCTGAAGCATATGTTATGTGCACCAGGGTCTGGTTTAGTCCTCAGTATCCCCCAGGATTGGGAGGTGAGGGGCAGAAAGTTGGTGGAAAGCCACGGCATGGGTACCAGTCCTAAGTCTTTATAAGAACTGGAGGTACTTTGATTAATTGACCCTCCTTAGGTTCAAGCTATTGTGGCCTTAACACATTTTGGCTGCTCATCAGAGGAGTTAGCAAATTGGGAACTGGTGACTAAAGCTGGCTGAAAAATTTTCATTTAAACAGTTTTTCAACAACAACAAAAGCTATTTTTGTCTAAATTGGAAAGTTTCAAAAAGGGCGTGATTCTGATTACATTTTGTTATAAAAAAACCAAATGATAGTGCCAAATTGTCGCATTTTGACATTTTAACTGGATGTTTCAATTCTTTTGTACTTCAAAATGAAAGTTATTATTTTCACATGAAAGACATTAAAGGTCAAAATCTTTTTTTTTAAAGTTTTCCCATTTTTCATAACAATTTAAAATCTTGACACAAATGTCAAAAATTTGAACTTTTGAATTTTGTTACGTCATTTCTGCTTTCCCTCCTCCTTCCCATCCCTTTTTTTGCCACTGACTATAATAGAATGCATGATGTCTAGTGTTAATTTTTCCTGTTTTACAGTTTTCTTTTTCCATTTTTTTTCTTTTTATGCCAGTCAGTAATTGCTGAAAACTCCCTCAGACGTTGGAAAAGGTACAGAGTAACAAAAAAGAAAAAGAAAACTAACTCTACTTCTCTGCAACTTCCACATTTGGAGACGTATTGAAGTTACAGAGGGGCAAAAGGAAAAAAATGAGTAAAAAATTAACAACAAAAGCCTGGCCATCATTCATTGTATTGCACTTGCTAACAAACAAAAATAAATAAATACAACAGGAGGGAATGGAAGGGGGAAAACATTCAAAATTTCAAACATTCCAAATTTTGAAATTGTTGGGGAAAAAATTTTTTTTTTGGGGGGGGGAAGAGGGGAACTGTTCTGAGCCCTGTGAAAGAGAAGTCACTTAGAAATTATTGTTTTTTTTCAATCAGCTGTAGCTACATTATTTTAAAATGTGACCATTTATAGTTCACACTGTGCACATGACGTTCTGGAGGTTGCAGAAATTCTAAAGCCAGCCTCATCCTCATATTACAAAACAAGAGGCACTTTAATTGCTAACTCGTGAAAATGATTTACTGCTCTGCCTGTAGGGAGATAGACATCATGTCTCAGTGCGTTAGTGGAGAATTTTAATAGTAGTCGAGTCAACCTCACTGCATAAAGAGGAGGGAATGAGTTCAAGTTTCTGACATCGCATTTTGAACAAACCCATCAGCTGGAAGGGATCCTAGTGAGGCATTTTGCCCTTGCTAATATGACCTCATTCAGTACTGAGCTGAACAAAACTTTAGGCTGAGAGTTTTTAAAACTGCCTAAGGAGTTTGGAAATAAAATTTTCAAAAACACTTAAGAACCCTTCGTCCCATTGAAAGTCAGTGACTGTTAGGCTCCTAAGTCACTTAGATAATTTGAAAAGGATACCCAATTCCTAATGGGAATGAAGCATTCAGATCTTCAAGTACCTCTGAAAATTTCAGCCTTAAACTCGACAGAACCTGCCACATTTTGCACAGTTCTGGAGTGATGATCGCATTCCAAAATAAACTCATACAGAGGCATCCACTGGCCATGAACAGCAAAACTGTGTCAAGACAATTGTGGCTTATAAACACAGAGGGCTGTTGACATGCATCACCTGCAGGAGACTCAGATATTTCCTCCAATAGGGGAGAACTGGATTACACAAGTGCAAGTATGTAGCAGGACCTGTTCGGATTGTGCTATCAGGTCATGACGTCCCACCAGCTGTAGTGTGACTTTTTATGAAGAAAGAGCTCCTTCATACAGACAGAGGTTAGTGATGATAGTAACTTAAATTCTCTAGGGAATCAGGAGGTTTCTATTACAAATCACACAGGGACACATGTTAGATTTGTTCTTTCATCCTGTTGTAGCCTCTATTTTCCAATGTCTATCACAATCTCTCTCTCCGTCTCACACATATACCCTGGCTGCAATTCTGGCCACATTACCTGTTCTTCAGTTCAATTCCTTTCTCTCCAACTGCCAAGGTGTGGCAGTTGAGAGTGGGGTGAGGAAGGAAGTTGCACACTAAAATCTTGAGCATAACAATCAAGGAGGTCACAACGAAATAGATTTGCAAAATGGCCTAGATTTCCTTCAATCAGGGAGGAGAAGTTGGCCAGTATGTTGTGGACCAGAGCTGTTTAATTCTGGCCCATAATGCCCTGGACTGAACATTGAAGTAGAAATGTTCAAATATTCTGCCTTTTTTGGCACAGAGGCAGTTCCACAGTCCAGCAACTTTGTTACTTGTGTCTTAGTTCCTGTTGCTGTTAGGAGTTCATAGGGAAAGCAACAGAAGGTCTACAGAATTGCAGAAATCAGAGATGGGGGAAAAAAATCTATTTGCTGATTTAATCCATCCCACTTAGTGCCCGATTGTTATCAACTGTCCATGTAGTAGATTTGCTCTTAAAACTCATGCTGCTTGTTGTTCTTACTTAAATTGTCTCCCTGTTTAATGAATCCCCTCGTCTCCTCCCTTTAATATTTCATTCATTACTTTACCGGTGAGAAACAGATTAGAATTCCTTGATGGTAAGTGTCAGGACAATTCTTCTAGCCTTTTTTGAAAGCTGGACCCACATTTCTGGTTTCTTATATTCCTGACTGTATCCAATTGTTGCTGTTCCTGATTGTATTAATTTTTTATCTGTGGATGTCATTGTATAATCAAGGGGAACGCTTCATCATTCTTCAGGATAATGGACATCCATTTCTTTGGCCTACAGTCAGCAGTATAAGATCCTGTTATCTGTATGTGGATTGCAGCTGTCTTGAACTAAATTTCTCCTGACAGAGGAAAGAGCATGAATTCAGAATAATGGAGTATATTTTATGTATCACCACTCATCCCAGTTTGGAATGGGTGTTCCTACGTCCTGTTAATTATATTGAAAGTGGGGTTTTGTCTATTCAGAAAAGTACTTAGCGGAGGCAGCACAGGCTGGCAGGTAGTGCATTGGCCAGGGTCTCCAGAAACTTGGATGTTATCCCAGCATTGCCACTGGTCTGCTGCCTTACCTTGGGCAAGTTCACAGCCCTGCTCTGTGCCTCAGTTTCCCCCTCATTTTACCTGTCACATCTATTATGTTGTAAATTCTTTGAGGCAGGGACCATCCCTTACCTTACACAGTTCCTAGCACAATGGGACCCTCATCTAGGTGCTACTGTAATACAGTTAAGACTTTTTTTTTGTTTTCTTTATATTTTATTGGAAAGGAAAGAAAAAAAAAGACCAAGAAACACTAAAGTAAAGAAATGGGAAGGAAAGGAGGAGAGGCAAGGAAGAGACAGGAGAGTGATTCCTAATGAATGTTTCTGTGTTCTGCTTGATCAGAGCCAGTTGAGATAATCCACATTCTCTTACCAGATCTGTGTTGATAATGCTGACGCTGTCTGGACATAAATGAAGATAGTAAACTATACAGGACCAGTAGATTAGAAGAGCGCAAGAATTAGAAATCTTTTCCACTTGGCAAAGGACAACACCAGGAGGGAATACATTTTATTATCAATCTATAAAGAGGGTGCAGATATTTTATATAGCAGCTGTAGGGGTGGGAATTAGACAGCATCCTTCTCTTTATTGTTCCAGTGATAAACAGGAATATATCAAAGGTGATGTTCATATTATATCAATATCACATTTTATAGTTGCTATACTACATAATCTATTTTGATTATCTTTCCTAGCTTGTGATAGCAGTATATAAAATGTCAGCAATGTCAGAATTAGCTCTACTGTACACGGCTAGGAAGCAGAACCAATCTTAATGGGACCTTTTAGGCATTTCTATTCAGATGAAATGTTAATTTAAAAAAAACCTGATAGTTGCAATTTACTTTTAAGCTGTGTTGCTATCTACAATTCCCTCACCACACAATTCTTTCAAAGGCATTTTTCTTTTAAGCATAGGTACTGTTCTCAAGTGGGGAGAGAGTCTATTAGGTTTAAACTCCTAGGAGCACCTGATTGCAAAAACAAAACAAACAGCTGGAAAAGTTATTTGAACATGGAAAAATAAACAGAAAGGAGCACAGTTAAAGAGAAAAACAGAAATACATTTCCCCTGTCTATTTCCAGGAAAGCGGTCCCCACAAAACCTTACAGACCAAATTCAGCCCCGCAATATATAGGCTCAGAACATCCCCCCGTCACCAACTGCAGCTATGCTCTCCTGTTGCCATGGTTTCATTTGGCCCTCAGGGCCCAGTTTTCAAACATGGGTGCTTATGTTTGGGCACCTGGGTACCCCAAGCCCCACTTTAGAGACCTAAGGATGGCATTTTCATAAGTGCCTAATCTAAAGTAATTTATATGGCCCCGATTACCATAGTATGTGAGTGCCTCTGTGATCCTGGGAGCCTCTCAAGGCCAACTCACATCAGACCTGACACATCATTGTCCCGAACACACTGTTGGCATAACAAAGATCTCAAAGGCATCATGTAAGGCAGTGGTGACCACACTTTTCCTCTCACCCCTCCCTCCCTTATCTGTAATGGAATGTGTCCGCACTCCCTCATTCCCCTGCCAAGAGTGGAATCACAGTCAGGGGCCAGGACTGGAGTTGCGGCCGAGGGCCAGTGGCTGAGCTGCTGCCAGGAGTGGGGACACAGCTAGGGCCGGGAGCCAGGAGCCGAGCTGGAGCTGTGGCCAGGGGGCCAGGATTGGCGCTGGAGTGCTGCTGGGGGCAGAGCAGGGGTGGCCAGTGCCCTGCTACACCTCCCTGGATGTTCCTCAATGCCTTCCTAGGGGTTGTGCACCCCAGTTTGGGGACCACTATTGTAAGGTATAGGGTTGCCAACTTTCTACTAGCACAAAACTTCCCCTTGCCCCCTCCCCCGCCCTGCCCCTCCTTGAGGCCCTGCCCCTGTCCCTTCTCCAAGGCACTGCCCCACTCACTCCATCCCTCTGTTGCTCATTCTCCTCACCCTCACTCACTTGCTCATTTTCACCATGTTGGCTCACGGGGTTGGGATGGGGGAAGGGCTCAGGGCTCTGGTTGGAAGTGCAGGCTCTGGGGTGGGGCCAGAAATGAGGGATTGAGGGTGCAGGAGGGGGCTCTGGGATGAGGCAGGGGATTGGATTGTGTGTGGGGGTGAGGGCTCTGGCTGGGGGCGTGGGCTCTCGTGTGGGGCTGGGGATGAGGTTGCTCCAGGCTGGGGATGATGGGTTCAGAGTGAGGGACTGGGCTCTGGGCTGAGGCTGAGGGGTTCAGAGAGAGGGAGGGGGATCAGGGCTGGGGCAGGGGGTTGGGGCACAGGGGGGTGAGGACTCTGCTTTAGCCCTGCTACAATGCCGAAAGGACTTTTAACGGCCTGGTCAGCAATGTTGACCGGAACCGCCAGGTCCCTTTTTAACCGGGCGTTCCAGTCGAAAACCAGACTCCTGGCAACCCTAAGTAAGGTGTCATATATAAACTGGTGAGACAATGGCCCTGAAAATCACTGTATGATGTATATATGGGCTGAGTACAAAGAGTTACAGATGTGTGCTGAAAATATGTTCATAAAATGTGTTTAGGAGCCAGGGCATAAAACCAGCCTGTCCTAGAGAAAGGAATGTGTATTTACCTGTCTGCCCAGCTTGGTTAAGGCAGAGGACAATGGACGCACATTCACATATAAGATAAACAAAGTCATTAAGATTACCAAGCAGAGAAGAAAACTATTTAATGATCATGCTGGGAATCAGAGTCTGCACCCCTGGAAGCCTTCCTGGCTCTTGAGGCAAATACAATGGACTTTGAGTAATATAAGGGGAGCAAAAAGACCTTTTCGTTGCCATCACTGAGGGGACATAGGGTGCAGCCCCTTTGAGCCTGTGAAAGTTGGATCCTCTAATTTGGAGGGCTAGTGATGCTGATAACTTGATATAAGTAAGGCAATTGCTTAGGTAAAGATTGTACCTTGCTAAAATCAAGTTTTAGTAACTTGAAGCTGTGATTTTGTCTTATTTGTAACAATACTTGTCTCTTTTATTTTTGCTTAGTATCACATACATCTCTGTTCTTTGTTAATAAACTTATCCTTGCTTTATTACAAAACCATCTCAGTGCTGTGTATTCAGAGAAGTGTGAGTCTTCCGCTGATTTAACAGCTGATGAGTGTTCTGGCTCTTTGGAGTCAGCGAACTTAATAATTGATCTCAGTGTCCAGTGAGAGGGACTGAACATGGCAGGGAGCTGTCTCTAGGAAATTCAGGAAATGGGGTTCATTAATTGTTACCATCAAGGCAAAGTTTAGACTGGCAGAGTCTTGAAGAGTTTGCTAGCAAGGCAGAGAACTGACACACAACTTAGCAGCAGCAAACTTGCTAAGATAGAGTGGTAACACAAAGGATCACAGTTCCAGGTGTCCTGCACACGATATCACAGCCCCAGAATCCTTACTGTATTTTCTTCACAACACTCCCGTGCGGTAGGGCAGTACCATTGTCAATCCCATTTTATAGATGGGGACCTGAGGCACAGAAAGATCAAGCGACTTACCCAAGGTCACACAGGAAGGCTGTGGCAAAGCAAGGAAATGAACCTGTATCTCCTGTGACCTAGACTGTTGCACTAATCACTTGATCCCGTTTCCTCCCTGCCCCCACAATGGCACTTGTGCTCTTAAATTACATGTGCTCTTTGAATCCTACCCTAAGTGCTTCCCTCAGCACCTGACTGCAGAATTGGACAGCCAGACCTGCTCACCTTCATAGGAGCAGGGAATACATTGTGAGAACTGGAAGGATAGTGAGATAATGCATAACTGTCTCTCCTAGCTGTGTCTTGCTTCAGATCCCCTTTTACCCAATAAAGCTTTTAGCCTCGACTGAGTCTTGACCCACACTTAAGCATCAATGCAGTAAGCGCTCAAGCACATAAATAGTCCCATTGCCTTCAATAGGAGTACTCATGCTAATTACATACATGGACCAAGACCTTAAGCTTGGAACTGAGTAGTCCATAGCATGTGGGAGAAAACAAAGATGATAAACAGCACTAAGAACTGTGCAAAAGATAAAGTAAGTGGGAAACAATTACTCATAATAACTCCATGATCCATTTCCACAAATAATGCTGCTCATGAAACACCTGTAGATAGAGGATGCAGTTGCTGGATCAGGATAAAGCCTGGAAGTACAGACTTAAAGAATTTATTAGCTTTTCTCCTCTAATCTGACTTCAGAATTTTCCTCAGAGGTTCTAGCACAGAGAAGCACTTTTCATGTTCATACCACACCCAGGGCCGCCCAGAGGGGGGGCAAGTGGGGCAATTTGCCCCAGGCCCCAGGTCCCACAGGGGCCCCCACAAGAATATAGTATTCTATAGTATTGCACCTTGTTTTTTATGGAAGGGGCCCCCAAAATTGCATTGCCCCAGGCCCCCTGAATCCTCTGGGCGGCCCTGACCACACCACTACCACCCAGTACTGGAGGGTAGATATTTTTGTAAAGTCTGAGTTTGTTACATAGCTATAGCTTTGTTTCCAGAGAACAAAACCCAGAGGTAATTTTCAGAGCTATTGTAACACAGGGCCGCCCAGAGGATTCCGGGGGCCTGGGGCCATCGGCGGGAGGCGGCTCCGGTGGACCTCCTGCAGGCATGCCTGCGGAGGGTCCGCAGGTTCCGCAGCTCCGGTGGAGCATCCGCAGGCATGCCTGCGGGAGGTTCACCGGAGCCACGGGACCAGCAAGTGGCAGGGCGCCCCCCACATGGTGAAATGTCTAGAGCTGGCCCTGTTCAGTGGCGGGGGGCCCTTCCGTTCCGGGACCCGCTGCCAAAGTGCCCCGAAGACCCGCGGCGAGGGACCCCCGCCAGCGAATTACTGCTGAAGCGGGACCCGCTGCCAAAGTGCAGCCCGCTCTTCGGCAGTAATTCGCCAGTGGGGGGCCCCCGCCGCGGGTCTTTGGGGCACTTTGGCGGCGGGTCCCGGAACAGAAGAGCCCCCTGCCACTGAATTACTGCCGAAGACCGGGTTGCACTTCAGCGGCAGGTCCGGCTTCGGCGGTAGTTCGCTGGTGGGGGGTCCTTCTGCCCCGGAGCGGAAGGACTCCCCTGCTGGCAAAGACTGGGAGCGGAAGAAGCTCCGGGGCCTGGCCCCGCAAGAGTTTTCCAGCCCCCCCAGAGCAAGTGAAGGACCCCGCTCCAGGGGCCCCAAAAAACTCTCATGGGGGCCCCTGCGGAGCCCGGGGCCTGGGGCAAATTGCCCCTCTTGCCCCCCCCTCTGGGTAGCCCTGTTGTAACAACTACCATCTTGGCCAACACATCTTGCACTGAACCAGGGACCTTGTGAGCTAACAGCACGGCGGCTATAGAATCATAGAATATCAGGGCTGGAAGGGACCTCAGGAGGTCATCTAGTCCAACCCCCTGCTCAAAGCGGGACCAATTCCCAACTAAATCATCCCAGACAGGGCTTTGTCAAGCCTGACCTTAAAAACCTCTAAGGAAGGAGATTCCACCAGCTCCCTAGATAACCCATTCCAGTGCTTCACCACACTCTGAATAAAAAAGTTTTCCCTAATATCCAACCTAAACCTCCCCCACTACAACTTGAGACCATTATTCCTTGTTCTCTCATCTGCTACCACTGAGAACAGTCTAGATCCATCCTCTTTGGAACCTCCTTTCAGACAGTTGAAAGCAGCTATCAAGTTCCCCCTCACTCTTCTCTTCTGCAGACTAAACAATCCCAGTTCCCTCAGCCTGTCCTCATAAGACACGTGCTCCAGCCCCCTAATCATTTTTGTTGCCCTCTGCAGGATTCTTTCCAATTTTTCCACATCCTTCCTGTAGTGTGGGTCCCAAAACTGGACACAGTTCTCCAGATTAGGCCTCACCAGTGTCGAATAGAGGGGAATGATCACATCCCTCAATCTGCTGGCAATGCCCCTACTTATACAGCCCAAAATGCCATTAGCCTTCTTGGCAACAAGGGCACACTGTCGACTCATATCCAGCTTCTTGTCCACTGTAATCCCTAGGTCCTTTTCTGCAGAACTGCTTCCTAGCCATTCGGTCCCTAGTCTGTAACAGTGAATGGGATTCTTCCGTCCTAAGTGCAGGACTCTGCAGTTGTCCTTGTTGAACCTCATCAGGTTTCTTTTGGCCCAGTTCTCTAATTTGTCTAGGTCACTCTGTATCCTATCCCTACCCTCCAGCGCATCTACCACTCCTCCCAGTTTAGTGTCATCTGCAAACTTGCTGAGGGTGCAGTCCACGCCATCCTCCAGATCATTAATGAAGATATTGAACAAAACCAGCCCCAGGACCTACCCTTGGGGCACTCCACTTGAAACTGGCTGCCAACTAGACATGGAGCCGTTGATCACTATCCGTTGAGCCCGACAATCTAGTCAGCTTTCTATTCACCTTATAGTCCAATCATCCAGCCCATACTACTTTAACTTGCTGGCAAGAATACTGTGGGAGACCGTATCAAAAGCTTTGTTAAAGTCAAGGAATAACACATCCACTGCTTTCCCCTCATCCACAGACCCAGTTATCTCCTCATAGAAGGCAATTAGGTTAGTCAGGCATGACTTGCCCTTGGTGAATCCATGCTGACTGTTCCTGATCACTTTCTTCTTCTCTAAGTGCTTCAGAATTGATTCCTTGAGGACCTGCTCCATGACTTTTCCAGGGACTGAGGTGAGGCTGACTGGCCTGTAGTTCCTCAGATCCTCCTTCTTTCCTTTTTTAAAGATGGGCACTACATTAGCCTTTTTCCAGTCATCCGGGACCTCCCCCATTCGCCATGAGTTTTCAAAAATAATGGCCAATGGCTCTGCAATCATATTCGCCAACTCCTTTAGCACCCTCAGATGCAGCGCATCCGGCCCCATGGACTTGTGCTCATCCAGTTTTTCTAAATAGTCCCGAACTACTTCTTTCTCCACAGAAGGCTGGTCACCTTCTCCCCATACTGTGCTGCCCAGTGTAGCAGTCTGGGAGCTGACCTTGTTTGTGAGGACAGAGGCAAAAAAATCATTGAGTACATTACCTTTTTCCACACCCTCTGTCACTAGGTTGCCTCCCTCATTCAGTAAGGGCCCCACACTTTCCTATAGCAGTAGCTGGGAGTGTAACAGATGCGCAGCCTCTGTGAATTGGGCACAGAAACACGCACTGCCAAGTGGGTAACACTATATGGCCTGTACAAATGTGTTTCATTCAGCATGCAGCATATTATTGACCTTTGGATGGGACGTAGAGAAAATCTTAGTGCGTCACAGAAGCAGGAGCAGGAGGGACCGGGAAGTCAAGGGATTGGTAATGGGATATGGAAACTTTCCCATCTAGGCAGTTAGTTTCAATCTGGTTCATGACATAGGCACCAATCCTGTAATTGTGTCCACATCAGCAGATGTCTTCCACCAAAAGACTTCACAGGAATGGACTGATTTTGATGATGCTTTCATCAAGAAGGTTTTGGTCCTAAATGCTTCAAGGCCCAGCCTGATTTGGAGAGGTCTCCCCTATTCCAAGACAGTGTCCTAACCCCTAAGCTAAACAGAGTCAGAGATTCTGTCTCATTCTTTCTCAGCTATAAAAAGCCGGAGTCTCTGAGAATATATGCACTGAAATCAGGTATATGACTGCAGCTCCTGTAGACAGCTAGCTTGGTTACGAGCAGCAGTGAGGCAGCAGCAACATGGGCTTCAGCGCAGACTAGCTGCCTGAGTAGTTACCCAGTGTTCCAGTGGCCTGAGTTTCACTGCTATTTGTACCCAAGCTAGCTAGATGAAAGTGAACATGTGTATGTCTACACAAGCCGCAATTGTCCAGTGATTACAATGCAGACATACCCTCTCTCTCCAACTTTTGAAAGATCTGATTTTCTTTCTGTGTCAGAATGAAAACCAATTTCAGACCCTGCAAATGGGCCAGAAAACTGAACTGTATTCCCACCAGCCCATGATGGTGCCATGTGATAGCTGTTCAGGAGCTGGTATGAAATGAGTTGATGGTCTCAGTCACTACAGCCTCTGCTACCCCAAGCACTAGCTAGCACCCCAGTGGCTGTCACCCCTTGTAGCCATTCTTAGCAGAAATCATTTTGAATGGGCGTAAAAGCTGCTCTCTCCTCACTTGCAGTGGTCCCAATAGGTGTGCGGAAGAAAAGCATCCAGCTGCTGTCAGTTCTGTATCTGCGCTGGGGATAAACAGCCAGCCTCTATGTCTCAGCTTGCCATCCTGACATCGTGCACCAGCACTACATTTACTTGATAAATATTTACAGTTATAGGCCTGTCACAGAGCCGATATGCAGAAAAGCTGCTGCAGATAAATGACAAAAACACTCGTCTCCAGCAAATGCAGGATTCTGAGGTAGCGGGCTTAGTTTTCAGTCTGGTCACCAACATTTCTGTAATCCAGAGAAAGGAAGGTCGGGTCGCTCAGAATGCAGCCCTTCTAAGGGGGCATCTACACTTTGAGCTGGAGTCTCTTTTCCAGCTCATAGAGACATACCTATGCTAGCTCCGACTGAGCCACTGAGCTAAAAATAGAAGCATAGCTGCAGCAGAGTGAGCTGTCAGAGGGGCTAGCTGGCCCAAGTATGACCCAGTCCAAGTGGATCCCCTTGTGCCTCTCACCCCACAGCTGCTATACGCTATAGTTAGTGCTCTACCTCTATGAGAGCAGGCATGGGTATGTCTCCTTCAGCAGGAAATTACACCTTCAGCTTGAAGGGTAGACATACCCTAAGATTTCGTTTTTCTAATCTCCTCTCTCAGCCTCTTCCCTTTCCATGTATGACAAAGGCTGTGCAAAAGACTGGATGGAAAGGGAGGGGGATAAATGAAGGATTACAGGGCAGTGGGGAATTCCCTGGATCCCTTTAAATGTTCATTACAAGAAGCAGCACACCTCTGATATACACAAATACTAGTTTTATCACTTTCAGGATAGTTGCATAGCTTTTGCCAAGTATAGAATATCAGGGTTGGAAGGGACCTCAGGTCGTCATCTAGTCCGACCCCCAAGTAGCACCCCCATTCATTTTCACAACAAAACCTTAAGATTGCACACTCTCGCTCATGCTCTATCCACAGGCATCACAGTGGCAGATGCCTTAGGTAAGTCTAAAATATAGATTAGAATAGACAGAATGATGAGAGAGTCATTCAGCCTCAACTTCGCACCTGGACTGGAGCTGATGCAGTGACAAACACTCTGCAGTGTTTCCTCAATGCAAACACAGGAAAATAATTAAATTCCCCTATATCCATGTACCTCTTTTTTTTGTGTTTGGTTTGGTTTAGTTAATTGACTGGCTTTTGTTACCAATGATTACTCTCAATACCAAAAGACTTTGCATTTCAGTTGATTAAAAACATTTTCAACCCTGTGTTGCCATGCATGGCCCAGGGTGTTGTAAAGAATGAGCTGCTGCTCTTTTGCACAAGTGACATGTGTGTGTGTGTGTGTGTGTAAACATTTTATTATGTTGCCACCCTGCAGTGTTTCTCCAGCTGTGGTTAGCGTAGCAGTTCCAACTTGGTCTGTTTTGGTTACAATGGGGAAGCAACTGTCAGTTCAAACAGTGTCAGTGCCTGCTAATGTATTGGCTCCGTCCCAGAGAGTTTTAGGCTTTCCAGATGCTTTTCAAACAACAAAAACCAAAGGGCTTTTTTTTAAAAAATCCATACCAACAATCAGATCTAGTGTGTGGCTTCTTCCATCGTGAATGTTTCTTTGGCTTAAATTTACCCTGGATCAAATTTGCAGAAAAATGCAGCAAACAACAACGGGCAGAACTAAACTACAAAGTGAACGAGAAAGATTAGAGTAGTGGGGGCTAAAGGTAGAAAAATGGGATTGGGTTACAATTAAATGGAAAGTCCTGCACCCAGACTGAAGAAATGTAAAGCACTGATACTATGGCAACATCCAAGCAGCCACTTACATCTCAGTAAAACAAACTTATTTTATCTTTAAAAAAAAAAAATACTGCACTTATATTGATCAGGAAAGCGGGCACTTCATGCTTCAAGGAAATTAGAGAATCTAGATTCAGAGGAGAAGGAGGCAGTTCAGAGTTGGATCCAGCTCCCATTGAAGTCCATGGGAATCTTTCCATTAAGTTCAGTGGTGATGAACTCGGTTTCATGAAAGGATCCTTATCTTTGCAAGTGACCTTCTTCTCTATGAAAAAAACTGAGAATAACGGACTGAATAATGGACATGTAACCCTTCTGCCCCTCTGAGTTGGCAGCAACAAGGGCCGGGTTCAGTATCCAGGGGTTCCGTTTCAGTAACACAATGTATAACCAGCTCGAGCCCCCACCCAGTGACCTGGGACACTCACATACCACACCCCCCTGGGCGCCTCTAGGAGGCAATACTTCCCCTCTCGCAAGCACGGAGTCTGAGTGTAGCAAAATCTTTTTAATAAAGGAAGGAATTAATGCGGCATCCCATTGGAGAAACACCACAAACAGGGTTATAACACAAACCATAAACAAAAACCCACCTCCAAGTACGTTTGGCACGGTCCTTTTTCCCCTTAGGGTTTTAAGTCCAATCACCCCAAAGTCCAACAACCCAAAAGTCTCTGGTCAATGCCACCCCAGAGTTCGAGAGTTTATCTGTAGAGGTCCCTCCCCCCCCGCCTGGATAGAAAGGGGCACCTTACGTGGTCCGGGGCCAACTGCCCTGCCTCTCCGTGGGTTCTGCTTCCGCCTTCTCCACAAACTGCTCCGCTTTACCAGCCACTCCACGCTGCTCCTCCAGCCGTCCTCAGAAACTGCTCCGCTCCACCAGCTGCTCTGCTCCATGAGCTGCTCCAGTTCTCTCTGCAAACTGCTCGGCTCCGCTCACTCTGTGGGCCGCTCCACCCGTCCCACAGCTACTCCGCTCTGTCAGCCGCTCTGCTGCCACCAGCTGTCCCATGATCCGCTCCAGCCGTCCCCACAACTGCTCCACTCCGCCAGCCGCTCTGTTCCATAGCATATCTTCAGGCTCCCCCACTAGTTAGCACAGTACTCAGTGCTCTCAGCTCTTTAGTTATTTCAGCTCTTTAGTGATTTCAACTCTTAGTGGGGGAGCCCCAGTCCGAGTGCACCATTAGCCCAAAGTGATTTCAGCTCAGTAACCTGTATTTAAATTCTTAAGGGAATAAAAAAATCAACTCTGACATTCCACAGTGGAGAGAGGAGGGGGTGCAACTGGTGCTTCTGGCTCCACAAGGAGACTGCACCACCAGGCACAAATACGTGTCCCCAGCCTCTCTCAATTCTCTGGGTTTTGGAACCCATGTCCCATGTCTAGCTAGTACCACCCAACTGAGGGTGAGCAATTTGTCACCAAGCAGTCCCACAGCTTGGGAGTCTGGGATAGGGTAGGCGTGCCTATGCAAATACACTCTCTGAAATTCTTTCCACCAGATGTCAGTGTAGAGCTTATCCTGACTCTGCTTACAGACATAATGTATATGAATGTAGATAAATAGATAGATATTTCCTTGAATGTATATTAGGACCCGAAACAAGAGCTAGTCAGAGAAACTTCAGTGGAACCATATTCCATTGGAACATGCATTTCCATCAAAACTGAAATGCTTCACAAAATGGGTCTATTTAAACAGAATTTTGTGTGGACATTTTCAGAATGAACTGTTTCAATCTTCTGTTTTGAAATGGCTTTTCATTATATATATATATATGAATATATATATGAATGTCATACAACATTTTTAAAAACTCAAAATCAAAAGAAATGTTTTGAACAACGTGTAAAGAATTTTTTTTTTCACCAAATCCTTCCTTAGGGGAGAATTTCAAATGTTTTGGCTTTCCCTCTGATTCAGGGCAAAGCCAAATTTTGAAATCTCAAAATCCTTCACATAATGGAATTTCTGGCCTCCACTCCGCTCTAACAGAAACTCACGAAAGTCTTGCTAAAGATGCAGAAAGATTTTTGGGGAGGGAAACGGTGATCTCTGTTCTTCCCTTCTGATATAAACTTTGATCACAAAGCTTGATCCTGCCTTTATCTTTAATATGAATTTCCTGTATGTGAACTGATGGATGGGTTGGGCCATTATTTAAATAATCAATTTTCATTTAATCCACTGTGCACTTGGAATCTTTTCATGCTTTCTGATTTGTCTCTCTACTGATTAACTCATGAGTATATTTATCCCAGTAGAACCTCTGGACCCAATCCTGCAATTTTTGTGCATCCAGCATGCAGGGGCGGCTCTAGGTATTTTGCTGCCCCAAGCACGGCAGGCACGCTGCCTTCAGCGGCGTGCCTGCGGGAGGTTCCGGTCCCGCAGATTCAGTGGCACGCCTGAGGGAGGTCCGCTAAAGCCACCGGACCAGCAGACCTTCTGCAAGCATGCCATCAAAGACAACCTGCCTGCCACCCTCGCAGCGACCAGCAGAGCGCCCCTCATGGCTTGCTTGGCGTGCTGGTGCCTGGAGCCGCCCCTGCCAGCATGGCCAGTGCAGAGTCACCATCACTCTTGTAGAAACTCAGGGCAATGGAGCACATAACGGCTACATCCCATTCATGTTAAGCAATGCTCATTGGGGAGGGAGGAGAAACCAAAAAATGTCATTACTATAAAGTATAAAATATCAAATCTGGTGCTAATCTCACAATGTAATAAATCAGAGAGAACTCCATTTGAATAATTGAAAATAGAATAGTGTAAAACCAGAATGAAATCAAACTTGGGCCTAATCTTAAAATGTGTTTTAAAATC
The DNA here is from genome assembly GCF_025201925.1 of Gopherus flavomarginatus. Taxonomy (NCBI): domain Eukaryota; kingdom Metazoa; phylum Chordata; order Testudines; family Testudinidae; genus Gopherus; species Gopherus flavomarginatus. The sequence goes on from NC_066619.1 coordinate 119,735,527, forward strand.
TTCTCACATCCAGTAAGGTTAAATTAGCTAATTAAAAATATTTTATAATATTTTTGGATTTCAAACTTATAAATCACACACACATACACACAAAGCTGGAAAAAGAATAAAAGAGGTAAAGGTCTGAACAATAATAAACCATTAGCCTATCATCAGGGATATACAAAATGCATATTCATGTAGTAGATAATATTTTGGTGAATAGATTAGCAGGTGGAGATAGATGCTGGCTTTCATATTTAATTTTCATTCTTTTTCAAATGAAACAATAAACTCATATCTATTCAGGCTGCTTAGACTAGATTTCAGTTGCATTTGAATAGATGCAAATATTGACATCCTCAGTAAGCTTTGACTAAAACTTGGGCTGAAACTTAAAAGGACATCATTAATTTTGAAATCTAGTCATTTTTAAAAAATAAATTCAAAATAGTTTCAGCACCTACTTATATTTTAAATCATTGTGGGCAGGGACCATTTTTAATAGATAAATAAACAGTATTAGTAATAATATGCCTAACCCTGAATCCTCCTAGCAAATTTTGTCATTTTATAACCACATTCTCCTCCTCCAACTTTTTTAACGTATTTTTTCTCCCTGGAAAAACAACAAAGGAAACTGACTACAGGAGAAACAGTGAAACTGACAATATACAACATGCTCTTGAATGCACAATGCTAAGAAACTGAATGAAAGAAAAATATTTTTTCTCCAATCCCTTTAATTTCTAGATCAGATTAGTCATTACATGTAAAATAGTAGGCAAAACTTTTTTTCAGATAGAAGTGTGATTTTTACATTAATTGTATATTCTATGACCAACTCCTGTGCAAACAGTTGTAGACTGCAGTGGTTATTATAAGACCATATATGATTTGACAATCATTTAATAGAGGATCAAGGAGAAGATGTAAATTATGATCAATTTTGGACCAAGGATAACATTTATAGAATAGAAACATACAGAAGAATGAAATGTTAATTTAGAATGACCATGAGAGATTAGAACAGTGGGCTTGATACAACTAAGGGAAATGCAGTAGAAATAAATGTGAAATCACACACCTAACCACTGGGAATAAACATCCTGGATATAAATGAAGGGATGACTGTGTGAAAAGCAACATATCCAAGAAAAGTTTTAGGAATGACAGGATTTATGAGTTGGATGTGGACTGCATCTGAGATGGGCTGATAATTTCATAAATTGTTATAAATACTAGGGCAAATGTAGAGGTTAGAATACCCTGGTGGAAATGGTGGCTAAGAAGGACAACCAAAGATGGACCAATTCCTCACCATCTGCATTTACTGGTACACCCCTTTCCTTACATCAGCTTTGTGCCTTTTAGACTATAAACCTTTAGGACAGATATTTTCTAGGGCTGTCAAGCAATTAAAAAAAGTAATTGTGATTAATCACACTGTTAAACAATAATAGAATACCATTTATCTAAATATTTTTGGATGTTTTCTACATTTTCAAATACACCTCTACCCCAATATAACACCACCTGATATAACACAAATTTGGATACAACGTGGTAAAGCAGCGTTCCGGGGGTGGGAGTGGCTGCACGCTCTGGCAGATCAAATAAAGTTTGATATAATGCGGTTTCACCTATAACGTGGTAAGATTTTTTGGCTCCATTGATTATCTTCTTTTCACCAAGTTTCTGTGATGCCTATTTTATCAATATCCTCATTTAATACGAGTCACTCTAGTTCACCCATCTTATTATTTAGACTTTTATTTTTCATTTGACTCTTTCCTCATCAGAACCTACCTGTATTTTATCATCTTCCATCCTCTCCTCCTTACTCGGACACAGAGAATCTCTCTTAATAGATCCGCCCCTAAGGGATGTCACTGCCTGAACCAGGGGCTCCTCCACACCTATCAGCTTTCCCCCAACCCTTAGTTTAAAAACTTCTATGTGAGCTTTTTAATTTTAAGTGCCAGCAATCTGGTTCCATTTTGGTTTAGGTGAAGCCCATCCTTCCTGTATAGTCTCCTTCTTTCACAAAAGTTTTCCCAGTTCCTAATGAATCTAAACCCCTCTTCCCTACACCATCGTCTCATCCGTGCATTGAGACCCTGCAATTCTGCCTGTCTAACTGACCCTGCATGTGGAACTGAAAGAATTTCACAGAATGCTACCATGGAGGTCCTAGTCTTCAATCTCTTACCTAACAGCCTAAATTTGGCCTCCAGGGCCTCTCTTCTATCCTTCCCTATGCCATTGGTACCTACATGTATCATGACCAGCAGCTCCCCCCCCAGCACTACACATAAATTTATCTAGATGTCTTAAGAGATCCGCAAGCTTCGCACCATGCAGGCAAGTCACCATGCGGTTCTCCTGATCACTGCAAACCCAGCTATCCATGTTTCTAATGATCAAATCACCCTTTACTAATACCTGTCTCTACCTAGAACTGGAGTTCCCTCCCTCGGAGAGGTATCCTTAGTGCGAGAGGATAGTATAACATCATCTGGAAGGAGGGTCCCAACTATGGGATCATTTCCCTCTGCTCCAGTTGGATGTTCTCCTTCTCTAAGATTTTCACCCTTCTCAACAGCACAGAGGCTGTCAGATCAGGGGTGGGACCTTTCTACTCTGTCCTGGAAAGTTTAATATGTGTGCCTCTCTGTCTCCCTTAGCTCCTCCAGTTCAGCCACTCTGATTTCCAATGCCTGTACACGGTTTCTGAGGGCCAGGAGCTCCTTGTACCGAATGCACACATACGCCACCCGCTCACAGGGCAGGTAATCATACATGCTGCATTGGGTGCAATAAACTGGATAGCTCCCACTCTGCTGCTGGACTTAAGCCTGCATTCTCTGTTAACTCCTGAAGCTGGTTCCTTTGTTGTTCTTTGTTTTTATCAAGGGCTGATTTTGGCTCTAGGTTTAAAGAAGTTTAAGGAATGTTAAGTGTATGTAGCCCCCCCCCACACACACACACGCCCTGTAAACTCCCTGCAAAACTCCTCTCTTAGCCGCTCCTGGTCGCTAGCTCCTCTGGTTGCTTAGGCGCAGGCTTTCTAAAGCCCTGGGCTTCCTGATTATCCCTGCCACCTGGTGGGCTAAAGGGTTTAGGGATCAAAGCCTTGTTAAGAAGCTCTCAAGCTTGCCTAGCAGGCCACTAGGCTCAGCACACAGTCCCCCAAACAAAGGGACCACAGGGTATATGTCAGTCAAGCAGCAAGCACACCACAAACACACACACTACAGACAACAAACTTACCCAAGGGTCACGTAATCGCACCTCCTCCATCTGGAGAACTCCCTCACAACACTCCCCTGTTAGCTGCAAACCTAGTTTTAAGTGACTTATGATCTATCTAGCTTAGGGTTTTATACTGCTTCCATCGCTGTAGTATCTGAGCACCTCTGACCTTGAACTGGGTTCAGCTTGCGTGAGCTGCTTTTCATCTAAGAGCTGATTTCTTGTAGGCATCCTGACATCTCAGCGGCCATGGCTGCATCAGTGGTGAATGAGCAGTGTGGCAGAGTGTCACTGGCTTACTGTTGAAAGCTAAGCATTGTTATTGCACACCTGGCTGTCGTTGAGTTCTTCGGGTCAAATTTCCAAAGGGCCCTTCTCCCAGCTCAGAAATTTGCCTAGCAATCATTTTCACGTGCAGATACAATGCAAACGTTCATGAAATTATTTTTGTTTAAAAGACGAAGTTCTAAATTATCCCATTTTTCAGCACTGAAAGATTTGTAAAACCACCCCAAATATGACTAGTTGAGAAGGTGGAGGTGCCACTTGTTTTTGCTCACACCTTCCTGCTGCTTTATATCCCCCTGCATCCCACACCAGCGCCCAGCCAAAGGCTCCATCTTTAGCACGTTCCCACTGCCTTTCTTTCCTAGCTCCCTCCACCAGCACCCAGGCAGATTGACTCCACCTTCCAGCTTAGTCTCCTCCCTGCCCCCCACCACAGTGCTGCCTTCCCCCACGAACACCAGCAGGCGTGAGGGAAGTCTTACCCATACAAGAGAGGAGTGTCACAATTTGTGCCTCATCTCCATTACTTCCATATAGCTGGAAGCTCTGTGGACAGACGAGACTGTGACAAGCCCTCTGCATCGCTAGCTACTTGCAGAGTCACATTCCCCTTGATGTTTCCATGCACTGCTCCCAGCCTGAGAAGAATTTAGCCCTAAATCTGAGTAACTCCTAGGACAAATATAATGATAACCAGAAACACTGAGCTGTGCTCGTCCTGGTTTTATGGATCCCTGTAAATTGGTAGCCATTAGTGCTGCAGTAAAGCACCCACACAGAGAGGAATGAGTTTTGATTAAAAATGTTTCTTCTCCAGGAATACTAAGTCCCTGCTTGCAAGATTGGAAAAGTGCAATGAAAGTGAAAGGCAGGATTTACTCTTGCAGATTGACAGTGAATCATTCTGAATTACATGTAAGATGTGTACACTTGCTACAATTTTTACACCCTCATTTTGCTCCATCAGCAACTGCAAGTCCAGTACTGCACTGGTCTCCACATGTGGAGTTGTCCTATGGAGAAAGAAAGTGTATTTTTCTGTCATAGGGATCAACTCTCAAAATTCAATCTAGGAGGAAGGACTAAAACCAGAGAGAGTCTCTGGTAAAGAGGCACTAAGGATTCTGAAAGCTATTCACTCAGGTCACTTTGAGTAATGAAATAATTTTAAAGATCAAGCTTAATTACTTACAAATTTGATATTTTTTTTTACCTTTCAGATTGGAGTCTTTAATGAGGAGCAAACTGAGAAGGGACAAAAATAATGTGTGATGAAAAATTAGGTTTATCTCTGAAATCAGCAGGGACATTTCAGAGATGCTAACAGAAATCTCAGTACTGAGCTAACAACATGTTTAATTCTCACCTCTTCTCTCTCTTTTTCTTCCATATTTTACTGTGGATCCTTAACGCCTTTGGCCCATTATTAATAAAAAATACTTCATACTACACAGGAAGTGGGCATAAGACACTGGTGAGCAGGGAAGTGGACAGGGCCTGGACTCTGCCCCCATCCCATGTTCCAGAACACTTCACATTCCCCATGGAGCAAGCAGGAAGCTGGCTCTGTATTGTGATTCTCTGTGTACTGCCCCTTCCTTAGACTAGATGACAAGGTACCAATCTCACCCATGGCTCTTTTCATCCCAGTATCTCACAGCTCTGCTTTATATATTTACAAATATTAATGAATGTACTTTCCCAATAATGAGCTGGGGAGCATCACCATCTACATTTTATAAATGGAGAAACTGAGGCACAAAAAGTAACTGACCTGTCCAAAGTCCTTCATAGCTTTCCTTATTTCATGTCTTTGTATCATAGCCACAAGAGTTCCCTTCCTCTCAATAGTTTCATGGAAGACTTTCTTTAAAATGATGCTGAAGAACAGCAGGTCACACTTTACAATAGGGGTATTTTAATTACAGTGTAATTACATTGCAGTTACAGCGTACGTTCACTGTGGCTTTGTTTTCTGGCCTGCAATTACCACTAAATCTTACAGGCAGAAAGTAATTATCTCATAGTCTCATAGACTCTAGGACTGGAAGGGACCTCGAGAGGTCATCGAGTCGAGTCCCCTGCCCTCATGGCAGGACCAAATACTGCGTAGACCATCCCTAATAGACATTTATCTAACCTACTCTTAAATATCTCCAGAGATGGGGATTCCACAACTTCCCTAGGCAATCTATTCCTGTGTTTAACTACCCTGACAGTTAGGAACTTTTTCCTAATGTCCAACCTAAATCTCCCTTGCTGCAGTTTAAGCCCATTGCTTCTTGTTCTATCATTGGAGGCTAAGGTGAACAAGTTTTCTCCCTCCTCCTGATGACACTCTTTTAGATACCTGAAAACTGCTATCATGTCCCCTCTCAGTCTTCTCTTTTCCAAACTAAACAAACCCAATTCCTTCAGCCTTCCTTCATAGGTCATGTTCTCAAGACCTTTAATCATTCTTGTTGCTCTTCTCTGGACCCTCTCCAATTTCTCCACATCCTTCTTGAAATGCGGTGCCCAGAACTGGACACAATACTCCAGTTGAGGCCTAACCAGCGCAGAGTAAAGCGGAAGAATGACTTCTCGTGTCTTGTTTACAACACACCTGTTAATGCATCCCAGAATCACGTTTGCTTTTTTTGCAACAGTATCACACTGTTGACTCATATTAAGCTTGTGGTCTACTATGACCCCTAGATCTCTTTCTGCCATACTCCTTCCTAGACAGTCTCTTCCCATTCTGTATGTGTGAAACTGATTGTTCCTTCCTAGGTGGAGCACTTTGCATTTATCTTTATTGAACTTCATCCTGTTTACCTCAGACCATTTCTCCAATTTGTCCAGATCATTTTGAATTTTGACCCTGTCCTCCAAAGCAGTTGCAATCCCTCCCAGTTTGGTATCGTCCGCAAACTTAATAAGCGTACTTTCTATGCCAACATCTAAATCGTTGATGAAGATATTGAACAGAACCGGACCCAAAACAGACCCCTGCGGAACCCCACTTGTTATACCTTTCCAGCAGGATTGGGAGCCATTAACAACTACTCTCTGAGTACGGTTATCCAGCCAGTCATGCACCCACCTTATAGTAGCCCCATCTAAATTGTACTTTCCTAGTTTATCGATAAGAATATCATGCAAGACTGTGTCAAATGCCTTACTAAAGTCTAGGTATATCACATCCACCGCTTCTCCCTTATCCACAAGGCTCGTTATCCTATCAAAGAACGCTATCAGATTAGTTTGACACGATTTGTTCTTTACAAATCCATGCTGGCTATTCCCTATCACCTTACCACCTTCCAAGTGTTTGCAGATGATTTCTTTGATTACCTGCTCCATTATCTTCCCTGGCACAGAAGTTAAACTAACTGGTCTGTAGTTTCCTGGGTTGTTTTTATTTCCCTTTTTAGAGATGGGCACTATATTTGCCCCCTTCCAGTCTTCTGGAATCTCCCCCGTCTCCCATGATTTCCCAAAGATAATAGCTAGAGGTTCAGATACCTCTTCTATTAACTCCTTGAGTATTCTAGGATGCATTTCATCAGGCCCTGGTGACTTGCAGGCATCTAACTTTTCTAAGTGATTTTTTACTTGCTCTTTTCTTATTTTCTCTTCTAAACCTACCCTCTTGCCGTAAGCATTCACTATACTAGACATTCCTTCAGACTTCTCAGTGAAGACTGAAACAAGGAAGTCATTAAGCATCTCTGCCATTTCCAAGTCTCCCGTTACTGTTTCCCCCTCCTCACTGAGCAGTGGGCCTACCCTGTCCTTAGTCTTCCTCTTGCTTCTAAAGTCTTCTTGTTTCCCTTTATTCCCATAGCTAGTTTGAGTTCATTTTGTGCCTTTGCTTTTCTAATCTTGCCTCTGCATTCCTGTGTTATTTGCCTATATTCATCCTTCGTGATCTGACCTAGTTTCCATTTTTTATATGACGCCTTTTTATTTTGTAGGTCACGCAAGATCTCAAGGGTAAGCCAAGGTGGTCTTTTGCCACATTTTCTATCTTTCCTAACCATCGGAATAACTTGCTTTTGGGCCCTTAATAGTGTCCTTTTGAAAAACTGCCAACTGTCCTCAGTTGTTTTTCCCCTCAGTCTTAATTCCCATGGGACCTTACCTATCAGCTCTCTGAGCTTACCAAAATCCGCCTTCCTGAAATCCATTGTCTCTATTCTGCTGTACTCCCTTCTACCCTTCCTTAGAATTGCAAATTCTATGATTTCATGATCACTTTCACCCAAGCTTCCTTCTACTTTCAAATTCTCAACAAGTTCCTCCCTATTTGTTAAAATCAAGTCTAGAACAGCTTCCCCCCAGTAGCTTTTTCAACTTTCTGAAATAAAAAGTTGTCTGCAATGCAGTCCAGGAACTTATTGGATAGTCTGTGCCCCGCAGTGTTATTTTCCCAACATATATCTGGATAGTTGAAGTCCCCCCTCACCACCAAATCTTGGGCTTTGGATGATTTTGTTAGTTGTTTGAAAAAAAGCCTCATCCACCTCTTCCACCTGATTAGGTGACCTGTAGTAGACTCCCATCACGACATCACCTGCGTTTTTTACCCCTTTTAGCCTAACCCAGAGACTCTCCACACTTCCATCTCCTATGTCCATCTCCACCTCAGTCCAAGTGTGTACATTCGCTCTATGCTGGGAGCATCTTCAGAAGCTCCAATTTTCAAATTATCCCATTATCTTTAGTACATCATTTGTCATTGATGTCACATTATAAAACAGGCCACCTCTGAAGGTCCTGTACAAGCTAGGAGCAGCGATATGATATTTCAAAAACAATTGCTATTAAGGATTATTGGTGCATTTTTAATATGGCAAAATATTTCAGCAGACTTCACTGTAAATTGTACATTAAGGTTCAAAAGTGTTTCATCTGGAGGCAGAATGATCTCCTCCCAGGTTTTTAACACTGCATCCCCCTCCTCCAGAGATCTAGATTCAGCATTACCTAACCTGGTACAAGAGTGATTTATGGTAAATACTTTCTCAGCAGCTGGAGTAAAGTATACTATTGGAGGTATAGTCCACTAATCAAGATTCAGATCACATTAACAGTGTAACAGGGTGTCGAAGAAAAAAACAGTATAGTCAATCAGTTACCTGCATGTACAGTACAGTATATTAAAGACAGCCTCAAGCATTCACTTAAAGATGCTAGCGTGGCTGCTGAGTTGACACTTGGGAATTCCTAGCAACTGATCAAACCAAGTGGACAACTGTAATCAGTAAGGGAACAGATACCTTTGAAAAGAACCTACTGGAGAAACTCAGATGTGAAAAGGCTTGCTTATTATTAATCCAGACAAGCTAGATCAGGGATCAACAACCTTTGGCATGCAGCCCGCCAGGGTAAGCCCCCTGGCGGGCTGGGCCCATTTGTTTACCTGCTGCATCCACAGTTCTGCCGATCATGGTTCCCTCTGGCTGCAGTTCGTCGTCCCAGGCCAATGAGGGCTGCAGGAAGTGGCACAGGCCGAGGGATGTGCTGATCGCGGCCTCCCGCCACCCCCATTGGCCTGGAGTGGCGAACTGCAGCCAGTGGGAGCCAGGATCGGCTGAACCTGCAGACGCGGCAGGTAAACAAACCGGCCCGGCCCACCAGGCGGCTTACCCTGGTGGGCCATGTGCCAAAGGTTGCTAATCCCTGGGCTAGATTCATGTTCCCTGCTTCCATCACATTACTGTTCTGCTTTCCTAACTAATGAGGGGAAATGATGATCATCATGCTCCAGCAATTCCTTAATGAGTCAGTTCCACACCTTAAATCAAATACCAGCAAGAACAATTCAGAAAACCAAATCCTCACTTTTTACATTTCCGTTTATTACTTACTCTCAGTTCAGTGAAAACATGGCAGAACAGGGGTTCTCAGACATCCTCATGGGAAGTGCATCTTTACAGAGAGCTCATCTTACAGACACAATCAGTGCCATCCATCCACAGTAGAGCCTGAAGGCTACACCCAAGATCAGTCCCCACTGTGCTACACATTGTGCAGACACATAGCAAGGGACTGTCATTGCACTAGAAAGCTTACTGTCTAAATAGCCCAGACAAACAAACAAAGCATTGGAGGGGAGAAAGAAGCACAGAGAACTGAAGTAGGGTGACCAGATGTTAAGGTGAAAATAATGGGATCGACACCAGGGGGGCTTTTTTTTTTTTTTTTTTTAAACACTCACTCGTCCGGAAGTTCGGTGGCAATTCAGCGGAGAGCCCTTCAGTCGCAGACAGTCTTCGGCAGTATTTCAGCAGCGGGTAATAAACCTTGCCACCCAAAGACAGAAGCACCCGCCGCTGAGATACCACCAAAGACTGTCCACGACTGAAGGGCTCTCCGCCAAAAACCAGGAAACAAAATATCAGGACAAATGGCATCCCGACTGTACTCTGGTTGGGATGTGGGACAAACTTCTCAAAATTGTGACAGTCCTGATTTTATTGGGATGTCTGGTCACCCTAAACTGAAGTGACTTGCCCAGGTTCATATAGGAGATTAGTGGCAGGGTTGGAAATAGAACTAAGGTCTTCCGAGTCCTACCGCAGTGTTCTTTCCACTAGGCCACACTCCCTCTCTGTTGCAAGGAGTCCATGAGCATTTGCTGTCCCATAGATTTCCTACTGCTATTCCCACACACCTGGCTCATCTCACCCTACTTTCCCAAAGTAGGCCCAGAATTGGGGTAAAGTCCCTATGGCTAGTGCAGCAATTGCTTGCATGGAAAAGCATCATTAGTGATGTATGTACTGCTAGCTTCTTTTCATGTGGTTTACCTGGTGGAATCATGCACTTCTTGACAAGCCAGCTCTCCTTGGACCTCGTTTGCACCATGCACCATAGTTTCAGAGTCTGATTCCAACATTCTGGGTTACACAGAGGAAATAGTTCAAATAAGCATGGCTTCCACTTCATGTATCAGATATCTGGGAAAAACAAGAGGAAAACTATTTTAATGCAGCATGATGGCCGCACAGATAAAAATCACAGAAGTCAGATCAAGATTCATAGATTCTAAGGCCAAAATGGACCACTGTGATCATCTAGCCTGACCCACCGCTCCCCCCCCCACACACACACACACTGGCATGACACAGGACACACGACACAGATGGGACATTTCAGTCTTGAGCAGGGCCAGCTCCAGGGGTTTTGCTGCCCCACGCAGCCAAAAAAAAAAAAAAAGCCGCTATCTGCATCAATTCAGCGGGAGGTCCTCCGCTCCGAGCGGAAGTGAGGGACCCTCCGCCGAATTGCTGCCGAATACCTGAACTTGCTGCCCTGCTCCCAAGTGGCCACCCCAAGCACCTGCTTGATAAGCTGGTGCCTGGAGCCAGCCCTGGTCTTGAGCCTGTCACAGCTCCATGTGAAAGGAGAGGTGGCTGCATTCTGCCCCATTTCAGGCATCCTTAATTAAAGAAAAAGTATTAAAAGGAAGTTATAGCCCCAAAGTGAAGCACCCAAAGGTCCATTGTCCCCTCACAATCATTCCCCCACCCCTTTGTGTGGGACAATCTTTAATATAATCACATGGTATCCTGCCTCACTATGGGCCTGATCCAACAGCCAGTGAACCCAATGTAAAGACTGACAGTGGGTTTTGGGTCAGGCCTTTGTCGGGAAGTGTGAAGTAAATGATGTGGGAGTCTCTCTTATGGATTGGAGATTCGTTTAGGGACAACTTCTCTTGGCAAACGTTGTAAACAAGGGTATAATATGGGTAGTATATTTTATTTACAAGCCCCTTGGGTTACCCAGGTACTATTATCCTGGCTGAGTGCACAGAGTTAAATCAAAAGAGGCTGTAAGGGAGAAACCAACAGGAAATTTAACAATAGCAAAGATACAGCGCTATGAGACGGTATACCAAGATTCATGTTGTGATGACTGGGCCTACAAATTTACTCTAATTCTAAGCTCAACTGTGAAAAGTGAATGAAAGATAAAAAGATGTCACAATAACCTACACTAAACATAACAATAAATGTTGACGGGCAATGGTGCAAAAGAAAGAGAAAAAAATTGAATTAGTTCAAACCAAAGGCCTAGTGGTATAATTCAAGGGTGGTGTTAAGATCATGCCTGGAGAACAACCCAAGTGTGGGACTGGCTATTAATGAATGAAAGTGGATGCCTCAGGTATTAGGCCTAATTGGTGAAGAAAATAATAAGAGGATGGGCTATTCTGCCCATCATGCCCTTTTGGGCAAGAAAGAAGCTTTGGGGGAAGGCTGGCTAGCACCAATGCTGGCTGACTAAACGAAGAGGAAAGAGTGGGCTTCATCATCATGGCTGCCACGTCCACCCTCTTTTGGATCCCAGATGTTCTTCATGCTAATCCTGAGACGTCTTGATCAGACCACACCAAGAGAGAGACCCAGATGGCATCGCTACCTCCACTAGCTTTCGCTAAATCCCGAACAATACCTGGGATGTGTGTGTCTCTCTTTCGCGCACGCGCGGGGACACACACACACACACACACACACACACACACACACACACACACACACACACACAGTCCTTTTTCTTCTTCACCTTATTTCTTCTCTTTCCTATCTCTCTTCCTTCACTTTCTGTCCAATCAGAGTCTGGCTTTGCCAGCTACAACTGTACATTTTGCAACACTGCTGTGACCAGAAAGGGGCAACTGAATGTAATGCCCTAAGCAGTCTGATGTTGGTACTAGTTTGCCAGGTCTTGGAGTGGCTGATAAGAGTATGTGCTGTGCCTGTGTTGTCCCGGCAGTGAAGTTGCAAATGAGAGTTGACACGAGAGACAGAAGCTGAATTTTCTATTTTTGCTATTCTTTTCTTTCCTCTTTCGTGTGTGGCTTTTTGTGTCTTTTAGGAAATGAGATTAGAATTCAACAGCTCCAGCAACAAGAACAGCTCAAGTTCTCCTCAAATAACATCTTCCCTTTTCCCCAGAAAGGACAATTATTGTCCTTTTGATACCATTCTGGATGCCAAACAAGGGGTGTTTTTCCTTTAAAGACTCTTGACAGCTACAGGGAAAGGAAACAAGGGATATTGTTAAAACAAAATCCTTACGTAAGTCTTTACATTATGTTTTCATTGCTTTTCTTTCTTTTCTGTACCTTTAATAACAGGTTTAAAGGAATATTTTAATGGTGTTTGCCATGGTACTAAGCAGGTTGAAGTCTTGGTATTCCAAATCCCGAACCTTGTTTAAAATTGCTTGATGTTGGAGAGCTTCAGGGTCATGTTAACACAGTGGACTCTTTGGGCCCCTTTATTCCATCTCAATTAATACAAGAGTCCTTGAGGAAATAATAGGGAAACCATTAAGAGGGGGAATATTCCCTTTCAGTCTCCAGCTAATATGTTGAGGTATATTCTTCAGAGACCGAAAAACCTTAAAGATGCCAGCCTGAAGAAAGGGAAGAGGGAAGGGAGCTGTGAGCAGACTGAGGCACAAACAGAACACAAAGACTGGCCCAAACAGCTTGTAATGTAAATATAAGATAAGAGACAACAGATGGCTACCAACAGAGGGGGGAGTTCAAGGAAACAATGAGACAATATTAGTCAGCATGACAGGCAGTGGTCTCTGCACACCAGCAACCTAGCCATTGTCAAAGTTTTGTAGGCTTCACAGCCAAAGTGAGTTTTAAGGAGGGATTTAAAGGAGCATAATGAGAGTGCCTCCCAAGTGTGAGGGGCAGCATGGGAGAAGACACAAAAGAGGTTGTTTGAAAATTAACAAGTGGACAATGGAGGCTGGCATCACAGGCCAATCAGAAGCAGGAATCAACATTTTGATAGTGATTGAATGATGATAGGTAGGGTGGAGACAGGCCATCAAAGACCTTACAAGTGAAGACAGGCAACTTACGTTTGATGTGATGGAGAAGGGGGAGCCAGGGAAAGCATTCAAAGAGAGAGGGGTGACCTGGTCAAGGCAACAGGCTAGAAGAAAGATCTTTGTAGCACCTATAAGAATGGACATGAGCAGGGCAAGTTTACATATGTCAAGATCAAATGTTTGCATTTGTCATGGCCCAGGTTAAAGTAATTGAGATGACGAAAGCCTGGACAAGAGTTTTAACTGTGTGGATCAATAGTAAAGGGCATATCTTCAAGATGTTATGCAGAAAGAATCTGCAAGAGTTAGGCATAACCTGGATGGGATCCGGTGTTGCTTATAGTAATTAGGAAACAGAGAAAGAATAACTGAAAAACAGGTGAACTGTTTTCAAGGCCCAGCATGTTTGAAGGTTTTCAGGGTCTTTTTAAAGACCATGAAAAGTTGGTGGTGTTTATCAGGTTAATATTTAAATTAACCAGGGAATTCCTCTTAACAGTGTTCTCTAAATCTTCTGGCATCTTGTAAAATGGACATAGAAATAGTGATCAATAGGCTAAGTAGAGAAATAGGTGTCTTAAAATCCTTGCACGTGTCTTTAAAAACCAGAGGCTACCACAAACCGTCAAACAAGCACATACTGTACCATTTTCACTAAAAGAACTTTTGTATTCTCCTAAGCACTCCGTGGGTCACAGTCTTAATGGAAATAAGATTGACCTGTCTAAAAGCCTTTGGCCAGATTCTGATCTCACTAACACTTGTTTTTACACCCTGTTTTCTTCAGGATTACAGCAGAAAAGCTGAGAGGAGCATCAAGCTCTTTAGGTTTTATTTCACCATGGTTTTTATGAAGTGGCTGAGACAAGCATAATTAGCTTGCTGAAAATGGGATCCTACCTTGACGTGGCCTACAGAGTCCAGTGTAAGGGAAAGAAAGAGAAGGAAAAGGCCTTTATCTAATTAATTAGTGATACTTTGTAATGGCTGCTTCAAGATGAACTTCGTAGACTCATCTGACGAATACTGCCAACCACAATCAGTGCTAATGCTGAGGAGATAATTTCATTTGTGAACACATTTGCTCCTCATTCACCTAAGTACTTGAGTAATGGTATGCAGATTTCCAAGAAAAGAATAACTCATGTGCCAGAAATATTGTACTTATTAACTACTTCTTTCCATCTTTCCATTTTAAATTCCCTGATGCTACTGAACAGGGTTTCTTCTAAGCTACAGACACAATCCAAATGTGCTCCTCTCCAACAGCTTTTATCAGAGGTCTCAAAGTGTGCTTCAAGACAAACATTCCTTAACTAAGCCTCCCAATGCCACATTTCCTAAGAGTTTTATTATCCCCATTTTACAGAGGAGGGAAAGAGTGTAAGTGATTTGACAAGTCACAGCAAGTGACTGAAAGAGTTAGGAATAGAAGTTCCGGGTGCAAGTCCCCCAATCTGATTACTAAAGAACATCATCACCTCAGTGAAACCGGACTCCAATTTGGCACTGATTTAATTGCCCCTGCTCAGCCAGCTGAAGGAGACAGGGGCAGCCTCTGCTTCAGTCCGTCAGCAGCTCCCTTGGCGCAGGGTCCTTGCCCACCTACTGCCACCATCAAGCAAAGTCATGTCAGCCAGGGCCAGCGGGCTGCGGACACCCTAGGCTCTGCCCTCCTCCAGGACCCGGGCTCTGTGAGACATGCTGCACCCACTGGCCACCTCCAGCAGCAAGGAGTTGGCTGCAGAACTCACCCCTAGCCTGGACCTACTGCTTCCTGCAACTTCACTCACAAAGTAAGGTATGGCCTTGTATGTTTTACTGAATCAGGACCTTAGTGTCTGAACAGTGGAAGATGCAAAATTCCCTCAGTTCCCACTGAGTTGAGTCCCCTGGGTGAAATTTGTCCCCGCTGAAGACGATGGAAGTTTTGCCATGGAACCAGGATTTCACCCCAGGTCTTTAACCATTAGCACGGTTTAAAAAGAAATCAGCAAGCAAAATCAGATTGGGTCTTTTCCAGGAAACTGAGAAGTTCAACAAGTCTTATACCAAGTCTAGATTAGTAGACCATTACTGTGCCATGGAAGTGATATAGACGCAACACTGTAAAACAATTAAAAAACCTACAGCTATACCGGGGAAAGAATCAGTTCTGATACTGTTTCCAGTGTCATGTAAAAAATGCAGTTTTGCATTTGGGGCAGTTTGGCTGGCTTTGCTGTAAGTTAAAAAGATTTTGTAAGGGTAAAATTGTGTCTTTTCTCCTAAAATCCAAATATGTATAGCAGCCGTCACTACAAGTTGTATCATTTATTCCTGCAGGTGCAGTGGGGGTAACTGCAGCGCTCAGCAGGGAATCTCCATTCCAGTGCATGGTTCTTCCTGGCAAGTGCAAACCAGACTCTGAAAGACTTCACAGCACCTGCAAATGTGGGCTTTACTTTTCAGTGATGGCTACAGGAGAAGCCAAAGCTTAAATGAGGCACACAATTTGCCAAAACACCAGGACCTACCAAAGGGATCACCAGAGTTAACTAAGGGTATCTTTACACTGCCATTAAAAACCTGCGACTGGTCCATGCCAGCTGACTCAGGCCCACAGAGCTCGAGCAAAGGGGCTGTTTATTTGAAATGTAGACATTCAGGCTCGGGCTGCAGCCTGAGTTCTGGCACTTCCAACCTCACTGGGTCCTAGACCCCAGGCTCCAGCCCAAGAACAAATGTCTACACCAGAGATTTTCAAACTGGGTGCATGCCCCCCTTGGGGGGCACAGAATGTATTCTGGGGTGCATGAGAAGGCAAAGCTGTGAGCGGTGACTCCTGGTCAGGCACCCAGCTCTGAAGGCAGCACTGCTGCCAGCAGCAGCAAGGGTGGTATGGTATGGTACTGCCACCTTTACTTCTGTACTGCTGCTGATAGTGGTGCTGCCTTCAGAGCTGGGTGGCTGAAGAACTATATATTATGTACTTGAATGGCTCTGTTTAAATGAATACCTTAGTGTTTTTAATATTTAGGGAGAGTTGCATGTTGATTTTTTATCAGTATATGTACTTGTGTGGCAGGATGGGGGGCATAAACTACCACAGACAGAAAGAAGGGTGGTGCAATCAAGTAAGTTTGAAAATCATTGGTCCACTCTGCATTTTAACAACTCCTTAACCCAAGCCCCATAAGCCCTGAGTCATCTGGCACGGGCCAGCCAAGGGGTTTTAACTGGAGAATAGATGTATCCTAAGGGACAGATTTTGAGACCCTTATTGAATACAACGAGTAGTATCCTACTCCACATTGCTTCAGACAGAACTACTCATGGCATACGGTACTATTCACCATGACTAAGGGGATCCCAATCTGGCCCAAACTATCAAGGATGCTTGAAAGATAGGAAATTCTTGTAAATTGCAATAGATTAGATCAGAGACATACAGATATAACTGCTTGAAAAAAATACAAAAGAAGTGTGAAGTTTGAAATTAATTCTCCTCTAACATGCTTTTATCTCTGCCTGCTACAACCATGCAGGCAATTATATTTACCATCAGAAGGAACTACACAAGTCTTTACAGAAACCCAGTTTTACATTGAAATGTGCAAGTATTCAAGCCAGAAGTGCTTGCTTATTCGACCTGTCATGCCCCCTGGAGTGGCTCATGACTGTGAATGCCCACCTCAGGGCAGACTGTCAGAAAACAGAGCAGACACTCCAAGCCGGTGATGTGTTCTATAATTAGATTTCACCACGCCAGTAACAAATATGAACTCCTACATCACTATACCAGTCTTACCATGGAGTCACAGACAGTCCCCTTCGGCTCTCCAGTCTATCTTGCCACCCGGACAAACTGGACTTAAACCAAAAATCACACCACATGAAGTTGCTCACAATCTCAAGAGACCAGTCACTTACCCAGATCAATTGGTACCCTAGATCTTACACTAAAGACATTGCTGGTAGCCAATTCTATAGTAAACTAACTAAAGGTTTATTAGCTAAGAAAAGGAAGTAAAAGTTACTGAGAGGTTAAAGCAGGTAAAGTATATTCATAGGTGGGTCACAGTTTGTAATTCCAAATGGTGGCAGTGATGTAATAAACAGTCAGTTTCCCAACAATCTTTTCATGGTACCCAGACTAACTGAGGGGATCTCCGCTTAGCATCCAGTAGACTTCCCTTTAAGAGTCCAAGCAGTTCAGAGATGCAGGATCTTAACCTGAATCTAAGCTTATAGCTTCTTCTCACAGAACACAAGCGACAGGGTCACTACGTAGAGAGTGAGGAATGCATTTTGAGTCTTTGACCTCCATTCATCACACACAATGACCACTTGCTTTGAAATTAGCATTTTGCAGTTGAAGTTCTTCATTTGCATTCCACAAAGCTTCTTTCTCCTTTGATTGGTTATTTAGTTACAGGGATATACACAATGTAAATGTTTGCTACCAATAAGTGAAAACAATGCAAGTAGCATCCCACTAGTTTTCATGAAGTTTAAACATTGGATGCACTCTTATACCTTTAACAAATTGCTCTGATCTATACTAATACACAAGTGAACTGGCCTGGGGCTCTGGCATGAGCTAGCACCTGGTCTACCAGCATCACACAGCCAATCAGGGAACAGAAAGAATAATGTAACTAATCAGAGTCATGCAATATGGCACAAATTTTGCACTTTTTCAGCCATCCAGCCAGTAATATAATCTGAAAAGTTATTTATTGAGGGCAAGATTGTTACTCATCCTATGCATCCACACAGGGGAGAAATAGCTGTTCTCACTTCTGTGAAAGAGCCCATCTATTGCTGATCACACACTGCAGTGAGTAGTAGACGAAATTTCATTTAGGAGCCACTCTTCTTCTAGCCAATTTGAAGGCAGACTGAGTCTTCAAGGAATTTTGAGACCACTGTGGATGAGTATTTAAAACATCCAACCAACTTTCAGTTCATATTGATTGCTTTGGCCATGGACGGGTGCTTCAGTTCAGCATAGCTTATGCTGTAGGGTGTGTGAAGCAAATGATAAATGCTATATTTGCTGGAAGCTTTTTTTAATGTTTTGCTCATTTACTCATAAATCAACATGGATGCTGGCTATGGCCAACTTTCTGGCACATTCAGAAAAGTAATGGATATTGAGGTATCCATGTGCTTAATACTGAAGGTCTTGCAATGCAGAAGAGCTGATCTGCTAGTTGATTTGCTGAGTACTCATAACTGGGAGTGATGCTCTGGGTTCCCTTACCTGATGAACATGTTCATAGAATTGTGATATATTTTACAGGAACATCTTCCTGGAAGGAAACCTAAATCTTTAGCAGTCTGACAATTTTTAATTCTTCCATAGGAGAATGTATCTGCTTCTTATCATCTCACTCAGATCTTTGTACATCCTAATTTAGGCCCTGATTTAGCAATAAGACTGTGGTTAACTTTAAGCATATGTTTAAATCCCATCCTTTTTAAGGGGACTTAAGCATGTGCCTAATGTTATGTAAGGCTGAGTGCTCTGCTGAATCAGGGTCTTTAGACCTTAACCTGCTTCCTTTGAAGTCCCTAGGAATTTTGCTGCTGACTTCAGTGGGATCAAAACTGGGAGCTTTCTGTGATGATTCCAGCTTCCAGGGCATCTTCTTGTCAGTCTCCCATGTGATACCTGTGTCTGTCTTGATCCCTTGAGGATACTTTGTACAGCATTAGGTCATTCAAATTCCATCCTGTTTGTTGTAGTATCCCAGGATTTTACCATGATTGGGCTTTCAGATGCTAAAGGAATGCCAAACCAGGCTTCCTTCACTCATTTGAATGTGCAAAGGAACAAGATGGACGTTTTCTCATGGAACACTGTTGCTCTGGAATGCTGACTGGCAAGTTCCTGCCCTCAAATGTGCTATATTACTTAATGACTTGCCACCACTGAAAGATCACAGGAGATTTGGAAATTCAGGCCTGTGCTCAGTGCACTTCACAACAAATCCACCGACACTGTAAAAACTGGGTTTCTGTCAGAATGAAAGGGTATGGCTACACTTGACATTTCAAAGCACTGCCGCGGCAGCGCTTTGAAGTGTGAGTGTAGTCGGAGCGCCAGCGCTGGGAGAGAGCTCTCCCAGCGCTGGACGTAAACCACATCCCTTACGGGTGTAGCTTGCAGCACTGGGAGCCACGCTCCCAGCGCTGCAGCACTGATTACACTGAGGCTTTACAGCTCTGTATCTTGCAGCGCTCAGGGGGGTGTTTTTTCACACCCCTGAGCGCGAAAGTTGCAGCGCTGTAAAGTGCCAGTGTAGCCATGGCCTAAGATTTGTTTCAAGACCATCATTAGCACAGTGATATGGGAGTCCCCAGATAATGTGTGGCAGGGTGATTCAGGGTTGCGAAAGAAGATGACCTCACTCCAGGGGGTTGTTTTGCACCACAATGTCTGTGAAAGAGAAGCAAGGCACATGAAATTTTGTTTCACAAGACAGAATCACGGGCACTCCTACAGTTAGGTGACAGCCTTGGCAGTGGTAGGTTATTCATTGTCTTTGCATGCTTATTAATTTCTTTGGTTTTGCTGACACAATTTTTTAAGACTTTTTGGATGTGAAAGACATCCTTTCAAACAGCATAGAGAATTTAAAAACAAACTTTGACCTTTCTGTGTATGAGAATTTTGCTTGTAGTTATGGAATTGAAAGTACACCTCTATCCCGATATAACGCTGTCCTCGGGAGCCAAAAAATCTTACCGTGTTATAGGTGAAACCGCATTATATCGAACTTGCTTTGATCCCCCAGAGTGCGCAGCCCGCCCCCCGGAGCACCGCTTTACCGCATTATATCCGTATTTGTGTTATATTGGGTCACGTTATATCGGGGTAGAGGTGTGTGACGTTATTGATATAAACTGGGATCATATAGAACATGGTTTGCAACCAAGGTCCTGTAGTGGCACCAAATCTTATGTAAAGGGGGTCATATAAGGTGTCCAAGACCAAGTTACGAGTTACTGATTATGATTATGCTGTCTGTATGTCTGTATCATTTTGTAGTTGAAGTTATGAATATTGGCTGTATACTGTCTGTATTTCAAACTTGTGCTGTGTTACTGGGAGAGATCTCAGACAAGTGGGTGTTAGCTCTGCTTAGCCTGCTTGATGGTCCATTAAGGACCATCAGCTACACAATTGACCCATTGAGAGGAGGCAGATACGCCTTGTGACTCAGCAGGGTGTGCAGAAACTGGCCCATGTGACTGCAAACTCCATTTTGCTGTAATTTTCCACAGTAAGAACAAAGAAGTGTTCTTACACCTGGAAGTGCCTATATAAGGCTGATGCCTTATCTCCATCAGGTCTTCAGTCCTGCTTCTTACCTCTGGAGGGACTTTGCTACAAACTGAAGCTCTGCACAAGGGACTGATGACCCATCCCAGAGGGGGATGTACTCCAGAGACTTGATTTGAACTTGCAGTTTACTCCATCACTGCTACAAGCCTGAACAAAGAACTTTGCCATTACTGTATGTAATTGATTCCATTTAACCAATTCTAGCTCTCATTTCTACCTTTTTCCCTTTATGAATAAACCTTTAGATTTTAGATTCTAAAGGATTGGCAACAGCGTGATTTGTGGGTAAGAGCTGATGTGTATATTGACCTGGGTCTGGGGCTTGGTCCTTTGGGATCGAGAGAACCTTTTTCTTTTACTGGGGTGTTGGTTTTCATAACCATTCATCCTCAGGACGGGTGGCACTGGTGGTGATACTGGGAGACTGGAGTGTCTAAGGAAATTGCTTGTGTGACTTGTGGTTAGCCAGTGAGGTGAAACCGAAGTCATTTTTGTCTGGCTGGTTTGGTTTGCCTTAGAGGTGGAAAAACCCCAGCCTAGGGCTGTAACTGCCCTGTTTAAGCAATTGGTCCTGAATTGGCACTCTCAGTTGGGTCCCACCATAACCGCATCGTCACAAGGTATATAAAGACACTCATCAACCACCAGGCTTCATAGAAAAAAGCTGATCACTGGCTGGGGTCAGGAAAAATATATGTTCACCTTCCACTATGATATGGTCTCACTTAGTTTGATGTAATAGAGGAGTGGAGTATGGTTATGACTTCCTATGACATATCAGATACGGACCAGTCAGCAATGGGATACTGTACTAGCAGGACTCTTAGCCTAATTGTCTAATCTTTAGTGTTTATATAGTGCTTTATGGGCCTGATGTTTCTCTGACTTTCACCAGTTTTATAGAGGTGTAACACTAGTGACTTCACGACATTTTTCTGAATTTACTGCACTGTAACTGAGAGGAGAATACAACTCTACATGTTTAAAATGCTTTACAGACACCAACTAACTAACATTTATAACACCCATATAAAGCAGACAGGTACTTCATGTGTTGTCCCTGTTTTACAGGTGAGGTAAAATGATGCAGAGCAAGGTAAGTGATTTGACCAAGGTCACATGGAGAGTTAATGGCAGATATGGGAGTAGAACCCAAGCCTTATGTTTTCGGGGCTTGATTCAGAGCCCACCTAAGTCAATGGAGAGACTTACACTGGTTTCAGCAGGCTTTAGATCAGGCCCTTAGACTGCCAGGTAAACTAACTAAGTTTTAGACTATGATCATAGGTGTGTTTCCACCAATCCCCATTACTGGGTCTTGAAGAGAATGTTCTTTCCCCAGTTTCACAACAGGGATTCAATTTCTCACCTTTAAGTGGCCTGCATAGACTCTGAGAACTATAGGACTGAGAAGCAACAATTATCTAAATTATTTGCAACAAAGAGAATAGTCTCCAGGTCCTACTTTTCTCTTTAAATGCATGAACATAAAAGCTAATGGAAAGATGGAGGTAAAATATCACTACCCTTTAGCACTCCTGATTGTATCTGGAAGCGTCTTTTGCTTTTTATGAGCCTTTTAAAGCCCTCTAAAGCCAGTCAGTAGATTTGAGTGTATAGTTTTAAAATGCAGATAGTGTCATTTTCAAAGGAAAGAGCAGTGGCTCAAAATATTTGCATTTTCTAGTTTTTTAATCATCTTACTGCTTTCACATTGCTGGGCCAGACTCTTTATTATGCTGCAGCCCCTTATGCTACTCCTGTGAAACAAAGAGGTTAAAAAGGGGATAGAAACAATCTAGGGGGATTAGTCCCAACACAAGGGGTGGCAAGGAGCTCACATAATGACGCTACACTGACGTTCCTTGCACCCATACTAGCAGAGGACAAGGATGAGGGGTGCATGGCCAGAGTGTACTGCACTCCTGCTATTCTCAACCCTACGGCATTGGGAAAGACTGGCCCAATTTAGAGCAGTCCAGAGGCCATTCTAATTTTCACTGGGTGCTGGACAGAGCCTGGCCAGAACCACAATACTGGAGGCACAACAATTGCTTCAAATCACCTTTCCCCACCTCCTCCATTCCTGCAGGAATGCAAGAACACAGAATCTGCACCCACCCCAAATGTAAATACCTGGGGTAGGGGCCGGAGGGGCTCTGACTTTCAGAGTAGGAGAGGCATCTTATTATCTGTATTTGTACCTTTTTAAGGAATTTCAGATAAAAGTTTGCTCTGTTCAGATCCTGTTTTAGAACATTCCTGTAAGCTGCAAACATAACTTGCCTCAAACTGCAGCTAAGTGTCAAAGGATTAATGTTTGTCTTACAACCATTCTGCCTCTGTGGATATTGTATGTGGTGACAGAACAGGGCAAAGCTACTTCAGGCATGAGGCATGCTGATACACAGCCTTCAGCTCCACAATCAGTGGCTTCTGCTACGGCAGTTAAGTGCACGACTCCATTCATTTATCCAAGGCCATGAATTTATGAACACTTGAGCAGGCTGATGCACTCCACTCAATAGCGGTTAGTGATATACATGTACAGACATCAACACGGTGTAGTATGGAGTGGCAAGCCTTTATTATGTCCATGTGATGGGGTGAACTCAAGAAAGAGATCTAGGAGTTTTCTGAAAAGGTCAACTCAGTGAGCAGCAGCAGTCAGAAAGGCTAACAGAATGTTAGAAACTATTAGGAAGGGGTAGAAAATAAGACATACAATATTATAATGACACTAGATATGGTGCACCTACACCTTAACTACCGCATGCCCTTCTGGTCACTCCATCTCAGAAAGGAGATAGTGGAACTGGAAAAGGTTCAGAGAAGGGCAACAAAGATGATCAAAGATATGAAATGGCCACCATATGAAGAAACACTAAAAACAATAGGGCTGTTCAGTTTAGAAAAGAGATGACTAAGGAGGGATATGATAAGAGGTCTATAAAATCATGAATGGTCTGGAAAAAGTGGTTAGAGAAGTGTAATTTACCCTTTCCCACTATACAAAAAGCAGAGGTCGCACAAGGAAATTAAAAGGCAGCAGCTGAATACAAAAAAGAGGAAATATTTTTTTCCAAGCAATGCACACTTAACCTGTGGAACTCATTGCAATGGGATATTGTGAAGGCCAAAAGTGTAACTGAGTTTAAAGAAGAACTAGATAAGTTCAAACAGGATAGGTCCATCAATGCCTATTAGCCAAGATGGTCAGGGATGCAACCCCTGCCCAGAATGACCCTAAACCTCTGACTGCCAGAAGTCAGGAGGTGGAAGACAGGGTGGATCATTCCAACTGCCTTATTCTATAACCTCTCCCTGAAGCTCTGGTACTGGACTGGACTGGACTGGACTGTCAGAAGATAGGATACTGGGCTAAGTGGACCATTGGTCTGGCCCAGTATGGTCATTCTTATGTTCTTACCCCATCGCCTACCATAAAAGGGGGCAAACAATTAGAGACATGTGGGGTGACAAATTACCTCTCAGCTAGGGTGACCAGACAGTAAGTGTGAAAAATCAGGACAGAGGGTGGAAGGTAATAGGCACCTATGTAAGAAAAAGCCCCAAATATCTGGACTGTCCCTATAATATTGGAACATCTGGTCACCCTACTCTCAGTCAGAGGAAGCAGAAGTAAGTGATGAGCCATCAAACATCTGGACCTTGTGAGTAGCCTGATGAAACTCACCGGGGAGTAGAGATGGCAGAGAAGGTAGGACTCTCCAGCAAGGGAACAAGAACAAGACAGGCTCTTGTGAGTGAAGACCTGGGAAGAACCAAGAGGAAGAGACAGGCTTTTGTGAGAGAAGTCCTGAGGGAGGCCGAGACCAAGATAAGCACTCATGGAAGAAGTCCTGAGGGATAGCTGAGAGCAAAGCTGGCAATTTTGAGAGCCTGTGAAGACAGAGAACCTTTTTGTTTACCATTGCTTGAAGTTTATTCCATCGAACTTTAGATACCTCAGTAGGGAACAAGACTGGAAATGTGTCTTGGCTGGAGGGATACGCCACAGAACAAGACAAAGGACAAGCCAGTACAGCACAGTGGAAGTAAAGGGTGTTAGAGGTGCAGATTCATGCAGCACAGACTCCAGAAGCCAGGAGACACTGTGACTGAAATTAGAGGTGTTTACAGTCTCCTTCCAGTATTCTACCTGCGTTAGATGTGTGATTTCCCTTTATTACTATGCGCCTCGTTATCAGCTGCTGTACACTGGTGCAGCCCAATGCTCCTGTGTTGGGATTCGATATCATGAGTGAGAGAAACAAACATCAGCCTGTTTTGGAAAGCAGTCTGTCTCCTGACAATGTGAGGATCTGCTGCTATTCCACCAAGTACTTGGAAAACATCTGTAGCTGTTTCAGATTTGACTATGGTTCAACTATTTGTCACATCTCTGACATACAAAATCATTTAAACACATCTCAGTGTGGGTTTTCTGATGTAAAATAAGTCAGAGGGGAAAACAGAGTGACTAGGCATAAGAGATCTCACAGGAAATTTTGTAAATATTTATGGCTCCCATCAAGCTTTTCAGGGAGATTTTCAAGTTGCCATGTTGGCTGGCATATGCCTGCAATCTTTGTTGCAAGTATCCAGTGTAACAACACAGCCCAGTCTCTTGACAGATCTTTGATATGCAGACAAGCTGGTGCAAATGAGTGTAGCCCCATTGACTTCAAGAAATTTACCCCAACTCAGGATTTGGCCATAATTCCTATTGATCACCCTAGGGATAGTTAAACTGGTTGGGATAAAATTAAAAAACAAACAAAAACCTAAGACTTTCTTCCCAAACTTTGAACCAAACACTCCTGAAACCTTGAAAAAAAATGTTTATTTTTTAAAATTACATTTTCATTCTGGTCACAACCAGAATCAAAATGCTGAAATGCGACCAGAAGAGCTGTTCCATAGTATATGCAGCCTAATTGGAATGGAAAACATTGGAAATAGAAAGCTTGCTGTCAGGAGACTTGCAGTCCAACCTGGGAGCCTCAAGAGGTGTGATAATTATCTATACAGGTAAATACTTATTTAAAGTGAACTTGTACCTCTGAACCTTTTGTGATGCATCCATCAGTAGGGATGATAATATTTCATTCTCTTAGGGTTTGATCCAACTCAACCACTGGCATCAGGAGGAGTTGAATCAGGGCATTTAGACCTTCAGCTGGCAATGTACCATGGAGAGGTGGCTAGGGTCCTGAGCGAACTGCTTTTAAAGCGGACAGAAAGACTATCAGAGAGAAGGAAATATTCACAAACATCTTTGCAACATATTTCCTTCCATTTTCCAACCAGTTCTAACACGAATGCTCATTCCAGTTGGTTGGTACATGCATTCTTTCCTCCTTTAGTTGCATATTGGCTACCACACCAATTTGTTTTTACAAGATCCTTCCCCAACAGGGAAAAAAAAACAAAAGCCCTCATCACTTGAGATGTGGGCACAGATTCTCATGGAATGAAAAATGGACAAGAGGATCTATATTTTTGTATAAACAAGTATCCTTTATTTTAAAAAAGCCCCTGACATCTAACAAAAGAGGGAGTGCCATCTGGCAAACAAACTTACATCAACAGCCCTTGGTTGGAAATGCTTCTAATTCGTCTGGGGAAAAATATACTGAGTGTATTGAAATTCCCTAGAAATCTATTTGGAAAAGTCTGATCATTGGCTACAATTTTGCCAGTTTCAGACGCTAAAAAATGTGTTCTTCAAAATTATTTCTATGCACCCTAGTGACTAACTATCTGTGGGGAATTATCTTGAGAGGGTGATTCCATCAAAGGCAGAGAAACAGTTGTTGGTGGAATTTTACTAAGGGGTTCCTGAGATGACCTATCAGCTTTTAGCTTCATGTATTTAGAATGCCATTGAGCTTCTCCAAGTCATTAGCATGTTATGCTGATATTAGAGATACAAATGTTTAATCTTTTTCTTCTTGACTTTCATTCTGAATTACTTGGTCTAATGTGCCCTGTTAAATTGATTTGTTATGCTAAATTTGTGACAAATAAATAACGAGTTTCCAGATTAGCCTATGGTGTAACAAGGCAAAGATTAAATTACTTCCAACAGTATTCCTATCGGGAGCTTTCTACAAAAATATGCTACAGACACTAGAACATTCACAATTCTCCAATATGTTACTTGTTATAATGTCTGAATGCTAATGAGAACTGAAAGGGGTTGGTCAGTCCATATTGTGAAGGTCTCATTCATAGCTTTAAGTTACAGAGAAAGTCCAGAGAAAAACCCCACCAGGAAATGAAGGAAAATATGATTACTGACCTTCAATGACTCTTGGAATTGTGTTTTGCATTGAGTGTAACAAGTAGCATACTGCAGCAGTTTGAAACTAATTTATATCAGTGAGCAGAGGAAATTACAGTCCAGACTAAGTCAGCTGATTGGGGGCCATTGGAAATCACATGACACCTAATATAAGCACATGGTGGATGAAATGCTGTCTCCACTACCGTCAATATCAAAACTCCTATTGACTTAAATGGGGCCAGGAGTTCACACAATATTCCTCATCACCAAATTATATTGAGCCATATCCTAGGGGCCTTGTTGTTACCTTGGATTTACATTGGCAGAATATAGTCCTGAGCTTTTACACAGCCTTTACACAGGTTAATCCCCATGAGAGTTTACATGAGTAAAGACTATATAAAATTAAGTGCCCAATTCCACCAAGAGTTGTACCTTTGTAGGTAAGAATTGACACTAACATCAATTAAATCAATTGGACTACTCTCCTGATAAGGTGCTACTCTCAGTGAGTAAGGCCTGGTCTACGCTGTTGGGGGAGGGTGGTAATCAATCTAAGTTACACAACTTCAGCTACGTGAATAACGTAGCTGAAGTTGATGTACTTAGATCTACTTACTGCGGTGTCTTCACTGTGGTAAATCAACAGCTGACGCTCTCCCATTGACTCAACCTGTGCTTCTTGCGCTGGTAGAGTACCGGAGTTGACGGGAGAGCACTTGGCGGTTGATTTATCATGTGTAGACTAGATGCGATAAATCAACCTCCACTGGATCGATCGCTGCCCATTGATCCAGTGGGTAATGTAGACAAGTAGAAGAGTAGAAGAGAATAGGCCTGCAAATAAAGTACTCAGACTGGGCCTTTTGTTTGAATGTGCCACTAGTTCACCATCCTGCAGAATTTATTGATTCCATTGTTCCTAAACCACCAATAATAGAAATGGTTAAACTCTAGTTTTGAATATCTCCACTTCCATTCCCTGCCCTTCCTACAGTCTCACAGTGAGGAAATCCTCCCTCTGTGGATGTCTCCTACTGTAGGGGTAACATCTAAGGACTTTAGTTCCCAAACCTATTTATTTCTTGAGCTATAAAAGGTACTTTTGGAAGTAAATGAAAGAGCATTTTAACCATGCAAATTGTGTATTCTGAATTGTTTTCTGCTAACAGTATCAGGTTTGGAAACATGTGTAAGACACTCTCCAGCAGGAAAAAGATACCAGAATATATTATTATGGAAGAGCTCAAATTGTCCATGAGTTTGGGCCTGTGTGACAGAAGGGATGCTATGGGAAACAGAGAAAGGTGGCAAAAGAGAAAGTTACTCACCTTACAGTAACTGAGGTTCTTTGAGATGTGTGTCTCTGTGGGGGCTCCACTCAAGGTGATGGTGCGTCCCAGCACTGTTGATCGGAGATCTTCAGTAGCAGTGCTTGGTCGAGAAGTACATGCTTAGTTAGTATCTCCCATCTCGTTGGAATCTTCCTGAGTGCATGCGTCTTGGAATGATTTTAGTTTCACTTTTGCAGGAGCTGACCAGGCACTGCTACCGAAGATCTCCGATCAACGGCGCCGGTATGCATCGTCACCTAGAGTGGAGCACCCACAGGGACAGCACTCGAAGAAGAGCTAATTTTCCTTTAAGGTTCTGTTTGAACGTTAGGTTTCAAATGAACCCCAAACCTGTAAGTGAAACTTATGGAAAATAAAACTATGCAAACCTTAAACACAGCTCTACAAAGGACCAGGAAGATCTCACTCTGCTACCTGCCTAACTAAACCATTTTGTAAATTTCAAATGTCTTTGCTGCTTTCACATCTCCAGGTGAAGGTAGCAAATGTACTCCTCAATCCAGAGACCCTTACCAGTCCTGGAAGACAAGGGCTGTTATTTATTTATTTGATCTTAGCATTTTAGAAGCATTTAAGATTAGAAGGTCCCTATCCTAAGGCATTTACACTCATTTGATTTTTCTTAACCTACCTCATTTGTGAATCCATTCACCTAGCACTGAGCTACCTTTTTGTCAAGTCTATCACTAAAAGTTGGACAAGTGGATGATATGTGAACTGGGATGTATGATCCTGAAAAATATAACAGAAAACTCCTCTATGGGTTTTACAAAGAATGAGCCAAAATAATTGAGTCTTTTTAATGAGTATCTCTGAATCTGGGTACTTCATGGCCCCAAGTACCGTAGGTATCTGAGTCTCACAAACATTAACAAATGAATCCTACAACACCTGCATGAAGAAGGAAGTCCTATATCCCCATTTTATAATGCAGGGGAAGTGAAGCACAAAGGATAAAATTTTCAAAATTGCCTAAGTGAGTTAGGAGCCTAAATCCCACTTTCAGAAATGATATAGGCATATTGACACCTAGGTCCCATTTACTTTCAATAGGACTGAGGTTCCAAAATGCCTTATGACATATGTTCTTGAAAATTTTGCCCAAATATATTAAGGGTGAAAACCTGGCTCAAGAGAAGTCAATGACAAAACTCCTATGACTACATTCATATAAGATTACACTCTATATCCAGGAAGTGCCACGTTTCTAGAGTCCCATTCCAGTGCCTTAATCCCAAGACCATCCTCATCACTACTTGTTGTTCTTAAATTTTCAATAAATTACTCTTCTCTCCAGAGATATTTTTATTTGGTGATATGTATGACCAGATGTAGATACAACCTGTACTTCTCCTTTGTCAGCTGTTAGAGATGTTGAAAATAGTGCAAATGAAGCAGAACCAAGACCAGCAACTTTAATAGCTAAACCAATAACATACGTAATCAGCCATAGCAGGTAGCTTCTTCCTGCCTGGGAGAAGCATCATGGAAATATAATATGAAGTTTAATGAGACAAATGAGTTAATTCTTTTGTTAAGGCATAGAAATACATTAGTGTTACTAGTGTACACTAATGAGATTAATAAAATAACCATATTGCACAGTTAGTGAGATAATAAGTCACCCAAAAGGGATTATCGTTCTCCAGATCATTTTGGAGGCTAGTAACATCTCAGTGGTGGAAAAGAAAGCATTTATAATTAGGAAAGCTAGTTTCACATCTTTTCTGAGATCACATGAGACTTCCCT
Organism: Gopherus flavomarginatus; assembly: GCF_025201925.1. Taxonomy (NCBI): domain Eukaryota; kingdom Metazoa; phylum Chordata; order Testudines; family Testudinidae; genus Gopherus; species Gopherus flavomarginatus. Next base: position 119,765,631 of record NC_066619.1, read on the forward strand.
GCAGTGGGGAGTGAAGTACAAACTCTTTGACCAAAAGAGCTAGTAATTTATGACAAGAATCGGGAAGTAGCCAGGGAGAAAAGTCTCCCACTCCTGTTCCTCTTGAAGTGAGATGCCATGAAAGGTTGCAGTAATGGCAAGGAGTTTATCCCTACAGAATTTTGGGTTTTCAGTGCTCCCAGGGGTCACTGAATCTTTGTTAAAAGGGGTTAAAGATAGTTTTCCTAGAAACGTGTTTCTTACAGATGGGGCGAAATAGTGCACTTTAGAATTAGACTCTTCACATTTGAAAAAGAAAAGAGAAGGGCAACAGCAACTACCACTCAATGTATATTTCCTAAAAAGACTTTGTTCCTAAAAACAAGGGCACCTACAGAGTATTCTGCTTAAAGAAGTATCTTAAAGGTGGGCGGCAGACCGTTTCCACAGTGCACAGGGCCCCAAAATTCTTTAATTCAGCACCGTGCACTATGTAAAGACTTGAATTACAGAATCACATGCTATTTTTCAAACAGGACTGCAGCCTGATTTAAAGCACAAGATAGGTCTGCTCTGAGAATTAAGCAGGGCTGTGTAGTAAAGGAGGCTGTTCTCTGTAGCAGGGGTTCTCAACCTTTTTCTTTCTGAGGCCCACCCAACATGCTATAAAAACTCCACCGCCCACCTGTGCCACAACAACTGTTTTTCTCCATATAAAAGCCAGGGCCAGCATTAAGAGGTAGCAAGCAGTGCAGTTTCCTGGGGCACCATGCCATAAGGGGCACCATGAAGCTAAGTTGCTCAGGTTTCAACTTCAGTCCAGGTGTTGGGGCTCAGGGCCCAGGCTGCAGTCCTGCGCAAAAGGGCTTTGGCTTTCTGCTCTAGGGAGTTTAATGCTGACCCTGCTTAACAGACCCCCTGAAACCTGCTCGTGGCCTCCCAGGGGGCCCTGGACTCCTGGTTGAGAACCACTGCTCTATAGGGCCCTTACCTCATTTGTTGCAGAAGTTGGAAAGTGTGCAGTGAATGAGGGAGGGGTGTGCAAGAAGGAAAAAGACAGAGACCTTGGCTACACTGGCGCTTTACAGCACCGCAACTTTCTCGCTCAGGGGTGTGAAAAAACACACCCCTGAGCGCAGCAAGTTACAGCACTGCAAAGCGCCAGTGTAAATAATGCCCCAGCGCTGGGAGCGTGGCTCCTAGCGCTGCAAGCTAATCCCCACGGGGAGGTGGAGTACCTGCAGCGCTGTCTCCCAGTGCTGGCGCTGCGACCACACTCGCACTTCAAAGCGCTGCCGTGGGAGCGCTCCCACGGCAGCGCTTTGAAGTTGCAAGTGTAGCCATACCCTCTCTGGGTTAAGACAGTTGAAGGCTGCCCTGGACAAGTGGATTCCATTCCTGTGTCTGCCACAAAGTTCCTACGTGGTGCTAGGCAAGTCACTTAAACCAAACTTTTCATAGGTGGTGTGACAAAGTTCCTCCTCTACTTTGGTGGGTCCTGTGCTTCTTGGTGAATTTACTCACCTCACAGATTCACCCTGTGGGTTGGGAAACAGCCCAGAGACCTTCTCCTCTGGTAGAAGCCACAGTCCAGGTCAATTCCTCCTGTGTCTGATCAGGAGTTGGGAGGAATCTGGGCTCGCCCTGTATTCCGGGTTCCAGCCCAGGCCCTGTGAACTGCAGCTATCTAGAGTGCCTCCTGGTACAGCCGTGCGACAGCTACAACTCCCTGGGCTACTTCCCCATGGCCTCCTCCCAACACCTTCTTTGTCCTCACCACCAGACCTTCCTTCTGATGTCTGATAACACTTGTACTTCTCAGTCCTCCAGCAGTATGCCTTCTCACTCAGCTTCTTGCACACCTCTTACTCCCAGTTCCTCTCACACACACACTTCCTCTTCCCTGGCTCCCCCTGGCCTGACTGGAGTGAGCCCTTTTATAGGGGCCTTAAGTAGAGTCAGGTGCTTAACAGCCTCACCTGACTCTTAGCAGGTTAATTGGAGTCAGGTGTTCTCATTAGCCTGGAGCAGCCCCTGCTCTGGTCACTCAGGGAACAGAAAACTGCTTATCCAGCGGCCAGTATATCTACTACTCTGCTGTTCCCAACTGGCCTGGGTCTATCGCAGTGATCACTAATTATGTGTTCTTCATTTTCTGGGTGCCTGACTTGTGATCCTGGGGTCTGATTTGTAGAAGTGCTGAACACTCACAGCTGTAACTGGAGTCAACAGGAGCAGTGTTCTGAACAGATCAAGTGCTGCAGAATGCTACATACTCTGAAAAATCACATACTAAGGCTTGGTCTACAGTAACAATTAGGTCGACCCAGGTACATCACTTAGGGATGTGAAAAATCCACATGCCCGAACAACATAGTTAAGCTGACCTAACCCACAGCGTAGACAGCACTAAGTCGATACCAGAATTCTTCTGTTGACCTAGCTACTGTCTGTTGGGGAGATGATGGGAGAATGTAGGTAGTGTCTACACTGAAGTGCTATAGTGGCGCAGCTGCAGCATTTCAAGTGCTGCAAAGCCCTTAGTGTCTCAAATTGGGCACCAACAATTAGTGGATACTTTTGTGAGACTCAGCTTTCCATCTGTAAAATGAGGATAATACAACTCCCTCATCTCATGGCGGGGAGGGTTGAAGATCAAATAATTAAGATTTGGGAAGCTCTAAGATGCTACAGTGATGAGTGCCGTAGAAAAACCCATGAGGAAATTAACAGTTGTGTCTTCAGAGCACGGTTTGAAATGAACGCAATGAATAAGGTCTGGGGCCACACGCTGAACAATGAGAAAAAAACAAAATATTGATAGTTGCCCAAGCACCATCCATGCTGTGCACTGAATGCAGTACATGGAAAAAATAGTGTGTGATCATGTACTTAAAGACTCTCATAATGCACATGTACACAGGGCTGAATGAAGGTTTACGCGCAGCCTTAATTCTAGCATTGCCTCACTTCTGAGTGCTTGGGTTTGCAACCGTAATAGCATTAGTTTAACTTGTACTTTTTAAACTGAGGAGAAAAAAAAAAAAACAACTCTTCAAACCAAAGCTGCTGTCTTTCACTGACTATACTGGGAACAACTTCTCTGGCAGTTCAGATTCATGAAGCCCTCCATGTGCATCCCTGGAAATCTCAAGACACTTAACAGTAACATCGAGGTGAGCAAATACAAAATGATCTGTCTCTGCCAGAGAGACTGGAATTGTGAAGACAACCTTGTAAATGTTCTTACTGTTCTAGTGCAGTACTTGTACTTCCTTTATGAACAACTGTGTGATGTCTGTAGGCACCAAGCCGCCCTTGGAAGCGGCATGTGTCATCTTCAAGGTCATATCCCAAAACAAAATGGTAAGAAACTGACAAGCAATGCACTACAGGCTTCACAAAGCTGAAGTCTCAGCACACTGGATGCATTTTAGGCCTGAGCTGATGAGTATAAAGTGCAAGCAAGTCTGATTTAAAGACATGTTCTCTTTTGTGCCCCCTTTCCCACTCCCGAGGGAGCAATCGCTAAGACCAAAAGTTTTGCTTACAGCATTCAGAAGTGAAATGTATCCTACAGCAGAGATTCTGGGCAATGTCTTTTATACCACATCAGTGCCAAACCCAGTCCTCAGCAACCAGCCTGTGTAGCTGGGTTGTGTGCCAGAGAAATGAGCATGGCAGGAAGGAAGCTGGAGGGCGTCCAGGTGAGTTGCTGTTCTGTTGCTACCACTGCCCCTCCACAGGGTTATGGGGAGGATCAGAGGGTTCACATAACAGCATATGCCCCAGCACTATACTGTCACAGAGGGACTCACTGTGGAACTGGATTCTGTGCCGGGCATGCAAGCTACACCTTTTGCAGAACCTCTCCCCTTATACTGGAGTCTCGTCTCACACATAGCTTTGGGTAGGATTCACCCTATAATGTGGGCTGTGTTGAGGTGAGTACCGAGGGAGTAGCTGAAGGTTTTTATGACTTTAGCCATAACCTATGGCATTTGAAAGCATCCTTTTATCCATGCAGGAAATTCAGGCTAACCCTTTACAGTGTACGGGAGGGAGGCAGGGAAGCAAGAGAAAAAGCTTTATGTTAAAAGACTTTGACAGGACTAATGAAACATAAGTCATGGAGACAATTATTTTATTATTATTTGAAGGTCCAGCCACAGAAGTTTACAGTTTAGTAATTGCACGGTTTTACTTTGGCAACGTGTCTATTTGTGCCACAATGCCAGCCAGGTCAAACCCACAAAGGCCATCATACACTAGTGAATACAAACTACTGCCACATTGCTTTTTGCCCCTTGGTCACAACATCTCTGGCACCAGGAAAAAGTTTGGCCTTCTTCGTGGCACTCCTTTAATTGTACACAAACCAAAGACTAACCTCATCCACAAACTAGAGAAAACCACTGTGGCACAATACAGAAGAAACCTTCTTTCCTAAACCACACCCAACTTGCTGTACCATCTAGAGGAAGAAGAGGTGCTGGATTAAGGTATCAACTCTATAGGCCCAGACATGAAATCCGAGCACTTTGCGTTACATGATGGGAGTTACATTTCAGCTTTCATTTTAAAATAATAAATTTCTAGGCCTCATGGTTGTATAGAAAAACTTGAAAATATGACCATAGTGTAAAAGATACCGGGACATCTGCCTGAGTCTGCAGACAGAGTTTAACAATAGCTCTGAGAAGGGTGACTTGCCCTCATGCATCTCAATGGGGCATTTCCTGCAAGACCCCATTGCTCCAGGGTGGAGGGAGGGAAAGCATGCCAGTATCACCCCTGAGGAGTCTATGTATGGCAGGAAGAGAAGAATTTAGTGGATCTGACCTACCCACCCAAGCTGATACAACCTGGTTGCTGGGATAAGTACTGGAATGCCAATCTGCTACTGTGCCTCTGAGAACAAAGAAGGAATTCCTGAGGTCACTTGGAGAGGAGAAGGCCTCATGCAGCTGCCCCAGCCACTTTGGCAGGAGAAGGGGCTCCCTGCACTGCTACTCCAGGTGGAGGCAGGGACACGGCCCAAGACTGGGGCCATGTGTGCGTGAGGCCATTGACTGCCTTAATCTAGCCCTGGTTGCTAAAACAAGGCCAGGAAGGTGTGGTTCTTCATTGCAGAAGGCAGAGAAACTTAATGTAATAACTGGGATGCTCAAAAGATATACTCAAGGAGTGTCAGTTCGCAATCAGAGTCTCAGTTACTGCAAGGTGAACAATCTGTTTCCTGTTATTTCAATTATCAAGCCCATCACATGAGCAAGAACTAGAACCTGGCACAGGATTTTCTCCAGTATAAAACTGAATATGAACTGAGGTTTTCTTTCTGCAAGCAGCAGTTCATAAAGATCTTTTAAAATTGACCCACTACTCATATTTTGACCAATAAGTATCTAGGTACTTATGTGACATCATCACCAGAGTATCTTAGCTCCTCACATTTATTAATGGATCTTCTCCACTGTCATAACCTCTATCTGTTTATGACACGCCCCACAAATTGCAGACAGTGCGGAAGCTCACTGGCGGCTATTTCCTCCTAGAACTTTAAAATAAACAGATTAATACAACACATGCACCTTTACATATACCACTAAGTATATAACTAACAGACTTCTACATTTTAAGAACACTTTTTAACTACTGGATTCTAGGAAACTCTCACGGGAGAGTGCATCCGCTACTTTGTTAGAAGCTCCTGAGACGTGCTGAATTTCAAAATCAAAATCTTGGAGAGCTAAACTCCAACAAAGAAGTTTCTTGTTGTTCCCCTTGGCAGTATGAAGTCACTTTAGTGCAGCATGGTCAGTTTGTAGCTGGAACCGCAGTCCCCAAACATATGGGCGTAGCTTTTCCAGGGCGTACACAATGGCGTAGCATTCCTTTTCACTGACTGACCAGTGACTTTCCCTCTCAGACAGTTTCTTGCTGAGAAACACGACAGGATGGAAGTTGTGATCCGTTGCTTCCTGCATGAGAACTGCTCCTATACCACGCTCAGATGCATCCGTGGTTACTAGGAATGGCTTGTCAATGTCCGGGGCCCTGAGCACAGGGTCAGACATGAGCGTTGCCTTAAGCTGGGTAAAGGCCTTTTGACACTCATCAGTCCAGTTAACTGCATTTGGCTGGGTCTTTTTGGTCAGGTCGGTCAGTGGGGCAGCGATTTGGCTGTAGTGTGGTACAAATCGCCTGTAGTACCCGGCCAAGCCTAAGAAGGATTGGATCTGTTTCTTTGACCTTGGGACAGGCCACTTTTGGATAGCATCCACCTTGGCCTGTAGGGGATGGTTCCTCGACCCACCTGGTGCCCCAGGTAAGTCACTCTGTTTTGGCCTATTTGACACTTTTTGGCCTTAACAGTTAGTCCGGCCTGCCTGATGCGCTCAAAGACCTTTTCCAGGTGTAGTAGGTGTTCGGGCCAGGAGTCTGAAAAAATGGCCACATCATCGAGGTAGGCAACTGCATATTCGCCCAGTCCTGCTAGTAGACCATCTACCAGCCTCTGGAAGGTGGCGGGTGCATTTCACAGCCTGAAAGGAAGGACATTACATTCATACACCCCCGCATGGGTGACGAATGCTGACCTTTCCTTGGCAGGTTCATCTAGCGGTACTTGCCAGTACCCCTTGGTTAAGTCTATTGTAGAGATGAACTGGGCACGTCCCAACTTCTCCAATAGCTCATCGGTGCGTGGCATTGGATAGTTGTCCGGACCAGTTACTGCATTTAGCTTACGGTAGTCCACGCAAAAGCATATTTCCCCATCTGGTTTGGGTACCAGAACCACTGGAGATGCCCATGCACTGGTAGATGAGCGGATTATACCCCTCTGTAGCATGTTCTGGATCTTCCGTTCTATAGCAACTTGGGCATGAGGAGACACCCGGTAGGGTGGGGTTCTAATGGGGTGAGCATTACCTGTGTCAATGGAGTGGTATGCCCGTTCAGTCCATCCTGGGGTGGCTGAGAACAATGGGGCGAAGCTAGTGCACAGCTCCTTGATTTGTCGCCGCTGCAGACGTTCCAGGGTGGTTGAGAGGTTCACCTCTTCCACGCCATCGTCTTTTTTCCCTTCATAGTAGACACCGTCAGGCCACTCAGCATCATCTCCCTGGACTGTAAACTGACAAACCTGTAAGTCTCTGGAATAGAAAGGCTTGAGAGAATTAACATGGTACACTCTGGGCTTTAGTGAGGAATTGGGAAATGCTATGAGGTAGTTCACAGTTCCCAGGTGCTCTTGGACCGCAAATGGCCCTTCCCATGATGCTTCCATCTTATGGGCCTGTTGCGCCTTCAAGACCATAACCTGGTCTCCTACCTTGAAGGAACGTTCTCTGGTATGTTTATCATACCAGGCCTTTTGCTCTTCCTGAGCATCCTTTAGGTTCTCTTTAGCAAGGGCTGAAGAGTGTTGGAGGGTGCTTTGTAGGTTGCTTACAAAGTCCAGAATGTTAGTTCCTGGAGAAGGCGTAAACCCCTCCCATTGCTGCTTCACCAACTATAATGGCCCCTTAACCTCGTGACCATACACAAGTTCAAACGGTGAAAACCCTAAACTGGGATGTGGTACAGCCCTGTAGGCAAACAGCAATTGCTGCAACACTAGGTCCCAATTATTGGAGTGTTCGTTGATGAATTTACATATCATGGCTCCCAAAGTTCCATTAAACCTTTCCACCAGGCCATTGGTTTGATGGTGGTACGGGGTGGCAACCAAGTGGTTCACCCCATGCGTTTCCCACAGTTTTTGCATGGTCCCTGCCAGGAAATTAGATCCTGAATCAGTAAGGATGTCGGAGGGCCAACCTACCCTGGCAAAAATGTCTGTTAGGGCCAGGCACACAGTGTTAGCCCTGGTGTTGCCTATAGCTACTGCTTCCGGCCATCGGGTAGCAGAGTCCACGAAAGTCAGTACATACTGCTTTCCTCTGGGTGTCTTTTTTGGGAAAGGACCCAGAATATCCACAGCTACTCGCTGAAATGGGACCTCAATTATGGGGAGTGGCTGGAGAGGGGCCTTGACCCGGTCTTGAGGCTTTCCCACTCTTTGGCATACCTCACAAGACCGGACATACTTGGCAACGTCCTTGACCATCCCCTCCCAGTGGAAGGACTTCCCTAACCGGTCCTTGGTTCTGTTCACCCCAACATGGCCACTGGGATGATCATGGGCTAAGCTTAAGAGCTTCCCCCGGTACTTAGTTGGAACCACCAACTGTTTTTGCGGCTGCCATTCTTCCCGGTGTCCACCAGAAAGAATCTCCTTGTATAAAAGTCCTTGGTCTATAACAAACCGGGATCGATTAGAAGAGCTGAGAGGCGGTGGGGTGCTCCGTGCCACCGCCTACGCTTTCTGAAGGCTGTCATCTGCTTCCTGCTCAGTCTGGAACTGTTCCCTTGAGGCTTGGTCCCTCTGGAAGCGATGTAGGTGATGGGGTTGTTTCCGTTGCTGGTGAACCGCTCTCCGCTGGTGCACCTGAGGGTATTTCAGGCTCTGGCTGAGCCTTTTGGGTATGGCTGTCTGTTGCTTCTGCCAGTTTTGGCTCGCTGGCGCCATCTGGCGTTGAGTTTGAAGATGTGGTTGCAATTGCTGGTGCTGGTTGCTGTTCCAGTTCCGGGCCTGGGACTGGAGGTGCTGTGGCTGTTTCAGTGATTGGCATGGAATCCGGGTCCACTACCTCTGTCTGGGTCTCTGGTAACACAGACGGGGCGTCTGTGGATGGCTCAGGAACAGGAATGGGTCTGGAAGCTTGCCTGGTTTGGCTACGTGTAACCATTCCCACTCGCTTGGCCCGCTTCACCTGGTTGGTCAAGACTTCCCCCAGTAGCATGGGGGTAGGATAATTGTCACAGACTGCAAAAATCCACATTCCTGACCAGCCTTTGTACTGGACAGGCAGTTCAGCTGTAGGCAAGTCTACAGCTTGTGACATGAAGGGGTAAATTGTCACTTGGGCCTTTGGGTTGATGAATTTGGGGTCTACGAAGGATTGGTGGATAGCTGACACTTGTGCCCCCGTGTCTCTCCACGCAGTAACCTTCTTTCCGCCCACTCTCAAATTTTCCCTTCGCTCCAAGGGTATTTGAGAGGCATCTGGGCCTGGGGATCTTTTGAGTGATGGTGGTGTAATGAACTGCACTCGGTTGGTGGTCTTTGGGCAGTTGGCCTTGATATGTCCCAGTTCATTACACTTAAAGCATCTTCCATCTGATGGGTCACTGGGTCGAGGTGAGTTACTGGAGACTGGTGAGGTGGAAGAATAGGGCATCTGTGGCTTTACTTGGGTTGTATGTGGGGTCTTTGGCTGTCCTCGGTTGTAGGGTTTATGGTCGGTGTGCCCCCTGGGATATTCGTTCCCCTTGACAGTAGCTTTTTTGCTTTCTGCCACTTCCATCCATCTGGCTCCAATCTCCCCCACCTCAGCAAGATTTTTGGGTTTTCCATCTTGTATGTACCATGTGATGTCCTCAGGAACACCATCCAAGAACTGCTCCATTTGTATGAGGAGGTGCAGTTCTTCCAACGATTTAACATTGTGTCCTGATATCCAGGCCTCATAATTTTTCCCAACGTAGTAGGCGTGTTTGAGAAATGACACATCTGGTTTCCACTTTTGGGTTCTGAAACGCCGACGGGCATGATCCGGGGTTATCCCCATTCTGTATCTGGCCTTGGTTTGAAAAAGTTTATAGTCGTTCATTTGCTGCTAAGGCATTTCAGCTGCCACCTCTGCTAAAGGTCCACTGAGCTGTGGCCTCAATTCTACCATGTACTGGTCTTCAGGGATGCTGTACCCAAGACAGGCTCTTTCAAAATTTTCCAAGAAGGCCTCGGTGTCATCGCCTGCCTTGTAGGTGGGAAATTTCCTGTGCTGTGGAACAATCATTGGCGCAGGGTTGTTAGGGTTGGCTGTGTTTTGCTTAGCCTTTTCTAATTCCATGGCCTGTCGGTGGGCTTCCCTCTGGAGTTCCAGCTGTTTTTGGTGGTCTGTATCTTTGGCTTCTTGCTCTCTTTTGTAGGCCGCCTCTCTTTCTCTTTCTCTTAGTTCCATCTCTTTTTGTTTTATTTCCAGTTGTCGCCTGTGTTCAGCTTCTTTGAATTGTTCTTCTGCTTTCCTTTTTTCCTTGGAAGTCATGGTTCCTGTTTTCTTGTGTTGGGGTGCCCTCTGGTGTTTGTTGTCTGAACTGCAGGTTCTCTGTTGCCTCCTGGGGTCTGCCTAGCAACAGTGCCTTTTTCCCTTTCTTCCTCTAGTTAATCTTTTAAATGTAAAGTAAACCAGAAAAACCACTTTATTTGCATGTGTATAGTGCTGGTAATTGCCCCCTAATGGGAGTGCTATTGTCTGACAAAGGACCCGTAATAGCTTCTTAAATGTTTCTTGCTTAATATGCAAGCCACAACTGCAAGAGAGAGCAGAGAAAAAAAAATTCTCTCTGGTTCCTTTTAAAAATCAAACTGTCTCTGCTTAAAAGCCCCTAGCAGAGAAAAGAAAAATATAATATTCCTACTGGCTTCTGGATTCTATCTTTCTCACAAATGCTGCCACCATATCATAACCTAGTCCCAGATTTGGACCTTAGCGTCCAAAATATGGGGGTTAGCATGAAAACCTCCAAGCTTAATTACCAGCTTGGACCTAGTAAAGCTGCCACCACCCAAAAAATTAGAGTGTTTTGGGGCACTCTGGTCCCCCCAAAAACCTTCCCTGGGGACCCCAAAACCCAAATCCCTTGAGTCTCACAACAAAGGGAAATAAACCTTTTCCCTTCCCCCCTCCAGGTGTTCCTGGAGAGATACACAGAAGTAAGCTCCGTGAATCTAAACAGAGGGATTCCACCCTCCCCCTTTCCAGCCTTGGAAAACAGAAGTACCGAGAGCTAATCTCTCTTCCCCCCTCACCCAGAGGGAATGCAAAGTCAGGCTGGTAAATCTAACACACACAGATTTCCCCCCTGACTTCTTCCTCCCACCAATTCCCTGGTGAGCACAGACTCAATTCCCTGGAGTTCCCCACTAAAGAAAAACTCCAACAGGTCTTAAAAAGAAAGCTTTATGTAAAAAGAAAGAAAAATACATAAAAAATGGTCTCTCTGTATTAAGGTGACAAATACAGGGTCAATTGCTTAAAAGAAATATGAATAAACAGCCTTATTCAAAAAGAATACAATTCAAAGCACTCCAGCAACTACACACATGTAACTACAAAAAACCAAACCTATCTTTTTGTACTTACAACTGGGAAACAGAAGATTAGAAAGCAGGAAATAGAGAAATCCTTCCCATAGCCGAGAGGGACAGATACCAGACAAAGGACTCAGACACAAACTTCCCTCCCCCCAGATTTGAAAAAGTCTTGTTTCCTGATTGGTCCTCTGGTCAGGTGTTTCAGGTTACTTATTTCCAGGTGAAAGAGACATTAACCCTTAGCTATCTGTTTATGACATCCACACAATGTCTTTGTGAGATAGGGAATCCTCAATCCCATTTTATGGATGGAGACCTGAGGTGCAGGGTAGATTAAGTAACTTTACCAAAGTCACATAGAAGATCTGTGGCTGATCTGGGAATCAATCCCAGTTTATTCCCTATCCACTACACCGGTGGTTCTCAACCAGGGGTCCAGGGCCCCCTGGGGGGCCATGAGCAGATTTCCAGGGGTCCACCAAGCAGGGCCAGGGTTAGACTCCTTGGGGCCCAGGGCAGAAAGCTGAAGCCCCGAGCCCCACCACCCAGGGCTGAAGACGAAGCCTGAGCAATGTAGCTTCCACAGGCAATTATAGACTCATAGACTTTAAGGTCAGAAGAGACCATTATGATCATCTAGTCTGACCTCCTGAACAACGCAAGCCACAGAATCTCACCCACCCACTCCTGTAACAAACCCCTAACCTATGTCTGAGTTATTGAAGTCCTCAAATAGTGGTTTAAAGACCTCAAGGTGCAGAGAATCCTCCACCAAGTGACCCATGCCCCACGCTGCAGAGGAAGGCAAAAAACCTCCAGGTCCTCTGCCAATCTGCCCTGGAGGAAAATCCCTGCATCCTACCCCCTAATGCGGCCCTGGCTTTTATATGCAGAAAACCAGTTGTTGTGGCACACGGAGCCAGGGAGTTTTTATAGCATGTTGAGGGGGGCACCTCAGAAAGAAAAAGGTTGAGAACGCCTGACCTACATCGTCCCCTTTCTCTTTTTATATGATGAATAAAAATAGACACCTATGTGTTGAATTCATGATTACACAAAAGTGTTCCTGGATCACTCAGTAAGCCAGGCTCTTTCAAACAACCAGCATTTTTAATACAGTCAAACTCCCACCAGGGTTAATCCTGTCTCCTCTTCCACATCTACAAAATGTTCCCAGGATGCAGCAGGTCTAGGCCAGTGTGTGAGGAGCCTGTTAGCAGTCCACTTTCCCCACATGCCATGGAGCCGATCTCAGTCACAAAGGTATGTGGTCTTTGGAGGCATCTATGACTACTTAGCCCAAACCCTGCAAGCCTGGATCAGCTGGCACAGGCCAGCCACAGGTGTCTAATTGCAGTGTAGACAAACCCTGAGTGACTCTACTGCTGCTACGTACTCTGAGGGGACCATTGTACTTGTCCTTGCAACAGGAAATGTGGGGGAAATGTCGGCCCTTAAGAATGATGTCATGCAGTATGGTGTTCAAGAGCACATAGGCATTTACATTGAAGGGCCTTTCAGATTTCCTGAGAGAGGATGTACTCTGTCAAGAGAAATGAAATTCCAAATACACATCTGCTTTGTAAGCCAGCAAACCCTGAACCCCTGCAACCCATAAACGACACATGAATTTGAAGCATGGAGATTTCTTTCATCCAATATTCAGGATATTTCCAGCTTTAGGTTTACAAGCAAAGGGTGAATATTGAGCAGATTTGCAGCCTTGCCGTCAGAATGGCAATGCAGAGCTCTCAGTCAAGAGTAATGTTTAACCAATAATGTTGGGTTAATGAAGATAAAATGTTCAGCCAATCATATCTCCATTCTGCGCTTAGTGACATGAATCAAAGCTTTAGATAAACGGGCTTGTGCGTTCAAAACTTCATCAATCTAATAATCTTCTGCAGGACTTTGTTTGTCATTTGCTACATGCGACCTCAGAAGAATAGTATACACAGAAGATGACATATTTGGAAAAAATATGAGCTTGTTAATTAGGGAGTCGGCAGGAAATACAGTTTGCATGTTGCTGAAAGGGCAGGCAGGGGCTTCTCTAACACTGAAAGATAGATTTTAAAAAGTAAGGGTAAAATAATTAACACTTACTTGCTAGAAATCTCTTACTATAAGTGTGTGTGTTGTCTGTATGCACACAATCCACTTGGCTTACGGGTTATCCATGTGAACATCCCATGAATACACTTTTGTGCTCTATCCAACTTAGAACAGTCTGGTTCATAATGGCTATCAAATTAGTTTGAACTAAAAAAGTATTGTTTGTTTGTTTTTTCAACCGAAACAATTCGGCAAATTCAACACAAATTGGTGAAAAGTTTCAGTTAACCTAGAGCTGCATTTTTCAGCAAAAACATTCCAGATGAAAAATTTCACCCAACAATACCTAACAGCACTTCAGGTCCATCCACCCTCCCGATGAATGCCAACAATTTCAATGTACAATTTAACATAATTTACATGAAGTTGTTGTCATCAAAAAGGTCTTGGTACAATCCTAACTGTATCTCTCTATGTTGTAATACTTACCTATTACAGCATTTTCTCTCCAATGATGTCGTATTTTCCTTTATTAAAGTGCCAATATTATTTTATTTTACTCAATCCCAGGGAAAAGATGTAGGGAGTGAAAGTTTTAGATGAAAAGCTTTCATTATGTTAAGTGCTTAGGAGGAAGCTCATGTGAATATGGAGAGAAAATAGCAATATTTCATTTCCATCCCTTTATTTCTGCAGAGTGACTGATTTCAATGTCAACAGCTTAACGAGGCTGGACTATGATTTGATGCTCAAATGCATAATAATGAGAAAAGAATGTGACTTGAATTGCCTATATAATTTTGACTTATTTATTGGCATTTTATTTAAATCAAATGACTGCTGTTTAAAAAAAAATAAATAAGGGCCTGATCCAAAGAAGTCAATGGAAAAAACTCCCTTTGATTTCAACGGGCTTTGGATCAGACACTGAGGGTTTTTCTTTCTGGGGACTGTAGAAGCAGACTGCTGCCTTCTTTCCATCGGGTTAGGTGTTACTTACATGTCTCAATTTCCATTTAAAAGTTTTCCTCTATTCTTATACAGGGGATTTTTAAGGCCTCTGGAGTAAAGATTGCCCCATACCAATGTGAAAACCAGACAATTTTACAGAGATGATTTATTTTCTATTAGTGTTTCAGTCACAGAAGGATTTTGCAGGGGTTACACACTGAATCAGTAAGCAGCAGAAACTCTCCTCATATACGGTATTCAGAGTTCCCCTATCATTCTCACCTCTCAACTCCCTTAGCTGTTACGTATTACTTCTCCCAGGATTCCCTCATTTCTGTGCTCTGGACACTGTCTAGCTGAACTTTTAATTCATCTGAAATCCACTCACTGTATGTGCAAAGCACAGCAGTTCTAGGATGGATTCATATTTGTTTCAGTTCACGTACACTAGTGAGTTTACTCCAAGCTTCAGGTTTGAACAGAACCGAAAATTAAAGTAAAAACTGGCCAGACTTGTAGTAACTCATATCACAGTCCTGTTCAGTGAGAATGAAATTCATAATACTGCATTTAGTTTGATTAATCAGACGTCATGTGAGTGGTGGGATTTTGGAAGGGAAAATTCAACCCACCCTCAACTCAGGGCATGGTGCTTCTATATGACCTCAATTTCCAATTCTCCAGCTAGAGCTCCTTTGCACAGTGCAGTAGATCAGCATCATCAAAGACCTTATAGTCCTACCCCCATTTCTGTCTCACTGCTGCAGTATGCTGGGCTAACGCAGAGATTCCTTCCACCGCTGGCAAAGCCTCACTCGACTAACAGACCCCTCGCCCCACAATTCCACTCTAGGGTCCAACTGGTGCAGTGGGGCTTGTGCAGACCCTCCACATCTGGGTGAATTTCATCCTTATTGAGTCATTCATTCATGATGTGATGCTGGCAGGCCAGATGACAGATTTTGTCCAGGCTGCAGGCATTAGCTAAGAACTAACAACCTCATATCTGAGGACCAGACCAGGTCAGCTGTATGTTAGTTTTCCTCAAAATAGGTAGAAGGTACATAAGTATGCATTTAGTGTTTAGACTCTATGAAATGTTTGTACGTTGCTGCATGTATTAATCTCACTTATAATATCTATATCCCATGTTATCAGGTAATATTTAAGTGTTTGCTCTGTAACTGTAAAAGTGTTTGCTTTGAAACTGGGATACCACCCCCCCTTGTCAGGAGAGAAACATTACCAAGCGTGAAATACTAGTTTGCCACAGGAGGTGCTATCATCTGCAGGAGAAAAGAAGGCCACTAAAACACAAAAATACAAAAAACAAAAAAAAACTTTGTTAATTGCTTCCTGTCCTCTTCCCTCCCCCTCTCCCACACCCCATGAAGAGGAGACGTGCATATGAACTCATCCCAACATCTTGAACTCTGTGGGGAAGAGAATAAAAACATCCCTGACAAAAAGAAACTGCATCTTTTTGGCTGTTTGAACTCTGAAGGACCAGAGACTCTAAACTGAAGCCAGAGATCCCCAGTGTCTGCCTCTTTGGTCTGCTCTGAAAGATCTCTGGTACCAATAGATCTGGGGTGACTGGTATCTTGGGATTGGGAGCAACTGATGTGGTGTGATTAAGTGACCTTTTATCACAAAGTCCAGTTTAGGTGGGTGACAGGATAGACTGGAGAGTCTAAGGCTGTCTGTGACTCTATGGTAAGACTGTTACTGTGATCCAGGAGTTCTCATTTGTTACAGGCTTGGTGAAATCTAATTCTAGACCACACTGCCAGTTTGGGGAGCCTGCCCTGTTTCTGACAGTCTGCCCTGAGGTGGGCACTCATGGTTGTGAGCCAGTCCAGACAGCATGAGACATGAGCTAGTCACTAGCCATGCTATACATACATTATTCATGGGGGAGTCAATTTCCATCCATTTGTTCTGGGGATCCTTTCGTACACCATCTAATCATGCTCTGACCTCTATTAACCCATATTTAGTGGGTTACCACAATTATTTCCACACTCCATTTATAATAATTCTACACTCCAAACATCTCCCCTGTCAATGTGATCTCTTATGTTTTTCATCTTTGCACCTCTAGGAGTCTCCTCTATTACATCATCCTTCCTCTTGTCTCACTCATAGAAAATACAAACCCATCACTTCATACAATCTCTTGATGTTATTGTAATGCAAATTCTCAGACTCAGAGAGATAGTATCAATAGCCAGTAAACAAACAGCCAATTGTATTCTTTTTCTAAAACTCATCTCCGCCACTTAAGGTGGGCTGAGTATTAGTAGGTAATACATTTTAAAGAGTCATGACTATTTTCTAGTCTAGGCCCATGTTATTTTCATTATATCTTCAAGGAAGTTCATAGGAGCTGTGAATGCTTGGAAACCTGGGCCATTTATTTAGGTGCCAGAATATGGATTACGGCAGGATTTTCTATAGTTAAGCTTCTTAATCTGTATCTAGACAGCTAAATAAACATTTTCCAAAGCACTAACCACCACACAGCTTCCACGGACTTCTGCAGGGTCTGCGAAGGCTCAGTACTCTTGAAAATCTAACCCCCTTTTTTTTTTTAGGGGCCTAAATATGGAGCCATGTGTTTTCCTTTAGACACCCATCTGGAGCCGTCCCTAGCTATTCTGGGGCCCTACGCAATGCCCACGTGGGGGGCGGGGAGCAGGCCTCTGCAGGGGGGAGCAGGGTGGCTGGCCCCAGACCTCTATGGGCGGGAGGGGGGCTGAGGAGTGGGCCCCAGGCCTCCGCGGGCGTGGGGGAGCGGGGCTGGCTTGAGGGGGCAGGGGGAAATTACTCACCAATGGCTGGGCCTGGGGTCGCTGCGCTTCCACCCCTGGTGAGTGCAGCCCCGGCCCTGCTGCAGAGCTAAGAGGAGTGGGTGCGGGACTGGGTAGGAGTGGGGCACAGCATGGACAGGTGTGCTGGAGAAGAGCCGGAGCAGGGGCTGGAGCAGCACGCAGCTGCGTACTTTGTGTATGGGTAAGGACAGCCCTGCACCCATCTTTGAAAATCCTGGTTTAGATGCCTAATTTAAAAAATGTCAGTCTTAACTTCTGGGGCTGGGATTTTCAAATGATTCTAGGGGAATCTGGTGTCCAATTCCCATTGTATTGTAATGGCCGTTGGGTGAACATCTCCCCAGGGAATGACACTTGCGCACTTTTGTTCCTAAGGGCATATGTATTACCCTGTGCCGGCTAGAATTATAAAGAGGTGTCTTCTCCCACGTGTATATCTGAGCTAGTGTGTCTTCCAAGTTTTTGTTTCTGTCATAAAATAATGAGGAATTTGCCACCTTACTTCCTCATCATTGTCTAAGTCCTGGTCTACACTGGGGGCCTGCAGGGGATCAGTCTAAATTACGCAACTTCAGCTACGTGAAATCGATGTACTTAGATCGACTTACCATGGTGTCTAGTTGACTGCTGCTGCTCCCCCGTCGACTCCGCCTGTGCCTCTCGTGGCAGTAGAGTACAGGAGTTGACAGGAGAGTGTGGGGGGGCCGATTTATGGCGTCTAGACTAGACGCGATAAATCGATCCCTGCTGGATCAATTGCTGCCCGCCGATCTGGCTGGTAGTGAAGACATATCCTGAGTTACATCAACACATCACCCTTATTCTCCTTTTCTGCATATGTCTGGAAGTTTCTTTACCCAGAAGGAAAACTAGCCACTAGCACTATGATTTGAGAGCCAAACAAAAGTCTTTTTAACATGAGTTTGGGATTAAGAAAAGCCATGTTAACAGAAGTTTTAAGGTCCAACCATTGATATCTGATATAAAGGGCCTAGCTGCTTTGTGGTGAGTGTCTCTTGAAAAGTGCTGAGCCCCCTCTAACTTATCACCATTTTAGAAACATTTTTTCCTCTTTGGTGGCTAATGCTTTTAAAAGCCGTAACTGCCCATCTCTGCTGGGGCTACCACCCATCCATAACTCATTGCTGGTGTCAGTAATCAGACAGTGGATCAGATATTCAGCTCTGGTTAGTAACTTCTGAGTGCAAGAGAGGAAAGAGTCTAAAGGGACATGCTCAGCACCATCCTAGTCCACAAAATAGTTAAGAGAACTTTAGAACAGCTATAAACCATGTCAGCTGCCCACAGCCACCAAAGACATTTGGGCATTGATGGAGTATGGAGAGTCCACCACCCAATGTCCCGAAGCAGGGAAGGGAGGTGGCCTTATTATTGTTGTTACTGTGGTAGCATCTAAGTTCTCCAGTCAGGGTTCAAGCCCCATCATACTATGCATTCTACAAATACTTATTTAAAAAAGACAGTCCCTTCCCAAAGAGTTTACAGTCTGGGTTACCAGATAACACAGCAGGTGGATGAGCCAAACACATGAGGGAGAGAAGAGACAAGGTAAAGTAAAGCAAGAATATTTTAGCACAAGGAGCACTGAATTCCACTCAGAGACTCTTCCAGTAGGCAGATCACTGGGTTCGAATCTCCTTTGTACAGAGGGACCAGGGAAAAGCAAATGGAGCTTGGAATCGGGCCCTGTAGACTTACAAAAACATTTTCAAAATGGACTTTTAGCATTCAGAAAAAAACAGATTTCTGTGTGCATCTCTCCCTTTTGCCAGAAAAATATCCCAGTGGAAGTCTGTAACCCTCTCTAACTGCAAAAGGAAAGCACCGAAGAAATCTGTTGTTGGAACACATTGGCTGGCTGGCTTACCATATTATACATTTCTCTGACCTCTGGTTTGAGCAGTGTACTCTTTTCTAAATAGATTCTGCCTGCAAAAAGTTGCTAAGCAACTAGTCCCATATGATCTATTGTCGTTTCAGTAAATGAACCAGGCAGATAAAAGAGAGTTTAGAAACCTAATGGGTTGTAAAAAAAAAAACACTAAACACACACACACAGAATCCAATAATGCAAATACATCAATAATGTGTTTTATCTGAAAATAAATAATTTCTGGAGAAAACAGATGAAGAATATTTGAAGGGACATTTAGCAGAACTGAACGGAAAGGGGATGATCAAATCCTGTCAGAAATGGTGGTTTTTATCAGACCTAGAATCTCTGTCATGTTAATGTATGATTGGTTCCAACCCCTTTGTTGGTGTAGTATATTCTTGTGTGATCTGTCATGCAGTTTTAAGAAGCCACACAGAAGCCATGGTTCATACCTTAGAAGTCTGGCATGATGATTTTTTTCTCTAAATTCAGAGAATGGTGCACTACTTTTCTGATCCTCTTTCTGCTGCACTGTATCTCATGGTGCATTTCTGTCACAGTCTGTTTTGCAGGGTAGGATAATTCAACCAAAAGAATGAAAGGCCATAGCCCTTTGCGTTTTGTTCACTAATTTGAGCTTTGGTAGGAAGCAGTACCTCAAAATGTACCCCATGAATTCGCTTTTAAAGATATGAGCGTCTCCCCAAAGTAGATATAGAATTTGCATTTACAAGTGAACTATGTCCACTCCATTCAGTATTTAGCATATTCCGGGCTTGATTCTCCTCTGACTTACACCAGTAATGGGGTAAAGGCGAAAAGCTGCTCTCATTGCAGTCAATGGGAACTTTGCCATTACTTTCAGTGGTCCTGATTCTCCCATCCTTAATCTTGCTGAGTATATGCTGCAAGCAGTCCCCTGAAGTAAGTGGTACTTATACCAGGGCAACGTACAACTCAGAATGAGTTAGGGGTGACAGAAATGGACCTAATGGGAATACAAATTGGGTCCTATATCCAATGTCACTCCACTGGAATTAGTGGGGTCATTGTGGTGTAAAGCTATTGCAAGAATAGGCTTAGGCCCTCTTCATTGGTGTGCTCTGTCCTCAGGCAGTATCTGGAACAGTCCACTCCATGGCCTGTGGGCTCATTATTAGACTCCCTTCTGATTCTATTTAAGCTTGCGCCATTGCCAGCTCTAAAGATTTTAACCATAGCCATCATTTTGGAGAGCCCATTTTCACTCTGTGTCCACCTGCATTAGGCTGTCATTGTTGGTCAGAAGGGTAAGATAAATGGTAGACTCTTTTGGCACTGAGAAAGAGACCGACACTGAATGTGTCGACACCCTGCTAACCTATGGAAACAAAGTGCTAAGGCTGCCGTCTCATGATCAGGCATGCCATATGCCAGTTTACCACTGCCAAGTCACCAGAGGCCTGATCCAAAGCCCACTGAAGTCAATGGGAGTCCTTCTATTGTCTTCAATGAACTTTGCAGCAGGCTCCATAGCAACTCAACTATTCCACCTCTGTACAATTAAAGACATCAAACTAACTACACTCCAGTCATTTTAAAATTACAAAGGAGCAATGGGCTAGTCTGAGCTAATTACAGACTTCTTGCCGCTTATCACAGGTCATTGACTCTTTAATAATATAGCAAATGGGTTTTTTGTTTTCAATTTGTATCAACCAGGTGCTTACATGTTATTTTTGTGCTTGCATTTCCTTCCTGTTTGCCTTTTCCTGTCACTCTGGCTGATTTTGTTTTCTCTGGATTCAGGAAGGAGATTTCTGCAGTCCTGGGGAAGCTCCAGGGCTAAAAAATGAACTTTCTGTAGAACATTTACTATGTGAAATAAAGCAGAATATGCAAAACATGTTCTTACCGCATGCAAGGGCCATTGGTTTAATACAAAGGCCTGGTCTACACTACGCGTTTATACCGAATTTAGCAGCGTTAAAATGAATTAACCTTGCACCCGTCCACACAACGAAGCCCTTTATTTCGATATAAAGGGCTCTTAATACCAATATCTGTACTCCTCCCCGACAAGGGGAGTAGTGCTGAAATCGGTATTGCCGTATCGGATTAGGGTTAGTGTGGCTGCAATTCAATCAAATGGATGCTCATGGAGGGAGGGAGGGGGGACTGAGGACTCTAGCTATCGCACAGTCCTTGCAGTCTCCGAAAAGCATTTTCATTCTTGGCTGTGCTCCCAATGCCTGAAGGGTCAAAAACATTGTCCTGGGTGGTTCAGGGTATATGTCTCAATTTACCCCCCCTCCCCTCCTGTGAAAGAAAAGGGAAAAAAATAGTTTCTCGCCTTTTTTCAATGTCACCGTATGTCTACTGCATGCTGCTGGTAGACGCAGTGCTGCAGCGCTGAACACAAGCATCCTTTCTCCTTCCTTTCCTGATGGCAGATGGTACAAAAGGGTTGAAAACCATCCTCATCATCCCGTGAGTGCTCCTGGCTGACATCAGTGAGGTCGGCAGGGGGCGCCTGGGCAAAAATGGGAATGACTTCAGGTCATTCCCTTCTTTAAGCTTTGTCTCCTGGACAGGCAGACGGTGCAATAGGCTTGGTAACCATCCTCATCATAGCAGCTGGAGGCTGATCTCCTCTCCCCACTCCCCCTTTCATGTCTAATGAAGATCCTGTACTGCCTGGACTATCATAGCAACAGGAGGCTGCGCTCCTCTCCCCACACCCTTTAATGAGTAATGAAGATTCTGTCCTCCATGGAATATCATAGCAGCTGGAGGCTGCCTCCTCCTCATTTTATCTCACTAAAAAATCAGTGTTTCATACTCCTGCATTCTTTACTACTTCATCACACAAATAGGAGGACACTGCCACGATAGCCCAGGAGGGGTGTGGGAGGAGGGAAGCAACAGGTGGGGTTGTTGCAGGGGCACCCCCTAGAATGGCATGCAGCTCATCATTTCAGCGGGATATCTGGGGCTCTGACCGGGAGTGGCTGTGCTCTCTGGTTCTCTAGTAGACTTGCCCCATATTCCAGGCAGGACTGACTCTATTTTTAGACAAAATATAAAGAAAAGAATGACCTGGGGAGTCATTCCCATTTTTGTCCATGCACCCCCGGCCGACCTCAACGAGGCCAGCCAGGAGCACTCATGACAGCAGCAGATGGTACAAAAGGACTGGTAACCGTCATCGCCAATTTCCAAAGCAGCAGATGTTGCAATAGGGCTGGTAACCATCATCACCAATTTCCGAAGCAGCAGACAGTGCAATAGGGCTGGTAACCGTCTCTGCTACCTTGCAAAGGAAAATTAATGCTGCTGTGTAGCACTGCAGTACCATGTCTGTCAGTAGCATCCAGTACACATACAGTCACAGTGACAAAAGGCAAAATGGGCTCCATGGTTGCCATGCTATGGTGTCTGCCAGGGCAATCCAGGGAAAAATGGCGCAAAATGATTGTCTGACGTTGCTTTCACGCAGGAAGGATTGAGTGACGACATTTACCCAGAATCACCCGCGACACTGTTTTGGCCCCATCATGCATTGAGATCTCAACCCAGAATTCCAATGGGCGGGGGAGAATGTGGAAACTATGGGATAGCTATGGGATAGCTACCCACACTGCAACGCTCCAGAAATTGATGCTAGCCTCGGTACATGGACACACACCACCGAATTAATGTGCTTAGTGTGGCCGTGTGCACTCTATACAATCTGTTTTAAAAAAAGGTTTCTGTAAAATCAGAATAATCCCATAGTGTAAACATACCCAGAGATTCTCAACTGTGGTTAGTGTACCACATGCTGAAGAGAGCTAGCTGGTCACCTAGGGCAAAATCCTGACCCTAATGAAATCCAAAGAAGTTTTGCCATTGACATCAATGGGGCTAAAATTTCACCTGTTTCTCACTGCTAAATCACACTAAAAGAAGCGAAGCATGTCCCAAATGCTCTCCTAATGTTACTTTTCCATGTCAGCAGTATCTGTAGTTCCTACAGAGGTGTTATGTGATGGGCGGAAAAGTGATGAATACAACTTGGAATGTCAGGGGAGATGAGTCCACAAGATAATCTCTTTCTATTCAGATCTGGTCCATGTTATGAAAATGTTGAGAACTCTTGGCAATTTAACAGCATGAGAACCGATGTGCCTGCAACTGTTCACACCAGCCAGAATTTTTCAAACCACCCATACTCATCTAGATACCAAAGTAAGGGGTAGACTTTCCAAAAAGAGTTGGCCATACAGGTGTGTGATGGGAGCCCTTGGCTGCTGAGCAGCTTTGAAAATATGGCCCTTATTTAGCCATATGGGAATTGAACTCTTCTGGAAATCTGGCCCAATAAGACTTTAGTCCCATCAAAGACTTTCTACTGACATAAAATGCCAACTCAAATCTTGAGTGGTTTCTTTTATTTATATCACTACAGTGTTCTGAGATGGAATTATTATATCTGAGTACAATTTGGGTCTATATAGATTTGCATTTTCTGGGTCCCTAACCAACTGTCTCACTCTGACACGCACCCTCTCCATAGAATTCAGAGTAGTTTCAACAGAAGTTTAAGTTTTGGCCCACCTCTTGTTACAGTACATGCTGGCTGTCAGCTGTTTTATTATACGCACACAATTTTCCTATCTAAGGAGCTACAGCAGTGAAAAAAAAATCTGTGCAAGTGAGCAGAATCAGGCCTTGAATCTTGAAGACTATTCATTGTATCTTTTGTTCCCTGCACAGCAAACATAATATGAAGGAACCACATGGACACAATTGGGTTCCACCTAATGGTGTTTACTAACCATATATAGCATAAAAAGCCTAATTTACATTTTACAGCTCTGGCTGATTTCTAAAACATGGAACACAATGAATGCCACTAGAAGGCTAACAACTATTTAAAGGGATACTACCCAATTACTGTACACTACACGATTCTCAAATTGTCTGGTGTTTTTCTCCAAGCAGTCACAGTTTCACATAAGTCCTATGGCCAGAAGATGAAGACCAGAACGAACTCTCTATTTGGTCTATTGATGAAAAGGGAAAAGTGCTAATGGAGAGATCTGCATTTGCATAGGCTACCTACCCACAATTATCTAATCACCACAACTAAGCATCAACTTAGATTTGGGGGACAGAGTATTCTCCCAAGGAGGCTCAGTGAGAGGGAAAAGCGTAAACAACTCATTTCCAAGCAGCTTAGGCCAATGCTTAATTTCTGAAGAAAGGAGGTGCCAGGGATCAAGCAATAATGATGGTGACTTCATGCATACCATATGTGTGAGGTCATGCAGCATGGACGATACCACTTTGTTCTACACCCTCCACACAGCGAAGCCTCGCACACCACTGACAGAAGAGGTGCTATGGCTGAGCCCCAGCAAGCCCCAGTTCAAATTAAGCTCTGCCCAGGAATCTGCTCAAGGGTCTTAAGTAGGGCTGGGCACATTTTTTTGGCCAAAACTCTCTTTGTTGAAAAAAAATGTAGATTTTGGTCATCTGAAATATTTTGTGAATTTGTATCAAATTTGCCTTATTGGTTGGCTTGAAAAAAAATAGACTGAAAAATGTTCACCAATGTGAAATGTTTCATTTCAAGATTTTCAAAATGTTTTTTCCAGTTCAAAATGCCTTTTCCTTTCAAAATGTACTTCAACTTTATTTTAAAAAATGTATTAAAAATACCTGAGAAATGACACAATGTTTTTGTGTTGCATCAAACTAAAGTTCAGTCAGAAGGTTTTTTTTTTAATAACATTTTTTTGTAAAAAGTGTTTCAGGTCAACTCAAAACAACATTTTTTTCAATATTTCAGTACAGCCAGTGAACCAAAATAATAAAAAAATTTATTCACTGAACTTTTAGTCTTAAGTCTTGATTCCCCTCCTGTAGAGACGTCGCAGCCAGAGATGGCTCAGAGGATTTCACGCTGAAAGCCATCACAGAGGGCAGCTGCAAAGCAGAGCTGAGTGAGTTCCAGTGAGGCCCTACCTACCTAGCACCTTCATAAAGCTGAATCACTCATCTGGGTTCCATGGTGGTGCCCCCTGGTAGGACCCGTCAAGCTCCTCCCTTGGGGCTGGAGACAGATCCACACAGAGACTCTTGGATTAGTGCTACTCACTGCTCGAAACTGAGAGTGGGGCTTGGGGGAGGGATGATATGCGGATATGGGATGATTACAGGTGAGACATCCTCGCTGGGGGGTGGGAAGGGAGCTAGACGGACTGCTGCCAGAGTTACTCAGAGAGAAGTGGATATTTTACTCTTTATTTGCATATCTGTTACGTGGCTGGGTTCCTCAAGTTTGTGATTGTGTTCCCTTTCCACTAACAGATTCCCTTGTGAGGAATCGAAGTGATTGCAAGTGGGGAAGTTCTGCCTGTGAGGGGCACCCAGGGAGGTTGTATTTAGCTTTCCCAGGTTTCTGGATGGGTTGGGAGTTCAAGCTGATTTAGCTGTTTGTCAACAGGGATCCCAGATATATTGAACCTGGCCCCCATTGCTGCCACTAACCACTGGCAGAGAGGTTACAACTAGAAAATGCTCCGATTCAGACTACATCCACACTTCGAGCTAGGGTTATGATTCCCAAATTACACTGACACACTCACACTAGCTCTCATTGAGTTAGCATGCTAAAAATCATAGCGTAGCCACAATAGCACAGGCAGCAGTGAATGGCGGCATGGACCAGCCACCCTGAGTATGTACCCATGGGATCCAGTCAGGTTTGTACTCAGGGCAGCTAGTCCATGCTGCTGCTTACTGTGCTACCATGGCTACACCACCATTTTTAGCATGCTAGGTGAATGACAGCGAGCATGAGTATGTCTACATGAGGTGGGAATCACACTTCTTGCTCCAAGGGCAGAAGCAGCCTCAAATATGAAACATTAAATTGAAGCACTAGGAGATAGTTTATAGAGATTGTCCAATGGCAAATGGTGCCCCTGCCTGAGGGGGCAGCTACCGTCCCCCCAACCTTGGTTGCCCGCTCCAACTTTTCATAGGCCTGCATGCACCAATTTCCCCTTCTCCCTCGACTTTGCAGGATACAGTATAATCACCTATAATGCTCTATCTGCTGACACAGCTTTGCTGCCTCCCACAATTTTTCTGAAATGATGCCCCAGAGACAGGTGGGAAATGCGTTTCCCGTTCCATCAGAAATGTTGAGATTTCAATACAGTTTCCCATTCTGAATCAGGACGAAAAGTCAAAATCTCAAATTTTCTCAAACTCAGTATATACTAAAAGTGGTCACTGAAAAATTTCCAACCAGCGCTAGTAGTTTACCTCAGCTGTAAAATATTTATCCATGTGTCTTTGACTCTGTAACTTTAAACACAGCAGAGGTACAAATCTTTGGCTGGGGCTCAATCATGAGAAGTGCAAACCAGTGAGTTTTGAACCAGCAAAGCTCTTAAGCTTATTCTTTACCTGAGGCATGTGACCTGTCCCAGTGAAGTCAATAGGGGTCCTCATGGGCTTAAAAATAGATATGTGTTTAAGCACCTTGCTGGATCAGAACTAGAGTGCTCAGTACTTTGCAGGACCCAGCCCCTGCAGTAAATCAACAGCTCTGTTGAACTCATTGGAGTTATGCTGATAAAGACAGCTGGGGATATGGCCAATAATGTGTGTCAGATAAAATCAACCCCCTTTACCACCATTATGATCAATTATTCTATTGTAACTCACACCTGTCCCAACCAGGATCATGGCCCTATTGTGCTAAGCAATGTACAAAAGTAGAATCAGAGAGGGTCCCAGCCCCGAACAGCTTCTGATACAATTAATTTTTCTGGATATGTGACAGAGTAAAATTCATCACTGCGGTGCTGCCTACTGGCTGTCTTGGGAATTAGCTCTGCACCCTCATCTGCTGGTGTCTTATCCACTGTCACCTCTGCTCCTGGACCCACGTCATGCCCAGGACCACGGCGTCCTCTTCATGACACTGCCCTCCAGATGTGCCACACTCTATGTTCTCCCCTTCCGGGGTACCTGCAATCTCTGTCCAGCCACCACCTCAGTCAGGGCGGGCCCTACCCACATGCAAAGTACACAGCTGAATAGGGCACCAGGAAATTTAGGGCACCACATTTTCTGGTGGCCTGAGCAGCTGCGTGCTGCTCTGCCCCAGCCCCACCCCTACCCCCACTTAACCCCCTCCCCAAAGCTCCCACACCTGCTTCTTCCAGCCCTCGCTCCACCCCTTCCCCCCCATTCCACCCTTTCCCCAAAGCCCCCACCCTGCTCTGCCCCTTCTCAGTGGGAAGTGCAGCGACCCAGACCCAGCCACATTGCTGGTGAGTGCTGGGGGGGGCAGTTCCTCCCTGCCCGCCAAGCCAGTCCCCCAAACAGAGGCCTGGGGTCAGCCTCCTCCTTCCCCCAGAAGCCTGGGGCCACACACACACACCTCACAGGGGGGCTACACAGGGCCCCAGAATAGCTAGGGACAGCTCTGACCTCAGTGGCAATTACAGTCCTTTGTCCCAGGGCCACTTCCCATGTGGCTCCATCACCCTTTTCTGCCCTTACCTCAAGGCCTCAGCCTGAGGTCCTGGCAGCCCACAAGGAGCTCTCTCTAGCTCCCCCAGCTGGTCCCTGCTTGCAGTACTGAATTGTTCCAGGTGCTGTGGCTTCTTCACTCTGCTAGAAGCCTGGTCTCCTCTCCTCAAATTCTAGTCAGTTACTGATCCCTGCTCTGTCCTGCAGCTGTTCTTATAAAAGCCTGTCTGGCTATGATTGGCTACTCCTCTCAGACCCTTTCTAATTGGCTGCCTCCAGTGCAGACTCCCTAGGGCTCCTTTTAACCCCCTTTCTGACAGTGAGGGGCAGCCACTCCATCACAGAATGGAAAGTCATTTTTTTGTGTGACTTTTTCTTAAAATTGTAAACTTTAATGAAGATGTACAAAGATCTAAGGTACCTGGGCCAGATCATCCAAACACATGGATTATTCAAAGACTATTGTAGCAACTGAATAAAATATTGATATTTCTTCTTGGTAATGCATTTATTTTGAATAAATACTTTGCTTTATGAATGCTGGCTGCTCACTTGCAAAACCTGGCCTGGCCCTTCAGAGAACAGGACTGCAGGGGCTGAACTAAAATGAGACTTGCTAAGATTATCATAGTGGAGTACAGCCAAAATCCCCAGTCCCAAGTGACACAGTCCTGGTACTCCATCCCAAAAAAGCTGACCTGAAACCTACATGGATGCCTCAAAGAGGCAGAAAGAGATCAGAGGTGCAGTTACCCCAGGAACTTGAATAATCCTCCCCTTTTTACATGACTGAATAGTTTTTTAAGTCAAATATCTTTGATAACTAATGGCAAATATTCTGATAGGAACATTTGATGCCTCACTGCTGATTCACCTGGAGTATTTCAAATTCTGAGATGCTGCTAAACTGTAAAATATGAATGGATGAGCCTGGTACAGGGCTGGAATCTTAAACTTCAAGAAAAGTGAAATAAGCCAAACTAAAGCTCCAGTTCCTCTGAAATTTACATAATTAATGAGACATGATTTGGTGGCACATTTTCATACCTAGCATTCCAGGAAAAGCTGTTTCCTTCAGTGAGAACGCTTTTAAAGGTTAGCTAAATCCCAGAACTATTAGATAATATATACACAGCTTGTTACAGGTATTTGCTTAGTGGGGGTGGACAACGTGGTAGAGCTCAGTAATGCACATAAATTCAAGCCTGGATAGGTTTTTGGCAAGGCTGCTGCTAATGGCAAGGATGTTATTAAGAGATTTCAATTTGAATAAAAGTAGTTATCTGTCTGCTCCAGATATTTTTTTTCAAGTGGTAATGAGTTAGAATGAAACCAAGAAAAATACTTTTTATAATGCAATACTTGATTGATAAGCACCCCAAATGTTCACCTGTACAGAGGGCACAAACACAAAAATATTAAAATATACAATTATTTATTTACACCACTTCATAGTTGTGCCTGGCAATTTGCAGATGAATAATATGCATGGGTCCCTGCTAGAGGAGCTAATCTAAATAAGATGATGTAGAAATAAACAAAGTCAAGTGGAAGGGAAATATGGGAATCAGCAGCACATTACGATCAAGTGGGTTGGAAGCTCCAACAGTTCAAGAACCAGTATTATATTCTTAGTATTATCATAGTGCCTACAATAGTGCCCGTCACGGACCAGGTTCCCACTGGGCGAGGTGCAGTTCTAGCACAGAAAGGACAATTACCTGTTCCATAACTGGCGTTCTTCAAGAAGTGTTGCTCATGTCTATTCCACAGTAGGTGTGCATGTTCGCCACATGCGTTGGTGCCAGAAGTTTTTCTCCTAGCAGTATCTGTAGGGGGAGCGCCGCTGCGACCCCTGAAGTGGTGCCTCTATAGCACACTATAAGGGGAGCCACGTGCTCCTCTCACCCTTAGTTCCTTCTTGCCGGAGCAACTCCGACAGCGGGAAAGGAGGACGGGATGTGGAATAGACATGAGCAGCACATCTCGAAGAATGCCAGTTATGGACCAGGCAACTGTCCTTTCTTCTTCGAGTGATTGCTCTTGTGTATTCCACAGTAGGTGATTGCAAGCTATAGCTGATGGATGTGGATAGGAGTTCAGAGATTCCCTGGCTGAAGCACAGCTCTACCGAAACCAGCATCATCCCTGGCTTGTGAGACAATCACGTAGTGTGACGTGAACGTGTGCACTGAGGACCAGGTAGTGGCTCTACAGATGTCTTGGATAGGGACATGGGCCACGTAGGCAGGCGACTAGACCTGAGCCCTAGTCAAGTGCACCCTCACGATAGGTGGTGAGGGAACCCCTGCCAGGTCATAGTATGTGTGGATGCATGACATGATCCACCGGGAAAGACTCTGGGTGGAGATCGGTTGACTCCCTCATGCACTCGGCAGAACCAACAAATAGTTGCAAAGACCTGTGGAACGGCTTAGTCCGATCTAGATAAAAAGCCAGTGCCTTGCACACATCGAGCGTATGGAGGTGACGTTTCTCGCTAGAGGTATGAGGTTTGGGGCAGAGGACAGGCAGGAAGATGTCCTGGCCCATGTGAAAGGCAGAGACCACCTTAGGGAGGAATGCAGGGTGTAAGCAGCGCTGTACCTTGTCCTTGTGAAAGACTGTGTAGAGGGGGTTGCAGGTAAGGGCCCTGAGCTCCGAAACCTTCCAGACTGATGTGATAGCCACGAAGAAGGCTACCTTCCATGAAAGGTGAAACCAGAGTATGTGGCTAGAGGCTTGAATGGAGGCCCAGTGAGAAGCGATAATACCAAATTTAGATCCCACTAAGGAATAGGGGGTCTAGTGTACGGAAAAGACTGGTCTAGCCCTTTGAGGAAGCGCCCAGTCATGGTATGGGAGAAAAATCAAGCAGCCCTGGACCAGCGGATGGAACGCCAATATAGCCGCCAGGGAGGAGGGCGCCCTGAGGGAGGAGGGCGCCAGGCCCCGAGTCCTAAGATGAAGGATGTACTCAAGGATAAGCTGGAGTGGGGCAGACATTGGGGAAGTACCCTACTCTCTCATCCACCTGGAGAACCTGGACCACTTCGCCAGATAGGCTCAGCGGGTGGATGGCTTCCTACTTTCTAGGAGGACACGTCTGACCCCCTCTGAACACCTTCTCTCCTCTGCATCTAGCATTGAGCAGCCATGCTGTCAAGTGGAGGGTGTCCAGGTTGGGGTGGAGGAGACAGCCCCGGTCCTGGGACAGTAGGTCTGGGCGGAGCAGCAACGGCTGCGGAGGGGCCACTAGCAAGCTCAGGAGGGTCCTGTACCAATGTTGCCAGGACCAACCTGGGGCGTGCCTTATCCATTTTTACTTTCTCTAGGACTTTGCCAATGAGAGAGAACGGGGGAAAGGCGTAGAGGAGTTGGCCTGACCATGACATAAGGAAGGTGTCTGAGATTCTGTTCTTCCCCCTCCACCCCCCGGAACAGAACTGGTGGCAATGCCGGTTCTGTTGGGTCGCAAATAGGTCTACCTAGGGAGTGCCACACGCTCAGAAGAGCTGGTGAGTGACCGCCGAGTGGAGGGACCACTCGTGTTGGGAAGAGAAAACCCTGCTCAAGCGATCAGCCTGTGTGTTGTCGACGCCTGGTAGGTGGAACACCTTCATGGAGATGTTGTGGGCTATACAGAACTCCCAGAGGCTGAGGGCTTCCCGGAACAGGACCAAGGACCTCGCTCCGCCCTACCTGTTGATGTAAAACATCGCGGCAGTGTTGTCTGTGAGTACCCTGACCACCTTGCCGCACAGTTGTGCGCTGAACGCCACACAGGCTAGTCGTATTGCCCTGAGCTCCTTGACATTTATGTGAAGGGACAACTCCATGGTCAACCACAGCCCCTGGGTTTGTGAGTTCCCAATGTGGGTCCCTTAGCCCAAGTCCGACACATCGGACATGAGGTCCAGTGACAGGATTGGGTCCCAGGAGGGAATGCCCTGGAGCATATTGGCCAGGCAGGCCCACCATTGGAGCAAGGCGATCACCGATGCCAGTACCATGAGGACTTTTTACAGCCTGTCCCAGGCCTGGGAGAACTGTGAGGCCAGCCAGAGTTGGAGGGGCCTCATTTGAAGTCTGGTGTGGCAGACCACGTATGTGCACACCGCCATGTGGCCCAGGAGCTGCAAGCAGACCCTGGTTGTGGTCACAGGGAACTCCGTAACTGAGGCTATGAGCCCTTTCAGGGTCTGGAACCTGCCCAGAGGAAGGGAGGCTCTGGTTGTGAAGACATCCAGAAAAGCACCTATAAATTCTATGTGCTGCACTTGAACCAGTGTTGACTTGGCCTCGTTTACTAGAAGACCTAGGTTGGCACACATAGCCAAGAGCAACTCCACATGGTCCTGTACCTGGGACCGCAAGCTACCCTTGAGCAGCCAGTCATCGAGGTAGGGAAATATCTGGACCCCCCGAGCCTGAGGTGGGCCGCTACTAGTGCCATAAACTTCGGGAACACCCTGGACCCAGTGGACAGCCAAATGCGAGGACCGTAAACTGGTAGTGGTCCTATCCCACCAGGAAATGAAGGAAGCGTCTGTGCCTCTAGAATATGTGGATATGGAAGTATGCGTCCTGAAGGTCCAGGGCCGCACACCAATCACCAGGGTCCAGAGAGGATATGATACATGCCAGAGAGACCATGCAGAACTGGCATTTGGCCATGAACCAACTGAGGTCTCGCAAATCCAGGATAGGCCCGAGCTGCCCTTTCGCCTTCAGGATAAGGAAGTAACAGGAGTAAAACCCTTTTTCCTGGAACTCCCTTGGAACTCTCCACAGCTCCCATGTTGAGGAGCCGACCCACTTCCTGCTCTAGCAGGGGCAAATGTAACGGGTCTCCCCTGCCATCTGGGGGTGAGAAAAATTGCAGTGTGTAGCCCTAGGATATGGTGTTGAGGATCCTGTGGTCCAATGTTATTCGGGACCATTCCATAAGGAACGCACACAAGCGGTTGCTGAAGACAAACTTTACTGGTAGGAGGGTCCTCTTGGGGGACACCCAGGTACTCTCCTGCAAGCAGTCAAAAGTGCCTCTTGCCTTGCTGCTTGCCCCTTGAGGGCCCAGGTCATGGGGCAGAGTGAGACTGCCTTTGAAGGCGCCTGCTTTGGGTCTTGGCCCTCTTGCAGGCAGACTCATATTTTGGCTAGGGAGCCAGGCCAGAAGCCTGCAGCTTAGGCTTCTCCTTGGATGGGACGTAAAGCCTGAGGGTTTGAAGGGTGGTACACGAGTCCTTCATACCATAAAGTTTCACGTCTGTTTGTTCCGTGAACAGGTCCTTGCCATCAAAGGGAAGATCCTGCATCACAGACTGCGCTTCCGTAGAGAGCCTGGACAGCAGTAGCCTCGATGACCTGCGCATGCACACCACCAAGGCCATGGACCAGGAAGCCGTGTCAGCTGCATATGATGCCACCTGCAGAGTAGCCTTCGCAGCAGCAGCACCCTCCTCGATGAGCACCTTGAATTCCTTCCTTTCACTATCCGGAAGGGAAGGTTCAAATTTAGGCAGTAACCCCCACAGATTAAACTCATAACAGCTGAGGAGGGCTTGGTGGTTGGCTGTCCGGAGCTGGACACTGGAAGACGAATAAAGTTTCCTACCAAACGAGTCCAACCTTCTAGAGTCTTTATTTTTGAGTGTGGGTCCTGGTTGACCCTGTCTCTCCCTATGATTTACAGACTCCATCACTAGGGAGTTGGGGGCAGGATGGGTATAGAGATACTTGTGCCCTTTTGTGGGCACAAAATATTTGTGCTCTGCCTTCTTTGATATTGGTGCAAGGGAGGCCGGCGTTTGCCAGAGGGCATTGGAAATGTTGGCCACCTCTTTGTGCAGAGGCAGGGCCACTCTGCCCGATACTGAAGGCGAGAGCACATTGAAGAGTGAATCTGAGGATACCTCCATCTCCTCAGCTTGGAGATGGAGGCTCGACGCTACTCGCTTCATTAGCTCTTGGTGAGCCCTGAAGTCCTTCTGTGGTGCAGAGGGGAGTGGGGCTGCAACCTTGTCATCCAGCATGGGGGAGGAGGATGGTAAGGAGCTCTGCACGTTGGTCGGCACCGCAGGATCTACCCCTTGGTCGGACTCCGCGTGCAGTGCCGAGGATCCGTGACCCACCGACCTATCCTGTGGAGGCCTTGATATTGAGGCAGAGGGAGCCTCCAAAGCCCCTGCTACCAAACGAGTCCCTGACTGGGCATGTGTGGTGGGCCAGGGGGTCCACTGGCACCATTGGCCCTGCCATAGAGGACCCTGACATTGACTATGCTGCTGGTCAGGTTGGCCTGGCTGAGATGTAAGGGCCCTCGTGTGGGTCGAGGTCAGGGTTACCAATGACCTATTGGTACCCTGGGAGCGGTACAATCGATGGTGCCGAGAACAACATCTACCATGGGACCGGGACTCTGATGTTGAAGAATGATGCCATCTCGAGCTAGTACTTCTTGAGACACTACGATGCCAAGATTTGTGAAGGTGCGGAGATGGTGCTCCCCACCAGGAGTCATGGGCACAGTGCCTCTAAGAGAGAGAGCTGGAGCACGAACAGCCACGGCGCCCGTGTCGGGAGTAGCTACGGTAGCTCTGACAAGAAGGAGAGCACCTATGGCGCCTATGCCTGTCCTGTTGATACTCTGCTCAGCGTTGAATGGTGCCTGGAACACTGTTCAGACAGCACCCGACCCGACAACATGGTGGGTGGCAAAAGCGGAGGCCAGAGACTGTGTACTGACAGAACACTGAGCAGCGAGCAGGCCCGAGAGCAATCCCTTGACCAGGATCTGCATCAGGTCAGGGTCGACTGTCTAGAGCCCACGAGTGGCTTGCCTCTAGAGCGGGGTCCGGGTGCCAGTGGTGCCCCGGGTACCTGCACAGTCATAATGTCTTCGGACACCTGCAGGGCCTCGGGCGTCGAAGGCATCCGGACATCCAGAGAGGCTTGAATTGACGCTGCGCGGCTGCTCTGCTCAACATAAGTCGGAGCTCTGGAGCTGGTGGGGGGGGTGACTCGGGCTGCCCGACGTGGGTCTAGCCTCTCCCCCTGCTCTCTCTCAGCACCGCTGAGATGACGGGGCCTTTCTCTGTTTCTTAGATGGAGAGCAGTGCCGGGCACCGGAAACTGCCAGGGGATCAATGCACACTGAAGAAAAGGCACCCGGTGCCAAATCCACTCAGCACAACAGAGTCGGTGCCATCGCCGACCCCATGAGAAGAGCCCGAAGTCTAATGTCTCTTTCTTTTTTAGTTCTAGGTTTAAAGGACCTGCAGATCTTACAGCAGTCACTAATATGGGATTCACCCAAGCAGTGGAGGCAGTCAGCGCGTGGGTCACTTCTGGGCATCGAACGCCTGCAAGAGTCACACGATTTAAACCCTGGGGCATGCCCCAGCCCGATTGCTAACTGGACTGAATTGAAACTCGTTGAACTAACTAACGGTTACCACTAACAAACAAGTTCTGGAATGAGCAGCAGCGAAGCTGGAGCAGTAGTTCTGATGCACCGTCACTGGTGGCAAGAAGGAACTGAGGGTGGGGGGAAAGTGCGGCTCCCCTTATAGCACTCTATAGAGGCACCACTCCAGGGGTCGCAGCGGTGCTCCCCCTACGGATTCTGCTAGGGGAAAAACTTCCAGCACCAGTGCATGTGGCGAGCATGCAAACCTACTGTGGAATACATATGAGCAAGCACTCGAAGAAGAACAAAAAGACCCTTCCAAAATATTCTTTCTGCAGCAGCCATAAAGAGATCAACCATCAATTCCATCCAGGGTGTTGCCAGGCCTTGGCCCATGCTCAAGTGTGACAGCATAGGATCACAGTGAAAGTGGAGTTTGGATAATTTTTCCCAGGAAAGGGGGACTGGGGTTGGTAGGAATTGGTGAATTTGTTGGCATCACATACATGTTTCCTGAGAAATGTACAGACTATTTCACTCTCCATGGAGGTCAGGAGATGGTCTTCTCAAAAAACTGTCAGCTATGAACTCAGGTTTCCTTCACTGGCTTTCACTTGCCATCAAGGACTAGCTTCTTTCTCACATGTACACCTTTCTTGGAGCTTCCTGCTGTATGGTTAGGTGAAACCCCAACAAGAAACATGGAGTATGGATACTCTCTGAGCCAGACTGATTTCATCAATTTTAGCACCAGGGCACTAGTGAATCCTTAATTGGACTGCTGCTGTGAACAGCAAATTGTTGTTCAGTTTACATTTTTGTTATTGATTTGCATTACACTAGCGCCAAAAGGCCTCAGCTGAGATCAAGGCCCCATTGTGCCAGGCGCTGTACAAATGTACAGTGAGACACAGTCTGTCCCCCAAAGAATTTACCATCTAAATAGATAAGATGACAAAGTGTGGCAGAAAGGAAGCATTACTATCCCCATTTCACAGATGAGGACCTGAAGCACAAAGAGATGTAGGGAGAGATGGGACTGGGCACCTCTGTGCTATTCATACTGTTGCAAATCCTCCCCTCCCCAGTATCTTGCCGTAGGTCACACAGAAAATCTGTGGCAGAGCCAGAAATTAAATCCAGAGTCCCAGTTTCTCCCAGAAGAGCATTCTTCCTGTTTCTTTGCTTTTTTGATTGGTGGCTAATGATTATGTGCCTGACTGAGAGAAGTAAGACCCCAAGGCTTATTTAATAACCTGAATGACATTTACAAGCAGCAAGCATTTGGTGATGAGGATCCTATGGCTTTAACTGAAAATCTTGCTCTCTGGACCTGAATCGAGGCACACTGCTACTTTTAAAATATGAATTACTGATGTATTTGATATAAGATCAGAACTTTAATTAAAAAGAGAGTTTTAACTTTGACTCCTGCTGCACACACGCCCCCCCCGCCCCCACCACCACCGCAACTGAGGTTTTAATCTTTCCCTGTTTTGGTGTATCTAACTGAGAAGCTGGTAGAGTTGCATCACATTTTGCATATTGCTCTACTAACATTATAGGCAATTATGAAAAGCATATATCATCTGGCACAATGAGGAAAACATTTACAGAGCACATTTTATCCAGAGCTGATTATTACTCATCTGATTTTTATTGTTTTTTTCTTTTTAAGTGGAACTTAGTGCTTATAAAGACTGTCTGCACTGGAGCCTGGTGTCCTCTGTTTATCAGCTAGTTAGATTCATAGATCCCAAAGCCAGAAGGAACTACTGTGATCACCTAGTCTGCTCTTCTGTATAACCGAGGCCATAGGACTTCCCTGAACGAACTCCTGCTTGACCCACAGCAGACCTTTAAAAAAACCATCCACCTTTGATTTAAAAACTGCTGGTGCTGGAGAACAGACCATGGCCCTTGGTAAATTGTTACCGGCTGGATGGATGCTGCGCAGGGAGAGGCAGCAGCAACACTGCAACGTTTTTGCATCACCAGGTGGATGTGCCTTAGCCCTCACCTGCAGCAGCTGCCTCGAGGAATGAAAGATCAGCTCCGTCTCCATGTCTGTTCATTTCTTGGCCTGAGCTATTTTACCAGTGAATGCCCCTTCCGGTGGTAGCTTTTTGTGGTGTGGAGTGGACACCGCTCCATAAGTGGAGCTGGTGAGGAAGGGCAGTGGGGCTGGGGAGAAGAGCTGGAGGAGGCAAAGGGGAGAGGATGAGGAAGAGAAATAGGCAGGTGGATGGAGGCAGAGCTGCTTCTGATGTCACAATTCTAGCTGCCAGCTATCTAGATGCTATTTTTCTTTTTAACAAAAGGTCCAAACTCCCGTTACAGGGCCTACATCAATTTATACTTTAAAACTGGGTAAGAATTGGGATGAAGATGGGCTGCCTCACCATATCCACCTGAGATGACAAACTGCTCATACCAGCAAACTAACTCACAATCACTGTCTCCAGCGTGGCTACTTACCTGCCATGTGACCTTGGGTGTCTCAGGTCATGTCTCTGTACTTGTGCTCCCCCCTCAACCTTTGTCTGGCCAGTCTATTTAGCCCTCGTCCAGACTAACCCGCGGCATCGGCGGGTTAAAATCGATTGCTCGGGGATCGATATATCGCGTCTAGTCTGGACGCGGTGTATCGATCCCCGAGCGCGCTTACATCGATTCCGGAACTCCATCAATCCGAACGGAGTTCCGGAATCGACACGGAGAGCCGCGGACATCGATGCCGCGCCGTCCAGACTGGTGAGTACCTCGATTTTAGAAATTCGACTTCAGCTACGTTATTCACGTAGCTGAAGTTGCGTATCTAAAATCGATTTTAATTCCTAGTCTGGACGTGGCCTTAGAGTGTAAACCCTTAGGCCACGTCCAGACTAGGAATTAAAATCGATTTTAGATACGCAACTTCAGCTACGTGAATAACGTAGCTGAAGTCGAATTTCTAAAATCGAGGTACTCACCAGTCTGGACGGCGCGGCATCGATGTCCGCGGCTCTCCGTGTCGATTCCGGAACTCCGTTCGGATTGATGGAGTTCCGGAATCGATGTAAGCGCGCTCGGGGATCGATACACCGCGTCCAGACTAGACGCGATATATCGATCCCCGAGCAATCGATTTTAACCCGCCGATGCCGCGGGTTAGTCTGGACGAGGGCTTAGACTGTAGGTATTATAAAATCTTAAATCATAGATTAGCATTGCAAGGCTCACAGACCGGTTCTCACTATGTGTTTGTGCAATACCTAGCACAAAGGGATTTTCCATTCCACTGGCATGTCTGAAAAAATATATATAGTTTTAGGTCAAACCTATAGCCATTTTTTAAAAAATTTTTGAGATTCGAAAAGTCAAAAATATCATTGCAGGTAAAATGAAACATTTAGGTCAACCAAACGTGAAACATTTCATTTTGATTTTGAACACTTTTAAAAAATGATTATTTTAAATAAAAATTAAAGGAATTTTTGAAGTGAAAAGTTATTTCAAAAGGAAAAATCAAAATGTTTTGTTTTGAAAATACTGACAATTTTTTATATCTTTTAAGAGGGTGTTAGGGGGTGGAGTTGGTTTTTTATCAGAATAATTGAGCAAACTCATACACAAATTCACAGCATGTTTCAGTATCATCACATCTGCATTTCTCTCTCTCTCTCTCACACACACACACACACACATACACACACACACAGGTTTTGTACAAAATAATTTGCCCAGCTCCAGGTGCTGCTGGAATTGCTAACAGAACATCCTTCTACTCGGTCAGCATGCTGCTGTTCATTGCTCTCCCTGTGGTTTTCTTGAAATAAAACAGCACATGATCACTGTATTGTTTAACCACGGCTTACTTGGTAGCTCTGCTGACTGAGTGCAGTTCCTACTGCAAAAAGCATGAAGCAGTGCTCCGGTACAGCACACTATCTTTTGAAGCAGCAGCACAATTCCATGTGTGTTTTCCTGGAGGCTCTCCCAACTGCAAACAACTTGCAAGGAGTAAGTTTGTTCCCTTTTAGTTTATTGGTACTTTTGTTAATTACACGAGGATCACTGTGGAGGAGCCACTCACAGCTATCAATATATTTGAAATTAGGAATTAAGGAGTTAAATGGGAGTCATTTTTTATCCCCTGACTTAATAGAAGAGTTGAGCTGTGTGTTTTGACATCATGGAGAGAAATATGGTCCATCATCTAACAGTACTGATGACATATACAAGGCTGGATTGTCGTAGGCACTCTAGGCCTGTGCCAAGGTCCCAAAGACCTGAAATTATCTGGATTACTTTTAAAAACAAAACCGAGATTTTTATGCATACACAGCTTCAAAAAAGCTTGAAAATGTGAACCATGCATAACTAATGCAAAGACATCTGCCTGAGCCTGCAGGCAGCCTGGAACAATAGCTCTGAGAAGCATGATCTGCCCCATTCATTTCTATGGCATGGTAACTCCAAAGCCCATTGTTCTGGGGGACCTCACCAACACCACTGCATGCATGGCAGGAGAAAAAAAAAAGAGATCAAGGATACCAACCACCTTCCCAAACAGATACAACTCAGTATGTATGGTAAGTAAGGGAGAGGCCTGGCTGCCATCTCTACCTTTCTGGGGAAAAGAGGCGGGCCCAGGCTGCAGACAGTAGAATCAGGCCCACAGTTTCAGTTTGCACTCTCCAACTCCCTTGACTGGCAGAGTCTGAGTTTGTCATGAATGCAATTCACTCACCTCATGCTCAGCCATGACACCTCTGGCTATTTAATGAGTTGTCCTGACAGCAGGGGTGAAAGTGAGCCGGTACAGCGTACCGGTAAGAACCCAGCCTGTACCCAGCCCACATTAAAGCGCTGCCCTGCCCCTTTTGCCTGCCCTGACCCCCTGCTGGTAAGTGTCCTGAGTTACTTTCACCTCTGCCTGACAGACTCAGAAGGAAGTCCCATTTAGTCCTCCTTGGCTGGAAGAATACCAGCTGAGCCATAGGACATGAAAGGCTGGGGAAAATTAGCAGAGCTGGTCAGAAAGTTTCGTTCTAAAAGTCTGATAAAAGAAATGTTTTTCTCCATGACAATTTTTTCAGGCTATGTCTGATTTTGATGATTTTTTTTTTTGTTGAAAACCTGAAAACACAAAACTGAAATTTTGGAGGTTTTCAACAACTCAAAAATAAAAAAATAGAAATGTTTGCATTTCTGGCAACCACAACACCAAAATTTTATATTCAGGTTTTGAGTTTTTATTAGGGCTGTCAGTTAATTGCAGTTAACTCACACTGTTGAAAAATAGTATCCCAACTGAAGTTTATTAAATATTTTTGATATTTTTCTACATTATCAAATATATTGACTTCAATTACAACACAGAATACAAAGTGTACAGTGCTTATTTTATATTATTTTTATTACAAATATTTGCACTGTAAAAATGATAAAAGAAATAGTATTTTTCAATTCACCTCATACAAGTACTGTAGAGCAATCTCTTTACTGTGAAAGTGTAACTTACAAATGTAGATTTTTTTTTTGTTAAATAACTGCACTCAAAAACAAAACAGCGTAAAACTGTAGAGCCTACAAGTCCACTCAGCCCTACATCTTGTTCAGCCAACCAGTAAAACAAACAAGTTTGCTTACATTTATGGGAGATAATGCTGCCTCCTTCTTATTTACAATGTCACCAGAAAGTGAGAGCAGGAATTTGCATGGGACTTTTGTCACCAGCATTGCAAGGTACTTATGTGCCAGATATACTAAACATTCGCATGCCCCTTCTTGCTTCAGCCACCATTCCAGAGGACATGCTTCCATGCTGATGATGCTCGTTAAAAAATAATGCATTAATTAAATTTGTAACTGAACTCCTTGGGGGAGAATTGTATGCCTCCTGGTCTGTTTTATCTGCATTCTGCCCTATGTTTCACATTATACTAGTCTTGGATGATGAGTCAGGACATGTTGTTCATTTTAAGAACACTTCCACTGCAGATTTGACAAAACACAAAGATGGTACCAATGTGACATTTCTAAGGATAGCTGTGGCACTTGACCCAGGGTTTAAGAATCTGAAGTACTTTCCAAAACCTGAGAGGGACGAGGTGTGGAGCATGCTTTCAGAAGTCTTTAAAGAGCAACACTCCAATGAGGAAACTACAGAACCCAAATCACCAAAAAAAAATTATTCTTCTGTTGGTGGCATCTGACTCAGATGGTGAAAATGAACATGTATCGGTCTGCACCGCTTTGAAGTATTATCAAGCAGAACCTATCATCAGCATGGACGCATGTCCTCTGGAATGGTGGTTGAAGCATGAAGGACATGTAAGGAGGCGCCCTGGCTCCCCGCCGCGCCTGAGAGGGACGAGCCAGAGCAGGTGCCCCAGTGGGCGGAGCCAGGATTGCCTGTCCCCGCCCCCGGAAGTCAAGGGGCGGGACAGGAAGTATAAAAGCCTGGCCCCAGCGCTCAGTTGGGCGTAGGCTGCCGGAGAGGACAGATGCTGGTGCCCGGGCCCCTGCCGGGCCCAGCCTGCCCCCGCACCCACTACCCAGAGGAGCGCTGGCCGGACCTGCCTCGTGCCCACTACCCGGAGGAGCGCTGGCTGGACCTGCCTCGTGCCCACTACCCAGAGGAGCGCTGGCCGGACCTGCCTCGTGCCCACTACCCAGAGGAGCACTGGCTGGACTTGCCTCAGATCCGGTACCCAGAGGAACGTTGGCCTGACCTGCCGTGTGCCCGATACCCCGAGGAGCGGCCTGAGCTTCCCCACGACCAGTACCCGGAGGAGCCCATGGTCTGGGACCCCCCAGACGATGCTGGCAAGGACCAGGTACCCAGAGAGGGGGAGGTTGGAAGTGGCCCGGGGATAGCCGACCCTGGTTTGGCTCCTGAAGAGCCCGAACCCATGTCGGTGTGTTGCGGCCAGGATCCCCACTGACTGCAGCGGGTCTTGACCGCTGCTAGGGCCCCGGGCTGGAACACAGTGGAGTGGGAGGGCCTGCGTTCCCCCTGCCACCTGTAACCGGGTGGCAGACTCCCCCTCTTCCCGCCTATTGCCACTGCTCTGCCCTGATCCAGAGGGCCAGAGCTACCTAGACTTGTGTTTGGTGCCCCGCCCGAACCAAGGGCTGGGCCCCCTTTGACTTTGCCACTGCTCTGTCCTGATCCAGGGGGCCAGAGCTAACTAGACTTGTGTTTGGTGCCCCGCCCTGCCAAGGGCCTGGGCTGGTACTGTGTTTGCTCAGCCCCTGCTAGGGGCCTGAGCCTGAACTGTTACTGCCCCGCCCTATCCAAGGGCTGGGGCTTATTTACTTTGAAAGCCCCGACCCCGGTTAGAGGGCCGGGGCTCTACCTTGTTTGCAGACCCTGTACCCCCTCAACGCCTGCGGAGGGGCTAAGCCTACCCAGACTGCAGCGTGCTAGGAGGTGCCCTGGCTCCCCGCCGCGCCTGAGAGGGACGAGCCCCTACACAACCGGCTTACAGGACATATGAATCTTTAACACAGGAGTGGGCAAACTATGACCTAGGGGCCACATCCAGCCCTCCAGATGTTTTAATTTGGCCCTCAAGCTCCTGCTGGGGAGCAGGGTCGGGGGCTTGCTTCGCATAGCTCCCAGAAGCAGCGGCATGTCCCCTCTCTGGCTCCTACACATAGGGGCTGCCAGGGGGCTCCACACGCTGCCCCCGCCCCAAGCACCATCTCCGCAGCTCCCATTGGCTAGCAAACGGGGCCAGTGAGAGCTGCAGAGGTGACATCTATGGACAGGGCAGTGTGCAGAGCTGCCTGGCCACGCCTCCACATAGGAGCCAGAGGGGGGACATTCTACTGCTTCCAGGAGCTGCTTGAGGTAAGTGCCGCCCAGAGCCTGCACCCCGACCCCTCCTGTGCCCCAACCTCTTCCCCAGCCCTGATCCCCCTCCTGCCTTCTGAACCCCTCAGTCCCACCCTCCTGCACCCCAGAGCCCACACCCCCCACAGATCCCTCATCCCCCCATCTGCACCCAAACCCCCTGCCCCAGCCCAGAGCCCCCTCACACACCCTGAACTCCTCATTTCTTGTCCCACCCTAGAGCCTGCACCCCCAGCCGGAGCTCTCACTCCCTTCCGCACCTCAACCCCCAATGTCATGAGCATTCATGGCCCACCATACAATTTCCATACACAGATGTGGCTCTCAGGCCAAAAAGTTTGCCCACCTCTGCTTTAGCACATCTGACACGTAAATATATTGCAACGTCAGCTATGACAGTGCCATGTGAATGCTTGTTCTCACTTTCAGGTGACATTGTAAATAAGAAGCGGGCAGCACTATCTCTTGCAAATATAAACAAACGTTTGTCTGAGTGATTGGCTGAAGTAGGACTGAGTGGACTTGTGGGCTCTAAATTTTTCATAGAATCATAGATTATTACGGTTGGAAGGGACCTCAGGAGATCTAGTCCAACCCCCTGCTCAGAGCAGGACCAATCCCCAACTAAATCCCCAAATGGCCCCCTCAAGGATTGAACTCACAACCCTGGGTTTAGCAGGCCAAGTTTTATATTATTTTATTTTTGAATGCAGGTTTTTTGTACATAATTCTACATTTGTAAGTTCAACTTTCATGATAAAGAGATTGCACTACAGTACTTGTAATGAGAGAATTGAAAAATACTATTTCTTTTGTTTATTACAGTGCAAATACTTGTAATCCAAAATAAGGTGAGCATTGTACATTTTGTATTCCATGTTGTAATTGAAATCAATATATCTGAAAATGTAGAAAACATCCAAAAATATTTAAATGGCATTCTATTATTGTTTAACAGTGTGATTAATCATGCGATTAATCACAATTCTTTTTTTAATTGCATGATTAATTGCAATTCATTTTTT
The DNA here is from genome assembly GCF_025201925.1 of Gopherus flavomarginatus. NCBI lineage: Eukaryota > Metazoa > Chordata > Testudines > Testudinidae > Gopherus > Gopherus flavomarginatus. The sequence continues at coordinate 119,809,349 of NC_066619.1, forward strand.
AAAATCGCTTGAAAGCCCTAGTTTTTATATTTTCACTGAAAACTTTTGAAGAATCTGTGATGAAAAGTTTGAAGAAAATTAAGAAGTTTTCACAGGCACAAATAAACATTTCCCTGCCAGTTGCATAAATGAAGCACCTCAGAGCTTTGTACAGAATATTGATGACACGGAAGGAGGGAAAAGGCTTTTCTATGGTTTCCTACCTCTGATTCTCCTCTGCCTTGCATCTTGTATAGTGATTTACACCCACATAGAGAGGTGTGAATGGCTCCCAGATCAAGGAGTTTTGCATTCACTTTGCACAGACATGAAGGACTGCAAGAGACACCAAGCAGTGGACAAGCCAAACAGGCCAATTGCATTTTTCTGTCTTCTAATAATGGCTGAGAACCATAAAAGTATAATGAGAGGTGGAGAGGGGGAATTATTCCTTTACTAGAATGGACAGGTAAAGCCACCTAGCTTTCCTTGGCTGCCTAGTATAAGCCTGAAAAGGAAGAGGAGAGTAAAATGAAGGAGTGTAGATAATTTATTTCCAGAGAGAGTGCACTATTTAAGAATAATAGAAGTTACCCTTTTCCTCTCAGGCAGGATTTCAGACTGGGATTTACATTATTCAGGATTTTTGAGGTAGAGTTAATGGTAATTTTTCAGTGGGAAAATAGAATTTCTTCAACATAATCATTCACAAAAATAAAAATCCACTGCTGATGTTTCATCATTTGAATTTAGCTGGCTTTCAGATGGCTGCTACAGAACAAGGAAATAATATGACTGCGGTGTGGTATTAAAGCATTTGCTGGGTAGCAAATGCTGTAGCTAATGTTGAAGTGCAGCTTTGCATACTTAAAACTTTCAGAAAGTTTCATCTTCCAGGTGAAACTTTCCTAACTCAGTCTCTGAATTATACTTCTGAAAAACCTGAGCCAGATTTTTTCCTATTGATTTTGAAGGTAAAATGTCCTTTGCTTCCCCCCCCTTTTAGAAATTGTAAGAAGTGTCAAAGGGCCTATAAATAGTCCTCAAAGAGTGTATCACTTCCATTGGCAGGTCTGGAAGCTGAACTGATCTTGAAAGACATATCAATTTCAGACTAGCATATTGTGAATATACAGGCCAACATTTCCTGAAGACTACATGAAACACTGACTACATGTGTGCACAGCTTGGAAAGTGTCCACTTTCCTTAAGAGGTTTTGAGACAGCAGTTAAAATACATGGGCTGCTTCTTCACGTGAACGATGTCATCCCCCATGGATAGACTTCCAGCTCAGCATGCAATGCTGTCAATGTTTATTAGACTTCATATTCATTTCAATCTTCCTGCGCTCTCAGTCTTTACTTCCTAGAATGGACGGGGGGCCACAGATCCCAGGAAATTGGAGACAATGAATTGGAACATCTACTGTCTGAGTGGGACTCTCTTACACCATATATTTAGTTCTTGTTTTACCTGAAAATCTCTATGGATGACTGGGGAGGTTACGATATAAATGAAATTATGAATATGAGACCTGATTGACAAGGGGAGAGATTTTTATTGGCACTGTTTAAAATTATGAGGGGATTTTATTTCTTAACATCTATTTAACGCAAATGCCTGAGAAACACCTGGGATAAAATATATATATAATATCTTAAATATTCAACAACCCAGCCATTCAATTCAGGGCTAAGAAAGCTACCAGTTCCCATCTCCAAGTCTTCCAATGCATCTTCCAGCAAAATGATGGGAGAACAGATATGACCTTTGTGATCATTTTAAAATAATAATAAAAAAAACAAACCACAAACAGCACCTTCCCTTCCCCTTATTAAAGAAATGATTCCCAGGCCATCTTATGAATCACAATGAACCAAAGGTTACCTTAGACCCTCTCAGATCCGTGGGATCTGTACTTAAACTGCCACTTCTTGTGGGGTCAATGGCAGTCTCTGTGTCCTGGAGCCTCCCATGAAATTTCTCTTTAGCCACATAGGTGAGTCCATGCCTGGGATTTGCAAGAAAGAGGGTGTTTTGGTGACTAGTATATTTTTTTTCTTCTTCCAGGACTTTACGCAGTGTGTTAGGCATAGGATTAAGTGGTATTAACCAGGGTCTGATAATGCAGGAGTAAAAACCTCAAAGAACTGTACATATTGCAGAATCTTACAACTCAGATATTTAATGGCTAAAGGTGTTCAGAGCCATGATCTTACATCTCATTCAAGGTGGAAGTCAGTGGAATGATGTCTGTTTGCAGCAAAGGAAGATCTAGTAGCATTTGTCTTCACTGCACAGACACAGATTTTATACTAAATGTGGCTCTCACTGTATTCCTTTGTTACTAACCGATTCCACACCAAAAAAAAAAAAAGCTTTAAAGGGGAGAAGAATGAGTTAAAGAGAATTAAGGAATATATTAAGGAACTATGGAAAAGGGCCTGCACTAGCATTAAGTTATATAACTAGAGTTGTCACAAAACAATAAAAGGGGAAAGGGAGAAAATACTGCACAAATAAAACAGCCGTGAATTGTTATGACAGCAGGGCTGTCAGCTGGAAAACTTGAACGTCTGTGTATGTGCCAGCACATAAGCAGCACACATTGACCCTGTGCTTTCTGACTTTCAGCACAAGGGCCTAGGAGTCTTCATCCAGGTTTGGCACCTGATTTGCAAGGAAATCCATTAAAGTCAGTCGTCTGGGGTAAAATCTCAAGCTTTTAGAAGCAGTGAAAATGGATTGTGCCCTATGTTTAGGTTTGAAGCTGTTTAGGGCAAAGAAAGTCTTTTTGTTCTGTACAGCACCTAGCACATTGAGGTCCTGTCCATGATTGGCGTTTGTAGGCATTGCCACAATACAAAAATAAATCATAATGAATCATTAGCCATAGGCACAAGTCACAAACTGTGGATCTGGATTTCAAGAAACTGCAGTCTGAGAGCATTTAACTTGGAGTCTTGATTCAGGCCAAATACGAAGACACGTTTTCATCTTAGTTTACATGGGTGTAAATCAGGAGGAGAAGTTCCATTGAAATCACTGATGGACTCCAGGGGAAATGGGGTCAGGATCTGTCCCACAGACATTAACTGCAACCTTCAAGAGGTTTGTTTATTGTACAGCAGCCAATTAGAAGAGAAAGGATGGTCCAGTGGTTAGAGCACTAGTGTAGGACTTGGGTTCAAATCCCTGCACCACCAAAGACTCCCTGTGACACCTTGGACAAGTTGTTTGGCCTCTGTCTCAGTTCCCTGTCTATAAAATTAGGATGGCAACCCTTCTCTTCCTCATGAGAGTGTTGTGAGGATACATACATTAAAGGTTGGAAGGAGCTCAGATCCCATGGGAATGAGGGTCATAGATAGGCCAGCCCAACCATGAAAGAAGGCATGAAGAAGATAGTGGGATGAAATGAAGTAGTTGGGGATGACATCTATCTAGACAGGATACTTCATTACAAAATTTTTTAAAAGTCCAGATCCTTGGGAATATGTTGTGATTTGCTGCCTTCCCCTTACCAGTGATTTCAGTTTAAATGATTTCATTCTTATTGGAAGAGGGTTTGTGTTGGACTTGTGCTGTAGGAAAATATAGAACAACAAATGTTCCATTCTGGCTTTTTCCCTTGGCTTCCTTGCCTTAGCCAGCACCTGTGGCTCTAGCAATACTCTTCCTACTAAGACAATGAGTCCGTGCAAGGACTGACTGACAGAGAGTCACAGTGGTCTAATAAAGATGCACCATTTTAAGTGAGTAAACCTGCAGAAAAATGACTTTAGGCAACAAGGTGAATGATTTTTTTTGTAGTGCAACAAAATACGCTACTGACTAGCAAGACAGGGTGATGCTCACAGAATGCTGTGAGTTAGGAAAAAGAGGAGAATTAAATGCTGACAATGGCTCTGGTCATTCTTAAGGAACAGTCAAGTTCTGCATTCCATATGGGTGATATGTTTGAAATGGAGATGGAGAATCCAGGCCACATTCTCTGCTGGTGTAAACTAGCACCTTTGGTTTCAATGGAGTGTACCAATTAAACATTTTGGCAACTCAAAATGTGATTCTGCTGGTACGGAACTAAGGAACACCAGAAAGCTATGAGACTTAAAACCCAAATCAAATTGTAATGAAGGCTAAGCATTATACCAATTTCAATGATGACATTTTAAAGGAAAAGTAGGTATTTTACACTCTACAAACCTTTGGCACCTGGATCCAAGATTTCTATACTCTGCAGTCCTTACTCAGGCAAAAATTGCAATTCAATAAGAGTGAAGGACAAACTAAAGATTGCAAGGTTTGGCCCTGTGAGTATAAATAAGTGATGGGTAAACCCCAAACATTCAGAGGTTGGAAAGTCTCTTTATGTTTCTTTAAAGATGTGGGCCCAAGTGCATTATGGGGGCCTAAAACAACTGAAAGTTGATATTTTGGCATTAGAAAACCACCAGCCCTAAGTTGGAAGGTAGCTGGAAACTGTAAATTAATTATCAGCCATCTCTGTTAAGAAATAGATAATATTGGTTTTTACTCAGCCGTATTATGAGCAGAGTCCCTTGAGCTTCTGTAGGAGAACTAAAGAGCATAATGCAAAAAGCCCTTATTTTCAGTCAATTGATATTAGTCCTTCACTTTTGGGACAAAAAGGAGCAGCTAATGACCGGGTTCCTTCTGAAAATTCAAGACACCAGAAGAACAAAAGCCCTAGTGATTGAACATGCCCAATTTATATTAACAGAGTGGAACTAGCTGAAGGGATATCACACAGTTCCTACACATGGGTAGGGAAAAAAAAAAAACTGTCCTCCAAAAATGTCTTTTTCCAGACTACATTTTATGATTTTGTTCAGTGCATGCTGCCCTCTTAAGGCAGCCACCTTCATCTGTGACGCCTGTTCTTCTCTCCCTTTGTTTCTCTCATTTTCTCTATTACTGGAAGCTACTTGATCTGCCCTTTATTAGATTATTGCATAGGGCAATATCCTGACCCTAGTGGAGTCCAAGAGCTTTGCCATTGACTTCAAGAGGGTCAGGAATTTACTCACTGTGTTCTGCAGGACAAGTGGAACTGTAAGGCTCCATGGTGCAGGATTTCAAAAGTGCTGCTTCTGGAGCTAGGCAAAACCAGAAAGAGCAGAGATATGTGAAAATGGAAAAACCAAACAGGTTATCCATATATGCACCAGCAAGTTATCTGTACGCAAAGGAAAGATAGAAAGAACAATAAGAGGCCAATATGGCTCTATCAGGAACTCTTTAATTACTTGAAAATCGAAAGGAATCCTATAAAATATAGACACGGACAAATTGCTAAGGATGAATAAAATCCAAAACAGGTTAAGATTACGTAGATAAATTCGATGTATTCAAATCAGCACAGCCTATTGAAATTCACCATTACGGTACTTAAGGAACTATCTGAAGCAATCTTGGAACCATTAACAATTATCTTTGAGAACTCATGGAGGGCAAACGAGGTCCCAGAGGACTGGAGAAGTGCAAACATAGTAACTATACTTAAAAAGAGAAACAAAGAGGACTTGGGGAATTATAGACCAGTCAGCCTAACATGGATATCTAGAAAAATAATGGGACAAATTATTAGTCAATTTGTAAGCACCTAAGGTGGATCGTGACCCCATTTTAGTAGGGTTGTTAGGGCTAGTGTTATACTTGCTGGGGCTCAAGGCTGAAGCCCAAACCCCACCATTTGGGGCCGAAGCAGAAGCTTGAGGGCCGTGGCAGGGCACAGGATACAGGCCCCCTGCCTGGAGCTGAAGCACTTGGGCTTCAGCTTTGGATCCCCATCTCCCGCTGGGGGGGCTCTGGGCTTTGACCCCCCCACACACACACCAGGGGTGGTGGGACTCCAGGGGGCTTAGTCTTCGGTCCCCCTACAGGGGTCATGTAGTATTTTTTGTTGTCAGAAGAAAGTCACTGTGCAATGAAGTTTGAAAACCCCTGACCTAGAGGATAATGGGGAAATAAGCAAGAGCCAACTTGGATTTGTCAGAACAAATCATGCCAACCCAACCAAATATCCTTCTTTGATGGGCTTACTGGGCTAGTGGATAGGGGAAGCTGTAGATGTGATATATCTTGATTTTAGTAAGCCTTTTGACACAGTCCCACAGGACATCCTCATAAGCAAACTAGAGAAATGTGATATAGATGACATTACAGTAAGGTAGGTGCATAACTGATAGAAAGACCATACTCAAAGTGTAATTATCAATGGTTTGCTGTCAATCTCAGGAGACATGTCTAGTGGGGTTCCACAGGAATCTGTCCTGGGTCTGGTACTATTCACTATTTTCATCAGTGACTTGGATAATAGAATGCAGCATATGCGTACAAAATTTGCAGATGACACCAAGTTGAGGGGGGCTGCAAGCACTTTTGGAGGGCAAGTTCAGCATTCAAAATGCCCTTGACAAATTACAAAATTGGTCTGAAAGCAACAAGATGAAATTCAATAAAGATAACTTCAAAGTACTACACTTTGGAAGGGAAAGATCAAAAGTACAACTACAAAATGGGGAATAACTGGCTAGGTGGTATTACTGTGGAAAAGAATCTGGGGGTTATAATGGATCACAAAACGAATATGAAGCAATAATACGATGCAGTTGCAAAAAGGCTAATATAATTCTGGGGTGTATTAACAGGAGCGTTATAAGTAAGACACAGGAGGCAATTGTTCTATTCTACTTGGCACTGAGGAGGCCTCAGCTAGAGTACTGTGCCCAGTTCTGGGTGCTACATGTTAAGAAAGATGTGGACAAATTGAACAGAGTCCAGAGGAGAGCAATGAAATGATAAAAGGTTTAGAAAACCTGACCTCTGTGGAAAACGTTAAAATAAATAAACAAACAAACAAACCTGGGCATGATTAGTCTTTAGAAAAGAAGACTGGGAGTGGATCTGATAACTATCTTCAAATATGTTAAGGACTCTTAAAATAAAGATGGTGAACAATTGTTCTCCATGTCCATTGACGGTACAACATGAAGAAAGTAACTTAATCTGCAATAAGGAAGAATTAGATTAGATATTATGAAAAACTTTCTAACTATAAAGGTAGTTAAGCTCTGGAATAGTCTTCCAAGAAAGGTTGTGGAATCTCAAGTGCTGGAAGGTTTTAAGAACAGGTTGGACAAACACCTGTCAGGGATGGTCTAGATACCTGGTCCTGCCTCAGTACAGGGGACTGAACCAGCTGATCTCTCATGGTCCCTTCCAGCCCTACATTTCTATTACTCCATTTTTGAACTTACACAGTAGCTTATTCTGGTTGGTACAAGAGATGGATAAAGACACAAATCTATTCTTATTTTTTTCAAAACTGATTCACCCATCCCCAGTATAAATTATCCTGAGATCTGGAGTTGCTATTTGCATTAGCAAATCTCAGCAGGGAAAAACAAAAAAAAAAAAAACAGGAAATCATAATTAGTTTCTACAAATGCATAATTAGGAGATATGATCCTAGGAGTAACTGAATCCCCTGAGTCAATGGGTCCGTTTCTTCTACCACAGTGGTGTAAAAGAGGACTAACGTCACTGAAATCAGTGGGGATACAGTAAAGTAAAATGAAGGAGAGGAGATTCAGACCCATAACAATTTTAGACTGCCCAGCACTTTGCGGGACTGGACCACTGAAATTGTAATACAACAATTTGTTCTATTTTCCATTGTCATTATTTGTTCCAAGGATAATATTGATTTTGGTAAGAAAAAGGAACCAACAGAAATAGTTGCAGACGGCTCCAGTTAAAGCCTGTCATTGGCATAAATTCCATGCCATCTACATGCCAACATGGTAGTTTGTTATTTGCTGCTAGAATAGTGTGTGTGCTGAGACTATGCTGTGAAAATGGCTGGGTTTGTGAGAGTTTTATGTCACTGGGTATAAATAAAGTCATGATTGGCAGAGACTTTTGAACAAAAAAGATGAAATTCACACTCCTGGTCCTAACATCAACAACACCTGCATTTGCAGAGTAAACTGAGAAAAGTCTATAATTTTGCAGTGTGTTAGTCCTCCACCACATCCAGAAAGTTGGCCCAAGATCTTTTGTATTTTTTTTTTTTTACTTTCTTTTACTTCTGTTTCTTGTAATTGAGTCCTTTGCAAGCCCATTATGGGCTTGCATACTCTAGAATATATTTCTGACAACTAAAACCCAACATAAAAAGCAGTGCAGCCAATATTTTCAAATGTGACTAGTAATGTTGGATACATGTTTTATGCCATATCTGGTCAGGATGGGTTGAAGAGCACATCCTGGGGATGAATGGGAAGGTTTAATCCCCTCTCTCAGCAAGAAGGACCTCAGTTGCCTGCTGTGTCAGGATTTGCAGATCTGGGCCCATTGTGGGGAATGAACTAACTCTCCTGGACGTTGTCATGAAAGAGATGTATGATGGGGAGGTTAGGGCTGATTCTGACAATGAGAGGCAAGACAGAATCTCTCAGAAGAGGGCTGCAGTGGAGAGAAGTCCCAGGAGGTTCCACTGTGGAACGTGGCTGAAGTGAGGCATTTTAGACTGCCAGTTTACACTGGGCTGGAATCCTGCTGTAAATATTTCAGTCCTTCCCCATAATGGTCTCCAAGGCATGTGCGCAGTAAGGTTGCCAACTTTCTACTTGCACAAAACCAAACACCCTTGCCCTGCCCCCTGTCCTGCCCCTCCTCCAAAGCCCCATCCCTTCTATGAGGCCCCACCCCCACTCATTCCATCCCCTCTCCTTCTGTTGCTCACTCTCCCCACCCTCACTCACTCATTTGCACCAGGCAGAGGCAGGAGGTTGAGGTGCGGGGGAGAGGGGAAGGGCTCTGGCTGGGGGTTTGGACTCTGGTGTGGGGCTGGAGATGAAGGATTTGTGGTGCAAGAGGGGGCTCCAGGCTGGGGAGAGTGGGAGGGAGCTCTGGCTGGGGATGCAGACTCTGGGGTGGGGCAGAGGATGAGTGGTTTGGTACGTAGAAGGGTGCTCTAGGCTGGGACTGAGGGTAAGAGGGGGATCAAGGGTGGGGCAGTGGGTTGAGGTATGGTGGGGGTATGAGAACTCCAGCTGGGGATGAGAAGTTTGGGGTGCAGGAGGGTGCTCTTGGCTGGGACCAAGGGTTTGGAGAGCAGGAGAGGGATCAGGGCTTGGGCAGGGGTCTGGGGGAAGGAGGTAACGGCTTTGGCTGCAGATTCTAGAGTGGAGCTGGGGATGAGGGGTTTGGTGTGTAGGAGGGTGATCTGGGCTGAGACCAAGGGGTTCGGAGGATAGGAATGGAATTGGGGCTGGGACAGGGGTTGGGGCACAGGAGTGAGGCGGGGGGCAATCTCCAGGTGACGCTTACCTCAAGAAGCTGCTGGAAGCAGCGGCATCGTCCCTCTCTGGCTCCTATGCAAAGGTGCAGCCAAGTGGCTCTGTGCACTGCCCCATCTGCAGGTGCCACCCCCACTCCCATTGGCTGTGGGTCCCAGCCAATTGGAGCTGCAGAGCTGGCACTTGGGACAGAGTCAGCATGTGGAGCCCCCTTGCTGCCCCTACTCGTAGGAGCTGGAGTGGGGACATGCCACTGCTTCTGGGAGCCACAGGGAGCCACAGCAGGCAGGGAACCTGCCTTATCCCTGCTATGCCACTGACCGGACTTTTAAAGTCTGAAAACCAGACACCTGGTAACCCTAGCGCACAGAAGGGACAGGAGTTTTGTCCTCAGGTCCCCAAGTCCGCACAGACTTCCATGGGGAAGGCGGGAAATATAGAAGTGAGCACAGAAAGTGAGCAGTCCTGTGTTGCATGGAGGCAGGACTAGTAGGAGATGCTCATTATCTCCCCTCTAGCCCACCATAGATTCTATAGGAAATTATTTTCTCCAGAGCTCCTGTGTGGTTGAGAAAACTTTCTTAAGGTGGATTGCAGAGGCAGCTGTGACTGGGAGGGCAAATCAGTGGTAATTTGGCTCCATTGGAGCAACAGTACTAGAAAGTATGATGGGACACAGAGGCAGTATGGGGTGCAGGGCTGCTATTTGGAGTACCTTAACTTTCTGCAGACCCCAGGGGAAATGTGGGGTTTGAAGTCTAAAGCCACAGCTCATTCCAGGGAGGGCAAACTCTGCCTCTCAACAGTACAATCAAGGAGAGACTCTGAGAACATCTCACTGAGTTTTCCTCCCCTTCTTCCCTCTCCCGTGGTTGTAGCCACAACAGAGGGCAGGCCAGCCCAATGGGAGGCAGTGTTCTCCTGTGGCTAATGGACCAATCTTTGAGTAAAGAGTCTTCTGTTTTAGAGGGAAGGCCTGTAATAACCTTAGTCCCAGATTTGGACCTTAGCGTCCAAAATATGGGGGTTAGTATGAAAACCTCCAAGCTTAGTTACCAGCTTGGACCTGGTACCTGCTGCCACCACCCAAAAAATTAGAGTGTTTTGGGGCACTCTGGTCCCTCTGAAAAACCTTCCCTGGGGACCCCAAGACCCAAATCCCTTGAGTCTCACAACAAAGGGAAATAATCCTTTTTCCCTTCCCCCCTCCAGGTGCTCCTGGAGAGATACACAGACACAAGCTCTGTGAATCCAAACAGAGTGAATCTCCCTCTCTGTTCCCACTCCTGGAAACAAAAAGTACTTTCCTATTCCCCCAGAGGGAATGCAAAATCAGGCTAGCGATCCAACACACAAATCTCCCCTTGATTTCTTCCTCCCACCAATTCCCTGGTGAGTACAGACTCAATTTCCCTGAAGTAAAGAAAAACTCCAACAGGTCTTAAAAGAAAGCTTTATATAAAAAGAAAGAAAAATAAGTACAAATGTTCTCTCTGTATTGAGATAATACACACAGGGTCAATTGCTTAAAAGAATATTGAATAAACAGCCTTATTCAAAAAGAATACAAATCAAAGCACTCCAGCACTTATATTCATGCAAATACCAAAGAAAAGAAACCATATAACTTACTAGCTGATCTCTTTGTCCTTACACTTAGAAACAGAAGACTAGAAAATAGAACTACTTCTCCAAAGCTCAGAGCAAGCAGGCAGCCAGAAAACAAAGACAAAAAAAACTCAATTCCCTCCACCCAAAGTTGAAAAAATCCGGTTTCCTGATTGGTCCTCTGGTCAGGTGCTTCAGGTGAAAGAGACATTAACCCTTAGCTATCTGTTTATGACAAGGCCACTCTCCAAAAATGTTTAAATTCCACCTACATATGCAGAGCCTTTTCCTACTCTACCCAGCCAGTCACATGCACTTGTTCAATAACAGCACACAAATAGCATTGAGAGAAAAGATGAAAATAAGCTATGTGACAGACCTCTCAGAAAAAAGATGGATACTATGGCCCACTGTGGGTCTGCTTCTGCACTGTTAAAATCAACAATTTGCCATTGCCTCCAAAGGGAGCAGGACTTAAACTGAGCCTGATTTTGCTATCCTAATTCACACGTAGCCCCAGTGAATTTGATGGGGTTATTTATGTCAGTAAAGGCTGCAATGCAGGTTACACCATTCTGTTCATGCAATGAATCTGTTTGTGCAGGCTTGATTTGCTATGCCATGTTTCAGAAACTGAATAAGATAGAGCAGATCTAAATTTTTCAAACATGATTTTTTTAAATTAAAAAATGGCCTTTTTCCCCTAAATGATTTTTTTCGTGAAAACTGGGGGTTTTGGTAAATTAAAAAAATATGTATCTTTTTGAGTGTTTGGATAAAAATTGCAAATTATATAAAATAATTCCAAGAAATGGATCCATTTTGAACTTTTAAAACAAAAATTTTAAAAAAATTCCTTTTTTTTAAAAAAAACCAGCTCTAATAAAAATAACCAACCACCCTCCTTCTTTGCTACTAGGAAACACTCCATCTGGCATATCCTAAATAAAAGCTCAAAGCAAAGTGCAGCTGACTGGACTGGAAGCAGGACAGTGCTTTATGATGCCCAAGCTGTGTACATACAGACTCTCTACGCATGGACCAGTAGCTTCATTATGACACAGATATAATTCGTAGGATGGTGAGCCTTGTGTTCGCAGCGCTGCTCGTGAGAGGTGGCCCCAGCCTGCTGATCACTGACAGCATTGTAATTGGCAAGCTCTGAACTAAGTTACTTCCCCATAAAAGATGCAATGATAGTTGACTGTCAAGCAGAGAAGCAGGAAAAATTGAATAGAAAAGTTTGAAGAAAGGAGGAATAGAGAGAGAATGACACTATTAATAACAGCTTAATCAACAGTGCCCACCCCTGCTCTCATCTGTCACTCCATATTCCTGTAAACCTGTCATATGGTAGCTTTGAGAGTAGAAACAATGCTTAGAAATCATCATAAAAAATGCAACTGCATCCCACAGTCGAGAGTTTCAGCTTCTCTCATTCCTGTTTCTGAACACACACAGCAATGAACAACTCCTGCTGTTTGCTGTTTTGAAAGATCCCCAATCTGGTTTTCATGCAGCCTCAGATGCGTTCTTCCTCACAGCAGTACTGCCCTGTAAATTTTAGCTATAAATCTAATTGTGTGAGCCACCTACAGTAAATAGAGCTGAAGCACTCACTGCATCCACCCCCACTCCCCCCCTCCGTGTTTCTATTTGAGCATGGTCCTTTCAGAGGCTCCCCTATGCAAGTGCACATCTGCCTCAATCCTGCTAAAGCAGCTGCTGTTTTTTCAAGGCAAGAAAGCAGCAGTGAATTTATAGAAGCTGATGTACTACTTGTGCTACTGGTTTCAGCCTCTGACAGATATACTGTAGAGGCATTATAAATGTAAAGTCTCCTGACAAAGTCCCAATTAAATGATACAATCACAGTGAGGGCTGATTGAGAATTGGGTATGAAGTTACAAAGTGATAAAGGAGTGAAAAGGAAATCCATCACATTTTCTGAATGAGAATATAAACTCATTCATGAGGGGCCTGATTCAAAACCTGTTGAAGTCAAAACAAAGACTCCTACAGATTTAACAAGGCACAGGATCACGACTCTGGTTTCTGACCAGTATAAAAAATGGGATAGAGTTTCACAATCCTTACTCAGCCATGATTGGGAGCCAGGCCACCTTAATTTCTGGCTCAGACCGTAAACCCAGCATCAAGGGGGAGAGAAGAGCTATCCCTGTATTCACACTATACACACTACTGGAATCATTTTTGTACAAGGCATGTCTTGCAAGGTATCATTTGAAAACTCATAATTTGCTGGTCAGTATCTTCCAAATAAAATGTGTGTGGAAACATTGTATGTGAAGTTATAAGATTTTCCTGTGTGATGTTATTAACAAGTCCCAAACCCCACAGTCATGCCCAAAAGAAGTTGGCAAACAGGTCTGTTCTAGACAAAGGAATGTGTACTTGCCTTAATTTGGATTTAAGCAGTAAAAGGAGTCATCAAGCAGGGAGGGAAACAAAGAAAGCTGAAACAAATGAGAAAAAACCAGCAAGGAACATCCTTCCACACAGACTCTTTGTCTCCAGGGTCTCAGCTAGAAATGTTTTTTCAAGAGAGGACTGAAAAAATAAAAAGGAAGGACAAACACCCCACAGCACCTGTTTCTCGCCCCCATCCATTGCATTCACTGGACCTGAAGGGACAAAAGAAGCAGTTGCTGGATTCTGTGGGAGTGGTCCTGACCTGAGAGTTTAGTCAGTGATCTGCTGGAGCAAATGCTGAGAAACATTGCTTGAACCTGATATAGTTTGTTAAATTTGGCATTAATAAATGTTTTATCTTTATTTTTCTTGTAACTATTTCTGACTTTTATGCCTCATTTACTTGTATTCACTTAAAATCTCTCTCTTTGTAATTAAACTTGTTTTACTACTTTATCTAATCCAGTGTGTTTAAATAAAAGTATTTGGATAACTATTTGAGGTGATAAACCTTCATATTATTCCCTTAAAGGAATAATGGATTTTAAAAAAACATGTACTGTCCAGGAGAGTACTGGGCAATACAGGACATACATTTCTGGGTGGGAAATCCAGTAGTGGAGGGGTGTCAGGTCATCCTGCAGAATAACCCAGGCTGGTGAGAGCCAGAATATAACCCAAATGGCAGCTACTGCTACACACAGACAGAGTGTGAGTTGCATGCTGGAAGACTCTTTGGGAGACACTCCCATAGGAGTTTCTTCAGTAAGGCATTGTGAGGTGCCCAGTGCTGCAAGGCAAGAGTGACACAGGCCCTTGGTGGTATGTCACAGGCTACTTACCTGACTCAATCCCAGCAAGCAAGTGGGTGGGGAGCAGGTGAAGTGGGGAAATAGGAGACGCTCTGACTCCATGCTGGGGGAGGTGGGGGGGAAGGAATGAGCTGTTCCACGAATAGGACTGAAGCAACTGATTTGCCAGCCTGAGCAAGTGAAAAGCAGGGGAGTTGTGACAGTCACAAATTGTTCATTGGTCTGCACCTGTGGTTGTGCAGCTACACACTGCCCCACAATCAGGGCAGATTGCAAGGTAACAATCTAATCCTAAATAATCGGAGTCTTGTTCTGATTTTAACTGCAATAGTCATGCACTGCAAGGGAGGGGACAAGGTGACCTTTGAACTCCTGCAGAGTCACATTGGAGGAAGCAAACCCCTCCTGCAACAGAATAATCGAGGGATAACGCCCTAAGGGAAACCACTTGGCACCCTGTGCCCCTCCTTGCATTTTTCCACTGGTGTGTATGATCCAAGACACAGACAATAGCACTCAGCCTTGGGCCTGGTGACCAAAGCAAGTGAAAAGACAAGAAAATGCTACTGCAGGTTTCTCTGCTGAGCATGCAATTCCATATTCCAACTGTATTAACTTTGACTCAGCACCATTTTAGGTATCAGTGTACATCAGGGGGTAGTGAGGCTTTTGGTTTGTTTGTTCTTGCTCTCTAGCGGTGTCAGTAGGCACTTTTTACAAATTGTAATTGGATTTAATATCAGATTTAACAGGTCAGAGGTACAGTCCATTCTTCATTCTTCAATTAACTCTAAAGAGTAGTTTAGCATTGGGGTAAAATTCTATGCCTTGCTGCTAACACAGAACCACACATGAGCCCTGAGTTCCTGATTGGAGACAGGCACTGCTAACATAGTCTGCTGGTTTCTGGTTCCACCTCCCCTGAACACACACCAGTCACTCTGTTTTCCTTCCCACACTGTGTCCCAGTGGGCCAAATTCTGTCTTGGGCACATTGATGTAAGTCCAGAATAACTCCAAAAGTGCTGATCATGCATTTCTTTCTGCCTGCCTTTGTTTTGATGGTTTCTCCAGAGCAGTTAACAGACAGCAGCAAAAGTGGACTGAGGGAGCACAGCTCTTGTCCTCTCCACTTTCCTCCTAGGCCTCTCCAACTTTAACTATCACCATAAACAGGATAGACTAAGCACAGAGACATCCCTAGTGCACAAAGTACTTAGATGTCCAAGTGACAGTAACATTAACTATACACCTGTCAGATCATGTCTGCCCAAATATGGAGGCCTAGGATTGCCAGGCATCCCATTTTTGACTGGAACATCTGGTCAAAGAGGGACCCTGGCAGCTCCGGTCAGCACCGCTGACCAGGCCATTAAAAGTCTGGTCGGTAGTGCAGTGAGGACCCTGGGCTAAGGCAGACTCCCTACCTTCCCTGGCTGCCGGAAGCGGTCACTAGGTCCCTGTGGTCCCTAGATGCTGGGGCGGCCAAGGACTGGGAGGCTCCACATGCTGCCTCTGCCCCGAGTACTGGCTCTGCAGCTCCCATTGGCCAGAGCTGTGGTAAGTAACACTGGGACCCCACACCTCCCCCTGCACCCCAACCCCCTGGTCCAGCCTGGAGTCCCCTCCCACACCCCAAGCCCCTCATCTCCAGCCCCAACCCCAGCTGGAGCCCTTACACACCCCCACACACACCCCAACCCCCTGGACAAGCCCACAGCCACCTCCCATACCTCAAACTCCTCATCATCAGCCCCACCTCCAGCCAGAGCACTCACACACCCCTGCGCCCCGACCCCCCGCCCCAGCCCAGAGTCCCCTCCTGCACCCCAAACCCTTTATCCCTGGCCCCACCCTCAGCTGGACCCCGACACACACACACCTGCACTCCAACCCTCTGACTCAGCCTGGAGTCCCCTCCTGAATCCCAAACTCCTCACCCTCAGCCCATAGCCCATACCCCCTCCTGCACCCCAACCCCCTACTCCAGTCTGATGACAGTGAGTGAGGGTGGTGAAGGGTGAGTGACAGAGGGAGGGGAGATGGTGCAAGTTAGGGGTGGGGCCTCACAGGAGGAGAGGGGCATGGGCAGAACCTCAGAGAAGGGGCGGGGCAGGTGTATTCAGTTTTGTGTGATTAGAAAGTTGGCAACGCTGTGGAGGGCACATTCTAGATATCTGCTCTATGTTCACAATAGGCCTCATCCTATGTTCCCTGAGCACCCAACACTCCCACTAAGGTTTGCAGGGGCCTTAAATGTACAAGAAATTCAGGATCAGGTCCTATCGACTACGTTTCCTTTGAGGTCAATGGAAACTGTGCACAAATATTAAAGGCCAGACATTGATCCAATATGCATTATATCCAATTCAGTAACAATAAAATTGAATTTGCAAACATAAAACTCAAGCTGTTGCCTTTGCATGCAGAGCCAAGCTAGTTACAGGAGGAGGCCCACTGAGGAATGTTCTGAGATCTGCTTATCTTCAAAATGAGTGATCTATAAAGGCTGCAGATGGTTTTGACGCACTGACTTCAATGAGACTTGAAAGCACTCAGCATCTTGTGAGATCAGAGCTAAACTACAATGCCTATTAAGCAAGGCCAGCACAAAATATCTATACCCTGCTAGTTTTATTTGCTCAATAATAAACATGGAAATAAATGTTACCCTGACACATCTTTATGTTACCACTAGTTTTCAGAAGCGGATTTAAGGTGGCTTACATCAGTAGACAGAAACCAGTATGTACACAGTGAGCTACTCTGTTGAACAAGAAGAGAAGGAATGTCTTTAAAATGTGGACAATTATATCTGCAATTAATATCCGTCAGTGCTAGACTGAGCAATTTCTAAATGCATAATTTAATTTCACGGGCTGCTAACTTTCCCTGCTGTGCAGCCTAGTATTACATTAGCTTTGTGTTGTTAATGGTCACCTTTACTCCAGGGTGGAAGTATTTAATACTTTCATGCTTTTCATTTTGGTCACTATTTCTTGCCAAGTTTTTAAAGTTCATCATCTTTTATTAAAGTAAGCAGAAAGAATTTGGCCTAATTTATTCACTCCTTATTGACTTTCTCTTCCTGCACTTACAGACAGTGGCTATGGAGCTCTAAGACAACTAATGAGCAAGGATGGGAAGAAAACATCCAGCTATCTAAGGGCCTAAAAGCAGAAGTGTGTCCTGGAAGGAATGTGATCTCAAGTTATAATTCCCAAATTCATTGCAACATAAGAATTGGCATAATGGCCTGTCATAAACAGATGGTTAAGGGTTAATGTCTCTTTTACCTGTAAAGGGTTAAGAAGCACAGTGAACCCGGCTGACACCTGACCAGAGGACCAATGGAGGGAAAAGATACTTTCAAATCTGTGGTGGGGGGAAGTCTTTGTTTGTGTTGTTTGTTTTGTTCGTTGTTCGCTCTTGGGGCTAAGAGGGAGCAGACGTACACCCAGACATTCCCAATCTTTCTGAATCAGTCTTTCATGTTTCAAAATTGTAAGTAATAGCCAGGCAAGGTGGATTAGTCTTGTGTTTGTTTTCTTAACTTGTAAATGTTTCTTTTCCTGGAAGGATTTTTACCTCTATTTGCTGTTACTTTGAATCTCTGGCTGGGGGGGGGGGGGGAAGTCCCTCTAGTCTATATGAATCTGAAAACCCTGTAAGCATTTACCATCCTGATTTTACAGAGATAATTTTTACTTTTTTCTTTCTTTAATTAAAAGCTTTCTTTTAAGAACCTGATTGATTTTTCCTTGTTTTGGAATCCAAGGGACTGAGTCTAAATTCACCAGGGATTGGTGGGGGGGAAGGAAGGGAATGGTTAATTCCTCTTTGTTTTAAGATCCAAGGAGTTTGGATCTGTATAGCTTCCCAAGGCAACCCAGGGAGGGGAAAGTCTGGGGAGGCAAAAGGAGGGGGGATTGTTTATTTCTCCTTGTTTTAAGAACCAAGGGGTTTGGGTCTTGGGTTCCCCAGGAAAGGTTTTGGGGGAACAGGAAGTGTGCCAAACACTATATTTTTGGCATGTGGCTGCGTACCAGATCTAAGCTAGGAATTAAGCTTAGAAGTAATCATGTAGGTCCCCACTTTTTGGACGCTAAAGTTCAAAGTGGTGAAAAAACCCTTGACACGGCCCCTTTTCTGTAGTATCCTGTCTCCAATAGAAACCAAATCACAATGCTTCAGAGAAAGACAAACCCCATAGATGTACCCAATCAGCCAACACTATGCATTACCATGGGGGGAGGGGATTTTTCTTGGCCTAGCGGGTGGCCAATTTATGTTCCATAAATCAAGATCAGGACTCCTTTCTACAAGGCACCGTACAAACACATAATACAAGACGGTCCCTGCCCCAAAGGGCTTAATGTCTTAGTTTGTTTGGGTGGGGTTGCCCTAGACTTACACTCTCAGAACCAGATTCACTGTTCACATAAGCAGGCAAAGTCCAGTCACTTGAATGCTGTAGTACCTTCTGACATCAACCCTGAATTTGGCCTTTCGGCATTTCATGCTTTGATCACGGAGAAGCCAATTCCCCACTGAACCCATTCGGCATTGGCTCAGCTAGGACTCTGCACAAATGCAGAGGGCTGCCTGCATATTTCTTATGTCAGGATCAGGGCCTGCATTTATACAGTTTTTGCTGCCTTTCTCTGGACTTCTATATATAATTATTTTATTTTCGGCTAGGAGTTTTTTGTTTTTTAAAGGACGGTGAGGTGATCAAAATTAACTAGTATCCAGATTGGTGACATGATTTGAAGTTAACAACTAATTCAGAACCCATCAATATATATAGGTAGATTAATGTGTTCCATCCAATTTGCATTGCCTCGCAGCTGTTTACAGCGAATATAATTTACTATCATGTTGCCCAATAGCCTCGAGTTCCTCACAATAATTGTGTCATCAGCAAATTTTGCCACTTCGGTACATTCACTAAATAAGAAGAGGGCTAAATGAATAGTGAACAGAAGGGTTTAGAAGAAAATTAATCTATGAGTAAATTAATCCATTACGGGGTGTCCTACACAGTTCTCTGAAGTTTCTGGCACTGCCCAATGCCTGAGGTGGAGTACTGAACTAGATCGATCACTGCTCTGATTTTGTATGGTGAGTCTTATGTTCTCACCTCTCTAAAGTACTTATACGGCTCTCCCATCAATCTGTAATGTATTTATCCTCACACCACCTCCCTGAGGTAGGGCAGTGCTATCATCCTCATTTTACAGATGGGGAACTGAGGCACAAAAAGGCTACATTTCTTGCTCATTGTCACTCAGGAAGTCTTTAGCAGTGCAGGTACTTGAACCCAGATCACCTAAGTGTCAGACTAAGCACCTTAATCATTAGATCATCCTGCTTTTCCACCACACCAGAGAGGAGTGAAGTGGGCTATAACTTTATAAATCAAGTGGTTGGAATAATGTATGGTCACCTGAAATTCTTTTGAAAAGGGAGCATATTATTCAGCCCTCCAGAAAATTTACCCCATAAAACCAATGGGGAATGGTATGGTGATCCATAGACAGTCAGTGGCAATCTACCTCCAGATACAATGCTGACACTACCTTTATCACGATAGGCATTTTATGCATGCCTACAGATTGAGAGAGATCAGGCAAGTAAAGTTAGACAGATAAATGACAGAGATGGAGATAGCAGGAGAAGAACAAATGTGAAAAATGTTAGAACACATGAAAATGGGGGAGGAGGGAAGGCTCCTGTGAGCGGAATTCGAGTACTTTAATGTGATTATGACAAGAAGCATGCCAACTTGCCAAATTCATTTCAGAAAATCAGTGAACTTTCTTTCTGTCCAGCTTCCTTTCCATCTCAAACACTGTCTCCTGGACACTAGTTCTTGCCAAAAAAAATGTGGAGTCCAAATTACTGTGTAAGGAATTGGCAAAAGCTACAGGGCAAATGGCAGCTGTGACAGGCCTACTCAATCTTATCCACCAAAGAGCTCCAATAGCACAGACTCTTATGCTGGAGTCCTAATGCAAAGAACCAAAATGCCAACGAGAGAAGGGCGTTTTACCCACCCAGGTAGAAGACAATAAATAAAAGGCAAGGGTTCAAATCAAACTTAAGCCAAATAATATCTCATTAAAAGAATTCAATGTTCTTTTAAGAGGCTCCACTCTGAAGCCTCGTGTTCCTTAGTATACATAGCCACAGAACATGTAGAGTAACGCCATGAGTGACTCTGCATGCTTTCCTACATGCCCTGGCAATCTGTGCCTCAACCCTGATTTGTATGAGAGAGAGAAGTGTGTTCACCATGGACAAATCTTTGGCTCCTGAGTAATGCCTCCTTGCCTACGAGGCAAGAGACAGGTTAGCAGCTCAAGAGACGCCATCCAGTTCTATTTGAAATCACTGTGAGGGGCTGTGCAGACCCTCTCAGGAGGTCATCAGGAAAGAATGTCATCCTCTCTCTGACTGTAGCGATTTACAGGATAGCAGGGCTGAGGGGATTAACACACCCTATACTATGCACTGTGGGGATAGAATCTAACAGTGTGAGTCAACAAGAAAGGATCTCTAGGCAGATGGCTCAAGAAACAAGGTTCCTTGTGTTATCTGGAGCTTAGGCCAGTGGGAGGCAGGCTTTGGGCTTGTGTGAAGGAGGACACAGCTCATTATCTAATGGTGCACTTTGGCTGAGGGAAGTGTTTGGCCCACTTTCAAATAAAAGTCAGGGTATTTAAACTTTAAATGGGCAGGCAGGATCTTCTCCCATCCTGATGGCCTAACACAGATAACAAAGAGCATCCATACTTCACATACAGCACTTTTGGGTGAAATTCACTGAGCCTATGCATCATGTGTGAGGGGTTAAGTGGGACTTAAATGGAGATCAACAGTCACAGGCTCCTACCTGCCATCCGTCCAGGTTTTCCCTTTTCTGAGGTAGCTCTCCTGGGAAATCTGTAAAGGTGTTCATCACAGAGTGCCAGCTGTCCAGTTTTATGGGCTAAAGATCATCCCAGATGTCCTTTTCTTTGTGAGGTGGCAACCCTAGTTCCTACAGAATCAATGGCTTGCAGTCAGTGCTAGTTTGATGGATCTGCTAAGCTGAGGACTACAAGAACATTCCCTTTTCCCTGGGCAGGTAAGCCAGGAAGGTCATAAGCCAGGAAGTGTCCAAGCTCTGTTGGAAAGCTGTGGCGACATGGCAAGCTAGGAGCTGCAGGGAAGCTGAAGCAGCAGCCACATGGTAAGCAGGGAACTGGAGAGAAGCTGAATTCAGAGCTGACTTCCGAGGAACCATAAGCAGAGCTGTGTGTGGAATGGGCTGTGACTGCATACATTACAGCTGGGTGCAGGTCTCTGAGACTTACAGGAGAGCAGCAGCAGATGGGCCCTATGAGATGCAAGTCTGGCCTGGAAAACTGCAAGTCCCTATTTGCTTGGTATAGAGACTGGACTGGAGAGGGCACCCCAGGCACTGGGTCTGAAGAGCCTTGACTTTTGACTGGACCGCCTCAAGGGCCCAAACAAGAACCACTGTTGCTCACTTTGAACTGTCATTGTTTAGCCTCTGGTATCTAACAGTATCTGCAACCTTTCCTTTCCCTTCCATCCATAGTGAAACACACTGTCACTTAGCCATGTGTCAGAGTGGTTATGTAGGCCTAGCACCTACAAGGCTTAGCTGCTGAAGCACCTACAGTGCTTGTCTCCAACTTAGTCATGGAACCATAGTGACACCTTAAGAATTTGGTGTACTGGACAGCCCCAGTAATTACACCAATTTGATGGACAGTTAGAAGTTGCATATTATCGTGCGTTAATAAAGAAGAAAATATATGCCTTCAGAGTATATCCAGAGATGGGAGAAAGGGAAAGAAAAATAATTTTCTCATGATCACAAAGGAAGAATTCAGCGGAGGAAGGAGTCAGGCCAACGTAGAATGGAATGAAAACTGAAACTAGATTAGATGTCTAGCATAAAAACATTCCCTCTAAGATCAGTAGCATAATTAGTATTCAAATGACTTCGCAATCAGTGAGAAAGAGACAATACTCATACAATAGGTAAGTCACCAAATCATCGGAGCCACATGAAATTTACCGTACAGCATAAAAACAGAGCAAAGCAGAAATCTGTACACCAGAAATCTGACATCCTGGATAACTCATTAGGGTTCAAAGGAGGTCCCATGAGCCTTCCAACTTTAATATTCAAAAGTTATTAGCATAAGGTTTTTAGCTTTGTAAAATGAATAAATACCCAGAAGCAAGATAGAAAATGAATATACAGTGATGAGCAATGTGTGTTTCTGCAGGGGGCATCCTTGACTTTCTTTTGAGGAGCAGGGCAGAAAGGTTAAGATTGAAAAGGCTTTAAACGTGAAACAGCCCATGAGAATTCTAGAAAGTCTCAGATGGGAGCTCACATGATCCTGCATAAAGGAAAAATCAAAAGATAGAAAAATAGTAATCAAAAAGTTTTCCCACATGGAAGGAGGAGGTTTCATTGGGTATTCAAAATGGGGAGTGTAGAGCTGCTCTTATAAATTCATTACCCTGGTCCCATGAAAGGCAGAACACTCTGGTAGAACAAATAATTTTTCAGTTTCATGGATCAATCAAAAAAATCCCCTCCACCAAAATGGTATAAACAGAAAATTCATCCCAGGGAAAGTGTAAGAGCCATAAAGCTATAACAAACCACAGTCTATTTAGTGAAGATAATGAACTGCTGTTAAACTAGTGGCAGAGTCATAAGGAAGTGCATGGCCATGGGGAAGAAAACGTTGGGAGTGACTTGCAAACATGTTTTGTTTGCTTCCCACAAATATGTATGAGACTGAGTTTTGCTGGCATTCATGCCTGCATTAGGTGAAATCCACACGTGTGTAGAGAGCTAGCACAAGACCTACATGTCACGTAAATCCCATTTAAGGTCTCAATAGAATTTACATGGAATTTGAGGATATATCCGCTTAGAGTTAACACAAGCTCTTACTTGAGTGTTATTCCTAATCCCCTGCCTCATCCACATACGAAACACACTCACCTGAGTTTGTTGCTGCTTTCAGCCCAAGCCAGCTGGGTCCTCTGGGACTATTGGCTAATATTTCAGTGCTGCTTTACTAAGGCTGGTAATCTGCCCACTGCAGTGTAGACACAGGTTAAGTGGTGCCTAGAGCTTCTACTGACCTTCTGCACAGGGGTGAATTTCACTTTGGGGACATGGTCAGAGAAAGAATTGGTTACTATGGACGAGTGTTTCCTCAAACTGTGGTTGCCACTTGTGTAGGGAAAGCCCCTGGCAGGCTGGGCCACTTTGCTTACCTGCCCCATCCACAGGTTCGGCCGATCGCGGTTCCCACTGGCCGCAGTTCACCACTGCAGGCCAATGGAGGCTTCTGGAAGTGGCGGTCAGTAAGTCCCTTGGCCCACGTCGCTTCCTGCAGCCCCCATTGGCCTGAAGCAATGAACTGTGGCCAGGGGGAGCCGTGATCTGCTGGACCTGCGGACGGGGCAGATAAACAAACCAGCCCGGCCCGCCAGGGGCTTTCCCTACACAAGCGGTGACCCCAGTTTGAGAAACACTGTATGGATAAAAGCAGCAAAGAATCCTGTGGCACCTTAATAGACTAACAGACGTTTTGGAGCATGGGCTTTCGTGGGTGAATACCCACTTCTTCAGATGCATCTGAAGAAGTGGGTATTCACCCACGAAAGCCCATGCTCCAAAACGTCTGTTAGTCTATAAGGTGCCACAGGATTCTTTGCTGCTTTTACAGATCCAGACTAACACGGCTACCCCTCTGATACTTGTATGGATAAAATCCTCCTAGCTGGACGATTACCAAAGATAGGGAAGGCAATCAGAACCATTATTGCGGCAACTGCTATTGTGAAGAAAGAGCAGCGCCAGGCAATTGCCAATAGGTGTTTAGTTATATCATACAATACATGTTTTATATTAATTATGAAATCATGGAAGTTGCAACAGAGCTGGCAGGTTTAGAGATACTTGGTTGAATCTAGTTATTACATAGTTTTGTTATTTGTTAATTGCTTTCACATATAGATGGGCCAATACAGGACAGTTTGAATCCAAACCTCTATGAATTTCTAGATCTGAACCCATCACTAGGGCTCTGGTTCAAATTCAGACTCACTTAAGATATATCCAGTATCTTATGAGATCAGCTCTTCCCACAAGTCTTCAGCCCCAGATGAGGCTGGTATCCTTGCAAGTCTCCCGCACTCAAGCCAAATCTCTAAGCAAACCTTTTCTGAGTTTTAAAATAGTTCTTATGTCGGATACATCGAGAACCAAAACCAACAAAGAACTCAAGGATGTAGAAATTCACTATAAAAGCTGCCAAAAACTTCCCACAAATAGCAGACAAAATAATGGCCTGTCTCCCAGAGCCTCATGCATTCCAAGCTGGTACCAAAAGGATGGGTGTTTCTTAGTTTCCCTGTAGCTCTGGTTGAAAAAAAAAATTAAGTTGAATTTCTGTGATGAGAAAGAATGGACGTGTTTGTGAAAATTGTTATGAAATTTTCCTCTCCCCCATCCCTCATTTTTTAAAAACCAGGTCTGCTTAGCTCTGTTATTCCTATACACAAGGGCCAGAAAAAGTGACTAGCAATTTTGGGTGCCCAGGTTGAAACACCTTAAACGATCTTGATCTTCAGAAAAGTGCTGAGCAGCTACTCTCTCAAAATCAAATCCCTTTAAAAAGTGTCTCAGTTTCAGTAGCCACTTTTGAAAATCTCGGCCTAGAACGCACTTCTGTCCAAAGCAATAGACCACAATCCCTGAGAAATGCTTTAGGTAGTCTGAAAGAGGGGCAGCATTATTACCTAGGAGCAGGACATGCTCCATTTCCCACAAATCATTACAAAACCAGTTACCTCTACTGTAAAGATGTTTTAATCCTGTTGTGGATCTAAAAGTAGTACAGATGCTCAGCCTTGAGCCCATAATGTAAATTACCGATACATCAGTGAAGAGAATGCTACGGTTAATATTGCAAGAAACAATTTATAATTAACTCTTTATATAAATGAAGTAGACCTGTTTCTGTCAGATGTTGTGATTGTTTTTAGTGTTAAGAGCAAATATGATAAGTAAAAAGCATCACCACCATGCTGTGGCATGAAATTGATTTCCAAGGTGTACCATTTCCATGTGTAAAACAGCATTCATGTATTACACTGAAACGTCTTGCCTCAGTAACTACACAGCACGAGATTGATTTATTTTGCAGCTTGAAAGGACAAATCTTAACTTAGACTCTTACTTTAAGAGTCTCTTCCTTAACAAATGAAGACCAAGAGACTTTCTGTCAGCTGATGCCATTCTAGCTAACAAAAGCAACATCTCTGCACGCACATGCACCCACAATCACTGTCATCAAAATAATCTACTATCAGTGGACAAATGAAACAGTAGAAGTATATTTAAACAAAGAGGTAAGGACCAGGGTCCAGCTTCTGATCTGCTGTACCAAGCATTGGTGTAATTCACAATTGGCACTGTTAGAACTAAGGCTTGTCTATTTAGGAAAGTTACACTGATATAAGCTAAAGGGTGAATATAAACCAATCTAGTTATACTGGTATAAATCACTGTGTGCAAGCTTTTATTCTGATATCACAGTGCCTTTTATAGGTTTAGCTTATGTCACTTGAGAAGGAGTTTAAGCTAAACTGAAAAATCCAGAGTATGAGCAAAAGGGGTTATAATGTTATAACTATATCAGTATAATTGGTTAAGTTCTCATGTCTAGACAAGGCCTTCGTGACATCAGAATCAGATCCTGATTCTGCAGTCCTGATGAAAGCAGAACTCTCATTCACCTCTATGAGACTCATGCCTGCAACAGCACTGAAGGATTGGGCAGCATTTCCACCCACCTGTTCTATTGGTGCCCATCACCATGGAGTCAGAGCACCTTCCACTTCTAGGTACTGAAAAGGAGAGGATTTTCATTAAGCTTGTTTCACCAAGACCTAATCAGGAGGAGCAACACATGCCACATTTTAATGTTCTCTGATTGCCATTGTTCATGCTGTGCTACCCAATTTCCCATAATAAAATCCATTTGCTATATCCTTCTAGAAGACTCTACCTAAGCAGTGCAACTCATTGTTTTTATTCCTTTCACTCACTCTTTCTCCTGTTTATTTAGACTAAATTCTTCAGTGCAGGGATCATTTCCAATGTGTGTTTCTACAATCCCTAGTATCATGGGGTCCTGATATTGTTGGCTGGGGCTTAACTTCTAGGCACTACTCTAACACAAGTAGTGAATAATAATCATATGCTATTGTTATACATAGTGGGCCTAGAGCTTCAGCTGTGCCCATTATTCATTAATACAGTTCAGCAGCGACTGCAGAAGAGCTGTTTACTGGTCCCTAATTCTGAGGCCAGCCCCAGTGGAAATTAGAGCAGCCAAAGGGCTGATCTAATCTGTGTCAGCTGGCTATGACCCACATGGGACCTTTCACCTACCAGAGCACAGTAACATTCTAGCTATTTCTGTCCTTTCCAACCTCCAACACTTGAAAGTGAGGGCTGCAAGAGATTAGTGGAGTATCATGGGTGCTGGGGAAATCAGTCCACTTTTTGGCCCCTTTGCACTGCTGGAATAAATTGGAGAATCTGCATTGTGGGTGTTTTGGGGCCATTATTATAGAAAATCATAGCTTATTGCATTTTCCGAAGTGGTGGGGAAGGGATTTTTCTGAGAATTAAAGTTTTCATGAGGTCTCATAACATCTGCCTATCTGCACCAAAACCACTCACAGATATGAGTAACATTTTATTCATTATCATTTTTTGTTGGTTACATTCCAAAAGGGACCACTGTTCTTTTGCAAGTCAAGTGCCTTTCCTTGCTGAGGGCTCTCTGAGGGACTCTGTGCTGTGTTGTTTTAAGCGCATGCTTAAGTCCTATTTGTTTCATAACTCTCTGACATCCCATCCATTAATTTCTAAATAAATTTAAACAAAGGTGCAGATTTGTTAAGGACTGTGCACAGCTTTTTAAAGGAGCTCATGTAAATTGCCAGAGCCCAGTTCTGCTATCACTGACACTGCGCACACCTGCGTAACCCCAGTGACTTCAACAGCATTAGCCTAGATTTGTCAGTGTGAAAGCAGAACTGGCCTCTCAGTCTTCATGGCAGTGAGCAGTCTTGGACCTTCTCAGTAATGTTTCTAATGTGCGTGCAGTCAGAAATGGCCAACACAAAGATAATTTACCAGTATTAGGCTAATTGAACCTCCCTCTGTCTCACAGGAGGCCCACTGGGGAGAAATACTGATATTTCCTTCATCACAGCTTTGCAGCAGAACTAAGAGGCAAATCCAGTGATAGCAGTGAGTTCATACTCTATAAAACATAGTTACAGTCTGGCTTCTCTCACCTGGGAGAAGTGTCCACAGAACCCATGTCCGCCCACTACTCCAGCACCAGATCTAACCACAATGTAGCTGTGCATTTGCTCCGGGAGTACAAGGTGGGACTAGCGCTCCTAACAGCACTCAGTACCTGAGACAGGAGATGCCAGGATGGGGTGGGGTCAGGCCAGACTTCTGCCTCCTGAGCATCTGAAGGACTGCATTTGGAGACTCATGAGCTACAACTTCTCCAAAAGATGTAAAGGTCACCAGTGCATGCTTTGGAGATGTTCTCCCTACTCCTGCCCTATGCAGGCATAATGCCCCCAACCAGCATCATATGGCCTATACACATCTTTCCCACATTCCCAGCCCACTTCAGGTTGTCAGAACCATAATCAGGCCCTGAACACAGGGTGCAAGCAGAGCAGAGAAGGAATACAGTAACAGAAATAAAAAAGATAAGGCAAGAAAAGACATGCACAAGATGAAGGACAAACTATCTTATTCATGCTTCCACTGTATGCTCCAGCTGCTGTCTCCCGCGGGTAGGATTTTTTTTTTTTTTTTTTTAAGAGAACGAAAAAAATATTGCTAACCTTTTTATCAGCTCAGAAAAGTGATTGGCTTAAGGGGCCAATCACCACTGGCCCTATGACCAGCCATGTCTGCTGCATCCCATGAGTTCCCAAGTCAGAGCTTTCACTCTCAAGGATCCAATCTGCTAGCAACAGGTGGCTTCTAAAAAACACTATTCAGTTTTTCCATTGCTCACCTCACCCACTTTTGATCTCGCCCATGGGCACTTCTTGGGCCTCTTCTTTTAGCATAGTAGGTCTCAGAAGCAGGCCAAAGTAGGTTCAATATATTTGTTTTACTTGAAGCCAACACCCTGAATATGTCCCATAAAAGAGAAGCAATTTCTTTACAGTAATATTTACACACATTAACAAGGAAGAGAAACACTATTCAAGGAGAAAACGTGTAAGGCAAAAAGAGAGAAACCAAATATAAACACCTAGCTGATGTACAGTGTTCTCATCAATAGATCTCAAAGTGCTTTACAAAGGAGGTCAGAAGCATTAGCACTATCTCACAGATGGGGAAACTGAGGCACACTTGCCAAAGGTCACCCAGCAGCAGAACTAGGAGTAGAATCACAATCTCCTGAGTCTTAACCCTCTGCTCAATCCACTAAGCCAAATACACTTGAGTTTAGGTGCCAAAATTCCATATGTACAGGGAGCCAGCACACAAACTATCAATCACTTCAGTCTACTTAAACTCTATTTTAGCTGTGTCAGCACAAACTCCTTCACCTGACTTAAGCCCCACAAAAGGAAGGGTCAGCTACAGAAAGAATTGCCCTGCTTCCCCTGCCAAAGGCCAGGATAGGAGCAGCAGATCCACATTTAGATCCATTGGCTGCAACTGGCATGGAAGGACAGTGCTTACTATTCCAGCCCACAGACTGGAATATAAACTGCAGCAGAGTTTATATGGTGGGAGTTTTCTCATTAACTTCATTGGGGCCAGGATTACACTGTCTGGCCCCAGTTTGGAGAAGAAGTAAATCTGACTTGTCCAATCACCCTGAATACAACAAATATATACATACAGTCTAAGTACTTCATGTTAGTGGATTGGTTTTTACCTTCAGTTGTACCAGATTTCTGACTTTTACTCCTGTTAACCCTCCAGAGACAACCCAGGGAAAGAACATAAGCTGGATTCTATTCCTCTTTGTACAATTAGCACAATTGTTTACAGAACTCCAATCAGTTACACCTGTGCAAACTCAGTCACAGGTAAAGCATTGCCCAGGCATCACTGAGGACATGATTTGAAGACAAGGAGGCTTCACAGTTATCACCAAGGACTCAGTTTGGCCTGTAGTGCCTTTATTCATGGATGAGAGGGAAAAAAATTTAACTCTTCAATCTCAACTGGAGTCTGTCAGGCTGGGAAGTAGGAAAAACCATTTTACTTTTAAACAGTGTATTTGGTATGTGAATTGGTGACATAAATAAATGTAGGACTTAAAAAGGCTCTTGTTATGGAGTCACTTTTAAGATTAGAAACATATTTTAATATTATCTACATTCAAAAATGAGAAATGCTTCAGTTTTGGTTAACACTTATTATTGCTATTATCATTTCTCTGATTATTCTTATTTAACACAGGAGGTGAATTCATCACCCATAGCATATCATTAATTTGAAGTTTGCCTCTTTCTATTGTTCCAATTTTCTCATTTACTAGTTGTTAACTTATTTGCTGGATAAATTCTATGAATAACTTGAGGCAGAGATCGCTTGTAAACAGTTTCTTGTGGTATTCAAAGTGCAATCTGTATTTGGCTTGATTAGACACAGATCACATGGGATTGTTCCAGCTCTCTGATTGGATCTGAACAGCTCTTAGAATTGTTTCTGGTGTGGAGACTTGCATTTGTGCATCCAAACTCAGTCTGTGAACATTCTCCAATATTGTTGGAAACTAGTCCTGTCTAATGTTATGTTGATCTGAATCTAAATGTATGTGCCAAGTCTAGCATTTCATAAGGAAAAAAGCACTGAAATGGGGGAGCAGAACTGTAGCAGTCGAGGAAAGCTGCTCACAGGACATTTTGCCTCTTTAGAGCAGCAGATCCAGGCAGAATGGCAAAGGCAAGTGACAGCAATCAGTTGCCCTCAGATACCATACTGATGAGTGTTACAAGAGGTCTGTAGAAAAGAGGTGTGTGCAGCAGTGAAAGTAACTCAAAGGACTTACTGGTGCACCGGAGTCCTGAGCAGGGGCATTGCCTCAATCAGAAGAGGAGTGGCCTTTCAAGATTTAAAGGCCCTAGAGCTCCAGCTGTGGCTGGGAGCCCCAGGACCTTTAGATCACCCCACAGCTGGGATCCCTAGGGCTCCAGCCACCATGGTGCTCCGGGCCCTTTAAATCACCACGGGAGCCCAGCTGCCGGAGCTCTGGCAGGGATTTAAAGGGTCCAGGGCTCCCCACAGCAGCCAGAGCATTAGGCCCTTTAAATCACTGCTGCAGAAGCCAGTCCAGCCTGGCACAGCATTCTGGCTCTTGGCGGTACACTGGACTGGACCAGACCAGCTTATTTTCACTTCTGTGTGTGTGTGTGTGTGTGTGTGTTGTGTGTTGTTGCCACTGCCCTGGTCCCAAGATATTAGAGAGACAGAGTGGGTGATGTAGTATCTTTTATTTGACCAACCGATGTTGGCGGAAAAAACAAGCTTTCAAGAAACATAGAGACCAGAGCTTGTCTCTTTCACCAGCAGAAGTTGGCCCAATAAAAGTTACCACCTCACCCACATTGTTGCTTTGGTATGCAGGCGGTAGTTTAATGCAGACGGCACCATCCGCTGACAGAGACCTGTGAAACACTGTTATCATTGGGTTCAATGAAGTTATGTGCTGCATGTGGCTCCCTGAGTCCAGCTCTTAACAGTGAGTTTGGTATACCAAATACGAAGCTGACAGCGTCCCTAACTGTTATCTCTGAACTAAGCAGGGGATGCTTCCCTGACCTAGCTGGTGTGTCCAGGGGTACTGAGCCTGACCAGTCCCATTGGCAGGCTGGTCATGTCCTGTTGGGTCAGAGAGCACAGTTGGTCAAGTTAGTACTTACTCCAAGATGGTTCAGGGAGCACTAATGGCAGCATTCTATCTCGCTCATATGTGGCTGCACAAGGAGGGTAAAAGCTCCTGTGATCTCTTCCCTGGATTTAAGCATCTGTACAGTAGAAGCCAGAGTTAACCCTGCATCTGAATCTCTTTGGCAGCCCCCTCTATCTACCACAAAGGATGATTATTCCACCACTAGAGGTCTAATGGATTTGCAATACTTGTTCACAATGCCCTGACTCTATAGCAGAAATGGAGACAGTGCTTTTGAAGCACTGAAGTCAATGGAAGCTTTATCATTGACTTCAGTGGACAGAGGATGTGGTTGTCAGTGCTGCTGGTGATCCAGCCAACTGTATGAGATCTCAGTCTGATCTGAATTCAGCTCCAGATTTCCTTTGATGTGTATAGCTTTGAAAGCCGAAACCATGCACTGGTTTGCACTTACTGGTTTGCAACGTGAATTAGTCTGTTTCCTTCGCTGACAATTTCTAAAATGTAAAGGACTTTAAGGAAATGAAAAGGAAAATGTCTGCAAAATCCAAGCCCACTGGAATATTTTTGTATTGCATTATCCCTGATTTTGCTTTAAAAGGAATCACTAAGATAAAACCCAAACAAGACTTAGTTTACAAATCTGGATGGTCAATGCTGTTTGTTCTTAAAGACTGATTTCAAAAATCTCATGACAGAAAGCATTAGAAACTGTGAGATAACAAAGATTTCATACAAAGGATAAGTATTAAGCTATTTTTCCATCTCCGTTTTGCATATATATTAATATTAACCAGCCTATACATTCTCTTAAAAGCATTATTCACTGCTGTCAATAACCAGAGACAAATTGAAATAACAAGTCGGCGTGAGACAAAAATCACAATGCCAATAATTACAAGGGGGTGAAGCATGCTCAGAGCTGTGCTGTGGAGCTTTGATAGAGGTGAACGCTGGGCAAGAGCAGATTGCATACAAGATAATTAAAAAACACTAGGAGGAGGGTTTTGCATTTAGCAATAGACTTTAATGACTCCCAGGACATTAGAACATAACATGCATCTTGTCAAGAGAATAGAAACCTAGCATTACAGCAAAATAATTGCTTGATTAGAATGAGTGTCGAAGGGAGGAGGTTTAATATTCATGTTGCATTGTCTGACCAGCCTATGGGGAGTACAATTTTATTAGATCTATATTTTTGCTTTTTTAAAAAAAGCGATTCTTAGCTGGTATCTGAAGAAAATACTGGTATTCTTGAACAGTTATGAAGAGTGCTGACCTTCAATGTTCATTCTTTTCTATTATAATAATAGTAATAAAAAGGCACATAACAGATTTCCTGAAGACATTTGGTACCAGTCTGAATAAATGATATGGTGAATGGCACAAGCAAATGCAAAGTAATGAAAAGATAATGTCCTTGGTGCTAAAACAGACAATGGACACTGGAAATTATTGATCAATTACATTGGTTCAAGTGCATAGCAGAAAAACTGAAATATGAGGCTTATATTTGATTTTTACAAAGTACTTGAATTCAGTTGCATTTATCTTTCTGTAGATAGTTATATCCAATAAGGCCACAATCTTGGAGAGAATTATGCCATACTGAGCTGTATTCATCTGAGTATTAGGACACAATGGAAGTACTCAGGTGAGGAAAGCTATGCAAGTATATAAATGTTAACAAGATCGGGACTTTACAGAGGGGCAACGACATGACAACAAGTTGTGGGGGACAAGGAGTGAAGATGTACAACACAATTTAGTGGTCAATCCTGTAATGTAGGGTTGCTCTAATTTTCTCAAAACTTCTTGGATGGAAAATAGGGGGGTTGACCAAGTTGTGTTTTCCCCCTACAAAACTGTCTTCCTCTGGAAACTTTCATGTTTTGAGGTTTTTTGGGCAAAAAGTTAGAATTTCCTGAAGAAGAAAAAAAACACACTTTCTATCCATCCCTACTTCAACTCTTAACTAGTGATTAGCTTAATTGCGTAAAGTCTTGACCCAACTGAAGTCAGTGGGAGTTTTCCCATTGGTATCAAAGAGGCCAGGACTTAACCCGATGACTGATTAGTCATGCGAATAAAGAAGGCTTACGCAAATCAGATATGCAAGGTCCATCTAATATTTTATCCTTTGCAATGATATTTTTCCCGAAAGATGCATCGGAGGCAGAAATTCCATTTGCATAGGAATACTCATTTATGAAAAGGATTAAAAATTGATCAATAAGAAAAACTTGGCATTTAATTTTCAGAGAGTAAGTGGTTGTAGTGAGGGACCGGGTCTTCTCTTGTGCATGGGCAGCACCTAGCATGTTGTGGACACTATTGGAAAAAAATTACTAATATGGAAGCTGGTAAAATGAGAATATTTATGCCTGGTACTAAAAATAAAACACATAAAAAAGGATCCCGCCCCCCACCCTGTCTTGCTATAAGATCATTTTACCAGCACAGAGAGGCTTCTTCACTCTGAAATAGTCTGTAAATGTGCACATGTGGGTGAAGCTGAAGATCAAAATTATAACCCGGCTCACTGTATCATTTGGCCTAATAATGAAGGTTGCTTGTGATCAGCCAAGCTCTCAGTGACATCAGAGACACCTTAGCAGGAGAGGCAGCCTTGTGATCATCTGAAAAACTAATCTGAATAAAATCTAAAAACAGATAAAACTTTCAGCTTCTTTTTTATCACTAGCTAGAGCAAATGCTCCAAAAGGGCTTTATTCTTCCTTTGTGGGAGAAAAGGCATGTTGAGGATGCTGGGAGGGGAAGGGTTGAACAGGAGATGACTTCATCTGGAGAAAGTAAGAAAAAGGTGGTGGAAGCCCTTCCAAGGGAAGAGAAAAAGCATGCAAAATGCCCTATGAGTCAGCTGTAAAAATTCCTCCATGTTATTCCAAGCTCACAATCATGTCACATCAGCATCTCCTCCTCAGCCATCCAGGCTGCCTCAAGTCCTTTCCTCTACAACATCTCTAACATCCTTCATTTCCTAATCCTCTCCACTGCCAAATTTCTAGTCCATTCCCTGATCATATCAATGTAGGTACCTAAATCCCATTGAAATCAATGGGAAAACAGTGCCTAAATACCTTTAGAGGATCTGGGCCATCAAGTCTTAACTACTGTAACCTCCTCTCTGGCCACCCTGACCTCCCCCTGGAGCCACTTTTGTACATCGACTGTGCTACCATCAGGATCATTATCCTCACCTGTTGTCCGACTGTCACTTCCTCAGTGAATGCCTTCTCTGGTTACCTCTTTCTTGGCACCTGAAAGGCCTGATTCAAAGATCATTGAAGTCAGAAGACTCCCTCTGACTCCAGTGGATTTGGAATCAGGCCTTAAGTTCACTATTATCATCTTCATGTTTAACACTCTGTGCAACTCTGCCCTCCCTTACATTTGGGCTGTCTTTTCCTCCGCCACTGCTCGGTTCCTCCTTTCAGTGGAATGGAGAGGACAGGGGAACAAAGAATGAACCCATCCAGGGGAAGTCATGGCAGAGATAGCAGACTGCACATGTGGGGTGCTGAATGGGGAAGTAAGTGGCATTAAGGGAAGGGGGCTTCTGGATAAAGGATACCTAAGTATGATTTAAGGCTGGAGGAAAGAGGCCAGGTGTGAGAGAGATGGAAGTGGAGCTGGGGATCAGGAGGAGACTGGCTCGAAGAGACAGGTAAAAGGTGAGTGAGACTGGAGTGAAGGGGGAAAGGATGTGAGACATGAAGGAGGTGAAGGGAATAACTTATTTAATTAATTTCAACCTTGGATCTCCAGGAGTGAGAGCTCTGAACCCAATGACACCAAAACCACACACTTAGGAGGGTTCTGCAAGCTCAGCATGGAAGTGGCTTCTCTCAAGGGAGAGGATTACCAATTCCATTAGTCCACTGGAATAACTGAGGAAACTGATTATTAAAGCACAGCAATATGCTCCAGAGGCTTGACATTCCAGGGAAAACTTACACTCAAGCAGAGCCAAATAATGCAGAATCATCAGTCTAATACATTCACCAGCACCTTGGCTATCCCTCCTGCTTTTTACTTTTTATATATATATATATATAAATTTTATTTTCCTCTTTTATATGTATATTTTATTCTCCACAAATAAACATCTCAATGCAAATAAGAAAACGACAGGCTGATTTGTGTTAATCTGTAATTCAAATGGTGCCAGGAAATGTTGCTGGGGCTCTATGACAGAACACGTCTGCTCTGCTTTGTTGACATCAACAACAAGCTAGCCACAGAGATCACCTCACTCTCCGCTACTCTAAAAATTTGACAACTGCTGCCAAACCAAAATACGTTTCCCGTTCAAAATGGGCATTGGGAGAGATTAGAGTTCTCATGGGAACCGATGGGGGATCTAGCTTACTTTACCACCAACTTATACTCAAGTCTGTGAGGCTCAGAGTGCTCATGAAGGGCTTGCCTATGTAATCGGCATTGTCAAGTCCAAACTTTCAAAAATCATGAGTCAGGCACCACGAGTTATGAGATTTTTAAACCAGCCATGAGATGGTTGTGACAGGTTCAGTCACCCCCTTGGGACTGTCACTTGATGTGCTGAGACTACCTCTGAGCCCATTTTCCCTGCCAGCTGCAACATAGACCCAGGGTCTGGTCCTCACCCCCACAGCTGCAGACTTTACCCAAAAACTGCTCAGCAGGTCACCTATCTCTAGCATCCAGACACCCAGTTCCAAACGGGATCCCCAAATAAAATCATTTTACTCTGTATAAAGCTTATACAGAGTAAACTCATAAATTGTTCACCCTCTATAACACTGATAGAGAGATATGGATAGCTGTTTGCTCCCCCAGGTATTAATCACTTACTCTGGGTTTATCAATAAACAAAAGTGATTTTATTATGTATAAAAAGTAGGATTTAAGTAATAACAGACAGAACAAAGTAAGTTATCAAGCAAAATAAAACAAAACATGCAAGTCTAAGCCTAATACAGTAAGAAACTGATTACAGGCAAATCTCACCCTCAGAGATGTTCCAATAAGCTTCTTTCACAGACTATACTCCTTCCTAGTCTAAGCCAAATCCTTTCCCCAGTACGGTGCTTGTTAGTTCCAGCAGGCATGTTAGGTGAAAAGAAGGGTCTTTCTTGTGACTGGGACCCCCTTTGCTCTGTTCCAACCTCTTTTATAGTGAGAATCCTTTGTCTCTCTCTGGGTCCCAACCCCTCCTTCAAAATGGAAAAGCCCCAGGTTTAAGATAGATTCCAGTATCAGGTGATATGTTCACATGTCCTGTGAGACCTCTAGTCTCCATTCTTCCAAGGCTAGCCCACATATATCCCAGATATGAGGAGGGATAGCTCAATGGTTTGAGCATTGGCCTGCTAAACCCAGGGCTGTGAGTTCAATCCTTGAGGGAGGCCACTTAGGGATCTGGGGCAAAAATCAGTACTTGGCCTTGCTAGTGAAGGCAGGGGGCTGGACTCTATGATCTTTCAAAGTCCCTTCCAGTTCTAGATGATTGGTATATCTCCAATTATTTTTTTTAAGGTTTGCAAGTAAACAGAGCCATTTACAACCAATTGTCCTAGTCAATGGGAGCCATCAAGGTTCTAAACCACCATTAATGGCCCACACTTTGCATAATTACAATAGAACCTCAGAGTAATACTTCATATTCCTAGTTTCAAATACAAGAATGATACATTCATACAAATAGGATGACCACACTCAGTAGATTATAAGCTTTGTAATGATACTTTACAAGATACCTTTTGCATAAAGCATATTCCAGTTGCATCATATTCACTCCTATAAACAGATTTTTATAAAGCATATGAAGTGCAACGTCACAATAGCATTTAATAATAAATGGGGGTGGGGAGGGGTAATTTTTCCTTCTGGTTTCTGAGGTGCTAGCTTTAACATTTTTCTCCACCATCACAAAGGCTAGAAATGTGGTTTGTTTGTGTTTTTAATGAAAGCTGAGACTCTCACCACATTGGCTGCCTACAGGCACAGGAGCTTTATGACAAATAGAAAATGTTGTGAGACTCAAAATAAAATTGCAAGAGTTGGCCACACAGTGTAGCACACCCATTGCCCTGAGTTGGAGCAGG
The DNA here is from genome assembly GCF_025201925.1 of Gopherus flavomarginatus. Classification (NCBI taxonomy): domain Eukaryota; kingdom Metazoa; phylum Chordata; order Testudines; family Testudinidae; genus Gopherus; species Gopherus flavomarginatus. Next base: position 119,846,660 of record NC_066619.1, read on the forward strand.
GGAGCACGTGGAGCCATGCCAATCCAGAGGGAAGCGCTGCAGAGGATCATCTCCTATTCAAGTTCTTATACCATGCGCATCACTGGGATGTTTGGGAGCCTGAGGCATAATTCTTCCTGGAACTCCCCATCAATGAGAGACACTGCACAAGCTGCAACAACCTCATGATGGAGCAGCATGCTCACCCATCTCCAGAGCCGGCCAGTATAGAAGAGGCTGGTGTCATGGTCTCATCTCCTCCCTGCCCTCTCTGGGTTGGGTTGCAGACCCGGGGCTCTAGGATGGTGCCTGTATGCTTCCTTCAAGCATGGAGCCTGCAATTATGCTGGGTATGAAAGGGGTAATAATTCTCTCTGTCCCCTTCCCCATATGCCCATTGCAGGCCTGACACAACCTAGCTCAGTATTATAAACTGGCAGATGAGAAGTAACTAGTGCAGGGATTACTGGGTCTCCAGTTCCTAATCACTGTCACAGGCCATGCCAGACTCAGCTGGATGCAGGAGGAGTGGGATAAGAGATCACCCTACAAAGAGACCCAAGGCTAAGCAAGGGCAAAAAGTTGGCCTAGCTGTTCACTCCCTGAAGACTAAACTAGATGCACCAATAAGCTGATCCATTAAGGCAAAGCTTATGTTGCTAGTAACCAAGGCTCTTTCCTTGTCCATCACATGCAAAAGGAATCAGTCAGATGTATGATTTTTGGCTGACTCCCTTTACATAGGATGGGCAGGAAATGTACTGTCAGGCTAAGACACATTTAATGAACATTCATTGTTTTGTTCCTGGTCCCACAGCAGCATTCCTGCCATGACGACTGCCCTTTTGGATGACCCACATAGTACCTTACCACAGGTTGTTACCTGGAAAGGACAGGTAGGGCTGGTCTACACTGGGGTGAAGTGGGGGGTCGAACTTAGATATGCAACTTCAGTTACACTATTTGCATAGCTGAAGTCGAAGTATCTTAGTTTGACTTACTTGGCCGACCTCACGGTGGCGAGTCAACTGCCACGGCACCCCCGTCGACTGCACTTACTCCTCCTGCCGAGGTGGAGTACGGGTGTCAATTAGTGGATTAATTTATCGCATCCAGACGAGACACAATAAATCGATCCCTGATACATCAAACACTACCCGCTGATCCGGCGGGTCGTATAGACGTACCCATAGAAGGCAGTGACAAGAAGAGAAAAAAGCCTTATTTATTTAAGTGATTAATCCCCATTTGCGGCACATAGTAAAATAAAAAGAGCAGATCACACACTCAGCGCATTCATCGCTTTAAACAGAATAGATTGCAGCATAAAACATCAAGATATGTGTCCGGACTCCCCTTGAGACAGTGGGCTTCCAAATAAATTGGACTCTGTATTATATCCCTTTTCTTCGGGGAGAACAATAAATTAAAAAACTAATGCACCGAGATTGGTGCCACAGCAGAAATGAAAAATGAAATCAGAGGGAAAGCAGAGCAGGCTCATAATGAAAGCAGCTCCCTTTGAAGCTATCCCAACACAAGCGCTTTCCCCTCTAGCTTCAGCCATTTTGCAGAGCTTTATTAAAATTGCATCTCTGCAGAGGAATTACTTGAAAGAGAGAGAAGTAATAGATTTTCAGAGCCAATGAAAACAAACCCCCTAGAAACAGGAGAGGGTTTCATTCCCAGAAGAGAGTTCTTTAATCCTTCTCTCATCTTTATCCATCAGAAGCTAGGATGTATCAAACTAGAGGAGCTCTGTGGTGATGTTGCCAAGTAGGGTGACCAGATGTCTCAATTTTATAGGGACAGTCCGGATATTTGAGGCTTTTTCTTATATAGGCTTCTATTACCCCGCACCCCTGTCCCGATTTTTCACACTTGCTGTCTGGTCACTATTGCCAAGTGTCTTGGAAGTGCACTGGTCAGTCAACAAACCAAAGCCGCTACTAGAAACGCCTTGTAACTCTGAACTGGGAGGCAACAAGTATCCTTCGTGATGTGGGTGATAGGGCCTCACGTAAAATGTTCACTGGGCAATTCCTTTGTTTTGGCAGCTTTACAACAAGGTCTGAATGTAGAAGAAGGGGGCGGGCAGTCTCTGTGAGTACCTTGTTGTCTGTGGGGCTATAGCAGAGCAGACACAGCCCATCGCACCCAGCCAAATACATTTCCTGGCACACAGATATTTGAATTACAGATTTCTGTCTCTTCGTAGTTAGTATTTTTTTTATTTTCATTGAAATGTTAATTTGTTGGGCTCCTTTTTAAGAACACTATAATAGGAAGGAGAGGAAAGAGATTATACTGGAAAAAGACAAATACTTTCTCCGCTTTAAAAAAAAACATTGCTGAACAATGTACCACTGTATGCAGTGGTAGTTTTCATTTATATTTTTGCTATAAAATGCTGTATGCTAATGAACTCTGCCTTCTTTCCACAATTAAGAAATGTTTTGCTAGTTGCTGATATATTCCTTCTGGGCCTGACACAGAACCCCTTCTGATCCCATAGACATTGGAAGAAGTGGAAGGCACTCAGCACTGGTAGGATCCAGTTCTAGTTCACTGTCTTTTGATTCCCATAGGTTCCATCTAACCTTTTAAAATAGTTTCGGGTTGCTAGACAATGGAAATGACATTTGCCAATGTCTACAAATCTGGCCCTCAGCCATCTAGGACATCTGTCACTTCCAGTGCAGAGGCCAAATCCTGCTCCCAGTGCAGTCAGTGGCAATACTCCAATTCCAATTCAGTGGGTGCAGAATTGGGTCCTACAATTGTGTCCCCCACATTATGATAGTTCTAAGTCAGGGGTCGGCAACCTTTCAGAAGTGGTGTGCCGAGGCTTCACTTATGCACTCTAATTTAAGATTTTGCTAGCCAGTAATACATTTAAATGTTTTTAGAAGGTCTCTTTCTATAAGTCTATAATATATAACTAAACTATTGTTGTATGTGAAGTAAATAAAGTTTTTAAAATGTTTAAGAAGCTTCATTTAAAATTAAATTAAAATGCAGAGCCCCCCAGACCAATGGCCAGGATCCAGGCAGTGTGAGTGCAGCTGAAAATCAGCTCACGTGCTGCCTTCCAGGGCCACCCGGGGGGGGACAAAAGCTGCAATTTGCCCCAGGCCCTGGGCCCCTCAGGGCCCCCCCTGAGAGTTTTTCGGGGCCCCTGGAGCGGGGTCCTTCACTCTCTCCGGGGGCCCCAGAAAACTCTCTCAGGGCCCAGGCCCCCAGAGCTTCTTCTGCTCCTGGTCTTCGCCGGTGGGGGGGTCCTTCCACAGCTGGGTCTTCAGCGGTAATTCAGAGGCGGGGGGCCCTTCCGTTCCCGGACCCACCGCCGAAGTGCCCCAAAGACCTGTGGTGGGGGCCTCCCCACCGCCAAATTACTGCCCAAGACCCAGCTGCACTTCGGCTGCGGGTCCCGCTTTGGCGCTAATTCGGCGGCGGGGAGACCCCGCCATGGGTCTTCGGGCACTTTGGCAGCGGGTCCTTGAATGGAAGGACCCCCCACCGCTGAATTACCACCGAAGTGGGTGGCCCCCTGCTGCTGAAGACCCCAGGCCCCCAGAATCCTCTGGGCGGCCCTGCCGCCTTCGGCACCCATGCCAGAGGTTGCCTACTCATCTTCTAAGTGATTCAAACCATGCGGTTTACAGTGTCCTCTGCTGTAATTTGAATATAAATAATAAAATCCATTTTTAATTTGTATAATCACTCATGTTTTGTTTAGTACACTCATGGTTAAGAATAGTCCAAATTCTACTCTTAGTAAGTTCCATGGGTGCATACGAGCAGAACTGTTGCCCCTGGTTTTTCTTGAGGTCTAGTCTAAAGCAATGCAGGTAGTCAGAGAGCTATTTCTAGTCTCCTCTCATATTCTTTAGCATTTACTACACATTGGGCAGCAGGATAGGTTTCTAAACCTGGGAGCTTTTGAATATTGAGTCTGCAAAAATTGCATTTCCATTCAATCTGAAGCTATGTCATTATTGATATGTCTACACTTCTGTTAGATATCCGTGGTTGGACTATGCCAGCTGATTTGGGCTAAGGGGCTCGGGCTAGGGGGTTGTTTAACTGTGGCGTAGACGTTTGGGATTGGGCTGTGTTGCAGAGCTACCTCGCAGGGTCGTAGAGCTTGAGCACAAGCCCAAACCCGAACGTCTACACCACAATTAAACAGTCCCTTGGGTCAATCCATGCGAACAGGATCCAGCTGTTGGATATTTAATTGCAGTATAGACATCCCTTATGTCTCTTTTTAGTCCTGTCTACTTGTGTTGCACCATGTCACTTTCCAGGCAAAAGGACAGGGACACAGCAAACCAAATATTTGTTAGGCCACCCAATTTACCAGATCAGGTTTTGCCCAGAAGAAAGATAATTTGACATGTCTGCAGAAGGTTTGAGTCCAGGTCGAATCCATTAGTCTCACCTTGAGATACTCTATGATCATTAGAAAAAGTGAGAGGAAAAAGTTTCTCCAAAGACGGAGGGGCAGCAAATTGCAGAACAGATTCTAAGAGCACTCAGCACCTTTGGTAAGGACATGTAAAAAGTACAACCCTGGCACAAAATCAATGTTTTTGGAAGCCCTATGCTTCCGATGAATCTGTGACATGAGTATAGCCTGGAGCAAATGAAAATTCCACAGCAGAGGTGGTCAAAAAATAGAAAACCAATTTAGCAAATAACTTCAATGTGTAAGGAATTATTTGGTATTACTGAGAGATTAGATGACTCCATCAGAGACAGAGGAATCACTTCCAACTGCCTTTTAGTTTGATGGCACTATTTTAACAAAGGGCTGCCCGAAGTACATGAGAACACTGGTCAGCCTGTCACCAAAAGGGCAGTCACTTTCTGTGGAATGCACTGAAAACTACTAAGGCAGAAGAAACTTTGTGTGAGACAGAGAAAGCAGCTCTCTTGCTTTCTTAGGAGTGAAGAGCAAGGTGCAGGAGTACTGAACTTCTCGCTTTGATATAAAGGTGATCATTGCAATAGTCATCACCATCACATTGATTTTTGGATTTAATTGGGACACTGTCTCTTTAAACATAAATTCTCTCCTGAGACGTTCCTGGCACCTTCTAACAGATAATTCATTCCTACATCCTTTCTATCTAGAAAAAGATTAGGGGATCAGAGAGCAGAACCATTACAACCTCTGTAACTTTATAACTAAATCCCTTTTACCATAAATAACGGGCTTGTTATACTAAGCCTGGTTTGTTGTTGCTCCTGCTCCTGAAATCTGGAATCCTGGGCTACTTTAAATCTTGTAAACAGAATAAAGCATTTTATCTGTATTTCTCCTTATTTAATATTTCAGGCCAGCCCCCCAGGACAGTAGTATATCTTGACACTGGCCCTGCCATTTAACCAGGCAATTATGTATCTCCCAGGAATTCACAGTCTGAAAATAGTTGTTGCTGGTATGAAATAAATGCTTGATTTATTTTTTCCTAACCTTAATAATTATTTCCAAAATTGCTTATTGTTTTTTGGAGTCTGATTCTCCACTGCCCTATAACTTGCACAATCATTACCACCTGTGCTAAGTGGGAATAAAACTCCACTAAATCTGAAAGGCAGCAATTTTCACCCACTTTGCACTTTTCTAAATGATTGCAGGAGGTGCCATTTGGTGGAGAAACTGCCCCCAAGTTTAAGGATTTTGGGGACTCTCTCTCTTTGTTCAGTTTCTGCATAGCTTTTAGCATAATGAGGCCCTGGTCCAGCAGGCACAACAATACATAATAATAATGACACTGTGAAGTATTACATCTTAGTGCAATAATTGATGCCACAATGTTACCATTTTAGTGGCCTTAATACGAACAACACATACAAAGATGTAACTTTAAATTGAAAGGCAATTGAATTTATTTCTGTAGATAGTGATAAATGGTTGAATTCCTTCCTTTGTACATTTCCAATATGCTCCATCATACACACTTACGCTGTAAAGTTATTCTTCTATATGCAATACAAATCATTCATTTTAATAAAAATGAACATTGATTAGTTACTGAATAAACATAAGTGCAAATAAGCATAACTTATTAGCAAACCATGATAACTTCATGAATTAATATGTATCCACATTCATATAGCTGGGTCTAAGTGACCTCACACACGTTTTAAAACTGGTGTAATTCCATTGTTAATCAGGAGTAACTCTACATAAGTCAGTGGTCTAGAATCAGGCACATTAGCTCCCATAGCTTTCCTGAAAGATGGTGATTTGAATTCTGCACAATTTTTTGTAATGCAAAGACAGCCTTACCGACTGATTCATCTATCAATCCAAAACTGCTCAGAGCTAGTATAGATGTTTATAAGTTGTGAGAGCAGAGTCCCTAATGTATTAAAGGAAATGGACTCAAAGATATTGAAATAATATTCTCAAACAAACATTATTCCCAAATGGCTATAAACAGCTATTTAAATTAAAACATTATTGGTAGCATGTGGCTGTTTTTAAAGAAAAAACCTTGTGAAATCAGAATTCATAAATAAGGTCCCCCAAACCACCTTAACTCTGACCCTGTGTGCCTGTCAGCAATCTGCAATCCCCCATTTCTGGTGTGGCATTTGGTGAGGATACACAACTCCTACCACAAGCCAGCAGCATTCCAGCTTAGTTTTCTGATCTCAACTTAAGTTTCCAATAATGACAATTCAGGGGGAATCATTTTATTTATAAATGGGAAATTTGATATGGGAATTGAATTACAGCCAATAGCCATGGACCTGCATGCCATCATCATTCATAGTATTGAAGTCAATGGGACTCCTCTCTTGCTTAAACTTAGGCACTAGCTTAAGTACCTTAAAGAATTAGGGCCTTAGGCGCAGATCCCCAAAGTGACTTAGGAATCTAACCCCCAAATTTACATGCTAAAGCCCCAGCTTTCGGCATAAAACCCCTGCTCAGCTTCTGCCTAACCTTGCAGGTGCTTAAACTCATTCAGAGCCTACATTTTTGCTGTAAAATTTCCCTAGGCTTCTAAGTTTCTGCCTATGTGCATGTGCACTGCTGCCTCACTCTACATGTCTGGGTGCCTATCTCACACCTGAGATCCAATGGGAAGATAGGTGTTTTCCCACTGCCACTACCTATCTTGCCTGTAGAACCCAATCCAGGGAGCACGTCTATAGGACTGGGCCCCATTCAAAATCATCCAAAGGAGAAGTTAGGGTGATGTCTCCCTTGTAGGTGTTAGCCCCATGGTAAGGGCACCTGAGATAGGTAAGACCCAGGTTCAATTTTGCCCTCTTCCTGATGTGGAGAAAGGGATCTCCTTCCTCTTAGAAGAGTACCTTAACCACTGGGCTATTCTGATGTGGCTCTACCTCAATCTCTCCTGTTAAAGTTCTTTCTCTTTGAATAAATAAATAGTCATTGGGCAAGAAAGAACAAGAAACTGATTCTATAGCCTATTGGCGAGGGCACCCACCTGGGAGGACAGAGACCAGGATCTACACCCCCCGCTCTAATGACTCTAAAGACTCATGCAGTGTACAGGGAGCCTAAGTACCTAGTTCATGCTTTGTCAGATCCAAAGTAGCTCCATTGTTTTTTCTAGGTTTCTGAAAGTTAGGTATGGCAATACTGTGCACACAGCACCCAAGTCCCTCCGGGAACCTTGGTCTTAACCCCTCTGTGGACTCATCTATGCAAACACTTCGTTCACAGCCAGGCGGGGTGAAAATCCACCCTGCACTAGCCTAAGTCACTAAGAGGCCTTGTGGACCAGGCTACCATGCACTAAAAGTTCCCTGTACACTTTGATCTACCCCATTTTGAAAGGGAGTAGATGAAAGTGAACATGGAATTTTTAGTGCATGACAGCAGGGGCCACACATACACTTAATGTTACAAGGTAGATTTGTACCTCAGTTTGCTGGAAACTAAGTTTTCATACAGAGAAGCTTTGCGTCTGAGTTTCCTGACTGTGAAAGAGGAGTATCTGTTCTTTGCTACCTCATAAGTAGCTGATGAGGCTTAATTAATGTCTGAAAGTTTGAGTTCAAAAGCACTGTCATAAATGCAAATTACAGTACAAATCACTGACACTAAGCCCTCCTGCTGTGTCTTCCTCCAGCTGGTCAGCCTTATGAAATTGACACAACTCTGCCCCCCAATCAAATCAATATAATACACTTCAAATTTACCATAGCATCCTTCATGCAGTCATCCTCAGAACACACTTTAAAAAGAATCACTTTTTATCTGAAGGAATAAACATTTGCCAGAGGTCTGAAGGCAAAATTTAAAGAAAGGGAAGCAGTATACTCTCCAGCTGTATCAATTTTATAGACACAACGCCTGACACTACCTTGCATTTTGTGCAGTCATTTACACCTGTGCACAGCACTTAAACAGTGCTACCAACCAGAATACAAATCACTTTACATAAGTGAAAACAACACCCCAATCAATGTACAAGGCAATGGAGAATCAGCCCTCAATACCTGTTTAGGCTTAGAGCCACAGGCTAGGTCTACACTGGTGGGGGAGTTGACCTAAGATACCCAACTTCAGCTGCGCGAATAGCAAATAGCGTAGCTGAAGCTGGCATATCTTAGGTCGATTTACCTGGCCATGAGGATGGCAGCGAGTCAACCGCTGCCACTCCCCCATCGACTCCGTTTCCACCTCTCACCGTAGTGAAGTTCCAGAGTCGATGGCAGAGCTACTGGGGATCGATTTTATCGCGTCTACACTAGACACAATAAATTGATCCCCAATAGATCGATCACTACCCGCCGGTCCAGCAGGTAGTATAGACATACCCACAGACTTCCCACAGATGTTTATTAAGTGGCCCCATTTTAAGATGTGGTTTCTTACTTGCATGTTAGTTTAACAGTTAAAAGTTATCAGGATGGAGGAGGTGCATCTCTCCTGTGATTTCTGGAAGGCTCTTGAGCATATAGCTACACATCAGGTTTGCAAAATACTGCTTTCAAATGTTGCAGGCAGAGCTGCTCCTGAATCTGAATTTCCATTACATAGAAATTCCAGTATTTTGACATTTGTTTTCATCATGAACCAGGACAAAAAGTCAAAATATTGAATTATTTTCCAAAAATAAAAAACTTCCAAAAAACGTCAATTAGAAAATATCAAAAAGTTTCACGTCAGCTCAGTTTGACGTTACACTATATCTGCCTGTTCTGCCACAGTGCCTCATACAAGTTGTAGTTCAGATGTCTAGTATCCCATTCTCATCTATTGGCCAGGTTCCCCGCTCAAATAATATCTCCCATGATGCACTATGGTCTGTGACTCCCATGATATGTCACAGTGGGTGCATCATGGGAGATGAAGTTCACCCAAGGAGAGCAGCCCATAGAGGAGAATGAGGGGCATGAGGCACATGAACTATAAAGCCCATGAGGTGTGGCAGCAGCTCAACTGGACACAGTTTAATGTAAAACCAAGCTGACATTAAATGGTTGGTTCAACAAACTAAAATGCTTCAGTTCAAGTCAACCCAAAACAAGACATTTCACTTTGATTTTTTGTTATGGAAAACTCAAGATACTGGCAAAGTCAACATTTTTCAGTGGAAATTTTTAGTTTTGTGGAAACTACATTTTCCATCAATTTCACAACCAGCTCTAGCTGCAGAGTTTGGAAGTGGATCTGAGGGAGTACATTGCAAATAAATGGGGCAGCATGACCAGATGGTGAGAAAGCTAGAAAGGATGGACTCAAAGTTAAGTAGGCTGAACTGCAGCAAGCCCCTGGAGACTTTCAATTCCAGGTAGTTCAATACTCATCTCTCTCACACGTACAAACACACACTCACACAGTTGAAGGGGCAGAGGCAGTTGGGCCACCATATGAAATTCAGAGGCCTGCCTTTGGAGTCCGGGGAATAATCAGCAAGTGGCTACAGTATGTGCAAGCCATAAGCAGCATATGTGGCTCTCAGAGCACTGAATGCAGCTCCACAATGAAATCCAGTGAGTGAGAGAGAAGAAAAATGAAATAAAAGGGAAAGCCTAGACTGACAGCAGCCTCAGTTGATGCTCCTGGAACACCTGGGCAGGGCTGGAAACCACAGTAGTTTAGGATTTGAGCTACTGCATCTGCTTTGATGCCATGTTTGCAGAGATAGTCCTTGAAAGAATGATGGCTTCATTCCTCTATCTGAAGAGTATGATGTTATAGTATCTGCCCAGATATGTCTCTGTCATGCTTAGATGACTGCTGTGTGTGAGTATGCTGTCATGTCAGCTATGGCTGCTTATGTATAATATATATATCTAAAGATAGCTTGGTAATCTAAAAAAAAATCTTATTGAACAGAAATATTAAACTACATTAAGGCTAAATTATCTTCTAAAATTTTGGCATCAAGAGAGATGAGCCCTCTGTGAATGGTTTGAAATTCAGGAGAATATAAGAAATGAATGCTACACAAATAAATAAATAAAAATGGGTATCATCTCCAATTAAATTAGAAAAATAGAAGCTAGGAAGGGTAGAGGTGCCATCAATGTCTGATGCTATATGGCAATGGGAGGTGATGGAGTGTGTGAGATATACCTACAGGAGCAGGGATAATTAGTTAAGAACAATTTGGTGAGGGAGGGGAAGGAGAAACAGGATAGCTTCCAAATACAAATATAAGCTTCAGTTTAAAATATGAGCAAGAATCATGACAATTAAACATTGTGGAATGCTGTATTCAGTGCTCACTGCATCCCATCAGACCATCGGTCCATCTGTTCCAATATTTTAACTGTAACAGTGCCCAATACCTGATGCATCAGAGGAAGTTGAAACCCTCCACAGTGCACCTGGCCAGTTATGCAAGAGGGGAAATACTCCTTCCTGACCCCACAGGCAATTAGTCATCTGAGATCTTGAAACATGAGGTTTGATTAGTCTTACTAACTAATCAAGTGTAACTGCAAGTATTATTAACATTGTGAAAGAGTCATAGATTCCAAGGCCAGATGGGACCATTGTGATCATCTAGTCTGGCCTGTAAAACATAGGGCATAGAATATCCCAAAATAATTCCTAGAGCAGATCTTATAGAAATACATCCAATTTTGATTTAAAAGTTGGCATTCTATAGAATCCACTGCTACCATTGGTAAATTGTTCCAACGGTTAATTACTCTCACCATTAAAAATGTATGCCTTATTTCCAGCCTGAATTCACCTAGCTTCAACTTCCAGCCATTGGATCATATTGTACATTTCTCAGCCAGATTGAAGCCCATTGTTAAATCTGTTCTGCGTGTAGATCTTTATAAACAGTAATCAAGTCACCCTTTAACCTTGTCTTTGTTAAGCTAAATAGGTTGAACTCTGGAAGGCAGAGGGATATTTTCTCTCCAAGGCATGGAAACAAGAGAGTGGGAGGAATAGGAAGTTCAACATCTCAAAAGATATGCAAAAGGCTAGAGTTCATATTCTCTTGCAACCTGGAAGCAAGGTAGATTCACTGAATTGACCCTGGGATCCTATGAACTTTGGTGGCCTCAACTCTCCTGCATAGTCTCTATGAGTAAGAGCAATGATGCATTTATATGATTAAATATTTATTTGAAATACATATTGTGGAGAAAACTAGCCAATGTTTGTATCATTGCCTTTCTTGGCTGCTTTCAGAATATTTGCTACCATTGCTTGAGTCACAGTGACTCAAAACCAGTCGGAGAACACCTCAGCCTCCCTGGTCACTCAGTTACTGATCTCAAAGTCGCAATACTCCAACAACAAAACAGACTCCAACAAGAAACTGCAGAATTGGAATTCATTTGCAAACTAGACACCATTAAATTAGGCTTGAATAAAGACTGGGAGTGGATGGGTCATTATACAAAATAAGAACTGTTTCCCCATGCTAATTTTCCCCTCCTACTGTTACTCACACCTTCTTGTCAACTGTTGAAAATGGGCCACCCTGATTATCATTACAAAAGTTTTTTTCCTCCTGCTGATAATAGCCCACCTAAATTAATTACTCTCATTACAGTTAGTATGGAAACACCCATTTTTTCATGTTCTCTGTGTATATATATCTTCCAGCTGTATTTTCCACTGCATGCATCTGATGAAGTGGGTTTTAGCCCATGAAAGCTTATGCTCAAATAAATTTGTTAGTCTCTAAGGTGCCACAAGGACTCCTCGTTCTTTTTGCTGACATAGACTAACATGGCTACCACTCTGAAAGATTTCAGACTGTTTTCTGTGTCCCAGTTGGTAAAACCCAATATTGAAGAAACCTGTACTGGAAACTCAGGTAAAGGGCAGGGGACGCTTGACACAGTAGACAGTAATTTATAGCACTTCATAGCTGAGCTCTTTCTATGCAATGATAATTGCTTGAAGTCCTCTGGGGTTTACAGGCAGGTTATCATCTGACAGTGGGGAAAAAATGCTTTTCATTGTGCCTCCACATGTGGATGCTTTCAATGCAATAGAAGCACTGTGGAGGCTGCATTTCATTCAAACACCCCTCTGCTCGCACCTGCAAAGATTGATGCCTGATTCTCATTTAAAGGAAGACCCCTTCACACTACTCTGGCAGTGGAGAAGGGCCTCAGAGCAGGTGCAAATAACTACATGCACTCTATAGCCCCTTTACGCTGCCAGAGCCAGAGCAGCATAAAGAGGACTTAGCATAAATGAGAATCTGCTCCTGAGTTCTTGCAAGTGTTATGTCCTATTTTTATGCCATGCCCATCAGTGTGATCTCTGAGCACCTGAAAGGTGATATATATCATGTGGCAGCAGTTGTTCAGTGGAATGAAATAAACAAATGTTAAAGCTGGGCACCAAAACCATCATTTTTTATCTTATTTGTGTGAATTCAAAATAGTCCACCTACAGAGCAAATTATGTAAATTAGTGTCGGAGAGGGAACAGAGCAGCGGGTTTTGTATTCACTTAATTATAATGAACCTTCTATGAAATAGCCTGAATCCCAAAGTAAAAACCAGTAGGAGCTGCCACTTCATGAAAAATATCCATTGAAAAAATGAAATAATTCACTTTATTATTGGGGGAGGGTGATTGTTTTTGGTATTGTGGAAAGGAAGCACAAGATATGGCACTACATGTGCCGCCTACAATTGTAATGCATAAAGGGTCTCTTCTTAATCTATGGTGAGGAGCAGGGGGAATAGCAGTACACTTGCTGCTTGAATACTGTTAAATATTCTAGGCAGAGCTACTCTGGGTTTTTAGTGGGTATCAGCAACACAGCAGTGTTCTAGAGGAGCAACAGAAAAAAGGGATGGTCTATCGGACCGTACACCTCACTGCTAAAATAGAACTTGCTCCTGAGTATCAATTCTCACGGACTTCAGCTGGGGGTGAGGGTGTTCAGCACCTGGCTGTACCATGCAGTTTTGCTATTGGTTTTAAAACCATGGTTTGGGAAGATCATAAACCCAGGGCACATAATCATTGGTATTCATTGATATTCTTCAAGATTATATAAAGATTGGTCCATGATCGGCCCAGTTCTCTTTTAGACTTAGTGGGCCAGATTCTCCATGGCCATGCCCATTAGATACACCAGTGGGTGTAAAACACTATTAAATTAGAATGGCAATGATTTACACCTATGCTGGACTGGTATAAATAAATGTACAAGAATGGGCCAAGTTTTGGGAGGAGGTGTCCGAAATGGTTGAATTACCCCAAGTTAAAATACAATGTGTTTGTGCAATCTTGGGCAAGTTGCCTGGGGCCACAATTTCAAAAGTGGCCTCTTAATTTGAGTTCTTCACTGTTCAGATGCCCAAATCTGACACCTATGTCCTGATTTCCCATCTCCACTCCCCTATCCACATGGTACCAAGTACCAATGTTCCTATTGCTACAGTTGGTGGAGCTGAACCAATGGGAGCAATGGAGGCAAAATTTCAGGGGGGGAGCCCTATTGTACATACAACCTATTCTTCCTGTAAACTGATCTCATCAATCTATCAAAAAAGTGTGAGTTATATGATACTCCTTATGATACGCCTTATGCCAGACACATGCTATCCTTCGTACTCAATAGGAACTTACAAAGTGCCTCCTCAGATTAAGAGCACTTCTGATGATAGCCATTTGTCAGCCCAGAGAGAGAACCTTATCTGCGTATAAAAGTTCTACCATCTTAATTATACTGATATAGTTAAAGTGCCAGAACTCTCATAGTGTGGACTAAGTTAGACTGGTTTAGCTATTCCCATACAGGAAGCAGAATAAGCTATACTGATATAACTGTGTCGACACTAGGAGTTGTGGTGTTATAAATATATTGGTAAAAAAATCATAACCCTTACTGAAATAGTTATACAAGTACAAAACACCCCCGTATAGACCAGATCTAAGAAATCTTGGCAGACACTTAAATACAATGATAAAAAAATAAGATTTTTCTGTAGATAATCAAGTTCATGATTAATGTTTTCCAAATGCTTTCCTTCCAAGAGGCACCAGACAAAAAATCTATTATTTTGTAATGTGTTATCTTGTGGATACTGCAGGTATCGAACAGATAATAGGCTAGGCAGAGATACAGAGACAGGTTGAGTTGAAGAGCTCTCTGAGGAGGACATTGAATCTGGTCTCATCCATAAAGTTGTTGATGAAACAGTTAAATAAAAGCCTTTCACAGAAAATGGAGGTTCCCTGTTTCCCGTTATTTTTTTATTATGATAGCACCCAAAATTTCCAGTAAAAATCAGCACTCCCTTGTGCTGGGCTCTGTATTAGGGTTGCCACCTGTCTGGGTTTTACTTGGATAGTTCAGTTTCTGACTTCTGTATTCAGTTTTTAACTGGAAAGTCCAGTTGAAAAGGGGACCTGGCAACCTTAAATATTACCCGAACCAAAAGCCAGTTCCCACGGGCTGGGAGACACATCGGGTCATTAACCTGCGCCAGCTCCTGCTCAGCTGGGGCCGCCTCCTACCTGCAGGCAGGCTCCTTGAAACAATCCAGCAAGCAACGGAGGGGAGGGGGAGAGGAGCAAGTGATGGGGGGGTAGGGCCTTTGGGGAAGAGGCATGGCTGAGGGAGGGTCTTGGGTGGAAGAGATGGGGCAAGGCTGGCACCTTGGGGTTCAATTATCAGCAATTAGACAGGTGGCAACTCTACACAGATGCCCTCACCCTGGAGAATTTACAATATAAGGCCTGACAAATTAATTTGATAGATTTCTCTGCAATTGCTGTTTCCAGGGAGAATTTATTTTTAATGGCAACTGTTAAAATTCAACTAGTGGCATCTGCCACAAATTTAAACTATTCTGGGTCCCTGAAATTTGCCTAATAGGTATAGCACCCTCGGTTCCATACACACACTAAATCCTCTGCTCCACTAAGCCTACCTGCAATTAAACTAGCTCTGTATAATCTACAACCGTTGTCACACATTTGGGTTCCTAGGGAATTGCCAGCTGGCAGCATTAAAGTTTTATTTGTAAAACAAAGCATGATAATAAAAAACCCTACACTTTAATAGTAAAAATTTACAACACAAAAGTTCACTCGGATTTTTGAAAGAGCCTGAACAATGTAAAGAGTGTAGATAAGAGGGGGGCCGATGGCTAACAGGTTCTGATTGTCTAACAAGCTCTGAATGATATAATGATAGGCGGTGATATCTCAGTCTCTGCCAGTAAAATTCGGAATAGATGTCTGTCATTGGTGTGGAAAAGATCTCCTTTGCAGTGGGGAGTAATGATAGTAATGCATTAGTAAAAAAAAGGTACAGTACTGCTGCTCACAAGCCAATTCCCATCGTAATGCAACGCTGTGAAAAAGTTCTGCTGACGCAATGCATTCTGACTAAGTTATGCCTCAGTGCCTTTTCTCACCTTCCCCACATTTAATGAAGCAGAATGAGTTAAAATGATACATCTGCCCAGGGACTTAATCCAAGTTAAAATCCTGTCTCCCACACCAAGAGCACAGGAGAATCCTCCACTTCATAGAGGCTATGTTAGCCTTTGCTTTATTTGCAACTCTGCTCTGTGAAAGGCCATTTGGTCCTTGAAGTAGAAGATCAATCAGCCTCCTCCGTGCTCCCACAGTCCCAGTGAATGAATATCCTTGCTTAAAGTTGTCTTGTCAGAAACACCCTAGTTGTTGCAACTTAACTGTTCTCGAGATCTTTTGTGGGGGAGAGGCTAGCTTCTATGAAATGTTACCAATAGGTGTTGCAACAGCAGATTGGACTCAATTCAGCAGGCAGGCACGTCTTCACAAATGCTTATGTATGGGGGTGTGATGGGGTGTACCAGCCCCCTACTGGCTCAGCAGATTTTAATCCAACTCTGAAGGCCAAGGAGACCACACCCCCTCAGCTCTGCTAGGCATGATCCAGATGGAAGACAGATATAAAAGGAGCAGTTCTGCAGGCCATATGTGTGCAAATACAGCAGCCATTTTGTGCTCTTCAAAAGCTTCCCCACTGCCTCAGACTTTAAAAACTATGAAGGGAGAATACTAGCCAAGATCCCATGCAAAACTCCCAGCTTCAATGTCAAACATCATGGATTTGATGGGGTACTTCTTCCAAAAGTTACCATCATACTTAGAGCCAGGTGAATATTTTTGGCTGAAACTTTTTGCAGCAAAAATTGCAGTTTTGGTGACACCAAATTGTTTTGACCAGAAAAAAAAAAAAGGTTTCTAAGGTGAAAGCATTTCAATTTTTGAGTTGAAATGATTTTTCATTTAGAAATTTGCTTAAATTTATTTTTTTAAATGCAAAACAGTGAGAAAAGGGCTGACATTTAAAGAATGTTCATTTTTGAGTCAAATGAAATATTTTGTTTCACTCAAAATGATTTTTATTTTAAACTTTTCAGTTTGCCCCAGATATTGTTTAAGGTTGACCCAAAACAATGTTTTACATTTCTTTCAGAAGTGCCAATGCAGCAAAATCCATTATTCACACAGATCTAATCATGATATTAACTTCTTTATGAAATTGTAGATGTGATTCTCCTCTCACTTACTTCGGTTTTACACTGTTGAGAAAAGACAAATAAGTACCTGGATATTTCTCAGTTTCATGCCTGCTTCTTCCCATCAGTAATCTGAGAAAATCATCCCACTTTTGCAGGTCATTCTGCCATTCAATCACATCAGAACCTCTGTTCTCTGAACCTCAGTTTTCCCAGACTTCTGTGCCTGAAAAAGGGTTGTATCTTCCAGGATCTATTAATTATACCGATTATTATCCAAATGCATTTGCCGTTTCCCAGGGCAAGGGGACTGCACAGTAGTTATAAAGATTTAACAGTAATAATTATTTTCATTTCAGCCTCAATATGCTGAACAGGTACAGATCATTTCCTTTATTTTTTACCAAGTATCCCAGATATTTGTGTCCTCCTTCAAGTGCTTGATGCTTTTACTCATGGCCGAGTTTACAGGAGGGGTGGGGGAATCTCAACAGAGATTTTTGCACATTCATGCATCAGCCTGGCGCAGAATATTTTCAGCATGGGCCAAAGACAAGTTGGTTTAAGGAGAGGCTGGTGAGAATGATCCTCCAAACATTGATTAATGTTGGTGCAATGTCTTTCAAAGAAAAGAAGGGCTTTCCCACCCCCTTCTTCCTTTCTTTAAGATAGCACTGGACTCTGAAATGAATGCCAGCAGGAAGAAAGAGACTGCATGTCTTTTGAAAAGATGCCTCAAGTCTCTGTGCTAACGTGTTTTCTGTTTGGTTTTGTTGTTGTTTGAAGCTCAGATTCAGTATGTGCACCTCATTGTGGCCCCTTCTTCTGCTGTCTTCCAGATCTTCTTTAACCCTATCATTGCTGGCTATCTCTTGCAGCCTTTGTGCTGCAGAGAGGGGAAGGTGGGTTCTTTTAAGTGTTTATGTTGCCATTGAATGGGCCAGGTTGTGGCTGGCTCTTCTTAGGGAGGATGGTAGATGAGACACAAGAAATCTTCCATCTTGGGAAGGAGCACCATGCAAAGGCAGCAGCCATCCCAAAGCTGGCAAGAAGGAGGTGGAGTAATGGTCTGGGCCAGGGGGTTCCAAACTGCTGGTACATGAGCTCAATGTTCTGTCAGTTCATTTCACAATGATTTTTCCAGGTGGTACATGAACTAATAGAGTTCAAGAGCCACTGGTCTGAGCCATGGAGATACTTGTCCCGCTGACTAGAAAACTCTGAGAGTCTTAGTGTTTCCAAAAGGTACAATGCCTCCCTGTGCTCCCGATGGGGTGATTTGGCAGTACATACCACCCTAAGATCCACAACACAGCCCTGCATTAGGGATTTATAATGGGAGCAGGTAAAGAACAGGAAGTTTCCTTTCCAGGAGAAGATTCACCTCCTTGAAGGCAGAACTCTAGCAAAGACTTCTCAGTGATCCTGCCGAAACAGTATTTACAAAGTTTTGCATTTTGACCAGAAAAGGAAGGATCATTGTCTAGTGCTTAGAGCAGGCCACTGGGAGTCAGGAGCATTACTTTGCCTCAAACTCTGTGTGTGACTGTGGGCAAATCACATAACGTCTATAAAATGCCTGTATTGATCTCTACTTCATAGCGATGCTTGGAGATTAAAGCTTAGAAGGTGCTTGGAGATCCTTGGATGAAAGCTGCTGCATAGAGGCATATTTCATTTATTTGTAACTGTTCAAATCTGTTAGTCTTTGCATTTTGGGACAAGAAGAATGCACTAACAGAGGGTCTACCTTTAATTATTCCATTGCAGCAGTTTTACCAAGATGTCCTCTTGGTCTTTTTAGCAGTTCTCCACTTAATTCCTTCCCTTTCATACCCCAAAGGGTCATTTTAATTCATAGCCCTTTTAACTTTATTAAGAGTTTCTTCTCCACAGGGATCTTCTTTTTTTTTCTTTTTTTCTTTTTTTTTTTTTTTTTTTTGGCATTCACTCCAAAATGAATGAATCTCTTTATACGAGGATTATCTTTTGTCCCTGGTTTTGCTCTGGCACTGAACTCAACGATAGTTTCTATCTCCTCCATTCTTTGCAAAAACCCTTATATCAGCATTTATTATTATATTTTATTGAGTAATTTCAAAAAAGTATTCAAGGGAGTGGGTGTCAGGGAAAGGCATTGCATTAACATTTTTCAGCTTTGCTGGTGCAGAGTCAGTTGAATTTCAGTTAACAATAGGAAATTATTTCTACCAAAATTATTATTACCGAGCATAACTTTTAATCATCCTATTCATAGTAAATGTGATTATAATCCACAAACCTCATCATTGCGGCATGAATGAGGGCTAATAAATCCCCATTTTCAAACACTCTTAGCTATAGACTATCTTGCCAATATATCCATTCAATGTTTGTTAATATGGTCAAAACCCCAGAGACAACTATGGATTATAAAACCTGCACAAACTATTATAGGATTATTTGTAGCATGATCCTAAATTCCCCAGTACTTCTGACTTCAAAGTCTTGCATGGATTATAGAAAAGCATTGCTTTTAATCTTCCTTCTTAAGAGAGACCTTTACTGCATTACCTTCCAGCTCTGGAGTTACCCCAATTATTCTATAATTTAAACCTTTCCTCACAATAAATTGCAAATATTTTTGCATCACTATAACCACTTACATAAGTGCGTGTAAAACTAATATATAGGGTAAGATTTTACACAACTCACTTTCCAAACTCCTGGAAAAACAAATTATGTGGTCTATAATACTTCCCATAGTTCACATGTGTAAAATAGTTCTCATATTGATGCAAGCTATGCACCTGAGGCCTGATCCAAAGCCTACTGAAGTCAGTGGAAAGACCCTCATTAACTTCAGTGGACTTTGAATCAAACATCTGAGTAGATAGGAAATATTTGTATATCATATCCATTGATGAAAAAAACTAAAATGTCACCAAATTTGGGTTTGTAAGCTCCCCAGGGCAGGGATGGTGCCTTAGCTTGTTTTGAAAGATATCTACCACATATTTGGGTGCTCCAAAATAAACTGCACTTGCAATAATACTGTTATGTAAGGTATTTCCCAACTTCTTTGATCTATACTGTAACTTCATTAACATTCAAGGTAAGCTATTTAACCTTTACCTCCCCATCTTTACCAGGAAACCTAATAGCCAATGGATGGTGTGAAATATTTCTTCAGGGCTTGCTTCAAGAATTATGTATGGATATTTCAGATGGCGGACATTCAAGTTAGCCAAGGATGGTCACAAATTATCCCATGACCAACTTACAGTTTTCTCTACTTCAATATTCAAATGTAGTCACAAAATAATTCCTAGATGGTTAATTGCTTGCAAGCAATGTTCAGTAATATATTTGATATTTGAAAGTTTGAGCTGTATTTTTTATTTTGATTGGACATGTAAGTCGCATCACATTGTTTGTTGCCTCCTGGATGACTATAACTCTTATCAAGTCAATAGTGTAAATACACACATGCATGAGTTCCAAATTCACTTTGCACAAATACTCATACTTACAGCTCCACTGTTTCTGTGAAAGTTTCTGCCAGTAAACCTACAGGCAGGAATATCTACTGAAAGCTAACGCAAAAGGGGCATCAATATAGCAGAAGCAAGTTCAGGTTTTTCAAGTGAAAATTCATGAGAAAACTTGGGGAGTATTCACCCAGCTCTGCTCATTAAGACTGGCATTAGGGAATTGCTTTGATTCCATCAGGTGGGTCACATGGCATCAATCTTCGAACTCTACTCTTGGGAAAAGAATTGTAAGGAATGCCTAATCAGGCCTTCTGTGGTCACTCTGTAGGAAAGATTTCCTCCTCTGAAATTAGCACTGTTACCTGCAGAGATAAGGAGGGCTATGAACCCGTTGTGGCTCAGTGTCTGGCCTGGGGTTTTAGCTGCAGTCCTTGGAGTGGGATCACCACAGGGCCTAATCTTCCTAGGTTCTGGAATCCCCAACTCCCATAGTTCAAGTTGTCAAACACCTTGCAGATGGCTTTCAGCCTCACAGGATCAGTTCCATTGTTTCTACAGCGCAAAGCCTAAAGAGCTGTTAACAAGATTCTTTGTCTTCCCTATAGATGGAACAAGCTGGAAGCAATAGGCATTGGACACGTTTTCAAAGCAGAAGTGCCCATCCCATTTGGTTCTCAGACTAAGTGTCTGCTACTGTATAGTGAGAAACCTTATTGTGTAACTGAAGATATCACCAAGACCTTCTAATATTGGGCAGATACACTTGTGAATTACAGTGTCCTTGTGAGGCTCTGACCAAGTTTGGCTGCTGTCTTCTCTCAGTGCTGGTCTCAAAACAAGGGAGGTCACCGCAGATGAAAGATTTGCTTAAAATTACTGGTAGTGACCAATTAGAACATGCGATTGTGATAAGTTTGTGGGCAATTTATGCATACAATTGCGCATATTTATACCCAGGTTGACGTGTGCCTATCTCTTTGCAAATCAGGCTCCAGGTCTCCCAAGCTCTGGGCCCAAGTCTGCTTCCATTGGACCATTGGAAAAACTCCTATTGACTTCAATGGAAGAAGGATTGGGCCCAGGTCCACTTCTTTTGGGGTGGGGGCTTCTAGTGGTGATGATGTTTTGTTTTGGGTTTGTTTGTTTGTGAATATGTTTAACAAAAATTGAACAGCATTTGAGCAAATTCACTTCTAGTGTAAACCCAAGGATCAAGCTGATCCGCTGTTACTACTTTAAATTTACAGTTAGAAGTTTATTAGAGAAGGTATTAATGTTTAACAGAAATATACTACGTTGTTCTCTGGGCTGGAGAAGGAAAAACACTATACGCTGTATCTAATTGGCTGGAAAAATTCTTTACTATAAATAAATCCGCACTTTGCAAAGAAAGTATTTACCTGTTCAGTGTCCAATATTTATTATCTGTAAACAGATGAATCCCTACTAAAGATTTTCAAGCAGTATAAATGTTATGCATGAACCCATATGAACAATGAACTGCTTAAAACAATATCTAGTATTAATCATGTATAGTCCCAGCATCTAACAATGAGGATCTTTTAAAGACAAACTTCCTATTTTTTATAGTATACATATACCACTTCCCCTGAGCTCTTTACTGAGCTAATGTCACAGCCTGGTGGAGAGAGGGCAATAGGCTACTGTGTCCTCTTCCAGATGACTCTTAAAACTGAAGTCTTGTTCTACTGTGATAAAGATCGCCAGCATTTTTTGCAAGTGTAGGTTTGTTAGCCATTGTTTATTGGCCAAGTTCCATCTCAGGTAATTACTTCTACTGATTTAAATTGCCCCCCCCCACCCCAGTTCTAACTGTATATACTTTCTGTTCTAGATACAAGTTCAATTGGATAGAGCATTCTACATGTTGTCTCCTAAACAGATGTGCAGTGTTAACACGTGCATTGTAAAATAATGCTGCATTTCATCCTGCTGGTGCCTGCATTTCAAACATCATGTAATGCACCCTGTGTACTGTTTATATATCAGTTTATAAAGTACTTTCTACTAGTTACTCTGTTTGTTCAAGTAGCAGAGGTCTGTGCAGTGGATCTCGTCCTGCTGGTGACCCCCCTCTCGAGGGAGTCAATATGGTTTCCACATAATGGGATTTCTGTTTTGTTTTGAGTTTGCTTTCTGGAATATTACATACAAAAAAATCTTATTTTATTAAGCTTGCAAAGTCAAGCACTGAAAAATAGGAAATGGCAGAATTAAGGCTGCTTGTGCAATCTTAATTCGTCCTCCTTGTGTATATGCATTATATGATACAGTCTAATTCCGTGACCACATGCTACTTCCCCCCATCCCCACCCCAAAAAGAGCCATGCCTTATTAGGAGCACAAGCTGAACTGTGCTCTGGGAATGAATCAGACTTTTGTAAGAGAATCAAGATATTGTTTGTAGCACCCTCAGTCTCACTTTGTTGCAGAAGCTGGAAGATGGTAGTGAATGAGATAGGCAACTGCAGAAGGAGAAAGGAAGATCTCACGGATAAGGCAGCTGAATGCTGCCCTGGACTGAGAATTGGTTTCTATCCCTTCTTCTGCCACAGAGTTCCTGTGATGGTGGGCAAGACATTAAAATAACAGGTGATCATTAATTGTGTGTTCCCCACTTTCTGGATGCCCAAATTAAGACCTTGGGGTCTCATTTACAGAAGTGCTGAGCACTCATAGCTGCTACAAGCGTTCTGTTCTGAACATAGCATTTTAAAGCATTCTGTAAGTACTCTCAAAACTCAGGCCCCAGGTATCTCAAATTGGGTGCCCAAACTTAGTGGAGATTTGACAATTTTGACTTCCATTCCCCATCTATAAAATGTGGCTAATAATACCACTCTCCTCCTACGGGTGTTATGAAGATAAAGTCATTAGTTGTTTGTGAAGCACTCAGATACAGTGGTGATGAATGCCCAAGAAAAGCTCTTTAGGAAATTAATAACTCTATATTCAGAGCAATGTGTGGTAAATAACCTGAGGCCAGTATCATGGGTGTAACAGGCATTCACTGCCTTCTAATGGACACACTTGGCACACCCCGTCATAGTAAGTGGTCCTTTAAGAAGAGAAGGGCAGAGAGTTCTGACTATCTGGGGTTGCCTAGAAAGGCCTCCAAGGGTAAGCCGCTGGTGGAACCAGCAAAACTTAGTCCTCCAGAGGCTAAAAGGGCTGGGAACTGGCAAAGGCCAATCCAGGCCCACTCCACCAGATAAAAAGATATTTCTATCCAATGGCAGTGCTGGAAATCGAACGATCCATCCTTCCTCTGCTTCAACCCAAGACAGCCTGGTCAGAGGCTAATTCTGACTGCACTTTTCAGTTAGGTCAATGAGAGACTTCAGATTTATTTTTGCGGAGTGTAAAGTCCAAGGGGGCCATCCTGACTTAGACATCAATTGGACTACTGAAAATAGGTGAGCTCACTTAGTGAGATGCCCTTGGCATGACAGTCACACACTAAATGGTGAAGATAAAATGAAATATTAAATATCTGCTCATTCAGTGAGCATCATTTGTCCTGGTGCCCTGAATGAGCCGGGGTCCAGTGGAAAAAAATAGTGCATGATCACGTAATTAAATACTGTATCATGAGACGTGATTACATCATCATGTAATTAAAGACTATATCATGATGCACAGACTTCCTTATTCTGGTATTTACTAGATGTTCAGTGCTTGACTTTTCAACTGTAATGTTTATTTAACATTTTTTCTGTATTTCCTAAGTCTTTAAAGAAAGCAAAAGGGGGAACAAATACATTCCATCATGTGGAATCATATTAACACCGACATGGGTCATCAGCTGGGTTGGGACCTTTAGATCTACCCCACAGACGTCTCCTGCTTGAACTGAATAATGGGTAGCAATAGTTGGCAGTTCTTGTTTATGTGGACCAGCCACTAGAGGAGAATGATAAAGGCACTTTGCCAGTGAGTTTCATTGCTATCTGCAGAGGAATGATGAGAGAGGGGAATCCTGGGTTCTCTAGTAATTATGGGTTCTTCATACCCAATGCCTCCAGCATGTCCCTTTCCTCCTTTCCTTTTATTTACTCTCCCTCTGAGGTCCTGCCCCTGGTTCCCCACCCCTTACTCCTATAGGCCCTCACGACTTCTGCCTTATTCCTTCTCCCCTGTGTTCTTGTCCCAGCTGCTGTACCCCCTTTCCCTCCTTTTCCCTTGAGTTCGTGTCCCTTTCCCTGCTCTACACACCACCACCAAACTCTTACCCTCCAATCCCTTGCTCCTGACTCATCCCCCAGCTTCTCTTCCCACTCATACCTTACTGCTCCTCATCCCTCTGCATTACAAGAATCAGGCCTCCGCCACCTTCTCCTCCCTCCAAGTTGCCTGGGTACCAGCAGCAGAGCAAGGAGAGCACAGGACAGACAGGCGCCCTGCTCTTAGTTTTGGTGCCCAAACCCACAGCAGACCCCATAAGCTGGGAGGAGCAATTGCAGAGAAAGTCTAGCTCAGCCCTTGCAGCCATGGGCTGGAGCATGCTCATTTGGTCCATGGGGATGGCCTACGTACAGTGCAATTACACATAGGAGCACAAAGAGGATGGAGCACGCTCAGTGCAGATGAAGTCTTTGGAGAATTTTGCTGCCAAACTAACATGTCTATACTAAGCATGTGTAAACTCAGATTTCCCAGAGGTTTATAACATGGTCAGATTTAGGTGAATTTTCACATGGATAGCAAAAGGCACATTCCTGATACTGAGATAGACTCCTTGTCAAATGTAATGTCCTGTCCCAAAGCATGGACGGGTGCTAGAACTTCTCAATTAAAACAGTAGTGAGAATGTCTTTAACATGGAAAAACAAAGTATTTTTCCCTAATCTCAGATTAATAATTTTAACTGAAATGTAAAAACAAGCCTGCGGCAGATACCTGATGTAGAAATTTGTCAAAGCTAGAAGCCACTGAAAACAGTGTCTTATAATGGAAACAACAATCTTACTGACAGGCAGCACTGCCAGCTATACCTATGGTAAGGAGACTGGAGTTTGAAAGAGATCTTAGTCCAGCCCCCTGTTTGGCCCCTTTAATCTTTCTGACACAAATAAATTCAGGTCCAAGTTTCTGAGGCTTGCAGCTACCTGACTTGGGGGTGGAATTATGGGCATTAGATATTGGCATATCATGAGATAAATTGCACCCACATTGTACCTACAAAACAGTGAATGAAAATTGGGGGACAGAGTTCAACAATCCAAGCCTCTTGGAAAAACAGAGCTGGGACAGCAATGAGAATCATTGGATTTATGGCGGCCAAGCAAAAGAATACTGGGAGAACAATCTCTCTCATGCTTAAGTATTTTGGTCCTTCAACTTCCCTTCCAGAGGAAAACAAGAAGAGCAGAGGCACCTGAAAATGACAAGTCATGTGAGGGGGAAGCCATTCACATTCTCTCAAACCTAAACACAAATTGTTGGGATTGTTTTTTAGTTCAGTTACAGTGAAATTTGCCCCTGTACTAAAGCTCTGCACAGCGCAGCACCATTTAAGACCCATTTTAAATTAACAAGAACTAATGTGGGACTTAAGTGATGTAGTATGCCCTCTGCACAGTGTGAATTTCACTCAAGGGTTGGGCCAAGGGAGGAATCATTCTATCCCCCATACCACACTTCCTTCCTCCCACGCTCAAAGACTTTGCAGTAGGGCAACCTCCCACTCAGTGCCTGACTATGCTGAACGCAGCTCATTCCAGAGACACCCAGTGCTGATACCCCCATCACACTGACGTTTTCACAACATCCCTCAAAGCTTTGCTAGTAGAATAAAAGGTCTTCTGTACTTATGCAAAAGATTTGTTGGTTAGTAGTGTTTTTAATTTATGGATGTACCCTCTGTCAAGGCTGATTCCCCACACTGGCACATTGAGTGCAGAAGGTGGGGGCCTGCAAGGAATCTAAAAATTAATACTGGCCACTCCAGACTGGTTTAAACTCCCAAGGTTACAGCTTCTCTCTGACCTTGGATGGGTAGACACTGCCACCACCCAAGTGCAAAAAAGAAACAAACCCTTTTGTAACCAAGGAAGGCACATTTGGGAAGTCCTTCCTATGGGGTACGCTCAAACCCTTTCACATGCACCCCGTCCCCAGGGAAAAGCTGAGAAAGAAAAACAAGTGAAATCAGCTGTTACCACCAGCTAATTCAATAATATGCACAAACCTCTTAGGACATTAAAAAAAAACCAATCCTGTTCTTAAAAAAAGGTACATTTTATTAAAAACAAAAAGAAAGAAAATACCTCTAGAACTTAGGCTATTGCTAGATTTAAAAAGAGCAAATATAATAATTAAGCCTCAAGAATGGCTTTCTTGAGGTCCAGTTTAACGGTTACAAGCAAAACAAAAGCACCTGGGTTTAGCACAGAGGAATCCACAAGCCATAAAGAAATAAAAGGGATAAACCTAATTGTCTTTCTAGACATTTCCTGATCTACTTACATATTTGGGGTTTCAAATGAGTAGTTTCTAGGTATGATTTGATGATTTTTTCATATCTGGTGCAAACTCTTACAGCCTAGTTCTAGCCCTGTCCCTACTCTCTGGGTGTAGACAGACAAGAGGGGAGTCCTGTTTCAAATTTTAAAAGTTCTAGCCTTTCCATTGGCTCTTTTGGTCAGGTGCCCAGTCCCTTCCTTTTACTTATGGACTTCTTAACCCTTTACAGGTAGAGCAAGTAAAGAACAGCTATTAAAAGGGATTTGGTATCTAACTGGCTGACTGGGTGTCCATAAAAGGGCGCTACTCCCCCCTTTTATTTTCGCCCTCCCCAATACATAACTATGCATTCTGGGCTCTGTTTCCTTATACTTCCGAGTGAATCACAAGACTCAAGAGAAACAGAGACAGGGCACAAAAGACAAGGATCATTATTCTCTCCATGTAGGTTGCAAGTATTTCCAGCTGAAGTGAAATTATTGGGAATGACTTCCACCTTGTGAGGAGAGAACTGGGCCCAAGCAGCGTGAAATCTGCTCTGACGACAGGATCCATTTCTTTCATCCTGTCTCGTGTGATGTTACTTTCTGATATATGCCCCACATATTAAATTATTTACAAACAAAAGACTTGCGGGGATGGCTCTTTCACACGCACGTGACAGTTTTTGTGTCAGACACACAGCTGGGATTATTTCTAAGTGTTAAAAAAGAAAGACATTTTGGATTCACCTAAACAAGTTCTACGGTTTCCTACCCATGATCTAATTTGTTTTGTTGTTTTTTTTTAATTAGGCAACACAGTTTATATTGCCTTTAATCACAGCATACTCACCATGTAATTACTCTCTAAGCATAGGTATAAGAATTGTTTGTGTGTGCAGAGGTGAGGGAGTGAGAGGGTGGATGTAATTATCTATATAGGGAAATGTAATGATTAATTATCTTGAGTATGTAATCTTACCAAGAGATTTGATAAAGTGCAAGCAAAACAATCTCTTCCTGTGTACTAATTACTCACAGCAGGGCTTGAGCCAGCTGTCGTTACTCAGGCATAATTCCCATTCAAGTTTATCTAAAGGGAAGCCAACACACTAAAGTCAGTGGGAGTTTTGCCTGAGTAAGGACATATGCTGTGGGTCACATTCTGATCTCAGTTACTCCAATATAAATCCTAAATAACTCTCTTAACTTCAATGACCTTACTCTGGATTTACTCCTGTGTAACAGATCACAATCTGGCCAATGAGTATGAAAAACGTATCATCACTGCAGTTTTTTCCTTTGCTGGTATATGGCAGAAATGTTACTTTCAATTTACATGACCATTTTCCCGTGGTACACCAGCCAGAATGACTGAATCAGTTTGGTACTTGAAGGTCATCTTCCTGATGAATGACAAAGTGAATGGAAACCTCTGGCCATGCATCAGTTTATCTGCTTTTTCTATGGTCTCATTTTGATAGGCTCTGAATTGTTTTAGAATTTGAATATTTAAATACAGGTTTTTCAGATGCAAAAATTATCTTACTATCAGGCTAGATATCTTCCCATGGAAGAAAATAAGATATTCCCTCCATGACACTCCAAGTACCATATATTGGTATGTAACACATGCCATTTGAGAATCTGTAAAGGTACCCGTGCAGAACCAGCTTGGATTTTCCAGCCTTCAGTACCCCCAGTTAGGGCAAGGCTTTCAAAATAGCTCAGCACCCAGAAGCTGCTATTGTGGCAGCAATGGCTAGATGTTTCTAAAGAACCCAGCACCTAATGTGGGGCAGACTTCCACCTCCTCTCCCCACACACATGCACACACCACCCTTGCCCCTCCCTGGAACTGTTTTCAGATCTTAAGAACATTAGGAAATTCTTACTCCCCAGAATAATTCCAGCCAGCCCTAGCTTGGTGAAGATTCCAACAACACCAAGAGGATTGCCACTATGTTAACTAAATCAGCTCCTACTTCCTTTTCTGCCCCAGATCTTCTGCACCATTTGACATTGGCAGCATAGTCTGTTCTCTTCTGCCTTAGACTCCTCAGACACAAGTTACTAGGAGTGAGCAAGAGGGATCAGGATGAGCATAGAAATAAATAGTGAATTACAACATGGTTGTAGGCAGGGAGGGATTTAATATTGTCTATGAAATTCTACCTAAACTCTCAGTCCTGGGTGGAAAAAAAGGGGTTTATTAGTGCAAACCACACACTTTCTGGATGTGGTGTTCTGTGCTATTTAGTGGCATTCAGATCATTTAGAGAGAGAGATAAAATGAGTGTTCTCACAACCTTAACTAACAGCTAGTTGGCCTTTAGCTCATGTGGTAGCAGCTCAGGTACTAAGCTCTAGAGATTGCAGGTTCTATCCTACCTGTCAACAACCAAGGTCTGTCAGTGTTACATTAGGACTAGATATTGTTTGAGATTTCTCTCTCCACATACTGTGGTTGTTAAAGTTGCTCTGTCTTTATATTGTGAGAAAATATACCCTGGGTTCTCAAGCAAAACATGAGCAGGACCACAAATCAAAAGATTGTGACAAGAACAGATTAGCTGAGTTCCATTTCCCTTTCTCATCACAATCTTCATTTGATTCTTCATTTTCGTGATTGATTGTAATGACAACCAGAACGGACATGTGGGATGTAGAGCTCTGGCCATGAGGATAAGGAGAACAGGAAATGGATCCCAATCGAATTTTAAAATGCATAATGTGAGACATGCTGAGTGATTTATAGTTCATGCAGGTGGCTCCAATCATGGTGGTCTCTCTCTCCATCTCCCTACTGCACGAAATCCACCCACAAAACCTTGCCTCCACAGATACCTTTCAGCACATCAGCTAGACAACACTCTCAGTGACCTTTAATTCCCTCACCTACACATACATCCCCACACCTAGTCTCATGCATCTTGTGCATTTCACCCAGACCTTTGATGTCATTTAATATGTAAATAGACAAAAGCTCCAGGGAGTTGGCTGTAGTATTAGGTAGGGCATGACATTCAAGGGCCCCACTGCTTGTCCTTACCATTCACACTCACCTTCTTGTCTAAGGGAAGGTTCTTCTTTCTGCCTTATCCTCCTAACCTTTTGGTTTCCCCACTGTGCTATAGCAAGGACTCATCCTTTATCACTTCCCTTTAATGCTGTATACACATATTTACATTATCTGCACTCAAGAAGAGTTATGAGTGAAATGTAACCCTGTGCAGGGAGTCAGCACAAGACCACACACCACATCTTTAACTTTGCCCCTGTAGGGATATGAGACTCTGATTCCCAAATTCTGCTATACATGTTATACCTCAGAGCAGAGGAATGCAAGGGTCAGTCATGTCTGAACATGATGCAATGTGTCTGAATAGGGATAGATTTAAGCAGGTTATTGAAGTAAGCATGTGCTTGTAGCATTAATTGAGGTAGATTGCTAGAGTGCTAAAAGACCTGAGCTCTAGTCTTGAGTCAGACATTTATTTTTTTGTCACTGGACATAACACCTAACCTCTTTGTGCTAGTTACTCCATCTGTAAAACTGAACTACACATGCGCATCTTAGGAGAACTACAAATGAAAAATCACTATCCCATTAATATTAATCCCCATTTTTAGAAGGAATAACTAAAGGAACAGGTAGGTCCCCAACCTAAACCATCTATGCCACTCCAGCCCATTAGCAGCCCAAAGAAAACTGCCATAAATTGAAATGATCAGAAATTAAGTCAATGGGACTACTCACTTTCTTAATGGTAAGCACATACTTGAGTGATTTGCTGGATTTGGGCCATGCTGAAAACCCCTATGGAAAATGTTCTAATGCATGTGCAGCATATAATTTTTACAGGGTGGCAATCAGTCAGATACAACCCAATTTTTACTGGAATGCTCAAAGGTTCTGCAGAGTAAGGCCTATCTTGTACTATATTTCATCTTTCGACTGCCCTGCAGTAACAGCTGCAAAGCTAGTCCAAAAAAGTCATAAAGATTTGTTTATAGTAGAAAAAGTATATCCCTCCCCCCACAATCTCCTTGCTCTCAAAAATGATAGAAACTTTTTTACTCAGATTTAAAAAAAAAATTACTTTCCAGCAGAGCCCAAACTTGAAATTTCCACTCTAAAAAGTGAAAGATGTGGAAAGTTATAAATGAGTGAATACAAGTTCTTACAATGGAAACTATTAAGCAGCCTTAACTACAGCAGTTACTCCCAGCATAAAGCACTAGCTAAAGATAGTGCCAAGGTTCCAATAAGTGTGGCAATGCCCTTATTTCATTGGCTTATCAAATTTTCCTTTCCTCCAAGAACATCCCAGGCATCTAGTTCTGTAGCAACAGATCTCGTATATCACATTTCACTTCCCGCTCTTGCCACTTACTATGAAGTCAGTGAAGCTTCCATGCACAAGCTTTAATTGCTGCAACCCGAGTGAAAATTCATTTAATTAGTAATTTAGGCATTTAAAATAATTGACAGGAACTTGTCTGGTATCACTAGCACAGTCCCAGGCAAAACCTACAGGATTAGTTCCATTGTTTTAAGTAGGCATTAGAGCAAATCTTTGTGACTTCAAGGCTCATACCTGACTTGCTGCCTGATGCTTCTTTCCTAAGGTATGATTTCTTGTCATTAAGGACTGTGGCCAGGCATACAAGAGGTTTAATTACACCAAAAATAAATAAATAGTGACAAACTAATTCAATTAGTGATTTATAAATACCATGCATGTCTATGCTGCTACACAAATAATTGTTCATAAAGCTGCTTGAATTATAGTAGGTGTTGGGCAGTAGCTATAGTACCTTTCCGTGCATCCTGATCTATCATTTGAAATTCCTAATGAGTGGAGTTGCCTGAGGGTCAGCCACCAATGGGGAAAATCTTTGAAAAAGTGGCACCATTGCAGACATTCTGCCAGGAAGGTGTGAGATAGAGACCCGGAGTGGGAACAATATATGGGCCTTGGCGCTGGTCTTGTGACACTTCTCAAGGATCCATCCCAACCCTTTGAGGATACATGGGGTCTGGGCATTGGCCTTATACCCTATTTCCATAGGAGGGACAAATTTCACTTCCCTGCAGGGGAAAAATTGGGGAGAAACTTGAAAAGGGGACACTTACAGAGACTTTTCTTCATAGCTACCATCTGTTGGTTTTCCTGCAGGAGGCAATGATGGTCAGATTCTTTGGTTTCTGTATTTAATATATATAATTATATGTGTATGTGTGTGAGAGCTAGCGCTTTGGATTTACATCTGTGTAGAGCTGATGCAAAACACTACCATTCTGATGTGGTAGCATTTTACACCCTCTTTTAACAGGTGTAAATGACTTCACATGAGCAAGATATTGAGAAGCAGGCCCATAAAGTGCAATCAGTTAGGAACCCCAGTACACCCCTCTCACCTTTTATTTCCATGTTCTTGACAAAAATCTAACCAAGATGAAATGCTTAACAGTAATATTTCACTGGCCATTGTAACAGTAGCACCAGCTGTTGGGGATCTACGATGCAATCAGAGGCTGTCCGGAGGATAGGAAGGTGATCAGGAACAGCCAACACGGATTCATAAAGGGCAAGTCATGCCTGACCAACCTGATTGCCTTCTATGATGAGATAACTGGCTCTGTGAATATGGGGAAAGCAGTGGACATGATATATCTTGACTTTAGAAAAGCTTTTGATATGGTCTCCCACAGTATTTTTGCCAGCAAGTTAAAAAAGTATGGGTTGGATGAATGGACTGTAAGGTGGATAGAAAGCTGGCTAGATCATCAGGCTCAATGGGTAGTGATCAATGGCTCCACGTCTAGTTGGCAGCCGGTATCAAGTGGAGTTCCCCAAGGATCAGTCCTGGGGACGGTTTTGTTCAACATCTTCTTTCATGACCTGGAGGATGGAATGGATTGCACCCACAGCAAGTTCGCAGATGACACTAAGCTGGAGGGAAAGGTAGATACTCTGAAGGGTAGGGAGAGGGTCCAGAGTGACCTAGACAAATTAGAGGATTGGGCCAAAAGAAATTTGATGAAGTTCAACAAGGACAAGTGCAGAGTCCTGCACTTAGGACGGAAGAATCCTATGCATCGCTACAGGCTGGGGACTGACTGGCTAAGCAGCAGTTCTGCAGAAAAGGATCTGGGGATTACAGTGGATGAGAAGCTGGATATGAGTCAGCAGTGTGCCCTTGTTGCCAAGAAGGGGTGGGGAAGTAGCTCCCTTTTATGGACACCCAGCCTAGGATGACCAGACAGTAAGTGTGAAAAATCGGGATCGGGATGGGGATGAGGCGGGGGGGGGGTAATAGGAGCCTATATAAGAAAAAGACCCCAAAATCAGGACTGTCCCTGGTCACTCTAACCCAGTCAGCCAGTTAGTTAGCTATAAATTCTCTCTTGGTGGCTGTTCTCTGCTTGCTTTACCTGTCTCCCAGGTAAAAAAAGAGCACCTGACCAAAAAAGCCTGTGGGAAGGCTAGAACTTTTTTAAAATGGGAAAGCAGCTTTCCCTTTCTGTCTGTGGTTGTTCTCCGGAGAGCGAAGACACAGAGCAGCAATGCTGTAAGCAACTTTAAGCCAGGTATGATCATAAATCATCAGACCATACCTAGAGCAACTTATCTGGAATTCCCAAATGTGTAAGTAGATCAGGAATGCTTAGCAAGATGTGATTAGGATTATTTCTGTTTATTTCTTATGACTAATGGACTCCTCTGTGCTAACTCAAGATGCTTTTGTTTGCTTGTAACCTTTAAGCAAGAAAGCTATTTTGGGTGCTTAATTTTTGGAATTGCTCTTTTAAAATTTGCAAAGTTCCAAATGTATTTTCTTTTCTTTTCTTTTTTGTTTTTAATAAAGTTTACCTTTTTTAAGAACAGGAATGAATTTTTGGTTTGTGCATGTTGTTTGAGTGGCTGGTAGCAACAGTTAATTTCCTTTGTTTTCTTTTTCAGCTCTTCCTCGAAGTGGGCAATGAGGGGATGAAAAGGCTTGAGGGTACCCCACAGGCAGGAATTCCCAAGTGCTCCTTCCTCGGTCCAAGGGATTTTTTTGCATTTGGGTAGTGGCAGCATTTACCAGCCCAAGGTCAGAGAAAAGCTGTAACCTTGGGAGTTTAACACAAGCCTGGAGTGGCAAGTATTAATTTTTGAAATCCTTGTGGGCCCCCAACTTCTGCATCTGAAGTGGCAGAGTGGGGATTCAGCCTTGACAAAGGCTAATGACATAGTGGGCTGCATTAGTAGGAGCATTGCCGGCAGATCAAAGGACGTAATTATTCCCCTCTATTCGGAACTGGTGAGGCCACACCTGGAGTATTGTATCCAGTTTTGGGCCCCACCACTACAGACAGGATGTGGACAAATTGGAGAGAGTCCAGCGGAGGGCAATGAAAATGATTACGGGGCTGGGGCCCATGGCTTACGAGGAGAGGCTGAGGGAACTGGGCTTGTTTAGTCTGCAGAAGAGAAGAATGAGGGGGGATTTCATAGCAGCCTTCAACTATCTGAAAGAGAGTTCCAAAAAGGATGGAGCTCGGCTGTTCTCAGTGGTGGCAGATGACAGAACAAGGAGCAATGGTCTCAAGTTGCAGTGGGGGAGGTCTAGGTTGGAGATTAGGAAACACTATTTTACTAGGAAGGTGGTGAAGCACTGGAATGACTTCATCCTTAGAGGTTTTTAAGGTCAGGCTTGACAAAGCCCTGGCTGGGATGATTTAGTTGGTGTTGGTCCTCCTTTGAGCAGGGGGTTGGACTAGATGACCTCCTGAGGTCTCTTCCAACCCTAATCTTCTATGATTCCATGAAGTGCTCATTGTGCACAATATTATACATCATCAATTAAAGAGTTAATTAGTTCTGTGATTTTATGTGCATTGGCTAAAGAAGAATCACCTGAGCTACTGCATCTGTATTGGCTAAAAGTTTATGGGGTCAACATATTAAAGTTTTAATCTAGTTTCCACCTGCGTTTGTAGACAGGCTTAGAAGAGCTGAGGGCTGTAAAGGATGTTGACTTTTGGAAAAGGATAGCAGAGACCATTTTGTCCTCAGTCATTTCTTTCTGTGCTTAAATAAGAGTTAAGCATTTTGTAAAGAAAATACAGGTAAGGGGCTCAGCGCACAAAAGAAAATATATACAGCTCTTTTAATGGAGCTTCCATCTCATTATCTCAAATTAGTTTACAAACATTAATGGATTAAGTCTAGCAGTCACCGCATCTCACAAACCACTTGTTTTAGGTATTACAATCTCTTTTTACTGATGGGGCAACAGGGAGGTCAGTGACATGACCAAGGTCACACAGTAAGTCCCCGTATAAGCTAAAATGAGAACCACATGATTTGACTGCATATGATGCAGTCAGTTACACCAGTGTAAAAAGGGCATAGAATGCTACCATATCATCATCATAGTAGCAGTTTAGAGCAACTTTTCCTTTGCTTTGCACAGATATAAACTG
This sequence comes from Gopherus flavomarginatus, assembly GCF_025201925.1. Classification (NCBI taxonomy): domain Eukaryota; kingdom Metazoa; phylum Chordata; order Testudines; family Testudinidae; genus Gopherus; species Gopherus flavomarginatus. The sequence continues at coordinate 119,882,017 of NC_066619.1, forward strand.
CCCCCTTTGTTCAAACCAGTAAAGCACAATACCTTCTGGTACATTTTAATCTGCTGTATTGTTGTTCTGTATTATTGAGATATGACAGATGTAAATCTTAACCTGGATAAAATGTAAGACATGAATGGAATAGAAATATTCAGTGTGTTCCATTGTTGAGCCAACATAACTTAATTAGAATATATATGAAAATAATTTGTCTTCAGTCTTTAAAAGCAATTGCTTTTAATTCAGAAAATGTACAAGAAATCTACCACTAAATGTTCTGGGAGATTTTTACTTAGTGTTAGTTTTAGAATAATAAGGAGTTCCAACACATCACATTGAAAGAAAATTATTGTAATAGAAAATCTGCTGTTCAAGAAAGAGAAGCCAATAAAAGTAATGGTTTGTTTCTATTATTCCAATCCTTGATTATTGGCTTATAGAAAATTCTTCTTGCTTTAGAAGCCATCTCAGGGTATGGCTACATTTGAAACTTCAAAGCACTGCCGCGGCAGCGCTTTGAAGTGTGTGTGTGTGGTCACAGTGCCAGCGCTGGGAGAGAGCTCTCTCAGCACTGCACGTACTCCACATTCTCATGGAGTTTAGCTTGCAGCACTGGGAGCCATGCTCCCAGCACCGCAGTACTGTTTACACTGGCGTTTTACAGCGCTGTATCTTGCAGCGCTCAGGGGGGTGTTTTTTCACACCCCTGAGCGAGACAGTTGCAGCGCTGTAAAGCGCCAGAGTAGCCAAGGCCTAACTGAAAGTTAATGTATTATCCTTCTATAACCTCTTCTAAATTCACTGAGAGCCTCCTGCAAAACCTGTGAAAATCAGTCCTGTGACTCCCCTTGATTTCAGTGGGCTTTGGCTCAGGCCTCATCAGGCTAGCATGCCGCAGTTAAAACATCTGCACTTCCTAGATTGCAACTTGCATGGTGTTTGCTGAATCACATCTAGTAGTAAATGTTAATATTGCTGTGTATGTTTTCAGACAAAACAAGTAACTGGAGCAAATGCTGAAAGAACTACAAAGGTTCTATAGTAGCAAAAACCATTTTGCTACTGAATGTAAAGTGTGTGCCAATGATTGTAAGACCCGGTATCAATTCTATGGGTATGGGAGTGTCTGTGCTAGAGCAGTGATGTAGTGTTAGTACGGACTAACGGCCTGATTCACCTTTGCCTGGTATCTTGTGTAGTCATTTACATCAGTGCAAAGAGTGTGTAAAGTGCTACCCATTCATAATGGCAGTGTTTTCCACTGGCATAAATGATGGTACAAGGTGCAAGCCAATGATGAATCAGACCCTTTGCTTCTACTACCTGTGTTAAACCTCTAAGCATGCCCCATGTGAACTGGATGCTTGAAGAAACCTGAGCATATTCAGCTGAGCTGGTACTTGTGCAGTTTAGTATGTTCTGTATTGTATCACCTGTATCACCTAACTCCAGAATGCGTATCAAATACTACAATGGTGGCCTATAATTTAACTTGAGGAGACCCAGCTCAGCTAGCATGGTTGTCCCTGGCTGCTAAATGATGGCTACACTAATAGTGTTCCAGGTCTTTGTATTTTGTTTTCTGCTGTTCAGTCTCTGAATTCAATTTTAATCTGCTCTGCAAAATTGTCTAAGTATTTTTATTTATTGCCACTTCCATTAAAATAATTTACAAAAAATAAATCAACTGTAACATGAAAAATATTCACCGTTACAAAAAATCACAACCTCCACTGTGTTAAATAGGTGGAGGCGTGTGGAGGGGGGCGCGGAATTAAGTACAAGAAGCAACCTGTAAAAAGAGACAGGATGGTGGTGGGAACACAGGAGGAGGGAAATGTGCTAAAGTAAAGTTCCTTCTCTCCCCAAGTACCAAGCATTCCTTTCACAGAAGTCTGTGGCCCTCCAGACCTTTCTCCTTGTCCAAATTAAACTGAAAAAGTATCATATTACGCCATTTCAAGTGCACAACAAAACGTCTTATTGGTCTTACAAAACCTGGGATTATTAATGCTGCATATTCTTGAGTGCTGTGTTTGTACTTTCCCTATTTGTATATACAGATTTCTCTTTTTCTAGAGTGCTCCTGTAACAGAACCACCATATTTTTGGGGGATGGGAGACCAAACCAAACAGTCCAGAAAATTGTCACAAAAGCTCAGGGAAGGGGAAAAATCAGAAGCAAAAGCATCCATTCAGACTAGGTTTTTTTAATTTTTTTTTAAAGGTGTTTACAACCATTTCCTTACTTTCTTGTGTCCTCCTATTAGGAACCATTTTTTTCAGAATGAAAGGATACATTGTTTAAACTCACTGAATTTGTCTTGTTAAAAGAGTTGGTTTTTTTACATGAAATCTAAAATTAAGAAGCCTGACTCTATGCCAGGATGTGCTACAAGAGGCTATCCATGCACCCTGGAGGGAGTTGAAGACACATGCACCCACAGGCAAATCTGGCCTCTCCACCACAGGTGCAGAATTGGATGCTCCTTGAGCATTGGAAGGAGGGCACTTTCATTACACCAGTATGAGGCTGGATTCCTGTATAGAATCTCTGTAGCAGCTCTGTGGCTGGGGGGGGAAGGATTACTACATTGCCCCAGTTCCTGCACATCTGACCAGCACCTGGGCAGAGGAATTTGGCCCATGACCCTATTATGCAAATTGCTAACTGCTCTAATTTGCATATCTGCAAATAATTTACAGGTAGCCATAAACGTCTGCCTTTTACCAACAGTAAATCCACACATTTTTAAAAACCAGGACTGCAAACCTTGCTTTCTTTTAGTGATGCATTCAAATGCCAGGCTTGTTGCAATACCACCTTAATCATGCTGACATTCATTTCTGCACCATGTTCCTCGGACCGTCAACTGTTTTAAGAGTTAAAAGACTAAGTGGCCTGTGCAATCGCCCAGACTTGCCCTGATGACTTGCATGTACTGCTGGACTTGTTTTGGTTCAGTTTCTTTCATCACAGTAGGGAATAATGTCCTTCTGTATCAGATGCCAAGTTCGCAGGGGAGAAGAGCCATGGTAATAAGCAGAGCTTTATAGGGGAATGATTAGTTTATAACATTTTGTTCAGCCTTTCTGTCTCTGAGCCATCGTGCAAACTCCCTATTAAAGCTGCATGGGGGACAGATGTTACAGCTTTCAAGGCCTGACTGAGTTAATAATAAAATGACCCTTTACTAGGAAATAAGGATGTCCTAAAGCCTTATTTCCATAGTATTTGAAGTTACCACTTCACAGACCTTTCTGATGAAGAATGTGCGTGAGAGCTGGCTGCCTATATACTGAGCTTGCTTTTAATTCGCTTACATTGTCATTAAAATAAGATGATGCTTACTGCTGTTGTGTCAGTTCTTTTCTCTGTGCTGCTTTCATTAGGACCAATATCTGTTTATTAGCTGCAGGAAGGCCCCTGGAGTAGCGTTAATTCAAGTACTTGCTACTTCTCAACAGGACATAGTCAGTGATTGCAACATTAGGGCACTACTCTTAACGTCAGCTTAAGCTCAATATGAGTATGGAGGCTAAAGAGGAAAATGACCTCCCCAATTCTGTCATGTTCACTGTGTACAAGAGGAAAAGAATGCAGTGCACTTACGAATATGGGCAAACCTTTAAGGTGGGCCCACAGAGCTCAAATGCCTGTAGTGCTGTGAAATAGCTGAGCTGAAGGAGCATATAGCAACGGCGAGTGACATGCACATGGTCATCCTAAGATTCATGTGCTCATTGGCATCCCAGGTAATGGCTCTTTCATAACAGCAGCTGCTGATTCCTGGGCTCTGGGAAAAATGGGAGGAACAGCTACATACTGTAGTGTATGGAGAGGTTGCTGTGAACAACTGCCCTCTTTTCAATATACAAGGCCTAAAGATTAAAGGTCTATAGTTTTTCTATGAATTCTTGGCAGATAGGATATTTCACAGCATGAAGAAGGCCTACTTAGCATTTAAAAACTCCAAACTGCCAACATAAAAGATTAAATTCTGCTCTCAGAAAAATTCCTTTGACTTTAGTGGAGTTACCCAGAACTTACACTGATGTGCTGGGCAATGGCATTTACATCTGAAGAATAACTGCAAACATTATGGTCTCATGGTGTCATTCTTATATATTAGTTTGCCCACATGGAAGCATGAGCACACTGCTCTGTGGTAGAAAAGTTATGCTGGTGCAACCACTTTGATGTTAAATGGATTGGGTACACTCATGCAAACCCCTAAAGAAGAATCCCTAAAAGCAGTTTAAACCACTTTAGCTTTATTCTACAATTTATTAATTATTTGTATTGCAGTAGCTCTCAGTCATGACCCAGAGTTCCCCGGTGTTAAGCATAGCACAAACACTTCAAGAAGACTGCCTCTCTCCCAAAGAGCTTTCAGTGACGGGTGAGAGGGGAATGCAGGACAGGGTGAATTAAAAGGAGTAAATGAATAGGAGAGTAAGGGATGCAGCAATCAGAGAGAGTGAGTCTTGGAGTCGGGGGGGAACATTGAAAGAAAGGGACCAGGAGAGAGGCTGGTGCAAATATCAATAGACAAAGTAATATCCAGAGTCCCGACTGAAGAAAAAAGAGTCTGTCACATGGCATGGGGCTTGGTGATCTTGAGAGGAATCTCTGAATAAAAAGGTGCCCCCTCTGCTCTGGTCCAGTTGGGAGCTGAATAATGGGGTCCCACATAAGCCTCACCAACTGCCCCTATTATGACTGGAGGAGTCCCTCTGGCTCCTTGGGGTTCTTTGTCTGTAGGATCTCCAGATCTACACACACAGACAGGACCGGTTCTACAGTTTTCGTCGCCCAAAGCAGCGCACCAAATTGTCGCCCCAGGTGTGCCCTTAGGACGACAGGCGCGTTTCCGTGGCTGTGGCGATTTGGCTGCAGCTTCTATGTTTAGCTGAACCCGCCGCAGACAGCTAAATATAGAAGCTGTTGCTGAATTGCAGCCACTGCGGAAACGCACGTGCCGCCCTAAGGGCACATGGACTGCCCCTGCCCTCCACGGCAGCATTTCGGAGCGCTGCTTGGGGGCAAAACAACAGGGACTGCCACCCCTTGCAGAATGCTGCCCCAAGCACCAGCTTGGAATGCCTGGAGCTGGCTCTGCACACAAAGGGATGTGCAAGGCACCTAATCACATACAAAAAGTAACCTTTTAAGCAAATCCATCTCTTTCCCTCTCTCCTTTCCCCACCCTCCATGTTACACGCTGGAAAGGAAGGAAAACAGCTGCTTCTGGTTTCTTTTTAACAATACTTGAAAGGCACTCCATTTCCAAAGCAAGAGATAAATAGAGAGATATAAGCTGTTGCACGCTAACTGGCTGGCTTACTGTGCCGGAGAGATTGCCGATGTAGTTTGCTTTCTTTGCTGTTGTTCATCTGTGAGCAGCATTGTGCTGCAGTTGGTATTGATTGTTCTGCTCCCGTTTTAGCATAAATGCAAATAGAGGTTGTGTTCCATCATGTTTTATTTAGCAAAAGGCACTGAAAGAAAAGAAAAGGAAATTGTTTAAAATTAAATGTTCCTGTCTCTTCAGGCATTGAGATGGGCGCTCTGATTCATTTTAGCTGTGGCTGAGAGAGGGAACAGTAACAAAACAACAATTATTTAGGTAAGATTTTGTTCACTAGAGAGTTGCAATTAGAAGAGAAATGTTTTAAAAAGAAATCATGAGAGTTAAATGTTGTTAACTGAAAGATAAAGATTGGCAGAACTTGCAAGAGACCTGTGGGTGCAATGTATGTGCTCTGCACAACAAGTCTGATACACCTTGAACCCAAATATGCAACCCATCTTATCCTAATCCTAGATGGCTCTGTGACACCAAAACCTCTGATGCAACACCCCTGAGCTTTCAGATCCAGATCTGAACTCGGTAACTTGGGCTGCACATAGGACTTAATCAATGAAAAACTGATTATGTGAAAAACTGTCCTTTAACCCTCTGCACGGCAAAACACAGAGAAACACTCCATGCAGAGGGGCAATGAAAGAGCATTTGTTTTGAAATATAAAATTACAAACCAATTCATGATCTCAAAATGCAGTTCTACTCTAGAAAGTTATGATGCAAAAATGGCACCCTCTTGTTCAACTGGTCTGCTCCCTATTTCTATCTGGAGTCAACTCTTCTAATTTTATGGGCATTTTTTTCTCCTGTTTATTCCTGTTAGCACCAGAGAGCCAACACAGCTATGGGAGAGTGAATTAGACACTATTTTGGATCATATGTCAACAAACAGAACTATATTCAAGAGCAGTGTTCAATGAGGTTGCACGCATGTAATAGGTGGTGGAATTAGTGCAGAGTAAAAGATTTGTTCCAAAACATGAATCTATGCAAAGTTTGCCTGGGTTTGTTTTGTTAGAATTGAAAACTCAGCCCAATTTCGGACAGCTACAAATAGAGGGACTGACTCAACAAGGGATCCTGAACTCAATGGTATTTTAGGGCACTCAGCACTTAACAAGAGTAGGCAATGTAAAGTATACTGGCCATGAAGTTCCTTGCTGTGTTCTAGCTGCCAGAGCAAGCAGAGTCAGAAGCTGTTGCAGAAGATCTAGAGAGATGTGAACTCCGTTTTTGGCAGGAAAAACATAACCTACCTCTAAGCCCAGTCACACTCCAGAGTCAATAAGTACACACAATGAATGAGACAAAGCATGAGCTAAGTATTCAAGCTATGCGTATATTGACAGACACACTCATGGTCATCCACGTTGCTTAACTCCTGCAAATCACTGCAGCATATAGTGCTGCCAACTCTCACAATATATGGTGATTTTTCTTTAAGCCCCAGCTCTTGGAGCCATGTGATGATGTAGGAATTTCAGCTTTCATTTGGAAAAACAAAAATCAGGTTTCTAGCCCTGAGGGATGGCAAGGAAAGTTTGAAGACATGGACCAACATGGAATCTGGCCTACAGTTTTAAAGAAGTTCAAATTGTTTTTTTCATTGGACAGATTTTCTTTGAAGTACTGCATCTGGGAGCGAAGAAACAGAGGTAAGATCATCCCCCAAACATGCAAAGACATTTAAAATAAGAGGAAGGCAGCATGCTTAAAAACAGCCTACTGTCTGCCTCCAATGATTAGGTTACCAACTCTCACATTCACAGACACAGACTGTCATATTCACAGACTAGATTAAGTCTAGTAGGCTGAGGCCACAACAGCTACAGCAGGAACTAAAGTCAACAATGAGGGTGCTCGACTGGGACTCAGGGTATGTCTGCACTTAAACTGTGACAGTGGCAGGGCTGCAGCTGCGTTGCAGTAGTGCGTCACTGAGGACATTCACTGAAGCAACAGGAGGGGCTTTCCTGTCACTGTAGATAATCCACTGGCCCGAGAGGCAGTAGTGAAGCTGATTGTTGATCAACCTGGCACTGGCTACACCAGGGGTTAGGGTTGGCTTAGTTACATCTCAGGGGACATAAGAGATGTGTAGCTATGACAATATAAGTTTTCAGTGCAGACCAGCTTGCAGACAACCTGCAATTCCCCATAAACTTCCTATGTGACATTGGACAAAGGCTGGGATCCACAAAGTGAATTAGGCATCATAATGCTCAACACGATAGTACCTAAGTTTGGGGACCTAGAAAATCACAGGGACAACACTGAGTTCCATAAAGCTCAACTTAGGCACCCAGGCTCCCTACACAAAGAATGGGGAGAGACAAGCACCTTACAATAGGATCCACAAATGCCAGCACCCTCAACAGGGAGCTGCCTAACCTAGACAATGAGACATGCCAACAAAAGGGATATGTCTTATGCCTGAAGACTTTCTCTCTGGTCCAATGGCATTCCACTGTGGATAAATATTTAAATAGTCATGGGGCAGATGAAGAGAGAGAGAGAGAGAGAGAGAGAGACTGTGTAGTCCAGTTTTTGATGCACCCACTTGCAGGGGCAGGAGACACAAAGTCTAGTCCTCCTGCTCCAATTATTCTTCCATTACTTATCTACAGTGGAAGTTCAACAGGAGGGACTGAAGAAGTCTCACATCAGAATATGCCAAAACTCAGTGGTTAGAGCATTCTTCTGAGAGGTGAGAGACCCCTGTTCAAATCCTCTCCCCCACCCTGAGGAAAAGGGGATCTTAAACCTGGTTCTCCCACATCCAAGATGAATGCTCTAAGCACGAGGCTAAAAGTTATAAGGAGGGCACCATGGGCACTAACACCACCTCCTGCTCCCAAATTCAGAATGGGACCCAACCCCAGAGGTGGTCATTGAGTACACCTACCCGATTATGCCCCACATGCATCTTAGGCAGATGAACACCTATCTTTCCTTGGTTCATTACTCAGTCTGGGCTTAGGTGAGAGACATGTTTGGGCACCTAGAGTGAGGCAACAGTGTGCATGCCTAGAGGCAGAAACTAAGAACTTTTATAGGTTCCGATTGAGATTAGGTGCCTACAGGGCTTGGTGGCATTTTTTTGGACTGCAGTGAAGCCTAAAAGCAGGATTTAGGCCCCTATGTACCTTAGCCTACCCTGAACCTCTGTTCCCATCTGTAAAATGGGGGTAAAATTTCCCTGCCTCACAGGTGTGTTGTAAGCCTAACAACTTCACTGAGTGAAAAGTGTTCATATATTACGTGCTGGGAGCCATATGAGTACCCAGTGAGATAATGGAGATTGGCTTATTGGTGGTTGCAGTGGTTGGAAACTTGGAAAAATAACCTAATGCTGACAAGGCTGGAGAGGTTAAGTGGCATGCCCAAGATTACATAGCAAATCTGTGGAGAAGCTGGGAACAGCTGGGCTCTACTACACTACAATCCTTCTCCTTCCCCCACACACTCATGCCTTTGGATTGGAGAGGCACAGGGTTTAGTCTCTTGTTCTAGTCATTCTTGCATTATTTAGCTACTGTGAACCAGCTTCAACAGGAGAGACTCAGGGAGCCCCAGATTGGAATAGCCCATAACTCACTGGTTACAGCACTCTCCTGAGAGGTGGGTGACCTTGGACAAGTCGTTTCATGTCTCTGTGCCTCAGTTTCCCCATCTGTAAAATAGTGATAATACCTCCTTTATAAAGCACTTTGAGAGAAACAATGTTGACAAGTGCTATAGAGGAGCTAGATATTACTTTATTTGGCAAAAACAAGATTTGGGGGTTTTGTTGTTTTGTTTTTTAAATGTCTCTGTTACATACCACAGGCAATGCAGCTATGCTGGTTTATTTTCTACTCATGTATCTTCCATAAAATTGTTTAGCAGATTCTGGTTGTAAAAAATTTTCATTACAGGTTCAGCTGCGTATGGCAAAAAAGACCTCGCCTGATGTTTAGAGGCAAGGATTAATTTGATTTTTGGATTATCAAAACTGAGGGTGAGTTTGCAGCACTGGCAGTTGGAAAAATCCATGTTTTCTCTTCTAAAGGGAACCAATATATTCATCTGTTTGTTTCACAGCACTGCACTCCCCTTTATTTCAAGAGTTCAAGGCATGAATTCTGTGTTTTGTCCTGTATTTTTTCCTTCCATTTTGACATATCAGTTCAATAGTGTTTCACAGAAACTGTCCTTTTATTTATGCTTTTACCATTCCTATGTGTGCCAAAAGAGAGGCAAAACTCGGATAGTAAAACATTCCTTTTAAACAGAAAAACAAAAAAACTCAAATCTCCATGGCAAATGGACAGTGGCAAAAATCTGTCAATGTTTTTACTGGATAAAGAATGCCATCTGGTGGAATAACACCACATCAGCTGTTCTGATCTGGGAGATGAATATGTGGGTTGGGGGAGATCGCTTTCTTAGGGAAAAATAGCTTGTCTTCCTACTAGATAGATTCTGGATCAATCAGATACTGCTGACCTTGTCTGCCTTAAAAGCTAAATACAGAGCTGAAGAATGAATGTTGGCACATCAGTAGATTTTGAACCTTGACAGAACAGAAGCTTTATTTAATTTGATCAGCTCACACAAGAGATTTTAAATTGCCCTCAGCAAAGACACACTGGCATTCGCTCATAGATTTTTAAAGGCTAATGTTATTTATGGTGTATAAGCTAACTATATTTTATGTGTTCAAATGAAATGAAACAATCTCTTGTGCCTTACCCTTGAATTAGCCTTCATGAGGCTCATTACAAGTCTACTGGATTATTTACCAATAAAGAAACCTACCTTAAACTCCTACTCCTTCTGAGAACCAAACAAACATTGTATCATTTAAAATAAAACAATTACTCTATATGGATTTCAATTTGACTCTACGGGTAATGAGTCTGTTTCCATCAAGCAGCTGTTTCGCAAAAGTAGGTTACACAACTGTAAAGAAAATATGTCCATCTTTAAATTGTTCTTCTTTGCCCTATAGGAAAAAGGATATAAAATATACTCATCAAAAAATCCCCTCTGGTTTATCTCTCCCTCAGTTTCCCTCAGATTGTGCAATTAAAGTAAGGATTATTAACATATATGCTGAGATCTATTTTTAAAACAAATCAAAAGCAGCTTTGCATTCATGAATATTTCTTTCCTCTTCTCTGTTGAAGGAAAACAAAATAAGATTAGTTTTATTTGTTTCCCCACGCTGCCTGGAAGAAGGGAACAAAGACCTTTGCTGCTGTGATATTGTCTTCAGCCTTATTTTCTACCCCTAAGGAAAAACTTATGCTCTTAGGGCCAGATCCTGCTCCTACTGAGCTTAATGACAAAAATCTCCATTTACCTTTATAGTGAGGGATCAGCCCAGCCCACCCTCCAAAGCCTCAACCCTTAATTCTCATTTGTTTTTTTTTTTTTGTCACATGGGCCAAATCCTTCAAAGGTGCTAAATACTGGCAATATTCACTGATTTTAGCAGGAGTTGCATGCATTTGGCCCCACAACATTCCACATTAAAACCATAGGGGGTGGATAATGTTACAAAGATAGCCTTCCTGAGTTTCTCCCTGAAGATTCTATTGAGAGGGCAGTGAACCCCCTTTCTTCTGTTCCCTCCCCCAGTCCTGAATAGTCTTCAGGGCTTGCCCCAAAGCTTTCAAGTCAATGGAGCTGTGAAAATGTACATAGGCTGATAATCTGCACCTATGTTTTTCGTTTAATCTTCTCCACACTATTAAAGAGCAGTTATGGTCATTACTATTTCTCATTTACATTGCAGTGGCACCCAGAGGGGATATTATAATCTATATAATAAGATTCCAGGATTGTCACTCTGTCTGTCACTCTGAAGCCTAAGCCAAAAATGCCTAGAGAGTCAGTGTAAAGAGATGGGAATAGCTACAAGCCTGGCTGAGAGGTCATTTTGTTTAGAATATCACCAGGTTGAATCATCACTGGGATTTGCATCTGTTATTATCCAATCTTAAATTATCAGCTTGTCACAGGTCCTAGCAGGTGCTGCGTCTTAGCCACCTATTAGGATGGATTGTGAGGGGAACCCAAGCCTCTGACGCTCTGGACTTCTGGGGTGTTTGAAGCTCCTGGAGCCTGAATGGAGTCCAGCCACTTCCCCAATGTCAGGGTCCTTAGGCATGTTCTTTGGGCATAAAGTATCAGAGGGTAGCCGTGTTAGTCTGGATCTGTAAAAGCAGCAAAGAATCCTGTGGCACCTTATAGACTAACAGACGTTTTGGAGCATGAGCTTTCGTGGGTGAATACCCACTTCCTCAGATGTATGTAATGGAAATATCCAGGGGCAGGTATATATATGTGTGCTAGCAAGCAAGCTAGAGATAACGAGGTCAGTTCAATCAGGGAGGATGAGGCCCTGTTCTAGCAGTTGAGGTGTGAAAACCAAGAGAGGAGAAACTGGTTCTGTAATTGGCAAGCCATTCACAGTCTTTGTTCAATCCTGAGCTGATGGTGTCAAATTTGCAGATGAACTGAAGCTCAGCAGTTTCTCTTTGAAGTCTGGTCCTGAAGTTTTTTTGCTGCAGGATGGCCACCTTAAGGTCTGCTATAGTGTGGCCAGGGAGGTTGAAGTGCTCTCCTACAGGTTTTTGTATATTGCCATTCCTAATGTCTGATTTGTGTCCATTTATCCTTTTCCGTAGAGACTATCCAGTTTGGCCAATGTACATAGCAGAGGGGCATTGCTGGCATATGATGGCGTATATTACATTGGTGGATGTGCAGGTGAATGAACCGGTGATGGTGTGGCTGATCTGGTTAGGTCCTGTGATGGTGTCGCTGGTGTAGATATGTGGGCAGAGTTGGCATCGAGGTTTGTTGCATGGATTGGTTCCTGAGCTAGAGTTATTATGGTGTGGTGTGCAGTTACTGGTGAGAATATGTTTCAGGTTGGCAGGTTGTCTGTGGGCAAGTGGTACCCCTAACCCACCCAGCAATATCGTCAATCTATCCAACTACACACTCAGCCCAGAAGAAAAGTCTGTCCTATCTCGGGACTCTCTTTCTGCCCTGCCACCCCCACCAACATGATACAGTTCTGTGGCGATCTGGAAGCCTACTTTCGCCGTCTCCGACTCAAAGAATACTTCCAGGACAACACTGAACAGTGCACTGATACACGGGTGCCCTCCCACCAACAGCACAAGAAAAAGAACTCCACATGGACTCCTCCTGAGGGTCGAAATGACAGCCTGGACCTATACATTGAATGCTTCCGCCGGCGTGCACAGGCAGAAATCGTGGAACAACAACATCGCTTGCCTCACAACCTAAGTCGTGCAGAACACAATGCCATCCACAGCCTCAGAAACCACCCTGACATTATCATCAAAGAGGCTGATAAAGGAGGTGCCGTTGTCATCATGAACAGGTCTGACTATCAAAAGGAGGCAGCCAGACAACTCTCCAATACCAAATTCTACAGGCCACTTCCCTCAGATCCCACTGAGGAATACACTAAGAAACTACAGCATCTACTCAGGACACTCCCCACACTAACACCCGAAGAAATCAACATACCCCTAGAGCCCCGACCAGGGTTATTCTATCTACTACCCAAGATCCACAAACCCGGAAATCCTGGACGCCCCATCATCTCGGGCATTGGCACTCTCACTGAAGGACTGTCTGGATATATGGACTCTCTACTCAGACCCTATGCCACCAGCACTCCCAGCTATCTCCGCGAAACCACTGATTTCCTGAGGAAACTACAATGCATTGGTGACCTCCCAGAAAACACCATCCTAGCCACCATGGATGCAGAGGCTCTCTACACAAACATCCCACACACAGATGGAATACAAGCTGTCAGGAACACTATCCCTGATGATGCCACAGCACAACTGGCTGCTGAGCTCTGTGCCTTTATACTTACACACAACTATTTCAAATTTGATGACAATATATATCTCCAGATCAGTGGCACTGCTATGGGCACCCGCATGGCCCCACAATATGCCAATATCTTCATGGCCGACCTGGAACAATGCTTCCTCAGCTCTCGTCCACTCACACCCCTTCTCTATCTACGCTACATTGACGACATCTTCATCATCTGGACCCACGGGAAGGAGACTCTGGAAAAATTCCACCATGATTTCAACAGCTTCCACCCCACCATCAACCTCAGCCTGGACCAATCTACACGGGAGGTCCACTTTCTTGACACCACGGTGCAAATAAGTGATGGTCACATTAACACCACCCTATATCGAAAACCCACCGACCGCTATGCCTACCTTCATGCCTCCAGCTTCCATCCCGGGCACATCACACGATCCATTGTCTACAGCCAAGCACTGAGGTACAACCGCATCTGCTCTGACCCCTCAGACAGAGACCAACACCTACAAAATCTCCACCAAGCATTCTCAAAACTACAATACCCGCACGAGGAAATAAGGAAACAGATCAACAGAGCCAGACGTGTACCCAGAAGCCTCCTACTGCAAGACAAACCCAAGAGAGAAACCAACAGGACTCCACTGGCCATCACATACAGCCCCCAGCTAAAACCCCTCCAACGCATCATCAAGGATCTACAACCCATCCTGGACAATGATCCCACACTTTCACAGGCCTTGGGTGGCAGGCCAATCCTTGCCCACAGACAACCTGCCAACCTGAAACATATTCTCACCAGTAACTGCACACCACACCATAATAACTCTAGCTCAGGAACCAATCCATGCAACAAACCTCGATGCCAACTCTGCCCACATATCTACACCAGCGACACCATCACAGGACCTAACCAGATCAGGCACACCATCACCGGTTCATTCACCTGCACGTCCACCAATGTAATATACGCCATCATATGCCAGCAACGCCCCTCTGCTATGTACATCGGCCAAACTGGATAGTCTCTACGGAAAAGGATAAATGGACACAAATCAGACATTAGGAATGGCAATATACAAAAACCTGTAGGAGAGCACTTCAACCTCCCTGGCCACACTATAGCAGACCTTAAGGTGGCCATCCTGCAGCAAAAAAACTTCAGGACCAGACTTCAAAGAGAAACTGCTGAGCTTCAGTTCATCTGCAAATTTGACACCATCAGCTCAGGATTGAACAAAGACTGTGAATGGCTTGCCAATTACAGAACCAGTTTCTCCTCTCTTGGTTTTCACACCTCAACTGCTAGAACAGGGCCTCATCCTCCCTGATTGAACTGACCTCGTTATCTCTAGCTTGCTTGCTAGCACACATATATATACCTGCCCCTGGATATTTCCATTACATGCATCTGAGGAAGTGGGTATTCACCCACGAAAGCTCATGCTCCAAAACGTCTGTTAGTCTATAAGGTGCCACAGGATTCTTTGCTGCTTTGGGCATAGACCTTCTTCCATCCGGCATTCTCCTATGAGTGATGAAACCTGCTATCCAGCCGCCTAGCCATTCTGGCGCAGTGCTCATCCCTCAAACACCCCAATACTGAGAGGCATCCCTCCCTCAGAACTCCACCCAAAAGGTGTGACACTTCTGGCTTATAGTTTAACTTTCTCGGAGGCATGCTAGTTGTGAAGCAGTCAACACACACAAACACACAGAGATGTTGCCCAGTCTAACATATTTATGCTTGTTATATTTAACCATGTAAAGCAGAGGAGAGCACAGATCACACAAAACAATACGACCTCCTAAATGCAATGTCCCTCACTAGCTCACCCTACCCTTGGGAGTTCTTGCGGGATTTTATGTGCTCTGTCAGGCAGGCAGGCAGGCAAGGCACCTCTTGCCTACCCTGCCCCTCTGTTTTCAAAATGGCTGCCACTCTATAGTTCAGGGCAGCAGAGACACTGTGAATGGTGACTGGGAAAAATGAGTGGGAGCAGAGTACTGTGGGGAGCAGGAGGCAGATTATGGCATTGCAGGGGAATAGGGTACAGTGGGGGCAGAAGGGAGTTTGAGGGGGGACAGAGGACAATGATGGCACATGAGAGATGGAGTGATTGAATGGCAGCTCCCCAGCCTGGGGGTAGTGCTGGGTAAGAGGTGTCCCCTCCAAGCAGCCAGGGGAAGGCAGTATCACAGTTGTTTCCAATGCTCATAAACTGATGGCAAGTCAAAGGATTTTGGTGCCTGAAGGAGGAGCTGTCATGATAACACAAAACGTTGCACCAATCCCACAATAGTGTATTGTACATCTGTTCCTGTTTACTTTTCTGACTGAAATGTGGTTTTTAGACTGGTTTTTAACTCCTGTTAGCAGAATGGGCTTGATTCTACTCTAGCTGGTGCATTAGTAATAGAATTGATACCTGCAGTTCAACACACAGAACCTTTATTTCTGTTGATGTGCAAGCCAAAAAGAACACAAAGTACCTCTCTGATCCCAGGGTGGATTGACTGAGCTGGCCCTCGTGCTTTCGAATATAAAGTAAGGGTACATCTAGACTACCTGCCGGATCGGCAGGTAGCGATCGATCTATCGGGGATTGATATATCGTGTCTCATCTAGACGCGATATATCGATCCCTGAACGCGCTCCCATCAACTCTGGAACTCCACCAGGGCGAGCGGCAGAAGTGGAGTTGACAGAGGAGTTGCAGCCGTCGATCCTGCGCCACAAGGACGGGAGGTAAGTCGAAATAAGATACATCGACTTCAGCTACACTATTCCCATAGCTGAAGTTGTGTATCTTACATTCCCCCCCCCGCCCACACACAGTGTAGACCAGGCTTAACTAAGGGGGTGGGGGAGGGAAGGAGAGGATGAAAATTCCCTTCTAGGCTGGTCATTCCATAACTGTGCTTTATGTGGTCCTGTGCACTTCCTTGTGGAGCAGCTAGTGCCACCCCGTCAGAAACAGGATACAGGACTTGACCAACCATGGTATGGCAAATCCTATGTCACAGGGAAAAATTAGTGTATTGTGCACTGGCCTGTTTGTTAAAACAGAAGTAAACCCTTTGAGTGTGTTTAAAGTACTACGTGCTGAGGATTAAAGAAGCAAAAACCAAGAGCAGAAGTACGCAGTGTTGTAACCTTGTTGATCCCAGAGACAAGGTGGGTGAGGTAATGTCTGTTATTGGACCAACTTTTCTGTTGGTGAGGGAGACAAGCTTTTGAGCACATTTCCCAGACCCGAAGAAGATCTCTGTATAAGCTCAAAAGCTTGTCTGTCTCACCAACAGAAGTTGGAACAATAAAAGATATTACCTCACCCATCCTGTCTGTGTAGGAGCCAAAAGTGTCGATCCACCACCCTTGCACATCTCCTTCCTCAGAGTGTAGGCAGATCAAGTATGCTCTAACAAGCTTCATGCACACTTGCCTACTCTGTGAGCCATTGTCTGCGGGAACTATGGGGTAAAGTGCATCCCCGTGGACACACAAATGCCTCATTAACACATAGTTTTTGTACTGGTATAACTAGGTCAGTTAGGAAGGATGATTTTTGCTTAGTTAGATCAGTACAGTGAAAGCAGTACACATTTCTAGTGTAGACAAGGCCTAAGTAGCAGTCCCTGTGCTTCCTCAAGAACTGTGATTATCCCTGGCCTTTGTGCACACGTTGGCCCCAAACTCTTCTCCCTCAGCCCTCCCCTCAAGGACCAAGAATAGCCCAGCTGCTGGATTTTGAGATGGGGGAAAGTGTTTCTATTCTTTGGTGAATTGTCCATATAGAAAATGAAAGGGGACCTAGTAGTCAGCTCTGGGTATTTCCTATCTCTGTGAGGCCCTGATGCATGAGGCCTCCTGTCTCCATGGAGACGAATCTGTGATGTGCAAGGTATTGTCTCCAATAGCCCTGGAAAGTGTCACTGTATGATGTGCAAGAAGGAAAAGATAATGCCTGGTGGAAGGCGTGGTGCACCCTATCTTCATGGGGAAGGAAGAAGCAGAGAGAAGAGAATTTGCTGTAAGGCTCAGACCCCCCCAGGACAACAGTAAAGGAAAGGTGGAGGGATTCTCCTACTGCTTTGCCTCGCAGTTGTAAAGGAGGTGTGCTGTGAGTATGGCCTGCTCCGTGTCCTCTCAGACCAGACGGCAGGGAATGGGACACAAGGGAAGGATTATTGTACCCATTTCAGCTTAGAGATGGTGCTTGTGCCACATGAGCTGAGACAGGCCCCCTGCTGCCTCTTCAAGACTATACTGACTCTGCCTTCCGTTCTCCACATTCCCACCTGTCCCCTAGGGCATTCAGAAAGTCGATGCCGACTGTGATGTGGGGCAACTGCAGCCTCTGTGAGAAAGGGAGACTGGCCCAGCTGCACGGGGCCGAGTTTACTGGTAATCGTAAGAGAGACACTAGGCTCTTTCTGCATAGGAGATGGCAGTAGGAGCTGTCAGTGCCCAGAGATTGCAGCTACTGCACCAACACTGACCCCATTCAGCCGCCCCCATTGCATGCCAGTCATTGCCATCCCCATGGTTGTACTCCATTATTCTGACATGCTGGATATCAGGGGCAAGAAATTCAGTGAGCATCCACTCAGGGCTGCCATTTACCTCCTCACAAGGCCCAGCCTAGATGACAGCATGAAAATCCTTTTCATCTTGGCAGTGGGCACAGTCATGGTTGCTGGCTACTGGGCAGAGCTTGTAGTGGCAGCAAAACCTCAGCACACAGAGCACCAGGATGAAGAGAATGAGGAATACAGTGACAAAGTGGTTGACTGCACCCTCACCATGATCTGTGTTACCACAGCAACATCCTCCTTGCTGCTACACTTCTCTATTTCTTCCATAATCACTTTGTGTGTGTCGTGATTGGGATATTCTGCTGCATTTCCTCCAAAGCTCTCTCTACAGTTGCGTCTCTCCTTTTGTGAGAAGAATCCCACTTGGAGAATGCAGGATCCACTTGCCCTGTTTACATAAGAGCACACAAGTTCAGATGTTGCTTCTGAAAGCATCTTGCAGCTCCATCATTCTGCTCTGGTGGGTTTTCCAAAATGAGGACAGGTGGGCATTGATCCTACAGGATGCTCTAGGTGTGGCCTACTGCCTCTTCATGATCAAATCCATCCACATGCCTACTATGAAGACTTGCACCTTATGTATTGGCTTTTCTGGTGGCTGATGTGCTTTACATATTCATCTCTCCTTTCCTAGCCCAATCTAGGGGGAGTATTATGGAGGTAGCAGCTCTCCACCCCTCAGACTCTGCCATAAATGAAAAGATTATTTTGGTACTGAAGGTTCCAAATTTAAACTCCTCTCCCTTGGATCTCTGTAACAAGGCATGCAAGATCCTAGGATTAGGGGATATACTCAGTCCAGGTTTCCTTGTAACATCCTGACACAAATTTGATATTCAGGTACAGTCGTCCAAATTCTATTATGTTGCTAGCACTATATCTTATGGCCTTAATCTTCTAGGACCTTTGGTGTTAGGGCATTCCTACAGATAGGCCAACCAGCTCTACTGTACTTGGTGTCCTGTATGCTTATCACTAGCCTTTTTGTTGCTCTTTGGTGCCAGGAGCTCACATTATTCTGGACAGGTCGTGGCTTTGAGAAGAACCTACCTCATCTCCCTTTGGAGTAGTCTCCTGCCAGATATTCACATCTCTCAAATAATTCTATGCGCCAACATCTCAACAAGAGAGAGAGAGCAAGAAAAGACCGATCCCATACTCAGCTGAAAAAGACCACAGAAATGAGTGGTCACAAAGTGAACACAAGTGAGCTCAGTTCCATGCTGTATACAGAAGAACCAACAAGCCAACCGGGGATGACCATGTGCGAGAAATATTCTGAGCAGAAAAGAGCAAAGTGAACTAGATAATGCAACTCACTAGATTAGATCATATGATCACAAACTTCAACGTCCCTCATCATGTGTGTGAAATAGAGGATGATTTAAAAGGTTTCTCATCTATGATTGTCAGTGATCATTTTAGTGGCCATTGCCTTCTTGTTTTCTATGTCATTTTTCCAGGTTTGAACTAAGGCAGCAAGCTGGGAAGAAAATTACAGAAGCCCTAGCACTATCAGCAGCAAGCAGGGGTAATTACTACTATCTCACTCCCCCCACCACAAAAGGGTCTGTGCTCCCCTCCGAAATTGAAGGATTCCACAACTGTGGCTTTCATAAGTGCCAAAGATCAGCCGTTGGTACCATAGGGAACAATAAGGAAAAAATGACAAAACTCCAGCCCTTGCAATCATGTTACCTTTTCATAGCTAGCTATATCAGGCAAAAGGCCAAGAACCTTGCTAAAAACAAACCAACCTGAGGTTATCGTTTACATTTATCAGCCCTCAGAATTAGGGAGGGGTATTGTGGCCATAGATTTCACAGACCCCAAAGGCAAGTTCAGCTTGCGTTGGCCTGGTTTGGTTACCTGATACCTTTGTTCACTAAGTTCACCTACTAGTCACGGCGTTGCAGTTGTTCCTGCCTTCCTTCTGAGATAGGCAACCAGAACATCTTCCTGCAATCTGGCCCAAATAGTCATCTGAGCCCTAGAGGCACCGCTTAAGGTCTACTTAGTATCTGGCAGAAAGCCAACCAGGTGAAGGAACTCTTCAGATGAGTGGGGTGGGACCAGCTCCAAAATCTAACCACCCTAACCGCAACCCCTGGAGTGATGTTTCCCTTCTCCAATGGGCAGGTTAGCTGGCAGAAGGAAATGAGTGGTTGAGATTGTGATTGTGGCCTATGGACTCATCTGCTCTCAAGAGGGGCCGAGCTCATCTCCAGAAAATATCCTTGTAGTGCAAAGAATTGAGAAGAGCCCATTTAGCCCTGATGTAGTTGACCTAAAAAGTCCCTTCCTGAAATCCAGCTGCAAACCACAGAAAAACCAGGAAAGGGATCTTCATTAAAGGACAGGCAGCTCTCGCTGTGTCCCTGCCTTCCCCACCAGTGTCGAGCCCACCCCCATCCAGTAGCTGCTAATGTGCCTGCATCCCAGGTAAGTTCATCAATACATTCTGAATAGCTACAGCCCCTTTGTAGGGTTTACCTTCCCTGTATCTCTCTTGGAGCCTCTCCAGGAAGTGTGTTTAAGTGAACTGACCTGAACTAAAAGTGTCTCACCTCTTCTTTCGTTGAGGATGTGCCCATAATGCCAGCAGAGGACCCTCTAGGTACATTTTAGGTAGACAGTGCTCTGGGCAGAGAAAAAGAAGTCTGACAAAGTATGCGTATCCTCAGGAGGAAGCTATGTGTGAACCATAACATAGTAGTCTCCTGAGCTTACAACCTTAGAATCATCTTTGGGTCCTGTTTTTGCAGGCGTCAAAGCAAAATTTAAGGAATGCACAAATGTGTGCAAAGTTCTTCCTCCTTGTACACAGCTCTAGTCACCATATCCAAACAGTTATGAGGCTAATGCATGAAACCAAAGCAACAGCTAGCCCCCAAAATGTGCTTTTTTTAAATGACATTACAGACCGTTCGAAATACTTCCTCTCCAGAGTTTTACATCTTAAGTTTTTATTTCCTATTTATGATATTCTGTCTACTATAGGTTGAACTTCCTTTAAAACATCGAAGCAAAAAAGCCTCAGAAGTCAAGCGTGAAGTGAATACACTAACAAACCAGACTAACTTACAACAGCAATACATTTCTAAAATTATGCAAAAGTGGAGGGAAAGTCTCCACAATGATATGATCAAAAATCATAACAGAGAACAAATGTCTCAAGCTGTTCTAGTAGCTGAAATACTTAGGCTGAAAACCAACGTACCGAGATCTAAAAGACAATCTCAAACAAGTAAAATAAACATAAATGATTACTAACGAATTATGCCATTTATGTTTATTGAAGGACTATAATTTTGGATTTCCAGAGGCTCCTGATCTCAGATGCATTTACCCTACATTGTCATTTTGCATCAGGTCTTTTTAGAGTTTGACTGCAGCTCTTTAGAACTCTTAGCATTTTTGCTCAATGTGGCATGACAATTACCAGGCATTGGAGAACTCAGAGAGGCTTCCTACACTCAGATATACATGAAAGCAGAGGGTGAAGTCT
Source organism: Gopherus flavomarginatus (assembly GCF_025201925.1). Taxonomy (NCBI): domain Eukaryota; kingdom Metazoa; phylum Chordata; order Testudines; family Testudinidae; genus Gopherus; species Gopherus flavomarginatus. The sequence goes on from NC_066619.1 coordinate 119,903,359, forward strand.
GATCAGAAAACTCCCTTAATTGTATAAAAGAACATGAGATTTTGCAGGCAACAACTCCTCTCCCCATTACTCCCAGTTTCCCTCAAACTACCAGGGCAGTGGGGGTGGGAGGTGAATCTCTCTCTTTCAAGTGCTCACACACAGAGATAGACTACTGAGATATACCGCTCTGGATGCTAATTCTATTTGGCTTATTTATTAAGGGAAAACTTTAATATAGCCCAGCTATTAAGACTTGATGAAGAAGTGATGTGTAGATTGATTAGCTGTCCTTAGACTCCTTCTCCTCTTTACCATTAATAAGGCCTGACTGACCGTTATTTTTTTAAAGTTGTTTACTACAAAGAGACCAGAACTGGACAGACGGTATGGAGGGAAGAGGTTCAATAAAGAGCTCAAAGGAGGAACCAAGCTGCTTAGTCTGAGGTTTAAAATGGCAATTTAAATGAGTGAAAGAATGGAGGCTGTTACTGTATGTGATTAAGGGAGAAACAGGGCCAGGCCTTCAGATATAAAAGTGATGGTGTGGACGGATTCCGCTGGGGCTCGACCCTCCCTGAGGGGGAAGGGAGCCACACCGGCCTCACTGTCGTCCCCGGGGGCTACTCCTCGGGCCCGCGGTCCTGCCCAGGGGAGGTCTGACCCTGCAGTTACAATCAGCTCTGGCCCTTTGGGGCAGGGCAGAGCAGTGGCAAAGTCAAAAGGGGCCCAGCCCTTGGTTTGGGCGGGGCACCAAACACAGTTACAATCAGCTCTGGCCCTTTGGGGCAGGGCAGAGCAGTGGCAAAGTCAAAAGGGGCCCAGCCCTTGGTTCGGGCAGGGCACCAAACACAGTTACAATCAGCTCTGGCCCTTTGGGGCAGGTCAGAGCTCTTGACCTTAGGCCGGGGAGAGGGGGAGTCTGCCACCCGGATACAGGTGGCAGAGGGAACGCAGGCCCACCCACTCCTCTGCGTTCCAGCCCGGGGCCCTGGTAGCGGCCGTCACTGCTACCGGTGGTCAGTGGGGATCCTGACCAAAACACACTGACATTGGCAAGGTCAGCTCTACAGCCTGACTGGAGTCAGGTGCCCTCGGGCTATTTCCTTCCTCCTCCTCTACTCCTACCTGGTCCGGGGCCTCCATTCCGGGGACGTCCAGAACCATCGGTTCCTCCCAGTCCAGGCTGGGCGGCAGGTCCGGTAATACTTCTGGGAATGCGGGCCAAGCCTGGTCTGGGGGATCCTCAGGGCCATAGTAGGGGCAAGGCAGCTCTAGCAGCTCCTCGTCGTCGCAGCCTCGAGAACGCTCCGGCGGCTCCTCATCGTATCGACCGCGGGGACACTCTGGCAGCTCCTGGTCTCGGCCTCGGGCAGTCTCCCAGTTACGGGTGTTGGCGGACACGTCTGCTCCTGCCGGTGGCAGACCTGCAACTGAAGGCTGGGGCCCGGCTTTTATTCTTACAGGTCGCCGCCTGACCCTCTGAGGGGCGGGACTTCCGCCCAGCGGCCCCACCCCCATGGATGACTGATGGGGCTCGACCCTCCCTGAGGGGGAGGGGAGCCACACCGCCTCGCTATAGATGGCCACAATGTAAAAACCTAGGGGCTGTGGAGGGACAGGAAGAGAAAGGATATTTAAATGTTTCCCACCTTTATCTTGCTCATGAAAGGACCCTTTGGCATCTGGTTGATACACTGAGGACTGGACAACTTTGTTCCATTTGTCACATGGTTCCACAATTTGTCACATCTCTCAGAATAATGCACCACATACAGAGCAGGGAACTTTAAGGTCTGCTTATACTGAAGTCAATGACAAAATATCCATTGACTTCAGTGAGATGGGATCAGGCTCTAAATCTCTTTCTCTTAATGCTCTTTCCCCCATTTGTTCATAAAATCTTGTTATTTGATTGTGCAAAATACTAAGTGGCCAGTGGCTAATTACTGCTCCCCACGTTCAAGGAATAAGGGATAGTTCTTAAAAATATGTGGTAGAGCTGAGAGATTCTTTGAGGACTAGATGTGGAAAAATAGCAAGAGAGGATGGTTCAGCTGTGATATGAAAAGCAGCACTTTACTGCCCCAGGTTTATAGGATTACTGTTCCTAGAGGAACTTCCTCTAGAGCTGTATTTGGCTGTGGTGATAACAGAATTAAGAAAAGGAGGAGGTCTTCTATCATATCTTTTCAGTGCTATGAGGATAAAGATATGGAGTTTCTCTTTACTGTGGGTAGATACTAAATACTTTTTCACTATACCTAAATATCCTATTATAGTCAATGATTTAACAGTGAAAATGCAATATAATGCTGCAGCTGCAATCTTTCTTACATTTGATTGTCACAGTTAGTGTAGAGCCGTTCAATAGCCTCAGCTGGTGTAGATCAATTAAGTTAAGTGAGTTATGCTGATTTACACCCACTGAAGATTTGCCCAATATTTTCTATATTTTAAGATCCTACTAGTGATCATGGCTACAGAACACCAGGGAGAGTATTAGTATTTCAGAGATTTTAAGGCCAGAATGGACCATTACAATCACTTAGGTGGACCTCCTGTATAGCACCGGCCAGAGAACCTCCCCCAGTAACATCTGCATCAAGCACATAACTATTGTTTGAGCTATAGCCTGTCCTTTAGAAAGATTCAGTCTTAATCTAAAGTCTTCATGTGTCCTTAAATAAGTTGGTCCAATGGTGAATTACCCTTATGGTTAATTGTGTGTCATATTCTTAGGATGAATTTGTCTTGCTTCACCGGCTCTCACTACACCCTTTTCTGCTATCTGCTATCAGAACATTTTTACCAAGTAAGTACTTGTAGATTGTGATCAAGTTACTTTTCAATTCAATTTTTTTCAATTCGATTTTTTAAATAGAGTATATATTAATATAGCATAAAAATTTTAATCAAAGTGAAACATTGCAAGGGATCCCAAACTAAACATTTTCAGCATTTTCCTTCATGGAGAATTTCAAAGTGTCCAAGTGTCATTCAATTGTGGAACAAACTCAAATTCTGAAATCTCTAAATCCTTCATGCAACAGAATTTCTGTTCTCCACGCAGCTCTAGATCAGATCTTTAGTCATCCTTCTAGGGCCTGATCCAGTTTCCATTGAACTTAATAGGCCCCTTCTCACTGACTACAATGGGAAGTGGACTGAGCCTTTGTAGGGTGCCTTGAGGTTGTGTCTGTAAGGCAGTGGAACACAGGGGTACGGAAAGGATTAGAAGGTGGAAACCAGAAGATTAAAAAGAATCTTTTGTACAGAGTGAGCTTCTCTCAAAACAAATGAAAAGCTAATAGAAAAATGTACTGGATGGCTATGCGTTAGGTAACCATGGAGCTGCCTATAAGAGCTCTGATATTGGCCTAGAGGAGAGTTGTAGATTAGTGTGAAGTTTGTGAACCAGTATTAATGAAATGTCCAGAGCCAATAGCAACACCTTTCCTATGGGCAAAGTCATTTGAAATTATACGGAAATGCGTTATTTCTCATAAGAGAAGCTCCCTAAAATCTGCCTATAATTTGAAGCCTGACAGTTTTAGATAGTGTAATTGAAAAAAAATGAAGGGAATGATGAGGGAATATCATGGAAGATCATCTATTTCCCCTGATATAAATAACAATCTCAACCTACTCTGCATGTTAACACTTTGTATTTACAACATATCTTATTTACAGAAATATGTTGTCTCTAGTCTCCTCCCATAAAAGCTGAAAGTGAACATTTGGGTTAGTTCATCCTGCTCCAACAAAGCAACTCTAAAAAAACCAGTGTATATGGATCAGCCTGAAATGTCTCCTTGTGTACAATTCTTCAGATCTTAAATTACATCTGTCTTCATCTGGAAGAAAAGGTAAAATGGAAATATACTTTGTATATAAAAAATAGACAGTGAGACAACTAACATGCTTAAAGTGAAAGTTTGCTGGATCAGGATTTAGTATTTAGAGTCAGGGACTAGGAGGCAGGGACTTGGTTCTGCCATTGTGTGACTGTTGGGAAAATCATTTAGATGCAGATTTTCAAAAGTAACTTCTGGTTTTGGATGCCCAAGTGAAGTAATACGCAGTGGGCCTGGACTTTCAAAAGTGCTGAACACCCAAAAATCCAGTGAAAGTCAATAGGAGCTGCTGGTGCTCAGGTGTTGCAAGCAAGGCACCCAAAAACAGAGGTACCACAAACCAGTGGCCATGTTCTAACAATATGAACCATGATCTCCCTGTGACTCACTTTGTGCATCCGTAAACTGTAGATTACATCCACACCAATGTGAAATTTCTGAGATCCTCACATGAAAGGTGCAATACAACTGCAAAGCATGATCACATATAAGGTACCCGGAGCTAAATTCTGAAAGGGCTTCATGGGAGGCACAAGCCAAGAAAAGTATTATATCATTCTGTAACCTCACAGGGCTTTGCAAATCATCTAATCTTGATCACAGAGCAAGGATAACGTATTCAAAAATGCACATGTGGTTGATTAAATTCCAGTAACATGGCAGTTGTTTTTTTTCTGTACCAGCATCTCCATTGTGCATCTGGTACCCATAACCCAAATTACACCTTGTATATCCCCGCACATGTAATGATATTACCTCAGCCTTCTGCAATTAAAGTATTATCCTTCTCCTTTAGCTTAACTGAGTGTTAAATGACTTGCAGATGCAGACAAATAGAGATCACAGAGTATGTTTGGACTATTATGGAGCAGTTAGAAATCCCTGAAAATACGGTATGTGCAATAAAGAAGCATTAACATTGCTATTGGAATCTTAACTTTTGTTCTTCCTATAGTTTTATATTCAAATTTGCAATCTTAATGTTGCATCAGCACAGGCTTTTGTATGTAGACAAGGCCTCAGAGTAGAATTTGGCATTATATCGTAATGGAAGGGGAAAGAGTGACGATTGTATATTCCAACTTAATTTCACATGTTCTTTCTAGATATTTCCATTGAAGTATTTAATATGGGCAGTATGTATTTTTGTTAATAAACATTAAATATTTTCTCTGTGTATACACACGCACCCACATTCTATTTCCAGGAGACATAGCCCCATACGAATATATTTAAGTCAGTGCAATGAGAACTATAAAGAATTCTTGTGATACTGCTTTTAAAATAAAATACTTCATTTGTATTCTTCCATGAGATGGAAGCAAATGTGAACAGCATCTCAATAAATTCCTAAAGGACAGCTTGAAAGTCATGAGTAATTGAGTTTGCCAAATAGCTGGGGAAAATATGGAGAAGCAAATGTAAAGTTGTCTATCCTGCTAGAGAGAGAGAATGCAGACAACTGAAAACTCAGTTAAATATCGAATGGAGTAACTGATAGTTACTGTTAACCTGTGCTTCCCATGGAAACACTGAAAGTACTGATCTCTAATTAATGTTCACTATGCAAAACTATCATAAGCAAGCTTAAAATGTAATCAATGATTACATTAACTGCTGATCAACTCTATTTCAAAATGGACAAAACCTGACACTCTTAAGCATATCTTGACTCATTACTCTGGCACTGATCCAGCCAAACGTGATTAATTTTGTTGCTTGGACCATCTTCTCTAGTTCTAAACATTTGTGTGATCCATTGTTATTTGCTGCATGCAGGGTTTATATTGGTCATTTATTAAGTGTCGACAATGTGTTTGACTCTCTCCAAGACGTAAAAGTACAGAAAACAATTACAGGGTTTTTGTGTGTTTGTTTTGAGAGGGACAGTTGCTAAAGGTTTAATTTTAGTAACCAGATATGCATAGCTTAACTTTTCTTTATGAGTTGACCAATTCCAGTGTGGGTTAATGGTCCTGGTAGGAAACTGAGACATCTTGGTAAGGGCTAATTTTCTCACTGTTCCAGGGGTCGAAAAGCTTGGCAAAGTGGCAAATGTCTGGAATAGCAATCTTCAATTTAGTTTGCTACTGTCCAACTCTCAGGTGTACCATCTTATACAAATCTTTAATTATGTATTAATTTCAATGTTACATGCAGTACACAAGAGTTGCTCATTAAAAATTGATCTGTATTTTATCAGTTCTATTTAGCATTAATTATAATGCAATATTCACTGGAAGAGGCCTCCAGATGACGATGATGATGATGATGATATTTTACATAACTAAGCAATAATTTGCTGGCAAGAGGAAATACCTTTACGGGTTTAAACTCTAAATAAATCATTTAGAAAAAACAAGCCAGTAACATATGAATCACAAGGAAGCCATTATGCAGGTGGTGGAAGACGTGTCATTCAGTAGCTAGAGCAAGCAGCTAGGAGTCAGGAATCTTGGGTTACCCCCAATATCCTTCATTTTGAGTCTAGTTCAACCACAGCAATCAGACTTGAAGCAGTTGTTAATTCTGGCAAGTCTTATGGCCTGGGTTATGCAAAACATCAGACTAGATGCTCACAATGGTTCCTTCTGGCCTTAAAATCTATTAGTCTATGGAGGGGCTGGGGAAATGAAGTCATGGGCAGCAGCCTCCCTCTCTCTTCCCTTAGGCCAGGGAAGGAGAATGTTGCCATGGAGGTAGGTATCAGTCCCCATTTGCCATTTCTTTCTCCTCTGATCTGATTGGCTCTCCTCCCTTTCGCCCACACAAGGAAAATAGGGTCCCTATTATAGAGCGATCATTTTAAATTCAATATCCTACAGCAACATTTGGTTTAAATGCCGGGGAGAGAAGTTGCTTTTAACCGTTAGTAAATCTATGTTGTTAAAGGAGACAAAAAGGCATCTCATGCCAGTGATGTTAAGTGCCTGGCAGAGTCACACTGCGCAGTCCCCTATGAAGCAAGTTATAGAGATCCTGTTCTCTCTGTGAAGTCTAGCCCTGCTCAGGAGCGGCGCCAGTGTTTTTGGCTCCCTAGGCGGGAGTCCTTCCATGCTCCCCGTCGTTGGCGGCAATTCTGCAGCAGGGAGGTCCTTCCGCGGCTCCTGGTCTTCGGGGCACTTTGGCGGCAGGTCCCAGAGCGAGTGAAGGACCCGCCACAGAATTGCCGCCGAAGACCCAGAGCGCAGAAGGACCCCCCGCCGCCGAATTGCCACCAAGGATGGCAAAATGCCGGCCCCCCCCGCAAATCCTGGCGCCCTAGGCAACCGCCTAGATCGCCTAAATGGAAGCGCCAGCCCTGGTCCTGCTACCACTGCAATCAGTGGATATTTTGCCATTGACTTTAGCAAAAACCAGATCATGTTCTGCGTCTGGATCGGCTACTAGGCAGCGATTAATCAGTCAACCACAACGATGCAAATGAGACTTTTAAACTGTGTATGGGAGAAAACCAAAACCCCTATGAAGTTACCCCTCCACTGATGCTTAATTCTGGGAAGCTTAGTTGAAAGGTCTCACACTCAAAGCCCCAGCTTTAGAGATTTCTCCTCTTCAGAGGATCCAGGTGGGAGACTCTCATGAGAAGTTTTAAGACTTGCTGCTGCTGCCCCTTGACGAGCTAATTGTGAGCAATCCTTCACCCTTCCCTGGACCAAACCACTCAGAGAAAGGGCCTGGGGAGAGCAAGTTTGGCATTACCGGTGCAACAGAAGGGACCGTCTGCAGGCAGTCATCCTGCCTACCTGCCTGAGGCAATGGAAGCCTCTGTGTGAATGCTTGTGGGACTTGTGGAGGCTGGCAGGGGATAGTAGGAAGGGAAGGGGTCTGAATCACTTCCCCCTCTCACACCCTCTGCTGCTGGGTTGGAGCTGAGTGGGGACCAACTGCACAGAATGAGAAGTAAGCCTCGGCCTTGTAGCTCACTGGTATCAGAGGTTGCAGGAGCTGGCACCTTTCATGGCAGCTGAGATCTTGCAAGACAGACTGCTTGTGGGAAGGGCCTTGCTTTGCAGCCTTCACCCTCTCAGCAGTGCACAGAGCCTGCCAGCTGGCAGCCGGAATAGCTCCCCTCCTGGTTGTTACAGGGGGAGCTGCCTATCCATGAGGTTCAGAAAGCTCCTGTGAAGCTTCCCTGCCTGCTCTGCAAGCCGTAAGAATGGGGGTCCCAGGCCAGGGAGATGCAGAGGGACTATAAAAAAAACTTACCCCTCAACTTCATGTCACTGTTTCTGCTCTGGTCTCAGTGAAGGGAGCTTCCAACATGGCCAGGTAACTGCCTCAGTATGGATCTCGCCTATGTGCCGGCTGGGAGCTGGGTTTCTGTGGCTTGCTCAGCCCTCTTGGTATGGGCCTCACCCACGCAGTGGCTGGGAGCTGGTTCTGATGTGTCCTGGTCAACTGCCTCAGCATGGGCCTCGCCCACACACTTGGTGGTAGCTGGGTTCCCTGCAGCCTGCTATTTGTCTACCATTTCAGAGAGGGTGGGGGGAGCAATGCTCTTTTTCAAACCCTGCTCAGAGGCAAAAAAAAAAGAAAATGTTTGTATTTAATTTAGCAGTTTGGAGGACAAATCTTGATGCCAAATTAAAAACAGATAGTTAAAAATGCTGGAGAACTCCTCTGCAAGGGGAACCCTCAATTCTGCTCTGTGTGCCACTGGGAGACAGAGAATTCTTCTGGAGAGTTCTTCCCAAGGTGAGTCCCAAGCCCAGTCTCACAGCAAAGAGCTGGTCTGCCTCCAGTTACCCCACTGTGAATATAGTGACATGGAGGGGACTGAGAATAAGAAATTGTTGACTTAGTGCTGCAAGGTGGGGAACCTGGCATGAGAACACCAGACTTGCATGGCTTTTATTTTTAAGGTATATGTATTGTATGTAATGTATTCCAGCAGACAGCATTGCTCCTGGTACATTACTTGCAGCTCGGCTTAGCATCTGGTTTTCAAAGAGCTCAGCACCTCGGAAAAATCAGAAGAAATATAATTAGTAATAAAGATTTGACCAGCTCTGCATATCCCTGGCAGTGTTACTTTGGGTACCCAAAGTATTCATAAAACAGCTGTCTCACCTAACTCCTCGGGCTTCCTGTCACCAAGGAAATGTCTTGGAACTTCCGCCCTTATGGTATCGGGGACTAAAATGTATTGCCAATATGATTTCTGAAGTCGGTTCATAGATGCACCCTGCAGACTGCTACCACTAGAATTCCTATGACTGTTCCAGGACTGGCCAGAAAACAAGGATTTGTTTCACCAAAATTTTCAAGGTTTTGACATTTTTCTTTCCACATTAAAATGACACCTCTCCCCCACACTCTATGTGAGTCCCCCAAACACTGGGCTAATAGTTTTATGGGTGGGTCTCGCTCCCCAGACCTGAGAAACCTCATAAAATGAAGTTTTAATCAAAATGGATACATTTCTGCAAAAAGTTTCAGTGTTGACAAGTCTGTTTTCTGACAAAAAAAATGTTTTTCAAAAATATCCTGGCCAGCTCTAGTTCTAAGGCTTTGACATGTTGTGAGCCTAGTTATATCATATGACTTAGAAGATTTTGACATGTTCCTGTGTACAATGGAATATTCTTAAAGCAGCCAGAGCACTAGATGTGCCAAAGTGCCAGAGCACTAGAAGCCAGCCTGAATGTGAAGGTGTTTCAAATGAATGCATCGTTCAATTGTCAGCATTGGAATTTAGGTCCTCATTTTACTCTTAGAACTGATCAATCTTGGACAGTGACCGTTCTCGCACCTCACCTCCCTGTGCACCACAACCCTGCATTAATGGCTATTAATGGTGAAGGGATAGTTCAGCTTCTCCATCCCATCAGTCACTGGTCTTTACAATGAGGGTGACAAACAATGGGGTTAGCTTCTGCTAAATGTGGGGGTGTATTTTATGGATCATAGGAGGGAAAACCGGCTCTTGTTACACAACATACGTCTGTGGAAGTCTTTCATCCCTCCTTCTATGACCCGTGCTGGATGCCCATAGAGAAGTTCAGCATGGAGGCGGATTCTAACCTGCCTTTGATATGAAAAAAAAAAGGGATCAAAGTGTTCTATGCTAGGAACTTGCTTTTAGATGTAGAACTGTATTCAACAGAAAGAGTTCTTAGGGCTGATCGATCTGTGTTGTGGCTAGAGGTCGTTGTGAAATGGAGGTGTTAATTCTGCAGAAAATTGACACACACAAAAAAAGTGTTTCAGGTTTCCATGGACATTTTTAAGCTTTCAGCAAAAAGTAGAAATCCAAAATATTTTGGCTGAAAACCCAGAATATTTTGATTCTGAAATGCTGCACTGGTGCCTCGTGGGAGATGTAGTCCTGCAGAAGAATCCCACTTACAGAGTGATTGGGAATGAGGCACTGAAACTACAACTCCCATGAAGCATCACAGTGGAAGTTAAGAATCAAAACATTTTAACTTGACTTAATCTTTCTTCAAAAGAGCAGAAACTATTCATGAACAGTTTCATTTAATAAAAAACCCAATTTTCCATCCAAGACAGCTTAGATGGAAAATTGTCAACCAGCCCTAGGTTTGTGACCATGGTAGTAGAGTTATGGAAGCCCGTTATGCAGCTTTTCCACAGTCTTCCATCCCTAGAGAGTGAAACACGGTAGTTCTGCTTTGGGAGTCTTGTGCATCTATGGGGAGTATTATAATCATTATTGTTATGCAACAGTAGTACCTACAGTCCCCATTGTGCTAGGCACTGCATAAGCACATACAGATGGTCCCTGTCCTGAAGAGCATACAAACTAAATGTAAGAGACAGAGGAAGTATTATTTTCCCCAACTATTAGATAGGGAACTGAGACTCAGAGAGATGAAGTGGCTTGCCTAAGGTCACACAAGGAGTCTGTGGCAGAGCCAGGAATTCAGCCTAGAACTCCCAAGTCCCAATTCCTTAATCGCAAAACCATCCACTGTGCAGTAGAAAAAAGTTTGGATTAACTATCTATAAAGCCAAACGCCTTAACAATGATAATATTTCAGTATTCTCAGTCATAGAAATGTAAGCCTGGAAAGGACTTCAAGATATTATCTAGTCCAGCCCCCCATGCTGAGGTGGGACCAAGTAAACCTAAACCATCCCAGACAGGTAATAATGTAAACTAGTGTTAAAAACTTCCAGTGATGGGGATTCCACAGCCTCCCTTGGAAGATTTTTCCAGCACTTAGTACCTAGTTTGAAAGTTTTTCCTAATATTTACCCTAAATCTCCCTTGCTTAAGATTAAGCCCTTTACTTCTTGTCCTACCTCCAGTGGACATGGAGAACAACTGATAACAGTCCTCTTTATAACAGCTGTCAAAATATTTGAGAGCTTATCAGGTTCCTCCTCAAGTATCCTTTTCTCAAGGCTAAACATATCTTTTTTAAAAAAAAAAAAGTTTTCTAAAACTTTTCTCATTTTTGTTGCTCTACTCTGGACTCTCTCCGGCTCATCTACATCTCGTCTACATGCTTCTGACAAAGTGGGTATTCACCCACGAAAGCTCATGCTCCAATACATCTGTTATTCTATAAGGTGCCACAGGGCTCTTTATCTCTGAGTGTGGCACCCAAAACTGGGTGTTGTACTCCAGCTTAGGTCTCACCTGTGCTGAGTAGAATGGACAGTTACCTCCCATGTCTTACATTTGGCACTCCTGTTAATACACCAGCTGAGGAGTGTCCTTATCTCTAGGGCACCCCTTTGTACATCGACACAGCCTTACAAGAGACTTCACCTCTCATACCCCCTAGCCCAGTGACTACTTCCTCGGCCATGATGGCCAGTCCCAGGCAGTGTCTTCTCTTGACTCTCTCACTGGGCTTTCGGTGGGCCAGCCCTCCAGCCAAGTCACATAACAGCTCACACCTCTTCTGGGGTAACAAAAGGTCCAACTTAAAATCCACATCAAATCCCCAAACTATGAGTTCTTCTGACCCACTAGAAACACTTTGGCTCATATAAGTGACCTGATTTTCTAAGGGACCAAGCACCTGCCATGTGAATTGTAGCACGTGGGTTTTGGAACCTTTGTAAACCGCCCTCATCCTGCCCTGCCCCCCTCAGCTCTCTGACCTTTATCTGTGTGGAAGGACTGATTAAGCTGCAATTTTGATGGGTTTTTAGCAATGTAGAGGACAGAGCATGGAAGAAAGTATTGATCTTCTGAAGACTCTTACCCAGATGCAAGCCTTGCAGAGCATAATTGCACCATCCAATAATACTTGGCTGATTTATGCTCTTGAAAAGTCCATTTGTTTTAGTGATCTTTTAAAATCTGTCTTAAAAGGTACTTAAGTTGTATGATGTATTTTCCCCACTAACATTGTGCAAAACAAGCTCATAATTGATTTTCATTTTCCCATTTCATTCTGTTCAAACAATTATAGGCTAAAAATACCCTAACTGATATTAATGTCATTATGGAGGGAACTTACCACTTTCCATTTTCAACAGTATGAAATGTCTGATCGATTCTTTTCTAGCGAGTGTTTAGAAACAAGCAGAAGGACATTTTACAGTTACAAATCCTGCTCTCTGGTTAGCGGTACCCTTCTGTCCTTCCTTACTTCTCAGTGAAGTGGTGCTAATACACTGTGGGGAAGATCCAGAGCACACTGAAATCAATGAAAGTATTTCCATTGTCAGCTTCAGTGGGTTTTGATCAGGCCCAATGTGAAGGCTTTTCCAGATGCTATACCATTAGTGCCTCTCGCAATTGGCCACTGAAACTGCACCCACAAAACTTGCCTGTGCCCCTCTCACCTTTAAAAAAACCTGCCCCTTATCTGTGTCAGTGAAGTCCTAAAACACAGCAGAACCAAAACGGTGCTGCTGTTCAGCTGGGGAGAATCTAAGGAGATTGTGATACGGGTGCACACTCCTTGTCTACTGCAAAGCCCAAATTCTCCCCCATCTGGGGTTTGGAGGAGCACAGCAGGGAGAAAAGGGGCAAATGGATGCACAGCAATGCAGAATCACTGGCTTTGTCCCATAGCCAAAGAATTGGGGTGCAGACATAGGCTGCAAGAGCCACAGGATATCTTCATGGCCACTCCAGTGACTAGGGAGACATGGCAAGGACAGAATTAAGGACAGATTGACCATACCTATTAAGTCTGGAAAGCTGGAGACTTTATGCAAATGAGGCAATACATTGATATGCATATTTGACTATCCACTGTCTCATTTTCGTAGCCCCCATCAACTCCACCTCTAGTAGTGAAATCTATCAATCATCCTCTCAGGTTTCTCCTTGGTCTCCCGTCTCTCTCTGGTTCTCTCACTTTTCCCTCAACTTTTCCCATGTCCCTATCTCTCTCTGGCTTTCCCCTTTAGTTTCCCTGGTCCTCCCTTGGGAAAGTGGTACTTGCTCCCTCAGATTCTGGCAAGGCTCCTCCTCTCCAGTGAGTACATTCTTGGCACTGGAAGCCAGAATTTAACTCCTTCCTCACCTTGTTGTAGATGGTTTCCTTCTTCCAGCTTCAGTTTGCTGCTTCTGTTGCTTATAGAGCTGGCTGTGGAGTGGCTTTGCAGGAGGAGAGGGAGCAGGGAGATGGAGAGGGAGGGAGCAGGAAGATGGTCCTTGCCAAAGCACACAGCCTCTGGGATCATTCCAGACACCTTCTAGAGAGGCTGTCTGAAAAGTAGGCTTTTCAGGCAGCTGCTTAGCTGCCTAGTTTGGGGGCCTGGAATCTGGTCTCCTAGAGGCAATAGGAAGACTTACTGGGTATTGTCCATTGATTAGAGCTGGGAGCAATAGATATACTGAGAGTAAGTGAGGAGACTGGGGACACTGAGACAACACAGGGTGGATGGACTGGTGGGCTGAGTAGAGAAGAGGATACACTAAGGCAGGGGAGGGGAGGATCTGGCTCATCAGGGCTTCCAATCCAGCTCGTGGGATTGCCAGCCCTGTGGCGCAGCACAGTTAAGGCAGGCTCCCCTCCTGCCCTGGCCCCATGCCACTCCCAGAAGCGGCTGGTACCAGGTCCCTGCAGCCCTGGGGGTGGAGGTGCAGAGGGCTCCATGCACTTCCCTGGCTGCAGGCAACGCCTCTTCCCCCCACCCCCAGCTCCCATTTGCCAGGAATGGGGAACCACGGCCAAAGGGAGTTTCAGGAGCGGTACCCAAAGGTGAGGGCTGCACGTAGCTGAGCTGCCTGCCCCAACCCAACCCAACCCAACCCACCCCACCCTCACCCCACCCCCAGGAGTCACTGCCAGACATGCTGGCCACTTCCAGGAGCGGCGCAGGGCCAGGGCAGGCAGGGAGCGTGCCTTAGCCCCACTGCATGCCGCTGCCACCCCAGAGCTGCTCAAGGTAAGCAGCTCCAGGCCAGAGCCTGCACTCCGAACCCATCCTGCACTCCACACCCCAATGTCTTGCCCTGAGCCCCCACCACACCTGACCTGCCCCTCAACCCCCTGCCCTGAGCTGCACCCTACACCCCTCTTGCACACCAACCCCCTACCCTGAGCCCCCAACCCCTGCCCTGAGCCCCTGCCACACTCCTCCTGCACCCAACCCCCTGAGTCCCCTCCTACACCCTGCAACCCTCTTGCACCCAATCTCCTGCTTTCAGCCCCCTCCCACACTCTGCACCCCCTCCTGCACTCCAACCCCCTGCCCTGATTCTCCAACCCCTGCCCTGAGCCCCCAGCCTCACTCCTCCTGCACTCCAGCCCCCTGAGCTCCTTTCTGCACCCCAACACCTTGCCCTGAACCCCTTCCTGAACCCCACACTTCCTCTTGCAGCCCAACTCCCTGTCTCAGCCCTACATTCATGGCCCTGCATGCAATTTCCCTACCCAGATGTAGTCCTCAGGCCAAAAAGTTTGCCCACCCCTGCACTGACAGCTGAAGAGAAGGGCGAGGATGAACTGTGGAATTAATTAGGATTCAGCAGGAGGCGGATACTTTATACGCGGGCCAGAGGGAGAGTAGGAGTTGAAGTGGAGTGAGAATCCATTGAAGAGGCTGCCCCTAACACAACTTAGACACTAACAAATTTATTTGAGCATAAGCTTTCATGGGCTACAGCGCACTTCATCGGAAGCATGTAGTGGAAAATACAGTAGGAAGAGATATATATATACACAGAGAACATGAAACAGTGGGTGTTACCATATACACTATAAGGAGAGTGATCAGTTAAAGTGTGCTGTTATCAGCAGGAGAGGAAAAGAACTGTTTGTAGTGGTAATCAAAATGGCCCATTTCCAGCATTTGAAAAGGAGACATAAGGAACTGGGGCCGGGCGGGGGGGGGGGGGGAATAAGCATGGAGAAATAGTTTTATTTTACTGTTGTTCCCGATTGTTCAAAGAATAGAGCAAGAGTTGGCAACCTTTCAGAAGTGGTGTGCTGAGTCTTCGTTTATTGACTGTAATTTAAAGTTTTGCGTGCCAGTACAGGTCTGTCTCATCGTACGCTGGGGTTACGTTCCACAGTCAGCGCATAAAGCGAAAATCGTGTATAGTCAAAATTACATTGAGTGTAATGGCAGGCAAATCGCCCGCACTACAGGTACAATATTAAAATTATTATTTTTCTTTTTTTTTGCCGACCACGTAAAGCTGAAATCGTGCATGTTAAATGTGCGTAAGATGCGACAGACCTGTAATACATTTTAATCTTTTTAGAAGGTCTCTTTCTATGTCTATAATATATAACTAAACTATTCTTGTATGTAATTTAAGAAGCTTCATTTAAAATTAAATTGAAATGCAGAGCCCTCTCGGACCAGTGGCCAGGACCTGGGCAGTGTGAGTGCCACCGACAATCAGCTTGTGTGCCGCCTTTGGCACACGTGCCATAGGTTGCCTACCCCTGGAATAGAGCTAAATAGGCTTCATTAGGAGCATCTTTTGTTATTCTAACTGCTTAATCAGAGCTGAAACCAGTTGCGGTAGCACTATGTTTCTGCCTTGTCTGCTAAGGGCATGGTTACACTTGCAAGTTGGAGCACATTAAAGAAGCCCCAGGCACTCTAATTCCCAACCCATCCACACTGGCAAGGCACTTAGAGTACCTGGGCTCTGCAGATGGAGCACTTCTGGTAATCCACCTCCAGAGAAGCATCATGCTTGTTGTGCCTCTGCTGAAGCTCCTGGGCATCGGTGTGAACGAGGTGTTGCATTACTGCGTTTTGATCCGCCTCCGGAAACATCTCATAATCCCCTTAAATCAAGTGGCCACTCTTGTCATTGCTTTGGAATCAGCTGTAGGAATGTGGATATCCCCTTTCAAAGCTCTATTTCTGACAGCCGGCTGCTTATCTGCTCTGAGACAAAGCAAGCCATTAGTGTGCAATGTTGCTTGCTGTGAATGTGTGAGAGAGAGGCAAGAGGGAATCTGAACTTACAAGACAACATGCTGACACACTCTCAGCACCCCAAAAACCCACTCTCCCTCCCCCCACGTACACACAACACACTCCCTGTCACATTCCACTACCTCCCACCTCCCGCCATTTGAAAAGCACATTGCAGCCATTTGCATGCTGGGATAGCTATCACAATGCACTGCTCTCTGTGGCCGTTGCAAGAGCTGCTCATGTGGCCACGCCACTGCTCTTCCAGCTGAGAGTGTAAACACACGACAGCATTTTCCCTGCTGCAGTTGCCAAAGGCTGGTTTAACTCCCAGCACCCTACATCTGCAAGTGTAGCCAAGCCCTAAGAGCTAAAATCATTGAGAATCAAAATTACTTAAGATGGGGCAGTTTTTCTGCCCAGCCTGCAAAAGATCTTAAAATCAGTGAGAGACTGATGTGCAGAGGTCACAGCAGAGAGGCAGAAGGTGACTAATAGCCAGTAGGGCCATGGCAGAGAGGTGTGACGAGGGACCAGCAGGGCGGCAGCAGAGAGGCATGATGAGCAGCCAACAGGGCGGTTGGTGGAGAGGCACAGCAAGAGCGGTGAGCAAGTGGCCGGTGAGCGGCCAGCGGAACAAGTAAGATGCCTCTTTACCCCCCAATCCAGGGTGGGAGGTGAACTCTGCAGATGCACCTCTGAACTCTGGGTCTGCACTGACCAAGGACAGCAACTGTGATTGGGGTGCAGAGAAGCAGAGAAGGGTTGGGCATGTGAAAAGGACTTTTGGGTTGCTGGACTTAGGAACTTGAGGGGAAAAGGGCACTGCCCAGCCTACTTGGGGATGGGTCTTTTATTCATGGTTTGTGTTTATGAACCCTGTTTGTGGTGTTTTCCCAAATTAACTCTGAGTTACTTCCCTCCTTTTATTAAAAGTTTCTTTTCTACACTCAGACTCTGTGCTGGTGAGTGGGGCAGTATTGCATCTCAGAGGTGCCCAAGGGTGGTGTGTAATTTTCGCAGGTTACGAGATGGGGGCTTGAGCCAGTTCTATGTTGTATCTATGGAAAAGAACCCCTAGATATTGAACCCGGCCCTAGTTGCTGCTGGTTCCCTGAGGCAGAAGGGTTACATCTGTTATCTCACCTACTTAATCAATGGAGTGTGTCACTTAAGGAGATGTATCCCGTGGGAGGTCTTTTCTGTGACTGCTTTGGCTGTGGCCATTGTGGGCTACTGTAAATATGGCAAAATCCAAATGACAAATCTATTTCATGACCTTGTGTGTTCATTCCACTTGTAACTAAAGTACGTCTGAGAATGACCCTGTAACCTGAGGAAATAATCTTACTCAATGTCAGTAACTTCATAAAAACAACTCTCTGGCGCTGCCCTTGTTTCATTTATGTTGAAGTGGAGTGGCTGGAGCAGGCTATATTTAGTAGCCTGGTGCATGAGAACGTCAAATCCAGACACCTACAGAGACGGACAGCAAGTCTTTTCCTTGTGTTTTTCAGCTGAAATGTCACATGTGCGCCCTGTTCAAGACACTTAAGACAGTAGTCTTTGCTTAGTTATACAACGGTCTTCTCTGCCCTGGGTTATTGTAGTTATGTTTGGAGATTGCTGCTAGGAGAAAGAACTGAGAGGTGGGAGGGAAAAGGGTTGGTGTGATTAAAAAAGTGGAAAGACAGGCTTATTAGTGAGTCCAGCAGTGAGGAATACTGTGGTTGATTAGCTTTGCTCTCTCCCTACCACAGCTATCATTGAAATTGAAAGGAATGATCACCAGAGGCTTCAGGGGGTGTGGTGGTAATTCAATCAGCTAAGGAAGCCTATAACTGGACCAGAAAAGACTGCCTCTTTGAGAAGTCTTCAAAGGAAACCTAGAGTAAAACAAACCAAAAATACCTAAAAAGTAGCAAGACAGAGATTGTTATGGATAGCTGCACTGTGTTGCTGTTACAACAAGGAAAATCATTTTGCTTTGTTGGGTTATCGGTCCTTTCTGGTTACTAGCTATTATACAGTACATTCATCTGCCTATTTGCTTTGGTAAATAGAAACCTACTAATTTATTTCCTCCATCAGCTAAACTCATCAAATAACCCAAAGGCAAAATTTCATCCCATCCTCAGTGAAACTTGCCTAAAGTAAACTGAACAGGTAGAAATGCAGAGTTTCAAAGACAGACATGAGTTGGCTCTCCATGCTAAGCCCCTTTGGTAGAGCACACGACCAGCCTGGCACTCATACGCAACTTGAATTCTCCTTTATCATCAGGGGTTTAAGGAATGGAACACTTGGTATATTCCAAGCCCTACCCTTCTCGCTCCCTCCCTCTGGTTCCCTACCGCTTCACTTCAGTGGTACTCTTTTCAATATGTACTTACTGAAATGACTATACAAGTCAGTATTATGGAGATGGAGCTCCAGCTAGCAGGGTTTTGATTTTGCAAATCTAGGGCTGGATCTTGACTTGGAATACAAGCCCTTCCAGCAACTTCTCTTATTTCCCCCCTCTGGGCTACCTGAAGATTGGGTCTGGACATGCAGAAATAAGTGGGGCTATCTGCTTGCTTACTTCTTCTCTGGTGTAGGTGGGGAAGGGCAGAGAATGGGTGGGGACTTGACTCCACACACCCCAGCTCAGTAGCAAATGGAGCTGAGCCAGCACCATGTGGGTAGTAATTTACTCCTGGCACAGGCCAACAGCAAATTACTGGCCCCTGGAAATAATAGGGAGCAGGGAGGAAATTGTGGTTCCCTGAGATGCAGTTCCTCCTTTGTGATGCTACTGAGGTGGGGCTCCTTGTTACTGTGGGCTGTGCCCTTCTGGCATAAATCTAACTAACAGGGGAATACAAGAAAGGAATAACATAGTTCAGGGGTTCTCAGACATTTGTTCAGTGTGGCATGTGAATAATGAGAATCCACTGGACCAGTTCCCCTCGGATCTTTATTGCATGGATCACGCTCACTCCCATTTGCAATTGCCCTTTGGCAACAGTAGCATTTGCTTATGTAACCCTCTCAATTTGTGTCACCTGTCCCTTTCTATTCCCAATCCAATACAGAGGATGAGAGTCTGATCCAGCTGACAGCTACATGGCCTGCTTCTTCAGCTCAAGCATTAGCGACTCATGCATCTAACTCTGGGGGTGGGGGAGTTAGGTTGGTGTCTGCCAAGATGGTGGCTATCACATTTATAGCATGGAAATAATTATGTTAATTTTGTTTAGTCACTTTCTGATGCATTTGTTTCATTTGCAGCTGATTTATCCCCTTACAGACCTTCACTCTGCTCTTCCCCATAGAGCCAACTCCTTGTTGCTTTATTGGTGTTTTCTGTATTGAATATGTGTAAGCAATAAATCATGAGAGGCCTTGTGACCATTCAGTTGTTGGAATGATGAGATGGAGTGTTCCTGGACTCCCCATATCTTATTTCTTATACATTTCTGTGGTTTCCCCTTCAGTGGTTATATGCATGTCATCATCTCATGGTGCAGTTCAGGAGACAGGACAACAAAATGGAGCTGGCTGGCTTTCCCTTTCCATTCTCTGAGGAGGGGCATGCAGCATGGAGATTGGCCAAAAGTACGCTAAACAAACATATGACAGATGATATTCACTTCACTTGTGTATGAACACAGTATAGAACTATTATAGAACAGTATAAAATATCTCTATCCAAAAGATTCTAGGCACCATGCAATGAACAGAAATACTTATTATGAGGCAAATTGAAAGCAATGGACATGAGATGTTTCAAAATTCTGGATCAGATTCTCAGTATAAATCAGTATAGCTCCATTGCCTTCAATGGAACTGCACTGTATTTACATCATTTGAGGATATGGACCTCAAATGAAACAAAGGAGCACAATGTTTAAAAAAAATAATCCAATAAAATGAAATGCTCAACCATAAAACCTCTATTTCTCTGGAGTCAGCCAAATCCCTACCACTGCACATATTAATTTCTGAATTATTTCCTGGCACACTACCTCTTTATATTTTTCCTGCAGTACTTACAGTTGGGTAGCACATAGAATTGAAAGGTAGGCAGCCATCATTCTTTTTGAAGTCTGACTGTGCTTACTGGGCCACATCCTGAGCAGGTATCAGCTGGCATCGCGCCAATGAAGCCAATGAAGCTGTGCCAATTTACACCAGCTGAGAAACTGGACTAATTCCAGTATCATAACGGCTGCAAGGCTACATTTTTATTTAATTAATTTCTGTTTAGGACCACTTAGAAAGAAGTAAGAAGCACCTGTGTATTGATTATCTGTGGTATGTTGTACAAGGGAGAAAAGATCGACTGTAGTTCAGTGTTAAGAGAACAGTCCCCTAATATCCACGAGTATGAAGCTAACACCTGGATGTTGTGTATAAGAAGAAGAGAGACAAAATGTTGACCCTCCAAAGCAAAGCTCTGGCGAACAGATTTTGTGTGCAGGACCTCATCCACTCCAACCTGTAGGTTATGCAGGTAACAGCAGTCCGCCCACTCTGCTATCTGAGCAACTTATATGTCCCTCATGACCACGCTCACTTTTAGGAGTGGAGTGGTAGTTTAGTCACCATGGCCTATTCAATCCTTGGCTTCTCTGCTTCATTCTATCAATGGTACTCGTAAGGACTCTGTTGCCATACTGTCATACTATCTCAATATTTTTATATATTTATCCTCACAACAGCCTTATGAGGTAGGGTGGTGCTTTTTAACAGATGGGGAACTGAAGCACAGAGAGCTGAAGGCTACATCTATGTAAATAGCAGAGTAGCCATGGCACCGGAGGCACAGCTGACCCGTGCTGAGTACACAACCACTAGTGTCACATGGGTTTGTACAGCTGATGCTACCTAGGCTACCATGGCTACATTGCTATTTATACTAACGCTAGCTAGAGTGTGTGTACAGGGGTAGGGGAATCACACCCCTAACTCATAGTATAGATCAGGAATCGGCAACCTTTGGCATGCGGCCCACCAGGGTAAGCCCCCTGCTGGACCAGGCCTGTTTATTTACCTGCAGCATCTGCAGGCTCAGCCGATCACAGCTCCCACTGGCCGCAGTTCACTACTCCAGGTCAATGGGGGTGGCAGGAAGCAGTGGCCAGCACATCCCTCTGCATGCGCTGCTTCCTGCAGCCCCCATTGGCCTGGGACAGCGAACCACGGCCAGTGGGAGCCATGATCAGCCAAACCTGTGGATGTAGCAGGTAAACAAACCGGCCCGCCCTGGCAGGCCACATGCCAAAGGTTGCCGATCCCTGGTGTAGATGAAGCTTAAGTGACTTGCTGAAGGTCACCCAGGAGTCTCATTGCAGAGCAAGGATTTAAACACATCTACCAAGTTTGAGGCTCCTACTCTTACCACTAGGGCATCCTCCCACTCCAAATCCCCTAAAGGGCATGGGTTGAGAGGAGGGAGGGTCAAGTAGTTCGGGTGCTAGCCTGGGGTTGGGAGAGCTGGGTTCCATTTCCTGCTCTGCCACATACTTCCTGGGTGTCGCTTAAGGGAACTGAGACAGAGACAGACATCTGGAAAAGGGGATAATAGCACTGCCCTGTCTCATAGAGGTGTTGGAAGGATAAATACATTAAAGATTGCAGATTGCTCAGACTGCGACTATGGGGTCCATATAAATACATGACAATACTTAGTAGTAAGTGCAGGCTCCCACTCCTAGGAAGTGGCTTTGGCTCATGAATTCATGGCACAGTGGCCATGGCCACACAGTGACCCACCTTCTTTCTGCTGCCATGAGCCAATGCAACATTCAGTTTGCAGAGCCACCTCCTGTGGCCTCCCAGACACCTGCAATCTGACAGTCGCGTAGTTTGTCAGGCCTTGCGAACTCATGCACAACGGGGACAAGCAAGTGAATTCATCTACCCCAAAGTGCTGAGAGAGCCCTGCCTCACGGGAACGTGCAAGAAGCGAGACGACAGGGAGGTGGAGATGTACCCCAAGCACAGGGAGACCTTTCCATCTCCGATTATTTGTGCATTATTTTTTTTGCAGCATTTTATGACTCCTTGCCATTAAAAGTGACACTGTTTTTTGGAGCTCCATAATGGAGCAACATGCTCAGTTTGCTGGCTCACTGGGAATAAAATTGAATTAATAAAACTAAAACATTCATTTGGCTTTTTCAGAATCAGGCTCTTGCTGAAAGCCACAATTACCAGCCCAAATCAGCAGCTCTTAAATAGATGCCAGATATAATTCCCAGCCTAGGAGATTGATATGTCTGATCCAGCTTCATATTTTTTTTATTAATACTAAAGTCATGCTTCATTTTTTCTTAAAAAATTATGTCCATGCCAATAATCTCATCTAAACAGAGGTTCTCTCTATACCTCTGTCTATCAGTTGTAGAGCGTCTCTCTTTCTCTCATAGACTCAGTTATTCTGGAGTATTATGTTCCTGTTCTTATTAACCAGCACTGTGGGAGCAGATATGTTTATGTTTGTTTTCTCCGATCTATAGCTGGATCTATTACAGTAAAAAGAAAAAAAATCAGCTAGCAAAACCCACCTTCTCCCCTAAAACCCACATGCAGGGCCGGAGCTTCCATTTAGACGACCTAGGCTGTCGCCTAGGGCACAGGATTTGTGGGGGCAGCATTTTGCCACCCTTGGCGGCAATTCGGCGGTGGGGAGTCCTTCCTTGCTCTGGGTCTTCGGCGGCAATTCTGCGGCGGGTCCTTCACTCACTCTGGGACCTGCCGCTGAAGTGCTCCAAAGACCAGGAACGTGGAAGGACCTGCCCCCCCCCCCCCCCCGCTGCTGAATTGCCGTCAACCGGGAGCGCGGAAGGACCCCCGCCTAGGGCGCCAAAAACCCTGGCGCCGCTCCTGCCCACATGTGGTTTCTTATTGTTTTCTTCAGTTTATGAATGGAGCTTATGAGCAGCAGATTTTATGAGCTGGTTATCCCTGTATTTTCACAGACACACAGGAAATGGTACAGACCAGTTACGCACTGAAGGAGGCTTATTTAAAGGCCTCGGTCTTGTCCTTTTAGAAGTAGGTGGACTGTACATTACAGACAGTATACTCAGAAGCTTTTTGGAGCTATGACTCTTTAGCAGAATTGGGCAACTATTTCATGAAGATTCATTTATTCAGAAAATGTAGCCTCTTTCTCTGCTTGTAAATTGTCTGCGAGCAGACAGCAAGGTTCTCAAATCCATGCAGTATTTGAAATGATTTTCTGAATAATTTCTGCAAATAATACTTGGTCGTAGCTTGTTAGGAGGAGTACTGTTTTGATTGGACAGGCAAGTCATAAGGTGCATCTATTTCCTTACTGGATGAGGTGTAAGACTTTAGAATCAGATTTAAGGCACATAGTCACATTTATAAATCACTTTCCACCAATATTCTCCAGCCATCCATGGTATTATGTTACCTCTACCTTCTTCATCTGACCTCTTTTCCTTACTATTTAATATTACATTCTCTATTATTTTTATTGGAGTCAAACCTACAGGCCCCCGTTGAGACCACGCACTGCACAAGCACATAATAAGAGGCAGTCCTTGCCCTGAAAGAGCTCACAGTCTAGCCAGAAAAGACAGGGAAAGGCTGGGAGGAAGAAAACATTATCTCCATTTTATAGGGGGTAGAGGGGACTGAGACGCAGAAGAAGTGTGATTTTGTCCAAGGTCAGAGATGGAGTCTATGGCAGAGCCAGGAAATGAATTTAGATTCCCCCTGCGTCCTATTCTAGTGCTTTAACCACAACACCGTCCTTTTTCGTTGTGCAGCTTCTTTCAAATTAGAATGAGAGATTGGAGGAGAAATTATGTTTTTGTGCAGCACCTAGCACAAAGGGCTCTTAATCCTGACAACGTTGTTGGGCACTATCACAATACACACTAATAATAATAATAATATTAGCTTAAAATTAGCACTCTGCATGAATATTCCTGCCAGTAAAATCATCCACTGAACTATTCACAGACAGTGAACTCAGTCCAAGCAAATTCATTTTAAAATTGGAGGGAATAGTTGAAAGAATTTGTTTTCAACCTCCATCTATCTCTACCTGTTAGCTGGCTCAAACTCACTGTTGGGATCTGTATAGGGGATACAGTTACACTGGAGATGGGAATCTACCTTGTTGACATGGTTTATATTCACAGCTGTCAAAAACGGTTCTATTCCTCCAAAAAATAGTCAGCTAAATTGCAGGGATGAGTGCTCAAAAAATGATTTCACATGCCTGCTGCAAAGTTATACATCTGTCTTGGGCCTCACCATGCTATTTGTCAGTGCAGTGCAAGACATCTGTTTCTGGGCTTGCTGCCAATTCCAGCAGAATTCAGTGAGAAATCAAAGTTGTGATGTAGGTAGCTGTGGAGCTGTAACAATTCTGTTTTCTGTGCCCTGCACCAGGACGTTCCTTAATTTTTTGTCTGCTGGGGCATCAGCCTTTTTTGTGGTCATCTTGGACACATCCCGCTACGGAGGAGACATCCTCTCTACGCTCTCTGTTTGGAGACTTGTTCTTTCTTGTTTAGTTCTCTCCTCCTTTAATCTAAAATAAAATGGCCGTGTTATGATAAATGTCCGTAAAAACAAATATATCATTATTTCGCAGTACCACCAATACAGTGTCCGGTACACATAGTATTTTAAGATCAAGGGTCCAAGTTTTAAGCAGGGGTGTATGCAATTACCATCCTAATTTGCACACACAATCACCACGATTGCACCAATCTTGACATTTTCATGTGCCAATAGCCTGTCATTGTGTCTGAGTGCTGGATTTGCAGGAATTGTGCACTCGTGTTTTTCAAAGTAAGATTATAAACATTTTGAAACAAACTTAGCAAATAACCATTGGACTAAATTCACCCCAGCCTATGCTTATCATGGAGAATATCAACCACTCAAGAACCAGTAACCTGGGTAAATTCTCTTTCTCATAAGAACGTCTCTCCTTGGTGTGATGCAGCATTCATTCCCCTCTGCACCTGGGTAGCTGTGCTGACTGGTGAAAGCATTATTTATGTTCACTTCCAATGACCAACACCTTAATTGCTTCATCTTGGAAATACAAGCAGAAAATGCATTAAATGCATGGCTCCATCCATTCTCTGTCCCTGCACTAGCCCTGTGAAATGACTATTGTTTATAGACTGTGCCTATCACCTTCCAAGAAAGCAATATCACCTCTCAAATCCACTTTCCTCTCCCCCTCTTTCTTCCTTTCCCCACCCCTTTTTGTTTTCCTCCCTGAGCTCATCTTTTATTCAACACGCGGGTATGCACGTAAGAAGCCCACCAAACAGAAATTATGAAAACAGACAATAGCATGCTGCACCTGCTCCCCTGGCTTACCCTCAGTGGGTTTTTTTGCCTACGTGCTTGCAATTTTCCATCCTTCCCAGATGTTGAGTGAAGTTTGGTTTGCAATTGACTATTTTTATTTCTCCTAGATTAAGCTCGTTTCTTAAATTAAGAGGTAAACCAGATTGCAAGTACCTCAGCAATAGAACAATCTACCGACAGAGAGGCTATGCCTATAGAAGGAAACCACCACAACTGGGGAAGGCCCAAAGAGAACAAGAAGCAAGCCGTACTGGGCAGAGATTAGGTGATGTCAGAGAAGCCAAGATTTGTGCTGTTTCAGCACCCACCACTGTGAAAGCTGTGTTCCCCCTACCCTATTTCCAGCACCCCTGAGAGAGGCTAATAGTGGAAGCATCAGTTCAACTGATGAGAAAGATTAGCAATGGAAACATCGCCTGCCATCTTCATGTGTTTTGTTCCAATGGAGAATATTTCAATAGGGAAGGCAGCCAATTAGGCCATCTAATATGGGGAAGATTGGGTTCCCTGCCCCTCTGTTTTGGTCTTCTTTGCTCCTCTCTGCACCATGCAATATTTAGCCCATGAGTCTGTAAATTTTATCCTGCTAGAAGAGGCTAATAACACTAGCATAAGTAGTACTGTTGTCCCTACAAATGCAATGGCTCTGTTGACACAGCAGCACCATGATTTATTACTGTGGTAATTTGAGCTCTTTGGCAATTGTACTTGCAGCAGCAGCACCACCCCCAACACAGAATTGCTTGTCCCTGCTTCTTTGGAAATGTATTTGGAAGATAAAAGTCATGAGAAAAATACATTCCATTTTGCTGTGCTGGGGGATTTCTAAGTTGTTTCTTTTAATCTGTAAATGAAAAAAATCCTTTTAAAAAAAGCAAATACCCATCTCCAATATACTCATCGCATGGTCTTGGGACATGTGAGCTCATCAGAAGGCTGATTTCATTGAAAGTGCGATCCCAGATCAGACCACTGGCTTGTCTAGTCCACTATCCTGTCTCAGACTGGGGCCAGTAATAGATGCTTCAGAGGAAGATTTTAAAAAATTGTTCATGAACAACTACGGACTAGCTTGCCATTGCAGAGGGCCATTACTAAACCCAGTTGCTTGGAATTTGGCTGAATCCTTGAAGCAAGAGGATTTATACTGATGTGACACATTGTGTGTCATCTGTCAATTCATGGAATTTATGCTATGTAACATAACTGTGGCTGTCCAGTCCTTTCATGAGTCCTACCAAGAGATAGTCTGAATGGACTCTGGTGGTAGTGAGTTCCACATTTTAAGTGTTGT
This sequence comes from Gopherus flavomarginatus, assembly GCF_025201925.1. Classification (NCBI taxonomy): domain Eukaryota; kingdom Metazoa; phylum Chordata; order Testudines; family Testudinidae; genus Gopherus; species Gopherus flavomarginatus. The sequence goes on from NC_066619.1 coordinate 119,930,167, forward strand.
GCTTTCAACAAATGTATTTCCTTTCATCCATTTCAAGTTTCTTGCCTTCAATTCTACTTGATGTCCTCTGCTGCTAGTAGCATGACGAGGAGGAAACAGGAGCCCCGGGTTTGCCGTCTCTGTTCCATTTATTATTTTTCTAACTTCTCCTCTCATTCGTCTCCTCTCCAAACTAAACAGTCCCAATCTTTCAGTCTCCCCTCAGATGGAAATCTCTCCTGTGCCTCTACGGCTGCTCCAGTTTGTACTCTGCTTCCTGTTGTTCCGTAGGGGCCCTGGAAGGCTGAAAATAGCTCAGGGCGCTTCCCCATTCCTGGCACACCCACCCCCCACCCTCAGTGCTAGGTTCTAGAAGCAGGTTTGGCAGAGAGCCCCTTTTCCAGATCAGTGCCATCCAGGGAGGCCTGGGCACAGGGGGTATTTCTGTCCTTTTCATGGCCCCTTATGTTGCCTAAAAGATGCCTGTGTGTTCAAAAAATCATTCAGGGAACTAACTGCAGAGGGTATGAATAAGCATTTTTTGTTAGGTATTGGATACTATCAAAAGCAATACAGCTAACATCTACAAGTGACTTTTTCATGGTCTATAATGCTCCATTAAATCTGACTAGCTGTGAATTCTATGCACGTCAGACTCCCTAAAACACGCAGCCTAAATTGCCACTGAAAATACACCAGTGTACATCAGCTGAGGATCATCTGCCTGATAGAACCAGATTCTGGTCTCCATCAAACTGGTGTAAATCTGGAATAAATCCACTGAAGTCAATGGACCCGCTCCCAGACTTACACTTGCACAATGGAGATGAGAGTCCAGCCATTAGACTTCTGTCCTGTCACTCTAATTTATGTCTGACCCACAAATGGATCTATTAAGGACGTGGTTACAAAGTGATGTAATTATCGCCTCAGTCCTCATGAAAGTTATAGATCCCAGGAGCTGTGTTCCATTTCTGTGAAGCTTCCTGATGGTATGCTGTGAGTGAATTAATGCGTCTTAGATGGAAAGCACATGAGATTAATAGAAAAGTCAACTAAAGTATTATAATCAGGGAGATGAAAGTTCCACCTCCCCCTGGTTTAATGCATTTTCTGTTTGTATTTCCAAGATGCAGCAATTAAGGTGCTGGTCATTGGAAGTGAACGTAAATAATGGTGAAGGACAGCATAAGCAAAACACTCCATTCATCACTGCAGGGGGCAAAATGTTGACCTCAGAAACAATGTCTCAAAAATAGGGAAAATGAGAGAATGAAATGAGGGCAGAGTGCTTTGCTATTAGCCAGTCAGCCCAAGATGATGCTTTATCAAATTGGTAGGAAAGGTATCCGTCTTTTGCCCATTAACATGTATTACATTATTGTCGGTACAGTTGCGAGGAATTGTTCAGTGACAGACACTGCAGAATTTTACAGATTGGAGTTCTATAGCATACATCATCTAGTATTTGGTTACAAGGCTGGGCTGAATCCTCAGTTCAAGTAAATCAACAGATAGCTATGGACTTCAACAGCCCTATGCTCATTTACACTACCTGAAAATATGGCCCATTTTTCCTAAACTAAAGCACTATCCGGTGTCTTCTATCTGCTCTGACTTTTCTTACTTCATTCAATGTTTATCTTCATCCAGTCAACTGAACAAACCCCAGTGTTCTCTTTAGCAGAGAGCGTTAAGGCTGGGCACTGTGCAGCGCTGCACTTGCTGCATTTTAGGGAACCCAGGAGAGAATGCATTGCTTCTGAAGTAGCTTGCTGTGCTGTGTGTGTGGTATGCTTTCTGCAGATTGATCTCCTGTCGCTTTGGTCCCACTCCTCTTGCCAGTGTAGAAGAGGACAGAACCTTGGTCCCATCTCCTCCCTGTCCCTTTTTCTGGGCAATTTGTTCATCAGAGGTAGGTGACGGTAAGCTGCTCATAGACAGCTAATGTGCTGTATTCTGGTGTAGGCCATGCAAAGGATGGAGAAGTAACTACTGCATCCTGCCCTTTTGCTGCCTACCTGCATAAGGGCAGGTTGCAGACAGGACCTAGAGATAGAAGACAGCTTTCTAACAGTAGACTGATTTTCATCCCCACCTGCAAATCCACCAAAACCAAACTAATTCAACTCAATTTTCACATGCCAGGTGTTAGTCTAGGGGCAGGTGTTAGTCTAGAGGCCAAAATTCAGGAGAGTTTGAAGCAAATTGGCCATGGTGCTGAGGAGATATGGAGGTTCTGAAAATGTCATCGGCTTTTTGAAAGATTTTCCTTTTGCTGAGTTGTCTTTACCTTGTTGTATGTCCAAAACCAATCAGCCTAGAAACTCTGCAGGGGCTTTAGTCTACTGGCCCTAGTGAGGCAGGAGTGGTGCCTTTGACTTGTTCTATAGGGCAGTGGTTCTTAACCAGGGGTCCAGGGCCCTCTGTGGGGTCACAAGCAGATTTCAGGAGATCTGCCAAGCAAGGCCAACCTTAGACTCTCTGGGGCTCAGGCAGAAAGCCAAAAACCCACCGCATCGGCTGAAGCCCAGGGCCCTGACCCCTGCCACCCAAGGCTGAAGTCAAAGCCTGATCAATGTAACTTTGCAGGGGTCCCGGTGGCCTGGGGCCCCAGGCAATTGCCCTGCTTGCTCCGCCTAATGCTGGCCCTGGGTTTTGTAGGCAGAAAACCAACTATTGTGGCACAAGTGGGCCATGGCCTTTTTATAGCATGTTTGAGGGGGGAGGGGGCTGTCAGAAAGAAAGGTTGAGAACTCCTGCTATGGGCATGGGGTGAGAAGTGTGGAACCGTTGAGATGTTAACAGCACTTTCTGCATACATAAAGTCTTCATAGCTGATGTGTACATTTAAAGCACACAGTAGAGTGATGCAAAATGGACATGTCCCAATGGGTATTTTACAGAGAGAGCATGACCTGCTGCACTCTTTGTATTCATGGCAGGAGGAGTGGCAGGCAGTGTTCCACATCTGGCAGATGGGTCTAATGTAGGGAAGTGGATGATGGAAATACACAATGCAAAAAAGGATCTGGTAAGAGGAAAGAGAGGAAGGTAGCCTGATGTCTGGGAAATAAGAGAACCCGTCATTGCACAGCTTGCAAAGCTCACCACCGCCATCTGCATGGCAGACAAGGTCTACTGAGACCGTGAGTCCTGTTGCTGAACAATTACTAAACATTTCTTTAAACTGTGGTAATCATAATATCGCCTTTCTGTGTACGTTTCCAAACCAGCCACTTTCAATAACAACTGTAAAAACCACACTGACCTAGAGACATCTGTCAACACTTCAGTCCCAATGAACCTCAAATCCTTGGTTGCTTCTAACTCGCATCATGTTTTTAGTTGTTTGTCCCCCCATTAGACAATAGAATTCTTTCTCTAGTAGCCAGCCAGTTTATAGTAATGGAATATCTGAATATCCATTGTCTTCACAGTATATATAAATGGAATATCTTGAAAAGCCTGGGTCTGATCCTGCATATACTTACTCCTGAGCATATTGCTCTCTACTTTGAATAGCCCCATAGAAATCCCGGGAGCTATTCAAACTAGTAAGTGTTTGCAGGTTTAGACCCTAGATTAGTCACTACAGTACTAAAAATTCTTACAGGTGGCCCCCAATGAATAGCAAGATCTTGAGCTCATCCAGAAGACTTCTGTACTGACCATATTTAAATCCCTCTCGAAGAGCCACTTCTGCCAAGCAGCTTACAATGTCTCAGGTTGACTTGGATACAAACTGTATACACACGGGCCTTTGTTGTTCCCCTTCCCCTAACCTCAATCTATTTGCCTGTCCTTAGATTGTGAGCATTCCAGAACTAAGACTATCCTTCAAGTGTTTGGAAAGTCCTTGCATGTTGTGGGTGTGTAACAGTCTGCTAGGCCCCTTTAAGGACTAGGGTGCAGGCTGCCCTGTTCTAGAAAGGCGCCCAGCAGGGCAAGTGCTGGGAATCACTTGACCCAGCCGGACAGCATTTAGTGCTTGAGGCTGAGGATTCCCAGCCAGGGGACATACAGGAGAGCCCCAGCTCCATGAAGGAGGTTAGAATTCTGAGTGAACTACGAGTGCATCTTCCTGTACCTGTGGTGGAAGACTGAGGAGGTAGGTGTGACTCATGCCCCAGGCTGGCGGAAGATACAGTGCATTAAGCTATTGAAGGTCTGAGGGACACACAATGTTGATCAAAGAACAGGACTATCCTTTTTTTATTATTTTCCAGGGTGTGTGTGTGTGTGTGTGTGTTTTCGCGCGCATGCGTGCTGGTGATTGGGTCTACCAGCCTACAGAGTGCTACTGTAAATAAATACATACATATATTTGCATGGTGCCAGTGGTAACAAAGAATGGTTGATTCTTCCCTCTTCTTCTCAGTTGCCTCCCCCTGCTCTTCATTAGGGCAATAGGCTTCCTCTGACCTTTTCGGCATCTACATTATGAATACATGGAAAATCTTTCCCAAAAAACTGCTGCTGAAAGTGTGCTTCTAACATGCTATCCTGCATGTAACTTGCTGGCTTATGTTTTGTAAAAACAATGAAATATTCATAGAAAAACAAGAGCAGCAAATAAACATAGCACAGAGGGAAAAGCAAGCATGATAAGAGTGCACTTTTTAAATTATTTCATGAAAAAATATATATATAGCAATCTTTGGAAGCCTCCTGTGTACAACACAAGTCTTAAGTTAGGCCTATCAATTTAAATTGGCTCCAACTTGCTTTCTTACTACATCAAATTAATTTGCTGGGCTCAGTTCCTCCTTTGGTGTGGTAACTCGTATCAAATATCTACCACGCAAACTGTTTAAAATGGGCAATTCTCTACTCAGATAAAGCTAAATATTTCACTCATAACAAGCATAGTCATCCAAGATTAGAGTTAAAAATAATGCCAGGGTGATAGGAGAGACACAAGAGTACCCTGACTTATGGAGGACAAAGTTCCAAAGAGTTGGAGGGGATAGGTTTAGAGGGAGGTTCAGGGGGTGGCATACTGAAAACTGTTCAAATTTTAAATTATCACTCTAAATTCTCATTGGTTTTCCTGGTCCTCTTTAAAGGCTAGTGGGACCTGTAAGGAAACATGTGATGTGGTTCTAGCAGCAGCAGACAATCTGCAAAGAGTCAGCCAAGGGTAAGGCATTGGGGTGTGCCTTTCTGAATTAGGGAGCAGTCTGTTTTGTCTCTTTGTTTGTAGTTCTTGTTTGTTAGAAAGTATTAAATTGTAACCTTCCAGAAAGAATGCTATGTTTTTATATAATTTTTCTGTGTGTAGGCCGTGAACAGAATACATGAGATCACTCTAAATCCTTTCATTCTGGAAGTCAGGATATAAAATTTCCTTTTCCTGAAATTTACTGGTACTTCCTAGTTTTAGCATGTCTGGTAATATTATGGGGCCTATTTTTTTTTAAATGCTTTGTACCTTGTGTAGTTATTTCCACTTGCAAAAAGTGCACATACAGCACAACTAAATCCGACAGGTAGCATTTTGCACATGTGTAAGCGACTATGCAAAGCACATAGTCCTGGAGAATCAGTCCCCATAGGAACAGCCCCTCTTATTGGCCTGCTCACAGGCTGTCCTTATCTACACCGACTGCCAAGTTATGGCCAGCATTGTGTTAGCTAACTTGACTTCTCCATGTCACCTGCTAATATGATAAAATATTACAGTAAAGCAAAAAGAGCATGAAACCGGTGTCCACTCCTTCATCCTATTTGTGCCCATCCATAAGCCCCACTTGCACTTTGAAACACAATAAGCTTGTGCTCAATTCCATATACCACAAAAGGGCTTAGAAGATAAAGGCCGTGGGATAACTTTGACACCCCATGTACAAAGAAGTGATTGGTGCAAAACAACAAAATATAAAAGACATACAATCCAGTGGTATTGTGTGCCAGTGCCTAGCCTTCAATTATAGCAAATATCCATTGTGCACTTGAATCATGCAATAATCACCACAGAAGTGTCCCTTCAAATCATTATCTAATGGTATTAAAAAAATACTGGTTTTCCATGGAGACATTATTTCTGCAGATTTAAGGTCTGTGTAATCAGAATCAGTTTTCCTTTTCCATCCTTCTTTTTTATTTTAACTCCATACAGTAGGCTTATCACATCTTGGCTTTCATTCAGTTAAGATCCCTGGAGATACTTTACCATAAGATTGCCATACTTAGACTTGATGTTCCAAGAAAAACACATCAATGTAACATTTTTGAAAGGCCAAGTTGTTTCCTGTTGTCCCTTAGGAGACAATATCACTTCGTCCTATCGTTATTTAAATGTACCCAGAGCTTCTTGGCACTGTGCCCGAACAGAGCTGTCAAGACTGTAAATTCAGGTTATAACCTAAGGAGCATTCACAATCTTATCTGCTCCCAAGTTGCCAGCATCAAAAGAAATATTGAGAACACAGCCAGCTTTCTGCAGTTCTGAAATATGCAGTTGCAGTGTCTCCTAACTTACATTGGAAGAAAGTAGAGCAGCTACTTGTGGGAGGGCAATAAAGTGTAGGTCCCTTCCTGTGGTTGTAGGCGGGAGCCCAGCTGCGCAGGTGTTACGAGTGTGTGTGTCATGAAGGACAGCTTCTAACAGGTTTAAAGGGAGCTGTGTGCAAGAGTGTAGTCCTATTCATAATAAACCATGTGCTGGCAATCATAGGGTTCAACTTTCCCCCCACTCTAGTGGGTGCTCATGCGCCCCTGCCTTTGGCCCCACCCCAACTCCTCCCTTTCCCCACCCCAGCCCCATACCTATTCCAATCCCTTCCTCAAAGTCCCCGTCCCAACTCCGCCCCCTCCCTGACCCTATTGGACCCCTTTCCCAAATCCCTGTCCCAGCCCCGCTTCTTCCCCAAGTGTGCAGTGTTCCCCCCTCCCTCCCAGCGCTTGCCGCACAAATCAGCTGTTTCGTGGCACAAGCGCTGGGAGCCAAGACAAAAAAGCGGGCATGCGGTGCGCCCAGGGGAGGAGGCAGAGGCAGAACGGAGGCAGAGGTGAGCTGGGGCGGGGCGAGGAGCTGCCGGTGGGTGCTAAGCACCCACCAATTTTTCCCCATGGGTGCTCCAGCCCCAGAGAACCCATAAAGTCGGCGACTATGCTGGCAATAGTGATCATTAGTGCTGTAGGGAGACTCCTAATGGTTGTTATATTGAAGCCATATCTAAACCAGGGGTCAGCAACCTCTGGCACGCAGCTCACCAGGGTAAGTACCCTGGCGGGCCGGGACAATTTGTTTACCTGCCACGTTGGCAGGTTCGGCCGATCATGGTTCCCGCTGGCCACGGTTCGCCGTCCCAGGCTAAAGGGGGTGGCGGGAAGCTGCGGCCAACATATCCCTCACCCGCACCACTTCCCGTCTCCCCCATTGGCCTGGGATGGTGAACCGGGGCCAGTGGGAGCCGCGGTCCGCCAAGCCTGCTGACGCAGCAGGTAAACAAACTGTCCCAGCTCGCCAGGGTGCTTACCCTGGTGAGCTGCGTGACAGAGGTTGCCAACCCCTGATCTAGAGGGTCCCATCATGTTACATACTCGGCTAATACATATAGACAGAAAGGCTCTGCCCCAAAGAGCAAAGTAGGCAAAGAAAGTATTATTACCTAATAGAGAGCTGAGGTAAGTTACCCAAAGTCATGAAGGAAGTTAGTGGCAATGCTGGGAATTGAGCCTACATTTCCTGAGTCCAGTCCAGTGCTGTAATTACAAATCCATCTTTTTTCTCTACATAATACACACAGAGATAGACACACACTTGCGAAACTGGTTTGTGATGCTGTCATTGTGTGTTTATCTGCAGTACAAGCCACACACCAGTTTCCTCGGGTAGGTTTGAAGGGCAAGCCCTGAAGAAAGCCAAGAACACAACTAAGACACATTATTTTTTCTTTACACTTCTCCTTTTCCATTATCTTCCTCTTTGGATTAGTACCAATACTGAATACTGCATGAAATGGAAAGCAAACTATGCAACCCCCACAAAATTAACTCTCCTCCTGCATAAGTAATGAACAGGGAAAGGAGTTTGATCTGAAGAAGTCAAAATTAGGAGTAACTGATGGAACTGAGCAAAGAAGAATTTACTCTGAATATTAAGAAATACATTTTAGTGTGGAGAGGAAACAGATTGTGGATTAATTCCCAGACGGGGGAATGACTCGACTCATTTAAAACTCCACTGCAGTGGGCACTCCTTCACTGGCAGCAGGATAAACTGGATGTGCTAAACTTCAATTTCTCTGATTCTCCTAACACCATGCCGTGAAGTCACTTCCTGACAATCATAAAAAGGTGATACTTCTGGTAGTGAACCAGATTGGAGGCTACTGAAGCAGGCTGGAGCTGCATTTTCATTCATTAAATTAATGAATCCAATTATGTGTGCACTTTAACTCCAATTTTGTTTTTGCAAGTTCTACCTTAAGAAAATGTGGCCCGTATGCCATTTATTGTAAATTATGTGAATGTTTTGAAGTAATTTTATCATTCATATGTACTCAGAAGAACAGTGGAGTGAACTGGAATGGTGAAAATATCTCTGTAAATTCATTAGGATTCTCAAATTTCAAAGAAAATGTCTTCCTGCTTCAGCATTTCCTGAGAACCTGAGAGTGGAAGGACTTTCTAACTTTGAAATGCTTCTCTGCAAAATATATTTTTAATGCTTCTGGCGAAGCCTCCCCAAAGATTTGTCATACGCTAAGATTTGCTGCCCTCTGCCAGCGAGGAGAGAGGAATCCCATTACTGGTCACACAACATGAGAATTCAGAACTCTTGTTTAACATCTTACAAGGGACTCTAGCATGAATACCAGGAAGAGGGGAAACATAGGAGCTCTCTGGAGATAAAATCCTGATTAATACCCCTTCTCTGGATTCACAAGTGGAATAAATTACATTCGTCCTCTGCTCAAAGCAGAAATAATATAAGTAAAGTAGAGACACAGTCCTTTCTACCATTACAATAACCTGAAAAAAGCAAACCATTGGCTTTTTCCTCTCTGTCAGACTTTCAGCAATCCATTCCAGGCCTGCATCCATCATACAAACCTGCATGGTATACAACATTGCTAAAATATTTTTAAATAACCAGCTCCTTCCTAATTAACGTGGTACCACATGTACTATGAGCGGATGCTAAACTGTATATACAAACAGTAAAAGCAGCAAAGAGTCCTGTGGCACCTTATAGACTAACAGAAAAGTTAGTCTATAAGGTGCCACAGGACTCTTTGCTGCTTTTACAGATCCAGACTAACACGGCTACCCCTCTGATACTATACAAACAGTGTTAACTACATTCGTTGCAGCCTTATAGTTAGGGCTAATGACGAAGTTAGTGATCTCGCCATCTGTGCACCTGAGCTTGGATGGAGCTTGGAAGTCCTGACTGTCAGCTGTGCCGAGCACTCATGGTTCCTGATGACCTCCAGGGGAACTGTGGGTGCTTAGTACTTTTGTGAGTGAGTCCCCTGTTGCTTTTGACAAGTGAGAGGGAACACTGGTCATCTCTTTGCCTCTGTAACATAGCTGAATTCTACTGACAGCTGCAGGTAAAGTTGCCTATGCATTTCCATTCTGAGCCTCTGTTTTGAGTCACTCAACTTTCTGAAAATTTTACCTATCACACCTTGTTCTCGTAGTCATGACCGGAGGAAGTTTGAAAGTTTGTCTTTCTCACTAACAGAAGTTGGTCCAATATTATCTCATCTACCCATCACATCTGACATTTGCCATCCCTGGGGTGAAATTATAGAGGATATATTACCTTGTTATTTGGCATGCACATCTGGAACAATGTCTAATTCTGGTGTCCACAATTCAACAGTAGTACTGATACATTGCAGATGTTTCAGAGAAGAAACATGAGAATGCTTAAATGACGATTATAGGATTGGAAAATGTGCCTAGAGTCTATCTATTTAGCTTCACAAAGAGAAAGTTAAGGGGTGACGATCAATTTATAACTACCTACATGGGAAACATTTTGATAATGGGTTCCTTGGTCTAGCAAAGGTATAATCAGAGCCTATGGCTGGAATTTGAAGCTAGACAAATTCAGACTGGAAATAAAGTGCAAATTTTTAACAGTGAAGGTGCAATTTACCAAGAGTTATAATAGATTCTCCATAATGGGCAATTTTTAAATGAAGGGTTGAGGTTTTTTTTTAAAAAACAATATTGTTATGGGTTCCACACACAGCCTAGAAGAGGCACTCTTGCAATGTGTGGCACACTGGCTTTCTACCCATATAGTGCCTCTGCTGATGGTCACTCCATCACTGTGGTGGTCTCTCTATCCATAATTCACATTGCTTCCTCTTTACAACTCAGATTGCCATCTAGGTCACTGTATGCTTGCCACCCACCCACACTTTCCAGGGTATCAAAGTCTCACCATACCAGCTGCCAGATTGCAGTTCCAACAAGACTGTGCTATGTCTCAGTGGCCAGCAGAGGAACCCAGGCCTTCCCTCTACCCTGAGTTCCAGCCCAGGGATCCTATAACCAGCAGCCAAGGTCTATGCAGTCCCCCTCCTTGCTGCTCCTTGCTTGTTTCCCTGGGCGTCTTCCTACTTAGCTATCTCAGGCTTTCTTTCTCTGCAGCTCCTCTAGGGTTGACTCTTCTTCCAAGGCTAGAATGCCAGGAATTGTTTCCTCCTCCCCACTTCTCTACTCCCAGAGAGTGACTACAGAGTTCTTGCAGCCCCTCTTTTTTCTATCTTTCTTTCTCTTCCTGTCATTTTATGGCGCAGCAGCCTGAGCATGTGAGGTTATGGCCACCACCTATCACAGTTTTAGATTAAGCAAAAACCTATATCCTCTCACCCAGTCCTATATCTTTAAAGGCACTTTTATGCTTTCTTAATGTAACCTCACTTTCCTGGTACACACTCTAATCCTTTCAGGCTATATTTTTTCACCTGAAGGCATCTCTGTTCTTCACAAAGAGTTTCTCTTTTGGTAGAATTCTACCTGCATTGCCCAGCAGATGCTCAGCTGTTTCTTGGACTTGCATGTGTCACACAGCATCTCTTTGTGCTGGTTTAGTAAATACACTTCTACCTCGATATAACTCTGTCCTCGGGAGCCAAAAAATCTTACCGTGTTATAGGTGAAACTGCATTATATTGAACTTGCTTTGATCCACCAAAGTGCGCAGCCCTGCCCCGCTGGAGTGCTGCTTTACCACGTTATATCCAAATTCGTGTTATATCGGGATAGAGGTGTATAAATTATAGGTGTATAAATTCAGGTCACAGTGACCTGTTGGCATGCTAAATATAGTTACTTCACTTCTAACAGCTATTAAGTGTACCATTATCGTCAAGTTTAGAATATATTTCATAGAAACTTTGTCCTTTTCTCTCTTTGGTCTATAGTTCGTGCCATTCCTTCTCAAGTTTTCTCTGAACCAAACTGTTAAAGTTTTGTTTACTCAGAGGGATCTTTATATCAACCTCCTCCATTTTTAAGGCATTTTTTGAAACTTTAGCTGCCATTTCATTGCTCAGAATCCCAACATGCACCAGAATCCACACTATGACTATATGTACACGTAATTGTACTATCTCAATAGTTAAAACAATATTTCATGGATTAAATCATTCCTGATTTCCAAGGCTAATTGCTATTATATATGGTAAAGCATCAGATAGGATAGCAGTCATAGTTGGGCATACATCCCTTATCCAGGTCCATGCCAACAGTATGCGCATCAATTCATTCATCGTAATAGCCACAAAATTCCAAAATTTTAATTCCAAATTCAGGGATATAAAAGACCATTCCCACTCTACCTGTGTTGAGCTGTCAATATGAATTTGGCAATGTTGACCCCATTTGCTGTGTATAAACTCATCAACCTTGGTAGTCAGATTTGACCGGCCTAGTCTTCCCTTTGTTTTATCATATAATTCCAAATCCATAACAGGAGAGAATTGTACAGCTATAGTTTGATTTCCCATGACTAAACATTTTAATTTCTTCCAGACCTTTTTCACCCAAGTATTTTACCACTTTTGACCCTGTTAGCATGTAGGAATTTGTGGCACGGTCATGGGGTCCAGTCACTGCTAGGGTGCCTCCTCCTGGTTGCTCTGGCTATTGATTCTTCGCAGGTACGACACCCTCTTCTGTTAGTTCCTCTCCCTGTGGTCTCTCTCTCCATTTCTCTAGTACTGCAGGTGCTTGTTCTTTGTGACTTAGCCCTCTGGCCAGGTCACTATAGTCCTCCCCTTCTAGGGTGCCAAAGTCCCACTGGACAACCATCCTAGGCAGTCTGTGGTTGTTAGGGGAACCCAGGCCTGCCAACTACTCCAGGTTCCAGTCCAAGGACTCTGGCAAATGTGGTCTGTTTTCCCTTGGATACCCTCTTTCCCTAAACTCCTTCCTACAGCTTCTGGCTCCTGCCTCTCTGAGTGTACCAGCTAAACTTCCTCTTCCAAGGGAGTAACTGCAGATTAGTAAACTCCATAGTCTTAAATGTACCTCCCTACTCCCAGGCAGTGACTGCGGCCTACTTCCTCTGCAACCGCTTTCTGTTGTCAATGTACTGGCTTTATACCAGGGCCTCCTGTGTTACTCTTATCTTCATGATTTCCATTAACCCAAAAGGTTAAATCTAACAATTTCATCCTGAAATTTATAGGTATTTCTCCAGTTGCTACCTGCCGCACGCACAACTGAGTCCTAATACTCACACAACATGTGATTCTCTGGGCTTGGGCTTGGATAGTCTAATTTTTTATAGTGTTGATTTAGAAAGTGAATCATAGGCATAGCATCCATAATCTATAACTGGTCTTATTATTGCCCTATACAGCATCAACAACGTGTTCTTATCTGCACACTCAATTGTTCCCAGAAATGCTTTTAAGCAGATGCATTCAAATGTCTTTACATTTAATCTTGCTATGATCTATATGACCCTTCCAAGTTACTTTATCAAACATAACTCCTAAGAACGTAAAATTTTGAACTACCTGTATTTTTTTCTGTATAAAAATATAGGTTTTATTCTTTCCCAGTCTTCCTTTTTGTGAAGATCATTCCCTTTGTTTTAGCAAGTGGGAACTTAAATCCCTAAATATCTCCCCAGTCTGAAACCCCCATGGGCACCTCATTGGTTCTCTCCACAACTATCCTAAATCTTCCGTGTTTGGCCCCCATAGCACAGGCATTCACAAATAGAGTAATACCTATTCCTGCTCCTATACTTTCCAGGAGATCCTTAATCATAATGTTAAACAGGGTTGGGCTGATAACGCTCTCCTGTGAAATGCCATTAGTAAGTTTATAAATATTTGACAAAGCTGTCCCCACCCTGACTTGTATGGTTCTCTCTCTTAATAAGTCTCTTATCCACCAGAACATTCTCTCTTATTCCAATTGTGCTAGTTTATACAGCAAGCCTTCCTTCTATAGCATGTCATACGCTTTTTCAGTGTCTCAAACGCTCTGTGCCTCATGGTTTTTTGTATTTTTTTCTAGTCTTGCAGTATGATCAACTGTGCATCTTCTTTTTCTGAAGTCATTTGTTATACAGTTTATATCATTTTTCCAAGTATGCTACTAATATAATTTATCATTCTTTCCATAATTTTGCACACATATTGTGTGAAGGCAGTAAGTTGATATGCATCAGGTCTTGTGTGTACTTTACTAGGTTTTCCTTCAGTATAACCACCACTTGCTTCCATTCCGCTGATAATATTCCTTTTTCTCGATATACTAGTATGCAATTACAATAAAACTCGTAAACTCCCTTTCACTGGGTGCTTAAGCATTGCATTACATACGTTATCTTTACCTGGGTCTGTATTTTTAAATTTTGTTTAAGGTTTGAGTTCTTGTATGCTGAAATTTTCATTCAGTGTGTCATCTTTATGTTCTATGCAGATTGTAAGAGCTCACAATTTTCTTCAGCAAACATTTTTTTGTTCACAAAACTCTTTGATGTATATCACTACTAACTTTTGGAACTGTTGCTAAAATGTCTGCTTTTCCTAAGTTTGAACTTTCAATTTTATCATTTACTATAAGTCCAGGTGTAAATTTTGTTTTTCCTTTGTATCCTATTCTATTCGTTCCCTCTGAAGCACCTCCTATTGGCCACTGTCAGAAGACAGGATACTGGGCTAGATGGACCACCAGTCTGACCCAGCATAGCCATTCTTCTATTATGTTCTTATAGTTTTAATATGTTTATATAGCTCTGAAACCTTGGAATCTTTATTCATTTTCCCATAGTACTTTCTTCAACTCTTTGCCTTTTTAATAATTCTTTGTGCCACTACTTTGTCTTTTATATTTAAATCTTTGTTATGCATTGTACTTTTTACTTGTTTGTATACCTTATTTCTTTAATTGCAGCTTTACAATCTTCATTCCACCAGGAAACTGAATTTGAGTTTGTGGCAAATTGATGTCTTATATATAGTTAGATTGGCTACTACTACTACAACTCCCTTTATCATATTATCATGAAATTCCTCTCAGTTATCACTTATACAATTGGTATTTAGATACTCAGCACACTTACTCCTAAAGAATCTTCCATTTACTTTTCTAAGGCCTCAAGTAAGAATTCCTTCAGTGTTTGCAATATTAGCTTAGCCTTGATATATAATTGGGATAGGGATGTGATCATTACCCATTCCATCTTTTTTATAGATTTCCCAGCTGTATTTACTTATTATATTGCTTCTTGCAATTCCCAGATATAAACCTGAAAAGGTTCCATCTACTGAATTAAATCTAGTAGGAGCCCCAGTATTGAACTGTACCAAGTTGTGCATGTCAATGAACTGTTCCAGGCATTTGCCATTATATTCGGTTTTCCTGCTTCCCCATAATTCATTATGGTTATTAAGGTGTGTACAAATAATATACAGGTTTTTGACACCCTTATCTAGCTCTTCCACTTCTAGATTGTCTAGTGTTTTTGTTTGTTTTGTTTTTACATGGGCTATAAACATTAAAGATTCATATAAAGGTGCTATTATTCTGCAGAGGAATCGCAAGAGTACTGTACTCAAAACTTAAGTTCTGTACATCTATTTCAACTAACCAAGACCTTCCTTTGTAAACACAGAGACCCTTCCTCCTCTTATTTCTCTATCATATCTGCTTACATCATATGCTGAACGTCTATGCATAAGTTCTCACTAATCAAGTTTCTTTTAAACATCACATCGGGTTTGAATTCCATGTTTTCTCTAATTCCTGAAAAATGTGTTATTAAACTCTGTATGTTCCAGCAAAAAAACCCATGAAAATGGTGTTGTTTTAAGCTGCATTACCTTAATTTAAAATGACATGAATGTGGTCTATCAAGACATTGCCTATATGCAAATACTCTTCTGCCATTTTTGTTATTCTTTCGGTCTTTTTCCTGTTGGAAAAGTTCAGTTTAATCACTTCTATCATGAATTCTATAAATGTATTTGCCTACAAGCAGTACATTTTTACCTATTCCCCTTATATAAGAATGACCAGTGATCTGTTCCAGTTCGGCTAATCTAGCCCATTATCCTGCCTTCTGACAGTAGCTGATGCAACATACTTCAAAGGGGATGAAAACAGTGCAATTTATTAGAGGTTTACGGACACACAGAGGATGGGGTCCCTGGCCATCTTGGCTAACAGACATTGATGGATTTATCCTCCATGAACTTATCTAATTCTTTTTTGAACCAAGTCATACTTTTGGCCTTCACAGTATCCCCTCGCAATGAGTTTGATAGGTGGATTGTGCGCTGCTCCAAAGTACTTCGTTATGTTTGTTTTAAACCTGCTGCCTATTAATGTCATTGGGTGACCCCTGGTTCTTGTGTAATGTGCAGGGATAAATAACACTTCCTTATTTGCTTTCTTCACACCATTGATTATTTTATAGATCGCTATCAAATCCCACCCCTCTTAGTCATCTTTTTTCTAAGATGACCAGCCCCAATCTTTTTAATCTCTCCCCCTATAGAAGCTGTTCAATACCCCTAATTATTTTCATTGCCCTTTGCTGTACTTTTTTCCAATTCTAATATATCTTTTTTTAGATGGAGAAACCTGTACCGCGTGCAGTATTCAAGGTGCGGGTGTAACATGATTTATATAGTGTCATTACAATATTTTCTGTGTTATTATCTTTCTTTCCTAATGGTTCCTAACATTCTGTTCACTTTTTTGACTGTTGCTGCACATCGAGCAGATGTTTTCACAGAACTATCCACTATGACTCCTTGATCTTTCTTGAGTGATAACTAATTTAGTTCCCATCCGTTTGTATGTCTAGCTAGGATTACGTGCCTTACTTTGCATTTATCAACTTTGAATTTAATCTGCCATTTTGTTGCCCAGTCACCCAGTTTTGTATGATCCCTTTCTAACTCTTCACAGTCTGCCTTTTACTTAGCTATCTTGGGTAATTTTTGTATCATCTACATACTTTGCCACCTCACTGTTCACCTCTTTTTCCAGGTCATTTATGAATATGTTGAATAGGACTGGTCCCAGTACAGAGCCTTGGGGAACCCAACTATTTACCTTTACACTGTAAAAACTGACCATTGATTCCTACCCTTTGTTTCCTATCTTAACCAATCACTTTGCTTAAAAGTCTTTGGTGAAGGACCTTGTCAAAGACTTTCTGAAAGTTAAGTAGATTATATCCATTGGATCACCCTTGTCCCATATTTGTTTGTTTCCCTCAAAGAATTCTACATAGCCTTTTATTCTATTTAAAGTGAATTTTTGTAATGTGGTAATACACCATCATGAGTTCGGCTCTGACTGCTACAGTTTCAAGCTTAACAGAATGAAAGTCACCTCTGCTACTTGCTTCAGATTTAGTCTCTAGGAACACAAAGACCAAGGGTAGTGATGACACCTACGTTCACAAGTACAATTTCTTCTCTGTTTTACAAGTTTTATTAAAGTTACAATTAAAGTTATGATTACCCAAGCATATAGAAATTCTATACAGGCCTATGCACAAGTTACAAATATAGTTATACTCACATCCTTAACTATAGCGTTAGGGTCTGATGAGTCTCTCATGGCTTGATCATCAATAGAGGGATGGTTCCTGCTGGAGTTTCCCATAAGGACCTCAATTTTCCTAATCTAGGCACCCTCTTTTATAATGTGATTCTGTCTATACATACATTCTGTGCATGTCCATAAAAGTGTCAACCCTCTTTTCTCTTATTGGTCTGTGTCCCCTAGAATTTAAGGGATCCCGATTTTCTATAGGCTGTGTAATTTCCCTTAGCATTGATGTACAACCTGTATCCTGTGGTTAAGACATGTCAGAGACAGATACACCCTTACAGTATTTTAATGATCCTATATTAATTTTCTGAGTAATTTTTTGCAATATTTCCACTTGGTACATCTTTTCCCATAAAACTATCAGATTATTTTTCGGTCATTGGCTTATGTCATCATTTCTTGTCTCCAAGGCCTAAAATAGCTAAGCTGAAATCTTGCAGGCATTTCAGCTTGTCTTATTTATGTCTGATACATGATTCTTCTAAATACTGATCAATCTTATACTTTTATAATCCTACAAAATAACTCTAATTAACATACAATACATATAATATTACATGTTAATTAATCATAATATCAAACAAATTAATAATAAACTAAAATCATTGTCTACATCTAATAGATTGGTGAAGCATGATTTCACTTTCCAAAAGCCATGTTGATTCTTTTCCAACATAGCATGTTCATCTATGTGTCTAACTATTCTGTTCTTTACTACAGTTTCAACCAGCTTGCCTGGTACTGAAGGTGGGCTTACTGGCCTGTAACTGATAACATCAGTTCAGGAGTCTTATTTAACAAAAACAAAACAAAAATCAGTGTTACATTAGCTATCCACCAGTCATCTGGTACGGAGTCTGATTTAAGTGATAGGGTACATACCACAGCTAGTTGTTCTGCAATTTTCTATTTGAAATCCTTCAGAACTCTTGGGTGAATACCATCTGGTCCTAGTGACTGATTACTGTTTAATTTATCAATTTGTTCCCAAACTCCCTGTTGACAAATCAGTTTGGGACAGTTCCTCAGACTGATCACCTAAAAGGAGTGTCTCAGATGTGGGAATCTCCCTCACATACTCTTTAGTGAAGACTGATGCAGAAAATTCCTTGATCTTCTGTTCAACGGCTTTGTCTTCATTGGGTGATCCTTTACCACTTTGATCATTCAATGGCCCCACTGACTGTTTGGCAGGCTTCCTGCTTTTGATGTATATAAAAAAAAATGCTGTTATTTTGTGTGTCTTTTGCTAGTTGCTTTTCAAATTCTTTGTTCATATTTGTTTATACTTTTACACTTCACTTGCCAGAGTTGATATGTTTGTTTCTCATTTCCTCCATAGGATTTGACTACCATTTTTTAGATGTCTCTTTGCCTCTAACTGCCTCTTTTACTCTGTTTAGCTATGGTGGCTTTTTTTTTTTAGCCCTTTTACTGTTTTTTTTGCCCTATTTGGGGCATACAGACGGTGTTTCTAAAAAGTTCCCATGCAGCTTGCAGGCTTTTCGCTCTTGTGACTGTTCCTTTTCATTTCTGTTTCACTGGCTTCCTCATTTTTGTGTAACTTTGTGTAACTTCCCCTTTTTGAAGTTAAATGCTACCGTGGAGGGTTTCTTTAGTATTTCCCCCCATGCATATACACAAGAATGTTAAATTTAATTACATTATGGTTGCTATTATTGAGCGGTTCAGCTATATTCACTTTTTGGACCAGAACCTTTGCTCCACCTAGGACTAAATCAGGAATTGCCTGTCTCTTTTGGGGTGCCAGGACTAGTGGCTCCAAGAAGCTGTCATTAATGATGTCTAGAAATGTAATGCCTGCACTCCTTCCTGAGAGGACATGTTCCCAGTCAATAGGCAGTGGCATATTATCGCCTAGGCCAAGGGTGGCAAATTTGCAGAGGCAGCAAATTTGCTCATGACTCCTCCCCAACTCCATCCCTTCCCCAGATCCCCAGCCCGCCTCCTCCCCCAGGCGTGCCATGCTTCCCTCCTTCCACCTCCCTCCCAGGCTTGCTGCGTGAAAGCGCTGGGAGGGAGGCAGGTTGAAGTGAGTAGCGGTGCGCTTGGAGCAGGCAGAGCAGAGGTGAGCTGGGGCCTGCAGGTGCAGGGAGTAACCCAGAGGGGGCCGGGAACCGCTTCCCACCCCAGCTCACCTCCACTCCACCACTGCCATCCCCCGAGCATGCTGCAACTCCCCTTCTCCCCGCTCCCTCCCAGGCTTACCGCGGGGGAGCAGAGGTTAGCTGGCGGGGGAGGGGGTGGCAATTTTTTGAGGGCCTGGGGGGCCAAATTAGTTAATCCACCACTGTCAATAGAGGAATAGTCAAAATCCCCCGTTGTTACTAGGTTTTCTGTTTTAGCAGCCTCTCTAATCTCGCTGAGCATTTCAGTCGTCGTCACCATCATGGTCAGGATGTCAGCAGTGTATTATTGCTGCTGTGCTCTTATTATTCAAGCATGGAATTTCTATCCAGAGAGATTCTACTATACTGTTTGATTCATTTAAGATTTTCTTTCCTGACCTGCATGAGTTGTACCAGTAGCTCTCCCTCATCCCCTCCCACTGCCATTTTCCTCTTTCTCCACATGCCACTATGAGTATCTTTTGGTGGCTTCTGCACAGGCTAATTTTCTGTAACTGTCTAGCTCATTCAGCTGCTACACACTCTTTATGTCCTCTACTGTGCTTAGCCCTGCAGTTGCTGCATGTTAATTCTGTTCCTTCCATACACTCCTTATACGAGAGTTCTGCTCCATGTGCCCAAACCTTTGACATTTATAACACCTCAAAGGAGACTGGAATATATGGTTTAACCCAGAAGAGTTGATATCCTGTTTAACCCTGTCAGGTAGTATTGAGTCTTTATGTTTCTCAGATGGCTGTGGATGGTTTGGGTTCTTCTCCTTTCCTACTAATCAGTCACTTAACAAACAACACTTGGTCCTTGTCTATACCCCTTTTAACTTCATCATCCATCAGGCCTAGTGGAATCTCATATGTTACTCCTCCTTGTGCCAAATTTAGGTGGCTGGCAAATTACTTTTATTTTCCCTAAAGTTTTAATACATTTCTCAGCCTGTTCCTTATGTGTACCTTCTACTAGTATCTATCCACCCTGCATTCTTTTAGCTCTTAATGTTGCTCAGATATATTGCCTAATTCATTCTGCTGTTTTAAGGGATTCATATCTCTTCTCTTTACATCTTCAGCTAGTGATTTGATTAGAAGATGTTGATCCTTTTCCTTATTTTTTTCCCAATCCCTGTCTGCTCCCTCTTTTTGAGATATAGATGTTTTGGTTAATTTTTCTTCTGAAGGCATTCCTCATCCCTTATTGCTTCTCCTTTGTTTTCCAACATAACTTCGAGATTTTCCCTGTCAGCCTCCATTTCCCCATCTGTCCATCCAGCCCTCCAAAGCCACCCCTGAGTTCCAAGCCCTAATTCCCAGCCTACTCTGCTTCCACAGAGCCCAGGCCAACCACTTTCTCCTACAAACCTCCTGGCTTTATAATCACCATCCATCTCCTCCCCAGCTAGGTGTCATTATCAATTATGCCTGGCTCTCTCTCTCTCTCACAGGTGCTGCCAGGTATGTTAATTTGCCTCTCAGGCCCACATTAAGCCCTTCAGGGCCTGTGTGCCACACATACCCCATCACAGGTATATCCTAGTGCAAAATGAATTAGTTCAGGGAAATTCTATGGCCTGTGTTATACAGGGGTTAGACACAGTGGTCCCTTCTGGCCTGAGAATCTAGGAAATGTGTGCCCAATTGAAGTCAGTGACAGTTATGCCATTGACTTCACTGGGAACAGTATTTCACCCCTGGTTCCAACCCAAAGATGTATTTTTTGGGGCAGGGAGAGATGTTTAAGCAGAAATAGTTCAGCCATGTTTGGGTAGAAGGAGAGTGACAAAATACATTGTGTGCATTACAAAAATGTTTTTGCAAACTCTTTTATGACCAACTCCACAGCTGAAATGGCTGGAGGCTGGGAAATAGCTCTCTCCAAGGAAAAGTACCTTAGGGGATTAGGTGAAGTTTGTTCTGATTTGCCCAAGTTATGAGCCTTAAAAATGGTATGAGCTTTTGGCATGAGCCACACATTTTTTACAATAGTACTTTTGCAGCAATGTTTGATAGGAATGTTTGCTCCTCTATGCATGCAAGTACAGCTCACTTAGCTATGTAGTGCACATGTGCATCGTTGAACAAGACAAGGTTACACAGCTTGTACCTAACTCACTTTCAGGAACTTTTTTCAGCATACAAAATCATACACAATCGTAGAAGATACTACGCCAGTCTAAATCTAACTCTGTAGAAAACAATCATTTCCTTTTGTTATTTGAAAAACACTAGGTGATGGTATAATTCAAGACTGTATAACATAAATACACAAGAGGGCAGAGTTAAAATGGTATAGGCGACCTTTTGAATTCTTTATCTATGTAATCTTAACATCATAAGCTATTTTTAGGTCAAATTTTATACATTTTGAAACAGGTTAAAAAGGATTAATGAATGATGAATAGATTTTATAAGCACATTGCAAGTATTTGGTATATGTTATAGTTGGTTATATTATAATAATTTCAGTAAATGGTGCAAAAGAGGCTTATAAGCCATGGTTAGGAAACACCTGTTGGACTCTATCAGTTGATTAATCAAGGACTAAATTAAACATCTATTAATCACGTATAAACCCTTTAAGAACTATTAATAATTGTACCATTAATATAAAGTGACTGTATTTTTTAATTACGTTCTGGTTAGAATATGGATTTCTTTGGAGACAGAGCTGAGTGTTACGAAGTGTGCTAGCTTTTAGAAGCTGGGGAGACAGTTGCTTTAACCTCTGATTGCTCAAAATTAGAGATGGGCCTGAGCCACAGATTTCATATCTGGATCTGAACTTTCCCAGTATTTGGGGGCACTTGGATTCAAGGTTTTGCTTTGGACTCATCTCTACTTGGACTGTCTTGTATTGTGTACTTGTATAGTGCCCATCTGTATGGAGAGTGGGACTCAGATCCTGAGGCGAGGCCTCTGGGAGCTGCTTGTAATACGAATAATAATTATATGTTAAAAGTAAATAATTTACTTAAGGTCATATAGGTTGGCATGCTGTGATTCTTCTAATTCTTCAATGCCCTAGAGTCATGATCCTAGGAAAAGATTTTTGCGATACTGAGCTCATCTTAGAAAATGCCTTAGGGCTCAGCTGGGGTTGTCTTTGGCTTACCAGCTTTGACACATGCATGCATAAACCTGATTATATTTTATAGTTCTCCCTTCACCCTCCTGTTAACACAATCAAGCAGAAAATAAGCCTAATGTTCATCACTGGAAATTTCAGAACTACCTGGTTTGCTTTCAGGACAGTCAGTACCAATGTATATTCAGCTAGAACAAAAGCCTGAAATAACATTAATCACCATAAAAGCAATGGAAATACAGAACCAGTACTATTAAAAATGCCTTATTTTGTTTTACAAATTCCACATCTGCAGACACTCCTGCAATGCCAAATCACAATGAGTAAGAGATTGAGTTATAACGTTAACTGAATTTCCTGGAGATTTTTTTTTTACTGTTTGTTTACTTCTCTATCATGAAATCTATTTCTTGTGTCTGCACTTTTCCCTTATTTTTGCAGGGTTGAGGGTTTTATTTGTTAATCAAAATATACTGTTGGTGTAAGGTGCTGGACTGGCACCCAGGTTTCCAGAACATCCATTAAATGTCCATCAGCAGTGCAAGTTTCTCCATATGGTCCAACCAGTGTAACCCAACCCTGAGGCGGGGGGGGGGGACGGGGCACATCTAGGACTGTGATGGTAGTTTATTCTCCATAGCCCATCCAGACCTCAATATATCAGCAGAGAAGCCATCTCAGGAATATATATTGCCCCCATTAACACAGTGCTTCACAGTCCATAATGTATTTATCCTCATCACACCCTCATGAGGTAAGGAAGTGCTGTTGTCCCTATTTTACAGAGAGTAAGTGATTTGCCCAAGGTCAGGTAGGAAGTCTGTGGCAGAGCGAGGATTTGAACCTAGGTCTCATGAGTTAGTGCCCTAACTACTAGACCATCCTTCCTCTCTATTGCCAACAAAGACACCAGTTAACCTAAGCAATGGAAGTGATTTTTGAAGTTTGGACTCTTGATTTCATGGAAGAAAACCTGGAAAGGAAAATATATATAGTGGTACTCACCAAGACTCCAGGGTGTTGGAGCAATTTGTAGAGTCTGGGAGCTGAGAGCCATTAAACCTAACTGTAAATCCTGTATGTGATGGAAACCATTCCAAGTTAGGGGATGCTGTCACACCCTAGTTCCAGCTCCTATGCCGGACTCTGCCCACAAACCAAGCCCTGCTCTCAAGAGATACCAAATGAGACACTCCTCACAGTAGATTGTGCAGAACTTCATATGATTGTTCCTTATCTTTCTTGCCTGCTTTGATCAGCAGTGAAATTGTTAATATTGCTATTTAATTACTATAATTAGGCTTCAGAGTCAACACATCTTTATTGTCAATAAAGGCAGTTCATTTCTTTAAGAACCACTACTCCAGGCTGTCTGCAGACATCACTGCATCAGTTAACCTCGTATGTACAGAAAGTTTTCCTTGCAGCCATTAGAACTAGAGAAAATGAAAGAGAAGATTTTGAAGTACAGTTATACAGCAATTTAAAAATAATCTACACTCATGCAGAAAATTAAATGGCTGCATAATTGCATTATACATGGAGCCCTGTCTGTGGTTCAACGATTCTTCATTCCAGGCCTACCAGTAAAACAGCCATAAGCTATTACAGCTTATAAATACAGGAACTTTGTATTTTTATATGTATTGCACAAAGCATAGCTCATTTTAAATGTCATTTATCGACTCAGAAAAAAATGCACACTATTGACGGGAAGCGTTTGATTCTCCACACTGGCCATGCTCTGCCTGAATGGAGGACTGAGTGGCACAGAATGTGGCTCTCTGTATCAACCTTTCCTAGCCCTGATGCAAAGTAGCGATACACAAATACAGTCCTAATTTAAGCCGCTGATGTGAGGTCTCTACACCAACGCAGAATTTAGCTGAATGGAAGTCTGCTATACCATCTTCTTCCCTCCCATGCCTTGCCCTCTCTTTTTTCCCCTACACCGGAAGGAGGAAGGGACTGGCTGGCATAGAAGGGAGCAGAACTGACTGCTAGATTTCTGCTAACTGAGACATGCCCTCCATGCACAGGAAGAAATCTCTATTGGCCATCTCTGGCCATTTTGTGCTGCTTGTACGGTGTTGTGTGACGTTGGTTGTCTGAAAGATTCAGCCCAATACGTATAATGCAGACCTTGGTATCTCCTGATCAAAGTCATAAGAGTCTTTCATCATAATTTAGTTAGTTACTTCCAAAACCATGAATCTGTGCCTCCCTTGTGGATTATTTAAACAATGAAACACAAGGAGCTGTTGTGGTCAGTGAAAGTGGTCCTTGACTTTGAGGGAGAACAGGTTCAGAGTGTCACAGAGCTATCACAGTGTGACATGCTAGAGCAGAAGGGGTGGTCTAGTGGATAGGACACTTGACTAGACCTCAGCACTGGGTTTAGTTCCCAGCTTAGTTACTCGGGTGGAGTATACGGACCCTACACTGGGCAACCCAGAGTTAATGAGCTAATGTGGGCTCAGGTGGCCCCACTCTGTCACACCTCTGAGAATCGGAGGGAGGAGGTTAAAAGGGAGACCCCAGCTCAGTGGATGGCAGACCAAGAAGAACAAATCTTCAGTCATTAACGTCTGAAGAGAGGGATGGCTGAAGACAGGTGCTTCTTGGGTGATTGTTGCCTGACAGCCACTTCTTGAAGGAAAGGAGGGTCCATTGATGACTCCCCATGAGAGGGGACTATTCTGCTCTATTTCTGAATGAACTCAGTTTCGAGCCACAGCCTGATGAGTGCCCTCTGAAGGAAGAGAGCTGTAACCCAGTGTGGGGGGCGGATTCCTTGGTGTTACTTCCCCCTCTCTTTTTCATTATTTTTTTTTAACTGTTCATTGATAGTCCACCTCTTCCAGGACTCTCTGGGGCCCAGTTGGAAGCTTGAGTGTCTTAGAACTGGAGCTGGAGTGGGAAAACCAGCTCAACATTGCCCAGAGCATCTGGAGTACCCAGGGGTAGGAACTCTGGCAACAGTTACAAACTTCCTGTGTGACCTTGGGCAAATCACTGAGTGTCCCCTCCCCATTTGTGAAATGAGATGATCCTTCCTTACCTCACAGGAGTGTTGTGAGGCTAAAATCCATGAATGATTGAGAAGTGCACAGATACTAGGGTGATGAAAGCCATAGTAAGTTCCTGGATAGGTAGTTCTTAGCCTGGTGGCCACTGATACCTGTTAAAAAAACGTACATAGATAAGTTCACAAGAGAACCATTCTGAGGAAACTTGCATTGCGCTCTGGTGATGTTCAGTACTCAGCACCATCAAGTATTTTCATAACTAATAAATTCACTTAAGGCCTGATGTAAATGGGAACCTTTCTGTTGACTGCAGTAGGCGTTGGATCAGGCTCTTACACTCTTTTTATTGTGCTCCTGGGCTGATATCTTGTGCAGCAACTTTCAGGCCAGAGTGAATTTTTTACTGCAGAACTATAAACTCTCAGGAAAACAGGGTTTATAATGGAAGTGCTGACACAGACCCTTAACTATATGATGCCTATAGGATGCAGCCACTGTTCCACTTTAACAAGTTTCCTATCAGCATCATAGCAATCAAGAAGAGAAAGCAGAGTAGCGTGGTGCTGTCAGGGAGCATTTCACTCATGTCCTGTGCGTATTTTTTCAACCTATCTTTTCCAAATGTAAAAGACTATTTCATATCATCTACTAATACATCTGTTGTTGTCATGGCTTTCTAACTTCCACTGCTCTTTGAACCACACAAGCCATTAGATTTATGTCACCATTAATTTGCCTTGCTACGTGCAACAGATTGATTTATAGCTTTAAAATCACTTCTGGTCATATATATCTAGGCCAATTTTGTTCCAAAAGCAAATTGCACAGATACTGGCTTCCTCTTCCATCCTAGCCAACTATTCTGCATTTGCGCTGAGAGCAGGCTTTAAAATGTAAGGGCTACAGAGAATTTTCCCCCTCCTCTTTCTCCAGCTACAGTGTCAGCTAAGACATGCTGTTTAAAATCAAAACTCCATACAGGAATGTGCAAATCACCAATGGTCAAACTCTAAGACCCACAAAGTTCAGCTCACTAATGTTCACTAAATACAAAACCTCATTCTGCCCCATTAAACGTGATGAATAAAACATGATGGAGACAATGCAAATGTAGAAATGTTCTGATTTTTTTTGAGCATCTTCTCAGCTCCCTGCTAGCCAGCCCTCATTGCTAGTCAATCATTTCTCTGATGAATCGCTGCAGATCCCTGTCAGTATTGTTGTCACTATGATGAATGAGGCCACTAGCTACAAATTTCTAAAGCAATATATTGAGTTCATCTATTGTTGAAACATGTAGACACCTTTCCCAAGGCGCTTCCTGAACTGCAAGTGCTTTTTCAGTTGCTTTTCTTTCTTTAAGATTGATGGGAATTTTTCCCGAGTAAGGACTTTACAAGTTGAACCATTTCAGATGTGGTATGCAGGTAAGAAAACAGGTATGCTAGGTGCAGTATTGTTCTATTAGACATAATTTGGGATATGTCTAGGCTGTAAGCTAGGGGTGTGATTTCCCTAGCTCCATGAGAGGCAGTGTGAATATAAATAGCAGTACAGCTGCAGTAACATGAGTAGTGGCAGTAAAGGCATGACTTAACTGTGCCGAGTATGTACTTAGGTGCACAGACACTAACTCCGTGGGTGCTCTGGGGCTGGAGCACCCACAGGAAAAAAAATAGCGGGTGCTCAGCATGCACCAGCCACAGCTGATTGGTGGTGCCCCCGATATTTAGTGCAATCATGTTATACGTGAATAGAACTGTGCATTGTTGAAGTATTGAATTGCAACTTCGGGTGGCTGCCTGTTGCAATGAGCACCATATAAAAGTAACTGATGTATTCTTATGCACATGTTGGCCCATGAGTCTAAGTATGGTAGTCTTGTGTTATTACCCAGTACAGCTCTAAATAGATATCAGACTGAGATCCTTCTACATACAGTACAATATAATTTCAGTTTGAAATCATTGTTTTTTGTTTCTTAAATATTATAGCTCAATGGCAAACGCCAGTGCTCCTCAAAGTGGTCTCCACTATCATCTTTTTCCATTGTAATTCCCTTGGAATGCAGCAGTTAAGTGATGCATTCAGTCTTTGCTCTAACTGAGTAGAAGAGAGAGAAGGATGATGCTGCTCAATAGAGAAAACGGTCAAGAGGAGGCCAGCTTTCCAATCCTGGGCAGAGCACATCTAGACAGCTTGGAAAACAAGTCTAGTCTACTCTAGCGCTCCCACAACTCAAAATACCATCCATAGAACAAAAGGAAATTAAATATTAGGGCTATCTTTGGCATATGTCTCTTACCAACCATGAATCCCACAACAGAGTGCTCTGTTACAAAGGCTTTGGAATTTGAAAGAGAACCGGGAATGTTACTCTAATCTCCTACCTTGGTATTCCAAGGCTGTTCAGTGTGTTAATGTTCCTGCAAGCCACCTCTGCCAAAATGTTAGCCCGATACAGACCAGGAGAGTATCCAGGCATCCAGCAACAGGGACAGAACCTTTAGCCATTCCCCACGCCATGAGGCAGAGAATGAGAGATGAACACTTTCCTAACCTCCAAGGAGACACCAAAAGAGACAATGATGAAACGTAGGACTTGGAGTTCAAGAAACAGAAGAGTGAGGAAGGTAAACCTAAGCCAATTTATTTTTTAAATGCCAAGAGGAATTGAGTGAGGAGGGCAGAGAAATGATGATGGAGTATGTCTGCAATGGGAAGGAAATTAGGCTACAGGAGCTCCTCAGGAAAAAAGAAGGAGCTAATCGGTCAGTTTGTCTTTCCACTGACCTTTGCAGATGTGAAGCAAGTACCAGCTCCTCAGCACAATGTCACAACACAAGACAGTGGCAGCAGTAACTGGTCTATATCCTATCCAAGGGTATGTTTTCACTGCCAAAAAGGTTGCATTCGTAACTTGGGTTAGCTAACCTGCATTAACTAACTTGGGTTAAAATAGAGGCAATTCAGCTTTTGTCTCAGGCTGTAACTTAAGCTGCTTACCTACGAGGAAGCCTGGAGTTGAATTTGAGCTGCTGACCTGAGTTGCCGTGTCTTCAGTGCTACTTTAAACTGAGTGACTTAATCCAGGTTAGGAACATACCTTTATTTGTAGTGAAGATATACCTTAAATATCTGTCTTGGCTACTTACTTGGTTCACCCCTTCCACTACTATAGTATTTGACCACCTTTCAATCTTTAATGGATTTTGCCCCTGTGAGGCAGGATGGTGCTTTATCCCTATTTTACAGATGGGGATCTGAGGCACAGACAAACTAAGTGACTTGCCCAAAGTCACACAGGAAGCCCATGGCAGAGCAAGGAATGGAAGGCAGGTCTCCTGAAAGACAGGCTAGCATCCAAGTTACTCATTCCTACCTGTTCCCACCCAGTGATTCCCACAGCATTCCAGCCCTGCCTGTGCTCAGAGGCGGGGGAGACAAAACTCCCAGGAGATGTATTGCTTGTCCCTAGAATCCCTGTGAATCTTCCCTTTCTTTGGTTGTGTGAGGGTTGCTTTTTTTTTTTTTGCCTTTTTTTTTTTTTTACATTGGTTACTGTCTTTACCTGCCCTTAATGTTTTGGTTCTCAACATTTCTCTTTGTTCAGATTTCACTGAGCAGAATGTAATTCACCTTCCAAACATCAGCATATTAAATACCACATATTTTATCCCATATGTTTTACAGCTACTACAGGCTTCGAATTGGCCCAGCTGACTGATCTGTGCCTCTGTACTATTGAGCGCTGCCCTGAGCTGTTCTAACTTAGGGCTGAAGCTTATCGTCCAAGTCTCTTTACAAGTCACAGTCACTACTTTCAGAGAACTGGTTTTAAATTTAAGAGCTGTATTTGCAAATCTTGAGATTGACAGCCGAAGCCCTGTCAAATGTTGTCACTAGACACAGATCCCAGAAACAGGCATCAATCACCCTGACTTGGGTTATCTCCTCCATTCCTACACTTTGAAATGCATGCTCCTCATGTCCTCTTTTCGTACATTTTCTGCACATGGTCCCAATGGCTGGGTAGGTCTCATTTATATTGTACCTCCCTTGTCATCCCCAGCCCCCGCACCCCCATTCCCCTAGCATTCTGTATACATTGTTGCCAGGGAACTCTTCAAAGGACTCTCTCTCTCTCTCTCTTCACTATAGTAGTTGGAGGGTTTCTTTGTACCACACATATCCACCTTCCTGCTGAGTGAAGTACATTTTCACTAGCTCACACTGCCATCCTAGTTGTGCCACCTGTTCCAGCAGTAGCTCAGAAACCATAATTTTTTTCTAAAAGTTCTTCATTAAAATCCCACCATCTAGATGATTTCTTCTGAGTTCTTGTTTGATGCTTAAGTCACAGGGCTCTGCTGGCTCATCAGAGGTTCCATGTTTTCTCTGGGCTTTGTCACCATTTGGTGACACAGTGTCTGTTTGTTCTTTAAATACTTGAGTATTTTGTGCCAAAATGGAATGTAATACACCCTGTCATATTTATTTTTCTCTCATTCCTCAGCAAAGGAATTCATGAATATGTTCAGCTTCATTCCTCCACTGCATGAATGAATAAGCTGACCCTCACTCCTGTGCTCTGCGTTTAAGCTTGAATGAGGCTTGCAATCCAGTGAGGTCTTCCAGTCAGGTCATTCAGCCTTACCACACTGAAAAGCTTGCGGAAGGTTGAACATCAGCATTTTCTTTTTCTCCTATTCCTGCGAGTTCATAATGACTTCACTTCAGCCACCGTGTCCTGTGGTCACAGTTTAAAAACAAAATCAGTTCCTTGCTTTTAACACTGAACAAAAAGCTTTGTTTTCCTTAGTCTAATAATGTTCTGCTGTGAAGCAGAGAGCGAGAGTGTTAATGTCTACCTAGAACCTTCCCTGGCACCATGCTCTCCGACTTCTGGCTACAGAAAACAATGGACATCCTCACACCTGACCTGATGTCCTTTCCACTGATGTTGATCAAAAGACTCCCATTGACTTCAGTGGCAGCAAGAGCAGACCCAGGCTCTGCCCTTCTTCCCTGAAATAATGGCAACTGCTGTTCCTGTTCGCTCATGCTTCTTCCATGATTGATCCCTTTGTCTTAGGTGCTTTTGTACATACCTCCCACTACATATGGAACAACCTCTCAATTCGCTATGCCAAGCGCTTTCACTTCCTCCTTCATAAAATCCCACCTGTTTTGTAAAGCATGCCAGATGCAATGATCATATCATATCCCACCGGTAGCTCTCCATATTGTATTTATGCCTTTAGACTGCAAGCTCCTTAAGGCAAGGAATCTGATCGTAGATGGATATGAATGTGTTAGGCAGGTGTGCAGTGCTCTAGGCATGCAGCGTGCCTTGACAATTAATAGAATGTGTCCACAAAAATCAAAATTCCTGCCTGAAGGAGCTTATAATCTACAAGTGTGTGTTTATAATGGGTAATAATAAAATAGGGCTCATTCCGCCAGGATTATCTGCACAGATGGTCCCCTACAAACATTTACCCCCTGTCCTGAGTAGGTATGGATAGCCATATCTCTGTGGTATTATGTCTCCACGGGGTCAGGTATCCATAGCTGCAGAGGGGAGCAGGGAAGGGGGACCCGGACATGCATCAGTTGCCCTTAATGTCGCAGAAAAGGCAGTGAACAGTTAAATCGCTGCATTTAAGTTTTCCACATCCCCCTCTGTGCTGGGGAAACTCATTTGAGGACACAGGGGTGAGGTAAGGACAGGGGGAGTTGGGACCCAAGCTGCCAGGGAGCGAGGCACCACTGAAGAAAGAGAGGGGGAACTGTCCAGGCTCTTTTGGAAGGGCAAAGTACAAAAAGATACTTGTAATAGCTACGTACCCCGCCTACTATCTTTGCAATGAAAATGCTTATTGCACTACTGCCAGTGGATCTCAGTGCTGTGTGGTGAGCAGGCCTCCTATCCAGGATGCTTCTATTATGGCTGCATGGAGGATACTGAACTCGTGCTCGACCCAGAAATTTCCCAGAACTGAAGAACACAATTCGAGTGAACATCTGAGTTGCAGTGCACACCAGTTCACAGGCACAGCACCATTTCCTCGCTTCTATCCCTGCAGCACCTTTCCAAATTAGATCTCCGCTCTCTAACTTGATGACGGGTCAAAGGAGATGCAGTAAAACATGGTTACAGGACACCTTCCATTTCAGAGCTGATCCACCGCAAGGCACTGTGCTGCTAACAAATCCCTGCTTACGGCAGATAATGGTGGGCATTTCCAGTTATCCCCAGGTGGTTAATATACGCAGGCAGTTTGTAACCCACATCTTCAAGACCACAGCAGCTGCTCCACTGAGCCAGCTCATGATATTGATATAGATGACGGACATTCTTCCTAGCCCAGAACTCTACACATGCTGTATGAAGAAAGATTACACTAAAAATAATGCCCTTTTTTTCCTCCTAATTCTAAGGCTGCCAATAAAATCAAGCTCTGTCAAAGTTGTCTCCAGCTTTGCTGTTCTCTGAGGTGTCACCTCACCTTCATCTGGCAGGTCAGACAAGATACTCTCTCTTGAGTCAACCCAAATGATGCTACTGTTCTGGGTCGACAGATGTGGAATGAGTGTAATAGTGCTAGCACCCATAGTGAGGAAACATGTTGTCTCCGCATTACAGTCAGTGCTTTGCCTGTTCCAGAGCCTGTGATCTGGTTCAGCTCTAGTATAGAGAGGGGCACACTGCATCATTCTAAGCAGCTGGATAACCCACACACCTCCTAGGTGTGCTCTTCTGTCCCCTCTCGTGGCTCCGAGACCACTTAGAGATTAATAGGTCTGCTACAGCCTTAACTAAGAGGCATGTGGCTTTTAGCTCATGTGGTAGAGGCTCATGTATTTAGCTCCTGAAGATCCCAGATTCAATCCTGCCCACCAATGACCGGGGTCTGTCCGTGTTACAGCTGCTCCTTGGTTTAATTTTTTGGTAGACCTCAAATGCCTAGACAGGGATCAGAATTTTCACATAACTCAGTGGCTGGATTTCCAGAGGTGCTGCACACCCACAACTGCCATTAATTGTAGGAACTCCAGTTTAAAAATTTTGGCAATTACCTTTCTAAATGCTTTAAAAAATGCTAACATCTCAAAAAGGTCTCAATTCTGATTGTTTAAGGCCAGATCCAAAGCCCTTTGAAATCAGTGGAAGTCTTTCAACTGACTTCAGTGGGCTTTGAGTTGCTCTAATTTTCTTATTCATTTTTCTCTTCTTTAATAGTTCTCCTCCCGCCTTAGCGTTTGCTTTTCTTTCTCCTTTTCTATGTTTCTCTTCAGTTTATCCTCTGTGTTCCCTTCCTCTCGGTTACTTCATCTTTAACAATCCTCCTTTTACTCCTTCCTTTGTTCTTATCTTGAGCCACAGATTTTAAGGCCAAAAGCGACTATTAGAACATCTTGTCTGACCTCCTGTATAACACAGGCCAGAACATTTCACCCACTTACCCCTGCATTGAGCCCAATAACGTATCTCTGGCTAAAGCATGTCTACAGAAAGCCATCCAGTCTCATATTCTTCAACTCATCACTCCCCTTAGTAGTTTGTTCCAATGGTAAATCACCCTCATTGGTTTGGGTTTTCTTTTGTTTTTTAACTTCCTTATTGTAAGTTGAAGCCGTCTGGCTTCAGCTTCCAGCCATGGCTTTCATGATCGTCCCTCCTGCCCCCTCATTCTTGTGCTCTCTTTATTTCTCATGTAGAACAACCTCACTTAAGACTACCACCATGTGGCAGGGTGGAGCACCTTTCTGAGGGACACTCTGGAGTTTATGGCCAAACTACTTTGGATGCATTGTGACTGGTGCTATATATAAACAGAAAAAGGAGGCTGGGCAAGAAAGAAGGGTCCAGAAGACATGATGGCTGTTGGGGATGTGGGGGCAGATCTGACTTTGACCATAGAGACTTTGTCTTCTGTTTGGTAACTCTGAGGCAAGGCTCTGACGTAAAAGCCTCATTAAGCAGCTTCATCTCTGACTGAGGGAAAGAGAGAAAGTCTGCCTGCCTCCTAGACAGCTAGGCACTCTGCCAGCCAAGGTCAGTTTGGAGGCCTTCCTAAAAAGGAAATGTAAAGAGTGGGGGTTTGTTAGTTTACATACCTGCATTTCAGGGAAATAAGGACACCCATATGGAAAGCACTGGACAGAATCTCATTTTTAAGGAAGAGTTCCCCATCATTCTGTTATGGGTACGTATGCGCTGCAGTGCCAGGGTGTGATTGACAGCTAGCACAGACATGCACAAGCTGACTTTGATCTAGCTAGCTCAGGTACAGTAGAACCACAGCAGCACCTGGCTTCAGCAGAGGCGGTACAAACCAACCCAGAACCCTGGGCAATTACTTGGGTGACTAAGCACAGCTTCACTGCTACCAGTAACTGAGTGAACTTGATTAAAGCTAGCTAGGGTATGTCTGCGTGAGAAGGGGTCCCGCTGCATGATTGCAATGTAGGTATGCCCTATGCTCTGCCAGAAGCTGGGACTTCGTGGCAGGGGATGGATCACTCCAGGGCCTGGTCTATGCCACACAGCTAGGTCAATATAAGACAGCTTCCACCAACCTAAATTATGTCAGTCTGAACACTACAGTCTTGTCCCATTGATGTAAGTGCTCTACTACATTGACATCATAACTCCACCTCCACAAGAGGTGTAGGGTTTACGTTGGTGTAGTTAGGGTGACAAAGTGTCTGTGTAGACACTGTTACTTACATCAGCTGTTGGCTGTCTTGGCTGGAGCCCTGAAATTGACAAGCCAACTAGGCAGCTAGAACCCAGCTGTGCTGGCCCAGCCCCTGTTCCCAGCTGGGGGCGGGAAGGTGAGAAGCCAGGGGACCCGCTGGGCTTCTGGGAGGGTGGAGCTGCACAGAGCTGAGAGCCCTGGCTCTCAGTCCCCACACTTCCCCTCTTCCGGTCCCTTCTGACCTTAAAGTCTATGAGTCTATGACTTGGTGGAAAGGCTTCTGGTGATGATGTGCACCACTGATAAAGGAGGGTAGTGTGGACATCAGCCATTGCAGTAATTACTGTGGGGGTTTTAAGTCGACCTAACATAGGTCAACTTAAGTTTGTATTGTAGACATGCCCTCAGTTATTGACCTATTCTGTTCATTCCCTCTGATGCATCTGGCACTGACCCCATCAGACAGGATGCTAGGCTAGATCATAGGCACCAACTTCTCCTGGCACTGGTGGGTGCTCGACCCCCCACCCCCCGGTCTGCCCTAACTCCACCTTTGCCCCACCCACTCCTGCCCCTGCCCTACTGCCATTCCAATCCCTTCCTCAAAGTCCCCGCCCCAACTCTGTCCCCTCCCTGCCACTATTGGACCCCTTCCCCAAATCCCTGCCCCGGCCCCGCCTCCTCCACTGAGCGTGCCATGTTCCCGCTCCTCCCACTCCCTCCCACAGCTGGTTATGCTGCAAAACAGCTGTTTCGTGGCAGCAAGCGCTGGGAGGAGAAACAAGGATGCAGCACTCTCAGGGGAGGGGGAGGAGGAGGAGGAGGCAGAGGTGAGCTGGGGCAGGGAGCTGCCGGCGGGGTGCAGAGCACCCACCAATTTTTCCCTGTGGGTGCTCCAGCCCCAGAGCACCCATGGAGTCAGCTCTTATGAGCTAGGTGAACTATTGATCTGACCTAGTATTGCCAGTTTTATGTTTTGATACAAAATCAAAGAGTGTACAAAAAACATACACTTGTATGGGAGCATCTGTATCCTTTGCGTGAACAGTGCTGACAGATAGAACAAGCTATGCCCAATACCGAAGTGCTGGAGGACACTAAGAACAAAAGTAAGGCACTTCCATTAAAGTAGAGGAGGGATGCTAATCCTACACTCTGTTTAAATTGCCACTAACTAGTGCTAACTAGTCTTGAGAGGAACAGATTAATTGTAGCTCATTAATTCCCACTCTGTTTACTCAAGTGACATGAGGAGGAATAAAGATAGTGGCCCAGGTATTTAGCTGGTTGTGATGTTCTGTACCTCATGGGAACATCCTACACCCCCATGTTCATCCTTATAAAATGATTGTGTGGTATCCAATGCAAAGTTTGTCATGTCAGGTGTCTTCAGAAGACTCATGATGCATTGAGCATTGTTGTTATAGTAAAGTTATAGTAATTGTTGGTACAGTAATGTTATAGGTTGTAATTTCATATGTATAGTTATGAGGCTGAAAATGTGTCCTCATGGCTTAAAACAAGCCCAGGCAAAACTCTCCAGGAGCAGAGGGGTAGTTCACACCTCATCAGGGCATGTATAGGACAAACACAGCCCAGCCTCATAGGAACAAAGATGTTGGCCTAGGAAGCAACAAAGAATCTGGTGGACTCTCGAGTGAGTCACTCCCCTTCCTTTGGTCAGTTTGGGACTGTGATGAAGCAATGTCAACCTGACCCTGGGGGGCAAAGCCAACGGGGAAGACAGAACATGCTAAAGGAGAGAGACATTTCCCATATTCTTCCTCTTTCTTCCATCTCCATCTACAGAAACCACCACCAAGTGACTGAAACACTGATCAAAGGGGAGGGCCTGGCTGAAGGGCAACCAGCCAGCCTGTGGTGAGAAGCATCTCAGTTTCTAAGGGCATTGAAAGCGTTAAGATCAGCTTAGAATGTGTTTTGGTTTTATTTCATTTGACCAACTCCGACTTGTTGTGATTTGACTTGTAATCACTTAAAATCTATCTTTGTAGTTAATAAATGTGTTTGTTTATTCTACCTGAAGCAGTGTGTTTGGTATGAAGTGTATCAGAGACTCCCATTGGGAGAAAAAGCCTGGTCAATATAAATTTCTTTGTTAAATTGACAAACTCATATAAGCTTGCAGCATCCAGTGGGCATAACTGGACACTGCAAGACAGAGGTTCCTAGGGTTGTGTCCGGGACCGGAGATATTGGCTAGTGTCATTTAGTTGCACAATCCAAGGAGCAGCTTACATGCTAGAGGCTGGGCGTGAACAGCCCAGGAGTGGGGGTTCTCACAGCAGAGCAGAGTAAGGCTGGCTCCCAGAGTCAAGGATTGGAGTGGCCTAGCAGGTCACTGGTCCAGATAACACTAGGGGACGTCACACTGGTGTAAAGCCACATTATGCTGTTTTCTTCCATGAAGCTATATTATGAATTTGCACTAGCTGAGGATTTGATTAAATCTGCCTCTCTCCCTTCTTCAGCCTGTACCTCATCCGTATATTTTTATTTCATAAAATTTGTGCAGCTAGGACTAGAAAAAGTACTGAGAAAGCGACATCTGAATATTCCACATTTATTCTCCCCCAATGAGTTCCAGATCACATTTGTTCAGTTTTATAACTCAGCTATACATTTGTTTGCTTGCTTTGTAGAAATCTTTCATACGCATGTCTCGCAAAGCACTTCAGATCATAGCAAATTACAGTCTGTAAATGCAAATACAAGTAATTTGTGGAGAAAGATTACAATATATCCTGAAGGTATCATCTGGAGTCATATCTGCTTAGTTTACTGACAAAAGAGAAGATATTCCTGACTGCCAGCAATGTATCTCACCCTCCTATTGAAAATTAAGCTCCATTCCTTCCACTTTGAACATCATTAGCAACAATAAAGATTCTGAAGTTAGAATTTAACAGGCAATTTTGCTGATGATGCATGAGGCAGAATTCACTTCATTTTTCCTTAGCTATATTGGCTTTGTAGTGCTAACTGCAGGGAAAGCGGGGAGAACAGGGAAAAGTGGGGGTAGAAGCAGTCAGAAAAATAAACAGCTATGACATAGAAGACCAAAGAAAAAATAGAAGCACAGACTCTTCCGTGGTGTAACTTTTCTAGGCCAGATCTTCCACAGGCATATAACGGCAGCGGAGACACGAGAGTTCTGCTGATTTATGCCAACTGAAAATCTGCCCCATTAGGCTTAATAGAATTAATGTGGGGGTGAATTTGGCCAACTGCCAATAGCAAGCAGCTATCTTTAGAACTGTCTTGTGTGTCCCCCTCCTGCTCCTATTTTTCTTTTCGGGTGTAAGAAAGACGTGGGGGAGAGAAGGAAAAAACACCTTACAAAATAGCTCCCAGCAGTTGGCAATAAAATCCGGTGGATTGAAGACAGCTGTGAGGCTGGCTATATTGGTCTGAACATATTGCCTTATTGTCTGTCAGTGGTGGGAGGGTTAGCAGGAGATTAATGGACAAACCATTGATTACAAGTCTATGGCTACCTTCTGGGATTCCTTTCAAACATAATCTCAGACGCTGGCTTCTCTTCTGACAGTCCAGCTGGGCTGCTTTTTTTCTACCTGTCAGTGATGTGGACATCACACAGAGGATAACATTTGAACAACCCGGCTCAGAATAGCTTTGATGTCTATGCTCAGAGTTCAGTCTCTGACTTCAGAGTAAATGATCGTGGTGTGACTCTGATGCATGCTGGACTTTCGCATATTGCTTGACACTCATTTGCATGATTTTCTGCATGAGGATGGGAACATGCAAAATATGTCAGGATACCAATATCTTGTTTAATGCTGAGTATACAGGCTAAGAGAAAAGGACTATCAGAGGCTAGGTAGTAACTGGAGAGATTGTGGAGTAGGTAGCAGTGGGGGTGAGGGAGGGTTTCTATGCAAACACAACACCAGCTGCAAGAGAAGTGGACTGTAAAATCCTCTTAACATAAATTTCCTATAACTGAATGGAGTGAAAAGAATCTTCATATAGTGGAAGTCACTGAAAATAAATAATTTTTCAAGGACTCAATACATTTGCAATGCAGAAGCATCATAATGCCTGGAAGCTCTCAGGAAGGAATACCTGTGAAAAGAAGCTGATTCCTGCTTTCAAATCCATGCTAATAACTTACTTTAGAGAACTGTTCAGGGAGCGGTGGCAACCCTTCAACTCTGTCCTGAAAAACACCCAGACATTATCAAAATCAGATTGACCCTAAATATGTGCTAGCAAAGTAATCCTATTAATAAAATATATTTCTTATGTCGACAAATTGGGATGTTAAAAGTTTCTGGTTTATGACTGTCATAACATTTCTTCTAAGATCTGGACCTTAGCGTCCAAAATATGGGTGTTAGCATTAAAACCTCCAAGCTTTTTTACCAGCTTGGACCTGGTATCGCTGGCACCAGCTAGGAATTATACAGTGCCTAGCTCACTGTGGTCTCCCCAAAACCTTCCCTGGGGGACCCCAAGACTCAGATGCCTTGAGTCTCACAACAAAGGGAAATAACCCCCTCCCCTTGTTTCCTTGTTACTTCCTCCCAGGCTCCCCTCCCTGGAGGACCCTAGGAGATTCCCTGCTTCCAGTCCTGGAAACACAAGTACCGAGAGAGCTAATCTCTCTTCCCCCTCACCCAGAGGGTATGCAAAGTCAGGCTTAGTAAATCTAACACAAAGAGATTTTCCCCCTGACTTCTTCCTCCCACCAATTCCCTAGTGAGCTGCAGACTCAATTCCCTGGAGTCCTCACTAAAGAAAAACTCCGGCAGGTCTTAAAAAGAAAGCTTTATATAAAAAGAATGAAAAAGGACATAAAATATAGTCTCCGTATTAAGGTGACAATATACAGGGTCAATTGCTTAAAGGAAAAAAATGAATAAACAGCCTTATCCAAAAAGAATACAATTTAACACATTCCAGCAACTACACACATGTAAATATAAAAGAAAACAATATAAACCCATTGTCTTACTATCCTTGTACTTACAACTTGGAAACAGAAGATTAGAAAGCCTGGAGATAGAAAAATCACTCTCAGAGCCGAGAGGGTCACCGAACCAAGACAAAGAACAAAGAACTCACACCCAAAACTTCCCTCCACCCAGATTAGAAAAAGTCTTGTTTCCTGATTGGTCCTCTGGTCAGGTGTTTGGTTCCCTGTGTTAACCCTTTACAGGTAAAAGAACATTAACCCTTGTTGTCACCCCGTACCACCATCAAACCAATGGCCTGGTGGAAAGGTTTAATGGAACTTTGGAGGCCATGATACGTAAATTCGTCAACAAACACTCCAATAATTGGGACCCAGTGTTGCAGCAGTTGCTGTTTGCCTACAGGGCTGTACCACATCCCAGTTTAAGGTTTTCACCATTTCAACTTGTGTATGGCCACGAGGTTAAGCAGCCATTACAGTTGGTGAAGCTGCAGTAGGAGGGGTTTACGCCTTCTCCAGAAACTAACATTCTGGACTTTGTAAGCAACCTACAAAGCACCCTCCGACACTTTTTAGCCCTTGCTAAAGAGAACCTAAAGAATGCTCAGGAAGAGCAAAAGGCCTGGTATGACAAATATACCAGAGAGCGTTCCTTCAAGGTAGGAGACCAGGTTATGGTCTTGAAGGTGCAACAGGCCCATAAGATGGAAGCATTATGGGAAGGGCGTTCACGGTCCAAGATCACCTGGGAACTGTGAACTACCTCATAGCATTTCCCAATTCCTCACTAAAGCCCAGAGTGTACCATATTAATTCTCTCAAGCCTTTCTATTCCAGAGACTTACAGGTTTGTCAGTTTACAGGCCAAGGAGATGATGCTGAGTGGCCTGAAGGTGTCTACTACGAAGGGAAAAAAGACGGTGACGTGGAACAGGTGAACCTCTCAACCACCCTGGAACGTCTGCAGCAGCGACAAATCAAGGAGCTGTGCACTAGCTTCTCCCCATTGTTCTCAGCCACCCCAGGACAGACTGAACGGGCATACCACTCCATTGACACAGGTAGTGCTCACCCAATTAGAACCCCACCCTACTGGGTGTCTCCTCATACCCAATCTGCTATAGAACGGGAGATCCAGAACATGCTACAGATGGGTATAATCCGCTCATCTACCAGGGCATGGGCATCTCCAGTGGTTCTGGTACCCAAACCAGATGGGGAAATACGCTTTTGCGTGGACTACCGTAAGCTAAATGCGGTAACTGGTCCGGACAACTATCCAATGCCACGCACCGATGAGCTATTGGAGAAGTTGGGACGTGCCCAGTTCATCTCTACAATAGACTTAACCAAGGGGTACTGGCAAGTACCGCTAGACGAACCTGCCAAGGAAAGGTCAGCATTCGTCACCCATGCGGGGATGTATGAATTTAATGTCCTTCCTTTCGGCCTTCGAAATGCACCCGCCACCTTCCAGAGGCTGGTAGATGGTCTACTAGCAGGACTGGGCGAATATGCAGTTGCCTACGTCGATGATGTGGACATTTTTTCAGACTCCTGGCCCGAACACCTACTACACCTGGAAAGGGCTTTGAGCGCATCAGGCAGGCCGGACTAACTGTTAAGGCCAAAAAGCCTCAAATAGGCCAAAACAGAGTGACTTACCTGGGACACCAGGTGGGTCGAAGAACCATCAACCCCCTACAGGCCAAGGTGGATGCTATCCAAAAGTGGCCTATCCCGAAGTCAAAGAAACAGGTCCAATCCTTCTTAGGCTTGGCCGGGTATTACAGGCGATTTGTACCACACTATAGCCAAATCGCTGCCCCACTGACCGACCTGACCAAAAAGACCCAGCCAAATGCAGTTAACTGGACTGATGAGTGTCAAAAGGCCTTTA
Organism: Gopherus flavomarginatus; assembly: GCF_025201925.1. Lineage (NCBI taxonomy): Eukaryota > Metazoa > Chordata > Testudines > Testudinidae > Gopherus > Gopherus flavomarginatus. The sequence goes on from NC_066619.1 coordinate 119,971,038, forward strand.
CCCAACTTAAGGCGACGCTCATGTCTGACCCTGTGCTCTGGGCCCCGGACTTTGACAAGCCATTCCTAGTAACCACGGATGCATCTGAGCGTGGTATAGGAGCAGTTCTCATGCAGGAAGCAACAGATCACAACTTCCATCCTGTCGTGTTTCTCAACAAGAAACTGTCTGAGAGGGAAAGTCACTGGTCAGTCAGTGAAAAGGAATGCTACACCATTGTGTACGCCCTGGAAAAGCTACGCCCATATGTTTGGGGACGGCGGTTCCAGCTACAAACTGACCATGCTGCGCTAAAGTGGCTTCATACTGCCAAGGGGAACAACAAGAAACTTCTTCGTTGCAGTTTAGCTCTCCAAGATTTTGATTTTCAAATTCAGCACATCTCAGGAGCTTCTAACAACGTAGCTGATGCACTCTCTCGTCAGAGTTTCCCAAAATACACCGGTTAAAATATTGTCCTTCATATGTAAAAGTCTTGTAGTTATATACTTAGTGGTATATGTAAAGGTGCATGTGTTGTATTAATCTGTTTATTTTAAAGTTCTAGGAGGAAATCGCCACCAGTGAGGTTCCCCACTGTCTGCAATTTGGGGGGCATGTCATAAACAGATAGCTAAGGGTTAATGTTCTTTTACCTGTAAAGGGTTAACACAGGGAACCAAACACCTGACCAGAGGACCAATCAGGAAACAAGACTTTTTCAAATCTGGGTGGAGGGAAGTTTTGGGCGTGAGTTCTTTGTTCTTTGTCTTGGTTCGGTGACCCTCTCGGCTCTGAGAGTGATTTTTCTATCTCCAGCCTTTCTAATCTTCTGTTTCCAAGTTGTAAGTACAAGGATAGTAAGACAATAGGTTTATATTGTTTTCTTTTATATTTACATGTGTGTAGTTGCTGGAGTGTGTTAAATTGTATTCTTTTTGGGTAAGGCTGTTTATTCATTTTTTTTTCCTTTAAGCAATTGACCCTGTATATTGTCACCTTAATACAGAGACTATATTTTATGTCCTTTTTCATTCTTTTTATATAAAGCTTTCTTTTTAAGACCTGTTGGAGTTTTTCTTTAGTGAGGACTCCAGGGAATTGAGTCTGCAGCTCACCAGGGAATTGGTGGGAGGAAGAAGTCAGGGGAAAAATCTCTTTGTGTTAGATTTACTAAGCCTGATTTGCATACCCTCTGGGTGAGGGGGAAGAGAGATTAGCTCTCTCGGTACTTGTGTTTCCAGGACTTGAAACAGGGAGGGTAGAATCCCTTTGTTTAGATTCACGGAGCTTGCTTCTGTATATCTCTCCAGGAACTCAGGGAGGGAACAACTGGAGGGGAGGAGGGGGAAGGGAAATGGTTTATTCCCCTTTGTTGTGAGACTCAAGGAATCTGAGTCTTGGGGTCCCCCAGGGAAGGTTTTGGGGAGACCACAGTGAGCTAGGCACTGTATAATTCCTGGCTGGTGGCAGCAATTACCAGGTCCAAGCTGGTAATTAAGCTTGGAGGTTTTCATGCTAACACCCATATTTTGGACGCTAAGGTCCAGATCTGGGAAGAAATGTTATGACAATGACAAACATGTTCCATTTGCCTACAGCTTATATACAAAATATACCTGCCCATCTGTGTTAGAAGAGAGGAATGGGAAGGAAGGATGGAATTAAATTATGCTCCTATTCTCAGCTCATTTTCTTTGTTAAAGCCTCTAAGTTACTTAGTTTCCATGCTTCATATTACTATCAGGTAAATCTATTTCCAGGTTTACGGTGGAGCTGTATTTTGCCATGTTTTCCCTACTGGCAAGGGCACCTTCTTTTATCATAAGTGAAACAATACCTCCACCTAGTGGTCTAATTTAATGTTGCACTTCTCTGCAGAAAAGCTCCCAGAGCCCACTTCAGAAGTACGGGTTTCTTGTTAATGTTTATTGAGCTGTTTTGGATAGATTTACTTTCCATAATTAAACTAGCCACCTATACAGGAAAGATCTTAAGATTTATGCCAACAGAAGCCAACACAGACCTAAAGAAAGGAAGAATAAATCCATGAAATTTCAGATGGATGGGCTCTTTACTTCTGATTCCCACTTGAGTATTCTGCAGGCACACATAGCTACCGCTGCTGTAAGTGAAGGTCTGTCAGGATTTCAATAATAAAACATGAATTATTTGGACAGGGTCAGGTTTCAAGGTCTCAAGCAGCTTAATCTGCTTTGGGCAAAACTTGTCATATAAGGGCTGGTCTATACTACAAAGTTAGGTTGGCCAAACTACATCTCCCAAGGCTGTGAAAAATGTCACGCCCTGTGCTAATATAATTAAGATGACCTAAGCCCCAGTGTAGACATCACTATCCTGGCAGAATAATTCTTCCACTGACCCAGCTACTGTCTTTTAGAGACATGGATTTACTGCAGCACTGGAATAATCCCACCCATCACTGCAGGAAGTGTCCACATTGCAGTATGTAGATATACCCAAAACCACTAAGCTGGATGGAAAAGCTTATTTGAAATAAGAACTGTGGCTTTGGTCCTAAACATGGATTGCATGGCCCAAGGCTACCCCGAGGGATGAGAATATCCAGAGGTTCCCTACAGCACACATAGAATTTTGAATAAGTGTGGGTATGGCTGACTAGGTATAAAATCTGTAAAGTGCTGCACATTTGCAGTCTTTGCTTCTGTTTCCTTCAGTTACCTATTATGGCTTTTGTTCCACCTCCAAAATCCAGTGAGTCCTCTGGTTACAAGTCCATTGAGAAATCTTAGGTTTGTTGATTCCAAAGCCAGAAGGAATCATTGTGATCATCTAGTTTGACCTCCTGTGTAACACAAGCCATAGATCTTCCCCAAAATAATTCCTAGGGTCTCTGGAGGTAACCTAGAATTGGGGATCCAATTTAGTCTGAAACAAAGGTAATTGTGAGTGAAGGAAACTGGACAGAAACACTGACCAAGTCCATGGAATCCAGGTATTTTGAAAAACAAACGTTTTGGAATCACCAAATTATTCAAATTGGATTTTAAAAGCTATGGAACCTAGATCGATGCTGCTTTTCATAATATCTTGAATAAGCATCAAGGTCTAATTTTCTTTTAAAGTGTCCAGTGATTTTGGATGCCCAAGGGGCCTTTTTTTTCAGACAGCAGGTGTTCAGCACTTACAAAGGAGAATTTTACTCCCACATACATGAGCAGAGGACTCTGAGGGGAGGGAGCCCTTCCACTACCAGACAGCAGAGCCATGATAGGTGGCAGCAGAGAGGGTCTCCTCATTGTGATCAGTGGGCTCCAGAGTTAACACTTTATTGGAATGAATGAGGCAGTTCACACCTCTCAGAGAAATTGTTTCAGGCTGGCCACAGACTCAGGCAGACATTGTCAAGAACGAGGGCCTGCAGCTCAGCCTTAGACTAGCTTGCTCGGTCTGCAGGCAGACTCATGAACAGAGATGAGTTACAGCAGAACCCCATGATGGCTGAAGAGAACCAGCAGGCGGGGAGTTAAGCCCAACAGAAACACCAAGAAGTTGCTGGCTGCTCTGCAGCTGCAACTGCTCCTGTGCCGACCTTGTACCCAGCCTTGCTCCACCCCTGCTCCCTCACCCAGCTTCTAACTCCAGCTCTGACCCTCGGCTTCAACTCCTGGCCTTGGCTCTAACTACTGGGCCAAACTCTGGTTCTACCCCATAGGTCAGACTGACCAAGTCCCAGCTGCTGACCACCATCACTGAAATGATTACATTCATCTTACTCTTCCAAGGTTCCCTCTGTAAGCATAAGGGCTGCAAACATCCTTTGTTTTAAAACCGAGATTCTAAAGTCGATCCCATTAGTTCAGGAGCTGTAAGTGGCCTTAGGCAAAGGACAATAGTATTTAATCTAGCCTTACTTGGTCCCTGGAAATTGGCAGGGGTTCAGAGCCAGATGAGGGCTTTGCTGTGTGCCTAGGGTGGGGACTCTTACTCTCATTCTCTGTTCTCCAGCAAAGCTAGAGTCTTGTGCAGACTAAGAGCAGGGCATGACCCTGGAAGTAGAACGGATACATACAGTAATGGCTGTCTTGTAGCATGCAAATCTTTAGCTTGCCATTTTCCATAGGCTGAAATTGTTTCAGCATATGCGATAGTTACTGCTGGTACATTCTACAGCTTACCATCATAGAAGGCTCGTGCGTTATTTCAAAAAGTAATTTACAAATCTGTGTTGAGGGGAGTGATACAGTCGCACTGGAACATGAACCGATGTCTTCTGGGCGCTGCTGTTTTTATTTCATTACAGTTCTCTTTGCATTTACATGTGTGACACTGCAAGTTTCCTCCCACTGCACAGGCGAATGTGCTACAGTCCTGCTCCGGAGAAGGGGATAGTTCATTCTCTACACTCATTTGGTCTTTAGCCTGAGACTCCTGTTAATGCCAAATTAATGCTATTCAGGAAAGGTTTGTCTGTTTTGTGAATGTCCATCTGCTAGGGATAAACTGAGATCACCAGCTCAATTCACACGGGTCGCAGAGTCACACAGGTCACACAAAGTGAATGCAGGGCAGATGCTGTCATATCAGAGCAGTCCCATTTCTCACCCGCGTTGCTGAGATGTAAATAAGCACACAAGGGACCAGGCAATAAGCCTAGGAGTATAACCGCGACACGCTACAGCTGCAGCATAAAGCCATCAATATAAATCAATAGACGTAAAGGCTGCCACAGGGACACAGAGCAAACGACTGAGAAGAAAAAGCGGCACAGGTGACTTGGGCTACCTCACTCCTGGCAAATGGAATATTAAGCTAAATGCGGTAACTGGTCCGGACAACTATCCAATGCCACGCACCGATGAGCTATTGCAGAAGTTGGGACGTGCTCAGTTCATCTCTACAATAGACTTAACCAAGGGGTACTGGCAAGTACCGCTAGATGAACCTGCCAAGGAGAGGTCAGCATTCGTCACCCATGCGGGGGTGTATGAATTTAATGTCCTTCCTTTCGGCCTTCGAAATGCACCCGCCACCTTCCAGAGGCTGGTAGATGGTCTACTAGCAGGACTGGGAGATTATGCAGTTGCCTACCTCGATGATGTGGCCATTTATTCAGACTCCTGGCCCGAACACCTACTACACCAGGAAAAGGTCTTTGAGTGCATCAGGCAGGCCGGACTAACTGTTAAGGCCAAAAAGTATCAAATAGGCCAAAACAGAGTGACTTACCTGGGGCACCAGGTGGGTCGAAGAACCATAAACCCCCTACAGGCCAAGGTGATTGCTATCCAAAAGTGGCCTGTCCCAAGGTCAAAGAAACAGGTCCAATCCTTCTTAGGCTTGGCCAGGTACTACAGGCGATTTGTACCACACTACAGCCAAATTGCTGCCCCACTGACCGACCTGACCAAAAAGACCCAGTCAAATGCAGTTAACTGGACTGATGAGTGTCAAAAGGCCTTTACCCAACTTAAGGCGACACTCATGTCTGACCCTGTGCTCAGGGCCCCGGACTTTGACAAGCCATTCCTAGTAACCACGGATGCATCTGAGCGTGGTATAGGAGCAGTTCTCATGCAGGAAGCAACGGATCACAACTTCCATCCTGTCGTGTTTCTCAACAAGAAACTGTCTGAGAGGGAAAGTCACTGGTCAGTCAGTGAAAAGGAATGCTATGCCATTGTGTACGCCCTGGAAAAGCTACGCCCATATGTTTGGGGATGGCGGTTCCAGCTACAAACTGACCATGCTGCACTAAAGTGGCTTCATACTGCCAAGGGAAACAACAAGAAACTTCTTCGTTGGAGTTTAGCTCTCCAAGATTTTGATTTTCAAATTCAGCACATCTCAGGAGCTTCTAACAAAGTAGCGGATGCACTCTCCCGTGAGAGTTTCCCAGAATCCAGTAGTTAAAAAGTGTTCTTAAAATGTAGAAGTCTGTTAGTTATATACTTAGTGGTATATGTAACAGTGCATGTGTTGTATTAATCTGTTTAGTTTAAAGTTCTAGGAGGAAATCGCCACCAGTGAGCTTCCCCACTGTCTGCAATTTGGGGGGCGTGTCATAAACAGATAGCTAAGGGTTAATGTCTCTTTCACCTGAAAAGAAGTAACCTGAAACACCTGACCAGAGGACCAATCAGGAAACAAGACTTTTTCAAATCTGGGTGGAGGGAAGTTTGTGTGTGAGTCCTTTGTTCTGGTCTTGTATCTGTCCCACTCGGCTATGGGAAGGATTTTTCTATTTCCTGCTTTCTAATCTTCTGTTTCCCAGTTGTAAGTACAAAAAGATAGGTTTGTTTTTTTGTAGTTACATGTGTGTAGTTGCTGGAATGTTTTGAATTGTATTCTTTTTGAATAAGGCTGTTTATTTATATTTCTTTTAAGCAATTGACCCTGTATTTGTCACCTTAATACAGAGAGACCATTTTTATGTCTTTTTTTTCTTTTTATATAAAGCTTTCTTTTTAAGACCTGTTGGAGTTTTTCTTTAGTGGGGAACTCTAGGGAATCGAGTCTGTGCTCACCAGGGAATTAGTGGGAGGAAGAAATCGGGGGAAATCTGTGTGTGTTAGATTTACTAGCCTGACTTTGCATACCCTCTGGGTGAAGAGGGAAGTACTTCTGTTTCCAGGACTGGAAATAGAGAGGGTGGAATCCCTCTGTTTAGATTCACGGAGCTCGCTTCTGTGTATCTCTCCAGGAACACCTGGAGGGGGGAAGGGAAATGGTTTATTTCCCTTTGTTGTGAGACTCAAGGGATTTGGGTCTTGGGGTCCCCAGGGAAGGTTTTTGGGGGGACCAGAGTGCCCCAAAACACTCTAATTTTTTGGGTGGTGGCAGCTTTACCAGGTCCAAGCTGGTAACTAAGCTTGGAGGTTTTCATGCTAACCCCCATATTTTGGACGCTAAGATCCAAATCTGGGACTAGGTTATGACAACATGGAATATCTACTTTATACTAGACAATAAAATATTGCCATGGCTTGGCTCAAAAGCAGTTCTCTAAGCCCCCTCGAGCACGCCTGTAATGAATTCTTTAAAGCAGTCATTCAAAGGCTATTTGCCAGCATCGCAAGAATCAAAGCCGTTGGACAGATTTCTGCCCATCACTTTGCAGACAGCAGAGTGATCCTAGCCATCAGAATGTACCTTATAAAGATGCTTATTTCTAACATCCTAGACAGTCCCATTGGGGCAGATCCCCAGGTCAGGTTGTATCACAATGCTAAAGGGTTTCGAATCTGCCTTAAAGGGGAAGCTAAGGAGTCTCCTGTCATAAGGGAATCACTTGGTGTTATATAGCCAACTTCATGCTACCCATTCCTCTCTCACGCTCCCATGTAGGGATGTTCTGGCATTGGGGGGAGGGGTGGAAGGGAGAGTGGCTGAAACACACTGTGCTGGACTGACCCTGGGCCAGTGGAATGGCACCTAAGGAGAGCACTCCAGCTGGCATAGGATCTAATCTGTGCCAGGCCCCAGGATCACCAGATGCAGGAAACTGGCTGGGAGCCAGTCACGTTTACATCTTCCCCTTTCTTGGCTGCATGCCTGTGACTTTGGCACAGCTGATGATTGAGCCGATTAACTTAAATGTTCTCTATGGGCTGAATTCTGATGCCCTTATTCAAGCTTAGTAATGCCTTACTCCTGAAGTAATGCCATTAGGACTAATCAAGGAGTAAGGTACTACTCACTGTACGCATGGCAGAATCTAGCTCTATGTATTTCTTTACATCAACCCAACTACAGGACAGCATAAGTATCTGGGATTAGCTATTAGGAAAAAATATCCTTATTAAAGTGCAAAACTTCTGTTTTTAAGGGTCCTCTAGTTTTCAGTTTAACCTCTTCTGCATGGTCCAGCTGTTGTTCTATAGGATACTTTTTAAAATGACTCTGTCTATTCACTAAAACAAAACAAAATAACTTTCTTTTAGGTTATAAAAAGTTCTGTGGACTCTCCCCTTACACACTTCTGCTCTCTCACCTGTTTATTCAAAGCCCTTTCAAACACAAATCACTGAAGGTTTGAGAAGTTCAGATTACCAGCAAATATTTGAATGCACCACTGAGACTGTTCCTTAACAAGTTTTCTAAAGATCAAAGAACGACTGCTCAGTTTTTAAGGCTTGGCAGCTTATTCGTAATTCAATGATGAAAAAACTTAATCATCTTCAATGGGTTAATATTACATTTGGGTTGTGAGTTTAGATTCCTTGGGTGGGATTTTCTAAAGGGCTCACCATAAGCTTTGCTTTGCTTCCATGAAAGTCAGTGGTAAAACTCTCATTAAAGTGAAAGGGGGCAACATTAGGCCAAAGCTGAGCACTTTTGAAATTCACATCCCTAAAATGCTCAGGTTGAGCCCTGCCTTTTTCCAGGCAGTATATAAAAATTGGCGTGCAATGAGGCATGGCTGTTAGGGAGTTCTGACTTCACTGAGTCTGCATGTTGTACGTGTCCAAGTGTTCTGTTGCAGTCTAGCAGTTAGATCTGCCTGGGGGGATGTATTTGCTTTTGTGTTTTTCCTATATACAAGGGGGCTGAACTGGCAACTGGAACTGTGACATTTCCAGATTTTGAGTTCTTTGGTATCTGGAAATGTCAACATTGGGTTGCTCGCTCAGCCCCCTGGTATATATCTATCACAGCGCATTAATCACATGATCAGACAGAATTTTTTCCGAAAGACACTTCCTCATTCAGTGTGCAGGTTTGAAGGTGAATGAGGGATGGTTGTTAGGAAACCAAAGCCGGCGTTTATAATGGAATTACCACCTTGACCCATGGAGAGCAATGTTACTGGGACTAACCACAAGGTATGGGACTATTCTGCATGGGTAAGGGTGATAGAATCAGTCCTTGTGTTGGAAGCTGTGAAAGAGACTGTACGGATTAAAAAAAAAAATGAACTGCCACCTCATTCTCTGTGCACCTTCCAGTCTGTGTGGCCAATGAGGTGAGGTCTTGTGGATACTGTACTGTGTGATCGTTAGAGCAACATCGCCCTCACAATGCACCATTTTCTCCCCTGTGGTGAGGGGAGAGGGTATGTCATAGGAGACCCTGACCACAGTGCATCATGGGTGATGTAGTTCAGCCAGACAGCCCATCCTACATAGGAGAATGGAGGCATAAGGTTCCTGAACTACATCTGCTGTGGGACATTGCAATGCCATTTTGGATCAAGATATTTACGTTTCTGCATGAAATGTTTCAGTTTTCCCATGTCTAGGGTTTTGCTTTGTTTTGTTTTGTTTGGGGGTGGAGGGGAAGTATGTGTGGGGTTTTTTGGAAATGTCAAAATTTTCTGCAAAAAGCAGACTCTGTGAAAAAATGAATTTAGTTGAAAATCTAGTTTTCCACGGATATACAAATTTGATGGAAAAATTTTGACCTAACATTCGAGGTAATTAAAGACTGTATCATAGTGCACACTTGCAAGGAGCAGAGTTAAGGTTGTGCTGGTGGTGGTATTGTCAGTACTTCGCTTTGCAACCTTAATGTTCTTTGTGTATAGGCATATAAAATGCAGAATTCTTTCCATGTGGAATGATTTTCATTGTTTTCCATAATATGCCAGCTGTTCTGTAAAGCTGCCAATTAAAAATACTTGTTTGGTTTTGGGGTAGGTGTAAAATGACTGATTTCCATCTGGGAACGTATTGTTCTGTCACTCTCACACTTCGGGGAAATTAGTAGGATTTACTTCTAGATAAAAAAATTGCTCATATAAATATGATGAGAGTAGGAGGGAAAAAGAGAGAGTGAGATTGAGAACTCCTGGTTCTTGAAGTGCCTTTGCATTTGCCAATTCCTACCCTGTCCTTTTGTAAATTTTGGAGTTGTGTGAAAAATGGGTAATTTGCCATCAAGGCTTAAATAGGCACATAAATTCACACAGACAGATGGGTTAAAGCTACCTTTAGCTGGTAGCCCTCCAAGTGAATCATTTTCTTTTGCTGTTTCAGTAACCTTTATTAGATGTTAGAGTAGGATCTTAACCACTGCATTCAAATGAAATAGTTACATTCAGAATAACTCAAAAGGAATGTTTCTGGCAACACTGTGAGCCATTCCAGCCCCTTCTGAAGTCAGTGCAAGTCCCTCACATTTTCATTGCTTCCAAACTCAATGCAAGGAGTGAAGAAAGGGGTTCTTCAGACTGCCTTCTGGCTCCAAACTTAGGAAGAGCAGCAGTTCAGCTGCTGCAGCATTGGTAAGTACCCTCTTGCAAGAGGTTCCCCATGCCAGGGCACAAGGGATGTCACACTAGTGTATAAGACAGGAAGTGCAAGAGTCTATCAATAAACCAGTGAAACTTCCTAGACACGATCCTCAGCTGATGTAAATCACCAAAGCGTCATTGACATCTGTGGAGCTACACCCAAGAAAATCTGGTCATGTCTTTCTGTGCATCCTTAGTTGTCAACCAAAAGACCACTTAACATTTGATGATTATTCAGCAAGCTTTCCAATATTCCTGGCTGGTGATGTATTCAATGAATTTTCAGCAGATTCCACCAGTAGGCTTTTTTTCACATTTTGATAAAGTGATTCAACTTTGATTACTTTTATGCTGTTTTCTGTTAATCTTACTCACAATGCCCATCGTCCCTTTCAATACAACTAGATTTTTACCCCCAATTCTCTATTATTTCCAACTTAATTTTATTCTCAATACATTTCTCATGATGACTATTTTCAAGCTACTCATTTGCAATATAAAATGACTTGTTTTAAAGCAATCTTATTTAAACTGCTTTCAAACAGACCTTCGTTTTACCTAAATATGTCCACAATTATTTTTAAATCACCCTTGTGTCCACTATAATTGAATCAGTCATAATGTCATATAGCTTTTATGCAATAAGTCCCATAAGTGAAAAACTTAAACATCTATCACGGTTGCTTCTGGTCCCTACAACAATGATGTTTCATTTATCCATTGGATTTATATTTTGCTTTAATACTTTTCTACAGGTGAAGATTATTTTGAAATACAAGGACCGAGTCTCAGCTGGCATAAGTGGTCATAATTCCCTAGACTTCAGTGAAGCCATAACAATTTACATCAGCTGAGAATCTGTCCCAGAGACTTAACCGTGTCCAGAGAATTGGCAGGGCCAACTACCTTTCCTTTTCATACTCCAAATAAGCAAACGTAGGCACTTGCTTAACTTTAAGCACATGCTCAAGATACATAGTTGATGGGACTTGGGCACTTTACTGAATCAAGGCCTAACGATAGGGAGGTTTCAAGTGTGTATAATTAGATAAGATAGGTATAAAGTTTGTTTTTGCCCTCTTAATTTAGGGAGTAACTCTGATGTTCAAAAGATTGTTTCATAAGAAAGGGCACCAGGAATTTGGAAGCTGGTGTGTTTATTTCTCCCCTTGTACACATACAACCTCATCTACTTATGCTTAGATTGGAGAAATATTCTGATCTTTTAGCCCCAGATCCTCAGATGCATTTAGGTACCTAATTTCCATTGAAATCAATAGGAGTCAGGTGCTTAAATACCTGTGAGGATCAGTGCCTTATGGTGCTGATTTCCATCAAGAAAGAATAGAAGGGGAGAGTGTGTGTGATCTCAAATCCAGTAAGCTGTAAGCAAGCTGTGTACAGGCAAGTCTTATCTTACGCGGGGGTTCCATTCCGCGGATATCGCGTAAAGTGAAAACTGCGTATACTCAAAATTATATACCCAAGCCCTTTAAATCCATCCTGCAGCTCCGGCGGCAGGGACAGGACAGCATTTAAAGGGCTCCTCCGGGCTCCCCGCTGCAGCGGGGAGGCTGGTGAGCCCTTTAAATGCTGGCCCCGGCCCTACTACCGGAGCGGCAGGCGGGATTTACAGGGCTCCACCGGGCTCCCCGCAGCAGTGGGGAGCCCGGAGGAGCCCTTTAAATCCCGCCCGCAGCTTTGGCTGCCAGGCTGGGGCTGGCATTTAAAGGGCCCAGAGCTCCACAGTGGCTTGAGCCTCGGGCCTTTTAGTTCGCCCCAGGGACTAGCAGCTACATCTGCAGGTGGGAGCCCCCTGGATGATTTAAAGGCCCTGGGACTCCCAGCCACAGCTGGTGCCCCAGGACCTTTAAATCTTGAGGCCACACCTCTTCCACTTGAGGCCACACCTCCAACTCCGGCCATACAGCGTAAAGTTGAAATCACGCATGTTAAATGCGCATAAGTTGCGACAGACCTGTAAATACTATATATTAAATTGAGGCTACTATTCTGTCTTTTCTCTCTATATATAAGAAGGCTTCCCCTAGCCTTCCCTTTTATTTATTTATTTAAGTGGAGCAATTTGTGGGTTAAACCAGAATAAAATCAGAAATGTTTAACCAGAAGTGACAGAATTCAATAGAACAGGTTTGAGATTCACCAGATACAGATCTATCTAGTCCGACTTAATAGTATTGACTGATGTGTATAGGCTTTTGTGCTTGTAAAACTGATTGCAAGTGGGAGGACTCCAGAAAACCTGAGCCTACTTATTCCTCTGTAAAGTCAGCTGCTTTCCATCCACTCAAGTTAGTAACTCATTTGGGCAGAATATAATTCTTTTTTGTTTTGAAATGCTATTGTGGAAATTATATTGCAACAGTTTTCCAAAGGCACAGGTGTTGCAAGAGTCTTGTTTCAAAGTCTTACAAACTCCACTCTCCCAAACATGGGGTATATAATTTATCCATTCTTTTTGATGGAAAAAGGATAAAATTAATATTGCATAAATCAGTCTGACTCAATACACAACATTTCAAAGTCAAAAGTTTGCAGAGGTAGGTCCCGATCCTGCAAAGACTTGCTCATGTGCTTACCTTTAGTTAAAGGACCATTCAGCACGTAAAGTTAAGCATGCGAGTAAAGCACCAAGCCTATAAACACTTAAGCACATGCTTAACTTTACTTCTGTGAATAAAGTTAAGCACATGCATATCCGTTTGTGGGACTGGAACCTTACACTTTGCAGGATGAGAGCCTTAGCTCCTGGTACTGCACTGAGCTCTGCTCAGGGAGGCCTATTTGGAGCTCCTACCAGGATCAGGACTCAATTATTATTATAAAAATACAAAGTTAGAAAAAGTAAAGCTCAAGCGTATAAAAATGTGATATTTGTTAAAAGCAGTCTCTTCAGAAAAGGGATTAACTGATTAAATAGCGACCTTGAACAAACTACCATTGGGATCTTTCTAGTTCTCATCAGAGCTTCGAGATGTAGGTTTTTGAAGCATATGAGGATGAAGTAGCTTAGTCCTAACTGTGTCTTTGGAATGATCCTGTGGTTGCATAGACACGACTTGAGCTACACCCAGAGCATCTGGGGCAGGGATGGCCAACGTGCACCTGAGAAGGAGCCAGAATTTACCTATGTACTGTACATTGCCAAAAGCCACAGTAATACAGCAGCAGCCCCCCGTCAGTTCCTGCCTCCCTCGCCTGCCAGCAGCTCTGCTGATCAGCGCTTCCCCATCCTTCCCCATGCCTCCTGCAGGATGCAGGAGACTCTGGGAGGATGGGGAGCAGTGAGGGCATGGTAGGCTCAGGGAACGGGGCAGGAAGAAGCGGGGACCTTGGGGAAGGGGTGAAGTTAGGGGTGGAGCAGTGAGCACCCCTGCCCTGGCACATTGGAATGTTGGCGCCTGTAGCTCCAGCCCCAGAGTCGGTGCCTATACAAGGAGCTGCATATTAACTTCTGAAGAGCCGCAGGTTGTGTCCACCCCTGGTCTGAGGGATAAAACTCATGACTTTCTGCTTCCAAATTCATGGCTTTACAGCTGAAGAGAAGCTCAGTTAGAATTTTTTTTCTTTTTAAATAGTAGGGTATGTAAACCAAAGTCTGGAGGGCAACGCAGCTGCAAACACTTAAGCAGATTTAATTCCGTTCAGCAAATTGAGATGCAGGATGGCCTTGTGCTTAGAGCACAGAACTGAGACTCACAAGATTTGGGTTCAAAATCTGTCTCTAGTGTAGACATCTTGTGTGACCTTATGCAAATTATTTAGTGAAGTCTCAGTTCCCCATCTATAAAATGGAGGTAAAATGACTTCCTTGCTCCTGGCCTTTATCTGTCTTATCTATTTATACTATAAGCTGTCTGGGCCAGGGCCTGTCAAACGTGCGCAGCACCTAGCAAATGGGGCACTTAGCTCAGCTGGGGAGCCTATCGGCACTGTATATTAACAGTACTGATCCAGCAGAAGGCAGTTGTGCACATGTACAGGTTAGCGTGTATTACATGTTGTTTACACACCAACAGTTCAAACAGCTAGTGCTTTTCTAATGTGTCTCTTTTGATAAATACCATCCACCGTATTTTAATCCAAATTAAGTCCCTTTTGCACCACCCCAGCAATGCAAAGGAGACTGAAACTGACTTCAGAGGGCAGATGGGAATTCCCATCATTACATGAGTTGTCCCATTGATCTCAGTAGGAACAGGCGAACTTCCCTTTGCAGATTTTAGATCTGTCCTGCTTCCTGAAACATGGAGGTTATAAGCCACTCAGAGATTGGAGGTAAGGACCGTCTCCTTCCTTACTTAGACAATTCTGTCAGAGCAGTTAAGTGCAAGACAGGATGGTCTTGCAGTTAAAGCACAGGCCTGACTGCCAGGATGCCTGGTATCTCTTCCTGGCTCTGCCACAGACTCATTACTTTGTCTTGTGCCCCTTGCTTTACCTCCCTGTGCCACAGTTCCCAGTTTGTAAAACAAGAACTGTCATTCCTATTTCACAGGAGTTTGTAAGACTAAAAGCTATTCATGTTTCTAAAGGGCTTTGACATCTATGGATGCAGAGTGCTATAGACATACAAAATGTTATATTAAAAAGCAGAATGGGGCCCTGATCCATGACTGGGGCTCTTAGGTGCTACCACAAGACAAATAAATAGTAAAATGCCCTTTCTCCTGCACTGAGCCGTCACCGCCTGTTGCACTATACCAATTTGACCACCAGAGGGCAGAATTCAAATTTTTTTTCCATATCATGGCTGTGTATAAATATACCCATCATGATGTAAATGACTCCTGACTTTGCTTTTATTTATTTTTAAAAGCAAGTCATTTAAACAGATTAAGTGAGGCCCATGATTGCACAAAATAAGAAAAACAAAAGCGAATGCTTAAATCAGAGAGAAATGACAGGCTCTTTCCCCAAACTCTGCCACCCCCAATGTTTTCTTTTAAGGGATGTACAACCAGTTTAATAAAAGATCTTTCAGTCAGAAAAGCAGCACACATCAAATATTATCATAACTTTTTCCCACTTTTATATTTCTGAGTTTCTGTCCGATGCTCTTTGCTTTAAGACTTGTGTAGCAGTTGCCTGGCAACGTTTCCAAACAGCATGCAACACATGGCAGGACGCAGATGAGTAACACTAAGGTTTAAACATGTGTTCACTTGTGAGCTGCCAATTAAACTTCTGATCCAAAAGTTCTCTCATATCGAGGACAGTGATTTAGTGCATGATCTTGCATACAACTACTTGGCTGGGTAAGGACAAGTCACATGACTAAGTGCTTGCAGGATTGAACCTTTAATCACAGAAATTACTCTGCAAAATCACAAGTCACTGGATATGGGGAGGATAGGGAGTGGGTAGACACAGGTGACACAATCCAATAGGCTTTCAGGACATCAGGTGATGAGTGGCCTGACTGGGCATTCTCTAGTGCACTTGAGTGCAGAGCAGGGGCTTTGTCAATAGCACTTGCTAGTGAATTACCAAACACTGAGGAGAGCAGGAAGGCTTGACATGAGGTTTCTCGTTGGATTTTATCTTCTGTGAAGTGTTATTTAAAAATAAAAACATCAGAAAACAGGAAATTACAGGCTCTGGGGCTCCCATAATGGCAAGGAGAGAGGCACTCTATGCTTTTTGTATCTGTTCTGGCTAGCAGGACTATGGCCTATGGCCCTGACTCAGCACAACATGTTACTTGCTTCAGCACTTCCCAGGTGAATGGCTGGTGGTCCCCGTAACCTAACCCTAAATTCAATGCGACCCTTACTTCCAAACACTGGGTGATTCTTGTGCTGATGAACGGTTGCTGAGGGATTAGCAGCGTTGCCAAATCACAGCTTGTACCTACCTGCACAACAGGGAGTGAGCTACCTTAGTACAAACTTGACCCTGCTACAGTGAATGAGGGGTGAGGGGCTGCCACTGACTTCTGTTTGACCTCAGGAAAATCACTTCACCTCTCTCTGCTTCTGTCTCCTCTTTAATCCTAACAGTGCTTACCTTCTTTTGAAAAGTGCTTTGAGACCTACAGAGGAAGCCTTATGTATGAGTTAAGGATTAATATTTATTGGGTCTAGAATTGTATAGGTTTATTGATTTATATGGGATTTGTATTCTGGCAGGACTGAAGGAGTGGGGGACGCCATGTTTTCTAGAAAAAGGGGTGTTCCAAAGTTATTTATTTCACAGCACTGTTGATCTTAATGTTAACTAAATAATCACTGTGTGATGCACATTTTGGAATGATTATCTTACTATGAGGTTATGGATGTTTTATTACTGGAAAAATCAACAAAATACATGAATAATTAAAATGCTCTTGATGATTTATGAAGCACCTGGGATTTTGAGAAACGTTCTAAAGTGTCTGGGGAATTCTCCGGCTTCTTCTATCACCAGCACTGGAGCCATTTTACAGTGTTTATTAAGGCATTACCTCTTACCCCTCATCTACAGAACAGAAACAGGGCTAGATCCGGAAAAGCTTAATCATGTGAATGGTGCTTATTCACATGAATGAAATCAACAGGTCTGTTTCTTTGCATGAGGGTTTGCAAAACCAGACCCATAAATTGTAACTCTGTGCTAACTGGAAACAGGCTGCAGTCATGTGCTTAAAGCAGGCCTGCACAACTCATAAAGCAGCGAGGGCCACATTACTCCAAAGAAAACAGCTGAGGGCCAAAACTTCCTGGCCCCGCAGAAACACCCCGCCCCAGGGCCGCCCAGGCCTGCGGAAACAAACCCTCCTTCCCCAGCGCCGCGCCGCCCCACCAAAACAGCTGTGGGCCAAAAAGGAAGGTTGAGGGTGGGGAGGTGATACTTTATTTTAAATCAACCAGGGGCTCCCAGCTGAAGAGGTGGCTGGGAGCCCTCAGGGTCAAATTAAAGGGCCCAGGGCTCCGGTGGCTGGGGGAACCCGGCAGGGCCGGCTGTAGGTTTTTTGCTGCCCCAAGCAAAAAAAAATTTGGCTGTCCCCCTATCCCAGCCCTGGCCTCCCCCCTGTACCTCCCTGCTGCCCCAGTTCTGGGCTCTCCCCGCACCCACCCACATGCACCCCCTGCTGCCCCAGCGCTGGCCTTCCCCCTTTCTTCCCCACCAGTGCCTCCCCCCCACCCCACTGCTGCCCCAGCCCTGGGCTCCCCCCCACACCTCCTGCGGCCCCTGGGTCACTGGTAACTCACTCCCAGGGCAGGAATTTTGGATGTGCACAAAACACAGACAGGATTGGTTCCCATATGGTTACAGAGCTGCAGTAAAGTGGAACAATTTTCAGCTTGTGTGATTGGAGGATATCTGGATGCATATTATAAGACTGTCCTCCATAAATGAGGAAAAGTTGAGGTGCCTTTATTATTCTTTTGTTCTACTCTTTCTTCTGATGGGGAATTTGCCAATGCAATATCACGGTCTTCCTTTTAAACAAACAAACAAACAAACAAACAAACAAAAGGCAATGGCTGTAGAAAATAGCAATTCCAGTCCTAATAAGCATTTCTTGCTCAATTTTATCCTACTTTTTCTACAGCAAGTTACAGTGGATCAGTGTATTTGATTTGGGAGAAATGAAGTAACAGCTGCCCAAACTGAGCTTGAGCACTCCTGAATTTTGAGGGGTTCAAAACTGGAAGGCAGGTGCTGGGAGAGGGTGGGGGTGGCTGTAAGCTCCGCAGGGGAGCATGGCAGCAACGTGTCTGGAGCTGCACGGAGCCAGACACGCTGGTCTGGGTGGCATGGTAAGGGGGCTGGGGTTGGAGAAGGGGTAGGAGGTTCCGAGGGGCAGTTAAGGGACAGGGAGCAGGGGGGGTTGGATGGGGCGGAGGTTCAGGAGGGGCAGTCAGGGGACAGGCAGCAGTTGGATCGGCATGGGAGTCCCAGGGGTTTATCAGGGGACAGGTAGGGGGTGGGGACCTGGGGGGAAGTTGGGGAAGGTCTCAGGAGGGGGCAGTTGGGGACAAGGAGAAGGGAGGCTTAGATAGGGGCTGGGGTCCCAAGGGGCAGTTAGGGGCAGGGGTCTCGGAAGGGGGCAATCGAGGGACAAGGAGCAGCAGCATTTAGATAGGAGGTGGGGTCCTGGGGGGCAGTTAGGGGCAGGGGTCCCGGGAGATGGGTATAAGGGGACAAGCACCAGCGGTGCTTAGATACGGGGTGGGGGTCCTGGGATGCATTTGGGGCAGAGGTCCGGGGAGGGAGCAATCAGCGGCTGCGGCCGGGATTCAAAGGGCTCTGGGGTGCCCAAAGCCACGGGCAGCCCTGAGCCCTTTAAATCCCAGCCACAGCTGGGAATCTCTGCGGGCAGCCCAGAGCCCTCTGACTCCCGGCCGCAGCTGGGATTTAAAGAGCTCAGGGCTCCCCTCCGCTGCCAGCAGCCCAAAGCCCTTTGATTCCCAGCTGCGTTTGAGATTTAAAGAGCTCTGGGCTCCCCCCGGCTGCTGGCAGCCCAGAGCCCTTTGACTCCCAGCCGTGGCTGGGATTTAAAGGGCTCTGGGCTCCCCGCAGAGCACTGTGTGCGGGGGATTTAGAATCCCCCCTGCAGGCTGCACAGTGAGGCTCCGCGGGCCGCATGTTGTGCAGGCCTAGCTTAAAGCTTGTCTGTACGTTGCATAAGTTTGTAAAAATAGAACCACAACTTGGTCTCAAATAGATTGCAATCTATTTATCTATAAAAACAAAATATACCCTTGCTGTGTGTAAAATTCCTCATGAACTAACCACACACAGAACACAAGGATATTATCCTGTCAGCCTGATTCTGCCAACACTTCCATACGTGAGCAAATCTATTCTTGTGTGTAGTTTTATCAAGTTCAGTGGGACTCCGCTCAAACAGATAGCTAAGGGTTAATGTCTCTTTCACCTGAAGCACCTGACCAGAGGACCAATCAGGAAACCGGATTTTTTCAACTTTGGGTGGAGGGAATTGTGTGTCTGAGGTCTTTTGTCTGTCTGCCTGCTTTCTCTGAGCTTTGGAGAAGTAGTTCTACTTTCTAATCTTCTGTTTCTAAGTGTAAGGACAAAGAGATCAGATAGTAAGTTATATGGTTTCTTTTCTTTGGTATTTGCATGAATATAAGTGCTGGAGTGCTTTGATTTGTATTCTTTTTGAATAAGGCTGTTTATTCAATATTCTTTTAAGCAATTGACCCTGTGTTGTATCATCTTAATACAGAGAGAACATTTGTATGTATTTTTCTTTCTTTTTATATAAAGCTTTCTTTTAAGACCTGTTGAAGTTTTTTCTTTACTTCAGGGAAATTGAGTCTGTACTCACCAGGGAATTGGTGGGAGGAAGGAATCGGGGAGATCTGTGTGTTGGATTGCTAGCCTGATTTTGCATTCCCTCTGGGGGAATAGGAAAGTACTTTTTGTTTCCAGGATTGGGAACAGAGAGGGAGATTCACTCTGTTTGGATTCACAGAGCTTGTGTCTGTGTATCTCTCCAGGAGCACCTGGAGGGGGGAAGGGAAAAAGGATTATTTCCCTTTGTTGTGAGACTCAAGGGATTTGGGTCTTGGGGTCCCCAAGGAAGGTTTTTCAGGGGGACCAGAGTGCCCCAAAACACTCTAATTTTTTGGGTGGTGGCAGCAGGTACCAGGTCCAAGCTGGTAACTAAGCTTGGAGGTTTTTCATGCTAACCCCCATATTTTGGACGCTAAGGTCCAAATCTGGGACTAAGGTTATGATACTCCACTCATACGTAATGTCACTCACAAGCGTGAGAGTCTGGAAAATCAGGCCCCAACCTACATTACACAGTCTGAAGGGGGTAAAACACCAGTGGTATCATAGCACTGTTCAAATAAAGAAGTGATTTTAGCAAACATAGGAACTGGCTGTACCTCCTCAAGCAAAGCTTCCATGGAAGTCAGTGGGAGATTTGTGTGAGTAACGACTACAGAATTTGATCCACAAGTTTAAGACAGAAAGGAAAGTTAATGTAGAGGTGAGTTATTTATAAAAATGGAGAATAAGGCCCTGATCCTTTAGCTGATTATGTGCTAGAACCCCAATGCATCCACAGGACAGGACACATAGGGGCCAAATGGCAAACAACCCACTTATAAAGTCAGAAAACTCAAGGTTACGGTTCCCAGAGCAACCTTAAGTTAGTCTCACTCATAGCACATTGTGTGATCAGGTGGCTGTACTCTAGAAAGTGACTCTATGGTAATGGCATCATGACATTAAATTTGACCAGCCTGTAGGTAACAAGATGTGTTTTCCAAGAGCCAGCCTTGCAAACTCACCCTGGGCTCTGAGTTAACCTGGGGGGAGAGGGGCTACCTATCTTTCTCATGTGTGGTCACTCAACAGAAAGGCTCTGAGGCCAAATTAGGCCTTCCGTGACCCATTTGCAAGGCCCCTCTTCAAATCAGCAATACCTGCTGTCCAAGCACTAGTGCCTTCAAATCCTATTGGCTGAGCTGGTAGGTGGCAGCTAAGTAGGGGTGAAAGTAACTTACAGGACTTACTGGTACTGCTGGAGTCCTGAGGGGGCAGGGCCTCAACCAGAAGAGGTGGGGCCTCTCAAGATCTAAAGGATCTGGGGCACTGGCTGTGGTTAGGAGCCTCAGGGCCTTTTAATCAATCCAGGGCTTCTAGCTGTAGAGGTGGCTGGGAGCCCCCTGGGCTCAGCGGCAAATTAAAGGGGTTGGGGCTCCAGCTGCTGCAGGAGCTCCGGGCCTTTTGAATCCCCGCCCGCGTCTGGCAGCTGGGCTTGGGTGTGGATTTAAAGGGCCAAGTGCTCCTGCCGCTGCAGGGAGCCCCAAGCCTTACCAGGCTGGGGCCGGGATTTAAAGGACCCCAGGCTCCTGCAGCAGTGGGGAGCTCAGAGCCCTTTAAATCCTGGCCCCAGCCCAGCTGCAGGAGCTGCAGGGGGATTTAAAGGGCTCTGGGCTCCCCACAGCTGCAGAAGCCTGGCCCCAAGCTGTGGGTGAGATTTAAAGGGCTCTGGGCTCCCTGTTTATATCCCTGCTGTGGAAGCTGGTGCAGTCCAGCACAGCGTGTTGGCTCTTGCTTCTACTGGACCAGCTTACTTTCACCTCTGAAGCAAAGTCATTTTCCTTTGTAAACCGAGTCTGGGTGTGGAACTCCCCATTTGTTTAGTGCAGACGTGCAGAGTGAATTGCTTTGGTTTAGTTGCCTGCATCTCTGGGCTTGTCCGCACTGAGGAATCCTCAGGGCAGTTGTATGGCCTGTGTTACACAGGTCACGAGGGAGACCAGTGAAGTGTTTTGTAACTGCTGGGTGTGATGGGGGGAGAGGTTATGAGGCACTGAAATTTTGTATTATAGTAAAGCAAGATGTCTCTGCCGCAATCCCCAGGTCCTTAGCTAGGGTGCCCAGACAGCAAACATAAAAAAAATCGAGATGGGGCTGGGGGGTAATAGGAACCTATAAAGGAAAAACCCCACAAATCAGGACTGTCCCTATAAAATCGGGACATCTGGTCACCCTATGACCTTCCCCGTTTTAACTCTCTCAGCCTCTCCACACGCACCAACCAACCATCATCTGGCTGCTGGTTGTCACGCGATCGCGTTTATCTTTGCAGAGTCCATGTCAGGAAGGGAGGGGCTAGTGCTGCACTTTGGAGGGCGGGGGGGCCCGACACAGGCTGCACGGATGATCTGGCCTTGCAATCGTCAGCCTCTGCCCTCGTACGCTGGGCGGGCACGTTTGGGGGGCGGCCCCGTCCCCCCGCTCCTGCTCAGGAGCTCGCCACGGGCGGGGGCGCAGTCAGCCAGCGCCGGGGCCTGGGAAGGGAGGGGGCCGGGGGCTGGCAAGGGGACGCAGCTGACTCTGGTTCCCACACCCCCGCCGGAGCAGCAGGGGAGGAGCCCGGCCGCCCCAGGCGGGCGGAGCAGCCTGTCCCGCAGCGAGCGAAGGAGGCAGCGGCGGCGCCTCTCCGCCCTGTCTGTGCTGCCCGCTGCGCGGGGGAGTCCGGACGCGCCCGCCCGCCCGGCCGGGGCTCGCCGCGGGGAAGGTAGGAGCCGCTCGTCGGGGGTCTCCCTCCAGCTGACCCGCGCGGGCTCTGCCCCTCTCCGGCAGGGGCTGGCTCCCCGCTCCCTTTAATCTGCAGCTCTGCGGGGAGACGGGGTCGGACCTGCAGCCTGGGGCACGGGGGGTTGCCTCGTGCTTGCGCCGCAGGGCCGGGGATGGGAGAAGGGCTGGTGAAAATGAACAGGCCTCGCCTCTCCCGGCGATGCAGGGGGTGTCGCTGGCTGGACACTCATTGCAAACTTGTATCCTTCCTCCTCCCGTACTGGGTCCCCCCCAACACTACCCTGTTTGCCAGCCCGAGCAGCCTTTCCTTTGCTTTTATAGCCGGGGGCATGCAGCCTGGGCATGCCGAGCTCTTCCGTATTACTCCCCGACCCCCCTTGTGTCAGTTTCAGTCTCCTGAATTTTCTTGTCATGTCCCCTTGAGAAGGGGGGGGAAGGCTGGTCACGTGAGCTCTGTTCCCAGCTCGGGCCGTGATCTATGTTTTTAAGTCACATTGGTGCCCTAGAGGGGTGTCAAGGTCCCTGGCCTTTTCTTCCTTGTCGTCTCCTTCCCCCAGGAAACTCCGGATGATACTTTAAATCCATAAAATAGGAATGGCTGGGATTTTAATTTAACTGGCTGTAATCACACAGGCCCCAATTCTCCTCTGTCATGCTGGTGTAAATCCAAAGTAACTCTGTTGACTTCTTCAGTGTTTCGGTGATGACTGCATAGTTCTTTCCTCCTGTTCCAAGTGAAACAGATCTCCAAGTAGCAGGACTTCTAGTTATTAATGTGTGATCCTGCCACCTTTTCAGTGTACAACTCAAATGTAAAATATTGTAACTTTAAGAATATTGAGAATTTAACTCTGGGTTCTAGATGTTTAGTATATTATTAAATATTAAAAACTGCTATACATAGATTTGAAAATCTCTCTATTTTAATTTAAGGCAAATTATATCTTACCCATACAATATATCTACACAAAGACCTAATCTTGCACGCTGATCCGAGCACGCAGAGCTCTGCCTTCATATGGAGTCTCTGTGTTCTTAGCACAGCTCCACACAGATGGACCCTTCTTAGGGTGACCAGATGTCCTGATTTTATAGGGACAGTCCTGATTTGGGGGGCTTTTTCTTATATAGGCACTTATTACCCCCCACCCCCATCCTGATTTTTCACACTTGCTATCTGGTCACCCTAACCCTTCTGCTTATATGTGGCCCCACTGAAGTCAGTGAGGCTATGCAGGGGCCTGCTCACATGGATCAGCTTGCAGAATCATGGCCAAAGACTGTGTCTGTTTGCTGTAGCAGAAAGAGCTCTTCTGCTATCCCTGATGGTGACATGCAAGCAAACAAAACCCCTGTGGTGAGTTCAAGGTTCCATGCAGGGGATGGGGAAAGAGATGATTAATGCTTAATAAAATCAGGGGAAGGAAAGTGTGCCAAGTACTGGTTTAAATACAACTTTTAATCCTTTATTGTTCATTATAAGCGATTCAGCCTTGTCTCTTATCACTCTGTGCTTGTAATAAGATAGCGTGAGAGGTTCCAAATGAGATCAAGGCTTTATTGTGTTAGGTGCTGTATGTTCACATAGCACGAATATGTCTGTCTGATGAAAAGCTTACAGTCTAAATAGCCAAGACAAAGGGTGAGAGGGAAACTGAGGCATAGAGAAGCAACCCAGCTGTCGGTGGCACAGGCTCAATTCTTGGCTCTGTCTCCTGAGTCCCAGCCCAGTGCCTTATCCAGTGACTGGATCGTGCTGTTTTTACACTAGGAACATTATTGCCCATGTTTAGAGTAACTACTTCTAGCAGGTTTCATGAAATGGTGGTAAAGCTGTATAATCCTTGGCACTGGTGCAGCTGCAACAAATGTTATTCCTCTCGGGGAGGTGGAGTACCAGGAGCGCTCCAGCCACGGAGTCAGAGCTCTCTATGTGCCTTGCCAGTATGGACGGGAAGTGAGGTAGAGCACTTATTGCGCTATAACGCGCAAGTGTAGCCAAAGCCTAAGAATATTTACCCCAGAAATGCAGAGATGTTTAATGTTACTTGCTTGAGACTTCTTTCCCTGTAACAAAAGAGGTAGTTACAGAATGTCTTTATTTTTAACAAGAACACTTGCTGCATAAGCAAAGTTACAGTGTTTCTTTAACTTTTATGCCTTGATCACATTTAGTTTTTTGATTTCATTAGTTCCTGTAAAACCAGATTCTGTTCTAAGGGCTTTCTTTGAAAAGACCACAGATGGTATGTGTGTCTTGCATCTCTGAATTATCAATCAAAACAAAAGCCAAGCCACAGAAGCCTCTTGGGCCATCACTTGTATAGTATCAGTTTGTGTGTGCAGTGCAAGGAAGGATGGTGAGTGAATTAGTGTGGGGAAGTGTGCGCCTCTGAGAGGAGTGACTTGATGAAGTGGAAAGCAGATGTTCAGATTCCCAGAGATTGGTCCACCACGGGACTTTCAGTGTCATTTTGCTAGTTCTGATCATGTTGGATAACAAGTTGAGTGAACTTCATAATAACACGTAACACTTGACAACCGCTGTCAAGTGGGAGGCACACACCTGTCTTCATCAAAGACTGGATTCACCTGCCTTGAGCTTCCTTTAGCAGAAAATTAATACCATTGTCTGACAGCTCATCTAGGCTCCTGTGGCTGGAATTTTTTGAGACTACTTGGAGTTGATTGCTCACACTTTCAACTGCAGAATTTGCACAAGAAACCCACAGATGTGAACTGCGATGGGATGTGAGATAAAATAACCCCCCCTGCATATTTTAAGTGATAAGATGAGATGTACAAACTAAAACAATAAGAAATAGCCGCCTAGTTGCTTGCACAGTGCACTGAAAATGTAGTCCAGAGTTGCTATGTATTATATTTCTAACATTACATTGATCTTAAAGGGGCCATCCAAGGTTTTAGGTCAGACACGTTATCAATTAAAAAAGACAAATTCTTTCTGGAGCGAATGGTCTATATACATTCTGATCGGGCGCCTGAGGCCCAATTCTTCTTGTTGCAGTGCACTGTTCATTTAAAGTGCTAATATTGAAAGTGGATCCCTTAAGTTTTCACACATGTAGTGCTATCAAGTCCCTTTACACTTTACTGCATTTGATTGCAAGGGCAGGTGGTCCCAGCTGTGCCATTGCTTTATGCCAGCAAAATGTTTGTTCAGTTGCCAAATTGTCAGTGGCCTCTTCTTTGTCTCCTTCTCCATTATGTACATCCTTAAAACTGCTCTGTTCTTCCAGGCTTCTGTAATGCATTGCACTGAAACCGCTGTACTAAATGCACTCATTGACAGCAATACTACAATACTGTCTGTTTCTGATATAGTGGGTTTATGTGACCTCAAGAGAGCAAATGGTAACTGGAAAGAGCTTTTCTTTCTCTGAACAGAATCAGTGTCTTCACTACAATAGTGCCTTTGCTTATACACTCCTCTAGGTATACGGGAATGCAAATGTAGAAAATATATTGTAAAACAAGGCTTGTCCTGGTGCTCAGTGATATCACAGGCATTGAACTTTACCCAGCTATCTTTAGCTTTGATTCCATGTAGCGTATATTGCAGGGGCTGTAACTGTCCTGTTTTGCCTTGGATGATTAAAGTAGTTACACATAAATCTAAAATATTTGTCCACTGTGCATTGTTCTTTTTCCATGCCACACATGGACTCTTGAGTAAGTAAAATATTTATATGTTGATATATTTCATGATTGGCTAGAAACTGCTTCTGTCTTCCTTTGGCTAATCCATAGTTTGGACAAATCCATGGACGGCACAGTAAGACAAGAGGTATTCTCAAGGGAACAAAGGGAAGAGTTAGATGCTCAAAACATGCTAAAATTCCAGCTGGACAGGAAATCCCTTGCTCCAATATCTTTTGATTTCCAGGGTTAGCAGGGCTAGAGATGGTGCCTATGCCAGACCACCTGCGCTTGTATTGCTTTGAACTTTGGTGAAGATTGGTACCAGCTTCGCATATGTCCACTCAGGCCTGTATCTAATCAGAATGTGAGAGCATGGAAAAGAGATCACTTTTAGGGCTTTTCTGTAGATTTTAGTCTAACCTATTCCCCCATCCCTTCTGCCTTCCTTTTGGAAGGGGAGCTGTATGCATTAGACAAATTAAGGGTCAGGTCGTGCCCTTGAGTTGTACACGCTGGTTATTTATATCAATGGGATTTGTGCCCAATATTGTCCTGAGAGAGCTTTAATTTAGGAGTCTGGCATTCTGCTCCAGTGCCTTTTGGCAGCCCGCGACACAGATGAGTAAAGCTTTTGCGTGTGTGAGTATGTGTGCTGTAATGTTTTTTGACAATTTTAATAGTTAAAATAAGGGGTAATAGGCAGCTTGGGGAATTGGTAACATGATTCAAAACCTCCTGCCTTGAAGGGATAGTTTGAATCCATCATGGAGCGTAAGTGACGGAGAGGTTTTTTTACTCTCTGAAGTCTGTTCTGGTGGCTCATATGAGACAAGCTGCCAGTTATTTAGGTGTGTGGAGAGATGCTCAAAAAATGGCCCCAATCCAAATGTTTGAGGTAACCTTGAAGTCATTTAAAATGCAACAAAATACAAGACACCTCAGCAGAGAGAATGCTAGAAATATAGGGCTGGAAGGGATGCAGGGAAATCAAGTCCAGCCCTCTGTACTGAGGCAGGACCAAGTAAACCTAGACCCACCCTGCAACTTGTTTTTGAAAGCTTCTGGTGGGGACTCCAGGAACTCACTTGGAAGCCTATTACAGAGCTTGACTACCCTTAGTTACAAAGTTTTTCCTACCTAGCTAACCTAAGGCCTTGGCTACACTGGAGAGCAGCGCTGCAACTTACTCCCCGTCCACACTGGCAGGGCACATACAGAGCTGTGGGCTTGGCTACACTGGAGAGTTGCAGCGCTGGTGGTGGGTTTACAGCGCTGCAACTTAGTAACTGTCCACACCTGCAAGGCACATCCAGCACTGCAACTCCCTGGCTGCAGTGCTGGCTGTACACCTGGTCTGCTTGGGGTGTTAACGATTGGAGCCCTGGTGATGCAGCGCTGCTCGTCAAGTGTGGCCACCAAAAGCGCTGTTCTTGGCCTCCAGGGTATTAGGAGGTATCCCAGAATTCCTATCCACAACAAACCGGAAGAATGGCTGAACTCCGAGCTCCCTAGAATTACTTATCTAAAAAACAAACACAGCTGCTCTTTGCTCCAGCTAGCGAGGGGAGGCTGGGGAATTGCTTTGGAATGTTCACAGCTGTTTGCTTGAGGAGAGAGGGGAGTCCGTGTTGAGCAGCTGAAGGCTATTTAGGAGTGCATAATTTGCATTTAGTGAATAAGAGAGGGGTGGGGGAAGGGGTCAAAACTTTTAAAATGATTGAAGGTAGGTGCTGTGTATCTTCCAGTCCTTAGAACTTGCAAGGCAGGGAGCTGAGAACAGTGTCAGCTCCAAAAATCCACTCTCTCTGTCTCCCCCACGCTCCCTGTCACACTCCACCCCACCCCCCTCTTTTGAAAAGCACGTTGCAGCCACTTGAATGCTGGGATAGCTGCCCACAATGCACCACTCCCAACAGCGCTGCAAGTGCTGCAAATGTGGCCACACTGCAGCGCTTTCCCTACATAGCTGTACCAAGACAGCTGTAATTCCTAGTGCTGTACAACTGTAAGCAATAGCCATACCCTAAATCTCCCTGGCTACAGTGCTGGTTGTACTCCACATGGACGAGAGGAATAAAGAGAACAGTGCTGGTGCTGCAGTGCCAGTGTAAACAGTGATTAATCTTACTAGGCTGTAACTGACCTCTAGAATTTTCCCATAATGCTTTTAACTAAAGAACTCTGTTCTGTTGTGAACTGGGGGCTCCCGGAGCTGCTTATCTGAGGGTATGGCCACACTTGAAATGGCAGCGCTTTGAAGTGTGAGTGTGGTCGGAGCGCCAGCGCTGGGAGAGAGCTCTCCCAGCGCTGCACTTAAACCACATCCCTTACGGGTGTAGCTTGCAGCGCTGGGCTGCGGCACTGATTACACTGAGGCTTTACAGCGCTCTATCTTGCAGCCCTCAGGGAGGTGTTTTTTCACACCCCTGAGCACAAAAGTTGCAGCCCTGTAAAGTGCCAGTGTAGCCAAGCCCTGAAAAACAAACACAGCTACTGTTTGCCCGAGGGGAGGCAGGCAGGGAATGTCCACAGCTAGTGTTTGCTTGAGGAGAGAAACAGCATGGCAGGGGGGCAAAGGGAGTCTATCGGAGCAGCTGCTTATCTGGTTTGAAGGCTATTTGCATTTAAGAGTGAAAGAGAGGGGGGTAGGGGAAGTGGTTGGAATTTGCAAGGCAGGGAGCTGACACAGTGTCGGCTCCAAAAATCCACACACTCTCTCTCTCTCTCTCTCCCCCACGCTCCCTGTCACACTCCATCCCACCCCACTCTTTTGAAAAGCACGTTGCAGCCACTTGAACGCTGGGATAGCTGCCCATAATGCATCACTCCCAACACAGCTGCAAATGCTGCAAATGTGGCCACACTGCAGCGCTGGTAGCTGTCAGTGTGGCCACACTGCAGCGTTTTCCCTATACAGTTTTAGGAAGACAGCTTTAACTCCCAGCGCTGTACAGCTGCAAGTGTAGCCAAACCCTCAGTCTCCTTTACTGCAGATTAAGCCCATTACTACTTGTCCTATCTTCAGTGGACATGGAGAAGAGTTAATCACTGTCCACTTTATAATAGCCCTTAACATATTACGAAACTGTTATCAGGTGTGTCCCTCCACCCCCACCAGTTTTCCTTTCTCAAGACTAAATATGCCCAACTATTTTTAACCTTCCCTCAGAGGTCAGGTTTTTCTGAATCTTTTATCATTTTTGTTACTCTTCTCTGGACTCTTCCCTAAATTGTGGTGCCCAGAACCAGACACAGTGCTCCAGCTGGGACCTCACCAGTGTTGAGTAGACTAGAACTCTACTGGATCTTACATACACCACTCCGGTTAATACACCCCAGAATCATATTAGCCTTTCTCGCAGCTGCATCACATTGATGACTTGTATTCAGTTTGTGGGCCACTATAATCCCCAGATCCCGTTCAGCAGTACTGCCACCTAGACAGTTATTCCTCATTTTGTAGTTGTGCAGTTGATTTTTCCTTCCTAAGTGAAGTACTTTACCCTTGTCTTTATTGAATTTCATCTTGTTGCATTCAGACCAATTCTCCAGTTTGTCAAAACTATAACTGGGTTCAAAAAGAATTAGATAAGTTCATGGAGGATAGTTCCGTCAGTGGCTACTAGCCAAGATGGTCAGAGTGTGTGAGAGCATAGCTTTATTGAACATAATGTATTTCTTGATGCGATAAGATCTGGGAATGCTGCTGATTTCCCCCCCCCCTTGCTTTAACAATAATAACAATAATAAAAGTGAATAGTTGTGATGACTCGTTAGTCACTTCGGGATGTTGTCTCAAAGCATGCAAGTAACCCATTAGTAGTAACTTCATATGAGAGGTGAATATAACCCCTTTGTTGCTGGAGAAACTCACACTCTTCCCACCTGTTGGTTGCCTGATTTTATGGGAGATTAATAATATTGTTTAGATAATACGGGTAATAGGCTCACCAGTGAATCTGATCAATTGATAATAAGATCCCAGAATCGGGTTACACAGAATTTGCAGGGACCATTGGGATAGCTGACAAGGAAATTCACACTGAGAACAAAAGGCAGCTTTAAGCCTTTTCTTGAGATAAATGGAACAGTAATGGAATATTAATCAAATAATCAACCAATTACAAAAGCAGCGATATTGTTCTAGCAGGGTATGTTGTATTATCTACTAGAAAGGTTTCTCAATTAATGTACTTGCACCCTTCCTTGAGAACCTGGTGATAAGCCTTGCTTCTGGCATGCCAAGAGAGTTCAGTGGTCCAGGTTCCTCACGTCTTGAGTGAGAGGTGCACAGCTTAGAAGCAGCTAGAGCTCAACGCTATAGAAGCCTACTTAGAGTTTACTTAGAACCTAACAATTAAGAACTAACAATGACAAACTAACAAAAAACAAGCAGAACCCCCTCAGCAGGGTGGGTTACCCCTGAGCTTAGAGCCTAAGTGCCCTCCTTCCATGTCCAAACTTAACTTCCTCACCCACAAAAATGTTAGGGTACACTCAGGCTGGCATGTTTGTTCATATTAATGACATGTTCGCAACTATTAGAGACCATTAGCTCATCCTCACCTCTGTTATTTCTGTCCTAACCGGGTATTTCCATGTTCCATTTTGTTTCATGGTGTACCTGTTAAGTCTGAAAAAGGCCATGAACTTGGGTGGTTTTATCTACCAACTTGCTTTAACTTGCCCACTTATCTGTGCGAAAGGTCACAAACATATATACTGTATGGTTCACTCAACACCACCTATCTAGGGTAAAGGTCTCAAACAGATGTATGATAACTTGCCTTAGCTTAACAGACAGGATGTTGCCTGTAGGTTCCTTGCATTACAGCTAAACTACTCTGATACAAATTGATAAACCTATTGTAATGACAAACCTATAATATAACAAATGATTAAACTCATAAGAAAAGATATAGCGCTAGCCTGCTTGCATGCATAGATAAGCTACATGGTGTAGGAGGAATAGAGTACAGACAGAACTGCGTTCCTAAGGACCTAAAGAAGAATTCTGTGTAAGCTCGAAAGCTTGTCTCTCTCACAAACAGGAGTTGGTCTACCTTTTCTCTTTAATATCCTGAGACCAACATGGCTACAACTACACTCTAAACATTCATAAGGATTCTGTCTTTACTCTAAAGTCCAAATGTTATGTGTGTGGAAAACAATGCACTTGTATCTATGAAGGTAGGGATTAATACGTATTCGTATTCCTGTTTGACTGGGTTTTTAAGTAGCTTTGCCTTGTGCAGTGCACTTCATGAGAATGACCATACTGGATCACAAATGATCCATGTAGCTTGCTATCCTGTCTCTGACAGTGGCCAGTGCCAGATGCCTCAGAGGGAATGAACAAAACAGGGCAATTATCAAGTGATCCATCCTCTGTCATCCAGCTCCAACTTCTGGCAGTTGGAGGTTTAGGGTATGTCTGGGGTGCAATAGGAGACCTGCACCATGGCCACAGCTTGCCCGGGTCAGCTAACACCGTCTACGGGGCTAATAACTGCAGTGTAGACATTCAGACTTGGCTCTGAGAATCAGCGCTGTGGGTTTTTTATTGCAGTGTAGATGTATTCTTAGGACACCCAGAGCATGAGGTTGCATCCCTGACCATCTTGGCTAGTAGCCACTGATGGACCTATCCTCCATGAACTTATCTAATTCTTTTTGAACCCAGTTATACTTTTGACCTTCACAACATCCCCCAGCAATGAGTTCCACAGGTTGATTGTGTGTTGTGTGAAGTAGTACTTCCTTTTGTTTGTTTTAAACCTACTGCCTGTTCACTTTATCATGTGACCTCTGGTTCTCATGTTATGTTGAGGGGTAAATAGCACTTCCCTAATCATTTTCTCCGCACCATTCCTGATTTTATAGACCTCTGTCATATCCACGTCCCCCTTTAATTGTCTCTTTAAAAAGACTGGAATTGTTCATCTTAGAAATCTCTCCTCATATGGAAGCTGTTCCATACCCCAATAATTTTTGTTGCCGTTCTCTGCACCTTTTCCAATTCTAATAGATCTTTTTTGAGATGGGGCAACCAAATTGCACACAGTATTCAAAATGTGGATTTCTGTAGTGGCATTAAGATTTTCTGTCTTCTTATCTATCCCTTGCCTAATGATTCCTAACATTCTGTTAGCTTTTTTGACTGCTGCTGCACTTTGAGTGGATGTTTTCAGAGAGCTATTCACAATGACTCCGAGATCTCTTTCTTGAGTGGTAACCGCTAATTTAGACCCTATCACTTTATATGTATAGTGTGCATTACTGTGCACTTACCAACATGGAATTTCATCTGCCATTTTGTTCATGGATGCTCTGTACAAACCATGCAGTATCTTCATGTAGTGTGAGTAGCTTTAAGCAAGGGTTTCAGTTAACGAACAAGGGTTGCTTAGCAGAGGGTGGGATTCTGAAGAAATCATGCAAGGAAGGGGCGAGCAGAACACTGATCTGGTCAAATGCAGCTAAACAGGGAGAACTTCATGGGATGGGGAAACTCTAGGAATCTGACCAATAGATTTTTTTCTTCTTCTTTTTTTAACCACATGTTTAGTAGTATGTTCTTTGTGGTCTCCTGTGCTGTTCCCCCTCGCCCCTCCCGCCTTTCCTTGCATTCATCTTTCATTCAGTTTGGGCCCTACATTTCTCAGTCCCACTGTGCGGATGGGGTGGTGTTTCTGACTTGCTCTCCCACTCATTTCATGTGCTGGCTAGCAGGTGAAATTTACAGAAATCTTGATCTGATTCCTTATGCTTGTAAACTTCAGAGATCAGGAGTCTGGCAAACAGTTGGTTGTCCAGACACTGAAATGGAGTGTGGTGTGTTTTTTGTTTGTTTGTTTTTTTGCGGGGCAGGGGGAGACTGCTGGATGAGATGGAGCAAGAATAACTTGGGTCCTTTTCAGTGTGGTTTTTTCCTCCTCTATTTTTGATCAGATGGCCTGGATCCAGTTTTGGTATAACCCCTATAAAATGTGAACCTCCTGCACTTTCTTAATCATCAGATCTTCTCTCTCTTTGCATTTTGAGTGCTATCTGCTGACATTATAGGTAAAAATAAATGTTTACTGCTGTTATCTCTGCAGAGTGAGCGAGCTGGATTCTACTCCTTCCTGTGCATCCCCCACAGAATTGTTAACCAGGTTTTGGTCAGTTACACCTGTGTGAAATGGTTTTATCCACAGGGACTATAACCTGGGACCTTCAGCGCCAAAGTATGGACTTCTATAGTTTAGCTGAACAAGACTGGTCCAGGGGTAACTCAATGCAGACTTTAACCTACAGAATCTTGGTGGCCGTGGTGATGCATAAGCCTGAAAGACGTCAGCTTAACTCTGTTTACAGGATTGGCATCTAGAAAACATCTTTATATGTAAACTGAGCAACTTGATCTGGAGTTCCTGGCAGCTGATCAGCATAGAATCCCATGTCTTTTATTTTATTTTTTTAAAACCCACTATCTGGGGTATAATCTCATATTTTAATTTTGCAGACCACTTTGAGATTGTTGGATGAAAGCACAAATGATTTATGTAGTGTGTGATCAGCGATGAGTCTTTCTGTTCATTGACAATGTCAGAAGCACTGCTGACTGTGGACATGACCCAGCAACGAAATGCTTGTGACCTTCCATACTGTACAAATCCTGGAAGGCCATCGATACTAGCTCCGTGGCATGCCGACTGTTGTATGTTCCCATTTCAAGGCAGGCGAAATAATAATATACACTGGACTGTCATAGAAAGTTAAGCTGTATCCAAAGCATGTGATTACTTACAAATCCGTGCAGAATCATGGCTTTTGGCAAGTCTTATTCTCCCTGCTGCTTCTAGATAGGTAGCTGGCTTGAACTTTGTGCCAGCATCACTTGGTTTATAGCCCACAATTCGTTAATAATGACCAGCATGATTGACACTGACATATGACTGGCTGTTATGGCTGAAACTGTAAAGCTAGATGAGACTGTGGCAAATGCATACAGTGAAAACAGGTTTTATGGCCACTGCAAAGCAATGGTCGCTTGCTTCGTCAGGAAACATGCTAGTGTTTTGTATCTTCTGCGATACTAAATAATCTTGTGAAAACTAAGCACGCATGAAATGAAGGGCTGAGTTTGAAAGATGGTATAAAATTTATCCTGGAGAATGACTGGCTAGAATAGCAAGAAGGAAGCAGATGAGTTTGCTTGTGGTCATGCAGTATCTGGGAGGCTCTAAGAAATGGAGAGAGGAAGAGGGAGAGAAAAAGAAGTTCAAAGAACAAAACCTCTGGGAATTCTGCGGTCAATAAATTGCTATGTGAGTGGTTCATAGCTACAAGACTGGGAAGAAGAGTCGCTTTGTAAAGTAACATGTAGAAGATCCAAATGAGATGGGTGTATGTGTGTGTAATGAGCCCATCCATTTGAAGAATTCAAGTTCAAAACCTCAATTAATGTCTTCAGGGAATTTAGAGATTTCTTTGCAGACAAGAATTGAAGTGGTCCCTGCTCTGATGTTATGAAAATGTCGGGATAACAACTCAATTTATGCAGCAATTAAAAATAATATGGACTTGATATTTTTATATTTGATATTTGTGTGTGTGCAAAGTGAAGTGTCAATACTTCATTCATTCTCCTAAATGAGACAGTCTCTTGTGTGCGTTCCCAGAGGTGAAAGTGTGGCATGGAGTGAGAGATGGTTTGGTTTTTGTTTTTCTCTTTTCTGCTTAAAGTAGTAAATGCAGAATGCATTGTTACCTTAGATAAACAGTGTGTTCCCTCATCTTGGCACCTTTTCCTGCTCGTGCGCCTGTCTCGTGCCTTGTGTCTTATTTGCAGTTCTGTATGAACATAAATCATAGACTTCTACAAGCCTTTTCCACTTCACTAACCAAACTAAAATCCCTCTGCACCTCTCCTCTCTACCCACACGCTTAGTTTGAATTATAAGAATTAAAACTGAGTGAGGTGTGACTGATGTCTGAATACACTTGTGGGACAGATTGTGAACCTGTTACTGAGTCAGGTAGACCCAGTGAAATCAACTGGACTATTTGGATAGTAATCTCACTACTGTGATTGGGATGTGCACAACATGGCCCTGTATTATTACTATTACTATTATACATTAATATAATAATTAATAGTACCTAGCTCTTCCACTTTTTCTGTAAAGCGCGTATCATTATCCTTATTTTATAGATAGGGAAACTGAGGCATGCGATAGTAAAGTAACTTGCTTATGGTCACCCAGCAGGCCAGTGGCAGAGCTGGGAAATAGAATCCAGACCTCCAGAGTCCCAGTCAAGTGCTCTATTAGGCCACTATATAATGGACAAACCCCCCCAATTCTGGTGAGTGTTAAACTGAAAAACTCTTTACACTGAGGCCAGATTTTTGATTCTCCACCCTCCAGAGGTGGAAAGTACCCATAGCTCCCAATCAAGTCAAGAAGAGGGGTGGGTGTGTAGCACCTGTGAAAATCTTTTCAGGGGATTAGTCATTTTAATACAGAGATGGGCAGACTACAGCCTGTGGGACCCTCCTGCCCCAGGAGGCTAGTCCCTGGCCCTTCTCCTGCTGTTCCCCCACACCCATAGCCTCAGCTTGCCCCACCGCCAGCACACTGCTCTGGGCGGCAGGGCTGCGAGCTCCTGGGGCAGCACCGCTGCAGAGCTGGGGTCTGACCCGGTGCTCTGTGCTGTGCAGTGCGTGGCTGGCTCCAGCCGGGTGGTGTGGCTGCCTGTCCTGGTGCTCTGGGCATCATGGCTGTAGCGCTGCCAGCCACTGGTGCTCCAGGCAGAGCGGTAAGGGGGCAGGGAGTGTGAGGGGGAGTTGGATAGAGGGCAGGGGAGTTTGGGTGGTGGTCAAGGGGCGGGGGTGTGGATAGGGGTCAGGGCAGTCAAAGGGCAGGGAACAGGGGTGTTGAATGGGGGCAGGGGTTCCCGGGGGCAGTCAGGAAGGACAGGGGTTGTATGGGCCAGTGGGGGGAAGTCAGGGGTAGGGGTTCTGGGGGCAGTCAGGGGACAGGGAGAAGGGGTGGTTGGATGGGGCAGTTGTCCCGGGGGGGGCAGTCAGGGGTAGGGGTTCTGGGGGCAGTCAGGGGACAGGGAGAAGGGGTGGTTGGATGGGGCAGTTGTCCCGGGGGGGGCAGTCAGGAATGAGAGGAGGGGTTGGATGGGGTGGCGAGGGGCAGTCAGGGGTGGGGATTCTGGGGGCTGTTGGGGAACAGGGAACGGGGGGGTTGGATGGGGTAGGAATCCTTGGGGGGCTGTCAAGGTTCCTTCCCCACTCTGAACTTTAGGGTACAGATGTGGGGACCTGCATGGACACCTCTAAGCTTAACTACCAGCTTAGCTCTGGTCTCGCTGCAACCAGCCAGATTTCTGAGTTATCTGGAAAACTCTCAAATACGAGCTCCCTTTTCTGGATAGTCTTGAGAGACTTCTTCACCAATTCCCTGGTGAACACCAATCCAACCCCTGGGAGCTTAACACAAGGAGAATTTAACCATCCCCCTCCTGTCCCCCACCAGTTCCTGGTGAGTCCAGATCCAATCCCCTTGGATCTTAACACAAGGTAAAATCAATCAGGTTCTTAAACAGAAAGCTTTTAATTAAAGAAAGAAAAGGTAAAAATCATCTCTGTAAAATCAGGATGGAAGATAACTTTACAGGGTAATCAGATTCATAGAGCCCAGAGGAACCCCCTCTAGCCTTAGGTTCAAAGTTACAGCAAACAGAGGTAAAATCCTCTCAGCCAAAAGGAACATTTACAAGTTGAGAAAACAAAAATAAAACTAACACGCCTTGCCTGACTGTTACTTACAAGTTTGAAATATGAGAGACTGATTCAGAAAGATTTGGAGAACATGGATTGATGTCTGGTCCCTCTTAGTCCCAAGAGCGAACAACCCCCAAGACAAAGAGCACAAAAAAAAACCTTACCCCCACCAAGATCTGAAAGTATTTTGTCCCTTTATTGATCCTCTGGGTCAGGTGTCAGCCAGGTTTTCTGAGCTTCTTAACCCTTTACAGGTAAAAGGATTTTGGTGTCTCTGGCCATGAGGGATTTTATAGTATTGTACACAGGAGAGCTGTTCCCTTCCCTTTATAGTTATGACAGGGGCCATCAGGGAGCGAGGAGCAGGAGTGGTCGGATAGATGGTGGAGCTGTTTGCCCTCCATACAGTTTCAGAAACCTGATGCTGCCCTTGGCCCAAAAAGTTTGCCTGCCGCTGTTTTAATAGGTTCCATCTGACTCAGTGTAGATGTTTTTGTCTGTGGGCAGGTAGGGACACCTGTCAGTTCAGACTTTGCACTTTCCGTTGAAGAAGCGGCTCTGCAATCTCTGTGTGATTAGCACAGCGGAAAGGCACAAGGTCTGTCCGGAGATAGTCACCATGTAAAAACATTGCAACACCCACAGTGCTGCAAATGTAGGTGTTTGAGCCCTGTGGAAATCAGCTGAGCTTGTTTAGTCTTCACAACACTCGTACAGTAATGACTGCAGAGGAGTCACAAGAGAATTGTGTGTGTGTGTTTAATGTATATTGTGAAGTATATGCTCCAGCTGATAAGATTTTTCTTTTGTGCTTTCAGTGACACACAGGGGCTTTAATCATGAGCAACCCTTTTGCATGGCTTGCAGAGCCACTAGACTCCAACCAGCCTGCGAAGAAGTTCTTCAATCTGAACAAATTGGGAGATGCAAGATATGGTATGTTGGCAGCATTCAGAAGGAACTGCCTGGTACGTGCGTACTCAGGCTGCGGTGGGCATTGGAAATAACTATGGGAAGGCTCTAGATGATACTTGATTTTGTGGGCACAGACACATGGGTACAAATTCAAAAGCCGTTCCCTGAAGATCAATTTTTAATCCTGTTTTTTCGGTACTAGCATCTAGGCTTATTTAATTTCCTATTATGACGAGGTTCTTTTTTCTAAACTGGACTGCACATTGGTTGTT
This sequence comes from Gopherus flavomarginatus, assembly GCF_025201925.1. Lineage (NCBI taxonomy): Eukaryota > Metazoa > Chordata > Testudines > Testudinidae > Gopherus > Gopherus flavomarginatus. The sequence continues at coordinate 120,008,899 of NC_066619.1, forward strand.
TGTGGTAGCTGAGTGCTTCCTACCGGTGAGGTGTGTCCCCCAGGCCAGGCATGAAGATCTAGCCAGATCAGTGGAAGGACAGGTTTCGCCCATGCTGCCTTGATGATGTGATGGATTTGATAGGAGTGTGTGATTGCAAGATGTATGCCACCAATAAAGATGTGTGAAATCCTGGACCCATTATAGTCAATGTCAAGACTCCCATTGACTTCAGTGGAGCCAGAACTTTGCTACCCAAAAGGTGAAAGGACACAGCCATGCCCAGATATCTGGAAAATTCATCTAAAAGGGGAAAATCAATCTGCTTTCTGTCTCTTCCCCCCAGGACGTTTGCCGTTTTCTATCAAGGTCCTCCTGGAGGCAGCCATCCGCAACTGTGACGAGTTCCTAGTGAAGAAGGAAGATGTTGAGAATATCCTCAACTGGAATGTGATGCAGAACAAGAATGTCGAAGTGCCATTTAATCCTGCACGAGTTATTCTGCAGGATTTAACGTGAGTCGAATGTTTCCTAAGACTAGGAAAATAGGTTTGTAAAAACCACAACCATTCGCAGTGGGCAAAGCAGAGGGAAATAGAGGTTGCATGCGGTGCCACGTTATTCTAAACATACTGCATGTCTAGTTGGCAGAGCTCCTTTAAGCAAACAGTGGTCATTTTAAAAGTACTTCATCAGAAGTCCACTCTACTTTGGACCTCGGACCCAGGTGATAAGAAGGAATGCAGCACAGCCTTGGTGTTCTCCACGTTATTGGACTACAGATTCATTCTGTTTCTCACCCTAGCAAATAATACATTGCCTGGCATTCTCCAAAATGCACCATGGGCACCGAGGACTCAATCATGCTCACCTTTTGAAGTCAGTGGCAAAACTGTCATTGCCTCTGCTGGGAACAGCATTGGGATCCTAACTAGCACACATCCTGGGAGGTGTGAGGTATGGTGACTGCTTTACAGATGGAGACACTGAAGCACAGAGAGGTTGACCTATACTTTCTAAAGAGCTCAGTTCCCATTTAGACACCTAAATAAATGTCCAGGGTCGCTGCTGATCTCTTCTAAAATCTGCCCATAAGTGTCACAGTGGGAGCTGCTGAGTGCTGAGCTTTCTTGAAAAGATTAGCCCTTGTATCAGAGCCTAAATGGGAGTGAACTGTACTGAAAATCTGGCCCTTGGCACAAGGCCTTATAGTGAGTAAATTGCTAGTTCGAGTTTCAAATTTTGAGGGTTCCTCATTTTCAGCCCTGTGCATTCTGTAATTCAGTGGCCCACATCATCTTGAGTACTCTGGGTACATAAATGCATGTATTCTGGTGTCATTCCCTCAGTCCCCCATAATGTTGCAAATAACTGCCCTGTTTCTCCTCTTCTGTATCGGCCAGTTAGCTCATAATATCAGTTGCTTTCTTTGCTGTACATGTAGCCTGGGGAAATTGGTATGCACCCACTATGTTCAGATGCATATTTTCTTAGATCACAGGAACTGCCATAATATAAACGTGAGCTGTGTTGGTTGGAGTATTGTCTGTCTGTCTGTCTAAACATTTAGGATTGCAAAAAAGAAAAGCAAAGTCCCTTACCCCATTCGCAGTGTTGAACCTGTTGTATTTAGTAATCTGCACTATTTTTCTTACACACAAGTCTTCTATAACATTATGGGCTCATTTATTTTTAGTCCATTGCATCGAAGAACGTCTTTGCTTGTTGCACTTGGAGCTCTAAAACAGCCTCTCCTGGGCAGGTATTTCAGGAAGAACACTCGGAGTCTAATCCTAAATGGTCCTGAATGACCATGACCACATCACTGGACACTACGTGCACTCGGCACCCTGCAGAATTAAATGTGTTGTTATGCGAGGATGTTTCCCAAAAATAACAGGCTAAAAGTGAAGTGCTGAGTGCTATATAAAATGCCTCTGATGGGCAGCGGTAGTTAGGGTAACCTTGGAAATGGCAAATTGTACCATCTGTGATGGGCAAGCTTTCCATCTGCTCTGCAAAAGCAAACATGGAAAGTTATGGTCTCATGGTTAGAACATGACACTGACTGCCAGAATTCCTGGTTTCTAATCCTGACTAGCGGTGTGGCCTTGGATTAAACCACTTAACCCATTGTGCCTCAGTCTGTCCACCTGAGAGATAAAGAAAGGTTTACCTATTTCACTTCAGCACGGGAAGGTTTAACTGATCAGTGGTTCCAGATGCTCTGATGAGACACTACTGTGTAAACCGAGAGGAAGGTCTTTTGTTTGTTGCCATGTCAGTTGTTGGAGCAACCATGTTTATAGGACTGTTACAAAGTCTTGTTACCAGAGGTGAAAATGTGACTTCTGGCCAACAGCCTAACAGAAATACTTATGGAGTGTGAAGCATGTGGGTGGTCAGTTTGGGGGCCTTTAAGTCAAGTTTAAGAACTTGTTGGCACAGCTGGGTGGGGGCTTTGTTATTCTTCCCTCAGTCAGTGGAGTTCTACTCTAGAAAGCCAGCCTGTTCACTCCCACTCTCGTGGATTCTGGGTCACCTTTGGCTTGCAAGTCAAAAGCTGATGATGTTTCTACCAACTCATACTACCAACTCATACTACCATGATCTATAATCCTTTAGTTCCTAGAAGGCCTAACCATGATCAGATCTCCATTGGGCGAGGCACTGTACATACAGCTAGTAGGAGGAGAAAAGTGGTAGTATTATCCCCGTATTACAGATAGGAAGCAGATTTACAGAGCAAGGAAGAGTCACTTGCCCAAGGTCACAGATTGTATCCAGGTCTCATGTCTCCCAGTCCAGTGCCTAAGGTGCACAACCACCTCCCTTTGTCACCTTATGAGTTTCCACCCAAGTGTTCTGCACTGATGAATCCAAATGTGGCTTTGTTCTTTCTTCCACCCCGGTTCTGTGTCCCGCTGCAGTGAAGTGGTGATTCCAATGTTGAGTTTAGAGTCAGAATCTGCTGGCAGTGTGGCATCGGCTAGCTATGCCCAAGGATCTGGGCTCTGTCCCCTCAGTTTGCTTAATTCTCTCATTTTAGGGGCGTACCTGCAGTGGTTGACTTTGCTGCAATGCGTGATGCTGTGAAGAAACTGGGCGGAGACCCTGAAAAAATTAATCCTATCTGTCCTGCTGATCTAGTAATTGATCATTCCATCCAGGTGGATTTTAACAGGAGGTAAGGAAATAAAGCAGATTTTATTTTCCATGCTTGCTAGGAAGCCACGGCCAGCGGATATTAATTAGCAGAGGTTCACCGAAGTCAGTGGAGCTACACTGCATAATGCAAACTTAGAGCTCATTGCAGCATCTGAATCTCAGAAACCTGCCTACTATCCTGCATTTCCTAACTGAACTGTGTGATATCGTCGTGCTTTCTCATGTCATTCCCTAGTTCTCTTCTGTTTTCCAAACTCCTTAAATTCATCATATTCCAGTTGTCTTACCCAGTAACTTATTCCATATGTATTACTCTCTGTAGGAAATAATATAACTGCCCACTTGAATGAAAACAATACAAAATGGGGGGGAAATCTTAGAATCTAAGAGCACTCAGACTTGAAGGTCAGAAGGGACCATAGTGATCATCTAGTCTGACCTCCTGCATGTTGCCAGCCACAGAACCTCACCCACCTGCTCCTGAAATAGACCCCTAACGTCTGGCTGAGTTACTGAAGTTCTCAAATCATGGTTTTAAAGACTTTGTTACAGAGAATCCACCATTTACACCAGTTTAAACATGCAAGTGAGCCATGCTGCAGAGAAGGCAACCCCTCCCTCTTCCTCCCCTCACCCCTCAGGTCTCTGCCAATCTGACTTGGGGGAAAATTCCTTCCTGACCACAAATATGGAAGTCAGTTAGATTGTGGGCATGTGGCCCAGCAGGTACCTGGAAAAGAATTCTCTGTAGTAACTCAGAGCCCTCCCCATCTAGTGTCCCATCTCAGACTGGTTTTTGTTTTGTTTTTTAAATAAAAGATTTTGATCCTATCTGTGGAAATAAGCCTCTTGACAGATTTTTAAAATATTCCGTCCATGTGATTCTTAGGCCTGGTCCACACTACGCTGTTAAACCGATTTTAACAGCGTTAAATCGATTTAACGCTGCACCCATCCACACTACACTGCTCTTTATATCGATTTAAAGGGCTCTTTAAATCGATTTCTGTACTCCTACAAAACGAGAGGAGTAACGCTAAAATCGATATTACTATATCGATTTAGGGTTAGTGTGGACGCAAATCGATGTTATTGGCCTCATTCTTTTACAGTAGCTACCCACTGTGCACTGCTCCAGAAATCGATGCTAGCCTCGGACCATGGACGCACACCACCGAATTAATGTGCCTAGTGTGGACGCGCACAATCGACTTTATAATACCTGTTTTATAAAATCGGTTTAAGCTAATTCGAATTTATCCTGTAGTGTAGACGTACCCTTAGAAAAGCAGGTTTCTTTTAAACGTCAAAAGCTATATGGATGCAAACCTCCACTGGCAGTGACCCAGCTAACTGAAAAGGTCAGCAGTTTGTCCAATTCTCTCCCCCCAAGATGTTCACTTAGATCATTTGTCTGAGGTCTGCTCCTCGTTAACTTTTAAACTGCACTCTTAAAATATCACTGAGGAAAGTTCAGGAATGGATTTCAGTTTGGAATTAAATGTCCGAAGGGTAGTCTCTGGAGTATATGTACATGTTGGTACTGATCTGTTTAAATATAGTCTTCTTCCCTTTAATTTGAATCTCTATTTATTATGACAGCTGGCTGGGGGAAAAGTATATTTTCCTGTGAGAATTTTTTGTGACAGTGAAAAATGTCATTTTTGTCAATTTAATTGAAAAATAGAAATATTCGTGGTTCTCGTTTTTACAAAAGCCCAATATTTTCAGTGAAAAATAGTGTTTCACAGAAAGTAATTTTTGATGAAATCCCATTTTAGATGGACAAATTTCTCAAAATAAAATAAAATGGCTGACCAGCTATAATTGCTGTTTAGTTCTTTCACAGTGACCACAAGGTGCTACATGGCTCAGAGAGTATAGAAGTGTCCCTGATCCAAAAAGAATCACTTCTTAGGGATTTTTTTGTTTATATGCAGTTGCTTTGTATATTTTTTTTTTAGAAGTACAGGCTTGAACTGTAGTGTATATTTCAGATCAGTATTAGCACGTGTTCAGTCACAGTTATTGGCATCAGCTTCCTTTACTGCTATACAGTTTGCGTATAATTTAGGTTTTGAAAACTTTCCATTGCTTTAAGATGTAAACTAGACTTTATCAAACTGCAAATGTAATGCCTACATTTGGTATGGGATTAGTATTTGAGCCAGATGCTAGGTATTACTGTTAAGACATGTTAAGCCCTTTTCATCATTTGCCTTTAGCTCACTGCTGCAGTTGCTTGAAACATATAAAACCGATCAGCATTTTGAGGTACGAGGGCTCTTCTGTTTTCTCTTTCACCATACGCACACATCAGACCACACACTAAATTCACTTGGAGACTTGTAGCTCTGTTGTTCATTTATTCACTTATAGGTCAGACAGTTTGCAGAAGAATCAGGAGCTGGAGTTCGAAAGGAACAAAGAAAGATTTGAGTTCTTAAAGGTATGGGAAGAATTCCTCCTCTTTACATGTATCAAGATAGGATGAATCCACTCTTTCACTGTTCCTGTGTATTTAATATTTGGGGCTGTTATTCATTGTGTTTCAGTGGGGCTCCAAAGCTTTCCACAACATGAAGATTATTCCTCCCGGCTCGGGAATTGTCCACCAAGTGAATTTAGAATACCTGGCAAGAGTGGTGTTCGATCAGAATGGGTACTATTATCCAGACAGCCTGGTAGGCACTGATTCACACACTACAATGATTGATGGTCTGGGAGTGCTGGGCTGGGGTAAGTGCAGTAAAGTTTTATGAACTGGTTGGTTAGATTATGGCATGTGTTCCTATCATCACATATAAAATAAAATGACTAAGTACAACAAACTCTCTTTTTTGTGTCCAGTTCAGATGACCCTATAAATCAGGATTTTGTAACTTGATTTCCTCTTCCATACTCAATGATTGTAAGAGTAATAGACAACAAATCACATTTCAGTCACGTGTCAGGTTGTAGGTGATTTGCTTGTGCTTTTATTTTTAAATATTCTTCAAAAGGGTTTAAAACGTCCATGGATAGTGGTGGGGGAGACGGATGTAAAGTTTTCAAGAGCATCTAAAGGATTTGGGAACCTAAGTCCTACTGAAAGTTTCACTGGCTTTCAATGAGACCCGTGAACCTAAAATCACTTAAATGTTTTTGAAAATGTTTACCTAGTGACAGTAACTGTAAAAGCAGTGCTGGATCAAAGACTCTTATTCAAAGCCAACCCTGATGAGAGGGGATGAAGTACATCAAAACAAGGTTTGATCAGTCATTGCCAGTATTCTAGTACCAGATATTCTTTGCTTGGACAATAATGAGACAATGCTTGCCAGAATAGCAAACAGAAATATGTTCCTAGCCAATGGTAGACAGTAGAAGCTTTGAAATGTTATCTGTTTAAGTAGATAGTCTAACCAAAGTATTCTGTAGTCATCCCTATACCTAGTATAAAGAATACTCCAGGGGAATACTGCAGTGATACGTGATCTGTATTGTGAAAGCACCTAAGAGTCCCTTTATTAAGCAGGATTCCATCAACCAGCATGCTAGGCTCTGTACAAATGCAGAACAAAGTGTCCTGGTCTCAAAGCGCTTACAATAATGCTGATTGCTTACAAAGATGCTCATAAAGTTTTCGGTTGCACATAGTGTAAGTCGTAATATATGTATCTACTTTACATAGTGGTATAGATTAAAACCTGTATAAGGAATTTCTGTATCTGCAGCCTTGGTAACACAGCACTGCATCAGATCATGTTATTTAGAATATAAGTTCTTTGGGGCATGGGGACCGCCTTTTTGTTCCATGTTTTTGGGTCCTGATCTGTGACTGGGGTTTGTAGTACTAGCTCAATACAAATAATTAATAATAATTATGTTGGGAAGATTCTTTATAACCATGGTCTTGTCTTCACAAGGAACCTGTAACAAATAAAGTTGGAAGAGTAATCAACTGGTTGACAACTTGAGAGTGGTCAGGCTGCCGGTGGGCTGTGACTAGTGCCTATCACCAATATTGTCTCGCTGTTTCCTGGTACTCCCCCATCTGCCTGTATCCATCTGTTGACTCTTGGCTTGCATTTGTAAGCTCTTTGAGGCATGGGCCATCTTTTTGTTCTGTGTTTTGTACGGTGCCTAGCACAGTAGGTCCTGGTCCATGACAGGTTCTAGGTGGAAGGTACTAAAATAATAAAATGCTGACTGGTCAGTGTAGAGAAGGCTCAGTTGTGCTCAGCAGGCATGGACCAACTCTTCTGCAGCTAGCGTTTACTCGGGACTAGCTACCCCAGTGTTGAGCCCAACGTGTGCTTGTCTGCACTGACCAGCCAGCCTCATGTCTGCTAACTTGACTGTGTTTAAACATGATTCAATTTCCAAATGCAAGTGAGCCCCCGAGGGCTGGAAACTTTCTTTTTTAAACAAATGCTTAGAACAGCATAAGAACATCTAAGAAATGTCCCTTAGGATCAGCTCAATCCAAGCCCTGCTGTGTCGTGACTTCTTTTCCCTTTTTTACAGTAACATTATTTCACTGGGTAGTTAACTTTCAGCATGCATTGCCTCATCTAATATCTGCTTTTATCTTGCCGATTGGATTCAGGTGTTGGTGGCATTGAAGCAGAAGCGGTGATGCTGGGCCAGCCAATCAGCATGGTGCTTCCTAAAGTGGTTGGTTACAAGCTGATGGGAAATCCTCATCCCCTGGTAACATCCACAGACATAGTGCTCACCGTTACCAAGGTAACCGACATCTGTGCCACTGTGCCATGAGAGATTTCTTACAATGGGCCACAGCGTGGCATGTGTGTGCATGGTGTGATCTTAGAGCGGCTGTATACAGCAGCCTTCGGAGTCCTGTCTCTGGGGCTGTCATCTCAATATCATCCTCTGAGACTCAACCATGCTGGGCCTGGGCTGCAGGAGCTCTGCAGTTCCTTCCCTCTTGCCTGCTGATCAGCCGCACCTCAGATAGGGTGGAATCAGCATCCAATCCTGCTCCCTTTCCTCCCCCGCCCATCTGATTGGATGGGACAGGAAGAGCTGGCACTGCAAGGGCTCTTACAATCCTTGTTGTTGTCCTGGTCAAGTTTGAGACCCAAACCTACTCCCATTGATGCTAACAGGAATGTTTTGCCATTGCCTGAAGCAGGAGCAGAATCACATACGTATGGCATGTTTGGCATTGAGTTTTGAAGCTCTGTTACACACCATACAAAACCCTGGTCCCAAATAACCCAGAACTTTGAGGAAGCCTGGCTTCTTGTCTGGAGCAGAACCCCGTAGGCCTGAACTGGCTCTAGTGCGTACGGCTTATGCAGTCAGCATTCCAAAGATTAGAAATGACGTTCGAGTACCTTTTGTTGGTTCATGTATTACAGCATCTTCGCCAGGTTGGTGTGGTGGGTAAGTTTGTGGAATTCTTTGGGCCTGGTGTAGCCCAGCTGTCAATTGCTGATCGAGCCACCATTGCCAACATGTGCCCCGAATATGGAGCAACTGCAGCCTTCTTCCCAGTCGATGAAGTCAGCATCAGGTACCTGATCCAAACGGGTGAGTGCAAAAAGAGACCAGAACTGGAAGATCCAGATTATAAACCTGGGCTCTGACAGTTAGTGGTACAGGGCCTGACTCTGGTGTAACTCCATTGACCAGAATGGAGTTACTTCAGAATCTCCCTGGTCTGCAAGAGATCAGAATCAGACCCATAGTGCCATGCATTTGGTCCTAGCACCTTCCTAACCCTTAACCTTGTGCTCTGCAAAGGATCCATTTTACGTAAGGTATATGAGCTACTGTGTATTGTGACCAGATGTCCCATTTTTAAAGGGACAGTCCCATTTTGGGGGATTTTTTTCTTATATAGGCGCCCCCCCCCCACCGTCCTGTTTTTTCACAGTTGCTATCTGGTAACCCTACTACTGTGTGTCTCGGGGTTGAGCCCTTATGAACTCCAGCATATGAAACTTTCTGCTTAGAAAACATCAAGAGTTCAACTCCAAGCTTGGAATGCAAGTAACAGTCCCAGTTAACTGGGACTGGGATTATCAGAGATCCAGTGACTTTTCTCTTCCTGCTTTTCTAGTTAAATGAGAAGCTGATGCTAATACAATCTATCCCATTCAAGGCCCTTTTCAGCATACTTAAAATGCCCCCAATTTCTTTGTCTTGACTGGTTCTTATTTAGCTATTTCTGGATTTCATTTTAGGTCGTGATGAAGAAAAAATTAAGCACATAAAGAATTACCTTGTGGCTGTGGGGATGTTCAGAGATTTCAATAACTCCGCTCAGGATCCAGATTTTACCCAGGTAGAGTCCTGATCATCATTAAATCTTGTACCTTCCTTCCTTTATTTCTCTCCTACACGTACACCCCTTCGCTCTCCTCTCTTTCATTTTATTTATTTTTGTTGTTCTCTGTTTCCTCTTTTCTAAAGAGGAATTTTCACAAAGCAAGGAAAAAATTAACAGGACCCTGATTTTTGTAATCTCAGTCTGAAAGCACGCCCTGGTCCATTCCGTGACTTTGAGGCAGCCTCATGTAATGGCATTAGACCACACAGAAAACCTGAGGGAAATGCAGGGTCTCACTGTGTCCAGCAATCTCATCCCAGTTGATTTTATAATAGGATGGCATGCATTTAAATGAGGAAAGAACTTGCCCCTAAATCTCCCTTAATAATTAGCAAACAAGGCAAGATTAAAGGGATTTGATCCTCTCTGAAATCTTGCAAATTTTCTCTAATTGCACAACTTTATCTATAAACCAACTATCAAAATGGTGAGCAAGAGGCTACTTGTGTGCCGCCCCTTTGCTAGGATTTCCCAGAATGCTTCCTGATGCTAGGATTTGTCTTGACTGTGAGGGTGGGGGTAAAATTTTCAAACCACCTCAAATCTGTTTGTTTTCAAAAGTGACTTAAACACGTATCGTATTGGCTTTATTTTGAAAGTCGATGAGACTTAGGCTCCTATGTGCCTAAGTCACTTTTGAAATGGAGACTTGAAGTGGCTGTGAATTTTTTTTCCTTGGAAGCTAACAGTATCTGAGCTTGTCGCTCGCTTCAAATGGCTTTGAGAAATTTTGCCCTTAAATGTGTTAGGCCTCATGCTGTCGGGAGAGAGTTGAAGGCACCGATTCAGTAAGGCGCTTAAGCGCATGACTAGTCAGTAGGACAGCTTGTGTTGAGCATTGCTGCACTGGGACACCAGTGTCCTTCAGAGCAATGTATATTGCATTATTTGGCCCATTCCTTGGTAGTAGCTTAGAGTTGTACTGTTCCTCCTGTTGAACAGGTTGTGGAGCTGGATCTGCACACCGTCGTGCCTTGCTGTAGTGGGCCCAAAAGACCTCAGGACAAAGTAGCTGTGTCAGAAATGAAGAAGGACTTTGAGACCTGCCTGGGAGCCAAGGTAAGGGCATGTGGCATTGCAAATGGAAATATGTTTGTCTTCTAGAAGCTATCTGTAGTGCTTAGTCACTAGAGAGACAGATCTGCGTCAATCAGTTCAGGACACTTTGTGAACAAATGACCTTGCATGAATGTTGTTTCCTATTTATTTTCAACTGTAGCCTAGAGGATAACGCTAAGGAATAAGTATTCTAAAGTGGTGGTTCTCAAGTTATGGGTCATGGAACATGGGAGGTCCGTGGATCTGCTCCTGACCCATTAGTGAAGTGTTCGCAGCATTGAAGCAGTGACTCAATCTGATAATGGCATACCAGTCTGAGACTGCAGGTTTCCAGAAGTGCTTTTTGCCCAGCTAAAATTAAAAAAAAAAAAAAAAAAAAAATCCTAAATGCCTTTTGCAGTCCATCCAGTTAAAAACAGCAATTAATAGAACTGTGTCTAGGATTTTGATTAGGACCCAAGTCTAAACACCCCTAAATTCTGGGGAATCTCAGACCTGAATCCAAATCTAAACTTTATAGCTCAGGCTCATTGCCTGTAAAAGCCAATACTTATGAAGAATGCTCTGGTTTACAAATCCAAGTGAGCCCTCCAGGTTTGCTGTGCCATTCAGATTTTCTATCCCAGTCCGTAGTATTGATAAGCTAGTTCTCTCCCCTTTTTTTTTTTAAGACTCAATCTTTTGTCTTTTGAGCTAGCTCTCGACACAAACTTCAGACCATTCAGTGCTAATTGTATAAAATCTTGGGCATTCTGGCCAAAATCCCAGGTCTGACCTTAGTGACCTAGCTCAGGGAGTGGGATGGCTTCCTAGATCCTGATGTTGTGCACTGATGTACAGTCTGATCTGGGATCCAAGAGACACAGTAGCCTCCGTGCATGCTAAAAGAGTTCTGGTGTCTTCCTGTGCAAAGTCCCACTCTGTGTTCCACTGCAAGAGGCAGCTGCCACCTCATCGCCAAGGGATGAGGGGGTAGGATTGGCCCCAATTAAGCAAATGTGACAGTTGGCTGATGTGCTGGGGACTGAAGCAGGAACCTCCTGAGCTTGAAAACAAGAGCTGCTACATCTTGTGCTGTAGCTGTTACACACTCATCTTCTGTGGCTTGGGCACAACGGGGGCCTAGAACACACAGTGTGTCCCAAAACACTTTTCCTTCCCCTTTTAAAGTACAGCTGTTTTCTGGTACCAGTCTGTCTCCCTTTCCCAGTTCACACATTCACCGTCGTCTCCCTTTGTTTTTACTGTCCCCCTTTATAGCAAGGTTTCAAAGGATTCAGTGTCGCCCCGGACCATCACGGTGACCGTGTGAAGTTTGTTCATAACGGCTCTGACTTCGAGCTGACCCATGGTTCGGTGGTGATTGCTGCCATTACCAGCTGTACTAATACCAGCAACCCCTCGGTTATGCTAGGAGCTGGTAAGTGTGGCTGATCATTTGCCTGCAGCAATTCCTCTGTGGTGTTATGTCTGGGTCATATAAGCAAAGCCCATTGACCTTGAAGGAATCACATCCCCTTATGCCAGAGCTGAATTTAGCCCGTGGAGTTGGCAAGAGGCATCCAGGGACCAATATTTAGGCTGATACCCGGAAACTCTGGCTGCTAATCACGTTTTTTTCCTTGCGCTGTCCAGTCTATAAGTGTGGTAAGTTTTATTTTGCACGAATTATCACCTGCCTCTGATCTCTCCTTGAGGCATTTGATGCAGTGCTAAGCAAGGGTGGTGTCAAATTGCTTTGTCTATACTGTAGCTTAGATTGCGGGTTCTCAACCTTTTTCTTTCTTAACCCCCTGCTCCCCCCCAGATGCCATAAAAACTCCCTGGCTACCTGTGCCCCAACAACTGTTTTTCTGCATATAAAAGACAGGGCCGCAGTTAGAGCATAGCAAGCAGGGCAGTTGCCTGGGGCCCCACACCACAGGGACCTCCACAAAGCTACGTTGCTTGGGCTTTGGCTTCAGCCCCAGGTGGCAGGGCTGAGGCTGGGCCTGGGCCTTAACCCTGCACAGCAGCACTTCAGCTTTCTGCCATGGGGCCCAACGAGTCTAACATTGGTCCTGCTTGGCGGATCCCCTGCAACCTGCTCGCGGCCCCTCAGGGGGCCCTGGACTCCTGGTTGAGAACCACTGACCTAGATAATTTATGTTTCAGTCCTGCTGCCATTCATGTCAATGGTGATTTTGTAATGGATTTTAGCTGGAGGCTGGGGCTCATGGTACGCAGTCTCAAGAACAGCATTCTCTGCAGCTGGAATTGCTCAGTCCCCGAGGTTTCTTGTTCTAGACCTAGTACTCTGGTAGCGATGATGAAACTCTATGGTAATCAATGGATGCTTCTGTCTGACACTCACCCTCCCATTCATGCCCTGTGGGGAAAGGGAAGAACTTCTCACTCATGTTCCTGGTTTCAGTTTCTTGTTTCCTTCTCTTCTCATCTTTGTGCCAAATTCTGGCTGGCAGCCATGTTTGTGCATGTGCCAGAAAACCTTGGGTGGAGGAACGGCCTCATTTTGCTCCAGTTCTGGCTCCCCTCCAAAGGCACACAGAGGTGGCTCTGCAGTTCCTCTGTGATTGCAGCTGTGGAAAGACGTTCAAGGTCAGACGCTTGCGTGGGTGAGGATGGAAGAGAGCAGGCGAGTGGGCGTAATTTGTGTAGTTGCTCCAGCACCTGGTTGTGGGTGCAGTCCTCGCACCTAACAGGGGTGTTAGGAAGGTAAATTCACTAATATTTATGAGCACTCAGACATTATAGCGATGAGTGCGTAGAGAAGCCCATGAGGAAATGAAAATTTGTCTTCAGTGTGCAGTAAATAAGGCTTGGGGTCACACATTGCACAATAAGGAGAAAATAAAATATTGAATAGCTGCTCATTCAGGGAGCACCATCCATCCTGTGCACTGAATGAGGCAAGGGCCATATGGAAAAAATAGTATGTGATCATGCAGTTATAAAGATTCTATCATAATACAGACACGCACGGGAGCCGAGTTAAGATTTGCACAAGCAACCTTAATTCTGTCACTGCCTGACTTTTGAGTGTTTGTTTGACTTGCAACCTTAATAATATTCTTTTAACAGTTATGTGTGTTTTTAAATAGGTGCCATTTTCAAACTGGGTGTCTAATGTTAGATTCTTAGGCCCAGATTTTTAAAGGCATTTAGGTGATGCTGTGCGCAGTGTTGCAATGCCTAACTGATTTAGGAGCCTACATCTCATTTCCCGCCCCTCCTCTCCAAGGGATTTAAGCATTAGGGAGTAAGTTTAGACTCATGCCTCAATCTCTTTTTCAAATAAGGGTTAGGTTCCTAAATAAATTAGGCATTGCTGTGCTCAGCATTGCAAAGCCTAAATGGCTTTAAAAAAATCTGGGCCTTAGTTTTATCTGAGCACCTCAGTGTAGCCCAGCACCTGCAGCTCCCATTGATGTCTCTGGACGCTGCGAGTGCTCAGTACCTCTGGAAGTTATCTGAAATAACCTGGTGGGCTGTTTGCATCATCCAAACTGACCACAGCAGCTGGCAAAAACTAGTCACCTTTTGTTAGCAGCCTTATCGTAGAGGTCACAAGTTTTAGAGACACTGAGCTGTCCTCTTGCCCCAGCAACACTGTGATCCAGCTTGCAGGGCGGCTGTGAATAAATGGCAGGCTTCAGTCTCCAAAGCTGTCAACTCTGTACTACGAGCCCTGAATTCACCTGTCCACAGACAAACAGTTTAAAAGAAATAAAATGTCCAGGAGAAGAATTCAGGCTCTGGGTAAATATATTCTTGTTAACAAGCTCTAAGAAATGGACTGTGATACAGTAGTGCTTTGAAAGGGTCACACTCAGAAGGTAATTAGATAATGCTGTTTAAACAGGCTACACATTGGGAGACCATTTGCTTACATCAAGGGGCCAGATGAACTTGCCATTAGTTAGTTCAGCCTTGGCTCACCAGATTGTCTAACGTGGAATGTTTTATGGCTCCTCTTCCCTTGTTTAATGCATAGAAAATAGCTCCTACATTGATCAAGCACCTGATCTTATACTGGTATTCTGTCCAAGCGTGTGTGTGTCTTTGAATGTAGCTGCACACAGCTTTCCACTGGACATGAAAGAAACCAGAGCACTTGGAGTCATGGAAAGTAAGCCGACGGGTTGCTGATTCAAAACAATTGAATGGCAGAAATAGCATCTCTTCTGTTTCAAGCTATTCAAGGGAGCCGTCAAGATGATTTTGGGGCATTGTTATTGTTTTGTAGGTGGACTGTACCATTGCCAAGAACAATCACAGATGCCCTTTGTGTTTTTGCAGGATTGCTTGCTAAGAAAGCTGTTGATGCCGGTCTGACTGTGAAGCCATACATTAAAACCAGCTTGTCCCCAGGCAGTGGGGTTGTCACTTACTATCTGCGGGAGAGTGGAGTTATGCCTTACCTTGCTCAGCTAGGGTAAGAGGGGTTTTCATTTTAGTCTCAAGGCTCATTGATGCCTATTTCCCATAATCCTTGGCAAATGTAATGACTGGACAAGCAAAGCATTTGCAGCAAGTGATGGACTATAAGACCGTGATGGGTGTCCACAGTTTGAAAGGTATAGCTGAGTCCTTTGGGCTAGATTCTCGACTGTAACCCAGGCTGCGCCATTTGCTCAGCTGGCCAATTGAAGCCTTTGATTTCTCTAAAGGCTTCTTCTTGTTAGGCAAGGGAATGGATTATTTCTTAAATGTAATTGTTCTAAATTAGTATCTCACTTAAGACTTCTAGGTCTGGAATTTGTCCTATGCCCTGGCTGATGATAAACATATGGGCTGCAGTATGCATCGTTGCAATCACATGCACTAGTGACTGTCTGCATGCAAAACATTGTACTCACTGCAATTGTGTGTGCAGATTAGGTGCACAAATTTATGCACCCATCTACACTTTTTTTTTTTGTTTCGAAGCAGGAAAAGAATGTAAATGATCATCAGACAGTATTCTGAGCAGAAAATGATATTGAATAGCTTGTGTTGTAACACATTTTCTCAAAGTGGAAATTGCCCAATCGTTTGCTTTATCAATAAGGAATTAATACCTATCTTGTGATCGCTGATATATTGAATACTGTCTCTAGGTTTGATGTGGTGGGTTACGGGTGTATGACCTGCATTGGGAACAGTGGACCTCTACCAGAGCCTGTTGCAGAAGCCATCACTCAGGTACTTGGCTGCTATTAAATCTTCTGCAGCATGGAATACTCGTGGTCTTTCAAAGACAAAATCACATATTTATTTCACTTAGTCAAGAGATTGAGGTACATCTTGAAGGTTTGTTGCCAAGGGATCCATGCAGGAGAGGGCTGTGATACTTAAACTCCAGATGAGAACTCCCTCCCTGCAAACACAGTAACAAGCTGCAGCAAGAGCAGGAGAGCCTACTTAAATCATCCTGTGGTGCAGTCTTAAAAAAACCTCAGGACCGTGATCCTAACAAGAAGCTCTCCTGTCAGCAGTGGGGAATGTGGAGTTCTATCTGCTTGCAAGGCAACTAGTTGCTGAGTGTGAATGAAGTTCTAGCATCTTCCTTGAAGATGCTGTAGAAGCCAGCTTTATAAAAGGGAAAATGTTCATTAGTTGGGATGTCCTTGTTTTAATGCAGAGTAGCTTTCTGTCTAATTAAAGAGTGAATGGGTGTCTGGATACGGAACAAATGTAGTCCCCTGGAATAATATCCCCCACCCAAATGACTCTGATTGTGTTTATAAATGGATCTGTATGGCTGGATTTGTGGAGAGGCAAGCCTATGTTTTCAAACGTGACTAGTGGTTTTGGGTGCTTCAGTTGAGACTTGAGATACCTTTTTAAAAGGGGCCTGGTTTCACTTCTGAGAGTGCTGAGCACCTGTCCTCGGAAAAGCAGGCCCTTTGAAGTAGAGCACCCAAAATCACTACCCACCTTTGAAAACTGAGTCTGCAGTCATCTCAAGGGAGCCTGGAAACACTTCTGCCCCCTTTGACCACTCGAGACTTCGGACCAAATATAACTCCATTGTAAGAGGGTGCAAATCCATCAACTTCAGGGTTGTTCCATTCAGTCTATACCAGGACTAAATCTGGCCTCTAGCTTAAAATCTTGAATAGTCACAGGTGAAAAGGGGCTGGGTCTCTCAAATTGTCTCTTCACAGGAATGTTTCTGTGCCAGAACCAGGCATCTTCACTTGACTGGCAATCTCTTCTCAGCTGAGCTCACAATTTGATGGCTGGGTCAAAACTGATGTTTCCTACATGCATTTTCTAGTAACCCAAGGACATTAACAGGGAGAAAACCAAAGTGAAGCCTGTGTTTTGGAGAGGCAGAGAGGGTTTTCTGCTCACCCTGTGGGAAAGGAGAGCCTTCAGAATAGCTGAGGGCTACGTAGCAAGATTCTATTTTATTGTGTTTTCTTGTTGAAAATGTAGCTTTGCCCTGGGATTCAGAGGTCATCTCTTAGCCAGGTTTTGCAGTCTTCAATGTTAACCAGTTTCACAACTCTGTGGTGATGAGCTTGTTTGTTTGTGGTTGTGATGTCTTTGACTTGCATGTTTAAGAAGCTTATGGGAGGATTTCTGTGTGTAAAACATTTTTTTCCCTGTCAAAATAAGCCCGTTTATTCCCTGCTGTAAGTATCAAACAGCGACAGGCCACCTGTATGAATATGTTTGTAGGTCTTTAATAAAAGACAGTGGAGCAGTGTAAGCTGGTATTGCTTTGTATGTGGCCCAGCCTTTGAATCTCTCATTCAGCGATACTGTAATGATATTAATTCATTCAGTGGCTATCTCTGAGGCTACTGAGGTGGTTTGTAACCAGACCTCTTGCAGGCTAATATTAGTGTGTTGGGTTGATTCATGGTTTGGATGGAAGACCTCCAAAGAACACTTCAGTGCTTCAGGAACAATCCTAGATATCAATCCCAGAAAGGACCATTTTGATGATGATTTGGATTGTGGTCCAGGACTGGGACTCCTAAGTCCTGTACAAACCCAGAACAAACATGTGGTCACTGCCTCTAGTTTGACCTTCAGGGTAATACAGGACAGAGAAAATGTGGTGCTGGTAATTCAGCAGTGGCGGTGAGCCATTTCCTCGGAGTATTAGGGGTCTTGTGCTGGTGGCAGTACTGCCTTTTGGGATAGCCACAAAATGTAGGTCCTGATGCCTTCTGGTCAGTGCTGATCCTTCTGGCAGGAGTGCTCCCTGGCTACACAGACCATGTGCCACCATTCAGCCATGCGCCTGCAGTTTGATTACGTAAACTGCTCTGTCGCATGCTGTTCCAAGCTGTGTCGTGCTGTTAGCTGCCCTGTCCCCCAATCCCATGACCCGTCTGTGACTTTTACTAAAAATACCCATGACTAAAATGTAACCTTAATCATATACAATCCCAGAACGCTTTCCTTTCCATTGTTCTTTCCTCTGACCCTAACTGTATAACCATTCCGAATACATTTGAGCCAAAGGCCCTTGACTTTCCGCTGCTTGTGTTCACTTGTCTCTACCGCTGCCTTGCAGGGAGACCTCATAGCGGTGGGCGTGTTGTCCGGAAACAGGAATTTTGAGGGTCGCATCCATCCCAATACTCGGGCCAACTACCTTGCCTCCCCGCCACTGGTAATAGCCTATGCTATCGCGGGGACCATAAGGATTGACTTTGAGATAGAACCTTTAGGTAAGAAACTGCTGGGATTTCTCCCCATCCCCCACTATTTTTCGGTAAATTCAACTGAAGTGAAGAGTCCAGAGGGAGCATCTCTTGTATTGGTTTGGGAGGAGCCCAATGAGGTGCATGTGAGATGCAGGACAAGCAGGTGTTGGATCAGTCGTGACCACTAAGCACACGTCAGGGAGAAGTGTGTTAATAGCACCAATAGTCTGAACCTAGGGAAGCTCCTTCAGGGGAATATTGGGTGTTGTGCATCTGCAGGCTCGGGGGGAGGGGAGCAAGGCAGACCTGAAGGATGCCTGTTTTGCACAGCATCTCCTGGCAGCCCTACCAGAAAATACCAATGGGAGTTCACCCTGACAATGTCATCGTCAACTTCCACGAAATCCCAGTCCACCGGGTCAAAGTCAGGCTGGAAAGCAAAGGTAGCATGGTCTCTGAGTGTTGGAGTACAGTAGAGAATAGTGGGAGTGGACAGCACATAGAAATTGGATCACTTTTTTCAAGTGGAATGTTTGTACACAAACTCTGTGTGTGGTTCCTTATAGGAGTAAATGCAGAAGGGAAGGAAATTTTCCTAAAAGACCTCTGGCCAACAAGAGACGAGATCCAGGCCGTTGAACATCAGTACGTCATTCCAGGGATGTTTAAAGAAGTCTACCAGAAAATAGAGGTGATCAGTTGCCTAGTGTAATGCATTAACTGACTTTTGTACTTCAGCAAGAAGAGCTTCTGCCTCTGTTTAGTAAGGTCTTCCTGATAACGAAATAATGAAGCAAAGCAAGCAGTCATGGGATAAGAGGGAATGTCCTTTCATTGATCAGTAACTGGGTAAAAGATACGAAACAAAGGGTAGGAATAAATGGTCAGTTTTCAGAATGGAGAGAGGTAAATAGGGGTGTCCCCCAGGGATCTGTACTGGGCCCAGTCCTATTCAACATATTCATAAATGATCTGGAAAAAGGGGTAAACAGTGAGGTGGCAAAATTTGCAGATGATGCAAAACTTCTCAACAGGGCTGGCTCCAAGTTTTTTGCCACCCCAACTCCGCTCCTTCCTAGTTCCATTCCAATCCCTTCCCCAAATCCCTTCAGCCTTCCCTAAATCCCTGGCTCCACCTCCTCCCCTGGGCACACCCACATTTCCTCTCAGGGATAGATAAGGCTTCCAAGTCACTTAAATTCTTCTGAAAAATTTAATGTGAGTTTCTGTTTTTCAGACAGTAAATGAATCCTGGAATGCCTTAGATGCTCCATCAGATACACTATATACTTGGAATCCCAAATCTACATACATTAAATCACCCCCTTTCTTTGAGAACCTGGTAAGTTCATTTTTTTTTTCTCCTTTCCAAAGGATTTTCTGTTCATTTCCAGGGCGGTTACACTACATTCAGGCCAAATTCTCGTGTTAAAATGGTGTATACTTGGAGATCCACTGATGTGATAACCTGTTCCAGACTTCCACCTGCGTAACTGGGCCAAATTCTGATAGTCCCTCGTGTGATCTTTTCCCATTCAAAAATAGCTTAGATCCAAAAAAAAAAAAAAAAACCAACAAAACCCTCCAACACAACTAATGAATATTCAGAGGGTGAGGATTTGTTTGAAGAATGGGTGGATTTTTTTTTTTTTGACTGGTTAGTTTAACTACCTTTTAGTGCACCTCCCACCCGTCTCAACAAATTCTGGGTTACTTTCATTCTTCTATATGTATATAGATATATATAAATAAGAATGATGTTATTGTTAGTGCATTTTGTGTTTGCTAGACTTTGGAGCTTGAGCCTCCTAAATCCATAGTTGATGCCTACGTGCTCTTAAATTTGGGCGATTCTGTAACAACTGACCACATATCTCCAGCTGGGAATATAGCAAGGAACAGCCCTGCTGCTCGTTACTTAACCAGCAGAAGGTAAGTGAAGTTAATTGTTTTATATTTTCCTTCTCATACACAGGGGCGGCTCCAGGCCCCAAAGCGTGTGCTTGGGGCGGCAAGCCGCGGGGGGCGCTCTGCCGGTCGCTGGGAGGGAAGCAGGCAGGCTGCCTTCAGTGGCCTGCCTGTGGAGGGTCCGCTGGTCCCGCGGCTCCAGTGGACCTCCTGCAGGCGTGCCTGCAGAGGGTCCGCTGGTCCCGTGGCTTCAGTGGAGCCAGCGACCGGCAGAGCGCCCCCCGCGGCATGCCGCTCCAGTTGGGGCAGCAAAATGTCTAGAGCCGCCCCTGCTCATACACGCTCTTTTTGCTCCTTCTCCGTCGTGCTGTGGTTCAGCGATTTGTACTGTGCGTGTTAGAGGGCTGTAATTCACGCGCCTTCCCACGCTGCTGTTTTCACCTCCTTGCACCTGTCGGGAGCTCTTCAGAAAGAGCTGCTCCTTCTACTGTCCTGAGCAGCTGCCTTGCTAGCATCACATGGCAAGTGAGCAACTCTCACCTCACGTCCTCCCTTGAATTTTTGGCTTCATGCTACAGTATAAGCTGGGTCAGCCAGTGCAGAGATAATAGGGAGCCATTTCCCTTCCAGATAATCCAGCCAAATCTTGGTTCCATTGAAGTCAACACCAAAACTTTCAGATTTCAGTGGGACCAAGCTTTGACTCTAAACACATTTCCTCTGTAATACAGGACTCCTTCATTGGTCAAACCAGGACATCCTGAGCTACAGAAGCTCTTGAGTTTAGATCATCTTTGGTCAGAGCAGCTGCTGCCACTGGCACAGGCTTGAGAACAGGGCGCTCTTGCTTTACTGTTATATGAGAGGTCTGGGGTTTTGTCTGCCAGCCTTGGACTGGAATCTTCTCTCAGGCCTGACTCCCTGCTCTGTTGTGCCTCTAATCCCTAGTCCATCTCTCTGAGCGGCACGAGTTTTGTTTCTGAAAACTACAAGTATACTTTTTAAAAAAACATTGCTGTTGTAACAAGCCTTTCAACGGGTTTTTAAATGAAATGTGCTAATGTACCAGAGGTTACTGAATGCAGATTACTCTTTCCTCATGGGTGCAAGTCCCATTGATGTCAATTGGCTTGAAAGTCTAAAGTCCCATACACAAGTTGCAAAACAAATATAGTATGTTAAAGTAACACTTTGGATGGATCCCAGTACAAACAGCCCTGCTCTATACTATGCATCTCTGTTAGTGGCACAGATAGGAGACCTGTGTGTGTTTCTTTGGGGGTCATGTATAACTCGTATGCTCTCTGTATAAATTAATATTCCCTTGTACACCCACCCTTACTGTTACCTTTTCCCCTATGTATCAGTTAGCCTGCCGCAAAGAGCTCAAGTTCTGCTGATCTGAACAATACCTTGCATAATGGGCTCTGGTCAGGTCCTATAGCAACAGAAGTAAGCAGTGGTAGCGAGTAAGTAGCAGCTAATCAGAAGGGATTGCTATTGGTTCTTGTGGCTAAATGCAGCCTGGTTCCTATTATTGTAGCACCACTCGTATTGCTTGCGGTAACAATGCTTTAGCCGCCTCTCTGGCTAGGTCCTGGTTACATGCTTGCGCTACTGTGGGCTGGTAAGAAAGATGTTGAAATAGAACTAATGAGCTGGTTCCTGACTACACTGCTGGGGACTGTGTGAGTGCTGGAGAGCGCTTTCAGAGTAAGTTACAAAGGTGACTGGATCTAGCTTCAGAGATGTCTCTTCACAGCTTATTTCATGAAACCACTTCAGTTTAAAAATAAACACAAGTGTCTCTTTTTTTTCTAATAGCTTGACTCCCAGAGAGTTCAACTCTTACGGCTCCCGCAGAGGTAATGACGCTGTCATGGTCAGAGGAACGTTTGCAAACATTCGCTTGTCAAACAAATTCATCAATAAGCAGGCACCCCAGACCATCCACTTCCCTTCTGGAGAAACAGTGAGTGCACTGCTTGATCCACACTGGCGCTGCCAACTTCAGGGCACCTACCTAGTTTGCCTGCAGTAGTTACTTTGGGTTTAAGGTGGTTGGGGGCTATTTCCTAGTTTTTTGGGTCAGATCCTTGTCATAAACAGATAGCTAAGGGTTAATGTCTCTTTCACCTGAAGCACCTGACCAGAGGACCAATCAGGAAACCGGATTTTTTCAACTTTGGGTGGAGGGAATTGAGTGTCTGAGTCTTTTGTCTTTGTTTTCTGGCTGCCTGCTTTCTCTGAGCTTTGGAGAAGTAGTTTCTATTTTCTAGTCTTCTGTTTCCAAGTGTAAGGACAAAGAGATCAGATAGTAAGTTATATGGTTTCTTTTCTTTGGTATTTGCATGAATATAAGTGCTGGAGTGCTTTGATTTGTATTCTTTTTGAATAAGGCTATTTATTCAATATTCTTTTAAGCAATTGACCCTGTGTTGTATCATCTTAATACAGAGAGAACATTTGTACTTATTTTTCTTTCTTTTTATATAAAGCTTTCTTCTAAGACCTGTTGGAGTTTTTCTTTACTTCAGGGAAATTGAGTCTGTACTCACCAGGGAATTGGTGGGAGGAAGAAATCAAGGGGAGATTTGTGTGTTGGATCGCTAGCCTGATTTTGCATTCCCTCTGGGGAAATAGGAAAGTACTTTTGTTTCCAGGATTGGGAACGGAGAGGGGGAGTCCCTCTGTGTAGTTTCACAGAGCTTGTGTCTGTGTATCTCTCCAGGAGCACCTGGAGGGGGGAAGGGAAAAAGGATTATTTCCCTTGGTTGTGAGACTCAAGGGATTTGGGTCTTGGGGTCCCCAGGGAAGGTTTTTCAGAGGGACCAGAGTGCCCCAAAACACTCTAATTTTTTGGGTGGTGGCAGCAGGTACCAGGTCCAAGCTGGTAACTAAGCTTGGAGGTTTTCATGCTAACCCCCATATTTTGGACGCTAAGGTCCAAATCTGGGACTAAGGTTATTACAATCCTCATCTAGTGTCAGCTGATGTAGTGCCAGTGACTTCAGTGGAACTATGTTGACTTATTGAAAATCTGTCCCTTTAAAATATGAGATGTCTCTCTAGAGCATACATCTTTATCGATTTCTAATTCTGTATCTGTCCATATATTCTGTGTGTAGCAATAGCTATGCAGCAAAACCTCAGAGTTACAAACACTTTAGGAATGGGCATTCATCATTCTGAACAAAAGATTGACTTAATACAATCTTTAATCACTTTGAAACTGTACTGTGCAGAAGAAAAATGCTGCTTTGAGCCATCCTACTTTAAATGAAACAGGCACGCAACCGGTTGTTACCTTGTCAAATCTTTTTTGAAATTTTCCCTTTACTGTTTTATGTTTAACATGGTGCTGTATTTAATTTTTTTAATCTCTGCTGCTGCCTGATTACATACTTCTGGTTCCAAATGAGATGTGTGGTTCCAGGGGCAGTTCATAACTCGGAGGCTCTACATATCTATATATAACCTGTCTCTATATTTATATAGCTAGATGTATATTTCTAGAGATCTCTCTATAGAGAGACAGAACACACACACACACACAGAGAAAGCTAACAGCATGGGTGTGTAGACATGCAGTCATTAGCAGCTCTCATCCCAACATAAAAATACATCTGCCACTATTATTGGCTATTTGCAGCTCTGCCTATAGCACCTGTGCTCTTCTGGGCACCAGTGAAGAGAGAACACACAGTATAATTTGGGCTGGGGTGCGCAGGTGATACTGGCAGGGCTGTAAATGGCCAATACTAGATGAAGAGAGATCGGTGCTGGAATTGGACACTATGTATTAACTGACCTGCTAGAGCTATTTCACATGATGGTGGTGTTCTACATCTGTATCCACTCACATTCTGAACAAAGCACACTTTCATGGTGTAGGCTAGCTCTACGCTTAATGGTGGTATTTTGCATATGTGTGATTATGGAAGGAAAAGTTCTTCTTAGAGCACCCTTCTGGTAGACTTGGAAGCAGCAGAGCTCTTTACTTCACACACAGCTGTGTCTCGACAAGACATCTAATGTATCTGGTATTCCTTCCAGCTGGATGTGTTTGATGCAGCTGAGAGATACAAGCAGGCAGGCCATCCCCTCATTGTGCTGACTGGCAAGGAGTATGGCTCAGGAAGCTCCAGGGACTGGGCAGCAAAGGGCCCTTTTCTGCTGGTGAGTGACTGTAATAAATGGAAGTGGAGAAGTTAGAACCACCCTTTATTGTTCACTTCTCCTAGATGGTTGTGAGCATCCTGTGTCCAAACTCCCCATCAAAGGTGAAAAGTGTAAATTAATAAAGAAATATTCCAAGGAGTGTGTGTCTGTCTCTAGCTCCAAGTAGAATGTTCCTATCAGTCACTAAAGGAGAATACAGAATATTGCTAATGCTGGTTAAGAAGGGGCTGCTGATGGGAAAACTGATTTGCCTTTGAGAACAAAGCACAGTTCTCTGCACAGCAGAGCCTTTGCAATACTGGCAGTGTTGTAGCCCACAACAAGAGCTATATACTGCTAAGGAAATTCATACTTACCCAGTAAACAGGGACGTTTCACACTCTTAAACAGGACTCTCTGTTGCAGAAACAATAGCTTATAACTGAGATGATTAATGCCACTCTGCAACTAACCACCAACCAAAAGCAGTAGATTGCATACTGCAGGCAGCTTGCAAGTTATTCCCCCAAGCGCGAGTACGATTGCCTTGGCAGAAAATTGAGGTTGGTTTGTGCATGACACTCCAACCAAAAAGGGGCCAAACTTGTAACTGTTACTTATTTACCTGGACTTTAAGCTCTGTAGGGCAACAACCCTTTGTTCTGTGGCTGCGTGGCACCAACTGCTGACAGGATGCAGTTGGTGAGGGGGGTTGCCTATGTGCTGTTAATATACAAATAATACATTTCGGAAAGAAGAGCCCTGATCTCACTACCCCATGGAGTAGGATGGGACTTTGGTTCATTTCCCACACTTGCACTTTTTCCAAGAGGCTGGGTTGGAAGGAAAGTTTCTACTGAAAGTGGGAGTTATTTAAGAGATTGCTGTGCTACATATGATCAAGGGTGTGACTGCTGCCTTTTTTAAAAAACAGTGTGGCACCTAGTAGTGGAGACAGGTGCACACTATAAACCAATATCTATGCACAGAACAAAGGTCATGTGGCCCAGAGCACAAGCCTATTCAGGGTGCCAGTGTGTGTGCTAGGAGTCCTTATTTCCCCCCTTTCTCAAAGACAACATGGCCAAGGTTTTCAAGGCCCCGATATACAATACCTTTTAAAGGAGCACTTTCTGAAAATGGGGCCCCTTTGTGGTGGGTTGGAACACAATCACTAGTCACTTTCGCAAATCTCTGCCTATAACTCTACTGTATGGTAATAAGGAGAATTTTCCCAACCTATTATGTAGAGAAGCTATTCTAAACCTACAGTAAACACAGCTGACTCTGTTTGCATTTCCCAGGGAATTAAAGCCATTCTTGCCGAGAGCTATGAGCGCATCCACCGCAGTAACCTGGTAGGAATGGGAGTGATTCCCCTGCAGTATCTGCCCGGAGAGGATGCTGAGAGTTTAGGTCTCACAGGACGGGAACGTTACACAATTGTCATTCCTGAAGAACTTGCACCAAGGATGAAAGTCCAGATCAAGGTAATCAGGAGCCTGTGGGTTGGATTTTCAAAAGCACCCTGGAGTTAGCAGCTCCGACTCACTCTCTCACCTTCCAGCATTCTTGGTCTAGCCCCTGCTATGGTGTCTGAGAGACTGTGTGGCAAAGAATGAAGTCCATAAAGTGTACTTCATGCAACTACTCAATACTGATGCAGTCCACTGAATCTTAAGTTTGACTTCCTCCACCCATATAGATTGTATACTTTGCACAATGCAGTCAGTGCCATGTAATAGCAACATGTAGCTAAACTGTAAGAATTAATACACTAGGGCCAAACAAATGGTGAGCACATTTTTAGATGAGATTTCGGAAAGGGCCCCACCACTTTTGCCATAGTGTAGAGTTCAAAGTAGTCAACAATAAGTCTAGTTATGTTTAAGTGATATGGGTAGGAGACTGCTTAATTAAATGAAAAAAGACTGCAAGGGAAGAATTATGCATCCGAGTGCATCACTTAATGCATTTGAAACATTTTATATAATATATATAATCTTAATCCACAATGTGTGCACCTCTTTGAAATGCTTAGCTTGGACAGTTTTTAGTACAGAAACAGTGATTAACCTTTTTTTCCCTGGTGCCCTATCCTCTCTGTGCCAACACCACAGAAACTGAGGCTGCAAAAAAGTTATTGGAATTAATAATTTTGCCACATTACTGAAGCCAAGAATTAAGAAAATAAAAACATGAAGACTTAACCACTTTAAGGGATACAAACTTTCATGCTCCAAGACATAAATCATTTTTTACTAGATTCAGGTAGAAATTTTATCTGGAGATAAGTTATTCCATACCTGAGTTACTGGGTTTTGTATCGGGCTCTGACCAGAGTCAGGTAAGATACTGGACTAGGTAGACCACTGATCTGACTCTGGCACTTCTGCACATTACTGGTCACGTAACGTTTGTTATTGCTAAAGCATGGCTTCCTGCTGTATGTGGGAAATAATCCCCCTTTCACTAGCAGATCCTGTTGCACTTGGCACACCTGCAGATCTTAGTCATTCAGATAGCACAATGTACTCAGTTAATGTTCTCTCTCTAATCCCCACAGCTGGATACTGGGAAAACCTTCCAAGCCATCATGAGGTTTGACACTGATGTGGAGCTCACTTATTTCCGCAATGGTGGCATCCTGAACTACATGATCCGTAAAATGGCATCCTAATTAAAGCAACAGCAAGCAACGGTCCAGTTAGAAACCTGCCTTTGATGGCCACATGCGAATGCCTAATAATCACGGAACTTAGACGTCTAAACCATGAAACCAGTTGTTTCCTTGTGGACTGTATTACCCAGGGGCTTGTTTACAAAGGTAGAATGTGTTCAGTTTCCTGACACACTCATTTATTCTTCCCAATTAAATACCTGTATTATTTTTTGTATGGGGACTAGAGTGACTATTCTAGTGTGGGGCGATGCAGAAAGTGGATCTGTAAACAGTGCCAAAGCCTGTTCTGTAACAAGTGGTGATTTGTACATGGTGCATTTAGTTTGATGACATCTGTCAGTCCGATACAGTACTGTACTCGTTTCAGTTTCCCAGAAACTGACAGGGTACACTGGGATTTTTAACCTCCTTCCTACCCCTCCCCCCAATCTGGATTAAGTGTCAGAGGTTGGCGCTTTCCTATTTAAATAGCATTTGATCAGAATCCCTCTTTGAGAGGCTAATGCTGAAATTAGTAAATTGCTTAGCTCGCTCTTAATCACAAAATGTGAATTATCTTCCTTTAAGAACATCTTCTCTAAGCACTAGGTTTCGTTGGGACAGTGGACCTTTCGGAGGACAAATTTCTAAGAGATTAAAATCTATTTTCAAAAAAGTTTGACCGTAGCATTGGACTTTCTTTGCACACTGACTTATCTTCAGCAAGAGGGCGATTAGTATATTCAAGAAGTACAGTTTGATCACGTGGCTCTTCAATGATAAACATCCAGCCTACAAAAAACTACAGGTAAGAAGTAACTACTGCTATTACAGAAATACTGCGACATTTTGTAATGGTAATATTGCTAGGAGAATATTGTTTGTGGCTCTTTGAAGACTCCACATTTTAGTTCTAAATAAGCATCTAATACCTACACACAGTGATGAGCTGCCAAAATCTTAGGAACCGGTTCCCTACCGGGTCTTTGGCGGCACCGCTCCGGAAGGTGAAGGACCTGCTGCCTAAGACCCGGTAGGGAACTGCCCAGTGAGTACCCCTCCCATCCATGTCCTGCCCCCCTCAGAAACTGCAACCCATAACCAACCCCCGCTCCTTGTCCCCTGACCACTCCTTCCCGAAACCCCCAACCCTAACCTGGGTCCTGGCCACCAGTCCAGGGGGCTCTGCATTTTAATTTAATTTTAAATGAAGCTTCTTAAACATTTTAAAAATCTTATTTACTTTACATACAACATTAGTTTAGTTATATATTATAGACTTCTAGAAAGAGACTCTAAAAAGGTTAAAATGTATTACTGGCACGCAAAACCTTAAATTAGAGTGACTAAATGAAGACTCGGCACAGCACTTCTGAAAGGTTGCCGACCCCTGCTCTAAATCCAGAAAGTTGAAACTCTTTTAAACCTGACTTTGGTTCCTTCACAGTAAGGAACTGATCTGCCTTGTATTTCACCTGTAAACACCTCTACATCCTAGCATAAATGAAGTCTGGAGGTGAACTGAAGTTTAAGATTTAATGAGATCAGGCTATGTAAAGTGCAACATGAACAAACAGCAACAAAACACAGATAAATCCAATCAGTGAAAACACATGCAACTTCAACTGTTCACTGGTAGAATGCCACCTAAATATCTACAAGTTTTAGCTAATAAGTCGGATTAGACATTCAAATGTGTTTCTTCACATGCTCCACAAACTTTTTTGCAGAGGTGAAGACTTAACTAAGCATGCAGTCAGAGTACAAATTAGGGAGTGCTCGAACTAGTCTAATGGAGGTGACATGTACTCCCTCTTCGTTATTTAACAAGGCCAGACTGTTTAGGTAAAACGGGCAAAAAGTCCTATCAACCAGGGCACGAAATACAGTAATTCCTAGAGCATTATTAGTCGTCGTCCACTTTGCACCTTATTTTTTACTTGGTTCTATCTTCATAATAGAATTGCCAATGAAAGACTGCAGAGCCCCCTTTAAGCAAGTGCTGCTATTTGCCCATTCTGCGTATAATCTATTTGACACCCGAGTTAAGAACATGCATTTGTGTACCTGGAAATAGCTCACCTAGTTGGGTGGTGGTGAATCAGTTGTTAGTTACTCTGTGCTGGACATTTCATTAATGTCAAATTCCCTCATTGCAAAATCTACCTCTCTCCATTTCCGGAAAACTGCGAGTTTACTAGTTGTAACATCCTTCACCACAAAGCTTTCAATTTTGATCACGGGGAGGTCATCGAATGCCTTGTACCTCACTGTGATTCCCCAGTCATGGAGGCACTTGGAGTCCTGGCAGTACATTTTGCATTTCTTCTCAAAGTGGTCATAGCGGCTTGGTTTCTTATGAGGCTTTGTTAGAAAACGTTCCCGAAACAGGGCATCTAAGACTGTATGGTGAGACTTCTAAAATGACAGTAAAAATATTAGATGCAGCTTAATACCAGAAATTTATCATAATTTCTAAATTCTTAAGTTTCCATTTGTTGGCCTCCATATGCTGATTTTACACAACTACCAAGGGAGTTCTGCCTCTGTCACTTGGTTTAAACTACAAGAACAATTCTTCTATACAAAATAGCTTGAGTTGCAGTAGCACTTCTGGAAAAGGAAATTTCTTTACAAAAAAAGTAATGGAGATGAAAATGTCACTCACCCCCCTTCTTACAGGAAAATTGTAAAACCAAATGTAATTTGCAAGGAGTGGTGAAGTCTCAGCTAAGAATCTGTGACAGTGTATTTGAGTCGACTCTTATAAATCTCCTATTACAACCTCCGCTCCAATTAAATCTTTCCTTGTGTGGTACTACAATGCACAGCTGTCCTTACAAGGGGAAGGATGATTTTTAAAGGACTGTGTTCCATAGTCCCTAATGTCGGTTACTGCCTCAGTGGGGAGCTGGATGGAAACTCCAGGGAGTTTCCAGCTGCAAGACTCCATCTTTATGGTACTGAGGGGAAGGGGGGGGGGAGGTGTTAGTCCCCTACAGAACCATAGAGACAAGAAGTTCAGAGCCAGAACCCTGCTTCTCCTTGCTGCTTCCTACCCCCACACCTCTCTGCTACTGGAACATACATAATCGAGACACAGCTAGTGCCCATCCATGATTTCTTAGAGCTAAAGCATGTAAAGCTGGGTGGTGTGAGTCAGTTGGGAGTTTTTTAAACAAGGAGCAGTAGGTCACCAAGTAGTGGGGACTCTGGCAGAGCACAGCTTGAAAACCACCCATTTTCAGCACATGAAATATCCCAGGCATAGGAAACCCAACATCAATGCTCAGATTTTCCTGATGTCAAGGAAAAAGGCTCTCCTCTTGCAGCACTGCCCAGCTGACTTTCCCAGCCTCAGTGGGTAGGAGCAGAGCAAGACTGAGACTCTTGAGTCACCATAGACAGTCCCATGAAAACATGTGAATAATGCCCGGCAGCAGTTCTAAAAAAGCAAAACATACATTACACCACCTAAGGAATGAGAAGGAAAATAATCCTGAAAAGGATAGTGCTACTCCATAAAGCAATGATACACGTCTTCTCCTGGAATGCTGTGCTCTGCTATGGGTGATGAAAGTCATCTGAGGGCTAGAGAGACTTCCATAGGAGGAGTGATTGAGAAGCTCACAACTGTTCATTTTAGCAAGGAGATGAAGAAGGAAGCACTATGATAGGGCTATACAAAATACTGAATAGTTTAGAGACCGTAAATAACGCGCTCCTATATAGTGTCTGTCATGATAGAAGAACAAGGGCGAAGCCAATGAAACTGAAAGGTAATGCAGTTAAGGGATTTCCCCCCCCGCAACACACAATGAATAACCAGCCACTGGAAATCATCAACTCAGTGCTAACCTGTAGCAAAGAGCTTAGCAGGATTTTTTAAAAGTAACCTCTGGGTGGAAAGTGAACATCCAGTTACATTAAGTATTCAGGCACCATGTATATTGTAGATGTACAATATGAACATGTGGTTATAAAGGTGGGTGGTTTGTTTAGATATCAATACCTATTTCCTGTTTGTCACATTTACCAACCAGTGGATCATGCTTGAGGATAAACATACATAAAGTAGGATAAAAAATCTAAACCACTGTTTCTGAATGTAAGTTAAATGTTAACAGCCTGGGCTTAGGAAGAAATTTCTCCTATGTGCTGTTGTTCCATAATTGTACATTACACTGATTCTTTCACTTTTCATTGAAATATTTGGCACTGTCCACAGGATGAATCACAGGTGTGATGTGTCACTAAAGCTCCTATGTCCCATTCTGCATCAACCTGGTCACTTTAATTTCCACATCAAATGCAACCCTAAAATTGGACTGGTAAGGCTCAACTGGTAACGAACTATTTGCACAGCATAACATTCACAGATTCCTAAAACTATACGCTTACCTCTATTACCCTGATGTCTTCTGTATTACAGGCATATGCTCTGCACTTCCCACAGAGCAATTGTCTATTGCCCTCCAGGAGCTTTTGTTTTATTTCTCTCTTTCTGGAATCTCGCAGCATCTTTTCCTTGTTTTGCAGGTCATGTATCTATAAACCAAAGCATTAGAAACAAAGGGATATTATGATCTTCAAAGAAACACCGAGGGCCAGAGGCTCAGCTGATGTTGATCTGTGTAGCGATAGTGAAGTCAATGGAGCTATGCTGATTTATACCAGCTGTAGACCTGGTCCTGAAAATGGTGGTGGTTGTGGAATTCAAGTTCCTTTTTGCTATTCCTTATGAAAATGTGACTCAGTCTCTCAGGTCTAATAACTCTCCCCAAAGGACCCAACCCCTATTCTTTTCAGAATTGCAAACTCCAATTATCCCCATGTATTTTGCAATTCTTATGCATCTATGACGGGCAGCCTGACATCCAATTCTTGAACAAAGTCTCTTTTTAGCAGAAATATGAAGCCAGCACCTGTCTGAGATGGTCACTGATGAGTGAAGAGCATCGGGGGGGGGGGGTGGGGGGGGACGGGGGAAGAGTTTACTTCCAAGCACGCTCAGGACAGGTTTTTGTGATGTCAGAGCCCTGAGGCTCTGACATCACAGTGCTCACTACAATGCTGTAAAGCTACATAGCCCCACAGACAATGTTCAACACCTGCTGCTTTTCATCTTGGCGGTAGTTGCAGTTAAACAGTGGTCAATGTTAATTTTGGCATTGAAGGGGATAGAGCTTTGCTGATTGACTCCAGCTAAGAGTCTGGCTCAGACACCACTAGTGGGACAATTTGTATGAAGGAGAGCACATCTCTGACCTTCTCCACCCTGGAGACTTTTTCAGTTTTAAGATAGGAGAGATACTCCCAACATACTTCTAAAGCCCGTGGTTTATATGAATGTCAAATATTGTCTGGATTAGGCTGCCCTGCAGCACACTTAAAACACCATTGCAGTGCCTGTGAGGATGGAAGGGAATGGCATTATCACACAAACCATTCAAAGAGCCGTCCCCCTGCAGTCCCAACCTGCTCACCCATGGGGCTTTGAAATCTCCCAGAATCCACTGCTTCAGGGAGCTGTGAAATCAGTAGCCAAAGGCTACTGCAACTGAAACAGGACATTGCTAGTGTAGACCCAGCAAATCTGGAATGGTTCAGAACTTGAATCAGAACACCTAATGTGGACACAATGACCCACTTGGACAACTGGTTTCTGTCGTCAACTCAGAAATTTTTTCAGTGCTAATAAGCCCACCCACAGCCCTATGCAGAGATGCTAAAAATATAAATAGCATGTCTATCTATTGCTATGTGAACATCCACCTTGACCACCAGCGCTTCACAGCTACTATTGGGGGGAAACAGCAGCACACAGCAACACTACACAATGGATTAGCACATAGAGGGGGAAATGTATCCTGGCCCCCGCTGCACAGGTTCAGCACAAGGCCTCAAGCTTTGTGTGTGCACAGAGTGAATACGTGGTGCAGTGACAATGGCCATTTTAGGTTCGGTCTCTGATTTGGACCATGCAGAATGGCAGCGGGTGGACCCACCTTCCTTGTGAACTTTTCCTCATCCCACTCCTGCAGCTGCTTGATGGCCTTGTTCATCATCTCCTCCTTATAGATATTGTTTCTCTCATTCTCAGCCACTTCGCTTTTGCTTGTCACAAGGATGCACTTGCTGTCTTTTGCCCTTCCGCGACCTGGGGGTGACAGGTACCCCTTTTATAATGCCCTATAGCGAACAGAGCAAAAGAGCCGACAGGCGGTGCCCTGAAGCCTGGGTCTCAATGCAGGCATAGAGCCATTGGAAATGTTATGCTTCTGCATGATTCCTCATGTGGCACTTGCCCATTCCCAAGCTGAAGCAACTACACATGCTTAGAAAAGTCTCCCAGTTAAAATTCACTGGGCCCAGGCCCTCTTATTCTGAACAAGCATTCAAAAACACACACATTCTATGAAGTTTTGAAGTTACAAAGACCCCACCCTCTTTTGTATGGGTTCTCTCTGTCTGTACTGTGTTACACATTGATGCATGAGGCCTTCGAGGTGATTAGCTCAGACAGTTTGTGGCCAGCAACCACTGTATATTGTCCCACTGGTTTCTTTTAGAAAGCTCCGTAAGGCTAGATGAGGAACAAGACTGAGATGAACATCCATTAGTTATCTGTCCCGTTGCATTCCCACCAAAATGACAACTGATAGTTGACAGTAGGAAATACAATTAGGGGAAGGATTGTCTCTTCACTATGTATTTTTTCAGTGCCTAGCATAATGCGGCCCTGATCTCAACTGGGGTCTGGTTCTACTGGGATACAAACTAATAAATAGTAATTCATAGGATTCCCATGTTGTCCTATGCTTTTAAAAAGGGGGTTTGTTAGAACTAACCATTACTCACATGTAGTTTGAGTTCTAAAAATTTGAAGGAGTTAATCTGCCCAACTTCTTTTTCAGGTATTTACAACAGCTCTTGTAGCAAGACAGCTTTTTCCCTCAACACTTTAAGTGTCTAATTTTGGGGTAATTATTTAATACAAAAATAAGCAGCAATAAAACTATGACATTGAGTGTCTGCTATAAACCCCAAAAGCCAGGAGCTCACTCAATGAAAGGTCAATTTAAAATGAGTAAAATAACCATTTCACAACAGTATTGAATTTCATAGCCTGACTATGTGCTCAGATCACAAAATTAAACATTGCAGCAGAATTTTTAAAAGGGCTGGGTAATTTTATGACCACTTTTCTCTTTTGTAGCTGAAAGGAAAACCCACATTTAGAATAGGAGCCTCTATCCCCCTCTAGTGGCTGGACTACATAATGGCCTCAACATTGGTAGGGCAACTCCCACCTTTTCTGTATGTGTATGTATCTATCTCCTTACTTATCTGTTCTATTCTATGCATCTGATTAAGTGGGCTGTAGTCCCCAAAAGCTTATGCTTAAATAAATTTGTTAGTCTCTAACGTGCCACAAGTACTCCTGTTCTCATAGTGGTTTATGAGCACCACATTCTTTGCATTAATAGTGTCTTTTAGCTTAGACAGTAGACACTTGTTTTTAAATCCAGAAGTCCCAGGTTCAAGCCACACTTCCAATAACCCACCTGAGGGCATTATGTTACACAAGTTTAAGGACAGATTGTGCCTATATGCAAAGAACTGCGTAGAGTGGCCAAGCAACTATGTGAGACTCCCTTAATGGAGTTTCTCCTGAATTCTCCATGGGGGCATATTTTGCAGAATTTCCAATTGTACTTGCTGTTAAATTGTTCTTCTGTGCATATTTCTATTTACTTGCATGCACAAATGCATGCTTAAGAGATGTTCCTTGAATGTGTAGCACCATCGTGTGATGTGTATAGTTTACCCACACATACACACACACGTGCACACACAGACTCTCTAATCTAATCAATGGCTCTTCCCTCCTGTGACATCAAGACTTGCCCTGACCCTTCATTCAGCTGAAAGCACTCAGAGTGAGAGAGAAATCAGAGTAAGATACACACACACAATGCCTAAAGTAAACACGACAGCCAGTCAGAGGGGCTGACGGGGTATTTGCTAGACCTATACCATATTCACATGATAGTAGTTCCTTAAGCTGTAGTGACACATACCTCGGACTTGGATCATTTTGGTGACATTGCCAGAGTATTCATAGAGGAGAACCAGGTTGCACTGAGCAATATCAATCCCTTCATCTGCAACAGCTGTAGTTATTAGTATCTTACTGTCGCCGTTAGTTTTGAACGAGTCCAGTACACCCTTTTGATTTGAGAGTGTCATCCCTACAGTACAAAAAGTCAGAATACAATGCACGGTGAGATGCTGAAAAATTCCTAAATTGGATACTACACATATTATCCTTGCAGTCAGTACCAAAAGTCAGTCTGTTTGCTCTGGAGACTGTGAAAGAAATGCCTCACATCAGGATACACAGCTGCCTCCTTGAGGACTAGAAAGCTGCACAATATCTAACAAAGAGGGACTCTTGTTAAGATGTCACACTGTGAATCACTTTGGCAAGCAACATTTTACATTTCCTCCAGTGTGTTTGAAGCTGTCCTTTTAAAAACTGGTTTGTTTTAATGAGATTCTGTTCTCTGGCTAATTTAAACCACTAAGATATTCTCAAAATAAGTCAGATTTCCTCTGTTTGGTGCAGTCAAGTTTTTAAACATGTGTTTACCTCCTGCCACAGGGAAACTCAGTGAGCCACAAATGAGGCAGGGAACACCCACTGCATCGCTCTGAGTAAAGAGGATGAGGGACTTTTTTAAAATTATCTAGCAGAATTGCATAGCAGAGCATTGTTGCTAATGCAC
This sequence comes from Gopherus flavomarginatus, assembly GCF_025201925.1. Classification (NCBI taxonomy): domain Eukaryota; kingdom Metazoa; phylum Chordata; order Testudines; family Testudinidae; genus Gopherus; species Gopherus flavomarginatus. The sequence continues at coordinate 120,044,620 of NC_066619.1, forward strand.
CTAGAGTTTTAACCAGAGGTTTTGGCAGGAAAAGCAGGAGTCTGTTTAGATGTAGTAAAATCTCCTGTACATTTCATATCCTTCCCTAATATTGATGAAGGAATTGTAGGATTGGCTTGGGCATTTGCTTGTCCTCCTGTCCTGGAACATGGAGATTGACTACAGAGATAATGCAATACTTTAAGTGGTCTGGGAACACATGGTATAACAACTTACTTCCCTCAGTGCAAACTCCCATACCTGTCTGCTGGTTTCTTTTGCTACGCCCCATCAACGCATCCGGTTTTAGGTAGCTGAGTGTAGGATTTTCATCAATCCATTTCTTCAAAGCCTACAAAGCAAGATACCCATTAGTAACCGTTTCCAAACTCTTGGTCGCAGAAAGGGATGCAAGGAGCCCCTGGCCTGTGCAGGCCAAGCAGGCTACTAAGCTACCCTATATTTATTTTCTAGTTGCCCCTTTTTAGTAGTGTTGGAGAGAGGTGGTCTTACAGACACTAGAGCTCTTCTGGTAACAAAGAGAAGGGTGCGGGTCTCTGGCTTTAGGCGGTATTCTTCATTCAGGATGAAGGTGAGCTCCTCCAGTTTGGGATTCTCATTCAGTTCATCTACTGAGGCCTCTCTCAGTTCCTGTTGTTTAGCTGGAAGAAAACATTGACCTCCTCAGTTTGCAGTTAGCATCATCCATTCCAGCAAACAGCAAGCTGGCCCACATCTAGCAGCCAAAGATGAAGTGACTTTCCCTTGCACTTCTTTAAAAATTCTCAACTGTTCTCTTAAAAACCAAAAAGAAAAAAAAAGTTTTATGTGTCTAACCACGTCCCTAGGGAGCTATTTCTGAATCACTTGCATTTTAAAGCTGAAATCACAGCAGCATAGTCCCTGAGCAGGCATCTAAACCAGAACATTGCTTTAACCTCCCCCCGCCCATCTATTTTAAAGACAAATATTGATTCTACTGGCTCTTGACTGACTGAGGGCTTAGTGTGTGGCCTGCCAGGCTGTGAGTCTACAGTGCCCTAGCTTGCCAGGCAGTAGCTTGCCATGCAGACAAACCCCGAAGTTTGATCCTTCAATTGGCTCTGTATAGGCAGACCCTGCATCCATGTGAATCCCCACAGGTCTCAATGGGAATTACTCTGCACAGGCAGTTGCAGGATCAGAGCCTAATTTAGTGTACTTGATTTCTTAATCAGCTGTTCTCAAATTCAGGGCTACACTGTTGCATTAAACCACAGCCCCTTGAGGCACTGCTGCAATACTTGCAGGAGTGCGGGGGTTAGCATGAGCCCAAGTAACACAGAGCGCAACATGTGCCCCTTCCCCAGCTGTGTCCTACTCCTGCTCTTCCCTCTGAAGTTGCTAGCACTCATCATTCCCTCCTCTCTCCGCCAGGCTCCCAGTTCTCATGTAAAACACAGCAGGAAAGTGAGAGTCTTTATCCGCTAGCCACTGACCCACATAAGAGAATAGGAGTCTATAGCAGCTGACAGCTCAGGTTATTACTTCTTTAGCTCACGGGGTAGAAGCTCATGGTTTTAGCAATGAAGGTCCCAAGTTCAGCCCCCCCCCACTGATAAGCCAGGACATTTGTCCACTGGGAGGACAGGGAAAGTATCCATTAACTTTCCATTAACTTTAAAGTCTTTTCCTGGGCTGGACACAGATGGGTACTCAAAGCTGGTTTCATGCAAACAACTGGCATGGAAGGTGTGGACCCCAACTGTTACAGCCTCCAAACATGGATACAAATAAGAGGAGAAGCAAGTTGAACCACCTTAAACAATTCCTCTCCCCCTGCCTAGTGCTTGCACCTTTCAGATGGGCTGCAGGAAGTACCTTCAAAATTCGCTGTTAACTGTTGATCTATCTCATCAAACCCTCCACTTTTAATGTCATTGAAAAACTCAGTCAAGTAGGCCAACGCATCCTGAGTCCGTGCATCTTCATTGATGATGAGGGCATCATTGTATTTCTGTTTAGAGAGATGAATATATTTTTAAAGCACTCATTTCTCAAGCCAAATGCCTATCAGTAATGGGGAGAGGGAGGGAAACCCAGTGAATTTTACGAAGATAAGCTTCTGCATTTGAAATACTTGTTACTTCTACAGTAGCACAGGAAAACAGTGATTGCAAGCAGTATCCGCTGAACAGTATAGTTTTTAGTAAGCATCCAAGACACAGCTCAGATGTGGGGTGCTAAAACTGCATTTGCTCCTTTCAAACAAGTATACATTTGCACTCTCCGCTAAAATAGACTGAGAAAAATCCACTAATTTATTTTTCAGTCTGTAAATTTCTGAAGCCTGATTCCAATCTTAAACTGATTATTCAAACCTCTGTTTGAATGTAAGCCAGATGGGAATCGGGGCCCTGATATAGCCACAAATACTGGCCCTGATCCTACAGGATTTACACACGTTTCAGGGTTGAGTTCAATGCACTCACTGAGGTGCTTAAAGCACACACTGACATAATGCCACTGTTAGTAATCACCCTGTAATTTATATTTTTATGGCTTACGGGAGGTTTATTTTCAGAATGTTTGTAGTTCTATCCCCCAGTGTTTAATTTCTGCAGTATTCTAAAGCCCTTAAGAAAACAAACTAACTATTTGATCATTTCATATTACATTTATTAGAATGCATTCCATCCATTTGACCCATAGAGCTTAGTAACATTGAAAACTATTTTGTATGAAAGACAATACTTTTATTTTGTGTAACATTTTATAAGAAAGACGACAATCACTGTTCCCAAGTGCCACAGGCGATTAGCCACAGGTTTCCCCAGTGCGCTCCAGTCCTTTGCACATTACCCTGAAGCACAAATAATTCAATCAAGACCTTGAATCGAGTCCATAGCAGGTATAAATTGATATAGCTCCTTGGCTTTAATAAAAACAACGAGGAGTCCTTCTGGCACCTGAGAGACTAACCAATTTATTTGGGCATAAGCTTTCGTGGGCTAAAACCCACATTTTACACTGCTGAGGATCTGGCTCAAGGTCTTTTGCATTCCTTCTGCAGTAAAGCCAGTGGAACTATGACATCTGTACTGCTGAGAGTCTGGCCCATTGCATCATCCCATAATTACTACAAAGATAAGAGCACCCAGAAATCTGGGAACTGTGTAGGGTCCTATTCAGCTTCTAATTGGAGGTATCTGCACTGCTGTGAACATGACTGATCCCTCTGTACATGCAATAGGAGAGGGCATGTACTTACCCGTAAATGTTCAGTGTAAATAAAGAGAGCTCTACAAATCCTCTCTTCATCCTTATCCGGCAGTTGCAACACGCTGCACTTCTTCTGAGTGTCAACAATCCACTGTTCATAGCACTGCGTTCCGAAACATTTATTCTTAATGTGGGACAGTGCATCTGGTGCAGAAAGAGGCAGCAAGCATCACTACATCTTATTGAGTAGCTAACAGCCAGAACAAGATACAGAGCACCGTACAGAAATACTAAAAGAACATAAAGGTTACAGAGACAAGCGCTCAGAAGTTAGGAAATGCCAGAATTAACCCTTTGTAACATTTGCGTGTATGCACTGTGTCACTGGCTTTAATTACATCATCACATCCTATTTTCTCCACAGGACTCTTGCCTCATTCAATGGATAGTGTTCACTGAAGGAACAGCTAGTCAGTATTTAATTTTATCCTCATTATTCAGTGGGTGGCCTATGTCATAGGGTGCATTTTCCAAACCTCTGAGCAACGCAGTTATACCGAGAGATGTTGCTAATGTAGACTGAGCCTTGATTTCCTCCTGGGTTTTTCTATTGAGCTCATCACTATAGTATCCAAGTGCTTTGCAAACACTTGGTTTAACTTCAACTTTGCTGTGATGTGGGGGGGGGAAGGTATTATCCCCATTTTACATATGGGGAACTGAGTCACAGAGAGATTACAGTCACAAATAGCCTTGAATTGGGTAACCAGAAGTAGTGGCTATGTCTACACTGGTGCTTTCGTCATTAAAACTTGTGTCACTCAGGGGTATGAAAAAACAACGCCAAAAGTTTTAACGATGAAACGCGCCGGTGTGGATTGTGCTTCATTGGCGCAGGAGTGATGCTCCTGCCGACCAACCTACTGCCCTTCGTTGCGGGTGGCTTTATTTTGTCTCTGGGAGAGCTCTCTCCCGACGATAAAGAGCGACTACACTGCACAACTTACAATGGCATGACTGCAGCAGCACTGGCACAGCCACATCTTTTTCAGGTGTGGCGTGTAGACATAGCCCAAGACTCCTAGGACCTGATTTTTCAGAATACTTAGCATTTTGTAGCACTAGTTATTCAAAACAGAGCTCTCATCGATGTCATCTGCTGCTGTGAGCACTCAGCACTTCTGGGGGAAGGGATAGCTCAGTGGTTTGAGCATTGGCCTGCTAAACCCACCATTGTGAGCTCAATCCTTGAGGGAATCCTTTGTTTAGGGAACTGGCATAAAAAACTGTCTGAGGATTGGTCCTGCTTTGAGCTGGACTAAATGACCTCCTGAGGTCCCTGCCAACCCTGATATTCTATGATAAATCAAACCCCAATGACTCAATCACACAATTCAAGGCCCCGCATGAAAAGTTTGATTTAAGTTATTTGCCCAACCAGGAACTCTGGCAGAGACAGGCATAGAATCCAATTTCTAGGGTGGCATTCAACTATCTCAGCCATGAATCCACCCTCTAGTCCTGCAATCCTCTGCCTTATTCACCACACACCTTCCAAATTCTGCAACAAATGAGACTGAGGTTCTACAGACAGCAGCCTCCTTTTCTACACAACCCTGGCTCATTCTCTGTCAATCTCTCTGTGTCATAGTTCCCCCTCTGTAAAATTTATCTTCACAAGGGTCATCATGATACACTGAAGATTATGAGGTGCTCATATGTGACAGTAAGGGAAGGGGCATATAAACACCTAAGATAGGTAATTGGGAAGAGGAGTCCAAGGAAACAGTAGGGAGACGCAACACATGACGTAAAATGTAGGCAAGACAGCGCCAAAGGATAAAGAGGCTAAACTTAATTCACACAGGAAGCCAGTGACCGAACACGAGGAGCATAAGAGACCATGTCTGTGTCAGAGTAGCAGGAGAGGAAGATAAGTTTCAGCTGCAGTTTTAGATAGACTGGAGAAGGGGGAAGCACAGAGACAGGAAAAGATGCTGTTGCATAGTCAAGGTAAGATATGCCCAAGGCCTCATTATGTGATCCTTTAGCGTAGGCTCATTTTATAGGAAATATCTACAGAAATACCACATACCAGAACGTTCTCTGTAGGGAAAACAACAAAGAAAAAAATGTATTCTAAAGAAAGCTCTAATATTTTTACTTATAATTATTTGACACTTTCACGACCTATACACTCAGACTAGGCAATATGGTTTCATGGCATGTCAAATTATTGGTGATGTTACAAATTAAGACAGCTTGAATGATAAGCAAAAAGCTTGTTTTCCATGTGCAACCTATTTCATCTGAGATATTAGAAAAGAGAAAATGGAAGGAAAAGAAAAGGTAAAATAAAAAGGGGAAAGGAAGCTGAAGGAATGAATGCTGCTGCAGTAAGTAAGAGTTGTTCATTACTGATATAGTCTAAAAATGAATCCCCAGTTCTCTCCCCCAGTCTGCATTCAGTGTAATCTTACCTATTGGGTAAATCTTGCTTGCCAGGGCCTCAGTTTCAGACATCAGGACTGAGATAATGTCCATAAAGTGGTTTTTGGGGCGCTTCCCGACTAGTCTGAAAGCTAGAGTCACAAGAAGGAACCACAAAGAGTTCAGCAATAGATCACAAACCAAAGCTGATGAACTAAAACATTTCCAGGCCCTCTATCAACCAACACGACAAACTGTTACATAGAGCCTGGACCGAAGAACACTGGGCCTGGCTGTTCTTTGCTAACATCCTTTGTGGCTGCGTCTTTGGTCCTTGGAAGGGCCAAGTCTGGCCCAGCTAAATGCCTTTATCATCAGAGTTACATGCACAGAAAGAGAGGATCCCGAGCTCTACGCAGGCAAAATTCTACGGGCAAGATCAGTGCAGAAAGAATTGATTTTCACCATTTCAGGTTCACTATTCACGAGGTACTATTATGTTATCTGTTACTTGATCAATACTATACTGCACATGCACCTGCAAAAAGCAAACCTAGGAAATGATAGGGGAAACAGAGCCCTTCAGCTCTAGGAAATTCCCACCTAACATCCACCTAATGCGTTTCAGTCCATTCCTCTTCCTTTATTTCCTTTCATGCAACTCTCAGTAAAGGCTCGGTTACAACAGTCACAGCGCAGCGTTTCCTAGGGGCTTGACGATGCGCTTGATGGGAGCACAATGGAATCGCACGGCCCTACAGGGAGCATCGGGAGACGTTCTGTCTCAGGAGAGCACAACACTTCCTAAAAGGCTTGGGCATCCAGACGCAGAGCACCCCTGGAATACAGATCACTACCTTGCATGTGGCTGGCCAGATCCATGGCTCAAGTCTATGACAGACACTGATCCACTGTCCAGCCGCCTTTGGGTGCCCTTGGGGAATAACACTTCTCTGCCCCAGCACTAGAGGAGCACACAGACTGCCATTCTATCTAGCCCTTACTCAGGCCACGTACACCGGGAAAGGCTCCTTTTGTGCTCTCCTTCTGCCCGCTCTTAGCGACCACCTAGGAGGCAGGCAGGATTTTACCTTGGAATTTAACAGTCATGCTTCCGTACAAATGAGCTATCCCAGGCAATATTGGTTAACACTATGAATTCTCTCTCTCTCTCTCTCTCTCTCACACACACACACACACACACACACACACACACACACACACACACACACACACACACACACACACACACACACACACACACACACACACACACACACACACACACACACACACACACACAAAATCTGAACTTAAAACTCTGGTTCCACAGTTAAAAGTTCCAACTCCCCTATTTTCAAATTTCACAACTGACTCAATTCTTCACTAAGATCACAGAAATCCATGTATTTTATTAAAAAAATCATACATTCTAGAAGCAGCACTGTACATATTCCTTCTCCACACACCTCACAGGCAGGCAAACTAAATGGGAAGTGGAGACAGTCCAGCTTAATCATATACTCCAAACTCTAATCTTTTACACAGCATATGCATATTTAATAGAAATAGCCCTAAACCAAAACCTGCATCCAAACAGGAATGCTCAAGATTTGGATCTAAATTCTGCAGTTAGAGCTTATCTTTAAGTAATTCTGAGACAGGCACTAGAATTTTCTGACAGATTAACATTTGTTTCCCTCCCTTCAGATATCAAATATGACCACGCACCAACATTTATCTTTGCAAAGTTACCTCAGATGAGAGTGGATCTCGGACTGAAAAATTTCTCAAGAAAATGGGACATAAACAGGATTACACATTACATTTAATGTTTTGGCACTACGTTTTCCAGCCCTGAAGATATACAAGAAACAAAAAGATAGATCTTAGTTTCACTCTCACTTCAGGCCTGATCCACCAAAGCACAAGCATGTGAGTAGTGTGCTTAAAATTAAGCATGTGGGCAAGTGCTTTGCTGGATGAGGCCCTTACAGAGGTTTTGGACTTGTGCAACTCCACTAATCTAAAAGAGGCTACTTCCAATTTACAGCAGTTTATGTGAGAGGAACATCAGGCCTACCAGACCTTCAGCCCCGATTCAGGAAAACATCCCTATTTCAGAACAGCACTTCAAAACATCCTTTGTTTTTAAGTGTGGGCTTAAGTCATTGACGTTAACAGGACTCAAGCATATGCTGCTTAATTTTGAGCATTTGACTGAAGTGCTGTCCTGAATGGAGATGCAGTTAAGTCTGTTCTCCGACACTAGACTGACCCAGGACCTTAGCAGTGATACATTCCTACTCAAACACTTACATTTTTGGGGCCTGTATACAATCTCCTCCAGTTCTTGTGTGTTCTCTCTGATGGTTGATATGACTTGTATGTCGAGGCAGGCACAGAGGGTACAGATGTATTCTACCGTCTCCTCAAGGGTCTTGGCACTGCCCACTCCAACTGAGGCTGTTAAGCCAACAATCTGAGCACATGTTCACGTACAAAATAATTAGTTACGTTCAGGTCATTAAAAAGAAGCAGCAAGTAACATGACAGTCCCCTGACTGATCTTCCTCGTTAGTAAAGAGAGGGGAGAAATCAAGAACACTGGCATCGATATTCTGAATAAAAAGCTCACAAGATCCACTGCATTCTGTTCTCCTCCCTCCCCAAGATTCTTTTCAAGATCCAGATGTTCTCGCCCGTCTTGCATCAGTGCTAGGAGAAACTTCGATTCTGGCTCCTTCAGGGTCAATTTTGCTTCTTAAAGACAACACAGAGCCTAATGAACTTTTAGAGGCTATAAAATATTGTGGCCTCAACTCCTGTGCTGCTGTCCTGGAAGGAACAAGTCAAGGATTATATTTTGTAACCCAGGCTTTCCTTCCACAAGCCCTTCACCAGAATCCAGTTTGGAGTTAAAAAGATTAGGTCTCATCTTGCTGACTAAAGGGAGACTGCTGCTGAGAAAGTGGCTGAGCCTGAAGCCTCCGAGTGAAACAAAGGGTTAATATTTGAAGTTGCATTGCTAGCAAAGTGGGGTTTTCAGGAAAAAATGATGGAAGGCATAGCTAACAAAACCTCAGCAGGAGGTCCTGGTTCTACTGTAACATGTTTTTCAAATGCCCCCACCCCAGGTGGTGCCTTACCTGAGGCAGCTGTTTCGCAGCTGAGTCAAATTTAAGATTCAAGTAGCTGGTCATTAACACATTATAGGGGTGATTCCCAGTGGTGTTGTGGCACTCGTCAAATATAATCAACGTGAAAATGGCAAGGGAAGGAACGGTTCCATCTTTGAGACCATTCACAAGGATCTGAGGTGTCAAGACAATGATATCATTCCCTTCAATGACACTTGCTGAGGAGACATCCCCAGCCGTTTCCCCAGAAATCCCCGCAACTTTGTACCTGGGAGAGAAAAGATGTGTCGTGACATTAATACAGAGTATGTTCACATTAGTACACACACAGAGCAGGAAAAGCAAGAAAATAGGGCAAGATCTCCTGGGGATCAAGCAAGGTAGTGATATTTCATAAGATAGATGCACCCAGGCCCAAAATCTTCAATTGTGACTGCCTTAAGTTAGATCCCCAGGGTCCGATACAAAGCCCATTAAGGTCAATGAGAGTCTATTGATTCCTATGGGCTTTGGATCAGGCCTCTAAATAGGTGACCACATTTTCAGAGGCACTGAGCACCTGCAATTCCCCCAAATGAAACATGTTTGGTTTAAAACAGTGGATTTTTTATCAGCATCATCCATTCAACCGTCATCCTTTGCTTATGAAATGGATTGTATTCAGAAAACCTGTCCCACCCCCTATGTATCTGGAAGCCAAAGATCTGGGCTATAAGAAAAGAGAACTTAGCACTGAGACGCTTACATGCGGATGCATGTCAATTAGCTCCTTTATACCTAAATGAAAGTTATAAGTCCATAGAAGGGCTCTATACTGCTGCACCTAAGTAGCTGCTTTTCAGAGACAGCCTTCAATTACACCTCAAAGACAGTTTGGTCACTTTCTGATTGGATGTATTTTCATCTTCTGAATTTGGGCCACACTTTTTACCAGAACTATATTGAAAGACAGTCCTGAAATGGTAACAAAAAAATGTAGGATCATGAGGATGTAAAAGATCCTATGGTTTAGAACTCAGAAGTGAAGAAACCTGAAGACTATATGTGTGGACTCATGCCTACCTAGTTCTTTCAAAGTGTTGTGTGAAGACTTTTTTCTGTTGTTCATATACTGGAACTTTAGTTGCTAGAAAGACAATCTTCCCTTTCTGTTCCTTGGGCATGTTTTGAAGATGATTGTCACAAATCAGAAGCGCCACAAAGGTTTTCCCAGATCCTTTTAAACATCAAGCGTGAAAACAAAGAATTAGTAAAGAAAAACTGGAATATTCTCTCCCCGCAAGTGCAGCTGTAACAATTTAAGACTCCTTGTGGGCAAACCCATGTTCTTACATTAAGCTCACTGTAGGGATGGAGTTGGGGGATCCAGGATACTTAGCATCACTCTCTATTTCGTGATCTTGGTACTGAAACAGACTCAGTAGTACAGAAGATGACTTATCTACCATATAGAATGACAGTCCTTTGACATAAAGCAATGGATTAAGGGGGGAGTGAGAGCTCTCACTGAGAGTGTACTGGCTTTATTTGTTTAAAGGGATGCAAATTCCCTATCAGTTTTGTCCTCTTCTGTTTCACAAACCCTGATTTCATTTCACTTCCATTTCTTATGGCTTTGCTAGGATTGCTTCCTTGTTTACCAGCAGCATTCTAAATAACGTTACGGATATCTTCTTAAGAATTATCCCCCACAACGGTGTTTTAGTTATATCCCATAATCACAGGAACTCCCCAATGCACAAAAAGCTTGTTTCTCTAGAGCAGTACTTGTGTCAAAACAAAAAAATTTAAATAAATAAAAAAGAGAGAGAGAGAGAGAGAGAGAGAGAAGGAAAAAAAAAAAAAAGGAAAATCCAGAGATGTTCCTCATGAGATTACAGCTGTTTAAGGTCCATTAAATTTTGCTCATTTTCCAACTTTTCCCTTAAACCAGAATATCAACCTTTTTGTAACTACTTCCTGTATTGCTGCATACATTTTTTGTATTCGTAAAATAAACTGTGTAACTATATATGGGAATTAGTGCACAAAGTATACACAAATACTTCGACACAAGGGCCTCTATGCTATCCTATCCATGCTGCATTAACTGTTATGTGCCCCACACAGATTCCCAGCGTTGTGTATTCCCCATCCTCCCCCCCAAAGCCCACTTTTTCTCTTTGGGACATATACTGCTGCACTCCTCCCCCATATGACCCTCACTCACTCCCGCTTATACTGCTCCCAGGGCACAGTCTGGATTTCTCCATGGTCCTCCCACAGCTTTCTTCCCCAATTGCATTCATTTTTTTAAAAACAGTTAAGTGAGTGGAGATATGAGGGAAGGACATCATGATTCTTCAGGATTGTGGGTGTACGTGAGGAGGGGGGTTCAGTCCCTCGGCCAGACTTATGAACCTCCGATAGTCTCGCACTACAGAGAGAAGTTGATCTGTGGCTTGTTAGTGTGAGTCTTTCCATTGATTTTAATGAGCTTTGGATCAGGTCACTGGTGCTTATCTGCTATCACGGTATCTTCATCTGCAAGTCTTCCCCCACACAGTCCTGCTCACCCTTCCCACACACTTTAGTTTCTCCCTCCACAGCTCCTCTTCCCAAAGCCTCTGTGAGGAATGAAGTTGGTGATTCAGGCTGGCAGCATCAGAGGAAAGTAGCCAGTGTAGTCTGACTCCCTGCACATTGCAGGCCACAGAACCTCACCCACTATCTCTGCAGGACATAACCAGTGACCCCTTGGGGCTCCTCTACAATTACTTTGGATTAAACTTAATTGATAGTTTGCTTTTAAATAAAAGGTTGATGGGAGACTTTGACAAATCCTTGTCCTAAACAGACAAAATTGTGGTGTCCATTCCCCCTCCCCCAGCCCCTTCCCCCGCCAGCCCCTTCCTTGCCCAGCCCTCCCCTCTCATACCACACAGCAAAATAAAGAGCACTTCTCAAAAAAAAAAAAATTAAACACTGGGAAAACACATGTTCTTACCAGTAGGGGCACATATAATTGTATTTTTCCCACTGACAGCAGGCCGGGCAAGCTCAATCTGATAACTTCTAGCCTTCTTTGGTCCATAAGTAGGTTGTTGAGACACTTCTAGAACATAAATAAGCAAAACTCAACATATGCTGTGGTGAAGAACATGATCCATTATATAAAATGGATGCAGTAATGCTTTGGTTAGAATACATTATCCCCCATATATAGTTATGATCTAAAATTAATGAGTAGCTCTTGAAGGAAAAGATTTTATAACAGACCATATACCAGACTGGAACTTTAAGTGGTTTGTTTGTGTGTTACGAGATGACATTTTGTAAAACCTGTTTGTTCTCCCTCAGATGAACTCCTTTCAAACTCTTTGCTGGCAGAGTCAACACTGACCTTACCCTGACCCAATCTTTTCAAGCCAGAAAGCATAGCACCTGAGAAAAATGTCTGTCTGTGTCTCCCCAGAACAGACTGCATGAACACTACGTACAGCTTGAATGTGTCTTAGTTTAATCTCTTTCTGGTCTAACGACTCCTACACCTTTCAATGTTTTCTTTAATCCAGGGGCTCCCAGCCTTTAAAAACCAAAGAGCTGCTCTGTCAGAGTTACTAGTTATTGTTTTATGACTGACAGACAGTGATAGCACAAATTAACATTTGTCAAAACAGTTAAGAAAACAAGCAGTATTTTAGAGCTCCCTTAGCTTTGTTTCAGCCAGGGCACAGACAAATATACTGTTGTTTATCTAAATTATCAGTTACTAAGTCATGCGGTGACTTACTCAAACCAGAGAAGAGCCATGGATTGAGTTCCACTATTTTAACCCCTTCATGAGGCTGCTCCTCTGAAACACCAACTTTCTAGTGAGTGAGTGTATGGGAAACAAGGGGCAGCATATGATGCATGTCATGCCCAAGGCATTGGGCATTTTTAGCAGCAACCAGTGAAGTTAAATTGAACCGGGAAGTAGGAAATTCAATGCAGAAGACTCTATTTTCTACAATTTTCTTTTGAGCCATTTTAAGGACACCACACACATTTTAAAAGTGCAAAGGAGTGCACAGTTCTAATGTTTGCAAGAGTGTTAAGCTGCTGAATGTTACCTGAAGGAGAATACGGACTTTCACTGAAATTGTGAACTTCGGCTTCTTCGGAATACCGTACATTTATGTCTAAGGCACTACTGTTCCCATTCTGGTCCTCCATCATTTCAACATCCATCTCTTTATCGTTACCTAAACAACATCAACGCAAGCGTCTTAGCCATCTTTTCCACTTTAAATGTCATACGTTTGACAAGCCAGGAAAGTGATTCTCCCACAATGCCGAATCTTATTGGGAAAGAAGTTGTTTGGGGCAGTGGAGGAGGTCAGACTAGATGATCATGATGGTCCCTTCTGGCCTTAACGTCTAGAAGGTAAAAATAAAATGCCTTGTCCAGGCTGGGCTTAAGGTAGACAAACAACTATGTGGACCCCTATGATTTTAGAAGTGCCACGTGCTCATAAAAGCACAGCCTATTCAACCTCCTCTTCTTCCTTGTACCAGTCCAAGATTTATTTCTGACTAGTTCTGAGAGCATATGCTAAATATTCCTTGCTCTCCCTATATTTTGTGTTGTGGAACAATTTTCTCATAGAGCTATCGTTAATTTAGCTGTGACAAAAAACATACAAAACCAAAAAGCACATCAGAGCTACCTTTCTTCTCTTCACTGCTAGCCAACAAATTAAGCTCCAAAGAGCAGGCTTTAGTTAGCAGTGACTCCTGTCAGCAGCTCTCTTTGACTGTTCGAGTTGTGACATCTCCAACATGGATAATTTCTATTATGATCCAAGAGCATCCCCAATTGGGTAAACTTTAGTTTTATTAAAGTAGATGTCATAAGAGGCCCAAAAAGCATTTAAAAAAAAAAAAGACCATAAAATACAGGTGATTTGGGAGCATGGGGGGGGGATGATCCAAAGATACATAAAACGACACAGACCGGGTTACTGTAATATAAAGCTGTCTCCAAATCAGAGCCAACCACAGAAATGAAAAAAAAAGTTACTTAAAATAGCTAAACATTTACAAAAAATATTTTCCCCCCATTTGCTAATTAAAACTATTTCAAACAAACTCCTTATGTTCCAGGTCAAAGCAAATCAAGTACAAAAAAATGGAATCTAGATTCATCCATAACAATCACTTGGTTCAGTGATGTAGTGCCCAATCCTACCATCTTCAACTCAAGAATTTCCCTGATAACTCCAAAGCAAGCTCAATTGTGAGGGTATTTTTATAATCTCAAAGAAGTAGGGAAACGAAAAACACAAAAAAATGGTAAATTCAGTGGCAGAGGGTGGACTTGATGGGAAATTCTGCATTTGCAGAAAACAGAAGAAGTTGCTCAGTCTGAGTGCCAGTAGATGCTACTCAACAAACTCTGAATAACACTGTCTTTACCCTTCTATTGTGTGCACAGATGTGTAGGGACAAGGTGATCAGTCCATTAGGTATTGTGGAAACCCATACTGATCACTTTACAACAGAGACGGCAAGTCAAAGGAAGGTTTATCAACTTCAATAAGAGACACCATACAACTTGACAAATCACATTTTTGTCTGAAAATGTTGTGCCTTTCAATTACAAACACCACATAAAATAATGGTAAATGAATACAGTTGTTGGTGTGGAACAAATTTTTCCAGTTTGTTCACTTTGAGCAGTCAGTTTCCTCATTCATCTTGTAAAGTTAATTTCTCCTTTGCTAAAAAAGACCCTATAATCATCAATACGGGAGAAAAAAAATGCTTTAGAACATTTTTATATTTCAGGGTTGTTTACTACCAGAAAACATTTTTTTTTTAAGTGAGTCAATTAAAAAAAAGAAAGGAATCAAACTGTCAGTGTCCCTTTAAGATAATCTCATCTTCCTGAAGATGATTCATGCCTGGTACAACAGCAGAACCTTAAGCACAGAATACGATAAAAATAATTTGCATATTACCTTCTTTCATATTCCACAGTTTGCTTGCTGGGTCATATCCTGCTCGTTCTAGAGCCAGATGAAAGGTTTTGGGCCAGTTTTCCTTGTCTGACCTAGAAAGGCATTCAATGAGCTTTACTGCACCAGCCATTCTGCCTTTCAGTTCTTTGACCTGCATAATGCACAAGCAAAGTTTGTGACTGCTTCCAAAATATCAAAAAGTGTGTCATTCAAAAGAAAAACATTGTCGAGCCTTTACAGGGGAAAACTCTTTAAAGTTCTGTTGTGTATCTACATAACTGTACAGTCCACAATTGTTCTGATCCTGTAAACACTTAAACACGTGCATAGCTTTACACACACAAGCAGCCCCACTGAACTCCATTGGACTTCTTGCAACTGTATGTGTTTAAGTGTTTGCAGGATGGAGGTCTATGACAGCTTTCTGTTCCTCAATTCCACAATCTGTAAAGAGGGGATACTAATGCTTATCCACCTTTGTAAAGTGCTTTGCGATCACATGATGAAAAGTCCCTTGTAAGTACAAAGTATTGTAATAAATCCAGATGAAAGATTTTTAAGTTAGCTGAAGTGAAGCATTTTTTCAAAACATACAAAAGAAATCATGCACTGCTTTAAATCTGAAAAAAATATTGTAACAGCTTAGAAAGTTCCTCTTGGCCTATCAGTTGGCTGGAAGCCAGTAAAAGCAGGGATGGAGACCATCTTATTGGCCGCCTTGTAATGTGTCAAGCATACTGATGCTTTTACAATAGATAAATAACATTGCTTCTTACTAATTGGTTGTAACATGCCAAAAAAGGTAAAATCCAGCACATAACTTTAACTCTCTCACTGAGAAGAGGGAATCTAACTAGTGGATTTAAAAGCTTCAGATTAGAAGTTTCATTTTGCTTTTTAAGGGCCTTTATGGGTGTGAGGCTGAGCCAGCAAGAGTTAAGCAACCAGCAGGCTGTGTGACTTGAAAACAACCTTTAAGGACATATTAGAAGAGTATTGAAACGACAAACAGGGCCATTCCTTATAGATAGTTAGCAAAGCCATGTTAAATAAACTAGAGTCCTTAAAATGTAGGTCTATATTGTTAGAGAACCAAGTAGAAGATACTAATTGTATTTATCTGTGCTTACCTATATCTTGTTAGAGTTTAATAATGTGATCTAAGTAGTTTGTAGATGCTAAACTTCTGTTCCTGTCTATGTTTCATTATTGTTAAACTATTGATTTGGCGATCAAAAGGGGATATTAAAATTTAGATGGAACTTGTAGTGTAGTGACATTATCGTCTTAATTTCTCTTTGAAATTTGTGACTCTACAATGTAAATCTTCCTATGAATGGTTACTTGACTTATGCTAATGAATGCAACTAGATACCCATGTATGCCTAAGACACAGATTAGCTTCAAAGCAACAATGTACTTAACCTATTCTTCATCCAAGGGAAGCCTGCTGTGATCATTTGCTGACAAGAGGCTTATCCACTGAACTTTAGTTATAAAGGAAGTTGGACCCGATCCTGTTTTATCTCAGATGTGCTTAAACTTTGTCAGGGAAAGTCTAAATCGCAAGACTGAGGTCTCCAGGCCTGCGCTGGATTATCCCTGCAATTTCTCATGGAAGAATTGCAACAAACTATGCACCTGGACTTCCAGTTGGACTATACCCTTTTTAATTGATTTCAGAAGGATTTTTAGAAATCATCAACCTCGCCATCTCTACTATGAAACTGACCTAAGAACTTTATTCATAACTATCTTTCCTTTCTTTAATAAATTTAGTCCATAAGGATTGGCTGTAAGCACATATTTGGTAAGATCTGAAATATTCATTGACCTGATAGATGAGTAATGTGATTGGCAGACATTTATATATGGTGAAAAAGGTTTTAGTAACCCTAGCTATATTAGACTTGGCTGTCTGGGTGGGAGCCAAAGGCTGGATTGTTTAAAGGTAGCTATATTTTTGCTTTTAGGTAAAAAGTAAGGTATTACAGAAGCTGTTTTGTTACTGACTTGGTGAAAACTAATTATAGAATAAACCATCAGTTTTGGGTATCATCTGACCTATTCTTTGCAGCTTGCCGATTGAGCATTCTCAGTATAGCTCCTTCAGCAACCACGGTCACAATAGGCATGAACATTGCTGGAAAACAAAAGGCTTTTCAAGTTTCGATAATTACCATAGCAGGCCCAATTGCAGCTGTAATTTTGAATTGTCTAGCAAGTGATAATCTAATTTAATCTGCTTTAAGATCTTCATTTTTCTGTCTTAAATAGAATTACTACAACACAAATTTGTATCCCACTAAAGGTCTATATCAGCTTCGTGACTCTCTGCTCCAGGGATCGGCAACCTTTGGCACACGGCCCACCAGGATAAGCCCCCTGGCAGGCCGGGCCGGTTAGTTTACTTGCTGCGTCCACAGATTCGGCCAATCGCGGCTCCCACTGGCTGGAGTTCGCTGCTCCAGGCCAATAGGAGCTGCAGGAAGCGGCGCGGGCCAAGGGATGTGCTGGCCACCACTTCTTTATGGTGCTAACATTTATAATAAAAAATTATATAAAGTGAGCCCTGTACACTTTGCATTCTGTGTTGTAACTGAAATCAATATATTTGAAAATGTAGAAAACATTCAAAAATATTTTATTATAAAACTTATTCTATTATTGTTTAAGAGTGCAATTAAAACTGCAATCAATCATGTCTTATAATCTTGTGTTTAATTTTTTAAATTGTTTGACATTCCTAGTTTCTATATTATACCGACATATCTGAAGCTACAGTCAGGGCTACACAATTATCATAGAACTGTAAACTCTGCAAATCAAGTTGCAATTTTGATTTTGAAATAATACCTGCTGAATCTCTTCACATTCTCGGTCTATGAGACAAGTGTTTAAGTAAGGAATTATCTGTTCTGCATCAATGTCTCTCATTGTAGCTTCTATACGTTTCAGCAGCTGTCGATGTACCTCCAGGCTTTCAAGTTTTTGGAAATCCGAGTTTTCAATTGCTTCCCTCAGACCAGTGTAACCTTGAAAACAAAAGGGGTGGGTCGAATTACACCAGCAAACATCACTTTTAATTAAAAAAGATATTTTGACCCATTACTGGCTACTGCTCCATTACATTAAAAAAAAAAAAAAACAACACAACCCACACACCACACAACCCAGAAAAGGCACCCTATGTTAAAGAAGTTTTAAGACTGCAAAGTCAAGCAAGAAAAATTAGGAAATACCAAAATTAATACTGTCTGTGCAACCTTAACTCAACCCCCTTGTACATATATATACATTATGATGCAGTCTTATTTTTCCCACAGGACCTGGACTTCGCTCAGAATGCTCTGCCATCTCCACAGCTCCTATCATTCCTCATCCCTGGCTCATGCCCCCTCCCATCCAGCTTCTGCTACGGCCCCCTTTCTCCTCCCTGTTTCTATCCTCCCCCTCCCTCCAATCTTCTGCCCTTCCTCCCTGCATCTCTTCTCTCTCCCCATACATTCCTCACTCCTCTGCATTCACATCAAGCTGCTTCCTCTTTCCCCTCAGAGCACAGGAGAGAGGACCCCTGCTCTTAGTTCTGGTACCCAGTGCCACAACTGATCCTGGTGGCAAGGATGAGCAGTTGTGGGGAAAGTCTTCAGTCCCTGTACCTCTGGGAACAAGCATGCTCAGTTGCTTTGTGGGGAGGAACCATGCACACTCTAGTCGGCACACAGGAGCTGAGAGAGAATAGAACATGCTCAGTGCAGACTGAATGTTCAGAGTATTGGACTGCCAAATTCCAACAAGCCTCCACTGGGCACATGCAAACAGATTTTTCAAAGGTTTATAAACTTGTCCAAATCTGGAAGGTTTTTCCTGGGAACAGCAAAAGGTTCATTGCTGACACCAGATGTCAAGTCCCTGCCAAACATCAAGTCCTTGTTGCAAAGAATGGGGGAGCTAGAGCTTCTCAATTAAAAAGTTATTAAAAAAAAATAAGGACAAAACAATGAATGGTTTCCTAATCTCAAAACAGTTTAGCCGTTTCTGAGAATAACTGAAACTTTCCCAAATAAATCTGCTTCAGGCAGGCACACAAAAGTGGGAGGAGAAAATAGGGTTCTGCTTTCCTGTTTACACTGCAACTCCCTATTTTTCCTGAAGGACTGGAATGAAATGTTGATATCACATTTTGTTTTAACCCAATCTGTCATCTAGCTCAGCCCTCCACTGAGCAGGGAGGAGATGCTAAATTTTTAGTCTGAGACTTGAGACCATCAATATGTTTTACAGATCAACACTGGAACAGAGAGAATTAACTCCTGGGCCAATGTTTATCCTGCAATATAGACTATCTGAAAGCGCTTATTGGGGCTGGGGGTTAACTACTCTCATATTAGCTGGGTAACAGATACAACCAAATAGACAAAAATGTTCCTAAATTATATGGAACACAGCTTTATAATTCAGAAATTAGAGATTGTAGCCCAAGGAGAAGCTACACTGGATCTACTTACTGAAAAGAAATTTATAAAAAGTATGAGTAAGAAGGAAGCTTGGAGCAATAGACCAGGAACTGCACTATTGCATAATAAAAAATGAGCTCAAAGAATGCAACAATAGCTTTCATGAAAGTAAGTTTTCAGAAGTTAAGAAGCCTAGTAAGTAAGGGTGCCAATGAGAGGAAGAGTTAAAATCCATTAATGTGGAAGAAAGCTGGCACACCCTGAAGGTACTATACTTATATTATCGCAATCTCTCAGATGCTTCAGAGAAAGCTGCACTAAACCTCCATAATGGACAATCATTTAATAACCTGCCCATATGGGAACTTTCTTCCCATCCCTAGGCAATTAATAGTTGGCTTACATTTTGAAGCATGAGGCTTCATATGCCTTATACATATATTATCCTAATATTAAGTAACTATAGATATTCTCACTATCCACATAAATGACTAATCCTTTTGTGAATCCTATTAAGCCCTTGGCTTTGAAGTTATCTCATGACAGTGGGTTCCACAGGTTAATTACACATGTTGTAAAAAGTGTTTCCTTTAATCAATTATACACTTGTAGCTTTCCAGTTTCACTGGCTGTCCCCATATTCTTGTATTAAGGCTGAGATTTTTAAAGGAGGCACATGCACACAACATCCATCAAAATTCAATAGGATTTGGGTGCCTAACTCCTTTAGGTGCTTTCAAAAATCCCAGCCCAGGGGTCTGACCAGAAGGCCACTGAAGTCAACAGAAAGACTCCCATTTATATGAATGGGTTTTAAATCAGGCCTTATGAGAATTAGGAATGCCCAATTTAATTTTTTATGCCTTTCGTTATTTTGCATACCTTCATTACATCCTCTCATTCATCTTCTCTTGAATCTAAATATCCCCAGTCTTTCCACTCTCTCCTCTTATGGAAGTCTCCCCAGGCCTCAAATCACTTTCATTGTCAGTCTCTGAACCCCTTCTATTTCTGAAAATATCAGACAAGATCTGAACACTTCGTTATACACACAGATATACCATTGACTTATCCAGTGGCAATGTAGGATTTTTAATAGTATTTTTCAATCCCAGATGGGCTGTGGAATAGTCTCCCAAGGGAAAGGATAGAAGCCTCATTGCTTGGAACTGCTTACCTCAGAATGTTTACATACAACAATCCTGCTTTAAGAAAACCTAGTAGGGCCTTTTCAATCTCTAACTTCTATGAAAGAGTCCTCCTGCAAAAACTGAAAGTGCAGTGTGCGGTTATCTGTACACATCATACAGAAGTAACAAAAGGCATTATTATATATGCATTATTATATATACCTATACATATAATTCAGGGGTCGGCAACCTTTCAGAAAGGGTGTGCCAAGTCTTCATTTATTCACTCTAATTTAAGGTTCTGTGTGCCAGTAATACATTTTAACGTTTTTAGAAGGTCTCTTTCTATAAGTCTATAATATATAACTAAACCATTGTTGTATGTAAAGTGAATAAGATTTTTAAAATGTTTAAGAAGCTTCATTTAAAAATAAATTAAAATGCAGAGCCCCGCGGACCAGTGGCCAGGACCTGGGCAGTGTGAGTGCCACCGAAAATCAGCTCGCATGCCGCCGTCAGCACTCATGCCATGGTTGCCTACCCCGATATAATTAAACTAGCTTCATGCAAGCTTAACAATTACATTCTAGGTGGAGTTACTGATCTCCAAAATCAAACAGGACTGTTCCATGCAAGCTAGCTAAAGTACATTGTATTTTTATGAGTTAATCAAGAGTTACATCATATTAAGACAGGTTTCAGAGTGGTAGCTATGGAAATAAAATACAATCCTGATAAATTAAAAGAAGAGTTTTACCTTTAAATTGTCACTTTAGATTTTTTAAAACAATATGACTCTTTATAGGTAAATCCATCAAAGGGAGATGGGAAACATCTATATATTTCTTTTGTGCCTGACCATTAGAGGGTGGTCTGTACTCTGAAAAATGCCTAATAATGTTGGGGTTCCCCATTTATTAAGTCTCATTGAATCATGGATCAAATTTCCTCAACTCTCAAGTAAAAAGATTTAATTTTTCCTACTGCCAATATTTGCAAACAGTCTGGGAAATGAAAATCACATTCTTTCTAGAGGTATACTCTTAAATTTTATTTAAAAAAAAAAAAGGCAGCTTCTGCCAACTAAAACAAGATGCCACTAAAAAGGCAGATTGCCCAGATCCTCATAATATAACTTCATGCTTTGATCAGCATAGAAAATTAACAATATTGGTTTTATATTGTCATAATTAGACTTTCAAGGAACTGGTGCAGTTCATACCTCTCGGAGTTACTGTTTCAGGCTGACTGCAGACCTCACTGCATCAGTTACATGGTTCACATTTTGCAGGTTTTCTTTGCACCCTAAGGGCTAGAGACTTAATAGTTCATTTTTTGTTGGCTGGTTTTTCTGAGTTAACAAAAGCTGAGATTCTGGGACACAGAATGGTGCAGGTGTATGCATACGCACATGTCCTATCTCCCCAAGCTGCCATGAGCCAGCCCAATTAACCTCTGCTCTCAACCTTCTACCTGGCCCATCGAGCTACGAGATGAATTGGTGGAGAAGCTCGTACTGCTACGATTTGACCTATGGAACTAAAAGGTGTTCACTTTCCAGGGTGGTCAGTCCAGCACCTTTTACAAGCAATAAATTCACACACAACATGAAAAGGCAGGGAAAGTGACAACTGTCAACTTTACCAACGAAAACAAACCTGCTTCATTCAGTGCATCTAGAAATCCTCGAAACCATCCTTCTGATTCAAGCTGCAGTATAGAGTCAACAAAGAGAGCCGCCGCAGCAGTCAGCCCCTTCTTCTGTTCCTCAGTCTGAATTCTCTCTCTGGCATCTAGCGTGAAATCAGATATGAATAAGTCAAAACTGTAGATCTGGTGTGCGGGCAGCAGTGGGGACTGCACCTGGTGCAGAGTGCTGCAGGTGCTGAAATATTTACTGTATATTTACATGATGGATATCTGCTTTATACTGCACTTCCAGAGGCAAGGAGAGGAAGCATATACACCTTATGAGTGGGAAACAATCTCTGGAGATGCACAAATTAAACCCAAATTCAGACTGCAAGTTCTAGGTTGAAATTGAGAAAGCTGCCAAGGGGATTTGGTCACACAAGTCTCACTGAAATTAATGCGAGTCTAAGAGTTCTCAGGGAATCCAAGCCTGAGAGGCACTGTGTTACCCCCTTCTAGGGTGACCAGACAGCAAGTGTGGAAAAATCAGGACTGGGGTTGGGTGGGGGTAATAGGAGCCTATATAAGAAAAAGACCCAATAATCGGAACTATAAAATTGAGACATCTGGTCACCCTACCCCTTGCCTCCAGCAAGAAGGAATCTGTCCTGGGGTAGCTGGGTGTCAGCTCCCTGGTACTATCAGCCTTTCAGCCACCCAAAGCCCTCTCCTCTAGGCTATGCAACCCTAACTTCAGCTTGCAGGTTAACAATAGCTGCAACCCAATCCCCGAGGTCCTTTGAATCATTTCCATGTGATATCCAGCTGGCTATTCCCAGATATCCCTGATCCTCTGCCCTCAAGTGTACACTATACCCCAATTTACCAGTTTTACCTTAAACTGCTGCTCCTGCAAACCACATAGCACTTGTGAGCACTTATAATAAAACAAAAGTGGGTTTATTTAAGAAAGAATAAAGATTTCACTAGAACTGAGAGTGAGGGTAACAAATGGTTATGATAGAAAACAAAATAATAAAATGCAAGCCTGAGTCTACCTATCAAGAGTACCATTCCTATCTAATAAAGGAAGTATCCTCTCCACAACTCTTCAAAGTTCAGTCTGTTGCAAAACTGACTAGTTTCTCAAAAACCAGGAACCAAACGTTCATGAAAGCACTGCTGCGCTCCACAAAGGTTTTTCCCTCAGTGAGTGGATAAAGAGTGCTTCTCCCTCCTCTGTGTTATCAGTATAACAACATCTTTATCTTTCTTTTCATAGACAGAGTGAACCTGTCTTGTTGTTAAATTCCCTTTAACTGGTTTCAATTGTTTGCATTTGCCTCAGTTTCCCATTCAAAGTCTTCGGACTTGTCTAGACTTCGAACACCGAAGGTACACTGCTGTAGCCCTTCAGTGTAGATGCTACCTATGCCAATGGGATGGGGTTCTCCCATGAACAAAGGTAATCCATTTCCCTGAAAGGCCATAGCTAAGTCGATGGAATTGTTCCATTGACCTAAAGCTGTCTACACAGGGATTTGGGTCGACTTAACTACGCCACTCAGGGGTGTGGACTTTTCACACTCCCGACTGACGTAGTTATGCCCACCTAATTTTTTAGTGTAGACCAAGCCTTAGTATTGCACAAGGCTAAACAACTGAGCCCTGCATTGCCTCACTAGCTAAACAGTGCAGGGTGACACTTCCTCTCCTGACTGAATGGGCCACCACCGACGCACACTATCCCCTGGTGACTAATTTCTACTCCATGTCCATAAAGCATACATTCAATATAAATATATTATTATTTCTTAAATATGACCCATATATTCATAAAGATCATGTATTTTGCAAGTTAAGAGCTTTCTGTAGATACCTTACTTGTTACTCATTATAGATAAATACATGCCTTTGGTGTAATGAGTTTGTCAGGTCTGAGGTGAGCGTTGTTTGCAAAGAACAGGGGACCCTTTGCCAAACAGTCTCTCTGTCACTGAGCTCTGTGGCTATATCTGCTAACTCGCTTTGAAAAATCACAAGCCTTACATTTCATATGCTTTGTAAGGCAACTACCATATTTCGGGGCATTAGACTGATACTTTTCTGTTAACCCCAAAGCTGGGTGTTGAGATGGGTGCCACATTAACCCATTTGCCACCGTCATCTGCCAAAGTCTATGCGGCAGCATTTCTTAATGCATGGATGTTCCATCATGGTTATCTGTTTGTATTTCAGTAGCATGCTGGAGCACCGGTAATGGACCCATTATGCAAGGTGCTATAGAAACACAGAACATCAAGGTGGTCCCCACCCAAGAGCAGGAACTGGCACTTCAAACTCATACATCAGGCAGCAATGAATGTTCATTTCCCCAGATATACAGTGCCAGATATAGACAGAGCACCCAAGCAACTAAATATAAAGACTCAACACAGAGTATGTCATATACAAGGCCCCAAATTTCAAAACGGAAACTGCCTCTTCCCTTCAGTCCTCATATGTATTAAGCTACCATCAGTTTAACAAGGGAAATGGTATCCTCTCCATCTCTGGCTTCCTTTCTCCCACTTGAACCCTAGACCTATGGACAAATACGGCACAGAAAGAATTAAAGACTTGACTCTGTGTCCATTCAGGTCAGTGGCAAAGCTCCTGACTTCAGTAGTGGGTACTAAGTGAGGAAAACTACAGCTATTTCGTAATTCAAGAGGTTTAGGAGTTGTGTAGGGAGTCGCAGGGTACAACTGAGGTTAAATTGTCTTTACAGGTTAAAGGGACAACGTCAACTCTAGCTGTACTTGGCTGAAAAACTTTTTTTTTTTTAAAGGAAGCCAACACTCAATAGAAATATCTTCATTAGACGGCACATAATTAAAGAGGAGACAAGAGAATGAGCAAAGAGAGGAAAACAAACAGATAGAAGTGGTCAGAGGGGGGAAGAGAACAAAAAACTCCACTAAGTGGCAAACTGTCACCAACCACTTACTCTCCAGGAGAGAAACATTCATGAGAGGGGTAGGGGTGGCGGGCCAAGGGTGCCCTGGTCAAAGCCTGCCCAGAGCAAGCCCAGCCCACAGCCAGCAGCTCACCGTCAGAGAGCCATTCCTTCATGTTGCCCAGCACATAGGCAGGATTCAGGGTCTTCTCAATGTACTGCCTGTAGCACCGCAGGCTTTCCTTCTGCTCCGCAGTCATCTGGGCTCCCGTTTATTGGCGCACCCCTGCAGAACCAGTTCCCAGCTTCTCTTTTTGCCCTGTGCCCTGGCTTCACGCTTGCAAAGGAGAGAAAATCCCTTCGGTGCAAAGCACCCTGCAGCTGCAGCTGGTTGGGGGTGGTGCCCCCGGCTCTGGACTGCAGCAGGGAAGTTCCCCGTGACCTTTCACAGAGGAGGGGAACAGCCTCGGCGCAAGCTCGCAGCTCGCCACTGGGGGAGAGAGACTCACTGAACAGCGGCTGGCTCAGAGGGAAGAGGATAACGCCCAAGCCACCGGGGTAGGGGGAGGAGAAAAGAAACTAAGCAGAGCAGCAGAAAGGAAACTGAAACGTAGCCCACAAGCCCAGGCAGAGGGGAGGTGCAGGGAGGCAGCCAGTCCAGCTGCCGGGGGATAACCAGCGGTGAATGACAGCAGGAGCTGCAGCAAGGCATAGCGTCTGATGCTGCTTTCCACCCGTTCCTGCCCTTCCGAAAGGGGGCGCGCGCACTCTGCCAGGCGTGTATGACAAGACTGTCCAGCACGCCTATAACTAAGGGGAACACGTTTTGGGAGGGATATTAAATCTCCTGCCTTGGGATTTAAACCAATCTCAAACGATTCGAGATTTGGATCGGAGCTCATGTGGGGGGCAGATTATCCGCATCTGCCTGCTGCAATGTGTGCATCTAAAGCAGGACACTGGACTAGTGGGTCCAGTCTAGTATGACACTTCCTGTGTTTTTATGTTCCTAAATCCATTAAAGACACAGCAAATCCTTCAGATTCAACAAGATCACAACCTCCTTTAAGCACCTTCATGTTCCTCCCACTAAATGGAAACAGTCTATTTACATATTCAAAAGGCAGAATTAACCCAGCAAGAAAACTCAAAACCAAAGCGGGTCATACCACCCATCTCCCTCGCCCAATGACACACAGATTTTTAAGATGGGAGTTTGTATAGACCAGCTCATACTGTGCCTTAAGTGATCTTACTGTCCTGTGGTAATGGTGCCTTTGGGTAACTCTGACCATTGTAACACATAGCACTTGTTAGATTGGTGGATTTATCCCACAGGACACTTTATAGACAAAACAAAATATTTTACTTTCAGGCTTCTATCTCTTTCTTCTCAAAGCTTTATAGGTAAGTACTAGGACCAGCCATGCCTGTGGGGAATCCCAGCTGAGTTTCTTAAAAGACAGGAACAATTTATACATATCTCCCTCAGATTCTCCCACATCGGCAGGAGGAAGGAGAAGCAAGTTAATCCATCGACTTTCTCAGGGACCTGGCTGTTCTTCCAAATCCACAGTCAGCACATTCTGTGGATTCTGCACTAATCACAAAGGTCTCTACAGACACTCTGATCTGTAGCATCAATCTCAGCTCTGGTCCCATTAGATTCCCTACTCCCGTCCTTTCAGTGCCAAGTGGTATTTTCAGAAATACTATTGAGCTACAGAAAAATTGCAGCCATTGGCGGGCCAGCCCCCCTCTGGGCTGTATAAGTAAGAGCATTGTCAGCAGATTGAAGGACGTGATCATTCCCCTCTGTTCGGCATTGGTCAGGCCTCATCTATCTCATAGAACTGGAAGGGACCCCAAAAGGTCATTGAGTCCAGCCCCCTGCCTTCACTAGCAGGACCAACTACTGATTTTTGCCCCATATTCCTAAGTGGCCCCCTTAAGGGCTGAACTCACAACCCTGGGTTTAGAGGCTAATGCTCAAACCACCAAGCTATGTACTGTGCCCTGACTTGGGCCCCCCACTACAAAAAGGATGTGGAAAAATTGGAAAGAGTACAGCACAGGGCAACAAAAATGATTAGGGGGCTGGAGCACATGACTTATGAGGAGAGGCTGAGGGAACTGGGATTATTTAGTCTGCAGAAGAGAAGAATGAGGGGGGATTTGATAGCTGCTTCCAACTACCTGAAATGGGGTTCCAAAGAGGATGGATCTAGACTGTTCTCAGAGGTAACAGATGACAGAACAAGGAGTAATGGTCTCAAGTTGCAGTGGAGGAGGTCTAGGTTGGATATTAGGAAAAACTTTTTCACTAGGAGAGTGGTGAAGCCCTGGAATGGATTACCCAGGGAGGTGGTGGAATCTCCTTCCTTAGAGGTTTTTAAGGTCAGGCTTGACAAAGCCCTGGTTGGGATGATTTAGTTGGGGATTGGTCCTGCTTTGAGAAGGGGGTTGGACTAGATGATCTCCTGAGATCCCTCCCACCCTGATATTCTATCATGCTAAGTATCTGACAGATGTTCAAGGAGCAGATTTATATATCACAGATTTATACATGGGGAGAATTGATGCATTCTGACTTGTATATTTAGTATATGTTTTTGAAAGTCATAAAATTTCAACATAGAATATAGTTTAACATTTTATTATTTTGCAAATGTCAGTTGCATACATGCTGCAATTATCTGCACATTTGACCATCACCAGCATGAATACACAGTCAAGTAATTGAAAACAATCATGCCATTAGATATGAAATTGTTCTTCTGTGAAAGGAGTTGTGCTGAAGGGTGGCACATTGTCAGAAGTTCAGACGAATATAGGCCAAGATGAGCTTGTCTTTTAGCCAAAAAGCTCGCCCAGGCTGGAAAGCCTTCAAGGGAAATTAGGATTAAAGGGGTTTATTTGATGGCCCTTACTAGTTATCTAGCACAGTTTTGGTCTCACAAGGAGATGAAGCTGTCCATAAAAGGAAAAGTACAGGCAAGTTTAACACAGACCTTGAGAGAGGAAAAGGAGCAATGATGTGGGAAATATGCCATGAATTTTGTTATGGTGCCATAATTGTTAGATAAGCAGTAGGAGTAAGGGTAATATAGAAGATAATTATTTGGACCTAGTTGGAAGATCTGTTGTTTCCTAAAAGATATTTATGGACTGGACAGCCCAACAGTGTTTGGCATTTTATAAAACCTCTAGCTTTGTGAAACAGTTTTTATGATGGTGGAACAACAAAAAATATAGGTGTCTAGTAGAATGGAGAAAACATCCTCCCCAAAACAGAAATGGTGGAACAGTAAACTGAGTGCCTTGTATAAATATACAGAGATGAACATGAAGAAAAAAGACACTAAAAATTGTGGAAAAAAAAAACCACTACAGGAAAAATATCTATATCGGTTTCTGTGTTTTTTGACAGCTGGGATATGAATTTGCTCCATGGTTAAGAATTGACAACAGCTCCAAAAATCAGGCATGCTTCTTCCAGGTCCAGTTACGAGGCTGCAGAAAAGGGAAGATTATGGTGTGCAACTATCCTTAGCAAAAAAACGAGGCAAGAAATACAGAACGCATGGGGCCAAATGGGGCTACCTCTCATCAAAGCTCAAAAATCTGGCTTTGGGTGGAACATTTTGCCCCTTAGCCTTCTGGGTTGGCATGGAATAGCTGCACTGGTGCTCTAGTGGTAGAGACAAATGGGGTTCCTATACACTTAATACATTGGTTGTCAGCTACTGCAGCACAGACCTGTCTAGTGGCTATACCCGCAGCCCTCCATTCTGCTGCAAAGAAAGGCACGGCAGAGTCCAAGGGGCATAGAGACTTCCCAGCACACACCCTGATTTAGCACAGTACAACTATTCTGCTTGTATATAAACAGAAGGTAGGGCAGCACGTGTGACTTAATATAGTGACTGATTAGTTTCTCATATGTTCGGGAGGTTTTCTACTCTAGGAGGTGCCGGCTTTCATTCTTTTACACACCAAAAGTGAGCAAAATCGAAGGACATGTCATCTGATCATATGAGGTCTCGCCCAAGAAAAGCAAGTATGTCTTAGAATCATAGAATATCAGGGTTGGAAGGGACCTCAGGAGGTCATCTAGTCCAACCCCCTGCTCAAAGCAGGACCAATCCACAACATCATCAAGGTCAAGCCTGACCTTAAAAACCTATAAGGAAGGAGTTTCCATCACCTCCCTAGGTAACCCATTCCAGTGCTTCATCACCCTCCTAGTGAAAAAGTTTTTCCTAATATCCAACCTAAACCTCCCCCACTGCAACTTGAGACCATTACTCCTTGTTCTGTCATCTGCTACCACTGAGAACAATCTGGATCCATCCTCTAGACCACTTCACCTATTTACATGGTAGAGAAAGTCTCTCTTTGTACAGCTTATAGCAGGTCTAGTGTATCTTGTATCCTGAGATGCAGGACTGAAGGAGATAGGCCTGAGAAATACTTCTGTAATCGCAACACATTTTTAGTGTGTATATTTTCCTCACATAATGTGCCTGAGCTGTTTTAAGCATTTTGCTCAATTTTACATAAGGTGGTTATATCTGTACTAAAGGAAATATGATTTTATAGTCACAATGTAGCATGTACAATATAAAGTGATGCTTCCTGGCTAATGCAATGTTATAACAAATACATACATGTGGGACTCAGCTATGGCTCTACGAGTGGGTGGGGGAGCTGCACTGCCTGAGTGGTGGAGGCTAAAGGCATTCCTAGTCTTGGGAGCATACTCTCACAGTGGCAATTGAGGCATCTACAGACCAACAATAATACACGCTTTCTTTGATGCAGACCTACATACACTTGGCTGGAGGGTTATATAGCCCCCTGCACCCACCACCAAGTGCGTGTATCTGGGCTGTGTCTATGGTCATACTCTTCACCTACCAGCCACACATGACCCCTTCGTGGGGCTGACGGATACCAACAGTGCATTCCTTGCACTGAGGCCACGTCCTCACTGTGGGCACTACAACAGCATAGTTACGGTGTTGTAGCTAGGCTGCTGTAAGGGTGTAGTTCAGACAGACTACAGCAATGGAAGGGTTCCCCCCCACACACCCATTGCTGTAGGATCTCCATCTCTGAGCAATGGTAGCTAGGTGGACAGAAGCATTCTTCTATTGACCTAGCAGCAGCTACACGGGGGGTTAAGTTGATATAGCTACAGTGCTCAGGGATATCGCTCTTTCACACCTCAGTGCCATAGCTATGTTGATCTATATTTTTAGAGTAAGCCAAGCCTCAGTTAGTGCACGCAGACATATTATGGCTGCTCCCTCTACAGAAACCATGGAGAAGGGGTTCCTTTCACTCCATTCACCACTAGAAATACCCATGCTGTGTGAAACTGCTATTATTACATAAGGATGAGGGTGTAACTGCAGAGACAGAGGTCATCCTGCATCTTGAGAGCTGAACAGCAGACCATAACTGCAGGCCCTGGTACTGTGTTCCACTATGTTTAAATGAAAGTAGTTTATTAAATACAAGCTCTCCTTGCCTTACTGTGAAGTACTCCACAAGTAAAGATTACCATAATTTGGCCTTTATTATTTGGACTAATTATACTTCCATATTAGTTAAACAGCATTTCACCAATGGAGTTGGGATATGTTTTCACCCAATAGTATACACAATCAGAGTCCATGAAAATGTTACATTTCTTCTGGGAGGATTAGAGCCTCAAGAGCTGAATACATCTCTATGAAACTTACAGTCACAGTCAGCGCCGGCATTGGCTTTGTGGCCAAGCAAGTCAGTAAGCACAGCTTTCCTCTGGGTGTCTTCTTAGGGAAAGGACCCAGAATATTCACAGCTACATGCTGAAACGGAACCTCACTTATGGGGAGTGGCTGGAGAGGGGCCTTTACCTGGTCATATTGCACCTGGGAGCCATACCAACTCTTCTTCAAAAGTCTAACTTCTTCTTTACCCCTATAGAGAAGAGGAGAACCTCCTGACAACCATTCCACATTATTTTTAAGCTGTGCTGCATGGAAGACTCTTTTAATGTCCTTAAGAACCATTTGATGTTATCCATCATCTATGACTTTAGGTCTTCCTGTGGGAAAGCCAACCACAGGTGGATAAAACAGGAGGAAAACACCACTAATACATCCTCCCTTAAGCTCCCCCTTATTATTCCACTAGCAGGCAGGAAGAAATAGTTTCCTCAGCTTTCATCATAGAAATAGATGACCTGCTGGCTTCTGCACAGAACACAAAATCTTTCCACAGAGCACCTGAGTGTCTGCATCACTTCTAGGACATTGTCAGACCTTCCTTCCAGTCCCCATCAGCGTGGTTCCATTATAGCCACCCTGCCAGGGCTGCCCTAGGCTCAAACAATAGGTGCTGGGGGTGGGAAGCTCCAAGTAATAAAAGTGACCAAAACATGGTCTTGTTCATATATTGGGTCTGCAGTTTTGTTCATTTGCTTTCAATACCCCACCAAGATCTTCCCCTGGGATTTCACTCTGGTGTGGAATACAGATGCCCAACACCCCGGGAAAGTCATGGGAAAATGGGGGGCATAGCCCATGACAATCTGGGGACTCTGGTAAGTCTGCTTTCTCTGCTTTGCAGAGTGTCTTTCAAAAATTTGAAGCTAAAATCTCAAATTTCTTCTAAAAGTGCAGGAAGACTTCAGAGACCCTAACTAAATTAACATGCACAAAAATGTTTTCATGGTTTCTTCATCTGATTTTTCTTTTTTAATTTCAGTGAAAATAGTTTTCTTGTTGAATTAAAACACATTTCCCTGCCATGATGGAAACTCCAGCACAACAATGTGTGCTAGGGCTTGAGATCCAGAAAGTGAAACATCACCACAGGAAGTGAAGAGAATTAAACAAACCAGAAGAATGTCCCTGCCCGAGCCGAGTGGAAGGCGAATGTTAAAAGAGAAGGAACCAGCAAAACTGGTGAACACTGAATTTGATTTTAAAAAAATTATTTGAATTCTTTCATCCCATGGACACACTTGGTAAAAAATACATACTGTAATTTCTCTACACAACCTCCTTCTGATCACATTGTAAATCATAGTCATCCAGGTGGGTACCTCTCTAGCATGTTACTATACTAATTGCTCATTCTGTTTTATGAATTAGTCTTTTTTTTTTCCACTATGGTCAGCTACTTGGAGTGAACAACGGGACATCATATGCACACCTTCCAACGGCATCTATTCCTCAGTTACAGTATGTATATAAAGACCTGGAAATAAAGAACAAGTTAAGGTTTCATTTTCTCACAGCACTCTCTCTCTCTCTCACGGTTTCACAGAAAGAGAATACCAATAGTTTGTGCTGTCTACATTTTAAATGTGCCTTCTAAATTAGAGGAAATGGTTAAAGTTGAGATTTGCCAGTATTTTTAGGAAGCCTAACCCCTTCCTCCCACATTTACTTCCTCCATGCCTACCAAACTTGAAATATTCCTAAAATATTTCTGTCTCTCCAATGAAGGAGGTTATGAATGGGAAGTGCCTTGTTTGACAAAGTGGAGGTCTTTTCCATACTGCTTTGGAATTGTGGATGATCTTAAATTATAGAAATTAATGTATGATAAAAAGCCAGTATCTATGAGGAACCAACATGAGTTAACAGGGTTCTGTATTATCATGGGTGGTCATTTTCAACCCCTCCCCCCCCCAAAAAAAAAGGGGGAGGGGGAAATTTGGTAAAAGAACTAGAAAACAGCAGGTAAAACAGACAGAAAATCTCTGAAACCTCCAAGAAGGAAAACCTTGTAAATTCAAAATGATCAAAGAAATATTCTCCAACCAAATACTTAAATTCAGAGACATAAAGGAAAGATAACACACACTAGGACCAAGGTTCACACAAAGAAAAGGACTGTATTGTCAAGGTTTTTTCCCCCACTTTGAACTTTAGAGTACAAATGTGGGGGACCTGCATGGACCCTTCTAAGCTTAATTCCTATCTTAGATCTGGTAATGCTGCCACCAGCCAGAATATAGTGTCTGGCACACTTTCTGTTCCCCGAAATCCTTCCCTGGGGAACACAAATCCAAACCCCTTGGGTCGTAAAACAAGGAGAAATTAACCATCCCCCTCCTTTTCCCCCCCCCCCAGACTTTCCCCTCCCTGGGTTGCCTTGAGAGGCTTCACACCAATCCAGAGTCCTTGGATCTTAAAACACGGAGGAATTAACCATTCCCCCTCCTTTCCCCCCACCAATCCCTGGTGAGTTCAGACTTAATTCCTTGGATTCTAAAACAAGGAAAAATCAATCAGGTTCTTAAAAAGAAAGCTTTTAATTAAAGAAAGAAAAGGTAAAAATTATCTCTGTAAAATCAGGATGGAAAATGCTTTACAGGGTACTCAGATTCATATAGACTAGAGGGACCACCCCCCACCGCCTTAGATTCAAAGTTACAGCAAACAGAGGTAAAAATCCTTCCAGGAAAAAGACTCATTTACAAGTTAAGAAAACAAACATAAGACTAATCCGCCTTGCCTGGCTATTACTTACAATTTTGAAACATGAAAGACTGATTCAGAAAAATTGGGAAGGCCTGGGTGTACATCTTGTTCAGAGACATAAAGGAAAGACAACGCACACTAGGATCAAGGTTCACACAAAGAAAAGGACTGTATAGACAGCATCATGGCCACCAGGTGTTTGCTGCATGTTTGCCTTGTACTGCTCTTTCAAGCTCACCCAGGATGTTGTCTAACTTCCAGTGTCCCAGGAGAATGCCAAGGAGGTCCATACGTCTGGCCTCCCTGGATTTGGGGGCTGGAGCTTCCTGTCCATGACGCTCCCTGTCATTCACCGACTGCACCACCAGGGAACACGGTGTCGGGTGGACATGGAGGTACTCGTAGCCTTTGGAGGGGGCCATGTACTTCCTCTCGACACCCCTCGCCGTAGGGGGGATGGAGGCCGGTGACTGCCAGATTGTATTGGCGTTGGCCTGGATCGTCCTAATGAAGGGTAGGGCGACCCTGGTGGGAGCATCCGACGAGAGGATGGTGACAATCGGATCCTCGATCTCAGAGACCTCCTCGGCTTGTAGGCTCAGATTCTGAGCTACTTGCCTAAGGAGGTCTTGGTGCGCCCTGAGATCCAGCGGGGGGGGGGCTACTGGAGGAGGTGCCAGCCACCGCTTCATCAGGGGAGGAGGATGAGGAGACCCCCGGCAAGAAAGTGTCCAATGGGGGGTCTCCCTCGGCCCTCGCCTCTGTCTCAGGAGCCAGAGCGGAGTCTTGCTGCTTGGACCCTTCCTCTCCATCCGGGGAGGGAGGGGGGCGAGACAACGAGGCTTCTGGCACCCTGTGCTCTGCCGTCGCAGGCCTAGCAGGAAGCTGTTGGGGGCCCTGGGCTTGATGGTATGCCCATGGGGTCCAAAACCCCCACTGCTGCGGGCCTTGGTCCTGTTGCGGCGGGTCTTGGAAGAGCGCCGCCTGCCGGTCGGTGCCCAGCGCATACCCGCTGTCTGTCTGTGAAGACACCGACGGCTGCCTAGAAGGCCATGGCGGGGCCGACCCTGGCTGGTAAGGGTCTGTGCGGGTCGGCACCGAAGATCTTCTCGGTGCCGGGGATCGGTACCGGGAGTCATAGCGGTGCCGGGATCGGGACCGGGACCGGGTTCTGTCTCGGTGCCGGGATCTGGACCGGTACCGGCCGCCGCTTCGGTGCCGGGATCGGGACCGGGACCTGCCACCGACGCGGTGCCGGGAGGTCGATCAGGACCGGGACCTGCCACCAGCTCGGTGCCGGGAGGTCGACCGGTGCGGCGAGTGATGGCGGGACTGGCTTCTGGAGTCACGGTGCCGGTATCGGCGGCTGGAGTCAGACCGCGACCGTCTGGAGGTCGATCGGTGCCGCGAGTGCGACCAGTACCGCCGAGGGGAGCGGTGCCGGGACTGCGAGCGGCGGTGGGATCTTGATCGGCCGTGGCGTCGGGACCTGGATCGCGAGCGCGAGTCCTGAGACGGTGCCGACATCATGGGCTTGCCTCTAGATGCGACCCGCACCGGAGGTACCGGGGGTGGCAGCTGAGTAGACTCCGT
This sequence comes from Gopherus flavomarginatus, assembly GCF_025201925.1. Classification (NCBI taxonomy): domain Eukaryota; kingdom Metazoa; phylum Chordata; order Testudines; family Testudinidae; genus Gopherus; species Gopherus flavomarginatus. Next base: position 120,079,590 of record NC_066619.1, read on the forward strand.
TAAGGCAATAAGGTCCCGTGCCGAGGCGAAGGTCTCCGGCGTGGATGGGACCAATAGCTCAACCCCAGATCTTATGGGGGAGCTTGGCGGCACCGGACTCGACGGACCCGCCGGGCCCGGAGTCGACGGTGCCGCGGCCGATGTCGAGGCCGGGCGCTCCAGTCGGGTCTGCCTGGCTGGAGTAGCAGACGCTGACGGTCTCGGCTCTGCACCCGGTGCCGGAGAAGGTCGGTGCCGGGGAGTCTTCCCGGTGCCGGTGCAATCCGGTGCCGGCGCCGAGATCACGGCCTGCGAAGCCGCCGGGTCAAGTGCCGCCTCCATGAGGAGAGTCCTAAGTCTTTGGTCTCTCTCCTTTTTTGTCCTGGGCTTAAAAGCCTTGCAGATGCGGCACTTGTCCGATCTGTGCGATTCCCCCAGGCACTTCAGGCACGCGTCGTGGGGGTCGCTGGTAGGCATAGGCTTCTTACAGGCCGCACACTGCTTAAAGCCCAGCGAACCAGGCATGAGCCCGGTGCCGGGTGCCGGGAAGGGCTACAGCCCCCGGCGAACAACTATCTACAACACTATTTACACCTAATTACTTAACTAACTACACTTAACGATCTAACTAACAACTATAACAATAACGAGAGTTAACAAGGAGAGCTAGGGACGTGGAGGACAGCTATGCCGCGCTCCACAGTTCCAACGACCGACACGGCGGTAAGAGGGAACTGAGGAGCGGGTGGGCCGGCAAGGGTATATATCGAGCGCCATGGCGGTGCCACTCCAGGGGGCGACCTGCCGGCCCACTGGAGTTGCTAGGGTAAAAAGTTTCCGACGAACGTGCACGCGCGGCACGCACACCTAACTGGAATGGATGTGAGCAATCACTCGAAGAAGAATGTAGTACGTCGGTATTTTCTTATTAAGATTACAGAACTCTGAAATATGTAGTTTACATAGTTTTAAAGTATAAACTTTAAGCTTGAGGTGGTTCCCAAGCTTACTTGAGGTGGTTTTACTCATCCAAGCTTGAGGTGGTTTTACTCATCCAAATTTGAAGAGCACATTTTCATGATTTAAAATATTGTATTTATTTTAAGGTGTATGTGAAACATCCTGCCGCAGTGTTTGAAACCCGCCACTGAACAATTGTACTTGTGTCTGGGAAACAGAAAGGGAAACTTACCAGTCATCTGGTTTCATTTATCCAGTCATATAGATCTACCCACCGAACTGTGACAGACTGACAACTCTGGAGACTGCCATTCTCTATTTATCCACAGTATGGGTGAAACACAGACAGTGGCTCCCACACAGCACTCCATCACCATCATTCACACCTCCTATGGTGGCCTGGCAACAGGATACTTCAGTCTTTACGGGCCATTCTGTCCTTGATCTTTTCTGAATGTGCAGTAAGGCTTCTATTTGGGGCCAACTGTGGTGGTCCTGACATGGACAAATATTCATGGAACAAAACAGACCAGCAAGCTAATTGTATATAGGCTCACAGCAGCCAACAGTCTTTCAGTCACTATAAACCTGTAACTACTATGAATTATTTGTACCAATGTGCTAAGTGATATACAAACACAAAAAGAGAGATGGCCCCAGACCCAAAGACTACAGACCTAGCCAAAAATGTGAACCATCAACCTACAAGTGAAAGACTCTTTCCAGTCTCATCACCAAATAAATAAGCCAGTCAGTCCTCATCTGCTAGTTTACATAGTCTTAGATCATATTATAATGGAAGGATCTATATATATTATACATACATACACACACACACACTTTCAAATATTGGGACCTAAGTTTTCACATGAAGGTTTCAGCACCCAAAATTGTTGGTTGCTGAAACCTTCAGGTGCCCATCTGCAGATTCCTTCATGCAGCCTGATTTTCAGAAAGGGATGAGGTCTCTGAAGATAAGGCCCCTCTTAGGTGTCTCAAGGAGAGCACTAAAATGAAGACCAAGATTATTACCTTGACTGTGTTCTGTGGAACTCCTTTGTGTTTGATATCACTTAAGTTCCACAGACAGGATGGGATGACATTCCCTACTTGAATTAGTGGCTCCAATCGATGCAGCTTTGTGAGTCGTCATGTCTTCAGACATGGGAGTGGGCACGAGAGATGGTCTACAGATACCTCTGAAATTGTTATTTTTGTCTTGATAGCATCTCCTTAGGCAGAAATTAAATATTGTGCCAGAATTCAACCCTGAATAATACCCACTCTTGCCAAAAGAGGTATGAGATTTTTAGTGGTTAGTTTGATGATGTCTCATGTGAGATGCGCTCTCTCCAGCAGCATATTGCCTCTAATCACGATGGTGCATTGGTTTCAGTACCAATTCACAGAGCAGAGTGCCACCTAAAGAATCACCAGAACTACTTATACAATTATAATTTTCCTAAACTCTCTCCTATTGGAAACTATTAAGGAGATTGAAGGCATACTGAAGATACAAATGCCAAAGTTCAGTAAAGAGCAGTCAGTCTCTTTTTCGGAATACGACCTACACCAAAGGTAGTATTGAGCTGTAAAGAGTCAATCTGCAAAAAAATTAAACACATTTCGTAAATTACACTCTAGGTTGAATTTTCAAGGGGCCTCTGAAAATGCACCTAGACTTGTCACCTTTAATTTTCTAGTTCTCATGCACAGGCAAAATGGTGGAATATCTGAAACCTAAACAGGCAACTGAAATACACTGCTACCTCGATATAATGCCACCCGATAAAACACAATTTTTAATATAACGCCGTAAAGCAGTGATCTCGGGGGGGGGGGGTTGGTTTCACACGCACTCTGGTGGATCAAAGCAAGTTCAGTATAACACAGTTTCACCTATAACACAATATGATTTTTTGGCTCCCAAGGACAGTGTTATATCGAGGTAGAGGTGTATTTAAATCCAATCAACTGTTCTCACTGAGCTTTTCTTTGAAAAAAACATTAAAAAGTTTCTATTACGGTTTTGCCATTTTCCTTATAAACATGCCCAACCTGAATTTTGGAGCTTAACTTTAAATACCATGTGTTAAAAGAAAAGATGTCTTATCCTTGCTTTTATTCATCTTGAAGCATGGCTTCTGTGACATCCTATAAATAGATAATCTGTTCTGATAATTCAGAATGACTAGCATGTCTCTCTCACCAACAGAAGTTGGTCCACTAAGAGAGATTTCCTCACCTGCTTTGTGTCTCTGTTTACATAATTACCAAGGTAAGCCACAAGATCACTTGTGTAATAATACCACCAGGTAACCCAAAAAGTGCATTTCTAAGAGGGTGTGCATTTCCAGAGCTGTAAATACAAGATTTCAGTCTTAACTCAAAAAATAATCTGAAATCTGTATTATGTTCATTTAGAAAGTTCATAAGCAAAAATATTTTCAATTCATTTGCCCATCACAACCAAATATTAAAAAAATTAATAGGGTTCACGTTCCAGTTTATGCACTTGATTTGTTTTCCATACATGGATAGCACTCAATAAGAGCTCTTAATAAAACTGAAAACTTAATAGCATTGACAGGGTTTAAATAGTTTCCTCTTAGAAAATAAGCATTCCCCCTGCATCTCAGCACTTGTGCACCAAACGAGTTACTCTTGGCTACACTTGCAGCTGTAGAGCGCTTGAAGTTAAACCCACCTTCGGAGAGCGCACCAGGGAAAACGCTGCAGTCTGTCCACAGTGAGAGCTGAAAGCACATTGGTGTGGCCACATTAGCAGCACTTGCACCTGTATTGGGAGCGGCGCATTATGGACAGCTATCCCAGTGTTCAAGTGGCTGCAACGTGCTTTTCAAATGGGGGTGGAGCGTGACAGGGAGTGTGGGGGATGGAGTGTGTCAGCAGGCTGTCTTGTAAGTTCAGACCCTCCTCCCCCATGCCTCTCTCTCACACGCTCAAAGCAAACATTAGCTGCTTTTTTCCTCCGAGCAGCCAGCACTCAGAATCAGAGCCCTCTCTCATACACTCAAAGCAAACATTAGCTGTTTGTTTTTTTCTCAGACCAGATAAACAGCCAGCACTCCCAAACGGGAGCATTGAAAGGGCACTTCTGTCATAAACAGATAGTTAAGGGTTAATAGAACAGAAGTACTTCATGTCTCTTTTGCCTGTAAAGGGTTAACAAGTTCAGTGAGCCTGGCTGTCACCTGACCAGAGGACCAATCAGGGGACAGGATACTTTCACATTTACAAAGATAATTTTTACTGTGTTTTCTTTCTTTAATTAAAAGCTTTTCTTGTTTAAGAACCTGATTTTTTTTTTTTTAAATTCTGGTGAGACCGCAGGGGACTGGGTCTGGATCCACCAGGGAATTGATGGGGAGAAAGGAGGGAAGGGGGAGAGGAAGGTTAATTTTCTCTCTGTGTTAAGATCACTTTGTCTCTCAGGGAGAGTCTGGGAGGGGGAGAGAGAAGGAGGGGGGAAGGTGTATTTTCCTCTCTGTTTTAAGATTCAAGGAGTTTGAATCACAGTGATCTTCCAGGGTAACCCAGCGAGGGGAAGTCTGGGAGAGGCAACAGTGAGGGAAAAGGTTTACTTTCCTTGTGTTAAGATCCAGAGGGACTGGGTCTTGGGGGTCCCCGGGCAAGGTTTTGGGGGGGACTGGAGTGTACCAGGCACTGGAATTTCTGGTTGGTGGCAGCGCTACAAGTACTAAGCTGGTAATTGAGCTTAAAGGAATTCATGCTGGTACCCCATCTTTTGGACGCTAAAGTTCAGAGTGGGGAATTATACCATGACAACTTCCGTCCTGAGTTCACAACGAAGACAAGAGAAGCCACTTCAGTTAAGGGGATTACGGGACGGTTCCAGAGGTCAATTAGAGCATTGTAACATTACTTCTCGTTTACAGTGGCACTGAAGTGTCTCACCCAATACAACCGCTATTAATCCTCTCGTGGAGTAACAGGAGCGCTCCAGCCAGGGAGTCAGAGCACTCTACGGGTCTTACCAGTGTGGACAGGGAGTAAGGTAGAGAACTGAGCGGTTTTATTGTGGTATAACATGCAAGTGTAGCCAAGGCCTCTATGTTTCAGTCTGCTTCTGACTCCAAACCTCTACTGAAATGCCATTGCTGCAGACATCTCATTCCTTCTCGCTTCCTTGTTGCCCTCTTTATTAGCCTCCTTCTCCTACTGCATCCAGCTCCAGCCCTTCATCCTCACAAAAACCTGACATCCTCACCTACATCTCTATACTTATTTCTTGCTCCCCTTCCCTTACTCTCCTACTTTTGGCTGAGTTTACTGCCCTTATCCTTGGAAACGTTTAGCTCTTGCTCTCTATCATACACTTCTTTGGCTCCTCCTGTCAGCATTTCTTCCAGGAAACTTCACCATTTAAACAAACAAACCCCCCCCCCCCGACTTCTCAAAATCCTCCCTTACTACTACTGTTGTGTCTTGCTTTTTCCTATCCTAAACTCCATTGTCTGAGGAATGCATCTTACTCCCTATTAAAGCCCTATGTAACTTATGGCAGTAAATAAATCTATCATTTAATCAGAGGTATAAAATACATATAGGCACTCCCCTCCTAAGCTCTGGGCACCTTCTCTATATGTCAATGAGAGGTGTGTATCTTAAATGATTAATGAGATCACTGGAACCACTGTCAGTGCAAAATGCAGTAGTTCACTTGCTTAATACAGCTGGTGAAGGTCAGCAGCACTCAGTTTTTTTAGCATATACAGTGCACCTAGGAGCCATGATAGGACAAATTATTAGCTAAAAACCTTCACTGCTACAATCACAAGCAGTTAAAACCATTTTTAATCAGAGGTACTGACAAATCAGAATGAATTATTCTATCACTTTAGATCTAAGTCATTAAGACTACTGTCACTTTTAAAAGAAGATTCTGCAAGAAGGTAATCAGAATATGAATTTATAGTAAGACTGCATTATAGTTTGACTTTTTTTTTTAAGTGTTAATCACATATGTATCTGAAATGTCTGTACCTCTTGTTACAAGCAGCACCTAAATTACTATAACTGAAAGAAAAAGCTGTTTACTTTGTGTATTTGCTGGCACTTTCTGTACTGCCAGTCATTCCCTCACATTTATGTGAGTGTTTCACAAAGCAACAAGGGAGAAATACAATAATCAGGAAAAACAGGTTAAAAATTGAAAAAAAACTCATGAATGGAGCAATTTCACTACAGTGAAATTGGTTCATTTTTCATGAAACACAAAAAAAGTCTGACCTACAGGAATTTACAAAGAACTTTCATACACAGATTGTTTCAAACATTGAAAGGCAATTTCTGGATAATAGAATTTAGAAACTCATCAGTTGGGGGAGAGATAAATTTACAAGTCTACTTCCCTTACTGTTTTTTTTTCCAGGCTACAGCTTAGTGTAGCAGTTTTTTTCTTTTGTGAAGGCAGAATAATGGACTTTTAAAAATAAAACAATTGTTCTTCCACAGACACAGTGATCGCTACTGGGCTTTAGACTTTCAACATTTATCAGTGAAAAAGGGAAAGATCCCTGCTATTTGAAATACATATATATTTCTAAGTCTGGGGTTCTCAAACAGGGTCACGAGATTATTATGAGGGGGTTGCAAGCTGTCAGCCCCCGTGCATGGAGGGGCTGTGGGCTCTCAGTCCCTGCCGGCAGGGCTCTGAGTATCAGTGCCCAACACTGACAGCCAGTGCAAGCACTGCTGGTGAGGATGCACATCACTGACATAAGGAACTAGTGTGGTCATATGAAACTGATTTAGTTACTGCAGTGGCTGCACGTCAACATAATTTAAGTTAATTTTGTTCTGTAGCACAAACATGCCCTCAGTCTGCTGTGAAAAGTGATACCGACAAAGTTTCTTTGTGCCCCTCACCCAGTATTAAACAGTAACTATTTAAAAAAATTACTTTTCTGGTTATAACAATAATTTGCTAAAAATGTGTTTTAGTCTTAATTTAAAAGCAGTGAGAAAAGGTAAATTTGTCTTAAATAAGTGTTATAAATTTAGCATTTAAAAGCGTTAAATACAAAAATGTTTTTAATTGATAAGCGGGGGGGGAGGAAATCACACTTGGAGGTTTGCTGTGTGAAAGGGATTGTCAATACAAAATGTTTGAGAACCACTGTTATAAGTAATTACACTGCCTAAAGTGTGGCTTCTATTTGTTGTTACACCTCAGTCATTTCAGAAACCCATTTAAACAATGGCAGGGTCTAGAGAAAAAAAAAATCTGACTGAGCCTGAAGTCAAGCAGCTGTCTTCAATTATATACCCAGACTGTCTTTTGATCATCTTAGAAAGGTGATGATACAGCTAAACAATAGCCCTCTAGCATTCTGCAGTTTAGGTACAGAGGAAGCAGGAGAAAAAAAACAAAACAAAAAACAAACAACTAGAAAGACATTATTGGATTTGCTCTTATACTTGGGGTATGTGCCTACACCGCAATAAAAGATCTGCGGGCACCAGGTCTCAGAGGCCAGGTCAATTGACTTGGTCTCACAGGACCCAGGCTGCAGAGCTAAAAACTGCAGCGTAGGTATTCAGCCTTCGACTGGAGCCCCAGTGCTGAAACCTGGTGAGGAGAGAAGGTCTGAGCCCAGGCTCCAGCCTAAGCCCTAATGTCTATACTGCTATTTTTAGCCCCACAGTCAGAGCACAAGTCAGCTGAGGGTATGTCTACATTACCCGCCGTATTGGTGGGCAGCTATCAATCCAGTGGGGATCAATTAATCGCATCTAGTCTAGACACAATAAATCGATCCTTGAGTGCTCTCTGGTCAACTCCTGTATTCCATCGCCGCACGAGGCACAGGCAGAGTCGATGGGGGAGCAGCAGCAGTCGACTTACCACAGTGAAGACACACAGTAAGTCAATCTAAGTACATTGACTTCAGCTATGTTATTCACATAGTTGAAGTTGCGTAACTTAGATCTATCCTCCACCCCCCAGTGTAGACCAGGGCTTAGACTCTGTGCTGGGTGTTTTTCTTTGCAGTGCATACACTACAAGATTGAAGACGTGGAAAAAGACATGTGGAAAAAAATATGGTGATGCACAGATATGCGGTCTGCTAAACTTGCCATTTTACATGAACAGCTCAGATCCAGATTTCTTCTTAATGGTTTTCCATGCACAGTTTTAAGTTATACCAGACTTAAAGACAAATGATATGCCTGGAAAGTACATATTACATTGTGTTCAAAATATGATTTAAAAATGTCTTATTGCTTTATTGGGACTCTCAAAGAATTTATGTTTACTTCAATGGCAGTCTGGTTCAACATTTGTACAGAAGGCATTGATGCCATGTTGGCAGAGCTCAAGCTAAACCATGCAGATTAAAATGATGGCAGAATTAAACATGAATTTGTTTTGTGAATTATACATTTTTTCTTTTATAAAATAAAAACAGCAACCATCAGAAAATCTGTTTTCTGACTTCAGGTGCTTTTTTTTTCTTTAAAAAAAAACAACTTAGAAAGATTCCATGGATATATTTTACAGAATGTGAATACAGTATGGCTCTATGAAATTACAACTTCTAAAGGTTTATACACTTATTCTGAAAAAAAAATTAAACTACTAGCAACATTCTGTTTTCTCGGACTTAAAAGTGCATAAATTCAGGAATTTTACACATTTCTCAGACACTTTTTTAAAAACAGTCTTACACACACAAACCACACCAGGTGTTTTCTTTTCAGGATTTCATCGTTTTAAAACAGTTCAGTGTTACACCTTTTTTTCTGGGGAGTCAAGCCAATATGATCTGTCAATAAGTCTCTTTGGCAGTCTTAATATCAAAGGTGGTCTCTCTGAACTCCCTACAAATGATGCTCTGGAAGAAGGAAACTGACTGGTTGATTCAGTTTGTATAGTTTCAACATTGCTCGGTAGAGTTCCCATGTCAGATGCACTACTATCATCTGCCACTGCAAGAGCCTGCTCATTTGATGTTTCCTGAAATTGGCGATCTACCTTTCCAGGGTCATCAGCTAAGTCTCCCCTAGTGGTAGTAATACTGGAATCCTTGTCCAACAGTCCACTTTCACCATCTACTGTGTACTCATGCTTACAATCACTTGTTCCCAGGACAGGAGATGGAGTCTCATTTTCTCTCTCATTTAACTGCGTTGTGGTTGTCCAAGAGATACTACTGTCACACTCAGTATTTTCTTGTATTCCAGTCTCCTTATCACTATCACTGTCAATTGTAATCACAACTGGAGAAGAATGTGATGAGTTACCTGCGTGATGTCTCCTGTGTTTCTTCTTGTGCTTTTTCTTTTTCTTTTTGTGATGTCTGGTTGGGTCACTAGCTTTTCCTTCATAAATAATCTCTACACTTGGACTTCTTGACTTTTTTTTCCTCTTTTTAGGTCTAGTCCCAATGCCTGCTTGGTTGTCTAAAAGGCTGTCCTGATTTTTGTAGCAACCACTGTATTTTGACAAAGACTTCTGCACATCACTTCCTTTCCCTTCACAAGGGCTTGCTGCATTCTCTTTGTGTGCATTTTCCAAATGGCGAGTTTTGTATTTCCTTTTTCCACTAGGCTTTTCATATCTCATTCTATCAGAAGCAGTCCGAGATCTATTACTGGATCGACTCCTTGATCTGCGTCTTTCATAGTAGTAATATCTGCTTTCATTGTGACCTCTATGATTTCGAGTATTTGTCCTTTCAGAAAAGGACTGTATTCTGTACTCTGGACTAGCTGACTGCCTTGAATAATGAGCTCTGGCCTGAGTTCTCCTCCTGTATGAGGATTCATAGCCATCTCTGTCCATGTTTCTACTGTAAAAAGTGTACTCCCACTGGTATCTACTTTGGTAATTATCTCTTACATAATAATGATCACTGTCTCTGCTCCTTGATCTTCTTCTGCTATGATCATTACTCCGGGATCTTGACCTGCTGACATCTCTAGATATAGTGCTCTCACTACTTAGAGACACTGTCTGGCTTTTTCTAGATAAACTTATGTCTCGAGGTCTTGACCTCCTTTTATCTCTTCCGCTCCTATGTCTGCTACTATCTCTGCTTCTAGACAGTCTACCTTTTAACCTCTCTTTGCTGTGATGTTTCCTCCTGGCTCTCTGGCCATGGCTGTCTCTGTTGCGAGAGTGCTGTGAACATGATTCTGAACTCCTTGATCTCCTCCTTCTAGATAATCTGTGGCTGCACGGAGAGCACACCCTATCCCTTCTTGTAGAGGAACTTTGTAAAGAGTCCTTTATAGACAAATCTTCTATTTTAGTTGCATCTTTCTCATTCTTTTTTGACTTCATCTTCTTATGCGAGGGTGAGGTGCTGCTTTTATGGCTATATTTACCATCCTTAGATATAGGAGAGCATGGCGATGAGCACCCACTAGCATCGCTGACACTAAAAACGTGAAACTGGATGGACTGTGGTTTCTTCACATCCTCGCTTTTCCCATCATCAACCGACTCCTCAGAGTCCGAGGACAGCTCAACAAGCTCTGGTGTTCTTTCAGCTAATGGCTTAACATACCCAACAATGACGCAGTTTTCTGAAGAAGAATCAGTGTCACCATCTGGGGCTGCATTATCTTTTAACTGCCCTTGCAGTTCAGTTCCATTTCTACTAGGTTCTTCATCAGAAGTTTCCGAAGTATCCAAAGGAGAAGCCACGGCAACATGAACCTGCTCTGAGCTGGAATACGATGGCCCTGGAGTTTCATCATCCCAAGGTGCCCGATCAACACCAGTTGTGGATGCATTATGATCTGGTTCTTGCGAATCTGTCTCATCTGGAGATATTGTGATAACTGATGATTCTGACTGGCTTCCTTCTTCATATGAAGGAGCAGGACAATCGTAATTGGCATGTTGGTCGTACGCCTCTATGTTAAAAGGACATCGGGCAAAGCTAATGAATTCATGTAAAAAGTGGTTAGTACGATGGAGCAAAAAAGGCTTTAAGTCATCAGAAAAGGCCTGACTCTCCAAATCATATCTAGTCACATTACTCATGATGATATGCTGTACAATATTGACTAGAGACCCATGGGCACCAAACAGGACTGTTAGCTCACGCTTCAGCCATGGAACTAATCTGTGAAGACAAGCAGGGTTCCGGCGGAAAAACTCAGCTGAAATGTCTCTATAACGACCACCATCTTGAATATTTCTAACACGCACACCAGAACGATACAGAGCTCTTCGGAAATTAATTATATCTTGTTCTTGAATTTGACGCAGTGATCTACCCTCTGCACTAGCTTGTCTTCTTGATGCAAGCCGTCTAATCATCTGATGAATTCCTCCATCTCTTTGCCCTACTGGTTGACCAGATAATCCTTCAAATAATATCCCATTATCTGGAGGTGACAGTGTTCGTCGAGAAGAGGAACTCCTTCGAGGATAAGCTGATGTATGACGTTCCCTTGTTAAAGTAGTACGGTAACGAAATCTCCGCCCATCAGGGCTAGCAAAAGAGCCATTCTGCAAAGGCCTGAGTACGTACTCCTTGAAATCATCTTCAGCTCTCACTGTATGGAAGATCGAATGGAAAGGCTGTTTGCAGAGTGGACATTCAGCTTTGTTTTTTGACCACTCCTGTACACAACGAAAGCAGAACCTATGCAAGCAACGATCTAAATAGGCCACATTGTCAAATCTATCCAAGCAGATTGGACATTTAGAGTCTGGAGATGTATCTGTTGGCATTGTCTGATGCAGCTTGCTTGTGCCAGCTTTAGGTGAAAAGCTGCTATCCACCGTAAACTCCTCAGTTGCTGATGTTATGTTCTACAAAAGAAAAATGAGGCAAAGATCAATAAAAGCTTTGCTAAACTTTTCCTGATTAAAAAAAAAAAAGTGATATGAAGGTGAACCAAACAAACAACTAAGCTTGTAACAGTTTTTTCTGAGAGTCGAAAATAAGGAATGAACAGCAGCAAACACTACTAACCCATCAGACCAGAAGAAATTGACATGTAACTGCTTAAGTTATTAAACTCCCCCTGCAGTCTCTCCCCCCAGAAATTTAGGAAATATTAGTGGTTAAATAACATCCTAATGCAAACAGAGCAAAGGAATAACCGAAAGGTACATGGGACCAGATGCTCATGTTATGTAAATTTGAGATTCTTCATTCAAGTGGAACTATCCTGATTTACACCATCTGAGAATCTGGCCTATTAGGCAGAGAATTGCCCAAAAGTCTTTATTTTTAAGTGTAGCTCCACATCTGTGTCCCAAAACATTTTAGATCAATACACAAGAGCAAGTTGGTTTACTATCCTATAGTCTGTTCAGTGGATTACCAAAATATACATTTTGGTTATTCATCTCTAAGCTTTGATGAGCCACAATTCTCAATAACTGGAAAAAAATGTAAATCACTAATGTTAGAGTTACTCCCATTCTTTTTGACTTTCAACTTCTCCTGTCTTCATTTTAGTGTTTGTTCTTCCCACCTTATAAGTGTCTACTATTTTTTATTTTCCTTTATCCTTTTCCAGAAACCTCTGCAAGGTCAACAGCCAGTTTCCCTCTGCAGTCCTTCCATGTATAAAGCAACTTCTGGGATTGATGCAGACAAAATCTGACTGATTAGTCAACTTTATTTTGCATAATGCTGCTATGGGAAATTGACTGGGATTGAATTATCCCCTAGTCAGTTTTACTCACAGCCAGTATTGCTTTGCTCAAGCACTACTTTGTTGGCCAATTGTTCACAGGCCAAGGTGCATCTGAATGAGTGAGACAAGTGGTGGGAAAGTATGGAGAAGCATGTTTGTGACTGGCCACAAAACATTTTAAGATGCCTCAAATTCTTCTGTGGATAGTCAGAGGAGATCACTGTTTCAGCAACACTTCTGCACTTGATTTTTACATCATGACACACCTTACGGTGGATAATGACTTCTGTTGACATCAACATATATTTATTCTGGGCAAATACTTTTAAACAGGTACATTAAATAGGTTGTGACTTACCAACTACTGCACGTACACATAGCAAATTTGTTTAAAGTAACAAAGAACTTAAGAGCTTTTGCCTTTAAAAAGGCCCTGTGTTGGTGGGTTCTTTTTTTGGTTTTTTTTTTTGTTTTTTTTTGTTTTTTTTTTAATACCAGTTTAAGGGTCGCAGGCTTCCTAGAACAACCTTTACTAACATTCTGACATCACCAGCCAAGCAGACAACTTCATACATAAGCTCTAGGAATTCTAAGACGCTGCCACCCTCCCAAGCTTCCTGCTTTGGGTGCAGGCTTTTATTTTTCAATTATTATAACATTTTAGTGCAACGGGTAAATAATTATAGTGGTTGATCTTTTCTACACTAGGGAAGGTATCATCAGTTGGCTATTTCCACAAAAGATCACAATGTTTCTCATAGTTGTTCGACTTCATATAACAGTGTATTTTTTTTTATTTTTTCGAAGATGGTTATTTCTCTAGTGTCTGATCAAGCTGATCATCCTATTAATTCTACTATTATTTTTGGTCTCTATACTACTATCAGTAATCATGATCTAACGAAGTGTATTACTGATGTAGCTAATACTATAGACACAAAAACTATATTACAATAATATTAAGGTTGCAAAGTGAAGTATTCAAAAGTTAGGAAATGCCAGAATTAATTCAGCCCCTTTGTGCATATGCATTTTGATATAGTCTTTAATTACCAGTCCAAATTCCCGATCCCTTCCAACTAACTTCTGGATCCTCATCTGATCTTAGTCTAAATTGCCCTCTCTCACACCAGCTCCTTGTTTCAATTTCCTTACCTAGTTTGTTTCAGTCTAACCCCTAGCTGCTTGCCCAGAAAGTTCTCATCCACCCCACCACCCTCACCTCTTATCCTACCTCAGTTGCCACCCTTCCCCAAACAATCTGCTTGCCCAAACAGTGCCAGCCTCCCACTCACCACATCCCTAGGCTCCTTAACCAATTTATATACCTTCTCCCTAGGGTTGCCAACTGTCTAATCACACAAACCCAAACACCTTTGCCCCACCCCCTGCCCCTTCCCCAAGGCCACACCCCATCCCACCCTTTCTCCAAGGCCCCACTCCAGTTCCCCCCTCTCTGTAGCTCTCTCCCCTCACCCCACTCTCACTTATTTTCACCAGGATGAGGCAGGAGATTGGGGTGCGGGCTATGGGCAGGAACGTAGGGCCAAGAGGTTTGGCGTGTGGGAGGGGGCTCTGGGCTGAGCCTGGGCCAGAGGATTGGGGTGCAGACTCTAGGAAGGAGTTTGGGTGCAGGTGGGGGCTGGGGCAGGCATTTGGGGTGTGGAAGGGGGTGAGGGCTCTGGGCAGGCAGCGCTTACCTCGGGTGGCTCATGGAAGCAGAAGCATGTCCAGCAGCGGCTCCTAGGCTCAGAGGCATCCAGGCAGCTCTGCACACTGCCCCTGCCTGAAGGAACCACCCCCACAGCTCCTAGTGGTCGTGGGTCACAGTTCCCGGCCAATGGGAGCTGCAGAGTCAGTGATCAGGGTGGAGGCAGCACGCTGAGACCCCCTGGCCACAGCTCTGCCTAGAAGCCACAACATGCCAGCCACTTCCAGGAGTGACGCAGAGCCAGGGCAGGTAGGGCGCCTGCCGTAGCCCCACTGCACCACCAGACTTTCAGTGGTCTAAAATCTCCCGAACTGGCTTCAGTAGCCTCCGGGAGATTGAGCCCAATTCCAGCAGACTCCTGGCCAAACCTACTTCTCTCTGCCCACTCAGGACTGGTTCTTCAAACCCACATTTGAGTCAGGCTGCTCTTCCTCCAAATTCCTAGACACAAGCAGGGGGAGCACTGACAGTACAGGAGTTACAGTCTCCTTGCTCTCAGTCCCTGGTGTTCCAACAACCAGCAGCAGCAACTGCAAGTGAAGTCCTACTCAGACCCCGAGGCCCTGACTGCAGCATGCGTCTTCCAAACAATCTTCAGTTTCAGTATTTAGTTGCCAAACTCGTAAGTCTCTACTGAGCATGTGTGAACAGAGAATTTTGAAAAGCTTATAACTTGTCCATATTTGAGCCTTCCCCTTCTTCCCCCAGAAACAGCAGCAGGTCCACCTATAACACTAGGGGAATCCCTTGCCAACATTTCAAAGCATGGAGGCACTACAGCTTCTCAACAAAATAAAACAATTTTTATTAATGTGAGCAAAATAAGTCTTCCCTAATCTTGATCTTAGAAACAGCTGAACCATTTTTGCTGAAATTATTTCAGCCCAATTAATTGACATTTTGCAATGTGAAAGCAGGTGGGGGGGGGAAGGGGGAGAGATGGTGTGTCAGGCACTCAAAATTATAGATGGTTCTACCAGCTAGACCTGTAATATAACTGGACAAGAACTCAGATAACAACTCAATTGATACATGTGCCAACATATAATCCAAGTTATTTATCAACAGCTGTACAGACTCAGCAATGCTCAGAGAAGTAAATTGTAGTCTGTCAGTAATTCAGCTGTAACAACTCTAACAGTTGGTTTTCTGACCATAATCATAACTTTAATATGTTATGCATAACAATTTGTATGCAGTTCAATTGTTGCAAACATGTGAACAGATGTACTATAAAAACATTAAGAATTGATATTTTTTTTAACAAGACAAGCTGAGAATCAAAGTCTATACAAAGCTGTGTGCAGCAACTTCATTTTTGAACACTGAAGTATTTCCCCCAGACTGAGAATTTCAAATTCAAAGTATTTCTAATTCGTCTATCATTGTTATATTAAGGACTGGTGTGTAGCCTGCTAAATTTTCAGGCTTTCAGTGAATGAGAAATATGAAATCTTGGACAACTGTCTTGATAAGTCTCACTGTGGTCTTTTGTGGTCATGTACAGTTGGGCTCAGTGTTTCTATTTAGAACAGTTATTTGACCCGTTTTGAAAACACAAAGTATGTCCAAATGATGGGAACTCTATCACTCCCTATAGGAAGCCTACCTGGAGACAGCTGGTAACTAACAAACACTGTACATTGCTGTCAAACTCTCCATATAGCCAGTTCAACTAATCTGTCATAGCAGCTCAGCCTACCACTAAGGCCACGTCCAGACTAGGAATTAAAATCGATTTTAGATACGCAACTTCAGCTACGTGAATAACGTAGCTGAAGTCGAATTTCTAAAATCGAGGTACTCACCAGTCTGGACGGCGCGGCATCGATGTCCGCGGCTCTCCGCGTCGATTCCGGAACTCCGTTCGGATTGATGGAGTTCCGGAATCGATGTAAGCGCGCTCGGGGATCGATACACCGCGTCCAGACTAGACGCGATATATCGATCCCCGAGCAATCGATTTTAACCCGCCGATGCCGCGGGTTAGTCTGGACGAGGGCTTAGGTAATGAGTGGCAGGAGGCTGCAAGGTGTCTGTAAGTTCACGCTCTCTGCACACAGATCGGGCAGAATCCAGCCGGACCAGGAGCGCCGGGCAGGGTTGCCGGAATACTCTCTGCTCAGCTCCCCAGCTCCTGCTGATCCGAACTCCTGTCCCTGCAAGAGCTCAGAGGACGGGGAGGGGCTACTGACAACTCACCTGTTGAATCACAAGGCACCCGGCACTCAGATCCTGGCTTTTTACCTGTACCTCGCAGGAAGGTGCAAGATCTGACCCCGATGAGCGCGGGGGGGGGGGGGAAGCATTTCCCGAACCAGCCTAACAGATTCCTGACAGGCCCAGGCACCCTCCCGCCTCACAGACCCGCTGCTCTCAGTCCCAACCCCCCACTCCGCCATTTCCCCCTGCCCGAGCGAAAGCAACAGAGACCTCCCCCGGCAAGGGCGCGGCGGCTCCCGCGTCCCGCCGCCCGTCCGACTCACAGCGGCGCCGCTGTCCGGTGCAGGCGGTTCGCCCTCCACGCGGGGCTGCCCCGTGTCCGCCGCTTTGAGTCTCTGACGGCGGCAGAGGGCAGGGCCCGGGCCGGGGCCCGCGCGCGGCTCTTCGTTCCTGTGACGAAGGCGACGGCGGCGCCCCCGCTCTCTGAGGTAATTCAGCGGGTCACTCATTGAAGCCGCCTGCCCGCGGCCGGGCCCGGAGAGTGACCAGTGGCCACCCGCCCTCTACACAACGAGCTCCCCGGGCCCCGGGCAAGACCAACGCCCCGCAAGGGCTGCTGGGACCGGAAAAGGCTAGTTCGGAACTCCACGATTTACGCAACCTCCAAGCGGGCCGAACAGCGAGCACGTGACCTGGACGCCATCTTGACTCCGGGCGGCATCGCCCTGAGATACTTCACTACCCGCTAATACAGCTCGCTTTGCGCAGGGTAGGCGCTTCCAGGCCCAACCAAAGATGGTGGCTCGGAGCGCGCGCCCGTCTAGCTGTCTCCATGGTGATCTCCCCTTGCCGTGCCCCCCGCACGCGCCGCGCCATGGCGCCGCTGAGCCGCCGTGCCCGGGACAGGCTTTACTCGCTGGTAGGTGCCCCCGCCGTCCCTCGCGGAGGGACTCGCCTACACCACCCCCTCCCCGGCGAGCCCGGCCCGGTCTGCTAGAGGCGTGCAGCAAAGCCTCCGCTCTCGGGTCCCGGCGGTCCCTCGCCCCTGGCTGGGGGAACGGGCCGCAGACCTGCGTGGGCAGCAGGTACCTTCCACCCACCTCCTGCGGGCCAACCCAGGGGCGCAGTTACCCTCCGCACCGCGCATTTCACCTGCTTCCCTCAAAGCTTCGATTCCAGGGCCTAGGAGGGGTTAGAGAGCCAGGGATCCATCTTCCTGGGAAGCACTGAATGCCATGGCTCAGAGCCAGAAAATACCATGCTAACGCGGGCAGGTACGGTGCCAGTCCTGTCCCCACCATTACCCTCTATATTCAGTATTTCATTAGTGTCTGGATTGGATACCTAAACTTTTAGGCCAGGGCTGGTAACTGATGACCATTTGTAAATAGTTTAAATTTGAGACCAATATTCAATAAAGGTAAACGTTTATAGTGGTAAAAAGAACTGGAGTACTCATGTTCTTTTTGTGGATACAGACCAACAGGCTGCTACTCTGAAATTTATATTGGTAATGCACAATACCTACCTCTCCAAACATTATATATTTTCTTCTAACAGATTCTTCTCACCATTGTATTACTTTCATGGGGATATGTTATTTATGCAACACGAATAGCAGCTCGGTGGCAACTTGAGAAGGACTACCCTGATCAAATGCTGAATTTTTAAAGGAACCAGTACAGATGGACAGCATCTGGATTTTCACACCTGAATACACTTAAAACCAAATTTTAGGACAGAAAAGATTATTTCCAGACTAATGGTTTGAGAAGTTATGACCTGATCACATAATTTAAGTTTAACAGTGGAAGAAGGCTTCAGGAAAAAAAAAAAATCAAGCTTCCTGCACAATTAAAAGGAGCAACAGAAATACAGGCAATGCATGTTGTGTGACACTGAGTTTTCCTAATAAACAAATACAGAAAATGAGCACCAGACTAAGAAGCAGCCAAGGAAGAAATGTACACCAAGTGTATGTTCAGTTGGTTTGCTGAATGTCTTCTCTTTTACAGACCTCTTTGCTAAAGATTTTGTAATGTTTAAAATATGATACACATGTTTAAGTCCAATGATATGGCAGTAAGTAACATTATTTAAAGGTGATACAACATTTTCCTTCAGTTCATTTTAATAGTATTTGGCCCTCAAATAGTCTTACTCAGCAACAACTTATCCATATCAACTCTTTCCTATTAATATTGATTATGGTAAAGTTTTTCATTGATGGATTAACAAGTGTAACTGCAGCAGCCTCAACCGAGTTGTGTTTAGAGGTCTGCAGATGTGTCTGGCATCTTGGCTGTGCCCCTAGCAAAGTGCTAGTCACAAATGTTACAGTGACATAGATCACACTATCTTCTAGTGACATGGTGTGCTGACCTTCAGGAATAGTCAGGTCCAGGGTGGCTGAGGAATTTTGGAATACTGCTAGTCAATGAAGTGGATCAAGTATTTGAAATAGAGTTAGTTCCTGAAAGGAACAAGTATGTGAGTACAAGAAATGTGAGTACAAATCACTATTTGTCACAGTTTATTTCTATTTACTCATCTTATTTTGCTGTTGATTCATGCAGTTAAAGCTATCATGTTTTACCAAACTCTTCTCATATAGGTCATTTTGCAAAAAAAAGAATTGTAAGATTTTGTAGTTTATAAACTTCACAATATTGCTTGAGTATTCAGAGTTCTAGTAGGACTTCCACAATAAATGAAACAGAGGCTATGTAAACTAATATCTTATTAAAACTATATCTCAATAATATCTGACTTAAAAGTGGGACAGTTACTTTTCCAAAAATGCCTTTTAAATTTTACTGCACTTGTGCATTACCTGCTGAGCTGATTTTTTTTTTTGGCTGTATCTTCCTGTTTGGTTAAATACAAATACATAACTAGAGATATATAATTGGTTGCTAACATGGATAAAATGCAGATAATCTGATAAATGCCTGTTAACACAAGAAGACTGTATTACTACTAGTATATTGGACTGAAAGCCTACTACCAGAGTCCATTTCATACAGTCAATCGTGAACATTTTGTTACTAGGTGAGTAACTTCCTTAACTTGCCTTGCATTAAAGAAAAGTCTGGAAATGGTCTTTGCTATTCCTGCTATACCTAGAAGGAAATAAGATAACATGAGAGTCTCCTGGAAGAAACTTTATTGTTTTATATACATATCTGGAAATAGTTAACACATTTTTATAGGAACAAAGCTGGAGTTTATAACCTTCAGTGATGACCGGTAGGCTCTTCTTCCATTGGTGGGATTATTTCTCCTGTCTCTAGAATTTTGTCACCCTAATGAAATAAAAAATATTATGGTGAATATTTTGTCATGGGTCATAATACTGTCTGAAATATATAATATGCAAGTGCATAAAAGTACTATTATTTTTATGAGACATAATATGGGTGAGGTAATCTATTTTAATTGAACCAACTTCTGTTGGCGAAACAAGCTTTCAAGGGAATATTATCCATTCTGAATAAAATACTGATGCTTCTAAAGGTCTATATCACATTGTTTCCCTTAGTCAGCATTTAACATTTCTGTACCAATTGCCCAAAGTACTGAAGTTACTTTAATTTTATTCCCTGTACCACTGCTGCCCTCACACACCCACCACTCCCTTCCCATTTGTTTTCTTTATCCATGAGGCCAACATGTTACAAGAAAATATTAATTTTAATTAACTCACTGGGAATACTTTGGGCTTCCCTTCAATAATACCATAGGGCATTTTCTGCAATAAAAAACAGATTAGTCAGGATAAGCTTTCTGAAAGATGGCTGATTAGAAAAAGCTGTTTTCCATATTGCCATACAGGTAAAGTATTGAATACAATTAATAGTAAGCAGTCCCAGCTTCTCTCCACTAGGTTACTCTTAGTTTAAAACCAGAAGTATACAGAATACAAACACTTCAAACAGGACAAGTCTTCAAAATACTTTATAAATGAAATGGCTCTCCCTGGCTAAAGATCCACAGGCAATGGCCTAATAAGAGTGTTCACTGAATCGTGGTGCAATGATCATGTTATTACTTCTTCAGGAGAGCGGTGAGTTTTATTCTGTCAGTGACTAGTAAGGAAGCAGGAGTGAGCAAGACCAGGGTACAAGTCAGCTACAAACAAAACACAAATCAACCTCTTAATCATCAAGGCTTATGCAGTTTGAACTAACCTTGTCTGACCAAACATATAGATGAAGCAACATAAAATTGTCCAAACATAAGGAGGCTACTCTGCAAACATTCATTAGAACATGTAGCTCTCCCTATGTGGGTTGTGGAAAAACTTGGTTTTCCCCAGAATAAACTAAATGCAACTTAATGGATTTTTCCATTCTCAATTGTCACTTTGAAATATTTATGTAAGTATTTCCAAGTTTTCTGATGCTAAAAATGTTAGCTTTCCAAGACTGAAAAGCCTAACTATTCTAGAAAAGTTAAATGGGAAATGAATAACCTTGATAGTCTCATTAAAACTAAGAGGACATATGTTACAGAACAGCCTAAAGTGAAGGATACTGAATGGAGTCATTGGTTACTAGAGGGAGGCACAGGTACTCAGTGAAATCACCCGTCACTGGATGTTGACAGAGGGAACATATTAAGTTATATACTGATAGGAGCCAGAATGTTGCAGCTGAGTAGGGGATATTGCGGGTTGTGGGCTATAGTGAACATGTATGTCAGGGCTACTGGCATGTGTGTTGAGGATAGGGAATGGTGGTTGGAGTTTATATGGGATGTGAGGAGCATTCAGAGGTCTGTGTGGAGTGGGATATATATATGGGTGAGGGAGCTTTGCTGGCTAATTTACTGCAGGTGGAGGGGGGGACAATTTCCAAAGTATACAGGGCCCCAAAATTCTTTAATCCAAGCCTATTCATAAGGCATTTTTTCTTATTTTAACTGTAGAATCAATACTGCAGGCAAGTGATTAACATTCAGTGCTTAATCCCAGTGCATATATTTGCTCAGTGGGCCTATAGATAAAAACAGTGTCAAGAAACAAGCAACTGAATAGACTGAAGGAGGGTTGTTTTTTAAAAAAAGAAAAAATGTAAGCCTGATCAATATTAAGCAGAAAGAAACAAAACAGTTGTGTTCATCTCAAGAAGTACAGAAATTTGTTTCTTTGCATAGTGTGCCAACAAATGACACTTGTCTATTGAAGTGGAAAACCAGAAGCTCTGAATAGTTTTCTAGTCCTGCAAGTGAAATATTTTCAACACCACTAAAGCGTACCCAGACAAAAATAAAGCAAAAGAATTCTCAGGTGCAATCGCCCTTAACTTTTTACTTCATGGTGGATCACAGGTGGTGTGTTTTTTGTAGTATGGGCTTTTTTTTTAAGGAGAAAAAGTGGAAGTGTTTCCAACAAAGCGAAGTAAATGGTATTTGCAGGGTCCACCATATACGTTCTGCACCCAAATACAACATGCAGGTTTCTATACTTACCATTACATGATATTTGACATAGTAGTGAACAATCCAGGCAGGAATAAGTATCCCAGTTACAGTAAATACACAAGCTTTGTACAGCTTGAAAGTCTGGAAATAAAAGTAAATGAGATTCAGTGTTACTTTTCCTTACATTTTAGTATATACAAGCCCCCACTTCAACCTTTAATACCAGCTTTGCTTTTACACTTCTAGTTATTTTTAAGTGACGTTAGCATTCAATAGGGCTGGCTTGATAGGCTTTAGTCTCTAGGCTTATTTATTCACAGGAGAACCCCCCCAGCAGGGGTGGGTTGGAGGCTAGGGGATCCCTCTGGTCAAGGCTGCCCCGGGGTGGGAACGCCTCAGCAGGGCAGGGTTGGGGAACCCGGGCCTCGCTGACCTGCAGCCGCCAGAAGGAGCCCGGCTGCAGGAAGCGCTCCCAGAAGCTGGCCACTGGCCCGAGTTTCGGCGGGGGCAGGACGGGCTCGCGCGGACTCAGCTCCTGGTCCTTGAGCCAGCGGCGCCGCAGGGCGCGCAGCTGCTGCAGCCGCAGCTTCTCGTCGGGGCTGTAGCCAGTCATCCCGAGCCCCGAGACGGCCGCGCGCCACTCGCCCGGCGCCGGAAACGCGACCTTCCCGAGGACAGGACACACCGCAAGGGGCGCGCTCTGTTGGCGTCACCACACACGCTCCCTAGCGCGCAGGGAGAGGGGCAGTCTATGCGCTTCCCCGACGCCGGAAGCGGAGACTCGGTGCTTCCGGTAACTTGCGTTGTCAATCACAGACGCTATTAGGAAGGGATAAATGTGTTCCGCCCCCTGCTGCTGGGAGGCTGAATCCACAAAGGCCCGTTGGAGCCACTGAGCGCGCATGCGTAGAGCTGAATAGGGGAAGGGGGCTGAAGAGAGTTGCCAAACTCTCTATTGAACACCTTTGTCCCGCCTCTGCCCTGCCTGTTTTCTGAGGCCACGCCCCCTCCCCGTCACTCACTCCCCCCCACCCTCACTCACTGTCACCCCTTGGCAGGGTTGGATTAACAGAGGGTCTCTAGGGTCTGCACGTAGGGTGACCAGACAGCAAATGTGAAAAATCAGAATGGGGGATGGGGGGTAATAGGACTCTATATAAGAAAAAGACCCCAAAATTGGAGCTGTCCCTATAAAATCAGGACATCTGGTCACCCTAGTTGCGGCCCAGAGCCATAATTAAATACAATTCAATGGTACCAACCTGTCAATCACGATCAACTGGTCGATCCTGGAGCCTCTGCCAGTTGATCGCAATCTCCAGGGCGCTAAAAGTCCAGCAGCGCAGCAGGGCTCAGGCAGGCTGCCTGCATGTCGTGTCCTTGCGCTGCTCCCGGACCAGCAGGGGGAGTGGCTGGCCCCGGGTGCTGCAGCTTCACCCCATCACCAGCCTTGTACACCCACACTCATTGTCGGCCATTGTACCCCTCGCTCACCGCTGGTAGGTGCCAGATGGTGAGCAGGGATCTGGCCAGCAGCAGAACCCACCAATATTGAGGTGGGAGGAGACAGAAAATATGGGACAATTTGCCCATTTGTAAGAAAGTCAGGACACCTGTGGGAGAGCTTAAATATGGGACTGTTCCTTTAAAAACAGGACGTTTGGTCACTCTAGACAGGGATGGAGGAGGAGCTGGAGCCGTTAAAGGCTGGAGCATGGGGAAGGGATGGAGGGGAAGCTGTGGGAGGGGGTGGTAACAGCTGGTGTATGGGAAAGGGGTTGGCGAGGGAGCTGGTGAGAACTGGGAGTGCCAGACAGAACATTTCCCTTTGGAAGATGCAGAATCTAAACATTTCACAGGAATTTGTTGACTTCTTCCCAAATTGGGGCAGACCAGAGCATCTAGTGCAGAAACAGGCCTGAGTTCACCTCCCTGAGCTGTTAACAGAAACAGCCAAAGCAGCAGGACACAGTGTGCTCCATGTAACATCAAACACAGAAACCTACACAAAAAAGACATTAAGGTTGCAAAGTCAAGCACTCACCAGTGCAGCAATTCTATATTTAAACCTTTGTAACCTTCATTCAGCTCTCTTGGGGATCATGGTACAGGTTTTAATTGCATCATCACACACTATATTTCACACCGGACCCCTGCTCCATCCAGTGTACACATAGATGGTGCTCACTGACTTGGGAGCCATTCAGTATTTCTTTGTATTCTCATTATTCCTTGTGTTGCCCCAGGCATTATTTACTGCACATCCAAACCCCACAACAAATGCAGAATTACTTTCCTTATAGATTTTTCTATGGTGCTGTCATTGTAATATGTAGTTTGTTACAGGCACTAATGGGTTTATTTTCACAACACCCAACCGAGGTGAGGTTATATCACCACTTCATACATGGGGAGCTGAGGCACAGAATCTGTCTCCTATTTCCATCTCAACCTCATCCCGAGTGTACACCTCCTCCCTTTTTTCTCTGCCTGTCCTCCCTTAGCAAGCTGAACCCTTCTATACCAATAATGCAGTCATGTGAGTATCCTACCAAGTTTCTGTTTTGCCAGCCATGTCATAGTTGTGTTTATTAACTAGCAATTCTAGTTCTCCATGCTTATTCCCCAAACTTCTCACATTAGTATACAGACATCTACGATACTGATTTGATTTTCACTCTATGTTCTCTCTTGTCTCTCCCTTATCCCTGCTATAACAGTCCATGCTCCCCCGCAGATTGTGACTCTTCTCCCAAGTCTCCATATTTCTTTGACTTTTGTCTCCTTTGTGGGCTTTTGTCTCCTTCCCCACGTCAAACCTAGTTTAAAGCCCTGATCACTAGGTTAGCCAGTCTGTATCCAAAGATGCTCTTCCCTTTCGGACGGCTCTAGACATTTTGCTGCCCCAAGCGTGGAGGGTCCTCTGGTCCCGTGGCTTTGGCGGACCCTCCACAGGCAAGCCATCAAAGGCACCCTGCCTGCCGCCCTAGCGGCAACTGGCAGAGCGCCCCCCGCGGCTTGCCGCCCCAGGCACGCGCTTGGAGCCCTGGTGGCTGGAGCCGCACCTGGGTGGATCCCATCTCTGCTAAGCAGTCCTTCTTCCTGAAACAGCATCCCGTGGTCAAGGAAGCCAAAGCCCTCCTGGTGACACTATCCTGGCAGCCAGACAGCATCTGTCTCTGCCTGGTCCCTTACCCTTGACTGGAAGGATCAAAGAGAACACCACCTATGCCCCCAGTTCCTTCACCCTTATTCCCAGAGCCTTGTAGTCACTTCTGATCTGCTCAGGTTCACACCTCACAGTATCATTAGTGCCACATGGATGAGCAGCCTGGGGAGTAGTTAGAGGCCTGAATGATCTTCAACAGTCTCTTCACAGTATCTCGGATATGGGCCTCTGTCAGGCAGCGTACCTCCTGGGATGTCAGAACAGAATCACCAACCACAACTAACCTATGTCTCCTTCTGGGAGTGGTGGCTGCGATCCCCCCAGCCTTGGAGGTACATAGTTTCTCCTCCTCCACCTTCTGGGACAATTCCTCATCGCTCATTGACAGGGCAGCATAACTGTTCTTTATCATGATGGTCAGTGGGTTGGGAGCAGGGGTGGAGCACTGCCTGCTGCCAGAAGTTACCAGGGAGCCAGTGTCCTCCCTGTGACAGAACCATATCCTCCTTCCACAGTGGCGAGACAGAAATTCTCTGTAGCTGGATAGCTTCCTCAGCCTTGGAGGTCTCCATATGAATACTCTCAATGAATTTCTAATGTGCATGGATGCTCCTCAGCCTAGCCACCTCCTCCTGTAGTTCTCCTACCTGCTTCCTAAGAGATTCCACCAGCAGACACCTTTCACACTGGATGGTCCCCCCAGCCTGGTTTTCTGTGGAACAATTTAATGAGGAACAATTAGCAAGTTCATGCAGTAAGTGGTGGACAACTGGATTTTGACAGGAAGCCCACTCCTGTTGGGACCAGGCAGGCATCACTGGGAGTTGAGGGGGACAGTATGCTCTCACACAGAAAAGTTTATCTGTATCTGGCCTAAGGCTGTCCCACAGGTATAGTCATACTGTCTCTCTGCCCTTACACTATATTAAAATATTCTTAGACTATATTCCCCTTTTCCATGGAGGTCATACAACAGGTTACTCTTTCATAGAGTCATAGAAATGTAGAGCTGGAAGGGACCATGAGAAGTCATCAAGTCCAGTCTCCTGTACTGAGGCAGGACCAAGTAAACTAAGATTATCCCTGACAGCTGTTTGTCTAACCTGTTCTTAAAAACCTCCAGTGAAGAGGATTCCATAACCTCCCTTTGCAGCTTATTCCAGAGCCTCACCATCCTTATAGTTAGAAAGTTTTCCTGATAGTTAACCTAAATCTCTCTTGCAGCAGATAAGCCCATTATTTCTTATCCTACCTTCAGTGGACATGGAGAACAATTGACTAACTCATCTTTATAACAGCCCCTCACACCTCTAAAGACTATCAGGTCCCCCCTCAGTCTTTTTTTCTTTATTGCATCATGTGGGAGGAAAGGGATACGACTTCAGCCATGGATCTCTACGCAGGAAATGCCCCAATTCTCCTTTTGTACTTCCATTCCTAGATGATAATGTGGAAAAAAACTCTCAAATTTCAATCCTAATACAACCATGTTGCTTATTACTCTTTATTTTCATTACTGTAACCATGCTTACCTACACACACAAATTCCACAGGGACCAGCTAATAGAACCGTTTTGCATCTCTTGTTGGCTTCAGGTCAAAGCGCACATAGACAAGATCCTGGAGATCTTTTTGAACTGCCTGTATGAGGCATAAGACTCCATGACCTTCCTAATGGCACTGACAAGCCTAGCAAAGTTTCTGCAGCAGCTGAAGATAATCAGGATATCTGCCTCCATGCAGATAATCCTACTAGCCTGAACCTTCTTTGATGCAAATACAGAATGGGACAGGAGCCTGGGGATTTCACCAGTATGCTTAGGTCTCTCACTAGTATAAACTGCCCATTATTAGTCCATGTTACTATTATATTAAGAAGACAGTCAACGTCTCCAGCAGAGGATGTGAAATCCCTGCTGTGGGGACAGGAGAGATGGTACAGCCCTGAGGCTCTCTGGCTTTATATAAGAGGGTGTGCACAGAATAAAACACTGTTTGGTTGCTATCACTGTTAATGGTGGCAACTGTAAAATTCAAAGGCAAATAGTAGCCATATAGCACTTTGATGTCAGCATCCCATAATGACTTACAGTAAACTGTAGGGCTAATGCTATAAAAATGGTCACTCCCCCCACAAAGAAACCCTATCTGATTCCAGCCCTGTTCCAAACATCCAGGGAATGGGTTAGATGAATCTCTGAAAATGAAAAATTCCAAATTCAGAGAGTGGCAGATAAAAGCCTATTCACTGACTGTTACAGTTCCAGCAATGGGGAGGAATTAGTCTGTAAATGCAAAGGACTTGCTGTCTTTCAGGTCTCATCCAGATCCGTTCCCTTCAGGAAGACAGCAGTATAAGAATGGCTTCCTTGGAGCACTTTGGGAACTGGCTTGGATTTAAGAAGCAAAAGGCCTAGGGGACACTGATCCACCTCCAGCTGGCAAAGGTAAAAACACCTGAGTGCTCATGCTTTCCATGTGATGCCACCAACAGGAGGCCTGGGAGTTAGGTGGCAATCAACTGCATTTACATTATGAACATTTGATAGGAGTCAGTGCTGAGGGAGACAATTTTAGCTCTGTCCCTGCATCACACACTCTCCCCTGCTATTGGGGAAGTTCAGTCTCCTGGTATTGAAGGTCCTAATGGTCTGGGAGGGTTTTGCTATTAGCATTGTAATTGATTATTTGTATTGTTGTAGCATCTAGGAGCTCTGCTCACGAACCAGGACCCCATTGTGCTGGGTGCTGTACAAACACCCGAAAGTTTCTTCCTGACCCAAAGAGCTTATAATTATTTTGTGAGATTTCTTGCAACCTATCTCACTTTCACTGAATTAGCCCCAACTACTTTTCTTGTCGTACGTACCTTGCAGTGCAGTATGTGTTGTATTTAGCCACAAAGTGTAAAATCTGCTCTCTCTCACGAGCCCTAGGAGAGTTACCATGGTAATCATTTGAGCCTCACTTGCATCCTTTTCTCTGAAAAGTCACAATTTGTTGCAGTGCTATCTTCAATGTCATTTCTGAACCGGATACAAGACACTGGGTGATGCAATTGTGAGAGCGATATGGAAGTCTCCAGAAATTAGAGCAAGCTGGTATGGACACAGGATGAGAGCTATGTTCTCTTAGCGAAAGCCTTTTCTTGAGATAACCATCCTGCATCAGAATGAGTGGAAAATACAACATATGGTCCCATGTTCACTAATCTGTAATGGCAGACTTAGCACTGTGGGCCCCCATTCCAGTCTTTGCAGCAGGCTCAGCGGTTCAGGAAGCCCACCTTTTCCTCCCATTAAACTTAAGAGTTCGGCTTCACTGGGCTTTTTCATTCTTAAATGTTTCTGAAACTAAAAAAGGGGAGATGAGTTGGAAAGCATTTAAAAAGCCTGATTCTCCACCACCTTGCACCTTGTGTGTTCATTTACACCTGAGCACCAAGTGGTTGTGGGGAAATGCTGCCACAACAGGATGGAGAATCAGGTCCCTTACTGTAGTGAGAAGGTACTGGGAAATACAGAAGCCATTTTAGCATTTGCAGAACTAATAAAATGGGGTTTTAACATTGGCTAAAGGAAAAATAATGAGAAAGTTGAAAGACAATGCTGTGAATAATGTTCCACTGGATATTTAAAGCTGTAGACAATACAATGATTTCTATTTTATGAGGCAGTGGCTTCTGAAGCAAAACGGATATGATCACTTACCAAATAGGTGGCTTATGAAAGATTAATTTATTGCATAACAAGCTATTAAAGATGCATCCTGTGAATTATGGGAAGCAGCACAGTCTAGCACAGGCCTGTGAGTCACGATGATAAAGTTTTAGTCCTGATTCTGCCCCAGACTCACTGTACCTGTAGATAAAATATTTAATCTCTCTGCCTCAATGTCGTCATCAGTCAAATGGTTTTGAGACCTAGCTTCTTCAGAGGATTGCTGTGAAACTTAGTTCTATAATGTTTGCAGAATGCTTTGAGATCTTCAGAGAGAGGTCATGTCCAGATGATCTTCAGATGGTGATACAAGGGCAACATTCCATAATGTGTCCAGAATTCAGACACATGATGATAATACAGCTCAATGAACAAATCCAAAACCAATTCCATTGTAAGATGACCAATATTTGATTTAGTCCTAAGTGGAGCACAGGATCTGGTCCAAGAGGTGAATATAGCTGGACTGCTTGGTAATACTCACCGTAATATAATTAAATTTAACATCCATGTGGTGGGGAAAACACAGTAGCCGAACACGGTAGCATTTAATTTCAGAAAGGGAACTACACTAAATGAGGGGGTTAGTTAAACAGAAATTAAAAGGTACAGTGCCAAAAGTGAAATCCCTACAAGCTGCATGGAAACTTTGTAAAGATACTATAATAGAGATTCAACTTAAATGTATACCCCAAATTAAAAAATACAGTAAGAGAACCAAAAAGTGCCACCTTGACTAAACAACAGAGTGAAAGAAGCAGTGAGAGATTGAAAAAAAAACATCCTTTAAAAAGTGGAAGTTAAATCCTAGTGAGGAAAATAGAAAGGAGCATAAACTCTGGCAAAAGAAGTGTAAAACTATAATTAGGAAGGCCAAAAAACAATTTGAAGAACAGCTAGCCAAAGAGTAAAAAAGTAATAGCAATATGTTAACAGGACCGGCGCTAGAGTTTTTCGCGCCCTAGGTGCACGGCCATTTCGCCGTCTCACGCGCCTCTCCCACGGCTCCAGTGGAGCTGCCGCAGCCATTTCTTCGGAGGGTCCATTGATCCACGGCTCCGGTGGAGCTGCCACAGCCGTGCCTGCGGGATGTTCACCAGAGCCGTGCAGGACCAGCGGACCGTCTGCAGGCATGCCTGCAGCAGCTCCACCGGAGCCGCCTGCTGCCTCTCACCCCGGCAAAATGCCGCCCCCTGAAAATCCTGGCGCCCTAGGTGATTGCCTAGTTTGCCTCAATGGAAGCGCCGGCCCTGTATGTTAAAGTACATCAGAAGTTGGAAGCCTGCTAAAAAACCCATGGGGACAGTGGACGATTGAGATGCTAAAGGAGCACTCAAGGATTATAAGGCCATTGTGGAAAAACTAAATGAATTCTTTGCATCAGTTTTCACGGCTGAGGATGTGAGGGAAATTTCCAAACCTGAACCATTCTTTTTACGTGACAAATCTGAGGAACTGTCCCAGATTGAGGTGTCATTAGAGGAGGTTTTGGAACAAACTGATAAACTAAACAGTAATAAGTTACCAAGACCCGATGGTATTCACCCAAGTGTTCTGAAGGAACTCAAATGTGAAATTGCAGAACTACAGGGCCGTAGCAACAAAGAACGTGGCCCCCTCCGAACATATGTCCAGGGCCCCTTACAATGCAGAAACTGGAATGCGGTATTTATTTTATACAATATACAGGGTTCATATTATGTATACATAGGCCTACAGTGTACATGTATTCTGTATTTATGCAAAGCGGTTCTTTCGAGCCTTGTTCTCCGCAAATTGGTTAATCAATGCATCATAGTCCAGAGATCTGGCAATCTTGTTTTCGATTGAGATAACTGCAAGCGCAGAAAGCCTGTCATCTGTCATGGTTGAGCGCAGGATATTCTTGATCAGTTTCATTCTGCTGAAGCTCCTTTCAGCACCAGCAACCGTAACTGGTGTGGTCAGAAGAATTCTGATGCAAATGCAAAGATTCGGATATATCTCCTGAAGGCTGTTCTTGTATATGTATGTTAAAAAATTGTTTGCCGTGACAAGTCCTCTCTCTTTCTCGATGACATAAATAAAACGATTCAATTCCATTATGAGTTCGTTGGCATCAATGTCTCCCATTTTTCTTTCAAAATTTTTGCTGTGATTCTCCAGTTCATTTTCTCTGTGACACTGCTTCAGGCTGTTAGCGTGGTACAGAAATCCAAACAACTTATACCACTCCACGAGTTGGTCAAATCGCGACGAAACAGAAGATATGGCCTGATCAGTGAGAACAAGAAAGAACTGCGATTTGAATTTTTCTTTGGCAGAAAGACGACTCGAATCATCAGCACATTCGTAATCAAATATTCTCTTCTTGGTTTCTGGAAACACCTGCTCAATACCCATATGCTCTGCTATTTCACGTGCATTTGTGACCACAGAGTTATATCCTGTATTTCGATAGTCTTCCAAAAACTTCATTGTAGCACCGACTTCTGCCTGCAGTACGTCAATTGACACATCTGGTGACTGAATTAATTTGCTGGTTTTATTGACGTGAAATAATATATTGTACCACGTGTACACAGTCAGAACAAAAGGCCACGTAGTAACATGGTCTAAAAGCGCACCGGCTTCTGTTGCTGTATTGCCATCTTTCTTTTCGAGCGCATATTCTCGCAAAGATGACAAAGCATTGCACAATTCTTCAAGGTGATAACGCAATGGCTTCACAGCATCAATTCTCGACTCCCAACGAGTGTCCGATAACCCTTTAACAGATATTGGCATATGTTCTTGAAGTATATCCCAATGTGAAGGTGAAGAAGAAAAGATAACGTATATTCTGTTAATCAGACCGAAAAAGTCAATGGCATATTTCAATGACTTTGCTGCGTCTGAGATCGCAAGATTCCAAGTGTGAGCTCCAGATGGTACATACAAGGCACGGTCATTTATTTCTAGCATGTGGGCTTGAACTCCTTTATTCTTTCCTCTCATCTTTGCGCCGTTATCATAAGCTTGGCCTCTCATGTCAGCAATGTCTATTCCTAAGTTGTTTGCCTTTTCAAGAAACGCTTCCAATAACCCCTCACCAGTTGTATCATGAACATTAAGAAAACCAACAAACGCTTCACGAATATTGACATCATCTTCACCGTTGCATTCAACAAAGCATAATACCACAGACATCTGTTCTTCATGTGACACGTCGGGAGTACAGTCCAAAATAACTGAATAATATTTTTCTTTTTTAAGCTGCGCTATGTTGGCCTCTTGAATGTTACTGGCAACAAGTTGAATCAGCTCGTTTTGGATCTGTGGACTGAGGTACTGAACATGTGTCTCTGCCTTCTTAATCCTCTGTAAAAGTTCGCTGAGGACAGTATCATACTTTGCAAGCAATTCAAATAGTCCCAAAAAGTTGCCATTCGAAGGATCGCCGAGCTTTTCATTACTTCCTCAAAATGCCAAGTTTCTTTCGGACAAGAAAATAACGACATTAACCATGCGTCTGACAACATTTCTCCAGAAATCTATTTCTTTCAGAAAAGCCTGCAATTCGAGTTGGTCAATAGATGTACCGTTTACTATGCCTGACCGAAGGTCAAACCATTTCACCATATAGTCTTGATGACCTTTGCCTGTTTCATGCTGCTGAAGTCTTTTTGACAGTGCTTTCCAAGCAGATGTTCCATGATGTAGCGGTATGTCACCAGTGCCAAATAATTTACAACAAAAACAAAAAATGGCATCTTTCTGAACTGAGTACATTAACCCTGAACGTCTTATTTTCTCGCCATTTGCCATGGTTCGATAGAAATGAGTACTTGTGAACCTCCGTCTTTCCTCGTTAAATGGAAATTCGTAACTTTCATTCTGCTGCAGTGGGCCATGTGCAACAATGTCACACACTTGCCTGTCCGATATTATAGATGGCCAATCTCCTGGATCATCAGTCAGTGGTTCAGATTCAGATACTTCTTTCCCTTCAGCAGCTGGAATATCTGTCACAGTTTGTTTGGTAGAACAACTGGCTTCACCTTCGACCTCACTTGAAGCACTTCTGGATACTTCTGGATACGATTCATCGCTGCTAGCTCTGTCCGTTTCATGTGCCTGTACCTGTACGTTGGATTGCAGAGCAAAATACATTGACAACTTTGGAATTTTCTCAAGTTCCTTCTTGGCATCTTTTACTGCCTTTGGTTTACTAACTCCGCTCTTATACATTCTCTTAGACATCACAAAGCACGCTTCTGCGTTGGAAACGATAAAAAACTAAACAACTAAATTAATAACATTTATCCGCCGACCGCCATTATGAACGCAAATACACATTCTTTAAATGGGTCCAACTAAAATTTGAAACTGACCGACAGACAACTGATGTAGCCAGTAGCATTATGATGTATCATAATGACTTCACGGTTTTGTCAGTAAAACCGACATGGATTGTGCAATAGCGTCAATAAATGTCACTTACCTAGTTATACCTTACATTTTTTTTGCCACTTTTAGGGGCCCCCTTCCTTGCGGGGCCCCCTCCGGTCGGAGGGTACGGAGGGCGCTCACTACGCCTCTGCAGAACTACTAACTGTAGTCTGTAACCTATCATTTAAATCAGCTTCTTTACCAAATGACAGGAAGATAGCTAACATGACACCAATTTGTATAAAGGGCTCCAGAGGTAATCCTGGTAGTTACAGGCCAGTAAGCCTGACTTCAGTATCAGGCAAACTGGTTGAAACTATAGTAAAGAACAAAATTGTAAGACACATAGATGAACATAATTTGTTGGAGAAGAGTCAACATGGTTTTTGTAAAGGGAAATCATGCCTCATCAATCTACTAGAATTCTTTGAGGGAGTCAACAAGCATGTGGACAAGGGGGATCCTGTGGATATAGTGTACTTAGATTTTCAGAAAGCCTTTGACAAGGTACCTCACCAAAAGCTCTTAAGCAAAATAACCTGTCATGGGATAAAAGGGAAGGTCCTCTCTTGGGCTGATAACTGGTTAAAAGATAGGAAACAAAGGGTAGGAATAAATGGTCAGTTTTCAAAATGGAGAGAAGTAAGTAGTAGTGTCTCCCAGGCAGGGCCGGCGCTTCTATTTAGACGGCGCCAGGATTTGGAAGGGTGGCAGACTGCTCTGGTGGACCTCCCGCAGGTGTGGCTGTGGAGGGTCCACTGGTCCCGCGGCTCTGGTGGAGCATCCGCAGGCACACCTGTGGCAGGTCCACCGGAGCCGCGGGACCGGTGAGCCGGCCCTGCACCTAGGGTGCCAAAAAATCCTGGCGCCGCTCCTGCCCCCAGGGGTCTGTACTGGGATCAGTCCTATTCAACATACTTGTAAATGATCTGGAAAAGGGGGTAAACAGTGAGGTGGCAAAATTTGCAGATGATACAAATCTACAAAAGATAGTTAAGTCCCAGGCAGACTGTGAAGAGCTACAAAAGGATCTCACAAAACTGGGTGACTGGGCAATAAAATGGCAAATGAAATTCAATGTTGATAAATGCAAAGTAATACACCTTGGCAAATATAATCCCAACTATACATATAAAATGATGGGGTCTAAACTAGCTGTTACCACTCAAGAAAGAGATCTTGATGTCATTGTGGATAGTTCTCTGAAACCATCCACTCAATGTGCAGCAGCAGCAGTCAAAAAAGCTAACAGAATGTGGGGAATCATTAAGAAAGGGATAGATAATGAGACAGAAAATATCATATTGCTTCTATATAACCCAAGGTATGCCCACATCTTGAATACTGTGTGCAGATGTGGTCACCTCATCTCAAAAAAGTTATATTGAAATTGGAAAAGAGCAACAAAAATAATTAGGGGTCTGGAACAGCTTTCATATGAGGAGGGATTAATAAAACTGGGACTTTTCAGCTCGGACAAGAGATGAACAAGTGGGGTTATGATAGAGGTCTATACAATCATGACTGGTGTGGGGAAAGTAAATAAGGAAGTGTTATTTACTCTTTCCAATAACACAAGAACTAGGGGTCACCAAATGAAATTAATAGGCAGTAGGTTTAAAAGAAACAAAAGGAAGTATTTTTTTTCACACAACACACAGTCAATCTGTGGAACTCATTGCCAGAGGATGTTGTGAAAGCCAGGACTATAACAGGGTTCAAAAAAGAACTAGATAAGTTCATGGAGGATAGGTCCATCAATGACTATTAGCCAAGATGGGCAGGGATGGTGTCTCTAGCCTCTGTTTGCCAGAAACAGGGAATGGGTGACAGGGGATGGATCACTTGATGATCACCTGTTCTGTTCATTCCCTCTGGGGCACCTTGTATTGGCTACTGTTAGAAGACAGGATACTGGACTAGATGGACCTTTGGTCTGACACAGTATGGCCGTTCTTATGTTCTTATATAATGTTTCATTTTTGGCAATATAAATCATATTTACTTTGAAGGACTTTGGGTTCCACTATAAAGTGGATGTCTGGCAGATGAAACCATGGCAGCACCTGCAATACTCTGGAGCATTAGGATAGTAAAATGGGGAGACTGCAGAGGGCTGCTGGTTCTTAAGCTGGAGTCTAGGTTTTTCAGCTGGAGCAGCTGGACTTCAGTTTCTACTTGCTGTCATCAGTTTTTGTTTCAACCAATGAGGCTGGATTTGGGGCTTAGCTAAGAGATGCTGGTGCTGAAGCCCAAAAGTGAAACCAAACTCAAGATATGTAAATATTAGTGAACTGAAACTAGTGAATTCTGCAAATCCCCAGTGAGTCTCACTGAAGAGTCACTATCTGCTCATCTTCCTTGGTGCACAGATCAAACAGATGACAACACCACGTTGCTTACCTCAGAAAAATTGCCCCCACTGCAATGGGGATCTTATAAAATAGGAGAAGGGTTGAATAGGCATTGAGAGGAAAGTAAAATGCCACAAACTTGCTTAGGTCTTAAGCCAGGGGACTTGAGTGACCCATTTCAAAATTTAAAACAGTAAAGTCAAACAATTCCTAACTTAACACACAGACTAGATTGCTATTTGTTCCTTCATAATATTGGACAAATATCTTTGTATAATATATACATTTGAGAGGAAGACTTGTTTATGGGTGATTTGTGAAGCCAAAATAGCTCAG
This sequence comes from Gopherus flavomarginatus, assembly GCF_025201925.1. Taxonomy (NCBI): domain Eukaryota; kingdom Metazoa; phylum Chordata; order Testudines; family Testudinidae; genus Gopherus; species Gopherus flavomarginatus. The sequence continues at coordinate 120,115,470 of NC_066619.1, forward strand.
CATTCACTGAGGTTTGCTTTCAACAAATACAGTTTGACCATCTCTAAGATCTGAGTATCTCAAGTACACCCAGAATGATTTTATCTATAAACTGCCACAAGCTGGCAAGTTGTTTGTAACCACAACACCTAAGTCTCCCTGTCAGCATTTGGGGCCAGCAATGGTGTTGCTGTAGTCCAGCACCGCCGATAAGTCAGTGATTTTACTTCCACCTTAGATTGGGCTAGTCTTATAGCTTTAGCCCCAGGTTTAGGGGTACCGGCCTTGGCAGACCCAAAAGATTGAAAGGATAGATCCACAAAATCAATGACATTTGATGAAATACCCAACAAACCCACACCTGACAAAGGCTGGCCTTCAAAGGGCAAGCGTCAGACGTGTAATCATTCTGTCTTTCCAGCACACTTTTCTGATCTGATTTGATGGCAGTTGCTCTCGTGACATCATAACAGACTTAACAGGGTGACTGTTGCTGGCAGTTGGCAGTTGCTGGCTACTGGCTCAGTGTGACAGCGAGTAACCCTCCTGGTTTCACAAAGGGGCGGCAGATGAATAGACCCACATGTTAGATGTTATCTGGGAAAGAGACTTTACCTGCAAGGCCATGTGATACACTGAAAGCTGTGTGACCACTTTCAAAGAGGCATCAGCCAAGGGCTGTGTCAAGGTTTCTTTCCCCATCCTGAACTTTAGGGTACAGATGTGGGGACCTGCATGGACACTTCTAAGCCTAATTACTAGCTTAGATCTGGTATACACTGCCACCACCCAGAATTCCAGTGTCTGGGGCACTCTCTGTTCCCCCAAAACTTCGTCCCCTCCCTGGGTTGCCTTGAGGGACTTCACCATTTCCCTGGTGAACCCAGATCCAAACCCCTTGGATCTTAAAACAAGGAGAAATTTACCATCCCCCTCCTTTCCCCCCACCAATCTCTGGTGAGTCCAGATCCAATCCCCATGGATCTTAAAACAAGGAAAAATCAATCAGGTTTGTAAAAAGAAAGCTTTTAATTAAAGAAAGAAAAGGTAAAAATTATCTCTGTAAAATCAGGATGGAAAATGCTTTACAGGGTAACCCGATTCCTATAGATCAGAAGGACTCCCCCCCAGCCTTAGGTTCAAAGTTACAGCAAACAGAGGTAAAATCCCTCCAGCAAAAAGAAACATTTACAAGTTGAGAAAACAAACATAAGACTAACACGCCTTGCCTGGCTAATTACTTACAAGTTTGAAACATGAGAGACTGATTCAGAAAGATTTGGAGAGCCTGGGTTGATGTCCCATCCCTCTCAGTCCCGAGAGCAAACAACAACAACAAAAAGCACAGACAAAGACTTCCCTCCACCAAGATTTGAAAGTATCTTGTCCCCCCATTGGTCCTCTGGTCAGGTGTCAGCCAGGTTTACTGAGCTTCTTAACCCTTTACAGGTAAAAGAGACATTAACCCTTAACTATCTGTTTATGACACACACCCCAAATCTCAGACAGTGTGGAACCACACTGGTGGTGATTTCTTCCTAGAACTTTAGAATAAACAGATTAATAAAACACATGCACCTTTACATATACTACTAATTATGTAAAACTGCAAGATTTTCCACATTTCAAGGACAATTTTTAATCAGTTGATTCTGGGAAACTTTCAAGGGAGAGTGCATCAGCTACTTTGTTAGAAGCTCCTGAAATGTGTTGAATTTCAAAATCAAAATCTTGGAGAGCTAAACTCCATCGAAGCAGTTTTTTGTTGTTTCCCTTGGCAGTATGAAGCCACTTTAGCGCAGCATGGTCGGTCTGTAGCTGGAACCGCCGTCCCCAAACGTATGGGCGTAGCTTTTCCAGGGCATACACAATGGCGTAGCATTCTTTTTCACTGATTGACCAGTGGCTTTCCCTCTCAGACAGTTTTTTGCTGAGAAACACGATAGGATGAAATTCTTGATCCGGTCTTTCCTGCATTAAAACTGCTCCTACACCATGCTCAGATGCATCTGTGGTTACTAGAAATGGTTTGTCAAAGTCCGGGGCCCTTAGCACAGGGTCAGACATGAGTGTTGCCATAAGCTGGGTAAAGGCCTTTTGACACTCATCAGTCCACTTAACTGCATTTGGCTGGGTCTTTTTGGTCAGGTCGGTCAGTGGGGCAGCGATTTGGCTGTAGTGTGGTACAAATCGCCTGTAATACCCGGCCAAGCCTAAGAAGGACTGGACCTGTTTCTTTGACTTTGGGACAGGCCACTTTTGGATAGCATCCACCTTAGCCTGTAGGGGAGTTATTGTTCCTTGACCCACCTGGTGTCCCAGGTAAGTCACCGTTTTGGCCTATTTGACACTTTTTAGAGTTAACAGTTAGTCCTGCCTGCCTGATGCGCTCAAAGACTTTTTCCAGGTGTAGTAGGTGTTCTGCCCATGAATCAGAAAAAATGTCCACATCACTGAGGTAGGCAACTGCAGATTCTCCCAATCCTGCTAGGAGACCATCTACAAGTCTTTGGAAGATGGCGGGTGCATTTCGCAGCCCGAAAGGAAGCATATTAAATTCATACACCCCTGCAGGGGTGATGAATGCTGACCTTTCTTTGGCAGATTCATCTAGCGGTACTTGCCAGTACCCCTTGGTTAAGTCTATTGTAGAGATGAACTGGGCACATCCCAATTTTTTCAATAGCTCATCGGTGCGTGGCATTGGATAGTTGTCCGGACGAGTTACCGCATTAAGCTTATGGTAGTCCACGCAAAAGCGTATTTCCCCATCTGGTTTGGGTACTAGAACCACTGGAGATGCCCATGCACTGGTAGAGGGGCGGATTATACCCATCTGTAGGGGCATACGGTAGTGTGGGTCTTAGCCACTCCTAAAGGGGCTGCATCCAGGAGGGCTGGCTAGCCCTTAAAGAGAGAGGGCCTTAAAATTAGGTTCAGGTGATGTGAGAAGCAACCTTCAGCACAAATGGGAAGTTACAGGCAAGTAGCCAACTAGTGGGTTGGTCAACACTGGGAAGTATCACAGCAGAAGCTATCACACCTGGGTGACAATGCCTGGGTGTGGGATATCAAAGGGGGCCACACCTGCATACCATCACCACAGCAAGACACCATCCAGCAGAGGGTCAAGCGTGGCTAGACATGGTGAAAGATCTCCTAAAAGGCCTTACCAGACTGAACAGCTTCTGGATAGCAATTAAATAATCCAGTCTAGTGCACAGGTTCCCACAAGAGGGCAGCAGCTGCTTATTCCTTGAACACTTCCTCAGATGCATTGGAAAATCCTTACAACTGTATTGTGCGACCGGTCTTTGAGACACTGCTTTTAAAAATGTCTCTGTGAGATCTAATGTTTAGGTATTGCTCATGCTCAGTTATTGATCAAATCCAATTTTTTTCTCCTTTCTTTCCCTTTGATGTATATGGTATTTGCCACAAAGTGGACTGTGCTGAGAAGCATTGCCTGGCTGCTGGCTGAGGAGGGTTGGTGTGTGATATGTGTGTTAGGGAGTTATCCAGCTACTGGGTGAAAAGGAAGATGGGGTGGGGATTTGGATGCCTGGGGGATGTTGGGTGGGTAAGTTGCATGGGTGGGGTGGGTGCATGAGGGACAATGGTAGAGTGGTTTGCCTGAATGCTGGGGACTTGAGTCATCAAGGTGATTGGTGGTGTAGGTGCTGGGGAGGTGCTTGACTGGAGGATGGAGGAGCTTGAGAAGGAAAGGCTCCTGGATGGGATGGATTGTTTGGGGCTGATGAATGGGGAGTGTGCTGGGGGATGTTGCCTGGGAGTGTTTTCAAAATGTCACCCATAACTGCTTTGTAGGTAGTATTCCCATTCACAGGTAGGGAAGATACTTCCCTTCTACATAGGGGCATTTTTAGGTTTACTTTCATTAATATTTTAAGTGCTCTGAGATCCTCAGCTGGAATGCCCCATAGAAGTCACTTAATGACAGAATTGCTTAGCATATGCTACAAAGCAGCTTGTGTGATTATGAAGAGAATTTATAGATCTTATTAGTGGAGTTTTCCTTTGGAGGAAGGGTATATCTGTATAATAATTTTTAGAAATGAATGAGTTTATCCTGGTAAATAGATTGCCTAGGGTCATGGGTGAGTTCAGGCCAAATCACTAGATGCTGTAAGTTATAAAACATTTTTTTCTATAAGATGACTGTTTTGAATGCATTCTCATTTTTCTGAACCATGATTGATCCTTGATATCTTAAGAAAAGTTCATTAATTTTTTCCAATGGTTACAGTGGGTAAAATGGATTTTGTTTTAAAGTCAAACCTGTAAACTTTATTAAGGGTTATAGAAATCAGTTAGACTGCTGATAATAAAACTACAGAAGTAAATCATTTTATTAATTCATTCACACGTGCTATTGTGGTTCTTGTTTTCTGCTTTGGAAATTCCTCTTTATTTCCTTGCTGCTTTTCTCTTTTATTCTTTGTTCTCCATACAGCTGCTTTGAAAGGTGCGCTGGCTCATGTGGTATATTAATGTATCAGTAATGAGATGAGTGATAGGAGTTTTTGAAAAGCCCGTGTGTTCTCTTTTCTGTGATTATGAATTTCATTTGCATTAGGATGCATGGGCTCTGATGATAAAGCTCTGTAACTGACACTCAAGCTTTTCTATCCCTGTCATACCGTACATCGCTGCCCCCTAACTAAACACCATCATTACTGCTATCACTACTGGTGCTCTAAAATCTCTTTCATTTAAAAGATAATGTAAGTCTCTAGCTCTTGGGTACAAAAACAACTTTCAGAATGAAAGCTCAGTGTAAGATGGCAGATTAAATTCAATGTTGATAAATGCAAAGTAATGCACATCGGAAAACATAATCCCAACTATACATATAAAATGATGGGGTCTAAATTAACTGTTACTACTCAAGAAAGAGATCTTGGAGTCATTGTGGATAATTCTCTGAAAACATCTACTCAATGTGCAGTCAAAAAAGCCAACAGAATCTTGGAAATCATTAGGAAAGGGATAGAGAATAAGACAAAAAATGTCATATTTCCTCTATCTTAGTTCCATGGTACGCCCACATCTTGAATATTTGGTGCAGATCTGGTCACCCCATCTCAAAAAAGATATATTGGAATTGGAAAAGGTACAGAAAAGGGCAACAAAAATAATTAGAGGTATGGATCAACTTCCATATGAGGAGATATTAATAAGACTAGGACTTTTCAGCTTGGAAAAGAGACAACTAAGGGGGGGATATGATAGAGGTCTATACAACCATGACTGGTATGGAGAAAGTAAATAAGGAAATGTTATTTACTCCTCCTCATAACATAAGAACTAGGGGTCTCCAAATGAAATTAATAGGCAGTAAGTTTAAAACAAACAAAAGGAAATATTTTTTTCACACAATGAAAGGTCAACCTGTGGAACTCTTTGCCAGGGGATGTTGTGGAGGCCAAGACTATAACAGGGTGAAAAAAAGAACTAGATAAGTTTATGGAGGATAGGTCCATCAAGGCTATTAGCTAGAATGGGTAGGGATGGTGACCTTAGCCTTTGTTTGCCAGAAGTTGGAAATGGGTGACGGGATGGCTCACTTGATGATTACCTGTTCTGTTCATTCCCCCTGGGGCACCTGGCACTGGCCACCATTGGAAGACAGAATAGTGGGCTAGATGGACCTTTTGTCTGACCCAGTATGGCCATTCTTATGTTAACTGCTGGAATGATGGCTGCTTGAAGACTCAGGCAGCCTGGAAGAGTAACTGACAGGAATGACCTGACCTATTCACCCATGAAACATAAAGATGGCAGTTTAAATGTCAACACTATGTAACTTTAGAGCTCTTGTGGCCAGGATGGAGTCTGTTCTGCGAGCAGCTCTGGCCAAGAGAAGGTGCAAGCAGGAATGCAGCAAGGAAAGTCCCTTGCCCCCCAGGACACCTGTTTCAAACCCCGCAGAGTGAACATACACATCAGAAGAGTACAATGAATATAGGAAAGGGAAATATTTATTTGCTCAGGCATGAAAGGAGAAAAACAAAAAGGGGAGAGCTAGGCAGAGCCATAAAACAGGGTTGCATTCAACACAAGGCCCCACAGGCCCAGTGGTACCACAGTTTGAACGGGCAGACACTGAGCAATGTGTCTGCACAAAGAGTTTAGAAGTCATGGTCAAAGTTCCATCTGGCTGTGGGTCTTGGGTGCCCCTAGTCATCTTCGCTGCCAGCAAACTTTCAGCAGTGCTGATGAATTGCCTTCACCTTAGATGAGGAGACTCATAGATTTAGCCCTGGGTTTAGGGGTACCTTTTCTGGCAGTCCCAAAAGATTGACAATTACTCAATAAACTATATTCCCCAGAGCACTGAAACAGGGTCCATGCCTGCTAACATTGGAAAAAACTGAAAAGCTTAAGGGTTTCCTTTCAGCTGAATTCACCCCTCATCCCCACTTCTGTTTCTTCTATACTATTTGAAAAACATATTTTATGCATACATATACACACCCTAGCACACGCACAGGAAAATATTGTGTCGCCTATTTAGGTAAATCCCATGGTTTTTTGGGGAGGCATCTTTTTGGACAGCATAGCCACTCTGTTTCCCCTCTTTTCTGTTTAAGGTCATGTTATAGTATCAATGGCCATGATACTCACAGGCATGGCCCCAGCATGAAGTCCTGATTTTTTTGAGGCAATGTTGAGGGTCTGTGAAATACCCTCAAACCCTCAGATTGTGCAGCTGCAACGATGGCAGGATGGTGACAATAGCAGATCTGGCTTTATCTGAAAGCTAAAAAAGAGTGTTGAAAGTGGATTCAAAGCCCCAACAGATGAGGACTCATTGACTATCAGGTTTAATTGATAAGATGGAGCAGAGGGCATCTATCTTAACAGCTACCACTTTTGACCCTCTATTTCCTGCCAAGTGGGGTTATGGCAGAGCAGAAAGAAGCCAAAGTGTTGGTTATGACCAAAGCATTGAAAACTGCCAAATAAAAGCCCCTGGTCCTGGATTTTGTTCCTGAAATGAGAACAAAACAGAGAGACCAATTAGCCATGTGAGAACTTCCAAAGGTTCAGAGTTCAGATTCAGGTTCACTACACCAATTCTGGATAAAATAAGAAACCCTCTCTCTAAATCTCTGTCCAGAACTCACCTTTGATTAATTCCATGGAAGGCAAGGCTACTCAGCAACTCCCAGGATTAAGCTCCCAAAGCCCCAAAATCATTTAAGATATAGGTTACGAGTATTTATGAAATGAACCAGTTTACAGAAATAAGCGCCTGAGAGACACTATACATGCTCAGAGTATCATAATTTGTATGCAATTTTGCTGTCAGTTGTCTCCTTTCTGAAGCTGAGCTGTCTCTCTCTGAACTGATGGAGCAGCACATTTGTCTTTTGAAGCGAGACTAATCTTTACGTTACTTCTAGAGATTAGTTTCATCGACTGACTGCAGCAAGGCTTGAGATTTTCCATTAACACTCGAAAGACTACATTTTAAATGAATGTTAAAAGAGTAAGCTGCACACAGGGATTTAGCAATATGCCTTCCATTAATGGAAATGCGGATTGAGCAGCTAAATCCCTGTGAACTGCACTGAAAGTTTACCCCTGAGATTGTCGCACAAAAGCAGTAAAATTCAGTGGATGTATTTAATCAAGCTCCTTTGCTCCACATTACAGAAATTAAGTAAATGTTTTCCATGGGAAGCAATGTATTAACCATTGCTTCATTATTACAGTTGATAGGGATTGTACCAAGTAGGGTGACCAGATGTCCCAATTTTATAGGGATAATCCCTATTTTGGGGTCTTTTTCTTATATAGGTTCCTATTACCCCTTCCCCAACTGTCCCAATTTTTCACATTTGCTGTCTGGTCACCCTAGTAGTACAAGGATACAACTGGCTGTATTCTGATTTGCAGTTTGAGGTCTAGATCCCCATGGCCCTATATCCTGAAAATTTCTTGAATATTCATTAATTCCTCAAATGAAATAGGGAAGGTGTACTCTGAGGTTGACTGAATGCTGTAGTGGAAGGAGCTTGAGTGAGATTTTCAGGACTGGTATCTTGCTAGCTAGGAATCCAATAAATGATGAGGATCCAGCACATAATTCTGTGGATCTGTCTGTCTCCAACTGCCCTTGGTCATGACGACATTTTGGACTTAGACATGGCATAGACATCACTTGATCTCTGATAGGCTCTTAGTCTTAGCACCTTCTAAAATAATAAACACTTTTCATACGGGCATGCTTTAAAGAACATTTCCTAGACACCTGTTGCAATAATTCACAGGCACACCTTTAGTATCTAAACCACCCTGCAAGTAGGGGTGATATTATTGCATTCCTATTCAAGTTTCTATAGCGCAAATGCCCACATCGCAAAAACATCCCCACAGCTAGCACTCAGTGGCATCCTTGTTGGGAGAGGCCAAGGACTGATTGACTTGTAGATAGAACTCACTTTCCCCTGGGTCAGGACTCAAGCACATTAGCTAAGTAGATTGGGGGAAGCTGACAGAAGCCATGCAAAACTGATTTCATGAATAAATATAGGACTTCAGTCACTGGGCTGTGGATCTAGAACCTTTCACTAAATTCAAGAATTAAAGAATTTATATAACTAGGCAAAAAGACTCTGACATGGAGTGAAAACCAAAAGACTCTATCACATCTACCAAAAAACTTAGAGACTGTCTCCATTTTCTCAAAAACACAAACATTGAGAAGCCTGGAAATTAAACAATTGACACCACAAAAATGAGATAATGGGATTCAAACAGCCTTAACTCTTCCCTGTGTTGCCACCCTAAGTAAAAAAGAGTGGCACCCTTATCCCTCTGTCACACAGGTTCATCTCATCAGTGACCACAGAAGTGTTAATACCTTACTCCTAAACATCCAGGGGTCATGCACATCTAGCCTTCTTCATGACTAAGCACAGTTCACAGAAAAAGTGCCATCTGCTAACAATTTCAGACTGTACAGACTGCTACTAAGGGTGAAGATTTTCTTTGTTCACAAAACCTCCATGTACTGACAATTATACACTTGTCTTTTCAGCACTTTTTTGTATCGACCTGTTTAGGTAGACATTATGAAATTATAGCATATGGAGAAAGCAAAGGTCATGGGACATGCATAGTGTCAGAGGTTGTGTACTCTAAGGAGGGAGTCAACCACTTGTCACATATGAAAACTATGGCATATCCTCTCCAATATTACAGTATTTTCACTTTGAATACAGAATTAATTTTCTGAGACATTGCAAATAAATCAGTTGATTAGATTATGAGTTAGAATTAATTAAAAAAGAGTCATTTCAGAAATTTAGTACCTTGTGTAAGTCTATGTTTTTGTCCCACATCATCTTTATAATAGAATAATTCAGAATCTTCAAGCTTACCTATTAGTTATAACTTACTGTGATCTCATGCACTGGCAACATTTGAAGTCTTTTTTGGAATTTATGAGTCTTTTTTACCATGAGTCTTCAGAAATGAAAGCCTCTTCAGCAGGGGCTGACAAATAATATTCTTCTGCAGAGAATTCCAGAATGAAATGCCCCTTTTCAAAATGGCTGACATATTATTCTCACTGGAATTGAAGCCACAGGTTTCCTAGTTAAGAGGTCCTCTTTCAAAATGTCCATTGTCTTCCATTGCTCCCAATGGGAATGATGCCATACTGCTCTCTTGGAAGATTGTGGCCTCTGACAGCACAGGCCACTGAGTCCTTTGGAAAATCCCAGCCTAAGTCAATAGGATCAGCACTATTGAAAATCAGGACACTTATTTAGATGCCTAAGTCACGCTGTCTGGAGTGGCTCACATCTGAGAGTGCCAATCTCAGGACAGACTATCAAAACAGGGCTGGTGCCCCAAAGTGGTGATATGTTCTAGAATTAGATTTCTCCAACTCAGTAATAAATGTGGTCTCCTACAGCACTGTAATAGTCTTGCCATGGAGTCACAGACAGTCCCTTTGGGCTCTCCAGTCTATCTTGCCACCCAGGCAAGCTGGACTTAGTGACAAATGATCACTTACACCAAAGATCACAAAATATTCAGGTTGCTTCCAGTCCCAAGAGACCAGGCACTTACCCCAGGTCAATTTCTATCTCAGATCTCACCCCAAAGACAAGGCCTATAGCCAATCCTATAAAAATATAACTAAAGGTTTATTAACTAGGAAAAATAAATATGAGAGTTATTTGCAGCTTAAAGTAAGCACGTGTATATTCACCAATGAGGTTCAGTCTGTGATTCAAAAAGTGACAGACATAGGAAGCTGTCAGCATTGAATGTCTTTTCAGGGTTTAAGCCAGGTCTTTGCTTTTTCGTTTCTTAGCTCCAGCCCTTGTAAGAGATAAAATTAGTTAACATGAAGATTTTATTCATTTCCCTCTTCCATTGTTCAAACCAATTGGATGAGGCCTTCTGCATGTACTTCTCCATGCTGGATGAGGCAACCAATAAAGCTTTTGTCTTAAAAGGGCCTATTTAATTTTTGATAGTCCTCCTAGATGGATGGGAGGGCCACTCTTCTCCTCTGAGTTCACAAGTTCAGAGCAGGCATTTTTACTATTATGAAACAAAATTCTATTTCACCTTCTACCAGGGAATACAGACATTACAAGTGAGATGAATGCATGGAGCAACTTACACGCATTTCATGGATTTGAAACACTAAATACATTCTTATAAGACTAATGCCTACTTTGAACAAAACTAACATACAGGTGAGCTAGTTTGGTTTCCAGCTATGAATTTATCAGTTCTTAGCTAACACCTACAGCCTTGGTCAGAGTGAGCATTTCGTTTACCAGCAGCACAACCTAAGTATGGAATTCAAAACCTAACTTCAAGCACCCATTTTCACCAGTCCTGGCTGCAGTCTTCTCATTTTAGCGCACACCCTCTGCTCCCACTTCCTTTGCTAGGGTTATACATGCACCTTGCCTGAGTTGCCTATGTGCATGTGTTTAAGTGGAATTCCCAAAATACAACAGCATTATTCTCGATCCATTTTCAGAGGGGAAAAGCAAAGCGGGCCTAGATTTGGTGCTATGTTGCAGCCTTTGGATGATAGCTATACCTAAACTGTTGGCTCTCTCTCACATTAAAATCTGTATTGCAAATAAAAACAGTGTTCAGCCAGCACAAGCCTTCAGACAAAATCACCAGAGACGTCTGTTTTGCCATCAACCGCCTCCCTAAAGGAACATCCATTATGCTGATGAACTCCCATCCCATTTTTTGTAATAAAGGGCATCCTATTTCGTATAGTATGGTTTATTTGTTCTGAAGTGTATTTTTTTTAAATGATGTTCAACTTGCTTCTGATTAGCACAGCCAAGATGCGGCTTTAATGAAATGATTAATTGATTCAGAGGGTACGCAGACACACAAACAGCTGCTTCAACAGATTCAAAAGAATCTCCCTCAAATAAAATCACTAACAGGAGGCAGTCCCCATGGATACGGGTTAATTATAAGGTTGATTAGAATATGAAAGGATGGCTGATTCCACAGTTCAATAGTTGACAAAGTATTTTGTTTTAAATACAAAGTTGTTAGCCAAACATAAACTGTGAGCCAGATCCTGAGCGGGTATAAATCAGCAAAGATTCATTTAAGTCAATGGATTTATCTTGATTTACACCTCCTGGGGATCTGATGCCTAGTTTTCTAATTATACAGAATATCCAAAAAGTTGGAACAGAATTAAAAGTAGTGGAATGACACTGATTCTAAATGACTGTTACTACTCACTGATGTCCTTGTGTCTGTTCACTTGATAAACATGAAACATATGGCTTAATATCATATCTATTGTCTGTGCAATGCCATGTGCAAGTGACTTGTTCAGAAGAGTTGCAGAATTGCAGCTCTTAAAAAATTACTGGCTGGATCATGCTATGGGGAAGAACTAGACGAATAATCTTTAAAGGTGAATGGGTGCGTAATGGCATAATTGTGGAGGAGACAGTCGGATTATAATTAGATCCCATATCACCATAGATATGGAAGCAGAAGCTACAACTTAGGTAGGGAAGAAGGGAAAGAAGTATATTTGGTATCACATGGAGAAACAGGAGAATAAGTAAGTGAGAGGAACATAGCAAAACGAAAGATGCCATGAAGACCCAGAATTGGATAAAGGGACCAAGGGCTTTGCATCTAAGAAAGAGAGTTGCACTGTGATTACATTAAAATGGTCTTGTGGTTAAGGGAGTAGACATGATTCAGCAGATCTGGCTTTGATGCCTGGTTTTGTCCCAGCCTCCAGGTGTGAATTAGGGAAAGCCACTTAATTTCTCTGTTCCTAATTTGTTATCTGTAAAATGGGGATGATAATGTTTCCTTCATCTAACCCTCAGTCTATCTTACCTGTTTTGCTTATAAGCTTTTTGAAGCAAGGACTGTCTTTCATTTCTTGTACATACAGCATCTAGTAAATGGGGCCTTGGTGTCAAGGCTCCCAGAAGTTACTGTCACGCTACTGTTAAGAGTAAAGTATATGAATGGATAAAAGCTGTGATGCCTTGAAATCAGTCCTCCAGATCATCTACATGTCTGTCTTTAACACCATAGCATGAGCCCCTGGCTCTGAGACTACCTGCTGCAGAGTTTTTTCCCCCCAGTGTAGACATACCCACAGTGCATTAGAAAGAAGGTAAACATAATTATTTACAGGTGGGGAAGCTGAGTCACAGCAAGAGGGAGTGACTTTCAAAGTCATGCGACAAACCAAGAATAAAACCCAGGAGTCTTGTGAACCCCAATCTCTATCAATGGAGCCTCAGTACCCTATCCATGAGGCCACAGTGCCCCTCCAAAAATGTTAATAATTCAATGTGTTTCTTTTTATAAAGAAAGCTTTCTATGGTGGCCTTCAGTAAAGAGAATTTGCAAAGAGATAAAGGCCAGGCAGGAAAACGTTTTCATCCATGGCAGGCGGGTAATAGATCAGTAAAATAACTGGAAAAATCTAGGGTCCCTTTGGCAGAAGATGGAGGAGATCATTATTGTGAATAACACTTTATGAGCCAGTGGACTCAGATGCCAGGAGAAGTGTACCATGATCAGTGGAACTGGCATCAGAGGGCCCAGGTTCTCTGGATGGACTGTTATTGAAGGAAACCAGGTAAAGAGGGAATACGGGGAGTTAGGCAGATGGGCTTACCTTCTAGCACTGGTCATGTATCTGTGCCTCAGTTTCCACACCCTGATGATGTTCCACACACGGCTGAGCCACTGCAGTGCTTGTGGCCCTCCAGTCAAAAGCCAGAAGTCCACGTCCCCTTCCAGGCTTAACAGAAAAGTCCAACAGAAACCAAAACACATAGTCTTTCAGCCCTCGAGGAACTCAATTCTTTGTCCCTGTGGTTGCAGGGTGCTTCCTCCCTGGGCTAAACAATATCTTCCGCCTATAGCCTCTAGCTCTTTTTTAGCCTTTCAGGCTCGTGTCCATTCAGCTCTTCTGGCTCAGCAATCATTGACTCCACTGATGTAGAGCCTGAGAAGGGGGACTTTTGCCCTTACCACATGTTGCAGCGTGGGCATCTAATTAAGTGCAATCAGCAATGCCAAGACTCTTCCTTCTCTCATCACCCCTGCTCTGGGTGATTCTCTGTTCTGCCTCTATGCCCTTTCCAGGATAACCACAGCCATCTTCCTGGCAGCCCTCAGCCTGCTGCGTGCATCTCCAGCCAGACCAAAGCTAGGCCTGACCTACACAAAACAGCCTCCTCTAGCCTGAGGCACCAGCTTGATCTATACAACCCGAGTCCAATTGCATGACTTCCCCCTAGGACCATCCCTTTCAGATCCTTCTACATGATCATATTTACCACATTCCCTTTGCCTTAAAGGCCCAACACACCCAATGATGCCCAGGATTGTGGCACCTGCTCTTCATTACTGATGGTACAAGCTGTAAACCCTGCAGCCAGGCCTGCTTCCCTTGCTGCCAGTGTGTGAAGTATGACTAACAAACTGCTCCCCACATTCACAGGGAAGCAGCTGCCCTCAGACAGCCCCAGGCATGGTAAGTGAAAATGAGGAGCCCAATGTGTGTGAGGGCGAAGGACAGAGGGGGAACCGTAGCAGGAGGGGGCACCCCAGAGTGACAGGCAGTGTTGCCGCCTTTGTAGGAAACTGTTTGCTTGGTGCTGCCATGCAAATAGCCCAATGAATGCTGCTCTTGCAGGGAGGTAGGCCCCCCTCTCTCCTCCACACAGCGAGAACCCTCGCCCTGTCCAATCGCTAGTGCCATAAGCCTCTCAGCACTGGCACCAAGACCTCCTGCCCACCGGTGGCCTTAGGCTGGCATGTAGCCCTATGTCACAGCTAAGGAGCTGTTGCTGCCCAGTAGTTGTGAAGCCCGAAAGGAAGGCAGGGGTGGGGAGGGGTTGAGTCTGGGCTAGTGGAGACACCAACTTCCTCCTCCAGCTCATCACCATCTGTGTCTCCATTCCCCAGAGGAAGGGAGAGGGCTTCCCCTCAGGGACGGGTGGGTCTTACTGCTTCTCTGATCCCCACTGCTACAGGAATCAGTGATGCAGTCCTGGTGGGTGAGAGTGTGGAGCTGCAGTCTTGGTGCAACTCCAATCTCTGTCTCTCATGCTGCAACTGATATGGGGGAAGAGCCTCCACCCCAAACCAGTCTCTATTGGGTGGAGAGGGGGAAGGAACAGTTCAGAACCATGGTGTTGTGGCAACAGCAAGCTTCTGCCTGTCCTAGCACAGCCCCCACAACCTGTGATACTCCCTTGTGCACCCTGTATTTCTGCTGATGGGGAGCAGATCTGCTGAGTAAGAAGGGGAGAGTTATACATAGTTGCTTTGAGAATCTTAAGTCACAAAGGAAGGGAGAAACTGGGAGTCTAGGAGGAAAAATGTTTCCAAGAATGAAGAGTGAAGATCCACAGACTCAGCCACCATTTATCATTTGCTCGGAGATGCACCAATAAGCTATGCAGAGGGTGACTTTCAACTGAGATGAGCTTAGCAAAGCTGTTATTGACTTGGAGGGTTTTTTTCTTGCCTCTGCACCCTGGTCATTAACCTTCCTGGAGCGGTCAGTAATGCTCTAATGCATAGGTGCTGGAAATAGGGCTGCTGCCGCATGCCCTCGCTTGAAGTGGTTTCCATCATATAAAGGGTTTACAGTTTGGTTCAGTGGCTCTCAGCACCCCCCCATACAAACTGTTCCAGCTCCTCTGCTCTTGGGTTTTTCTAGAGGATCCTGCAAGATGTAGAGCTTTTCAATGCATAAAAGCAATTGAGACTCATTTTGCCAATATTCATGTCTCTGCACATATCCAATTTAAATGTTGTTTATTTCTTTAACAGAACAGAGGAGAGTCACTAGTTGACAAAATCTGTCATTTTTAGGTGCCTTTACTTTTCTGATGGTGTTCTCACTGCATGTCTTCTTACTACAGGCCTCAGCTCTTGTCTGTCATCTTCCCATGTACCCTGACTCGATAAACACAAGTGTACTCTGGGTTGCCCCAGTTACTCAGCACATTGAATTTTATGTAAACAAAAAATTTGGAAAGTTCACTCTGAAATAAAAAAAGAAGTTAAGAAAAATCAAAACTTGTGTTACTTTAAACAGTTTTCTTCAGTCCCAGTTCTGTCTCTATATTAACCCTACTATTGGACCAAATTCAGCCCTGAGGTAAGAGGACAAAATTCCCATTGAAAATAATGGGAACTGTGCTGACTTATACCAGGTCTAAGCTTGTCTCAATGTATGTCAAATCAAACTCCAGAGCTCTGAAAGTCTTTAGCACCAACTATGGAAAGCTGAAATTCTCTGCTGAAATCAGCTACAGTGCAGGCCTGGAACAACAGGAAATTTCAACTACCACGATCCCTGCCTCTCCAGTTTTGTGTTCTTTCTTTCTTCCCTGACCCCCTTTACTCCACTGCTTTGTTCTGGCTGGTACTAATGAAACCTAGGTGTTTCAAAAGCCCAGCTGCCTAGCTTCTTAAGCACCTTCCCTCCATTGCTTCTAGTACAAAAGATTGGGGGAGAGAAAGATGGCTGATTCAGGGAGAAAAGTAGAAGTAAGGAAGAACAGAGTCTAAGTTCAACTCTGATGTACACTGATGTGTTGCCTCTGAAGTTGGTGAAGATGCACCTGCTTGCTGAGTTTGGCCCTACAAATATTTTGCTCCCTGCAAAGCCATTGTCTTCTGCAACTTAGAATGACTGTTGCGGGAGCAGGACTTTGTCAAAAGGGGAGAATTTAGCCATGGGTCTCCTTTGAAACTAAGTTCACACAGGAACTGGGGGTATCATCTCTCCTTTCCCACATCCTCACACAATACAGTTCTGTTCTCCAAAAACACCGTTTAACCACTTTGGAATCTCCTCTCAGAGAGAGATTTCTATATCCTCTCCTCTCCAAGACCTGGTAGGCAAATCTGTATGCATACAGTGTCATTTCACCACCCTTTAAAGTACCTTCAGTTGGAAAGTTTGAATGGTCTCTTTTCCTGAGTCATACATAAAAGTTCCCAGTAGAGTTTCTTTCCCTGTTTCCTCATCCAGTCCCTAAAATCAGAGCGGGAAGACAGCTGGTAGGAATGATGATGTATTGGAATGTAAACATTCCGAGACCCCCACCATGTCCAGATGAGTCCTGGCTGGCCTGGCCGAGCCCCCCCGAGCCCCAGACTGCCTGACCGAGCCATCCTAAGTCCTGGGCCACTAGCCCTGAGCCATCGGCCACCCCAAATCCCCAGCTCACTGGCCACCCTGAGCCTGCCAGCTGTGTCCAGCTGCCCTGGGCCCCAGCTGGTTGGAGTCCCAGGCCCGCCCACCCGAGTCCCCATCAGCTTCAGGGGAGAAGAGGAGTGAGGGCACGAAGAGGAGCAGTGTGGGCAGGGCCACAGGGGAAAGCAGGATGTGGCAGTGGGGCCTTGAGGCAGAGCATGGGTGGGGCCACAGCCTGGGCACCCTTCCTGCAGCGGCGCTCCAAAGGCAGCAGACCAGCAGTGTGCCTCCAGAGGGAGGTGTGCCACAACCTGTTTGAGGAGGCTTGACCTCCCCTTATTTATTATACCCACCACCCATGCTCATAGCATGAGACTTGTGAGCTCAGGTCAGTTGACCCCAGTTCCTGAGATTTGCTGTGGTCTTTTTTTATACAGTGTAGAAGTACCCTAAGTCTCTGCTGCAATTTCAAGTGAGCTCTCCTAAACCTATTGTGTGATGATGTTAAACAGCTGCTGCTTCCACATAAGAGGTGGATGATGTTATCCTTCTGAATCCTTTACCAATAGCACAAGGTTGTTGTGAGGCTTAGTTATTATTTGTAAAGTCACTTTGAGATACTCAGACAAAAAGGACTATAGAAATGAACACTGTTAATAGTGATAAAATTACCACCTCATCTGAAAAATTTCCTTAAACTTGTGCATAGTTGTGAAGAGAACAAGCCTCATATCCTGTAAACAGACATACAAAGCAAGTCTCTTTTCTTGTATTTATCCACCAAAATATTCCAGTTTAAAAAGTTGAAGGCAGATACTCACACATACAGCAAAATCCTTTGGGGCGCTAGTTACATCTCCAGAGGGAGAGATTGCCTTAGAGATGTGCTGAAGTGTAACAGCGGTTGGGTAAATTTTTTCAGGCAATTTAATTACTACCTGACCCTGAGATCCTTGGAAAGCCCAGCAGTTTCCAGGGTGAACATCTGGCTGGAAGCAGAAACCAAATCCAATTAACACTAATGGAGTAACACATCCCACATACAGGTGTATTCAGGGAAAAGCACAAAAATTGGTGTCTTCTTTTGTTATTTGACTTTATGCTGGTAAATTAATACAGTTCTATGAAATCTACAAAATGTAGATCTCCTTGCCTGTCTATCACCTAAACAGAGAGCTTTAATATTTTAAGACACTGAGTTCATAGATCAAACCTGAGACTTTCTTATTATGTATTATAGGGAAAATTGCCTTTTCAATAACACTTGAACTTAGTCCACAGCACCATCAGAGTCAATAAAGTTCCATCTTTCTATTACACATCTGCACTGGGGCCCAAGAATGATTTTTAAATCAGGCCAGAGGTGTTTGCAGTCATTCAAAGCATCGGTCTAAAGATTAAAGATCACGGAAAACAGAAAAGAACATGGTTTTCAGTGGTGTTAAGTACAAATGCCAGCAGGAAGTTGGGGCAAAGAAATAACATGCACATGAAAGGGATTTTTGCTGTGATACAGTAATTCTTCCACTACTGGGAGCAAATGGTTTCTATGAACTAAAATGCTGTAACTAGCCCAAGTGTACCCAAGAACCTGGTGAAGAAGGCTATGACATATTCAGAGTGGTACACATTGGAGGTTGCTCCCAGTGGGCCTGATTCACCCTCATAAAAACACTCATGCCATAATGTTGGGTTTACAGGAAATTACTTGATTTCTTCACCTTTCTTAGCAGAAGAAAGGGGATTGCTACTAGTACTTTTTATTGATTATTTCTATTGCATTAGTGCCTAGAGACCCCAAGGACCATCAGGGGCTCGTGGTGCTAAGACACTAAGAAACGTTGAGGGAGACATGGCCCTTGCCCTAAAGATCTTACAATCTAAGGTCCCAGCCCAGTACCCACGGACGTTAATGGGAATCTTTCCAGTGACTTCAGAGGGCACTGGATCAGTTGCTAAGGAGGCAAGCAACATATAAAGGGCAGAGGAGAGAAAGACAATTAAAATGTATAGATTTTTATATGCATTAACTACACAGTTATGTCCTTGGGGTTTTTAGTCTGTGTAAATAAAGAAGCGAGAACTCCACTGATGTCAGTTTTTAGAGTAGCAGCCGTGTTAGTCTGTATCCGCAAAAAGAACAGGAGTACTTGTGGCACTTTAGAGACTAACAAATTTATTTCAGCATAAGCTTTCATGGGCTACAGTTCACTTCTTCTATGCATCCGAAGAAGTGAGCTGTAGCCCACGAAAGCTTATGATGAAATAAATTTGTTAGTCTCTAAGGTGCCACAAGTACTCCTGTTCTTTTTACTGATGTCAGTGGGCTTCAGATCAGGCTCAAAGGCCCTCATCCACAAAGATACTTAGGTGCCTAAAACCCAGACTTAGGCACCTATGTCTTGGGTTTAAGTGCTTATGTTCCAGTTTTAGGCTTCACTGTGATCCAAAAAATTTCTGCTGAATGTTGTAGGTGCCTAATCTGACTCGGTGCCAAAGTATTCTGGGTAAAAGTTCCACTGGCAACTATGTTTCTGCCTCTAAATATGTGCACTGCTGCCTTCCTCTAGGCCACCAGACACCTATCTCACATCAAAGCCTGAGCAAGAAAGAGAGAGAGAGAGAGAGAGAGAGTACAGTGCAGTATAGTGGTTAGGGCACCAGCTGGGAGGTGGGAGACCTGAGTCCAATCCCCCACTTCAATGACTCATTTATCCATAGCAGAACAGCTTCAACAGGAAAGATTGAGGAAGCCACACATTAGTATATCCCATATCTCAGTGGTTAGAGCACTCTCGGGAGAAGACCCCGTTCAAAGTTCTTCTCTCCCCTTGCAGAGGGGAGAATTTAACCTGGGTCTCCAACATGTCAGGTTAGAGCTCTAATCACAGGGCTAAAAGTTATAAGGTGGGAACATCCTCCTCTGGCCTTTTATGTGGAGCAAGGTAGGCACTTAATTCATTCTCACAAGAAATGACTTGGGCACCTAAGCCATCTAACTCCAGGAGAGGGGTTCCCCTTGTGAATCACTAATTAGAATCGGGCACCTATCTCCAAGAGAGGGGAGGGGTTTAGGACACCCCCTCTCATCAGCATCTCCCATCAGATAGCTTAGGAGACACCCTGCCTAGTATAATGACTTTTGTGGATCCCACTGTAAGTTGTCTATCTCTTCCTATTCATTGTATAGGAAGCCTAGGTGCCTAACTCAGGCTTTGTGGTTCACAGTGTTGTTCCTGTGACTTTTCAGGCACCTAAAAGTTAGGTGCCATGGCACTGAGCATTGCAACGCCTAATTCCCTTTGTGGGTGTGGGTTTAAATGCATGTTATCTACACCCGACTGCCCCTCAGCCTTTCCTTAATTAGTTGGCTAACTAATTGTAGGTCCACCACTGAAGAACAGGTTTCTTGAGACAGTTTTTGAATGAGGACATTTGAAAGTAGTATAAGGGAATACACAAAGAAGACAGATGTGCTCCACCTGTAAAATAGTATCTGGAGGGTTTGCAGAAGAAAAGAACCATGAACCAAAACAACACCCCTCTGTTCTCCCAAGTTCAAAACTCTTAGATGTTCTGTCTGTATCAATGGTGGCACCTGCAATTAAAATATGAATAAATTAAGAAAGGCCAGACCCTATGACAAGCAGTGGATTACAAGATATTTCTAATGTTACATATAGACGACCATCAGTCTATCCATCCTATGTTCCTCATAGTGGTATCTGAATTCCTAGGTGTCAAAGGAAAAGAGTGGCTACAATGTCTTATGGCTGGATTTATGTCTCAATATGATGTAGAGAACATCCCATAATGATCTGATATGGAGATTAGCATGATATAAATGATGAATCAATATCTATAATGGGTTTATGTCACACTATTGTAAGGAAAATCAAGATCTCCCATTCACCTTGGCGAAGTGCATAAATCAGTGCAGAGAAGAATGTCTCAGATACTTTTTTAAAAGTTCATAACAATATTATCAAAGACATCATGGTCTACTGGTGATGGGAGAAGACAGGGATTCTGCTGGCTTGGGTTGTATCCCTGACTCTGCCACTGACTTCCTGTCTGAACATAGGCAAGTCAGCTTAGCACCTCTGTGTATCAGTTTCCTCAGTTTGTTAAGGAGGAATAACTATACTTATCATTGTAAAGGTGCTATAAAAGAGCAGAATGCTGTTAGTATCCTTACCTATGGATTTCTGAGCCCAGTCAGGCATCTGGACACGGTCCTCATAAACCTTCTTAAATGCTACATTTATCATCTCTAGCACTTGCTGAAAAAAAAGAGAAGACATAAGGTAATGAAGGGAAAGATATTTGCAAACAACATAAACACCTACAGGCATTTAAGGTAAAATACTCAGTGTCAATGAGAAAAATCACAATAAAACACACAACTGTAACTTCCATCTCAAATAAGTTTTCCCAGTAACTGTTGGAAGGATATAAACTCATTCAGCTACTGAGGCGGAGGCCACACAGTAAAGCTCTCCACTGCTGTGTCAGAGTCCTGGGTTTGGTTTCCACCTCATTCTGTTGTTCTAGAGGCCAGCTCACTATGCGAGCACCATGAGTACCATCCAGTCCCCAGAATGCAAGGAAGAGTATCTCACATTCAGTAATGATCCAGATAGAGAGCTAAGAAGAGGCACTGATGGGGAGTCTTATATACTCCTTCACTAAAGTTGGTGGCTCAGTTAAAAGTGACTTTGAGAATAGGTATCAAGGCTAAGGAATTGAAATAATCATGTCTCCATGATGGGAGGAGAGGGTTAAGTTAAAAAACAAAAACTAGCCGTTATTACTATAAGATGTATTTATACAGTGTTTCCATCCAAGGAGTTCAAAGCACTTCATAAAGACAGGGAAGTATTATCTCAGATGTACAAATGGAACAATAAATGAATAAAAAGCTTAAGAGACATGCCTATGATCACAAAGCAAGACAATAGCAGAATCAGGGTGTGACAGGGTGATGTTTCAGCCTTGAATCATGCCACCTTCCATTTAGGGAATAAATTAATGCTGGCTGGAGGTAATCTGGACCTAATTGAGGAAGCAGAGACAGCTGTTGCCTAATTAGCCTCAGAAGGAAGTAGCCAGGGACAGGGGCAGAAAGAAAGGGAATTGGGGAGGATAGCTCTCCCCTCCTGCCTGCAGACAACGAAGGGTCAAGTGTATATGGTGAAACAGTGGTGGGAACAAGTCTGTGAATAAACTGCATGAGTAGTTACTAACCTCAGGGTGACTTTGTGACTCTAGCAGAGCAGGAGCCAAAGGGGGCCCTGCCATGCTCTGCTACACAGGGATACAACCCAGCTTTCCTGACTCTCAGTTCAATGCCTTAATTACTACACTCACTGCCTCTGAAATTAAGTTTGCTATCCTGTAGTGTAAGAGACACCTCATACCTCCAGCTGCAGTTTCGGATCAACTGTTTAAGGATTTTGGGATTCCAGCTTATACATTTCCAGGAACAAGTAGGAACCTAAACAATTTTACTGGTGTAATGCCACCCACATGGTAATGTTCAGTGTTACAGTTACAAGACATTTTGGTGAGAAATGCCATAATTACCAAACTTCTAGCAGATACTGTCAGAGCACAGCAGTGAGAAATCTCCAAGAGTGAGATTTCAACTCTGCTCCCAGCAAAGTCAGTGGTAAATCTCCCACTGACTTCAATGGAAGCAGTGTCAGGCCAGCGCTGAGTGTTTTGAAAATCCCATCCCTAATGTTCAGGTCCATAGCAAGGACTAACAGGCCCTAACTGGCTGGGAACGGTGTGACAGGAAGCAGTGTGAGGGTATGGGGAGAGCTACAGAAAGGTCTAATTATACAATTTCAGCCTCTTACATCTCTGTTCTCTCCTGGGATGTCGCTCTCCTCCAGGATTTCTTGAACAGAATGCAGGATACCCTCCATCACACCATTGATCTCTGCACGCAGATGCTGCATCTGCTCTTTAATGTGTTCTATTTCATGGACTTTTTCTTCTAATAAAGTGTGAGACTGCCTTGAAAACATGGAAAAACAGATATTAGACACTATTATGCATTAAGTGAGAACAGGAGACTGCAAATACACCAGTGCCTCTCTTTGTGCTGGTTGGATGGATAAACTTGCCCCATTCCCTCCATTTTTAGGAGAATGAGTTTTCATTGATACCAGATGTAATGCTGTTGTAATGTGGACAGGACCTCTGCTGCCTTTGTACACTTGGAGTGATGTGGTTAACCTGAGACTGCATTCCTGAAGACATCACTGTCATCACTAGGGATAGAACCTAGGACCTTCAGCTGCAAAAGCAAGAACCCCTGTACTGCTTCAGTAAAAGGAGTCACTCTATTAGCTGAGCAAGCCAGCTCTAATCCTCAGAGTGAACCAGCTACTAGGAGACATAATCATGCATATTTAGCCAGAGAGTTAGTAACACCTCCACTGAAGTAGGGAATAAATTCATTGTCAAGAAATCCCTCTTACCACAGTGACTTCAGCTCTGTTTCGTGTAGCTCTGTCACTTCCTGTAAGAGAATGGGAAGCAAATATACTAACCACTAATACAGTCTCCCTGGAGACTTCTCAAGGTAGGCAGGGTAGACATTCCTTCCTCTCTATGGAATCAGATACAATACGCCCAATGAATTGACACCAGTAATCCCAGTGCATATAGGGAGTTGCATCCTGCAGCCCCAACTTTTCCCTTATACGGTACTGGCAAAAGTCTTACTAACGTTAATGGCCATTCTGCCTGTTTGATGAAAGTGCAAAAACCGCAGGAGCCTGTCACAGATGTTGTGGGTTGCAACTTTGTCTAGGAAGGCAATTACTGAAGCTGCTTCTCATTTTGGCTCAGAGGAGGTTTCTTTCCTGTCCCAAGAGACACTTACCTGTGATGCTAGCCCCTCTGCTAATCTCCTGGACGATAGTGAGCCAACACAGTAAATACCTGCTGCAAATCATACACACAACAGAGAATTATTTCACCAAGATTTGTAATCATCACCAAGCCAGGCTATCTACTTCCAAACCCACATAACATGTTGGCAACGGAGAGCTGAAGTTGGGGTGCATACAGCTCTGAAAAAACTGTGCTCCAGCCTATCAGACTTATGCCCAGCCCCAGAGATCCACATACCCATGACATGATTATTGCAACTCAATATATCTAGGAATGCTACCACATCCTCTGAGAGCTCCAACTGGTACAGAATGCAGCAGCCAGTCTACAGGACAACACAGGTCACAGTGAGCACATCTCCCCAATATTCCTCTCTCTGAATTCTCTCTCCTCTAAACAGAGTTCAGGTCTTGGTCTCTGTCCTGACATTCAAAGCCATCCCTGGGACTGGCCCTGGCTATCTGAGATTGTCTCCCCTCCCACATGTGTGACCTCCCAGAGTGTTCCTCCTGAACAGTGCAATGTCAAGTTGACCAAGAATGGGAGGCTCTTGAGGAGGAGAGACCGAACTTTCAAAGGAGCTGGTTCTAGACTATGGAACTCACTTGCTCCCACAAGAGATATGAATGGCTAGAGTCCTCCCCACATTCAGGACTAAATGTGGAACTTGGCCCTTCAACTTCACTTTCCTCCCAAGAAAGGACTTCCTCACACAGAAAAAAATGTCTGCATACTACCCACCTACTCTGTCTCCCACAGCCCAACCTATCTCCATTCCTCCCCCAAACCTATCAACTAACCAACCTATTTACTCCAGCAGGATGGCAAGGAAAAGAAAGGGTGATTGTTATTTGGAAATACTAGGAGGAGCTTGGAGGTGTTTTTGGCCATGGAATTATCTAGGTAGAGAGTGAAGAAAAACACACACATAAAATAGCAGAGTGAGCTCTAGTCATATGAATCCCTAAATCAATGCAATTAGATTAATTCAGTAAGCAGGCATTTTTGTTTCTAAACTGGAAGTTGAGATTAGACCTTTATATGTCCCCTGAATTCCATGAATACTCACCATAAATGATTGGAACCAGCAACAGCAGGATCTTGAAGAATTTCTTGCCATTCTGCAAGGTGATTAGGTTTCTGAAGGAGACCAAGCACAGAGTTATCACAGTATCAGAGGGGTAGCCATGTTAGTCTGGATCTGTAAAAGCAGCAAAGAATCCTGTGGCACCTGTTAGTCTATAAGGTGCCACAGGATTCTTTCCAGAGTTATCACAGCATCCATATACACCCATATAATCTTGTTCTGATATTGCATTTATTTGGGCTGGGTCAAATCCTGTAACCCCCATTGCAGGCTAATAGCACCATTTGGGAGTGGAACTGATGTGATTCTGCTCTGAAGTGAGGGCTTAGCTGCAGATAGCTTGCATAGAGGTCCCTTCCTCCTGCATTCCATAGAAGATTCTGCGTGCCCTAATCTAAAATGCAGCAGAATTGGGGATAGAGTGGGGATGAGGCAAAGAGGAAGCAAGATTTGGCCGATGGATCTGTGACGAGTGAAACTGGGCCAGAGAGACTGGTCAAATCATATCCATGGACTTTGAGGGAAGAAGCATCAGCCAGATGCTACTGCGGTCCTTAGGCTTCAATAGCAGCCATGTACTCTATACCCTGGGCCTCACAGCACTCTCCTCTGATTAGCTTGTTTGCTCAGACTGTTTTCAGGGACTGAGATTTTGGCCAATGGCAGGTCTAGGTAGTGAGCCAGCAGAGGGACTTTATTACTCTTTGGTTTCATGAGCAGCTGCCACAGAACTGCACGGAACCTGTCCCAGTGACAATCTGAACAGTAGCCAATGTGAATCATGGACTCCTTGTTTCTAACTGGACCCACAGGCTCATTAACTGGTATCCCAGTCTCTCTGGCCCAGTTTCCTATTGTGAATCCTGAATATCCTCCCCAATACACCATTCAGAAGAATTTTATTTTCACGCTTACTTTATGGAGATACAAGCCTTTATAAAGGCTCTTGGGAGGAAGGCAAAGGCCATTATCAGAAGACACGGGATGTTAAATACTGTTCCTGTGAAAACAAAGCAGTTAGGCTTGATCTAACGGCCATCAAAAACTATAGGAGTTTTTCCATTGATTTCAATGGGCTTTGGTTCAGCCCCTTACTTTAAATTGCTTCCACATTCACATCTTCATTAACCCACCAATGGGACATTACACAAAATATACATTAGCACCAGGATTTTCCTACATCATTACATTTGTTTACATTAGTGGTTCCAATCTCAGGGTCACATAGGTGTTTTCTGGGGGCGATGCAGGGAGCATAACTTTTTATGTGAAATAGGGAAAGTGACTTTAGCCTTTATTACTATGAATTATTATAATGTAGCCCCAAGTGTGTGACATGCCCTTTACAGACAAATGTAAAGACAAGGTATCTGCCCAAAATAGGCTGAAAATTTATCCTTCCAAATGTAAACTGCTGACTGAATTAGGTGAATTTAATTTACAATACAGCATATTCTTTCATGGACCTGTAGGAAAACCATATTTTAGAATATGTAAAAGAAACTATAGGTATGTAATGCAGGCCAAGAATTTCAAAAGTGATTAGGCTGTGGGGGACTGACTAGCATAATCCTAATCCTAAAGTTGTTGCCTCATTTCTGCCTCTGGAGTGGAAATGAGGCTTTTCCAATTTTCTGATTCTTACCAAAGTCAATACGGTTCTGCCCACTGATGCCAAGAACATTCCCTGACATTCTGGAATTGATTGGACTGAGTTTTCCAGAGTTGTGGTGTTACAGACAGGCAGATAGACAAAGATGCCATGGAGTTGTGTGTAGGGCATCACATCTTGGACCAGTAAGAAAACAAACAAAATAAAAAATGCACATCAGCATTTCTTGCCAGTAAGCTTTCCTTACTCTTGCTACTGAGCATCAGGAATATATATTATAAGAGAAAAAGTTCCATCGTACATACGTAGCACACTCTTTGGGGGTGGCAGAGATCCATTGGATGATGAAGCATTGGTGTTGGTCTCAATTGCCAAGTAGGACATTCTGGTAAATACCTCACCTGTCAAAGAAACATCATGTCATTAGGCAGGCAACCTGTCCCAGCTTCCTTTCTATTTTCCTACAGCCATTCAGGTGGAGTCTACGTGCTTCTGGGATCTACAATTTGTTTTCTCTGTCTCCCCTTCCATTGCTCTCCTCCTGTTCTCTTTCTGCTGTAATTGGTGGGTAGATGTGACCAACAAAATGCCTTCAGACTAAATTTCCTGTTCTCACGGTGGGCTGCACAGACTGCTCATACCCTATAGAATAGCACTTGCTATCTGGAGATCATTTGCTGGCCCTTAGTGGTGGTGCCTCCTTCACTGAAGAACCTGGGCAAATGAAGATGCTGTAAAAGAGGAGATTAAAGTATAGCAGGCTTCTCTAGTAACTGCTGCAGCAATACTAGGAGGAATGAAAGGAACCCATTATCCAGTGTAAACTTAAGCATTAGAGAAAGTTTATTGTTCTGTATTTCTATGCCATGGGCTTCAGTGGGAACTTGTCAAGATCCCATGTGTTCTGTTTGGGTCAGAAAGATATCATGGACCCTTTATTCTGTGTAGCTATCTGTTACAGTTGGCCTGTGTGATTGGGCAGTGTTTTCTGGTTATGGTTAGATAATATTTTATGTGCATGTTCACTCAATTAGCCTGAAGAAAAGCTAAAATGCACACAGGGAGTCCAGTCATGTAAACCTTCTTGCCATGAAATTCCTGACTTCCCACTTGCATGAGCAAGGGTTGCAGGATCAGGACCGCCTATATTGTAGGGAGGGATTAAGCTTGCCAGGAGTGCTAGTGTTGTGAAATGTATGCCCACTGAACTCTTGCCTTTCTGCCTGTATTGACAGGTTTTTAAAAACATCTGGTTTGCCAAACTTTTTCCATGGAAAGCAGGGAAAATAAAAATCCTCCTTTAGCACCAATTATAGTATTTTACACTTTCACTCCCAAAAGAGCCCAGAGTGCTTTACAAAGAAAAACGAAGAACTGTTCTTTAGTTGGACTTACTCTCATCTGCCTGGCGCTTCTCAGTTGTTTTTGAAGACCCTTGGCTAGAAGTGGTGAGAGTTGATTCAGCAGAGTTACTCCCAGGCATTGTCTGTGACGGTAAGTGCCTATTGAGAGAAAGAAGTGGGTAAATTACCCACCATTTCCATTATTTAACTAGGCAATGAGGAACAGCCAGATTTTTAGGTCACAGAGGAAACATCTGCAGCTACAACAACAAAAAGGAACAGAAAAGGTACCCCCACCCACTCTCTCATGTCCCAGAATCACACTGCTGGCTCTCCCAGATTGGAGCCTCAATGAACAGCACACCCCAGTTATCCAGTTTAGAACTAGACATCCAATTTTAACTCTCCCTTGGAAGAAAACTCCTTTAAACCTGCTTCTACAATACAAATATTATTACTTTCCCTAAATAATCACCAGTACAGAAAACACGGCTGTCTTCTCCCATGATCCAAAAGGAAAAAGGTATAAATAGAACTCTTATGAATGATAACTGGTAAGAGAAGGCTGGAGAGAAAGTTGGTGCTAATTTAAAGGTGAATCATATCAATCTGTCTCAAGTATGTTGGGTCACTGTAGAAGCAAATTATATATTTGTAAAGATTTTACCGGCTGAAGTTGTCTGGTTGCCTAGCCAATTTTTAGTCATTAAACAGGAGAAAGTCACCCAACTTAAGCAGCAACATCACAGTCCCTTTGATTAAAGGCTGCAGAATCAGGCTCTAAACGGGGATTGTCCCACAAAATGTGGGTTTTGTGGATCCAAAAGCTGGTAATCATTGTATTAGTTTCTGGTCTGTGCTGCGACATCCCCAACTGAATGGTATTCATATGCATGGTGTTATTTAACTCATGCTACACCAGAAACCCTCTCCCCCAAAACACGTCTACACCTATGTGTCTGGAATCCTGACATTGTTGACCCCCTTGAATTACCACTTGTGTCGCTATCAGTTTTGTTCTCTCAAGAGGCCGTTGGCAACAGTCTTGGACTTCTCTACAGATTATTTTTTCCATTCATTACAGTGAAAGTGAAGCAAGAATTGGATGTGTACATAAATTTACAGCCCTCTTGGACTGGTATCTCAGACCCACAAAATCAATATGAGATTTTTAAAAACAACAAAGCCACACCTGATAGAGGCCAACAGTCAGTCAGTGACATCCCAGTAAATGGCCTGCAGTGAGTAAACAGGATGGCAGTTGCACTGGTGACATTGTAACAGACTAACCAGGATGACAGTTGCTGGCAGTTAACAGTTGCTGGTTGCTGGCTCAGAGTGAGGAGAGCAGTGTGACAGCGTTAAATGTTATGTGGGCAAGAGACTTTACTGACAAGGCCATCTGATATACTTAGAGCTGTGTAACTACTTTTAAAGTGGCATCTGCCAGGTGGGCTGGGCAGCCCTTAAAGAGACAGGCCCTTGATCAGCTAAAATGACTTTCATCATAAAGGGAGTTAGGATTAAGAAGCATCATTTGACCAACTGGCAGTTGTGTAGGCCTGCAGAGGGATGGAACTGAGGGGCCGGGGAAGGGAAGTGGCTGAACCTTACGTGAGGGCCGGTAAAAAGAACCCTAACAAGTGACAGGGAGATAAGCACCTGGCTCACAACAGCTCAGTGAGCCACACACTTTTCTCTGGTGGCTGCATCATGTGCTCTAAAAACTCCTCTTTAATTTCAAATACAATGTAAGTCTCTAGCTCTTGGGCACAAAAACAACTTTCAGAATAAAAGCTGAGTGTAAACCGCAGCAATGAGGGCTGCCTGAGTCTTCATGTAGCCTGGAAGAGTAGCAGACAGGAGTGACCTGACCCATTCATTTAGGAAATATAATGATGGCAGTTTAAATGTCAGCCCCTATCTATTTCACTGCTAATAAAAGCATGCCAAAAGAAGAGAGGTGGTCATGCTAACAAGATCTACACAGTCCATTAAGAGTAGCATGAGAAGCACTTGGCATTAGGAGTGTGTGAAGCTCAGGTCGTGACCAGTGTTTGGGAGAATACCACTAATTTTTCCCTGCTCTGGCGTACCCTGGTATATCCGTGCTTTTGTGCAGGAAAGCAGCTAAAGGGTTAATACAGTAGGTCTCACCATCCTTGGTAGTGCTGACTATATGTCATTTCCACATTATACTTAACTTCACTCTGTTATGACAACATGGGATTCTCTGTGCTCCCTACACCAGCCAGATAGATCCTTGTTCCACCCCTTTTGTACCATCCCAAGGGTGCAAAAGGGAGAAAGAGCTGCCCAAGCTCAGGAGCTTGTAGGAGGAATCCCTGACTGGTATAAAGCAATGTATGGTGGCTCCAAATAATCCTGTCCTCCATCTCCCAGGCTAGCAGACTAACAAAGGATAAGAGGGAGCATGGCAGGAGTGCAGTGATCCTTGGCCAGCAGAATTAACTCAAAGGAGCAATTGCCACTGGTGTAAATCAGAGCAGTCCTGAAGCTGCTTTAACCTATGCTAGGGCAAAATCAGTCCCTGGCTCCTCTTAGAAAAGAGGAAGCACAAAGGTGGCTTTGAGATGCCACTGTTTCTAGTCTCTTGGCTTCTGATCAGCTCAGTCCGACCCAAGGATTCGGTCCATTGTATTAGAACGCACTAAATCTCCCATCCAGAGAGTGAGGGAAGACATCTAAGGAAAGGAAGAAAGAGTGAGAAAGTTCTTCATAGTGAGGTGAGGGCTTGCTTTCAACTCTCCAAGCACTGGAGCAGCTTCCAGTACAAGCTCAGTAGCCATGACTGAACTGAGAGAGAAAGAGAAGAGAAGAGGCAGAATCTGAGTGCCCTGAGAAGGGCTGAGAAAGGCAGGAAAGTCCCATCCTAAAGAGCAGGCAAAAATAAAGAAGACAGCAAAGAAACATAAACTTCCCTTTCTCGGGCCCAAAGTTCACATGGTGAATGGGAAAGGCTGCCCTGAGAGCTCTAAAAATGCCATTGACAGATCCACTGATGCTGGAGAGATGAGCTGTCTGTCCAAGAAAGTCTTAACAGCGAATCAGCCCATCAGGGAACCCTGAGTCAGAGGATGTGGAAAGCAGCTCAAAAGAAAGGCAAACAAAGACATTCAAAGAGAGAAACAAGAAAGAGCTAAAGAGAAGAGAGAGGGCAAGATTAAAGGTAAAGGAGAAGAGTGGAAAGGCCAAGCATAAACCAAAAGAGAAGGACAAGGAAGGGAGCCAAGGAAAAATCAAAGAAAAGGACAAACCTAAGGCCAAGAAATAGGTCAAGTCTAAAGTCACAGGAGACAATGAAGCACAGTAGGTGATTAGACAAGTAGCTAAATGTGAGGCAGAAAAATCCTTTCAGCAGGCTTAGCGGTTCAGGTAGCCCACCTTGTCCTCCAATTAAACTTGAGAGTTTGGCTTCATAGGGCTTTTTTTGCTCTTAAGTATTCCTGAAGTTAAAAAAAGGGAGATGAGCTGGAAAGCATTAAAAAAGTTGGATTCTCCATTGCCTTGCACCTCGTGTGTTCATTTATACCTGAGCACCAAGTGTGTGTGAAATGCTGCCACCACAGGCTGGAGAATCAGGCCGATTATTGTAGGGAGAATTACGGGAGCCATTTTAGCATTTGCAGAACTAATAAATCTTGGGTTTAATATTGGCTAAAGGAAAAATACTGAATCCCTGAGCAATATTGCTGTGAATAATCTTCCACTGGATATATATAAAGCTATAGTATAACGATTTCTGTTGTATGATGCAGTGGCTTCGGAAGTAAAGTGGATATAATTACATACTAAATAAACAGTTTATGAAAGATTAATTTATTTGATAACAAAATATAAAAGATGCATCCTGTGACTTATGGGAAGCAGCATGGTCTAGCACGGGCCTGGGAGTCTCAATGATAATGTTTTAGTCCTGATTCTGCTCCAGACTCATTGTATTCCTAAATAAAATATTTAATCTCTCTGCCTCAGTGTTGTCATCTGTAAAATGGTTTTTAGACCTAGCTTCTTCATAGGAGTCTTGTTAGGCTTAGTTTTTTAATGTTTGCAGATGTTTTGAGATCTCCAGAGAGGGGTCATGTCCAGATAATCTTCAAATGGGGTTACCAGGGCAACTATGTTCTATGATACATCAAAAATTCTGACACATGATGATAGTACAGCTTTATTAACAAATCCAAAACCAATTCCATTGTACGGTGGCAAATATAATGTTGCATTGTTGGCAATGTAACTGTATTTACTTTGAAGGACTTTGGGTATCACTAAAAAGCAGATGTCTTTTGAAGCAGCATAACATTCTGGCAAATGTAAACATGGCAACCTCAGGCTCCTCTGGGGAGTTGGGATAGTTGGTTGAATGGGGATATTGCAGAGAGCTGCTGGATCTTAACAGGAGTCTACGTTTCAGCTGGAGCAGCTGGACTTCAGTTTCTACTTGCTGTCATCAGTTTCTTTTTCAACCAATGAGGCTAGATTTGGGGCTCAGCTCAGAGAAGCTGCTGCTGAAGCCCAAAAGTAAAACCAAACTCAAGATGTGCAAATATCAGTGAACTGAAACTAGTGCATTCTGCAAATCCGCAGTGAGTCTCATTGAGGAGTCACCATCTGCTCATCTTCCTTGGTGCACAGATCAAAGAGATGACATCACCACATTGCTTACCTCAGAAAAATTGTCACCACTGCAATGGGGATCTTATAAAATAGGATAAGGGTTCAATGGGCATTGAGAAGAAAATAAAATGCTGCAAACTTGCTACATCTGAAGCCACGGGACTTAAGTGACCCATTTCAAAGCTTAAAACAGTAAAGTCAAACAATTCCTAACTTAACACACAGACTAGATTGCCATTTGTTCAGTCATAATATTGGTCAACTATCTTCGTATACCAAATACGTTTGAGAGGAAGCCTTGTTTATAAGTGATTCATGAAGCCAAAATAGCTCAGCATTCACTGAGGTTTGCCTTCAACAAACCCACACCGGACAGAGGCTGGCCTTCAAAGGGCAAGTGTCAGATGTGTAATCATTCTATCTTTCCAGCACAGTTTTCTGATCTGAATGCAGTTGCTCTGGTGACATAAGAAACTAACTAGGACAGTGGACCCCAACCTTTTTGGCTGGCGGGCGCCAGGTGAAGGACCACTGTGGCGGTGCAGCACCCACTGAAATGCTGCCGAATTTCAGCGGTATTTTGGCGGCGACGCCTCTCGATGATGTCACTTGTTGACGGCAAGCAGCAGGAGCGGCGCCAGGGCTTTTGGCGCCCTAGGCAGGGGTCCTTCCACGCTCCTGGTTGTTGGCGGCAATTCTGCGGCCGGGGGGTCCTTCCATAGCTCCCAGTCTTCGGGGCACTTTGGCGGCAGGTCCCAGAGCGAGTGAAGGACCCGCTGCAGAATTGCCGCTGAGGGTGGCAAAATGCCGCCCCCCCAAATCCTGGCGCACTAGGTGACCGCCTAGGTCACCTAAATGGAAGCGCCGGCCCTGGAAAGCGGCATCAGCGAGAGGCGTCCCCACCGAAATTCGGGGGCAACGCCTCTCGGTGACATTACTTGTCGACGGCAAGCGGCGTCATCGAGGGGCGTCGCTGCCGAAATTCGGGAGCGACGCCTCTCGATGACATCACTTGTCGGCGACAAGCGTCGTCATCAAGAGTCGTCCCTGCCAAAATGCTGCTGCGGCATTTCAGCGGATGCTCTCCCGGGGGCCAGGATGCGGGCGCATTAAGATGCCCCCGCGGGCACCGCATTGGGGACCCCTGAACTAGGATGACAGTTGCTAACTGCTGGTTCAGAGTTAGGGGAGCAGTATGCCAGCGAGAAACCCTCTTGGTTTCACAAAGGGGCTGCCTAGTTGAACAGACCCACATGTTAGATGGGATATGGGAAAGAGGCTTTACTGGCAAGGCCACGTGATATACTTAAAGCTGTGTAACCACCTTTAAAGCCAAGGGCTGAGCAGCCCAGGTAAAGAGACAGGCCTTGACCTAGGCTTGGTTCAGCTAAAAATGACTTCCATCATATTAGGACCAAGAAGCAACATTTGACCAACAGACAGCTGTGTAGGCCTACTGAAGGGTGGCACTGAAGGGCTGGAGAAATGAAGTGATTGAACCTTATGAAAAGTCTGGTAGGAAGCACCTTCCAGATCACCCTAACAAGTAAGAGGGACATAAGCTGCTTTAGGGAAACCATGGGGGACAGTGACCTGACTGCGTCCAGAAGAAGGGGTCAGAGGCCAAGTGGTACCAGGAGGATAATGAGAAAATGAGTTGAGAGCTGCCCCAGAGTAAAAAAGACTGAGAGGACAACCTGCAGGAGCAACCCCAGATGCTGCACTAACAAGGAGCTGGAATGAAAGAAGCAATCTCCTAGCTGCTATGGAAATAAAATGGGATACTGGCAGCCTGTGGGTCTTAGCCACTCCTAAAGGGGCTGCATCCAGGAGGGCTGGCTAGCCCTTAAAGAGAGAGGGCCTTAAAATTAGGTTCAGGTGATGTGAGAAGCAACCTTCAGCACAAATGGGAAGTTACAGGCAAGTAGCCAACCAGTGGGAAGTATCACAGCAGAAGCTATCACACCTGGATGACAATGCCTGGGATATCAAAGGGGGCCACACCTGTATACCATCACCACAGCAAGACACCATCCAGCAGAGGGTCGAGCGTGGCTAGACATGGTGAAAGATCTCCTAAAAGGCCTTACCAGACTGAACAGCTTCTGGATAGCAATTAAATAATCCAGTCTAGTGCACAGGTTCCCACAAGAGGGCAGCAGCTGCTTATTCCTTGAACACTTCCTCAGGTGCACTGGAAAATCCTTGCAACTGTATTGCGCGACCTGTCTTTGAGACACTGCTTTTAAAAATGTCTCTGTGAGATCTAATGTTTAGGTATTGCTCATGCTCAGTTATTGATCAAATCCAATTTTTTTCTCCTTTCTTTCCCTTTGATGTATATGGTATTTGCCACAAAGTGGACTGTGCTGAGAAGTGTTGCCTGGCTGCTGGCTGAGGAGGGTTGGTGAGTGGTATCTGAGTTAGGGAGTTACCCAGCTACTGGGTGAAAAGGAAGATGGGGTGGGGATTTGGATGCCTGGGGGATGTTGGGTGGGTAGGTTGCATGGGTGGGGTGGGTGCGTGAGGGACAGTGGTAGAGTGGTTTGCCTGAATGCTGGGGACTTGAGTCATCAAGGTGATTGGTGGTGTAGGTGCTGGGGAGGTGCTTGACTGGAGGATGGAGGAGCTTGAGAAGGAAAGGCTCCTGGATGGGATGGATTGTTTGGGGCTGATGAATGGGGAGTGTGCTGGGGGATGTTGCCTGGGAGTGTTTTGAAAATGTCACCCATAACTGCTTTGTAGGTAGTATTCCCATCTCACAGGTAGGGAAGATACTTCCCTTCTACACGGAATTCTTAGGTTTACTTTCATTAATATTTTAAGCACTCTGAGATCCTCAGCTGGAATGTACCACAGAAGTTACTTAATGACAGAATTGCTTAGCATATGCTACAAAGCAGCTTGCGTGATTATGAAGAGAATTTATAGATCTTATTAGTGGAGTTTCCCTTTGGAGGAAGGGTATATCTGTATAATAAATTTTAGAAATGAATGAGTTTATTCTGATAAATTCACTGCCTAGTGGTCATGGGTGAGTTCAGGCCCAGTCACTAGATGCTGTAAGTTTATAAAACATTTTTTTCTTTAAAGATGAATGTTTTGAATGAATTCTTATTTCTCTGAACCATGATTGATCATTGATATCCTCAGAAAAGTTCATTAATTTTTTCCAATGGTTACAGTGGATAAAATGAATTTTGTTTTAAAATCAAACCTGTAAACTTTATTAAGGGCTATAGTCATCAGTTAGTCTGCTGATAATAAAACTACAGAAGTAAATCATTTTATTAATTCATTCACAAATGCTATCGTGGCTCCTTTTTTCTGCTTTGGAAATTCCTCTTTATTTCCTTGCTGTTTTTCTTTTTTATTCTTTGTTCTCCATACAGCTGCTTTGAAAGGTGCGCTGGCTCACGTGGTATATTAATGTATCAGTAATGAGATGAGTGATAGGAATTTTTGAAAAGCCCGTGTGTTCTCTTTTCTGTAATTATGAATTTCATTTGCATTAGGATGCACAGGCTCTGATGATAAAGCCCTTTAACTGACAAACTTTTCTATACTCATCCTACCTACATGCCTGCTGCCTTACTAAACACCATCACTACTGGTGGTTACACCATATGCTCTAACATCTCCTCTTTCATTTAATAGATAATGTAAGTTTCTAGCTCTTGGGCACAAAAACTACTTTCAGAATGAAAGCTGAGTGTAAACTGCTGCAATGATGGCTGCATGAATCTTCAGGGAGCCTGGAAGAGTAACTCTGACAGAGGTGACCTGACCCATTCATATATGAAAATTAATGATGGAAGATTAAATGTCAACCTCTTTCTCTTTCATTGCTAATCCAAACATGCCAAAAGAAGAAAGGTGGTCATGCTAACAAGATCAATACAGTCTATGAGAAGTAGAGTCTCATGAGCAGCATTTGGCATCAGGAGTGTGTGAAGCTCCGGTAGTGAGCAGTGCTCGAGAGAATACCACTACTTTTTCCTTATTCTGGCCCATTTGCAAGATGTCTGTCACCTTGGTATCTTGGTGTTTTTGTGCTGGAAAGCACCGAAAGAGTTAATATAGTTGTCACACTTCCTTTGGAAGTAATGCTGATTATTTGCCATTTCCACATTATCCCTAAATACATCACTTCACTCTGTTATAACAACATGGAATTCTCTGTACTCCTTGCCCCACAACACAATATGGAGTAAGATCCTTGGCCAGCAGAATTAACTCAAAGGCGCAATTGCCACTGGTGTAAATCAGAGCAGCCTTGAGGCTGCTCTAACTTATGCTGGGGCAAAATCTGTCCCTGGCTGCTCCTAGAAATGAGAGAGCACAAAGGTGGCTGTAAAGCACCTCTGTCTGTGGTCCCTTGGCTCCTGCCCAGATCAGCAAGACCAAGAATCCGGTCCAGAGTTTCAGAACACACTAGATGCCCCCTACAGAGAGAGAGGGAAGAAATCAAAGGAAAGGAATAAAGGAAGAAGAGTGAGTGACAGTCCTCCATAGAGAGGTGAGGGCTTGCTTTCCACTCTCCAAGCACTGGAGCAGCTACCAGTACAAGCTCAGTAGCCAGAACTGAACTGAGAAAGAGAAGAGGCAGCATCTGAGTGCCCTGAGAAGGGATGAGAAAGAGCTGAGAATGCCATCCTAAAAAGCAGGCAAAAGTAAAGAAGACAGCAGAGAAACATAAACTTCCTTTCCCTAGGCCCAGAGTTCACACGGTACGTGGGAAAGGCTGCCCTGAGAGCTTTATAAATGCCATTGATAGATCCACTGATGCTAGAGAGATGATCTATCTGTCCAAGAAAGTCTTAACAGCGAATCAGCCCATCAGGAAGCCCTTTGTCAGAGGATATGGAGAGCATCTCAAAGAAAGGCAAACAAAGACATTCAAAGAGAAAAACAAGAAAGAGCTAAAGGGAAAAGAGAGGGCAAGATTAAAGGTAAAGGAGAAGAGTGGAAAGGCCAAGTATAAAGCCAAGAAATAGGTCAAGTCTAACGTCACAGGAGACAATGAAGCACAGTAGGTGATTAGACAGGCAGCAAAATGTGAGGCAGAAAAATCCTTTCAGCAGGCAGAGCAGTTCAGGTAGCCCACCTTGTCCTGCAATTAAATTTGAGAGTTTGGCTTCATTAGGCATTTTCGCTCTTAAGTATTCCTGAAGTTAAAAAAGGGGAGATGAGCTGGAAAGCATTTAAAAAGTCGGATTCTCCTTCGCCTTGCACCTTGTGTGTTCATTTACACCCAAGCACCAAGTGTGTGTGTAATGCTGCCATCACAGGCTGGAGAATCAGGCCCATTATTGTGGGGAGAAGGTACTGAGAAATACAGAAGTCGTTTTAGCATTTTCAGAACTAATAAAACTTGGGTTTAACATTGGCTAAAGGAAAAATACTGAATCACTGTGAAATAATGCTGTGAATAATGTCCACTGGATATGTAAAGCTGTAGTACAACTATTTCTATTTTATGATGCAGTGGCTTCGGAAGCAAAGTGGATATGATTACTTACTCAATAAGCAGTTTATGAAAGATTAATTTATTTGATAACAAAACATAAAAGATGCATCCTGTGACTTATGGGAAGCAGCATGGTCTAGCACAGGCCTGAGAGTCATGATGATAAGAGTCTTAGTTCTGATTCTGCCCCAGACTCACTAGATAAAATATTTAATCTCTCTGCCTCAGTGTCTGCATGCGTAAAATTGCTTCTTCATAGGAGTGTTGTTAGGCTTAGTTCTTTAATGTTTTCAAAATGTTTTGAGATCTTCAGTGAGGTGTCATGTCCAGATAATCTTCAAATGGAGTTACCAGGGTAACTACATTCTATGATATATCAAAAAATTCTGACACATGATGATAATACAGCTTTATTAACAAATCCAAAACCAAGTCCATTATAAGATGGCAGATATAATGTTGAATTGTTGGTACCATAAACAGTATCATTTACTTTGAAGGACTTTGGGAACCAATAAAAAGCCGAGGTCTTTTGACACAGCATAACATTATGATAGTTGTAATTATGGCAACCCCAGGGATACTCTGGAGCATTGAGATAGTTGGTAGAATGAGGAGACCACGAAGAGCTGCTGGATCTTACCCAGAGCCTAGATTTGATTTCCACTCACTGTCATCACTTTCTGTTTCTACCAGTGAGGCTGGATTTCGGGCTCAGCTCAGAGACGTTTACAGCTTCTCTGCTCCCCCATTGCAGGAATCATCAGTGTGGAGCGGGATTCCCACCCCAAAGCTGACCAGGCCGGGGGGAAGCTGCAGTCTTGGGGCAACCCCAGTCTCAGTCTCTCACACTGTAATTGTTATGGGGGTAGGGCTGGAGGGACTCCCACCCCAAAGCAGGCCCTGTTAGCTTAAAGGAGACAAGTGACCCTGCTGTCTGGGCACAGGGTACCACAAACAGCTGTCTCTGGGACATAAGGAAAATTCACAGTCTGTTCCTCACACGTCC
Organism: Gopherus flavomarginatus; assembly: GCF_025201925.1. NCBI lineage: Eukaryota > Metazoa > Chordata > Testudines > Testudinidae > Gopherus > Gopherus flavomarginatus. The sequence continues at coordinate 120,154,258 of NC_066619.1, forward strand.
TTCCCAGGCCCTGGCTGCGCTGCGGAGATACCTTGCTCTGGCGGTGGCCATAGGCCGTTAGGCTCTAGGTGACAGGACCCTTCTCCCCAGCGACGGCCCTCCCCTCGGGGATACAACCCCCCTCCCAAGTCCAGCCTTGTGTCTGGTGGCATCTCCCTGTACCGCCCCTTGCTGCTCAGGGTCCCCCCTCATGCTCCCCAGCTGCTCACCACTCTTGGCTCCAGATTGCTCCAACTCCACTTGGCCCCGGCTGCTGCTGCTGCTGCTCTGCCTCTGCCTCAGCTCAGGCTGTGGCGCTCTCCTTAGCTCCAGCTGCTTTTCCCCAGAGAGCTCCAGCTCACACGGAGGACGGGACCCTGGCTCCTGACTCCCTCATTGGCCTGCCTGCCCTGTCAATAGGGCTGACTTGGGGCATTCGCCCCTTCCCATTGGCCTTAGGGACTGTCAGTCTCAGGGTCTTGCTTTCTTGTTGGCCCTTCCTCTTTCTTTTGGTACTGGGAGAGGGCTAGCCCAGCCCCCTAGTAAGTTTCAGTAAGGGGCTGTAGTGAGCTAGAGTGGCCTTCCTCTGAGCTCGATGGGGAGTACTGAAGGCCCCCCCTTGTTCCCTTACCAATTCCCTTGGGACTTTGCCTGCTGCACTATTGCACAGATGCAACAGCCGCGCCTCTAGCAATGGGGGAACCAGAATACAGACAGGGAGGAAGAGGCGAACTCCAAGCAACTGATAGTGGAGGATTGGTTGCTGGAGCAGCTTCACAGCATGCGGTGCCACTTCTGGGCTTGGGAAACCAGTGCAGATTTGGCATGAGATTGACCGACGATCAGGCCATTGGCATGCAGACGTGGGATGCCGTGGAAAAGGTACCATTGCACCAGGTTTTAAAGTTTGGTAATTCTGAGGAGGTGATTGATGGCTTTGCATGCATGGGATTCCCCTACTGTAGTGGGGCAACTGATGGGACTCATATGCCTACTGTTCAGTTCCTCCCTCCCCAACACCAGGGTTCAGAATTCATAAACAGAAAGGGATGTTTCTCCACAGTGCTCCAACAGCTTGTAGACCACCATGGAAGGTTATGGACATCAATGCTGGTGGTCTGCAAGGGTCCATGATGCTAGGATTCTTTGGAACTGAGCTCTGTTTGAATTAATAGAGAAAGGACTGTTTGCCCCCAGGAACACTGGATATTAAGGGTGTAGACATTGCTCCAGTTATCCTGGGGGACCTGGCTTAACCTCTGCTTCCATGATTAATGAAGCCATTCACAGTCCTCTTGAACAGAAGGAAGAAACTGTCTAACTACTGCTTCCACAGCTGCAAAATGACAGTGGAGTGTGCATGTGGCTGGTTGAAAGGGAGATGAACTGTTTGTGGAATAGGTTGGAAGCAGCAGAAAAAGACACTCCAAAGGTTATAGCAGCATGTTGTGTTCTGCACAATATTTGAGAGAGAGAGAGAGAAAGAGCTTTAGTGATGGGTGGAAGACTGAGGAAAAGACTTGTTCAGTGGTTTGAGCAACCCACAAGGTGTCCAATACAAAATGCAAACTGCTGGGGCAAGGTTATCAGGGATGCCTATTCTGAGTCTCAGGTCTGAAATTGGGCAGCTGTTCATCCAGCTATTAACCCGTGGAGAGGAGATGGGGGAGTGGCTTTTAGTTACGAAACAACATATTTAAAATCTACTCTCCAACTACAAAGAATTTTTCCATTAAGCCAGCAGTGAAACGAAACAGAAAAGTGCGACAGTGCAGGACACCATGAAATGGGCAGGGGGGACTTAAAGTCAGGTGAGGTATGTCTTGTCTCTGCTCTGCCTCTTTCGGTTCATGGGCATTCTGGTGCTTAGTACTGAGACTGTCAAAGATATCAGGAGAGGAAGGCAGCCTGGTCCCGAAAGATCTTGTGCTCTGGGGCACTGCAGATGAAGAGCGAAGTGGGAGCCTTGCTGGGCCCACTCAGCCTTCAGTACCCTGGACAGAGCACAGGAGAGGGGACCGCCCCCAAATCAGCCCACTTATGCCAGAACATATCCTCCCCTTGATAGCTGTCACTACAAGATGTCACTAGATGATACAAAGTACAATGTGCTAATCAAACCAGTTTGGACACGCTGCAAGGCATTACAGTTTTGCTTTTGATTCCGTTCCTTCTAAACCAGATTGTAAGGTATACAAGGTACATAATTATACAGGCATGGATGATTAATACAATGATGATAGGATGATAGGATTTCCAAAATGCTTTTGTCACCATGTACACCACTGAATATTCCCTCCTACCAATAGGCAGATGCTGTCTCACCTTTTACTCTTCGGAGGATACGTTTAATCTGTGAGATAGAGTGTTGCACAGTTAACATCATATCCCTGCCTTCTATTAGCCAAATGCTGCAAATGATAACACCATGTCCGTGGGATGCATCAGACCTTTTAGCATTTTTAAATTAGCCCCAACATGCATTGGATTTCAATGAGAGTACAGTACATACTGAGACTGGATGGTTTCCGACTGGATGTTGTGTACAGTGACATTAATTTCACAGGCAATTACCAAAAATACAGCCCAGATACACAAAATTACAGAGGGATCATGCTTGATATGATCAAGTGTGTTCACAGTAAAGTGTGTACAGAGACTACGGATGCACAGGCAGTGCTTGTCAACAAATACCACAGCGGAGTGGTTCAGGTGTGCTGGAAACAGTTGGTAGTGACACCTTCCTTCTTGTGAACTGAAGCACACATGTGAGTCCTCAGTTTCCTCATTACTGCAGGTATATCCTATTCCTTGTTGTTCAGTGCAAGCTTGTAGACTGAGAGTGAAATATTGATGGTTCTTAAGGTGTGCCTACTTATTATTTTCCATTGGGATCATAGTCAAAGTGTTAACACACAGTCCAAGGGGAATCAGTGGAAAGATTGACTCTTTCTGGGCTTCCCTAAGAGTGAGCACATAGGTAATGATGGTTCTGTTGCTGTTCAGGTAAGTGAAATTAACCATTCGCCACCATTCCTGATGACCTCTTTCAAAATCTGTGGCATTGGCCCAGATGATATGCTGCATTTCAATGAGCACTATCTCATTTAGTCTGTCCCTCACTATGGACTTAGCTACATTAAGTAGCCACGACTGGGCTTGCATGCATGCCAGTGCCTGGGACAGGTTAGACTGCAAAATGTCCAATGCCCCGATGATTTGTACATGATCCATCTCCTAAATTTGGAGCCAATGGAGAAAAGCATTGGCCAGGTCAAACTCTAGGATGCTGATCTTGGTGAGCGATGAGGTCAGTGGACCCAATAGCGAAGCCACATTGTGCCCTGACTCACCAATCTGATTTGCTAACATTTGCTGGTCCATGGTATTCAGCACTCCTAGGCCTGCTCCTACTCCACCTAGCACCTTAGCCATCAAAACTCTTGCTTGCCTGTTGGAGGTGTTCCGGGGAATAATGCCTCGAACCCAGGCTTCCAAACCCATAAGCAACGGTGTTATGAAACTCATACACTGGCAGTGTATGAGGGCCACAAACAGTTGTACATTCATAATTACCCTTTTCAGAGAGGATTGAGGCTTTATCATGATGCTGCAGGAAATGTCCTTTTTTATCACAAATGGCCTCATGTTGCTTATGTATGGACTGGGGGCAACAAGAACCTTGTAAGTACTAGTGATAACAAAGAGTCCTTTTGCATACCATACCTCAGAATCGTTACTGTAAACGGGCACTATAATAAAACCAAAACATATAATGCTAAAAACTTTAATGTCTGATTCTAATCTACAGAACTTTGATTTAATAGCAGCAGAAGGAGCAGAACAAAGCTTTGTGCAAGGTTGGCAGTTCAAGTTGGTGAGGCAGCACGGGCTGGGAGTATGAACTCGTACATTGATTTTGGATACCTTAAAGTGCTTGGTACCAATGGCTAAAGTGACATTTATCTTGCCTGGAACCATGACAGAGGGTGCCTTTCTGTGCAATAGATACATTTTGAGTAGTCCCAGTCCCAGATATCCTGGGAACACCCAGCAAAAGACTGGTTATCAAACATCCAGGCGCACTGGCCCTGTAGCTTGCGGATGTATTTGATTTGCCCCTTTTGTTCTATAATGTGGTAATGTACTCTTTTATGGTCATTCTTTGTAAAAGCAATTAATAACACATTCCCCCTTTCTTCCTTCCAAGTAATGGAGCAATAGCCCTTGAGAACATAGGTGTAGATTGATACTATCCCTTTAAGCACTGAGTCCGAAAGTAATTCCCATTCATCAGCTTTTACCTGACCCTTCACTCCTGCCTGAGGAGTAAGTTCATGGTACCTGGAGGAGTCCTTATTTTTCAAATCATAAACTCTGTCAGTATAATTATACTCCTTATATTCAAACACAGGTTGTTGCCATTTATATAGAGCAGATTAATTAACTAAACAAAGCCAATGTTCATTCTCCCTCATGATGATATTGCCAGTGCTGCTGTTAACAAACCACAGTTCCATAAAAAACTATGTACAGGTGAGTGGACTTCATGGACATCTTCCCTCCTGCAAAAGAGGAAGACAAAACAAGTCAAAAACAAAGTTCTTTTTATGGGGGTTGATCGTCATCTTTCGGTGAATCTTGGATTTCATTTCTGTCCCTCCAGTTCCTCAGCTGAGTGGAATGAAACAATTTTTGAAGTTTCTTCCATCCAGACTTGATCTCGACCAGGTAGGTGGTTGGGCTCTCCATGTTCACGATGGGTACCGGTCCTACCTACCGTGACCTGAGGGGATGGTGCTTCTCAGAGTAGTAGTGGAACAGCACCTTGTCCCCAATGTCCCATTCCCTATACACAAATTAGCAATTAGTCTTTGGTCGACCTTATGAGAGGTGCTGTTAAGGTTAGCTGCCACAGCTCTTTGGACAGAGCGGATAGTGTCCAGGAGATTCCAGATATAGTTGTCCATATTAACCCAGGGATGATACTCGTCTGGGGGTACCTCTCCTTGCAACCATCAGTACTCAGGAGTCCATATTGGCCTACCAATGAGGACCTCATGAGGCATGTATCCATGTGCATCCACCATTGATTGAAGAACCATTAGGATTAGTGAAAGCTTCACATCTCAGTTATTTCCTGTGGTCTCAATCACTTTTCTTAATGTGGACTTTAAAGTGCAGCTAGTGCACTCTATAAGTTCCGATGATTGTGGGTGCCGACGACATAAAATCACTGGCAAACTCCCAAAGCTGAACACACCTGCCCCTGGGGCCCCTGATCAGAGTCTATTACATGTGGAAGACAAAATCTGCTAAATGTTTGCTCCAGAAGGACACAAGCAGTGGTGCTGGCAGTGCAATTTTTGGTTAGGTAAGCCTCCACCCACTTGGTAAATGGGTCTACCAGGACCAGGCAGTAGATGTTACCTCTGCCAGTCCGTGGTAGTGACCCAATAAAGTCTGTTTGCACCCTGTACCATGGTCCATCGACTGGCTGATGTAGCACTGGACGCTTTCGCACTTGGTGGTCTGGGTTGCTCTGTGCACATCTAAGGCAATTGTTGATGTGCTCCTCCACATCCTTCTGTGCACTAGGCCACCAACCATCAGCAACCTTTGCATAGTCTTTTCAGGTTCAAAATATGCCTGCTAGTGGGCCAACTTTACCATTTCCAGCCTTAGGCATGCCGGAATCACCAGCAATGGTACCTGATCACTGTCCTGTTTACTGACCATGATAAGGCCCAACTTGTGTTGAGAGATTTGGTAAGCTCTATGTTGACCTTTCTGTAGGAGCACCCTCATCTCTGTATCTTTTTGTTGTAATTGTCTGATGTCCAAATGGTCGTGGACCTCTTTGGGATGGACTTCACTGAGGATGCGGCAAAGTGTCCTATGGCACCTTATAGACTAACAGACGTATTGGAGCATGAGCTTTCGTGGGTGAATACTCACTTTGTCGGATGCATCATTCTCCAATATGTCTGTTAGTCCATAAGGTGCCACAGGACTCTTTGCCGCTTTTACAGATCCAGACTAACACGGCTACCCCTCTGATACTTCACTAAGGATGTGGCTCACCTTGTCCGACTAGGTTTCTGTCCTAGTTTGCCAGCTTATCAACCCCGTTATTTAGCACCGAGACCTCCACCTGGTTCTGCCAATGAACGTGGACCTTGAAAAAGTATGTATCACCAGTGTGTTGCTCTGCCAGATGCCAGGCATGTAAAAGGTAGCTAGAGTATGCAATGGGCCTGTTGTCTGCTGACAGCATCTCTCACTCCTTCCACATGATCATCCAGTCTATTAGGGCATGCAGTACCCACTCTGATTCAGTGCAGGTTGTTATGGTGGTGGCTGGCTCAGCTGACTCAAGAGCTGCGATCACAGCCATTGCCTCCGAGGCCTGTGCTGAATGATATCTCACTGTACCCTGAATCAAGTTGTTTGTGTTTACCTGGAGAGCAGCAAAGCCGGTGACTGGCTTGTCTTCATGATGGAAGCTGCTCCCATTTATCACCTGGATGTCAAGGTGGTACTGCTTGTATCATACCTTTAGTCCCAGATTTGGACCCTAGCGTCCAAAATATGGGGGTTAGCATGAAAACCTCCAAGCTTAGTTACCAGCTTGGACCTGGTACTTGCTGCCACCACCCAAAAAATTAGAGTGTTTTGGGGCACTCTGGTCCCCCTGAAAAACCTTCCCTGGGGACCCCAAGACCCAAATCCCTTGAGTCTCACAACAAAGGGAAATAATCCTTATTCCCTTCCCCCCTCCAGGTGCTCCTGGAGAGATACACAGACACAAGCTCTGTGAATCCAAACAGAGTGACTCCCCCTTTCCGTTCCCAGTCCTGGAAACAAAAGCACTTTCCTCTTCACCCAGAGGGAATGCAAAATCAGGCTAGCAAATCCAACACACACAGATCTCCCCCTGATTTCTTCCTCCCACCAATTCCCTGGTGAGTACAGACTCAATTTCCCTGAAATTTCCCAGTAAAGAAAACTTTAACAGGTCTTAAAAGAAAGCTTTATATAAAAAAGAAAGAAAAATACATACAAATGGTCTCTCTGTATTAAGGTGACAAAATACAGGGTTAATTGCTTAAAAGAAATATGAATAAACAGCCTTATTCAAAAAGAATACAAATCAAAGCACTCCAGCACTTATATTCATGCAAATACCAAAGAAAAGAAACCATATAACTTACTATCTGATCTCTTTGTCCTTACACTTAGAAACAGAAGATTAGAAAGCAGAAACTACTTCTCCAAAGCTCAGAGAAAGCAGGCAGGCAGAAAACAAAGACCTCAGACACAAAATTCCCTCCACCCAAAGTTGAAAAAATCCAGTTTCCTGATTGGTCCTCTGGTCAGGTGCTTCAGGTGAAAGAGACATTAACCCTTAGCTATCTGTTTATGACAGCTTGGCAGTCTCGTAGCAGGTTTCAAGATCAAAAGGGGTCTTAACTGCAGGGATAGTAATGTCAGGCAATGGGCATTGATGATCTTGACCAGTGACACAAAGTTCAAAACAGGCCCTATAGGTGTGGATGTCTTCTCTACCTCTACGTCTCTGTTTAGCAGAAACAAAGTCCAACCGTACTTTCGACCCATAAGCAACTGGTTTGATTGAAGAACCTGTCTGATGAAGCAATACAGCACTGATGGCAGTGTCCATCGTGGCAAGCTGTAGGTGGAAAGGCTTATCCACTTGGGGGATGCCAAAGCAAAGTACTGTCATCAGGGCTTGCTTCAGTTTAAACATGGACTGCTGTTCTTGTTCACCCCACCTCCAGGGTTGGTTTTTCCAGAGGAGCATGTATAGCAGCTTGGCAATCTTGGAGTCCTGGTGAATAAAATCTCTCGAGAATCCAACCAACCCCAAGAATGACCACAGTGTGCTGACATCCATGACTGCAGGTAACTTACTGATTAAGTAAGTCAGGCTTCCTACCCAAGAGCCAAGCTCGACTCCCAAATAGGTTACCTTTTGCAAGACCAGTTTGGCTTTGCTAGGATTTACTAGGAAGCCGGTGTCCTTCAGCTTTCCTAGCACCTCATCCAGTGCATCCAGGTTTTCCTCACGGGTCCTCGTTGCCACAAGCACGTCGTTCACATTTTCAACTCATGATGTTCTGGCAATGTGGAAGGCCTTTCTACATGCTGGCAACTATGCAGTGACAAATTGAAGACACATTATGGAATCCTTCGGCGACCCGTGTGAAAGTTAGCTGTTGGTCATTGTAAGTAAACGCAAACTTATAATCAGAATTTGGGTTGAGGGGGATTGAAAAGAATGCGTTAGAAATGTCTATAACTGAAAACCAACATGCACCAGATGTTATTAGTGACATGACCTCAGGAAACTTAGCAATCATCGGTGCAAGGCGAGGGGTAACCTGTTTTAATGCCCTATAGTCCACGGTAAGTCTCCAGGTTTTCCTGGCAGATTTCAAAACAGGCAATATAGATGCATTGCAAGTGCTTTCGCATGGAACCAATACCCCTTACTCCCACAGGGCATTAATAGTAGGCTTGATTCCTTCCTTTGCCTCCAATGAAACTTATACTGATGTTGGGACTTAGGGTCAGGTTCCACTACCCTGATAGCTTCCTTGATTTTTCCGCAGCTCAATTTGTCCCTTTCGAAGACACTTAGATGTTTGTTTGCAACCTCCATTATATCCTTGTCCCAATTTGGTACTACCAGATCTGTGAGGGTTTTAAGGGCACTGATTCTGTGCACCCCAGATATGGTAATGCCATGGCCTTCACTGTGACTCTGGCACAACATCTGCTTGAGGATGTCCACTATAACCTGAAGGTCTTTCAACAGGTTCATACCCAGGATACCAGGCCTGTCAAGGGCCTGTAAACCTAACAAGGCCTCAACAGAGAGCGGTCCCACAGTACAAGTGATCAGTCTAGCAAAAGGCACCACACTTCCTTTTCTGTTGTAACTCTCAAGTGTTTTCATTTCCCAGAAAGGGATGTCTTTTGCTTTAGGTGCAGCCCTAGTGCATATAAGGCTCATGGATGCCCCAGTGTCCACGAGTACCTTGTGTTGGAAGGCTCCAAACTCATCCACCAACCAGATGGTGGTTATTGGCCTCCCCCATTTGTCATTTGGCAACAAATCCTGGGGGTGGAGAGCCTGGCCTCCTCAGAAGGAGTTCTAAGGAGTGGACAACCCTTGGTAATAACATTGACCCCCAGTCCCTGGCTGCACATCACCCTTTTCATGCCTTACAAATCTGGCAAATAGTTTATCCGTTGGTAAACCATAATTCTTGTCAGAAGGCTCATATTTACACAACCTTTTAAACAACATTTTCTGAAGGACCTGCATTTCATCGGGGAGAGCTGTTGGAAGAGCTCGTCAGTCGGCAGCCCGTCTATTTGAGCTCTTGGCTCATAATTCAAGAGTTTTCTCCAGAGCACCTTGCGAAATGACTTGAGCTCCTCTGGAGTGCCCTGAAACAAACTGTTTGTTTCCTCGTAGACAGGCTTTGTAGGCCCTCCCTTCTTGAAGAACCTTTTCCCTTTATAATTTAAAACCATTGTTGTTATTTGCACGTCATTTTTTAAAGTCATTCGTTTTACTGGCAGGATTTAAAGCTGCCACTTTCTTTTTGTTACCAGTCCCATACCCTGGAGGAGCTTCCTGGTTTAGCTCAAATGCTTCGCGGGCTCTAGCCTCTAGCTTTTTGAGGCTTAACGCCAATGTGTTCACCAGTCCCATTAATAACCTTAAAACCAGTAGTAAGCCCTGCATATAAATGTCCCGAGACTCTAGTGTGTCATAACTTACTATGCCATTTCCAATGGGAGCAAGTCCAGTGAGCCAGTATAGGATTCATGGGGTAGCATGTTAAATTCATCATTGTCCATACATTTTCTCATTCTTGCCACCACATCTTCTTTATTAAGGCCAGGGGTACTACTTAGGTGGGCCAGCCAGTTGAATGCACTCTTCTTCATGAGAGGACCCATCTGCTTACCTATTGCTCTTATCTGTTTGGGAAACAGTCTTAAGTTCGTATTTCATCTCTGGCAGCCGATCTGGACCATAATGGACTACAGTGGTGGTTACTGGTGCAAATGGGGTGCACTGCTTCCTCTCCTGGCTCTCCTCATGGCTGTTGGGTGCTGATGGAATAAAGCCAACACACGGAGAATAGCCAGGTGGATTTTACTATTACATTTTGCATGGCTTAAACTGGATTTATCATTTTTCCTAGCTTCCTTAAGCAGCTCTCTAGTGGCTGCCTGAAACTCCTCTAATCTCTTAGTTAACACAACAGACTCTTTCTGCTTTTTATTAAACTCTGTGCTTACTTCTTGAAGCTGCTGCTCCAGATGACTAACTGCATAGATTGAGTTAACAACTGTGCTGACAAAACCGTTTTTCCAGCAGTCAGTTTCTCATTATTATCTCTCTGTTGCCCTAATTGGCAGTTACTGTCCCAGATGCTGGCCCCAAGGAGGACAAAAAGGAAAAAGGAAAAAAGATTGGAGACAGACCCTTCAAGAGTCGCGTCAAAGCTCTTACTCCCTGGTGGATGGACATTTAGAGATGGCTTCTAAAGTACTAGTAGAAAGAGAAAATAGATTGGCTGCCCACTTCTTAATTATTGTTAAAGCTGGCTGAGCACGAAGGGAAAACCCCGAGTATGCCACTACCACTGGCACCAGTTGCCTCCCTATAGGGAGGCTGGGCGCTCTCAGGTCCCCCAATAATGGCACATTTAGACACCGATGGGTGGGGGAGATTCACTGTTTATGTAAAGTTTGAAGGAGGGGCATTTGGACAAAATTTGTTGCTACTTATTCCCCCATTACTACCCAGAATAAGAACCTGTTTGGCCACTCCATCTGGAATTACTACATTACAGTGGTTAAATGAGGCAGAGAGTATTATTCCTTTTTGTGGAATATTTTGTAACAGGAAGGGAAGAGGAGAAATTTGACTTAATGGATCTGGAGGAGGAGATGGGATTTTGGGAACGGATGTCTTAAGAGAATTAAGAGTGTTAGGGGATATTGTGGATTTGTCAAGCATTTGGGATTAAGCAGAGATTGCATATAGCAAGAATGGTCTAACTGCACTCTTTCTCTTTGAGAAAAGTAGTGAACCAGCAGGGTAAGGATCGGGACCAGTGACTGCTGTTTATTCTTATGGCCATAAGGGGCTCTGTGGCCTCCCATGGAGTTACCTCATTCGAGGCAATGACTGGAAGAGACGTGTCATAAACGGATAGTTAAGAGTTAATAGAATAGAAGTACTTCATGTCTCTTTTGCCTGTAAAGGATTAACAAGATCAGTGAGCCTGGCTGTCACCTAACCAGAGGACCAATCAGGGGACAGGATACTTTCAAATCTTGAGGGAGGGAAGTTTTTATGTGTGCTGTTAGTGTTTGGTTGTTGTTGTCTCTGGGTTCTGAGAGTGACCAGACGTGCAACCAGGTTTCTCTCCAATCTCTCTGATACAGTCTCTTATATGTCCAGAATAGTAAGTACTAGGTCGACTAGGCGAGTTAGGCTTATGTTTGTTTTCTTTATTTGCAAATGTATATTTGGCTGGGAGGAGTTCAAATGTGTATTTGGCTGGAAGGATTTTAATTTGTACTTGTATACTTAGGCTGGGAGGGTATTCCCAGTGACTATAGCTGAAAGACCCTGTAAAATATTCCATCTTAAATTTACAAAGATAATTTTTATTGTTTTTCTCTCTTTAATTAAAAGCTTTTCTTGTTTAAGAACCTGATTGTTTTTTCATTCTGATGTGAGACCCCAGGGGACAGGGTCTGGATTCACCAGGGACTTGGTGGGGAGAAAGGAGGGAAGGGGGAGAGAGAGGTTAATTTCTCTCTGTGTTAGGATTACTTTCTCTCTCAGGGAGAGTCTGGGAGGGAGAGAGAGAAGGAGGGGGGGAGGCGAATTTTCCTCTCTGTTTAAAGATTCAAGGAGTTTGAATCACAGTGATCTTCCAGGGTAACCCAGGGAGAGGAAGCCTGGGAGAGGCAATGGGGGGAAAGGGTTTACTTTCCTTGTGTTAAGATCCAGAGGGTCTGGGTCTTGGGGGTCCCCGGGCAAGGTTTTGGGGGGACCAGAATGTACCAGGCACTGGAATTCCTGGTTGGTGGCAGTGCTACAAGTACTAAGCTGGTAATTGAGCTTAAAGGAATTCATGGTGGTACCCCATCTTTTGGACGCTGGTACCCCATCTTTTGGACGCTAAGGTTCAGAGTGGGGAATTATACCATGACAACATGTGCCTTCCAGAACAATGGTGGGTAGATTGGACAGTGCCTGATAACCTGCAACTCCAGGTCCATATAGACCAGAGGATGCAACAGCTGTCAAAAGTTGTTGCTAGTACTCATAGGCAAGTTACTGTGGCCCTAGGAGCCAATGTTCAAAAAATTGATCAAAGAATGGGTCCAATCTTGAATCTCCAGGAGTGGCAAATAGGGAATATGGTTATGTACCGACTGGTTAAAGAGAAAGCCCATGCTCTAAGTCCACTCTGCGTAGGACCTGTGAGAATTTGCTATAAAGCAAGTCCCACTGTTCATCAAAGCCATTTGGGGAAGAAAACTCTTCACAGCTGAAATGCTGGAAAAGGAATAGCTCTGATCAACTCCCAACAAATTAAGGTCATTGCACATACTGTACCCCAAGAGAGTGCTTAGCGCACAGTGAAAATTTCAAGAACCCACTCATGAAAAGTGTGTGTGTGCAGGGAGGGGATACACGGGGGACTCAGGCCTGGCTGGGTCTGAGTACAAGTTAATAAATTTAGTTTTAAATTTTCATGTATAACTCCTGCTATGAAGGGAGGGGAAATTTTAGTTTTGCTTTGTGTTTCAGATTACTAATCACATGGATGCTGGAAGATTTTGGAAATGATGCATTCCTGTGTGCTGTTTCTGCTGGCGTTTGGATTGCAGATCTGCTCCTTTGGTTGTGTGAATCCAGAACCTCTTGTAGTCAAGATGTGGGGAGACTTTCCGTGGATGACAGTGGAATATAAAGTGAACAACACCCTTGACATTAGTACTGATCCTAACGTCTCAGGAGAACGAATCATTCTTTTAGGCCCCTTGGATGAATATGATCCTACTTCAGTAAAACTGAAAGGCTTGGACTTGGACAAAGTAAACATTAGTGTGAGAATGAGTGAGTACTGGCAATGTATCGTGGTTTGGATTGGAAAGGATCTATAGGTGTGACTAACAGGATCCCTACTACTTTGATGGCAACATCATAGGGGTTTGGTGCGGGAGCAGATTTGTTAGTGGAAGGAATTGGAGGCTACCCAGGTGGGTATGGTTGTCACTGGGTGGGAACTGACAAATTGCTATTTAATTGTAGTAAGCCCAAGTGTGTTCACTTATGGAATGATATCTCTAAGTGGACAGCTCTAGGGGGAAAAGACAACCCGTTTTAGGCTGAAACACTCCTACTTGATGAGAAGATTTGTGGGAGCCAGAATTACAGATAGTGACACCAGGAGGGGAATGGGAAATTCTTTTGCCTTGCACTTGGAAGGCCCCGGATTCTCAGGAAATTTTCAATAGGGACAAAGGATGTTTGGATAATAGGGTAGTTAAATGGTGCCTTGGTAAAATAGTTACTAACATGCAAACCAATAAGACAGGAAAATGGCTCCTTCAGGGACTCCAAGGATTAAAAGGCATAGAGGTGTGGATTCTGGAACCACCTGTAATTAATTTGATTGGAGAATATATAGTTCAAACAAAGAAAAGAAGCAATTGGTGATTAATCCAACCCATACCCTGAAAAAGGTTATTGTGAACCTCACCTTAGCAAACATTTTGGTAATAGAACCCCATTGTGGAAAGTTTGTCCAATCATTATATAAGGGCACTGGATAAATCTTCATGATATTCCCACACTCCACAAGGACTGAAAGAAAAGGGATATTTTGGGAACAATTGGTACTGGGGTAGGAGTTCTTAACAGGATAAATGAGGAGGTGGTAGCAAATAAAATAAATGTAATGGGTCAACATCTAAAGGATTTAGCAACTCCTCTGAAGGTATCCTTAGATCAGCTAAGCTCCATAGAGAATGAGGTGGCACAGGTTTTAGAGAAACGGGAGCAATCCCAAGAAGAGACGGTTACTCACCTTGCAGTAACTGAAGTTCTTCGAGATGTGTGTCCCTGTGGTGCTCCACTCTAGATGTTGGTGCATCCTGGTGCCGTTGATCAGAGATTTTCAGTAGCAGTGTCTGGTTGGGACGCAGGTGCTCAGATGGTATCTCCCATCTAGATGGAATCTTCCTGAGCGCCTGCGTCCCACACCCCCCTCATTTCCTTCTCTAACGTGGAGCGATTTTACTAGTACTCCAAAGAGGAGGGGAGAAAGGTGGGGAGTGGAGCACCCACAGGGACACACATCTCAAAGAACTTCAGTTACTGCAAGGTGAATAATCTTCTCTTCTTCTTCGAGTGTTGTCCCTGTGGGTGCTCCACTCTAGGTGAATGTGTAGCAGTACCCACTATCATTGGTGGGACTTTGGAGATGTGGCAGTGAGTACTGTAGATAGTAGTGTATGGCCTACTATGGTGTCTGCCGTGGCTATGTAACTACACTAAAGGAAGAGAAACAACTGGGATGTAACTAATAACTATTTCTATATTCTTTGTTACTTTGTTCCTACAGAGACCAGGGAAGAGAAGCAGCACTGCCCCGAGTCCCGTCTTCAGCCAGGGACAGTAGAGAAGGAACTGAGGGGGGCGGGACGCAGGCGCTCAGGAAGATTCCAACGAGACAGGAGATACCATCTGAGCGCCTGTGTCCTGACAAGGCACTGCTACGGAAAATCTCTGATCAACAGCGCCGGGACGCACTGACACCTAGAGTGGAGCACCCACAGGGACAGCACTCGAAGAAGAAGAGGACCACTCCACCTTTTGCAGGCTGTTGGTACCCTCAATAGCAGGGATCTCAAACTCAAATCACCACAAGGGCCACATGAGGACTAGAACATTGGCCCGAGGGATGCATCACTGACACCTTTTCATACAAAGATACAAAAGCCCCACCCCGTCCCCACTCCACCCCTTCCACGAGGCCCTGCCCTTGCCCTGCCTCTTCCCACCCTTTCCCCGTCCACATTCCAACCCCTTCCCCAAAGTCCCCATCCCAGCTCCTCCCCCTCCCTGCCCCTATTCCAACTCCTTCCCCAAATCCCTGCCCCGGCCTTCGCCACCTCCCCTGAGTGTGCCATGTCCCTGCTCCTCTTCCCTCCCTCCTGGAAAGTCCTAAGTGCCACCAAACAGCTGTTTGGAGGCAGGAAGCATTGGGAGGTAGGCAGAGGAGTGGGGACGCAGTGCACTCTGGGGGGGCAGAGGCAGGGGGTTAGGGGAGCTATGGCGGGCCTCAGGAAATAACTCTGCAGGCTGTGTGTTTGAGACCCCTGCTCAAGAGTAATGTTTTCTTGGCCCTGGCATGCATGCAAATGCAAATGTGGATTACTGATGTGGTAAAGGATATGATTTGAGATGGTCTGAGTGGGCTACTCCCACTGAAAATTAGGAACATTATTTGGAAAAATTCCACTCAGCTTGAGAGAGAAATGCAATCCTGGTGGAAAATGGTAAATTTTATTTATGATCAGGAATCTGGGGAAATTACAGCTAATTAGTTTTGTTTTAATAATGCCAGAAGCAGATATAAGATGGGTTTTTCCTGTTGTGGCCCTAGGCTTCAATATTAATCAAATAGTGATGGAACCCATGAATTATGAAGTATGGGCCATACAAGAGCCCCAGGGATGAAAAAGAGCAGAATTGGAAGCCTGCTTAGGGGAATCTGTGATTGGATATAAATGTACCAAAAATGTTTTGCAGCCACAGGATGTATGTTTAGAAGTAACAGAAAGAAAATGTCATTTTGCCATTAATCCATTTGCTAATGAATCTGTGATTGTTTATGTGGGTAATAATTGTGTATGCCTTAGAAGTTGGTACCTGGTTTTCATTAATTAAATATGTGCACAATTTAATTCATGATGCCCATGAAAATAAGTGTTTTGTCAAATTGTAGCTATTAAGGGATGTGATTTTGAATTTCAAGTGCCTGAATTGAAATGCAGCCAGTTAAGAGTAAAGTACACATTATACTCTAATGTCATGCCTGTACCCATTGGAATGAATGTGACAGTTGTAAAAATGTTATTTGAGCATCCGTATTTAAGGGATTATTTGCAAGTTGCTAGGCAGGAGGAGCACGGGGTCATGGTTACCATCTACCACGCTACTAATGAGATTAAACAAGTGATTGAGAGGGTTAGCAGAGATTCAGAACACAAATGGTGGGAGACATTGTTGGGATGGTCCCCCACAGCAATGGTGTTTCTTCATTTGGTCTTACATCCAATTGTGGTGATTCTAATACTTCAGGTGGCACTGGTTGTTGTGTTCCTAGTATTGGCATGCTGGGTAGAGAGGAAGATCAATTGGTCACAAAGCCAGCAGTTCTATAGACCATCATAAGTACACGAGGTCTGGTCTTTAACAAGGCAAAATCAGGGGTGAAACCTGAGAGTGCCAGAGAGAAGATTCTTGCTCCGTCTCAGTTGAGAGCCTTGAGCCTCATGCTGGGTCTTCACAAGTAACCCAATGAACTTGTTACACATTTGTAAATGTCTTAATATTAAAGATATATGACCTTTAAGGAGGAGAGTGTTGCCCCAGACTTGACAGTGTATGTGTGTGTGTGTAAACCCCAGATTTTGATCAAGCTCATTGCAACCATATTGTGTACATCCACCCACCATGAACTAATAAAATAGAACACCACATAGTTAAGGGTTAATTTGAACAAGGAGAGGTTCTAGAGGCAAGGTCACAACTAGCTGCAGGCTTGTAGTTTCTGCTAATCAGAATGGGAGTGGGGATTGAGACTGAAAGCAAATAAGTGGATGGAAACCTTGAGTTTGGGCACCTTTGATATGGAAGCTCATTATGACTAAGATTGTTAGGAATGTTTGCTGATAAGTGGTTTGTTGAAGTTAGGACAGGTGATAACACAGTAGGGGTAACTATGAGCTGTGTGTTTTATAAAAGTCAGTTATTAAAAGACTAGATAATAGGGTGTATTTTGGAGCAGTTCTCTGAAGCGATCCTGAGATCACTTTTTCCTGACACCATACTTCCAGGCAGTGAAGCAGCCAGCCATCGCTGATCTGCTGCTCAATACCATCTCAAACTCTAGGTAATTATTTGGGATGTTCTAAACCTATTGCTTTTGTCTTTGTGTGCTTTAAATTTAATAAATTGTAATTTTAGATAAGAGTATGCATACTTGTATCAATTTTTAATCAGCCAAAAGTGCTGTGTTCCTATTGATTTATCCCTGACACAGCCTGCAGTGAAACAGTTACCGTTGCTTTGGGTTCTGAAAACCCTGGGTAATAGTGCATTTTATAATCATCATCTCCTGTTTCCAACGCCAAGGTTGGGTAGGACCAACTTCTATCGGATTCTTGGCTCTGGTACCTGGACTGCCAGCCATCTCAAGTCTCGGATTGTGCATTTCCAGGTAACTAATTACAGGCTGGAGGAGCTGAAGGCCATTAACCTAGCCAGTTATTAATACCTAGGTGGTCATTATTACTGTTATAAATCACACAGTAAAAAAGATGATGTGCCTATAATATTAGGGGTTTGTGTGTGATTGTCTGTGTTCTCTGTTGCAAGGTTCAAGTCCTCAAGTGCTTAAGTAGTCCCCAGTCCTGCAAGGTGTTATGTGCAGATGAACACTTATGCCCATATGTCTCCCCATTGAAGTCAGTGGGGCTTTACTCGGGCACAGGGGTCAGACTGTATGGAACTGTTTACAGGATCAGGGCCTTAGGCCTTTATCAGTCAAGCCTCATATTGGTTGCAATAAGAATTTTGCCTTAGTAACAACCTCAAGATTTGGCCTTATGAATAGTTATTTTTGTTTCCAAACTGGAAGTTGAGATTAGGCCTTTACACATCCCCTGAATTCCATGAATACTCACCATAAATGATTGGAACCAGCAATAACAGATCTTGGAGAATTTCTTGCCATTCTGCAAGGTGATTAGGTCTCTGAAGGAGACCAAGCACAGAGTTATCACAACATCCACACACACTCATACAATCTAGTTCTGATACTATGTTTATTTCAGGCGGGAGCAAATCCTTTCACTCCTCTCATTGCAAGCTCATAGCAGCCATTGGGCAACGGAACTGGTGTGGTTCTGCTGTGGAGTTGGGGCTTAGCTGCAGAGAGACTACATAGAGGTCTGTACCTTCTGTGTTCCATGAAAGGTTCTGCATGCCCCAATCCACAATGCAGGAGAATTGGGGACAAGGTGGGGATAAGGCAGAGAAGAAGCAAGATGTGACTGATGGATCTGTGACCAGAGTAACCACTGGTCAAACCACATCCATGGACTATGGGTGAAGAAGCATCAGCCAGACAGACTATCCTTGGGCTGCAATACCAGCCATGGACTCTCTATCCCTGGCCCTGCAGCACTCTCCTCTGATTAGCTCATTTATTCAGGCTGTTTTCAGGGACTGAGATTTTGGCCAATGGCAGGTCTAGGTAGTGAGCTAGCAGAGGGACTTTGTTATTATTTGGTTTCATGAGCGGATGCCACAGAACCGCACAGAACCTGTCCCAGTGACAATCTGAACAGTAACCAATGTGAATCATGGACTCCTTGTTTCTAACTGGGCCCATGAGCAGGTTGACTCCTATCCTGATCTCTCTAGCCCAGTGTCATATTTTGACTCCCAAATATCCATTTCCTCCCCAGTACATCCTGCAGAAGAGTTTTACATTCACACTTTATGGAGATTAAACCTTTATGAAACCTCTTGGGAGGGAGGCAAAGGCCATTATCAGAAGGCAAAGGATATTGACTATAGTTCCCATGAAAACAAACCACAAAGTAGTTAGAACCTCATCCAAAGACCATCAAAAACTGTGAGAGTCTTTCCACTGATTTTAGTGGGCTTTGGATAAGCCCTTACTTTAATTTGCTCCATTAATCCACAGATGTAACGTCACAAAAAATATACATACTTAGGACTTTCCTACATCATTACGTTTGTTTACATCGGTAGTATGAATCTAGTCGCATATGTGTTTTCTTGGGATGGGGCACAACATTTTTTGTGAAAGAGGGGAAGTGACTTTAGCCTTTATTACTATTAATTAATATTATGTAGCCCCAAATGTGTACCATGCCCTTTACAGACAAATGCAAAGACAAGGTACCTGCCCAGAAGGGGCGGAAAATTTAACTTTTCAAATATAAATTGCTGACTGAATTAGGTGTATTTAATTTACAGTACAGCATGTTATTTCATGGACTTAGAGATAGACCATAATTTACAATGGGTAAAAATGTATAGGTGTATACGCCAAAAGCCCCAGCACCTCTGGGCTTGCCACATCAGGTATGAAAGTAAAAAAATTGCTTGAGCCCCAGCACCTAATTGCTTTAACCACTGGCCCATCTTTCATTACAAATTAGATACTGGTTACAATTCCTCCCTCAGTTCCCCAGGGAGTAGTAGAGCTACCCTTATATTCAGGCCAGTGACTAAACACAGAAATTGTGTCCTGAATGAACCTGGAAACCTGCCTTTCAAGATCTATAAGTTGTCCCTCCAGATCAGAGCGGAGGCTCATGGACAGGGCAGCCTAATGGGGCTTGCAGTGCCACTGATGGTAATGTCTGTGTTCTGCAGATAAATGAAGGAATGCAGCCTCCTAGTCTGTCAATCTAAAAGAGGATTGTAAGAAGAGGAGGATGGTGTGAGCTGGAGGGGATGGCTCCAGTGAGATATGGAGAGACACACAGAGGTGATTCAGAATGTGCAAAAGTCTAAATATTTTGGCAGCATGCACTGACACTTAGCAAGCAGGCATGACAGCTGGCTTCCTAATAGTTTGGTTAATACTAGCAGTGTGTGGGTCCAGTGTGCCTACATGTTCAGGGCTGTATGGAATCTGAATGAGGATGATTTCAGAACTGTATCCTAGTTTCATACCCGGCCAAGCCAGAGCCCTTCGTCTGAACACCCCTGAACTTTGTGGGTGGTTGGTAATCTGGATCTGGATTCTGCAGCATGGGACTGCACTCTCCAACTCAAAGCAAGGATTTGGTTGCCTTGAATTGAACTCTGCACTGAGTTTCCAAAAGGTTTTCAACCTGTCAACTACAGATTTTTTCATCCTTCCCATCCCCCCTGATATTTTATCTCTGTGACAAATAAGGTAATCTCCTGGATAAACCTTACTAAATTAAGTTTAATACCCATGGTGTCTATTGTATTAAAGATGTGATTGTTTGTGTGTTACTGTATGTAACTTACATGACTAATGTAATCCTTGGGAAATGATAAGATCTACAAAGGACTTTTTGAAGTAAGGTGAACTTTTAAAATTAAATGGGTTTCCTAGGAAATCTCTAGGTCAGTGGTCCCCAAACTGTGGGATGCATCCCTATGGGGGTGTGCAGGAACATTCAGAGGGGCCTGGCAGGGCTCAAGCCAGCCCCACAGGGTGCAGAGAGAGAGCACTGCCCTGCCGCAGCTCCTGACCCCAACCACGGCTTCACTCCTAGCCTTGGCCCCTAGTTCCTGGATGCAGCTGCAGCCCCACCCTCAACCACAGCTCCCATCTCCCAGCCCGACCATGGCCCCTGGCCCCAGCTGCATGACTGATAGCTACTCTCTGGAATGGTTTTCCAATTTTGCACCCACCTTATAGTAGCTCCATCTAGGTTGCATTTCCTTAGTTTCTTTATGAGACGGTCACGTGAGACAGTATCAAAAGATTTACTAAAGTCAAGATATACCACATCTACTGTTTCCCCCCTATCCACGAGGTCTGTTACTCTGTCAAAGAAAGCTATCAGGTTTGTTTTGCATGATTTGTTCTTGACAATTCCATGCTGACTGTTACTTATCATCTTATTATCTTTTAGAAGTTTGCAAATTGATTGGTTAATTATTTGCTCCATTATCTTTCCGGGTACAGAAGTTAAGCTGCCTGGTTTGTAATTCCCCTGGTTGTCCTTATTTCCCTTTTTATAGATTGGCACTATAATTGCCCCTTTTCAGTCTTCTGAAATCTCTTCCATCTTCCATGACTTTTTAAAGATAATCACTAATGGCTCAGATATCTTCTGAGTCAGCCCCTTGAGTATTCTAGGATGCATTTCATCCTGGTGACTCGAAGACATTTAACTTACTTCATTTTCAACAGAACCCTGCCTGCTGGTCAGGTTTTGAAACCAGCTTGGTTTTCACTGAAATTTCATCACAATTGACACTTTACCACAGAATGTTTTGATTTTGACAAATGAACATTTTCTGATGGAAAAATATTCCATCCAAAAATTTCTGACCAGCTCTAAAAATTTGGTTTCTGTAATTGCTCTCATGAACAGCTTTGAACCTGACCATTCAAGTGAGTGCATCTTCAATTTTTGAAGCAAAGGGAATACAAGGGACAGAAACACAGATGAGGCAAATTTGTTTAGACACTTGACCAAATAGTGGAACATTTCTGCAGTATTCTCCCGGCTCCAAGCTATACATATTGCTGTAAAAAAAAAAGTCACATACCAAAACCAGGATGTGTCTATGTAATTGTCCTCCAGACATGACACTGATGTTCATTTCCTTTAACTAAAAATCAGAATTTTGGGGGTTGGGCTACTTGAGTTTAACTGTTTGTCTATAAAGTTTGGCAAAACTATTTGGTGATACAGAATTGTAGGATTGTTATAAAATTGAATACAAATTGATCTGGGGGTCATAGTGGACCATAAGCTGGGAGAGCATAATGAGTAGTGTCCCACAGGGATCAGTTCTGCGTCTGATTCTGTTCAATACCTTCATCAGTGATTTAGATAATAGAATAGAGAGTACACTTATAAAGTTTGTGGATGATACCAAGCTCGGAGGGGTTGCAAATGCTTTGGAGGATAAGATTAAAATTCAAAATGATCTGGACAAACTGAAGAAACGGTCTGAAGTAAATAGGATAACATTCAATAAGGACAAATGCAGAGTACTCCATCTAGGAAGGAGCAATCAGTTCCACACATACAAAATGGGGAATGACTGCCTAGGAAGAAGTACTGCAGAAAGGGATCTGGGGGTCACAGTGGACCATAAGCTAAATATGAATCCACAGTGTAACACTGTTGCAAAAAAAGAGAACATCATTCTGGGATGTATTAGCAGGAGTGTTATAAGTAAGACACGAGAAGTAATTCTTCCACTCTACTCTGCGCTGATTAGGCCTCAACTGAAATATTGTGTCCATTTCTGTGTGCCACATTTCAGGAAAGATGTGGACAAATTGGAGAAAGTCCAGAGAAGAGCAACAAAAATGATTAAAGGTCTAAAAAAACATGACCTATGAGGGAAAATTGAAAAAAACAGGTTTATTTAGTCTGAAAAAGAGAAGACTGAGGTGACATGATAATTTTCAAGTACATAAAAGGTTGTTACAAGGAGGAGAAAGAAAAATTGTTCTTCTTAACCTCTGAGGATAGGACAAGAAGCAATGGGCTTAAATTGCAGCAAGGGAGATTTAGGCTGGACATAAGGAAAAACTTCCTAACTGTCAGGGTAGTTAAGCACTGGAATAAATTGCCTAGGGAGGTTGTGGAATCTCCATCACTGGAGATTTTTAAGAGCAGGTTAGACAAACACCTGTCAGGGATGGTCTAGATAATACCTACTCCTGCCAGGAGTGCAGAAGACTGGACTAGATGACCTTTTGAGGTCCCTTCCAGTCTTATGATTCTATGATTTGTTCCATTTCATAACAATTTTTGTTGGAAATTTGAGAATTCCCCTCTGAATTGCAATGTCAGTTTCTGGGCAGCTCTTCAGATTTTACATTTGCAACAGGAGTGTTCGTATTTTTATCCAATCAGGAAACAGAATCAATAACATGTGATGTATTCATCCAATTCCAACCAACTGCCATAGCTCACATGGAAACATTCTCATTGCCATCCAAGGACTTTAGATCATTCACATCCATAGCAAAAACTCAGAGAAAAGTTCCACAGTCTACAAAGTAAAAATAAATAATCAGCAAAACTGTGAGACATTATTAATTGTAGGTACTTAGGAGGAAATCCTGATCTTTTCAGCAAGATTCATGAGCAGGAAAAGGGGCTAAATTTGAATATATAATTTAATATGAATTATTTTCTCAGCTATCAAGAGAAACATTTCAGTATGAAATATTGCCTATTTTCATCATTGTTATTCTAATTCTGCAAAGAATCACCTGACTTTAGTTTTAAAAAGCATAGAGAGAGGTGTTTTCCCTTCATTTTTAAAGTAACAACCAGAAGGGAGTGAGCTGAATAAAGCAGGTAGACCCCTGTCCCCTAAAGACAAACTCCTGGTGTCATGATGGTGAATGATCTCACTCACTTCTCAGGTCTTGACACATTCATGAAAGCACTTTTGGATGGGTGGGTAGGGTTAATTTTATGTGTGAAAATTATTGTAAAACTTAATTTTAGTAGCACTGATGTATTTTACTTTCAAGATTTTTGAACATTTGTATTTCTAGGTGCATATAACAAAGATACACATTTACAGAAGTGCAGATTGGCCCATATCTATAATTATTATTAATTTATTTGTATTGCAGTAGCACTTCAGAGCCTCAGTTGTGGACCATTGTGCTAGGTGCTGTACAAACACACAACAACAAAAACGTTCTTCTGTCCCAAAGAACTTACAACATAGACCTCTACAAATACATGTCAGCCCATGTGAGCAAACAGGAAAGGGTGGGGCAGTTTAAAAGGGAAACGTTTCATGTTTCAGTTTAGTCCCAGGTTTTCATTGTTTAGGGAGATAAAAATAGAAAGTGACAGAATAAAAACAGGTAAAGTATCATTGTACTGGAGTGACAGATGGTAATGATATTCAGTTAACACCTTATGGGTCTATCTGACAAAACTGCAGAGAAGGAAACATAAGATGACAGTGAGATGCAAAAAGTGAGGAGAAAGAAGCAGGATGGGAGGGTGATGAGCCACCAAAAAAGGTTCAATTTATCTGAGCGATGAGGAGCTACTTTGAAGTAAACAGCAGCTTTGCCTGCCTACACTAGGGATTGCACCAGCAAAAATATCACAATGCCTATAGTCACGGAACTCCCCAGTCTAGACAATGCCTTAGTAAGCCTCTATTCAGTATCTTCATCCCCACAGGGTCAATTGCAGTGGCAATGCACACACTAATATTTGCAGACCACTCAAGCCAGCTGAGAGACTCAAGTATGTGCAATATAACCTACTATTCTGTCCATGGGATATCTCTTAATTGATCTACAGTATGGCTGCTTATAATGCAAGTATCTGGAAAGTCTAAGATCAAAGCAGCAAGATACTGCTGGAGCACTGCCCCGACTTTACAGCAAGATCTCTGTCCTGAAGTAAAATGACTTTCAGAAAAGAAAAACCTGTTTCATGCTCAGTACTTTTTAGATCCCCAAGAACACCATACATTTTATTTCTTATCCCAAACAGTTCTTTGGGGGGTGAGGGTGAAGGTGGGAAGAGGGAAAATAGAAGTTTTGTTAAAAGTGGCCCTCAGATCACACTCCAGCCTCCCAGGGAAATGATCTGTTATTAAGCAGATCTGATGTAACTAATTATTTCAGTTGCTGTTGCCTTTTAAGGTATCAAGAACACTGTGTACCATGTGAGCAACATCTCCCAGCATCCCCATTTTGGCAATAAGCCACTTCTGCTCTTGATGCCAGCCCTGCCCTCACTTTGCCAATTTTAGCCCTATTGTGAATTGAGACCAAGAAATTAATTTGATTAGCAGAGCCTATTATCATTTCTCATTTTCACTTGAGAATGAACATGCTAGCAAGTGATGATAGATGGGGCCAATAGTAATAGTAAGATAATCACAATACTTTGCCCTTCTATAGTGTTGTTCATTTGAGGATTACAAATATTAATTTGTTAAGCCGAACAACAATCCTGTGAGGTAGATGAGGAATATATAAGGATCACTTCATGCACCACTGAAATGTACTCGCTGTTGGGGAAATGGAGCAGCTGCTTAATAGCGCACTGCAGAAAAAATTTAGGTTAAGAACTGAAGAACACCTTAATTAATTCAACCTTTGGGGGAATTTAGGAAAGCAGAAAGTAATTACCTGACTTCAAATTTGTCCATCATACTGAGCAACAACCCTATTCTTGCAGAAAATATAATGACATCTTTCATTACCACGAATGATTGATTATGAAAATTTTAATCAGTAACAAAAGCACCTCAAGTGTTGGGTTGGTGCTTTTTCTATTTTTATTATACATCAACATGAATAAATGGCCAGGAACTCACTTTTCTGTTCCATTGAAACCATGATGCTGCATATTTCATACTTACGAGCTGGATCTGTGGATGGTGTAAATCAGTATAGCTACATTGACTTCACTGGGTGAATTCAACCAGCTGAGGATCTGGCCCAAGCATGTTTACAATTTTCTTATAATTTCTTAGGCCTGGTCTACACTGGGGGCGGGGGGAAGCAGGGGGGAACTGATCTAAGTTACACAACTTCAGCTACGTGAAAAATGTAGCTGAAGCTGACGTTCTTCGATCGACTTACCGTGGTGTCTTCAACACAGTGCATCGACTGGTGCCGCTCCCCCGTCAACTCTGTCTGCGCCTCTCGCTGAGCTGGAGTACAGGAGTCGATTGGAGAGCTCTCAGGGACCGATCAATCACATCTAGACTAGACACGATAAATCAATCTCAGCTGGATCGATCGCTGCCCGTCGATCCGGCCGGTAGTGAAGACATACCCTTAGTGTTCTTTCAAAGGACTGAGTACTAGTCCCTTAGAGGTTTTGAGTAACCTAAGAGTAACTCGGTAAGTATCAGCTGATGATTACTTAGTGGCCTATGAGTCTTGAGGTCTCAATCCAGTAGCTAATAAGCACAGATCTTCTTAAATACCATCCCCACATGTGGCACTATTTGGCACCTTTGTTGACACACTTATTAGAAGGACCTGGGACTGAAAACTAGTTTACATACATACAAACTTGCACCAGTTTAAATTAAGGAGGGTTTAATTAAACTAGTGCTACTTTGTGCTTAGACTCTATTTTCAGAGTTTGAGTGGTTTATTTTGATTTAACTTGATCTGATTAAAACGCAAATGAAATAAGCTATTCTTAAACCAAAGGAAGAATGTCTACATGCAAACTTACACAAGTTCAACTAAATCAGGTTAAAAACCGATACAAGTTACACCAGTACAACTTATATGTAGACAAGACCTGCTGACCTGGCACAAAGGCTAAAGTACCAATTCCACCCTAGTCCTTCCAGGTCAAGGAATATTAGTGAGGCACTCTGGGGAAGCACACGGTGCTTGTTCATGCTCTGCCTATTCTTATCAACATTTCTTTGGGAGCATGGCAGTTCAGTAGTAGCTTCTGATTTGGCTCTAAATGCACTTGAAGAGTTTTAAAAAATAGTTTTGAACACCAGAAAGGTTAATAATAGAAAGCCCAGCGGAGTGTGGCAAGATGTGGAGCAGCCAGGTATAAGATGGTTCTCGGTCTGATTTTGCAAGAGCCTAAGGTGAGTGGCTAAAATCTAAAATCAGCTAAAACCAGTTAGCATTTCAGGCAAAACTAAAACCTTGTTTCCAGAAGAGAGAGAGAGAGAGAGATGTGCTCAAACTCAGCACTAGAACAAACAAACAGTGTTCTACGGTCCTTGGGAGCTGCCTCTGGTGTGGCCTTCATCCTATGTCGTTCTATCACCTTGTTCCTCTTCAGCTGCCTCTTCATTGCTGAAGTCCATATCATCATGATCTGGACTTTCCTCTATGTGTGTTCAAAGAAAGAGATATATCGGTGAGAATTTCTAACCTGCTTTCCATCAGACTCCATTCACATGCTGGCAAGTAATTGATTGTTTGAGACTGAGACACACCAAAACCACACAGGGTCACTTTTCTAGAGTTCAGAAGTGTGCAGATCAGACTTTGTGTCTGTGTGTGGGTGAAAGGGGGTGAGGATGGAGTTTGGGGTCTGCCCCTGTTGGAGATTGTTATTTAGCAACAAGACAGAGCCATATTCCTGTGCAGGGAACTTTTGGGCTGACATATATCAGATGCTTGTAATTTTAGCTTTAAGCCTCACTAGGGCAACTTATTACTGTACTTAAATTTGCTCCACCTGCACAAGCCAATCTCTCTCATTAAGTATGCTGGCGTTTCCCTCACCATAACTAGTTCCTCACTTTTCTAAGCACAGGAGCAGAACCTGACAACAATAAGGTGATATAAAACTATATGCACAAATTGCCACAGCTACTGCGGAATAATGTTTGTTGATCACATAACGTGGATTCTAGCAGGGCTATGAAATGATCCCTCATTAGAGGGCTGCTATCTGTTGAATACTTGAAATTAATAGGAATTTTAGGCTTATGTTAATGA
Source organism: Gopherus flavomarginatus (assembly GCF_025201925.1). Lineage (NCBI taxonomy): Eukaryota > Metazoa > Chordata > Testudines > Testudinidae > Gopherus > Gopherus flavomarginatus. Next base: position 120,181,788 of record NC_066619.1, read on the forward strand.
CTTCTACCACATTTTGTTTTTAACACAACTGGATACCCCATTCGTTACTTCAAATCTCAAATGCACATTTACTGGATCAAAGCTTTTAAAAATGCATGATCCAGTAAACATTTCCGTGGGATGTATGTGTTAACAAAGCTGAGGACACTGTCCTAAATTGTCTCAGTGGCGGTGAGGGGCAGCTGTTACACGGCTCATCACAGAAAGCTGATCTTGTTTCCTCTGCCGCCAGCCGGGGACTTGCCTGACCCCAGAACATTCCAGCGACGAGGACTTTGGATTGCAGCCAAAGAAAATGAGAAGGTGATAGGCATGGAGATGCAGATCCTTTTAGGTTTTATAGAGGATGATGGAATGAATATAAACTCAGAGATAGCTCTTCTCTATGCAAATATCTTGCTCTCATGAATGACTAGGCATTTTCTCCCCAAAGCAAACCTCTGATAAGCAATTTACATTTCCCATGGTTCAAGCCACATAGACAATTGTATGATTTATCTATGGTATGTTGGAAATATTGGGCAAAATTCTGTTCTGGCATAATGTAGTGACAATTTCCATTGACACGATGATTGCACCTGCTTAGCCCAGGGCTGAATTTGGTCCACTGTCTCAAGAAATGGCACTACTGGCATTTTTTTCCAAGAATACAACAGTCTTGTGACATATTCCCTTTGCTAGCCTGAAGTTAAGACCAAAAAAATCCATCATACAGACAAACAGAAAGTCCTACAGAAATAAAATGGAAAAAAAATAGAATGTAGAAAAGTCAACTTAAGGTTCCACTTCAAAAATAAAACCCAAACATTACAAGATATGGAAATGCTCAATTAAGATCACCCAAACAACCTTTACTCTGCCCCCTTTATTACCACAATTTTCATTGTCCAATCAGTGTGCATTTTGTTCTTAGTTTCTAGTAAGGAGAGGTAAGTGAATACTACAAGAAGTGATAGATGGATAAATGTAGCAAGTTCATTCTGTTGTTATCCTGGGGGTCATATTATGTTATTTGTGGGGGAGAGGTAAAGACAGGGCCATAGCATGTTCCTGGCCCACGCCTCATCCGGGCTCACAGAACTGGCCATTGCCAGGAAGCAGGAAGCAACTGCTCTTCCATGCACCAAAGAGGAGGAGGCAGGGATTTTGCATTCACCAGCACAATCCCTCTTGCAGCATCCCTTGAGGTGGAAGAGGAAGGAAGCAGGAACCAACAACTTTTTTGGAGAATAACAGTTATGGGGGACCCTGGCCCAGAATGTCTCAGCCCAAGCCCAGACCTCATGCTCTGTGCACATCTCTGAGAGCAATTCACTTTCTCTTTTGGCCACAGTCTGAACTGGTCACAAGGTTATGGCATCCTCTCATTCCAATAGTGGTAACCACAAAGTGCTTAATAAACTGAACACAAGTGTCAGGAGCTATGATTATAGAATCCTAGAATCACAGACTATCAGGTTGGAAGGGACCTCAAGAGGTCATCTAGTCCAACCCCTTGCTCCAAGCAGGACTAATCCCCAACTAAATCATCCCAGCCAGGGCTTTGTCAAGCCTGACCTTAAAAACCTCTAAGGAAGGAGATTCCACCACCTCCCTAGGTAACCCATTCCAGTGCTTCACCACTCTCCTAGTGAAAAAGTTTTTCCTAATATCCAACCCAAACCTCCCCTACTGCAACTTGAGACCACTGCTCCTTGTTCTGTCATAGAATCATAGAATATCAGGGTTGGAAGGGACCTCAGGAGGTCATCTAGTCCAACCCCCTGCTCAAAGCAGGACCAATTCCCAACTAAATCATCCCAGACAGGGCTTTGTCAAGCCTGACCTTAAAAACCTCTAAGGAAGGAGATTCCACCACCTCCCTAGGTAACCCATTCCAGTGCTACACCACTCTCTTAGTGAAAAAGTTTTTCCTAATATCCAACCTAAACTTCCCCCACTGCAACTTGAGACCATTACTCGTTGTTCTGTCATCAGGTACCACTGAGAACAGTCTAGATCCATCCTCTTTGGAACCCACTTTCAGGTAGTTGAAAGCAGCTATCAAATCCCCCTCATTCTTCTCTTCTGCAGACTAAACAATCTCAGTTCCCTCAGCCTCTCCTCATAAGTCATGTGCTCCAGCCCCTTAATCATTTTTGTTGCCTTCCGCTGGACTCTTTCCAATTTTTCCACATCCTTCTTGTAGTTTGGGGCGCAAAACTGGACACAGTACTCCAGATGGGGCCTCACCAATGTTGAATAGAGGGGAATGATCACATCCCTCGATCTGCTCGCAATGCCCCTACTTATACAGCCCAAAATGCCATTAGCCTTCTTGGCAACAAGGGCACACTGTTGACTCATATCCAGCTTCTCGTCCAATGTAACCCCTTTTCTGCAGAACTGCTTCCTAGCCATTCGGTCCCTAGTCTATAACAGTGAATGGGATTTTTCCATCCTAAGTGCAGGACTCTGCACTTGTCCTTGTTGAACCACATCAGGTTTCTTTTGGCTCAGTCCTCTAATTTGTCTAGGTCCCTCTGTATCCTATCACTACCCTCCAGTGTATCTACCACTCCTCCAAGTTTAGTATCATCTGCAAACTTGCTGAGGGTGCAATCCATGCCATTCTCCAGATCATTAATGAAGATATTGAACAAAACTGGCACCAGGACCGACCCTTGGGGCACTCCACCTGATACCAGCTGCCAACTAGACATGAAGCCATTGGTCACTACCCGTTGAGCCTGATGATCTAGCCAGCTTCTATCCATCTTATAGTCCATTCAATCAACCCCTACTTCTTTAATTTGCTGGCAAGTATACAGTGGAAGACCATATCAAAAGCTTTGCTAAAGTCAAGGAATAACACGTCCACTGCTTTCTCCTCATCCACAGAGCCAGTTGTCATCATAGAAGGCAACTAGGTTAGTCAGGCATGACTTCCCCTTGGTGAATCCATGCTGACTGTTCCTAATCACTTTCCTCTCCTCGAAGTGCTTCAGAATTGATTCCTTGAGGACCTGCTCCATGATTTTTCCAGGGACTGAGGTGAGGCTGATTGGCCTGTAGTTCCCTGGATCCTTCTTTTTCCACTTTTTAAAGATGGGCACTACATTCGCCTTTTTCCTGTCATCCGGGACCTCCCCCGATCGCGATGAGTTTTCAAAGATAATGGCCAATGGCTCTGCAATCACCAGATACAGGAGAATATCCCAATTATCTGTGACTTATCCCTAAGAGCTGCTCAGGGAGAGGACAACACTGCATAATTATGAAGAGTACAGTGTTGTTGTATTTTTAAAGTCTTCTACAAACACATGCCTATGAGAGACCCTGAAAAACCCTGAGGCACCCACTGTGCTTTGGTGGCTCAGCAGCTTCCTAGGGAAGTGTGATAGATATCCTGGAGTGCAAGCATACCCTGTACTCAGGTATCATCCATCAACATCTTTTAGCACAAAAGAGGAGACGATTTATATTTCTGGATTTAAACACTAACTGGAAGATATTCAGCATTCCGGAAAGCCTCTCCTTCATGTGGCAATAAGGCAGCTGATGTTTTTGATAGCAGAGTGGAGTACGGCTGTACTGGCCACATGCAAGGTCCCTGCTGAAGAAATTTGCCTTGAGCGTGCCTGGTGGAGGCAATCAGCATGTAAATTTAGCTAAGCAGCATGAGATCAATAGGGTGGAACTGAAGGAAGCCAGGACTGACTAGGCAAAGATTACAAGTTAGCCACACTGCTGTGCCACAAATTAGTTATATAAGGGTTGCTCCTAGAAAATGTCACTGAAAGGAAGGGCTTGATTTACTAGGAGCCCTTGGAGGCTTCCGGGCAAAACACAAGGAAAGCTCCTCAGGTGGTGTAAATCTGAGTCGCTCCACTGAGGTCAATGGAGCTGTAACAGCTCTGGTTTTGAAAGCACATTTTGTTGCACAAGCTATTATTGACGCATCTGCTAAGAATTGCATGGTATGCATTGCAGAAGAAGTTGCACTAAACCTTTGCTGCCTTATGGCTACTAGCACTCAACTTAAAAAAAAATTACTAGTCTGTGCAGCTATCCTATGCTCCATGACACCTTTAGATTGAGGAAGTGAGTCACCAGTGTCCCAAAGTCCAGCCATAAAGAAAATCATAAGTTGCTTTAAGAAAGAAAAAAGAAAAAACACAACTGTGTCCACAGACGAAAGCAGCATTTGATGTCCATGGAGGCTGCTGACATCTGAAATAAGCCAGGCAGAATTGTTAAGTAAAAGCACCTATTTTGCCAATATACAGCAGGTGGCAAAGATCACAATGAATCATATTCCAAGGACCCTCCACAACACAGCACTGTTACCATGGAACAAGGAAAATATTTCAGCTCCTAGTGATGTGCAACCGCTAGAAAAGCAAAGGCTGGAGAAGCATAGATGCAGTAATTCCACCGTGGCTTTTGCAGCTCTAGAAAGTGAGTTTAGACCAGCAGGTTTTGCATCCTAGCTTGTAGGCAACATTTCAAGAAGGAAAGTGTGGACATGTTCCTCTTTCACAACAAATGTAAACTAGCTGGACACTGACCTTTCAGGTTTCTCAGTGGGGCAGCCTTAACTCCAACATGCTTTCAGTTAAATGGTGCTTAGCAGCTAGCTGAAAACTATATAGTTGATTTGTTACTACTGCTATGGATGGATCTGTTTCCACTACAGACTTCCAATTTATGCTGTTGGTTATTCTCTCTCTCACTTTTTCAGACACTAAATTTCTCTCTCCCCTCTCCATTCTATTATTTCAAACCTCTCTCAGCTATAGTGCTCTCTCATTATATTTCCAGTTCTTATTTTACTTGTAAGATTCAAATATTTATTACATCCTCACTATTCAACCAAATTAATGCAAGGGGTTTCATGAAGGAGGACAGAATTTTCCCCAAGGTGTTTCCTAACTTGTGTTTGCCCACTAGTGCCAGACACTGGAGCAGACTCAATCGCACATCCAGTGACTAAATTCCCCGTGTGTGCATATCATGCTTTACCATGGCTAAGACTCAATCTAGGACTCCTGTGACTATTATCACATAATCCTAGAGGGAAATCTCTCTCGCTCTCTCACACACACACACTCACAGCTTCATACTTGATATTTCAAAGTTAACTTGTGGGGGAAGCAGGGTCTAATGGTGAGAACACTAGACTCAGATTAAAGAGATCTGGGGTCCTTTCCTGGTTATATTACAGACTTAATGCATGACCTTGGGCAAGTCACTTAACCGTGCTGCCTGTCAGTTCCCTCAATCTGAAAAACAACAATGATAATACTTCACTCCTCCATGGGGTTGCAGTGAGACTTTATTCTTTGTTTGTCAAAGTGCTTTGAGCAGCATTTGATGTCCATGTTTGTAAAAGTGCTTTGAGCTCCCTGACTGGCAGACACTATAGAAGGACAATTTGTAGGCTAGATTATGCCACACATACTCAAGCTGAGGGGCACCTTGCCCTGTGAATAGCTCCATTGATTTGAATGATACTTTTCAAGCCATAAGGTATAACTCAAGGTGAATAAAGGTATCAGAATCTGGCCCTGTAATCGTTTGCTAGAAATCATCTCTTTCATTGTCACCTTCATCAGTTTTCAGAGTCCCTGGACCTGGACTAAATGACTGTATGTGAGTCAATAACATACCACCAGGCTGAGAAGGAAGCAAGTGTTTTCCCTTGATACAATTCTAGCGCTCTAAAGCAATATTGTTTTGGCACTAAGTAGCTGAAAATTTGAAATGTCTGTTCAAGCTCCTGTGATTTCTCCCACAGATTACTGTAATTAGTCCCCTGTGAAACAAACTATTTAAAAAGCCATTGTTAATTTGTTCCAAAGTAAATGATTATCTGAAATATACACAGTAGAGGTTCTTAATTAGCCTGTCATCAGCTGGGATTGTAAATGCCCATGGCAGCAAGAGCCTAATTAATTACTCATATCACCACGTTGCAGCTTTTTGTCTAGCCATAGATGCTCTTCAGTCCACACAGACAGTCTGTAGTTCTCTATGGAGCAGCCTCGAGAGTAGCACACAATAGGTTTTCCTGGTCCTGCACTCAGCAGGGTTGGCTCATTATTGCTACACATACTGGGAATGAAATCCCTTCCAGGTTACCGGCCACAAAGCAAGGATGAATTTAGCTCCCTAAGTATCAGATGTGCCTGTGAAAGGCAACCGTTTGTGCTGCAACTTTGCATTTGACAACTGTTCACTGAGATGGATGGAAAATAAGGAGGCCTGGGAAGTGGGCACTCAGCAGGGGTGGCTCCAGACACCAGAGCAGCAAGCGCATGCCTGGGCGGCAAGCCATGGGAGGCGGACTGCCGGTCGCTGAGGGAGACAGGCAGGTGGCTTTTGGTGGCGAGCCTGTGGGAGGTCCGCCGTCCTGCGGCTTCAATGGCAATTCAGCGGCGGTGACACCGATGGTGGGGCACTGGCGGACCGCCCACAAGCACACCGCTGAATCCGCATGACCACCAAAAGCCACGTGCCTGCCGTACTTGGGGCGGCAAAAAACAGAGCCGCCCCTAGTACTCAGGGTGAGCTTTAAGCACAAGCCAGCATCTGCCTAAAGCGCCACATCCCATGCAGAATCCATACAGTTTAAGGTTTGAAGGGACTATTAGATCATCTAGTCTGACCTATATACCACAGGCCTTTAAATTTCATCCAGTTACCCTTGTAATTAGTCCAATAACTAGTGTCCAACCAAAGCATGGAAAGGAAGCCAGTCTTGATCTAAAGACATCAAGAGATGGAGAATCCACCACTTCCCTTAGTAGTTTTGCCCAATGGTTAATCACTCTCACTGGTAAAAATGGTGCCTTATTTCCAACTTGAATGATCTGGCTTCAGCTTCCAGCCATTGGTTCTTGTTACGCATTTCTCCTCTAGATTAAAGAACTCCTTAGTATCCAGTGTTCTTTCCCTGCGAGGGTACTCATACACGTAATCAAATAATTAGGGCCATAACAAATCTACCGTCCATTTTGGTCAATTTCATAGGATTTTAAAAATAATAATTTTCATGTTTTCAGATATTTAAATCTGAAATTTCACAGTGTTGTAATTGTAGGGATCCTCACCAAAAAGGTGTTCTGGTGGGTTGCAAAGTTATTGTAGGGGGGTTGCGGTACTTCTGTGCCACTGCTGACGGTGGTATTGCCTTCACAGATGGGTGGCCAGAAAGCAGCAGCTGCTGGCTTGGAGCCCATCTCTGAAGGCAGAGCTGCCGCCAGCAGCAGCGCAGAAGTAAGAACGGTATGGTATTGCCACCCCTACTTCTGCATCGCTGCCTTCAGAACTGGGCCCTCTGTCAGCAGCCAGCACTCTCCAGCTGCCCAGCTCTGAAGGCAGCAGCACAGAAGTAAGAATGGCATGGTATGGTATTGCCGCTGTGACAGATCCAAACCAGTGGGGTACAGGAGTCTGGTCCTATTGGCATCCAGGAGGTGGGTGGGCGAAGCCCTCTCACTTCTAAAGACCTCCCACCAGCCTAAGGGGAGGATTCACAGGTCTGTGACAAAAAATGATTTCGTGGGACAACTAATGAAAAAAACAGGATCGGGAGTGAGGTCACAGGGCTAAACAAAGGGATACAGGAGTCTGGTCCTATTGGCATCCAGCAGGGTTGGGCGGGCAAAGCCCGCCCACTTCTAAAGGGCCTCCCCCCAGCCTAAGGGGAGGACCCACAGGTCTGGGACACCAAGTAATTACGGGGGACAACTAATGAAAAAACAGGATCGGGAGTGAGGTCATAGGGCTAAACGAAGGGATACAGGAGTCTGGTTTTATTGGCATCCAGCGGGGGTGGGCGGGTGAAGCCCACCCACTTCTAAAGGGCCTCCCCCCAGCCTAAGGGGAGGACCCAGAGGTCTGGGACACCAAGTAAGTACGGGGGACAACTAATGAAAAAACAGGATCGGGAGTGAGGTCATAGGGCTGAACGAAGGGATACAGGAGTCTGGTAGAGGGCAAATATACTGGTCACTGGATGAGTAGCTTTCTGTTCCCTGAGTGACCAGAGCAGGGGCTGCACTAGAGTAATCAGGAACCTGCTAGAACCAATTAAGGCAGACAGGCTGATTAGAATGCCTGCAGCCAATCAAGGCAGGCTAATCAGGGCACCTGGGTTTAAAAAGGAGCTCACTCCAGTCAGGTGAGGGGGAGCCAGAGGAGAGGAAGTGTGTGTGAGGAGCTGGGAGTGAGAGGGTGTGTTGCTGGAGGACTAAGGAGTACAAGCATTATCAGACACCAGGAGGAAGGTCCTGTGGTGAGGATAAAGAAGGTATTTGGAGGAGGCCATGGGAAAGTAGCCCAGGGAGTTGTAGTTGTCATGCAGCTGTTACAGGAGGCACTATAGACAGCTGCAATCCACAGGGCCCTGGGCTGGAACCCGGGGTAGAGGGTGGGCCTGGGTTCCCCCCAAACCCCTCAACTCCTGATCAGACACAGGAGAAGTTGATCCAGACTGTGGGGAAGATCACTGAGGTGAGCAAATCTGCAAATAAGCGCAGGACCCACCAAGGTAGAGGAGGAACTTTGTCACACCACCCTTACTTCTGTACTGCTGCTTCTGGAGGGGCTCTGCCTTCAGAGCTGGGCTCCTGGCCAACAGCTGCCACCCTCCAGCCACCCAGCTCTGAAGGTATCACAGAAATAAGGGTGGCAACACCTGTCATAAACAGATAGCTAAGGGTTAATGTTCTTTTACCTGTAAAGGGGTAACACCAGTAACCTGAAACACCTGACCAGAGGACCAATCAGGAAACAAGACTTTTTCAAATCTGGGTGGAGGGAAGTTTTGGGTGTGAGTTCTTTGTTCTTTGTCTTGTATCTGACCCTCTCGGCTATGAGAGTGATTTTTCTATCTCCTGGCTTTCTAATCTTCTGTTTCCAAGTTGTAAGTACAAGATAGTAAGACAATAAGGTTTATCATGTTTTTTTTTGTATTTACATGTGTGTAGTTGCTGGAATGTTTTGAATTGTATTCTTTTTGAATAAGGCTGTTTATTCATTTTTCTTTTAAGCAATTGACCCTGTATTTGTCACCTTAATATAGAGAGACCATTTTTATGTATTTTTTCTTTCTTTTTATATAAAGCTTTCTTTTTAAGAGCTGTTGGAGTTTTTCTTTACTGGGGACTCCAGGGAATTGAGTCTGCAGCTCACCAGGGAATTGGTGGGAGGAAGAAGTCAGGGGGGAAATCTCTTTGTGTTAGATTTACTAAGCCTGACTTTGCATACCCTCCAGGTGAGGGGGGAAGTACTTGTGTTTTCCAGGACTGGAAACAGGGAGGGTGGAGTCCCTCTGTTTAGATTCACGGAGCTTGCTTCTGTATATCTCTCCAGGAACCCAGGGAGGGAACACCTGGAGGGGGGAAGGGAAATGGTTTATTCCCCTTTGTTGTGAGACTCAAGGAATCTGAGTCTGGGGTCCCCCAGGGAAAGTTTTGGGGAGACTACAGTGCGCCAGGCACTGTATAGATTCCTGGCTGGTGGCAGCTTTACCAGGTCCAAGCTGGTAACTAAGCTTGGAGGTTTTCATGCTAACACCCATATTTTGGACGCTAAGGTCCAGATCTGGGAAAAATGTTATGACAACACACCCCCCCCCAATAACCTTGTAACCCCCCTGCAACTCCCTTTTGGGTCAGGGCACCCAAATTGAGAAATGCTGGTCTCTCTCCATGAAATCTCTAAAGCATAAGGTAAAAGCACCCAAAAGACCAGATTTCACAGCCTGTGATGTGTCTTTCATTGCCATGAATTTGGTAGGGCCCTACAGATAATCTCTCAGTCTTTATTCTGACAAACTGAATGGATTGAGCTCATTTAATGGTCTCTCTAAAAGGTACTGTCAAGGCCCTTGAATACTTTTTATCATTCTTTTAGACATCCTATCCAATTTTCCAACATCCTTTTAAAAACACTGACACCAGCACTGTACTCAGTATTCTAGTATCCCTCTTCCTAATGCCATATACACATTTCATAGTACCTCCCTAATTCTACTCACTACACGCCAGTTTACACATCCAAGGCTCATGTTAGTCCCTCTTAGCCAGTGTCACCAGAAAGCTCATGTTGAGTTGCTTGTCACTGTGACCCTGTGATGGGGTGTCTACCTCACACACACCCTGCAGGATTTAATGCAGGCCAGATGGACCAATTGACCAATTAGGAAGCTAATTAAGGAGGCTCAGTTGGGCAGGAATAGGCAGGGCCTATAAATCCCAGGAGCTGAAGGCAGAAGGGCTTGCTGGGAAAAGGTAGATACTCCCAGGAGAAAGGGAGGCATGAATAGAGACTACAGTCTGCAGTCATGGCCTGGCGAAAAGAGAGGAGGCTTTGGGAACTGATAGTCTCAGGAAGAAAAGGGAAATCAATAGGTAGAAGCAGCCCAGAGATAGAGCAGTGAGGCCAGAGAGAGAAGGATCAGACTGCTGAGTTGAGGGTCTCTGGGCTGGACCTGGAGAAGAGGGCAGGCCCAGGTTCCCCCTACTAGCCACTGGAACATGGATATTGATTTACCCGGTGATATACCCCTAGATCTTTTTTAGTGTCCCTGCTTTTCAAGATTCAATCCACCATTCTGCAAGCTTAGCAACACATGAGCTATGCCTATTTACATCTGACATTAGGGTGAGAGGAGGGAAGCTAACAATTTCTCCCCCAGCTGCTTGCAGTCCCATAAATTGTAAGGATAGTTATAAAGACAACAGCTGCCCTGCTATAATAAAAACTTCTCACAATCTGATGAATAGAATAGTAGATGGGGAATGCATTGGGTAAAAGGAGTGTTTAAAACAGGGGTCAGCAACTTTTCAGAAGTGGTGTGCCAAGTCTTCATTTATTCACTCTAATTTAAGGTTTTGCGTGCCAGTAAAACATTTTAATGTTTTTAGACGGTCTCTTTCCATAAGTCTATAATATATAACTAAACTATTGTTGTATGTAAAGTAAACAAGGTTTAAAATGTTTAAGAAGCTTCATTTAAAATTAAATTAAAATGCAGAGCCCCTCTGGACTGGTGGCCAGGGCCCGGGCAGTGTGAGTGCCGCTGAAAATCAGCTTGCGTGCCGCCTTCGGGATTAGTCCATTGTAGGTTAGTTAGATGATCTCAGAAGCGTCACGTATATTTTAGCTCTTCTAAAGCGAGACCAAAGGTAGGTTTGCATGGGATAAGATTTTATATATTTGCTGTGAAAAGCTAGAGTGCACTTCAGCCACAGTGTGGGAAGCTTCTGAAAGCCTGAATTTCCCCTTGCATATCTGATCCTCTCCTTGTTATTCCCAGGCTTGTTTCTGTGCAGTTCTCCAAACAACCATGCCCTACCCGTATATACATTATCCACACTAGGGAAGAAAAGAAAAGAAAAGAAAGGTCATAGATATCCTTGTATCTTACCAAGAACAGCATCCCAAGGCAAGGGCTAGAAGCCCTAATGCTTGAGACATTTAAAGCTAGAATAGAAAACCCACACTATTAAATCTCAGCTGGGCCAGGTGCCTCAGATGGTGTCAGTGTAGCTCATTTACTCCAATGGAGTTGCACCAATTTACATCAGCTGAGGATCTGGCCCACTGGAGGGAAGAATCAAGAGTTTACAGGGGAATGAACTGCGGGAAGGAACCAGACACAGACAGCTTGTTTGCTCAGGAAGGCGCCCCGTCGTCAGGCGTGGCAGCCCTTTTATTAGCTTCAGTTACAGCATTAGCATGATCAACAACTCTGTTTATTATTTTCCTATTGGTGGCCTTGGGACTCTCCCTTTTCTTTTCTCCCATGCAAAGAGCAGAAGCGCAGTGCGTGTTGTACTTTTCCGTCTTAGGGAATGTGTTGTACTTTTCCATCTTGTGATTAGACAAAGGGGTTCGTAGGGAACAATTACCTGGTGGCTTGCCAGCCAGGACCGATCCCTACATCTCCCCCTTTTGTTTTTAAGGATAAGGGACATATTTTTGTTTGGTCCACGGACAGCCCTGGGTACACAAGGAAACCAGGGAGGGGACGCATTGAATACCGCAACAGGTAAATATGAGAAGTAAAAGGCAGAGTCCCCCATAGGTTATTAATTGGTGTAACCACCCCCACCCTGGCAGCCAGTTGGACAGCCAATCCCACCAGGAAGAGAAGGGATCGTTGTGAATTTGGATTTGAGCAGTTAGGGTTTTTATCAGCGCAAGCTGATTATTTACGGCATGAGAATGATCAGAGATGTTAAAACAACACATGTCATTAACCTTTTCGCACCCATAGTGGTGCAATAGGAGAAGATAATCAATAGCAGCTCTATTTTGCAAAATTCCATGGTGTAACTCGGTTTGTTCCTCACTGAGCAGTGCCACGGCAATAGAAGTAGCATTAAGGGCTTTAACTGCTGAACATGCTAGCCGGTTGATATTGTTGCTATTAATGATGGTTAGGCCAGGTATACCAACCAGGGAGGTGGCCAAGGCTACATACTCGGTTTTGGAAAGAAGGTGAACTTCGGAATCACACTCGGAGGTTAACTGAGAATAAGAGCGCTTACTTCGCATTGCCTGTTCAGGTCGAGGGGCAAAGATGAGAGACAAACGGCTAACGCAACAGCGGGTGCCATCAGTAAGATTGGCAGGAATATAATTGAAAGTTCGATCAGCACAGGTCCAAAACCATCCAGGGGGTAGCTTTATATGCTTATATAGATACGAGGCATTATATTGCGTAGAGCAATTAAGGGGGGAGTCGGGCAGGGTGACACAGGTATGCGCAGTGCAATTAGTCATACGCGCACAACTGGCGTTCAAATCAGCAACGTAAGGGGTAAGCAACTGAATGGCCCCATTTGGAAGGTGTTGGGATTGAGGTCCCCAATTGTGATAGGCTGAAAAGCCCAGATTTTTGATCGTGGTGTTGCTTTCTAAACTGGAATAGAACCATGTGCTGTTTTCTATTTCGTTTGCATTGTGACAAACTGGGATGAGACATGTCCCAAGAAGCTGCCCTACCGCTGTTTGCTGGGAAAGACAAAAATCAGTGCGATTAATAGATAGGGCCAGGGCTTCCCACACATTAGCGGCCGGGGGTAATTTAGAACGCATCGATGCCCCATAACCTGAAGGCAAACAAACAACAAATATCATTATACATAACATCACACAAGAATTAGCATTCAGGCAAGCAATAAGAGCAGTTAACAAATTCTCTGGGGTTTTCTCCTTTTCTTGCTGTTCCAGCAGACGCTCAGCTTGCTGTGAGAGGGACTTTATTTGTCCCCACATCACTGGTGCATTGGGAGTACCGCGGCGCCGTTCTTGAGACAGCGTAACTGTTGTTGTTAATAACTGATTGAAATCAGGAATGGGATTGTTAAGACCCTGGTGCCACGCCATGCTGCGGGCCGCCTGTGAGGTCCTCTTTCCACGGACGGATGTAACGGGCTGGGACCCACACAGGCCCCTCAGGTGTGTTGACGGCCGCGTAACCTCGCCCCCAGGTGATCAAGGGGACGGGGGCACTCCACGTTGTTCCAGGGAGTTGTCGGTACGTTACTTTAGGGGCGGGGAGTTCTTCCTTACACCGAAAGTGTTTCTGTAAACGGGATATATAATGGGTACCATCAAAAACAAGATTTAAATGATTGATTGTATAGAGCACATGTGCTAACCACTCCTCCTTATCCGGCAGTGTGGGCGGGATTCCCCCTTTTGTTTTTTGTTGGAGGAGAGCTGTTTTCAGGGTGCGGTTGGCGCGCTCAACGATGGCTTGGCCCTGCGAGTTGTAGGGGATGCCAAAGGTGTGCACGACGCCCCAACGGGAGCAGAAGGCAGCGAATTGCTGAGAGCAATAAGCTGGCCCATTATCCGTTTTTAGCTTGGCCGGGATGCCCATAACAGAAAAACAACGGACAAAATGGTTGATAACGTGGCGGACACGTTCACCTTTGTGGGGCGTGACCCAAAGGTAACCAGAATGGGTGTCAACAGTAACATGAAGAAAATTCCACGGGGAAAAGGGGGGAAAACGTGTGACATCCATTTGCCAAAGCTGATTGGCGCCGAGACCGCGGGGGTTAATTCCGGTGGGGGGTAGGAGCGGAGGGAGGAACATTGCGGGCATTGTTGGACAACAGCCTTAGCTTCATCCAAGGGAATGGAGAACTCCCGAGCGAGGGCTTTAGCATTTTGATGATGAAAGGCATGGCTGGAGGTAGGGGAATGAACCCAGGAAACACGCACTTGTGCATCAGCATAAGCATTGCCCTCAGACAGGACCCCGGGGAGGGGAAGGTGGCTACGAATATGTGCAATAAAAAACGGGTGAGACCGGGAGCGCAAAAGCTGTTGGAGAGTAAGAAAGAGGGCAAGGAGTGGTCGGTCCATGAGTGGGGTTACGTAGCTACCAGCTATAGCGGTACCAACATTAGCAACATAAAGGCTGTCTGTAATAACATTAAGGGGGACAGTAAAGGCAAAGTACCTTTTGTCTTGCGCCTGAAGAGGGATTGAAAAAAACCAATCCTTTAAGTCAATCACGGCCAATTGGAAGCCTTGTGGGATAAGATTGGGATTTGGGGCACCACATTGTAGGGGGCCCATGGGTTCTAGGATTTTATTGATAGCTCGCAAATCGTGTAATAGCCGCCATTTTCCTGATTTCTTTTTTATTACAAAAACAGGAGTATTATAGGGACTGGTAGTGGGTTCAAGGTGTTGGGCCTCGCACTGTTCCCGAACTAAGGCGGAGAGTGCGGTCAGCTTTTCGGCGGGTAGGGGCCATTGCTCCACCCAAACAGGGGAGTGTGTTTTCCAGGTGAGGGCTAGTGCAGTGGGAGTGGTTGCCACGTAAAAACAAACTAGATTAATTTAACTAAAAGGTTGAAAAAATTCACGATATAGGTGGTCCAGCTGCTCCCAGTTAGGATTTAGGGCAGTTAAGGCTAGGCACCAGTTACGGTCCTCGCTATATTCAGCCTCATAAAACGCCGCAGGCGGGTGGCTAGGATTGGTGGGTATAAAATATACTTCAAAACGGCCTCCTATTTGTCAAATGCAGAGAAATGGGCGTAAGACCGCAAGGCAGGAGGTACGTGAAAGGGAGCGCCAGACAAACAACCGGATACGATGATTGGGGTGGCATATTAGTCTATAGGTACGTTGTGCTCCCGGGTTGGAGTCAGAACAGTGGACCCCTTCGTTAAGGAGGGGGGTAACAAAGGCCGCATAAATATCAGACTCAGTCCAGCTTTCGCTATAATAGTGGTTATGATATGGGTGCATGAGTTCAGGGTAAAACAAGCGTAGCCCCTAGTTGAGAAAGGAGATCCCGGCCCCACAAATTAAATTCTATGGGAAGAATGCATGGTTTAATGTGGGCCACTGTTTGCTGCGTTGTAGGGTCTACCACTGGTAGCCAGTTGCTACTTCGTCTAGAGGCTTGGCTGCCCCCGACACCCCATACCGAGGGGGCCACCTCGGAGGGCCAGGAGGGGTCCCACTCCTTGCCTGCGATCACGGAGACGTCAGCCCTGGTGTCTAAGAGCCCCGTCAAGGCCTTACCGTGAATTTGATAAAGATATGTAGGCTTACGGACATATATTTGCTGAATCACGGCAGCGACTTGAGGATGATAAGTCGCGGTATCGAACGCCACTTCACTGTTAGTCCGGAGATGCAGGGGCTCGGCACGCGTGGAACCAAATCCCCCTTTTCGTTCCTGTTGGGACACTGCAGGACAATAATAAGGGAGCAACAACAGTTGGGACCAGGATTCCCCTTTTTTAAGGGACAGCGGAAGCTGCCCCCAATATTGGGCATAGATGGTGCCGCTATAATCAGCGTCAATTACCCCTGGGACAGTCATGATGCCTTTATAATGGGCAGAGGAGCGGGGGAGCACGAGCCCCACCGTTCCGGGAGGGAGGGGGCCCCGAAGCTGAGTGGGCATCAGGAGTACTTCTCCGGGGAGCTGAGAGCTCATGTCTTGTGCGTTTTCCAAATCGACGCCCGCACTGCCAGAGGTGGCGGGAGGGGAAAGCCGCCCCCTCCCTCGGTTAGACCGGGGCCCGAGGGGGGCCCGACTGGGAGTTTCCCGAGGGGGCAGAGCGGCACTGATTAGCCCAATGGAAGCCTTTGTTACACTTGGGACATTTTTTATTTGGGCGCCCTCCACCTTCTCCTCCCGGTGGTCGCCCTCGGTCTCTGCTGGCCCCTCCTCCTGGCGCCCGGCACTCGCGGCGGAAATGACCCGGCTTATTACAATTGAAGCAATTACCTAGAGGCTTGCTGCCGGCGTGTAAGGCGCCGGCAAGTAACGCCATGGCGTGGGTTTGTGTCCCCACTTCGGCGCAAGCCTGAATCATGTCCGCCAGAGAGTACTGTGCGCGATGAATGACTGTCTGAAGGATGCGGCGGCAATCAGCATTGGCTTGTTCAGCCGCCAGTCGGCGGAGTAGTTCCTCTTGGGCTTCTGGGTTGTCGATTTGCCGGGCAGTGGCTTCTTTTAACCGATCCACAAATTGATGGAAAGGCTCAGAGGAGCCCTGTCTAATGCTAGTAAAGGATGACAAGGGTTTACCCGTGATGGGATCCCGGCGAAACGCCCGCATGACGGAGAGTGCGGTGCGTTTAAAGGACGCTGCCGGGAGTTGCAGTTGTGCCGTCACCTCCGCGAATGCACCCGACCCATATATCTGGTCGGGAATGTTATCCGCAGAGGAGATGGCCAATGCCGCAGCCCGGAACTCGCTGTCCCATACAACATATTGGGCAGGGGATAAAATCATTCGGAACAGATGTTTCCAGTCCGTTGGCAACATAACATAAGTATTGCCTAATCCTTCGATAAGACCCTCCACATAAGTAGATCGGAGGCCAGATTGGCGGACCCCTTTATTTAGCTCACTAATGATCGCATACTGTAATGGGTGATAGGTGGCGGTTGCCTCCCCCTGAGCGTTTGTGCTATAAGTGACCGGGTAGAGGGCTGGGAGTTCGCCCTCCCACTCCTCCAACAAGGGAGAAGCGCCTGCCGCCATCGCCTGCTGGAGGGCTGCTTGCACCGCGCTCTGAGCCGGCGAGGGCGGGAGGGGTGGAGACGGCAGCGAGGAGTCGGGGGGGGTGAGGCCGGGGGCCGTCGCCACGGGCGCAGAACAAGGGGTTTCTGCCTCCGTGGCATAGGAAGGAGGTGGAGTAGGGGTGGGAGAGGCAAGCGGGGGCGCCTCCTTCCGCAAACGCCCGATTGCCTCTGCACAATGTTGCCACAGCAAGATGTGTTGGATGGGCGCTCGTGGCTCCCGTAGGAGCCGTTCGCCCACGCTCTGCCAGTCAGAAACCTCGAGAGACCCTCTCTCGGGGTACCAAGGGCATTTAAGCTCTATCACGTGGAGCAATTCCTCCACTTGTCGCTGCGATGCTGTCGTGCGACCGGTTACCTTGAGTAATTGAACCAGCTCTTTCACATGAGCCTTCTGTTGCACGGATAAATTCCCCCCCATACTCACGAGGGAGTGCGAAGATGCACTGCGGTGCACCACGGCTCGGCCAGCCGGTGGGTACGGAGGGCTGGCACGTCGGGGTCACCAGATGCGGGAAGGAACCAGACACAGACAGCTTGTTTGCTCAGGAAGGTGCCCCGTCGTCAGGCGTGGCAGCCCTTTTATTAGCTTCAGTTATAGCATTAGCATGATCAACAACTCTGTTTATTATTTTCCTATTGGTGGCCTTGGGACTCTCCCTTTTCTTTTCTCCCATGCAAAGAGCAGAAGCGCAGTGCGTGTTGTACTTTTCCGTCTTAGGGAATGTGTTGTACTTTTCCATCTTGTGATTAGACAAAGGGGTTCGTAGGGAACAATTACCTGGTGGCTTGCCAGCCAGGACCGATCCCTACAATGAACTGCATGCCATCGGCAGTGGTGCAAGTAGAATTCATTTCTTACCAGTACATTGCACTCATGGGAGGGACACAAAGGGGGGGACATGTGACCTCCCCACATGACTCCCTACGTGCTCCTCCCTACCACCTCCCCATGATCCATCCCATGTTACGAGGGGGAGGGAAGGGCTCGGTCCTCTTCCCGCTGTGCCAGAGACTTCTGAACCGCAGGGCTCTCAGGAACCGCCAGCAGCTCCTCTGGCATGGCTGTACTGCCCCCAGTCCCCTCCCCCAAGCCCTTCCATGCAGCTGCATCTCCTGAGTCGTGTCTGGGGTCTGTACAGCAGCGCTGCCAGAGGACAGGGCTGGGGGAGAAACAGCCGCACCAGAGGAGCTGCACATTCTGCTCCTTTCACCTCTGTGGCTCCTGGGAGAGCCCTTAAGTTCCAAAAGGTAATAGAAGCTTCTATAATAAGCAAGCTCTATGTGTCTTTTAGAGTTAACCCTGATCATTCACCAGGGAACTCTCGCTTATGCTTAGAAAACTTCATGCTTCAGCATTCAAGCAGCATAGAGATAACAATTTCTTCTTGATTGTAATTTTTGTTTCCTTTCTGCAGAGTTCAAGCTAAAAAGAATATGTGCTTGTGCATCTTTCCTCTTCTTGAATGTGGGGGGTGTGGGGGAAGCAAGCAAACAACAAGGTTTTTTGCCTTCTGATGTTCCACTGGCATCTGAGGGTCTTCTTTTATGGGCAGGAGATATTACCTCTTGTGGTACACTAGTATTACATAAGATTGGCCATACTGGGTCAGCCCAATGATCCATCTAGCCCGATATCCTGTCTTCCAACAGGGGCCAATGCCAGCTGCCTTTGAGAGAATGAACAGAACAGGCAATCAGCAACTGATCCATCCCATTGTCCACTCCAAGCTTCTGGCAAATAGAGGATAAGGACACTCAGAGCATGGCGTTGCATCCCTGCCCATCCTGGCTAATGTCCATTGATGGATCTATCCTCCATAAAATTATCTAATTCTTTTTTGAACCCTGTTATAGTTTTGGCCTTCACAACATCCTCTGGCAAAGAGTCCCACAGGTTGAATGTGTGCTGTGTGAAGTAGTACTTCCTTTTATTTGGTTTAAACCTGCTGCCTATTAACTTCATTGGGTGACCCCTAATTCTTTTCCCATGTAAAGGATTAAATAACATTTCCTTATTCACTTTCTCTACACTAGTCAAGATTTTAAAGACCTCTATCGTATCCTCTGTAACCGGGCGGCCTCACCCCCGTGGCGCCTCCTACTGGTCATCCTCAGGAATTAGCTCAAACTCCAGTTCGGAGCACCCTCTGCAGGCCGGTGATCCGCCTTGTTCTCAGCTACTGGCCCCGTGTCCCTCCGTGGACCCCAGTGCCCCTTTTACATGGGGTTCTGCCCCCCTGGTAGTGACCCCTTTCTCTTTGGGGTTTCCCCCTCCTGGGAACCCCCCACCCTCTATCCCCACTTTGCTTCAGTATTGGCTACTGCCAGTCATTGTCTAGCCCCACACCCTGGGGCAGACTGCAGTATCAGCCACTCATCATCAGCAAAGGGGTTTGGACCCGCTGCCTTGGCCTACCCCTGGGTTGCACCCTGCAACCCTAGTACCTCCTGGCCTAATCCTAGGCCGCAGCCTGGGGCTTTCCAGGCAGGAGCTCCACAGCCTTTCCCCAGCCCTGCTCCATGGTAGGTACCTTGTCTGGTTTCTCAGCAGCTAGGCCCTTCTCCCTCTAGGCAGAGGGAGACTGTCTGTGCTCCTGGCTTCTTTACTTTATATAAGGGCCTGTTGCTCAGTTTGGGGCATGGCCCCAGCTGCTGCCACTTCCCCCAATCAGCCCAGCCTAAAAGGCTGCTTTCTCCGACCCCAGCCCCTTATCCAGGGCTGTTTTAACCCCTTCAGGGCCAGAGCAGAGAGCCACTCTGCTACACCTCCCTTGGTCGTCTCTTTTCCAAGCTGAAAAGTCCCAGTCTTTTCAATCTCTCCTCATATGGAAGTTGTTCCATACCCCTAATCATTTTGTTGCCCTTCTCTGTACCTTTTACAATCCAGTATGTCATTTTGAGATGGGGTGACCAGATTTGCATACAGTATTCAAGATATAGGCATACCATAAATTTATATAGAGACATTATATTTTCTGCCTTGTTACCTGTCCCCTTCCTAATGGTTCCTAACATTATAGTAGCTTTTTTGACTGCTGCTGCACATTGAGTGGATGTTTTCAGAGAACTATCCACAATGACCCCAAGATCTCATTCTTGAGTGGTAACAGCTAATTTAGATCCCATCATTTTATATGTACAGTTGGGCTTATGTTTTCCAGTGTGCATTACTTTACACTTATCAACCTTGAATTTCATCTGCCATTTTGTCTCCCAGCCACCCTGTTTTGTGAGATCCCTTTGTAACTCTTCACAGTCTGTTTTGGACTTAACAATTTCACACTGGTTAATGTGTCTCTCCTGATTATGGGGATTTACAGTTTCAGAGCAAACACTTATAGTTATAGAACAAATACTTAAATATTATCTTACAACATGAAAGAGAGAGATTATAAGTGAGATTAATGCAATGCAGCAATTTACAAGCATTTCAGAGTCTAAATACATTTTATAAATCTAATACCTATTTTACCAAAATTAACCCAAAGGTGAGCCAGACTGATTTACAGCTGTGCATTTGTCAGGGTTCATTGAGGCTTAGAGGCCTTAGCATGAGCTGGCACCTGGTCTGCCCGAGTCACAGAGTGCATCTGCACAGCATCTATCTAACCCCACTGGCTGCTCACACATCTGATGATCCCACAAGACCTGTGGGGCTTTGTCCTTGGCAATCAATCAGTTGGGGACAATGAATGGCCACCGTGACTGAAAAGCAATGTCCAGCTAACAAGTCTGATTTGAAGCTGTCATGCAGGCCCTGTTTAAGAGCAAGGTATTACTCAGCATGAGTAAGGGTGTCAGAATCTGTCCCAATATGATAATCCCTGCAAATGTTTGGTGATTTAATCTATGAACAGGTATACTCTCCATATGGCTAGCGTCCTACTAAATTCACAGTCCATTTTGGTCAATTTCATGGTCATAGGATTTTAAAAATCCTAAATTTCATGATTTCAGATATTTAAATCTGAAATTTCAGGATGCTGTAATTGTAGGGGTTCTGACCCAAAAATGAGTTGTGATGGGGTGGGGTCACAAGGTTATTGTAAGGGGGGGTTGCAATATTGCCACCCTTATTTCTGCAATGCTGCTGTCAGCGATGGTGCCTTCAGAGCTGGGTGGCCAGAGAGCAGCAGCTACTGGCTGGGAGCTCATCTCTGAAGGCAGAGCCACCGCCAGCAGCAGCACAGAAGTAAGGATGACATGGTATAGTACTGCCACCCTTACTTCTGCACTGTGGCCTGCAGAGCTGGGCACCTGGCCAACAGCTGCCACTCTCCAGCCACCCAGCTCTGAAGGCAGCAGCACAGATGTAAGGGTGGCATGGTATGGTATTGCTATCCTTATTCCTGTGCTGCTGGTACACAGAAAGCCAGACGAGCTGTAAGAGATGTGTTTGGAAGGTATGGGAACCATAGCTAGAAGAGCGATGAGAGATGCACTGGAAAAGCAGACAGCAGCAGAGCAGATGACAGACACAGCTAACACAAACCAAACACACTGGAACAGTGATGAAGCAGCGCTAGCTGGGAAGATTTGACAGATACAGTCAGACAAGGGAAAACAACTTCCAAATTAATTAGGAATACAACTGCAAAGTTAGTCATGATTATGCCTCAACTGCTTCAAATTATCCTCCAGAATGAAGTGAGCACTCTCCCCTTTCCAATATGTTCTATGCTTGCTTGCTTTCCCCCTGAGACAGACATACACTCATGCACTGCTGTTGCTCCTCCCTCCACTAGTACACATATTATGAGGCTACCCTCCCCCTCCACTCACCAGTGGAGCCCTCCCCTCATATGGACACATAGTCGTCTTGTGCCCTTCCCACACAGAGAGAAAAAACAGAGAAGCTCCAGGAGTGGCTCTGTCCAACTCCCACTACACAATTCTCTCACTGACAGCTGGTAATGGAGGAAAGAAAGTAGGCATTACACTGTTAACTGTTGCAAACTCATCAGAAGTGCAGAAACCAGGCCTGCAGCTCTTCAGACCTCGAGGGCCTGCCTTCAGGTCAATGCAAGTAGTGATATCATTGTTAAAAAAGTCAGATGAATATGAATGGCATCAGAAAGAAGATGTCTTTGCAGTGTTAAATGACTGTTGACATTAATCCAGAAGATTAGTTGAAAGCCACTGCTTTTTATTTTCTGTGTTCAGTGTGCTGCATTGGTTACACTCAATAATTCTTACCAGCATCTTCATTTACTTTATGCTTAATTGGTTTGAAAGCTCTGATCTTACAAAGCTTCTAAGAAAAATGAGTTATTTAGACTCTTTAAATCATAATCTTTCAAATTATTGCTAATTTCCCACATCAGACAAGAAGAGAACAAACAACAATGATCCCAGAGTCACCAGACTTGAAGTGATTAGTGATTTTGGATGCCACCATATTTGAGGACCCCACCATCTTAAATCAGGTCCCTTTAAAGGTATCTCAGACTTGGGTCTCCAAAATCACTAGCCCTTTCTGAAAACCTTAGACCAAGGCATCTTGAGCTGAGCTCCCAAAACTAAAATTAGTGACCATTATTTAAAGTTTCAGCCTAAGTTTGTAAAACTCTTTGGGATTAAATGTTCTATGCAAATGTCCGATACCGCTTAATGATTCACTATTATTCTATGATAGACCTTGCACGTTATTTTCATATAATTGCTACATTTTTCTATGAATAATGCTATACAAAAAATTGCCTTTTCTGTTACATGCGGTGTATGAAGAGCCAGGTGCAGACTGCTGGGGAGAAATCCTGTTCTTATTGAAGTCAATGACAAACACTCCTATTGAGTTCAATGCAGCCATGATTGAGACTGGAGTGCAAGTTTAAGGCCAGATTCTGACACAACTCATTTGGGTAGTATCTTCTCCACAAGTAGTTCCACTGAAATCAATGAAGTCACTTGAAGATTAAAGTATTACTCAATATCAGGGTATCAGAATCTGGTTTCAGTAGCGGACAACCTATTGTTAAACTTGTTCTGCACCTGTAAGCTAAGCAGGAGTCAGTTGTGTACATTTTATCATTAGTTTGTTACAAGGATTTTCATCAGAAAATTACTTTAATCAGCAACGCTTCACCATGTTCTGCCTCAAGGCCACTGTGCCAGCAAACAGCTGTCATGCTCAGTTGATTTGTGATGAAGATTCAGACTGAAGGGAGCTATTAAGCTGCAAAGCCCTGAACATTCCTCCCCAGGTTAAACTCGTGAAGTGTCCGAATCAGGTGAAGTCTTCAGAGACATACCCGGTCTCTTGAAAGAGCATAGGTGGAATTGCAAAGCCTCAGTGTCAGGCTAGAAGTCACAAACAATGTAGGTATGGGAATTTCTATGCCCTGGAACATCAGCTGAATGGATCACTGCTTTTTCAAATGGAGGAAGAGCCTGATAGACTGAAAAACATAAGGCTGGAACCTGTGGCCTTGCAATATATTAAGGGACACCTGTGAGTGCTTTCCTTTTTAGCCATGGCTGAGAAACCATGAAATAAGAGGGAATTGGAAGACAGATCTGCAGTCTGCATTCGCCTCCAGGAATGAGATGGAGGCTATGAAGAAAAACTTTGAGACATATCTTCAGCTGGTGTAAACTGGCACAGTTCCACTGACTTCCGTTGTTCTAATCTGTGTTTGACAAAATCATCAGCCTAAATACCAAATCTAGGAATAGTTTGCAACCTAGATTTCCCAACCCACAGAGAGCACTGCAAGATCAGCCAACATGCTAAACCTCCTGATTGGACAAAGAAATGGAATTTCACCAGCACAAGGCCTATGCACCACTTAAGTCCTATCTTAAGCCTGAAATGTGAGTTTGCTAGGATAAACTTCACTCAGACTGAACTGAGTGACAAGACATGTCAAATTGTATTGGTTTTGCTGACCTCAGATGGGTACCTTTAGAAGTTGGAAAGGCATATTCAGTGTTACCCATGCTAACTTTGAGTACTGTGAATTTGGCTTATGGAGTCTTGGTACTTGTGGGGGAGGGGTAAGATGCTGTATCTGGGCCCACTGCCAGTTGCAACAGAATAGCTTAAAACTTCATCTACTATAAACTGTTTCTCATCAGGGACTTGTGGAAACACATTAAGCTGAGTACAGTTGGTTTACATGGTTTTGCCAAGTCAGCGGTATATGCGGGTTATTAATTCCATTTTCATAATATCCTAATGTGACTCAGTAGTGTCTACAATTGAAATCAGATCAGTGAAACAAAGGTTAAGATGAGGAAAAAGCACGCAGGAGAAGATAGGAAAATGTAAATAAATCCTTCTCTCAACCAATATCCCTTTTCATTACATCTACTTCTTTTTCCCTGTGTACCATGAACCCAGCATACTAGTGCAGTCAAAGATATGAGCAGTGCAATATTTATAAAGAGAATATTGGTGTTCCCTGTAGACAGCTTGAATCAAATAATTAAGAAGCAGTTTGCCATTTGGTCCAGTGCACAAGTTAAAATTGAAACAGTAATGATTTGGAGTTCATTACTCTGTTCAGTTCCTCGGTGTTTCAGGAGGATTAGTGTTTACCAGAAAATGTACTTTTGATAAAATGTATATGTTTATTCATCTGGGAACTGCCAACAGTGCACTGTACATTATATAAGAGTATGTGGTCCCTGCCTCAAGGATTTTATAATCTAGGTTAAAAAAAAAAAAGAGGCAAATCAAACACATTATTCTGGTCCGGGCTCCTAGTACCTTGCAGGACTGACTCCTCAGAGGACTGTAAGGTCCTTGTCATCCTCAGATAGGTGTCCAAAAGCTCTTATTTTAGGTGGGTCAACTTTGGTAGACCAAAAGTAGCATCCCAAGATGGAATTTACTCAGAACACAGGAGCTAATATCCCTACCAGAGAAAAACATCTATGAGGTCTTTAATGATCACAAGTGTCAAGTCCTCAGTTTTACTTCTCCAAAAGCAATTTTCTCCTAATGGCATACTGGGGCAATGCTGCACTGAACCACCAATACCACTTCCTGCAGAACTCTGAGTTTTCTTTGGACATCTCTTTCAAGCACAGACTCAGTCCAACTCTACTTAGTCTGGAAGAGCTGTCAAGATCTTAGTCCGGAAGAGCTAGATCACAGTCTGAAGTATGAACTTTTATTTCTGTAATGTCCAATTTCTGCTAATTATAGGCAACAATCAATTATTTGTATTGCAGGCCAACAAGCCCCTGTAATGATATGGGACCCCAATGTGCTAGGATTTGCACAAAAAATGAACAAAAGGACAGCCCCTACCCCAAAGAGCTTACTTTTCTTAGGTGTAACCTCAAGAGTAATTTAATAAACAATCTCAGTTGCTGTTACTTGTGTGAGAGATCAGTGACTCCCTCCTCTTCCCCTCTCCAATTTCTAGGTTAAAAATTCTTGGATAAATTTAGCAATTTCATCAGGGGTGGCTTCTGAACAGTCTTTTGGGTCTCCCTCTCTACCCCATCTGGGAAATCTATGATCTTTATACTGTTGTCCCTTCTTTGAACTGTTTTCTGAATTAAATTTGTTCTGCTTAGTTCCATTTTGTTCTGACACTTTCTATAAACATTTTCCTGCTAAAAGCATCCTTGTCCTCTAAAGTGGCTATTCTCTTTTCCATCTCAGTAACCCTGTCCCTTAAATTTGAAGGGTCAATTTTGTTTGTTTCATCTTCTGACATCCTCTGCAGTTCTTGCAGTATTCTGATAGCATTTTTTTTCTGCTGAGATCATCAATAGTGTCTAAATTTCTGCAATGTTTTCTGCTCCTTTCATGCAGTTTTTCAGTTTTCCCGTTTTAAGAACCCCAGCCAAGTGGGTAGATAGGATAGGATCATGGCCAAGTTGTCACTCAGAGAGAGTTTTGTTTTTCTTTGTTTTACTATTTTCTGCATTAGGTGCTTTCATCTCTGACAACTAATAATCGTGAAATCTTAACAGCCATTATATATATATATATATATATATATATATATATATATATATATATATATATATATAATACTAGGCCACATTCCCAACAACTGTATTTGGATACAGCTCCATGCATAATGCATTGGCTTCAAGTCAGTTGGACTGCTTACACGCTAAAAGGTAACCATGTGCTTGGTTTTTTATGTCTCTCTATTGGTTTTAATGATGAAGTAAAAGCTCTCTGTAAGAATACTATAGGAGACAAACAAGTAACAAATATGTGCTTCGCAAAAATGTGAGCAAAGGGATTGGGCTCTTGTTTAGAGTGCCAGAGGGCCAAATCCTGTGAAGTCCTGGTAACAGAAGTGAAAATTAACTTACCTTGGTACATGGTGGATTCTCCATCATTCGAAATCTATGAATGAAGACTGATGTCTTCCTAAAAGATATGCTCTAGCTCAGCCAGAAGTTACCAGCTAGCTGTAAGAACTACTGAGTGAGATTCCAGGGCCTGTGTTGTGCAGGTCAGACTAGATGTTCATAATGGTCCATTCTGGATTTACAACCTATGAAAAACAAAGTCCTGAATCACTGCATGAGTTTACCACTGCAACGCCTCCTTAGAGACAGGGGAGGCTCTATGTATTTTGCCGCTCCAAGCACGGCAGTCAGGCGGCTTTTGGCAGCATGCCTGCGGGAGGTCCGCCGGTCCTGTGCCTTTGGCGTATACCCGCCGCCAAAACTGGGGGACCGGCGGACCTCCCGCAAGCCTGCTGCTGAAGGCAGCCTGACTGACGCCCTCACGGCGACCAGCAGGCCGCCCCAGGCACGTGTTTGGTGCGCTGGTGCTTGGAGTCGCCCCTGCTTAGAGATCTCATGAACCTCTCACTTGTACATCCATGTTTCTTTTAGATAAGAGAAAAGTTCTTCCCATATCATGTGAAATTCTTCTTTTTCATCAACTTTATACAGAAGATATACACATGAAGCAATGGCTGTGATATCAATACATTAGTCTGTTAAAAAAAGGACACAAAACCTTTCCAACCTCCTAAGGATTCAATCTCTTTGCACAGCCAATGACAAATTGAAGTCTATTTTTAAAAAGATTTTGTAGTTCCATATACTGAAGAAAAATCATGTAGCAAATACAGCCCTGGCTCAGCTGGTAGCTTATGAGTCAGTCCATGCTAATTCTATAACATTTGACCCAGAATTTCCAACATTAAGACATTGCCAAACAATATGCACTGAATTCTTACTCTCATTCCCACTCTATCAGCACACATCAATCTCAAGTAAGCACAGAAAATTATTCCTATGATTTAAAATTGTTAGAATTTTATTTTAGAGTTTGATAGATCATAAACACTCTTTAAAAAAAACCAACTCAGTTGTCCTGACTCTTCATTCCACTGGTGATGCCTCTATCTTAGGTGCCTGTGGATGCTCTCATTATCTATACAAATATCTAATCTTCTGCTAAATTCTTGGCTTCAGCAGCACCTTGTGGCAATGAGTTCCATGGGTTAAGGGTGCACAGTATACAAAAAGCATTACCTTTTCTCGGTTTTAAATGTGTTGCTCTTTAATTGAATATCTCCTTAATTCTGTATTTTGAGAAAGGGCAAATAGGAATGCATGATATACCTTCTCTGTTCCATTCATTACTTTGAAATAAGTGTTGAAGTAAGTTGTGGAAAACTTTATACCATTTATACTATTTACAGAGAACCCCTTCTCTCACACCCGCCCTGCCATAATTTCAAGCTTCTTCCTCTCTTAATTTTGGATACTCCTAGTTTGGATTTTTTCACACATCATCAAAATCTAGGGTCACACTTTTGGGTGCTGGATTTGTTGAGAGCTATGGCTGCTTGACCTACTCTCACTGAAGTTTACAGCAACGATCCCAGTTAGTTGTATGAGAGCAGGACTGGGCCCTGATCAAATCAGGTATAATAATGAACTACTTTGATAGGCGCAAACCACGTGGGAGAATTTTGTAATTAATGTATGTTTCACCCAAGCCTATAATCTCAGTTTTGTCTACACTATATCATAGAAGATTAGGGTTGAAAGAGACCTCAGTCATCTAGTCCAGCCCCCTGCTCAAAGCAGGACCAATTTCCAACTAAATCATCCCAAACAGGGCTTTGTCAAGCCTGCCTGTAAAAACCTCTAAGGATGGAGATTCCACCACCTCCCTAGGTAAACCATTCCAGTGCTTCACCACCCTCCTAGTGAAATAGTGTTTCCTAATACCCAACCTAGACCTCCCCCACTGCAACTTGAGACCATTGCTCCTTGTTCTGTCAAATGCCACCACGGAGAACAGCCAAGCTCCATTCTCTCTGGAGCCTCCCTTCAGAAAGTGGAAGGCTGCTATCAAATCCCCCCTCACTCTTCTCTTCTGCAGACCAAATAATCCCAGTTCCCACAGCCTCTTCTTGTAAATCATGTACCCCAGCCACCTAACCATTTTCGTTGTCCTCCGCTGGACTATCTCCAATTTGTCCACATCTGTAGTAGTGAACCCCAAACAGGATGCAATTCTCCAGATGTGGCCTCACCAGTGCCAAATAGAAGGGAATAATCACTTCCATTGATCTGCTGACAGTGCTCCTACTAATGCAGCCCAATATGCCGTTAGCCTTCTTGGCAACAAGGGTGCACTGCTGACTCATATCCAGGTAGTGTCTAAATTTTGCTTCTTCATGCACATCTCCAAGAGCCTCCCTTTCAGCTCTACCCACACTGCATAAGTCCTAATCATCTTACACTTTGAATACCTTGATAGCCTCCTGCCTGACCTCAATACCTGAAAATCTGCCCCGTCAATTCCATTCCAAATGCTGCTGCCACTCTCATCTTCCACCTTCGCTACGTTAACCCCTCTTCAAGTCTTTCCACTAACTCCCTCTCTTCTAATGCATCACACACAAACTTCTTGTTCTAGCCTTCAAAGACATCCACAGTTTAGGCCTGTCCTCTCTATCCTATTAGCTTAGCACTGCCAACCTTCGCTCTGCCAGTGACACTAGCCCAATCCCGCATTCGTCCACATTTCCCACAAGCACTTTCATGCTTTCTCCCATGCTGCCCCTTTCACACCAGACAAACTCCTAGTCACTTCTTACCATGCTACTACTTCCTTTATGGCTCTCCTTAAACCTTACTTGTGTCACAGTACCTAGAGAAGACTGCCCATCTGATAATGGCTTGGCAGGTGGTGAGCTGTGATTCCTACTACAGTCTGGCTAAGAACAGCAGCCATAAGCTTGTCAGGGCCAAAACAGCCTTTTATTTTGTTTTATCCTGTCCTGTCCTCCCCATCCCCACCTGCTTGTTTGTCTCATCCACCTAGGGTTGCCAGGTGTCTGGTTTTCAACTGGAACACCCGGTCGAAAAGGGACTCTCACCAGGTTGGTGAAAATGAGTGAGTGAGGGTGTGGGAGACCGAGCGACAAATAATCATAATGCTGGGTGGGCTTTTCAAAAGCCTTCAGCGTTGACCCAGGATCTGCTCCCATTGAAGTCCATGGCAAGACTCGCACTGACTGTCGTGGGATCAGCGTTCAGTCAGTGCTGTGGGCGTTTGCAAAATCACAGCAGGCATCTGCAGGGAAGGAGATTTGCCCAGCCATGAGGGTGAGGGGAGGGAGGTACACCCAGCCACCGTGACACCCACCTGAAAGCTGAGATGGTGCATCTATACAGCAAAGTCAGGCTGGCCTCACAGTGATCCCCCCATTGTATGACAGGGGGTCACTATCAAACAATGTTAATGCCAATCTAGCGGCGTAAGAAGGCACAACTGTTGCCAAAGCCAGTGCATTAAAGGCCATGGAGGTTCAGGGCCGTTGTTCCCAAGTAAAGACTGCATGGTTGGATCCCACCAGCCCCATGAATTCCTCACGGGGCTCCCTTGACAGAAGTGGGTCAGCATGGAGGGAGGGCAGATCCCGCAGCCAGGCTGTATCAGGAGCTCATTGGGATCACTGCCCATTGCACTGGCAGCTCCGCCGGCCAGCGGCCCCACTCGGCAGTTCTGCAGAGTTCTGAGCCGCCCGCCAAAGCAGGCAGGAGCCAGCTCCCCCAAGGCAAATGGGATGCACCCAGGGAAAGCAACCAAGGACCTCTGGGACTAGACCCTCCATCGTCTGTGCTGGAGGGGAGAGCTGGCAGACCTGAAGAGCTCTGTGGGGCTCGAAAGAGTCTCTCCCTCTTTCACCATCCAATTGGTCCGATGGAAGATACCACCGCACCCCTCACCCCCCGTCTCTCTCATACCCCTTGGCACAGGCCTGAAGCAAATGCCCCTCCCCTGTTTTCTTTTGAGGGGTTCATGCTACAGAGGGGAGCAAATGCCCCTCCCCCGTTTTCTTTGTGGGGGTTCATGCTACAGAGGGGAGCAAATGCCCCTCCCCCGTTTTCTTTGTGGGGGTTCATGCTACACAGGGGAGCAAATGCCCTTCCCCCGTTTTCTTTGTGGGGGTTCATGCTACAGAGGGGAGCAAATGCCCCTCCCCCGTTTTCTTTGTGGGGGTTCATGCTACAGAGGGGAGCAAATGCCCTTCCCCCGTTTTCTTTGTGGGGGTTCATGCTACAGAGGGGAGCAAATGCCCCTCCCCCGTTTTCTTTGTGGGGGTTCATGCTCAGAGGAGACTGAGGCTGGGCACATACCTTCGCCCCCCCGCACGCAGCCAGCGCTAAGCTCTGCTCTGCCATGGCCGGGGGGGGGGGGGGCACCTGCCGGAGGTGACCCCTGCACGCGCCTGGTCACTGACACCTGCTCATGTTCCGGGGCCCTGCAGCGGAGCTTGTCTCGCGGCGGTGGCGGGACTGGGGGCGGGGGCCAGCGCCCCGCGCCGCCCGGCTGGCTTGGCCTCCCTGGGAGCGAGCGTGCGGGGCGGGCTCCTCTTCGTCTGCCCGGGGATCGCGGCGGGCTGTCAGCACCTCACCTCTGCTGGGGCCGAGGGGGACACGCGGGGTGCAGCTGAGCGACCCCTTGGCTCCTGCTCGTCTGTTTGAAAACTAACCAGCTGCGGGGGGATCTCGGATCTGAGCTGCACTTAAAGAAACAGGCTGGGGGATCATACTCAAGCAAAATTCGCAGACTCTAGTGAGAATTTGCAGGAATACCCCCCTCCCTTGGGAATTTGCAGGGACACACACACACACACACACACACACCCCCTAGTGGGAATTTGCAGGGACAGGGACACACACACACACACACACACACACACACACACCCCTCTAGTAGGAATTTTCAGGGACACCCCTCCTCCCCACGTGGGAATGTTCAGGGACACACACACACACACCCCTGGTGAGAATTTGCAGGGACACACACACACACACACCCGGTGGGAATTTGCAGGGACACACACACACACACACACACACACACACACACACACCCCTCTAGTAGGAATTTTCAGGGACACCCCTCCTCCCCACGTGGGAATTTTCAGGGACACACACACACACACACCCCTGGTGGGAATTTGCAGGGACACACACACACACACACACACGGTGGGAATTTGCAGGGACACACACACACACACACATATCCCTGGTGGGAATTTGCAGGGACACAGGTGCACGAACTCAAGATGCCCAGGGTTCCACACAGCTAGCAGCCTGCAAAGGTCATGCCCATCTGCTGCCCCATTGTGAGTGTGGTGGCTCAGAAAGGGCGGCGATCACTCTCTCTTGCAACGGGATCATGGCACCAGCAGACAGCCCCACTCCCCCCTTTGGAAAAGCAAAGCTCTGGGAGGCATTCACAGTGTTTTCCTCGCCCACGAGCACCTGCTCACTTCAGCACAACTCAGCTGACTTTTGAACTCCCCGGAGGGGCTAGTAAGCATCCTCCCATACCCATGTGATGGAAGCCCCTGGGACACTTCTATTCCCTGACCCATTTCTCCCAGTCCTTAGCCCGTTCCTGGGCTTTTCTTTCATCTGCTGTAACACTAGAAGCCTGGAGTCTCTGTCTCTTTCCAGGATCTAAGTCCATCCCCCTCTGTCTCTGACATGCACGCACATATGCCCTATAACTCACTGCTTCGGTTTTGTATGCACTACAATTGCTCTTAATGCATCTCCTCTTAGCTGATCTGGCCTAGGATCCAAAAAAGAGCCTCAGAGGCCCCCGGGGCTGTCCGTGTAAGATTACAACAAGCCCTTTTAGCCTGGTGCAGCATCCTCACTCCGGGGAAGCCTGCTCTGGCTGGCAGAAGTGCTGGGATATTTTTAGGGGGCCTGCAAGGGATTTCCCCATTGACCCATTTCTCCCTGGAAGACTGTGGCAAGAGAAACAGGATCTGCTTTTGATTTATGGAAACTTTTTATTGTGTGTTTATTGCAGCAAATCCCTCCAGAGGAAAGCTCTCAAAGGCAGGCTCATAAGCCTCCTCGGCTTTGCACTGCCTTTGAAGGAGAGCGGTCTGATGATCTGCATGGTGTGAGGAGCCATGAGACCAGACGACATTAATCCTAGGACGGGACTAGTGGTGGCTTTGGTCAGCGTCTTCCTTGTTTTTGGCTTCATGTTTACCGTTTCTGGGATGAAAGGGGAGACCCTAGGAGACATCCCCCTCCTGGCAATAGGACCTGCTATTTGCTTGCCGGGCATAGCTGCCATTGCATTAACGAGGAAAACAGATGGCTGCACGAAATGGCCTGACAACAAGCGTCCCTGCTGCAAAAAGGCAAAAGACAAGGAAGTGGTGGAGCTGCTGAGAACGCCCTCGGATCTGGAATCGGGCAAAGGCAGCTGCGATGAGCTAGCCAAGAAAGCATACCTGAAGGACAGGAAAGTGCTGAAGGGAGAGGACTCTGTGTCCATCTGCACCACCACCACAACCACCACCACCACGGGAGAATGCAAGAGCCTGATCAAAAGGGTGGACCAGGACGAGATGCTGAGATACCTGGAGACCTGCTACCGGGAGATGCCAGGGAACGTGCTCGTGGGAGAGGGTCCCATTTACAGTGCCTTGGAGAAGAAAAATTCCCCTCTCTGGGAGAGTGCTGCCTGCCCTGACACAGAGGACAACATTTTTGTGGCTCCAAAAGACAGTATAATTGTCTGTTCCTACAAGGAGAATAGCCCTTACGACAGATATTGTTGTTATATAAACCCTACTGGAGTCAGCCCGGATCATGAAACTATAGTTTGAATGATGCACACTTTCTATATCTCTATGTATTTTTACAGACTCTACATCTTTCAGCTCTTAATAGGGGAAAGTAGCTGATTGCACTGCATGGAACACTCCTCATACTATTACAAATTTAACCTGGTATGTGACTGATGCTCAAACCTTTTGTGCCTGAAATACTTTCTGTAAGTAAATAAGCATGTTTAAGGCTAAGAACTCCTTTTTTGTGAAAATCAATTTTAATTATTTTAAAAAATATCAGTGCTGAATATTTTGTTCAGACACCCCGGCTCCCAAGACCCGAGCTCCTAGACAAGTTGGCAAGATGAAGGCATTGACTGTCAGCTAAAATCAAGGCAAGAGTCAAAAGTCTGGAGCTCGCTGTGTAAAATAACATGCAATATGAATGAGTGGATCTTAGGAATAGTGTCACTTCCTTTATTTCTGAAGGAATTGATAGAAGTCAATGTGCAGTTGAATTAGTTGGTTGCCTGATGTTAAGCTGTTAGAAAAGCTTTTCAGTTCAATCAGTCTTAGACTCAGGCAGGCAAAATCAGGGAATCAAAGTCTGACTTCAGTTTTCTGCTCTTATTAGATTTTACATGACCTTGTTTTAGGAAATCAAAGAACAACGTTGTAGGCTATTACCCTGCCAGCCTCCTGAGTCAAGGAAGGAGACTAGGATAGAGAGAATTTTTGAAGGCAAATCTATCAGCAATCATATCAAAAGTACAAGTGTTTGGCTATTTTGCTTCATTCTTAGTTGTTAATGAATCTGCCAAAGTCTTTCTAATATGTTTGGCACTTACAGCTGTACTTTATAACAAGATATTGATAAAATCATTGCAGAGATTTAGCAGCAGGGGTCCCTGGATTTGGGAGAAAATATATATATATATATATATTATTACTTGGAGATTTAGGGCCTGATCCAACTCCCACTGAAGTCAACAGACTCCTATTGGCTGTAACAGAAGCTGGATCAGGCTCTTAGAGAAGTGTCATCTTCTCATACCTCTTCAAAAACTCCAGATGTTTATCCATGGATCTTGAATAATGATATTTTATTCAATATTATGAAAGCCATTTTTAAGGTGGGGGAGACTAGGGAAATATGGTTGGCACGATTTTTCCACAGCCATGCTGTATGTTTTGTTAACGAGTTCACTGATCACCGATGCATAATACTGGAACCATGACCTGAGTGATACGAAAGCATGGTGGTTAACCCTTCATAGCTTGCAAACTGCACACACATATATAATACAATTTACATAAATGTACTACAGATTACACAGAATCTAACATGTATATTACCATATGAGATAGTATAGATACAATATAATATATATGTAATCTATACAGCCTATCTAAGGGTTAAAGTATTAGAAAAAATGTTTGCTAAAGCATAAAATAATTTGTTAGCCGTTCACAGACAAAGCCTTGATTTCCACAACAAAATGCTCAGCACAGCTCTGAAAAGTCTCTCCGTGCTGGAAGTTTTAATAACAGTTCTTGCTTTCATTATTTTAATAAACCATAATTTGTACCAGACAGACTTATTGAACTACCAGTGTAAAAAGAAGTCTCCTCTGGCTAACAGGAGCCTGGGAATATTCTGCAGGAACTGCTCTGGAATTTTCCACTGAGAGATTGAAAGCTGAACAACTCCTCATTATGTCTGTGCAATTATTTGGAAAATAAAAGAAACCTCAGGCATCCTGAGGGTCCATCCATTTGGAAACTGCTCTCAAATTGTTACAGACAGTCAGCTCAAAGGACATTGCCAAAGGGAGCTTTGGGAAGATTTCCCAGCATGGGCTTTCTCTGCTTCTCTCTGGTGCGCTAAATGTAACATAGTTTCTTTTATTTATGCATTTATGTACTGATTTTTCACACAGTGCCCATTGCTGTGGCATCAGGGTGCTATTCAGACAAATAAAACAAATGCAGTTTAGTCTCAGTCAGGGACAGCCAGTTCATATTAATACACCATAGGTCTTGCTGCTGTGGTGTGTAGTTCAGGGACTTTTATTTGCAAAACTCGAGCTTTTGTCAGAGTAAATGAGTCCCACAGAGAGAGACCCTCAACTGAAAATGTTCAGCTTCCAGCCCTGGACAAAGACACCCCAGGGATTGTCTCCAAGAATAGCTCAAGAGATCGTAATCCCCATAACAGAATATAGGGTCTGATCCTGCAAGGTGCTGAGCACCTCCTGGATGGTGCTGAAAGCCAGATCCTGCTCCGATTTTTGTCAATAGCTAAAATCCAACGGACTCTCATGGTGCAGAATAAGGCTTTCTGTGTGCCTTCAGCCCCCATTGGTGGGAGTTGAGGCTGTTGACTATAGTGCAAGAGATACTTAGCACCACTTGAGATCAGGCCCATCAGCAGAAAGGCAACCTCTCAGATAACTTGAGTCCTGAACTGTAGAGACTACAATGTAAACAACCCCTTGCATTGTGTTTGGTAGCAAATAAGTAGCCCATGCAGAGCACAGATTAGGACAGTTCTGCAAATAGATATGAAGAAGAAGTTGAATGATTTTTTCGCTTAGGTTTAAATGCTGTCTGCCAAACCAAACATTTGAAACCGTAGTAGAAAGGTCTTTCATAATGCTAGGCAATAAATTCTAGTGGCAAATGACATGACAAAGATATAATATGCAATCAAGCAACAGCGAGTCATG
This sequence comes from Gopherus flavomarginatus, assembly GCF_025201925.1. Classification (NCBI taxonomy): domain Eukaryota; kingdom Metazoa; phylum Chordata; order Testudines; family Testudinidae; genus Gopherus; species Gopherus flavomarginatus. The sequence goes on from NC_066619.1 coordinate 120,217,631, forward strand.
CACTATATTCCATTCTTACTCTTAGACCTTAGGGTTTTGCTTTTTTATTAATGAAAGCAGATTTTTATGGCAGTGAAAGTTACGCACAATTTAAAAAAAAATTAATGTTACAAATAGTGACTATTATGGATGGAATCCTGGCTCCATTGAAGACAATGGGTCCAGAATTTTAGATGCTAAGTTTAAAGAGTGTTTATAGGTAATTTAACATAAGCACAAATAGGAATTTGAAACCAGAGGAGTATGGACAAACCTTCTCTGAAATCTCTCTGCTTGAGAATCTTTCCTTTTCCCATGTTCAGTATTACCCTCAATTAATGGAATAGAGTGAAATCAGGGATGAATCAGGCCATTTTTAAAAAAAAAGTGTCTCTAGCGTCTGATCCAAAAGCCATTGGATTGACTGTGACCCTTTCCACTGACTTTGGTGAGCTTTGGTTCAAGCCCTTAGTGTCCATGAAAAGTACCAAATTGATAATCCTGGAGATTAAAGCCCACTGTTTACACACAAGACAAGCAGAGCATAGGCAGCAGCAAAACTGTCAGTGCGCCTCCCTCCCTGATCTACACTGTCTCTCTTAAACCAAAGAGTTGTTTAATCTCTCTGGCCATTCAGTTCTTGGCCTCTCTTGTTGGTGAGTGTATTTTAAACCTAGACATTTATCTCCCAAGCGATCATGTTATGGTTACAGCCTGTATGATCAGCCTTGATTTTGGTGGACTGAGGAGCAATTCCATTGATTTTAATGGAGTTGTTCCTGTTCATCTCAGGGCTGAGTTTTACGCATGGTCATTACAAATCTGGGTGTGATTCAAACTAATGACTTGGAGGTGTGTCTTTATGTCGTTGCCAGCTCAATAAAACACCCACACTCCCTGGGTTAAAATTTCACTTCATCCTTGATTTCTTAAGTCTCAAAGCAGTGAGCATAACTGTAATGTTCTTCATCTCTTAGAGCTTAATCCTGCATCTACTGATGTCAACAGCAAAACTTTCATTGATTCAGTGGTGCAAGATCAAGATATTAAATTGTCTTTGTAGAGATCAGGTGATAAAGCACTTAAGACAGATTTCTAAGATTTATAAAATATAATTTTGTTTGTAGCATTTATTGTAACGTCTGCACTGATGGGTATTTTTTTTCTGAAGTAATGCAAAGGTGATGCACAGATCAACTATGTTCATTATATAGTTTGAAGTGTTGCATTATTTTATTTTGTTTGTAGCATTTTTATCCACACAGATTACATTACAAAACACCATGCAGTTTCTTTAACAGAAAACCAGGAAATCAGCAGCCATAATCCTCTATTACTTTTCTAGTCTCTGCTCAAGTGTAATTGTATTTTCACCTCATCATTGTCTAGAAAGCAAACAAAGGAAACAAAAACACGTGTGGCCTGCCCTAACAAGTGCTGAGTGCCCTCCATTCCTAGTTTACATCAGTGGCGACAGTGCTGAGTCCTGCTCAGGACTGGGTCTATACAACTGATCTGAGTTTTATAGAAATATTATATTGTCCCAATGGCACTTTTCCCTTTCCCCTTGTGATTTTTGTGTTTGTTTGTTAATGTCATTTCTTCTCCTTCCCTCATCCCTTGCCTTTGTTTTGAGCAATCTAATTTGGCTTCTTACATTAAGGGCCAGTTTTTGACACTCTTACTCATGTTGAATGGGCACCTTAGTTTGTGAACAGTCCCACTGATTTCTAGCTGACTACTCATAGAATAAGGGACTACTCAATGTCAGGGTGGCAGAATTTGTCCCTACATCATCAGCCTAGTTGAGATGGTGATTTAAAATCCTCACTCTGGTTGAGACTGTCACTCTTTGGAGTGGGCTTTGTATTTTCCATGTGTGTGAAGCATTGTTCACAGCAATGTTCCTATGGACATTTTATTCACTAATAATAACTAACAATCAAAATAAATAGATAAATGATGATTGGTAATTAAGTCACTTTAGGTCTCATTTTCAAAATGGTCAGAACCATGCCTCATCAGGGGCCGGACTTTATGGGGTACTGAGCACCATTTGTTAGGGTTGAGCACCTTCAGTAATCATTGAAGTTGCCTCCACACCTTGTTACTAAGCTTCAGAAACATTGTGTTGATAGAAACCATTGGTCTGAAATGATCCAGCTTTGTCCTCCCAGCTGTAAAGGGTTTCCGCAAGTTGCTAACATCAGTGCTATTAAAAGAAGTGTTTTCTATCAAACGTAATAGGATATTTTTTTAGAAAGTATTGTCTCAACTCCCTGTGTGGGGCTTTCACCGCATGCCTCATATTTTTAATCTGATTCTAATTTGCAGACACTATACATGGGGACAGGTATATGTTGTGTTGATATTTGTTACTTGTCTTTCCCATGGGATTATGAGACCCAGAGGCTCTTGCATTCTTCATCCATTTTCAACGAGTGCAAAAATCCAGTCCAGGTTTTATTTATGATATTCAGAGGCGATGTTTTTTCTAGTGATGCCTGAGGTTACCCTGAGTCTGTCAGCCCCTTAGAATACAGAGGAGACAGAACTACATTTCCTTTAACAGCCAAGTGGATTCTAGCTCCTTTTGTTTTTAAAAGCACGGAAGGTGACACACTAAGGAGCAAGCTCTGATGCTTGACCTGGGTATTGACCTGATTCTGCAGTCAGATGCGCTCACAGACCTTTATGCAAGATTTGGGGAAGTTTAAATTCACATCCAGAATTCATCTCAACACGCCTGGTGCTTTAAAATCCCACTGTCATTTAGGAAAGGAGAATCTCCTTGTAGGAATTCAAACGTTATTCAACAGCGTACACCTTGTCAGGCAGAATATCTCCTGCAGGACATGTGGAATTTAAAGGCTGGAGGACTGTACTGTTATAACCAGTGATGAAATACTGGCCTCACTAAAGCCAATGGCAAGACTCCTGTTTTCTTCAATGGGGCCAAGATTTCACTCAAGATTTTCTAAAGTGCTTAGCGCCCAGCAGTTCCCCTGAAAACCAATCCCCACACTGCCCCATTGAAAACACTGGGAGCTGCTCAAGGTTTTGGGAAACCTGGCCACTTGATTTAGGGGCCTGTATGGGAACTGAGCTCTTTGAAAATCTGGCCTTTAATGTACTGTACAGGTTGGCCAAAACCTGGAGCCAGCATAAATAAGGGGCAACATCCATCCACTAAGTGAGAGAAAGGGATATATAACTTCATCATTTTTCTATTTTCATTGTGTCAGTTTCATTGTGTTCCACTCCAGTCAGTGGACTTTTCTGTATAAGTTCTATCTCTTTGCCAGATTCAGCATCATCTGTATGCTTTTCTGGGTCCCGGCAAGGCCTTTCTTCTCACCCTTAGGTGGAATTGGCTGGGGCAGGCTCCATTTTTCATCTAGTCCCAGGGTGACAGAAAGGGTTAATCCATCACAGATTGAATGTAAATATGCGTCTGATCCACAGAGAGTGTGCCTCTTCCTTACTCCTATTTTAAGTAAACTGAAATTGGGGGTTCTCAGCACCTCTTGGGATCAGTCTATAAGCCAACATGAAGCACCTGTTGCAATAACACACAAGAAACAAAATTCTTTTTAAAATTCAGGGATGAAGGTATTTTGTTTTTCAGAACACATAAATACAGTAAAAGGCATCCTGTGTTTTAATTCAGTGTCAAAATGTAATAATCTGTAAAAAAAAAAAAAAAAAAAAAAAACCGAACCAACCCCTTGATACACTTATGAAGCAGCCTGCACTGATAGTCCTTCTACTAGAGTTTTGTGGCTTTACAAAGGACTTTGCTGCTCAGGGCTTCCAAGCCAACAGCTTCTACAAACACCAAACTCACACAGCTGTTTTGAATGTGAAAAAGATTGATTTATAATCTGAGGAGGAAAAGTGCTTTTGAATATTTGTTTTAAACCTAGGGATCAAAGCTCATGCCAGGCCTGTCAGTATGGGCCAGTTGCTCAGGGAGAAGAAAGGTAAAAGTACTTGGCTAGGATCAGGAAATTATTGGAGAGGGAGAGAGGGAGTGATCTGCGTAGCACCACAGGTCTGACCTTCTGGCTGTCCATGTATAGAAAGCCCACTGACTCCTGTCTCAGGAGTTATCCACACAGAAATGGGAATCCGTCCTGCATGGCTGAAGCCAATGGGAGTATTACCATGGAATTGTATGAGAGCAGGATCAGACTTGTGCTGCATAGTCAGGTTCAGTCTGGCTCTGTAAAGTTTCCCAGAATGGTTGGAAGGCTCTTGACATTGGGTCCCTTCCTTTGGAGCACCTGCTTCATCCTCCTTATTTGGAGACCTGCAGATCTGTTAGGGAGGCACTCTAGGCTAGGTCTACCTACATATCCCAGGAGCTAATCTTTGGTTTTATAGAAAATATCAACACGACATTTAAATGTTAGGTAGTTGCTACCAAGTCTTCAGTAAAAGCTAGGTGCTTTGTTTGAAGAAAGAAAGAAAGTTTTCCCAATGTTAAGTTTGACTGAATAAACTCTGGGAACTTCTAAACCTGGAAAATTGACTTACCAATAAAATTATAACATTGGTGATTATTTTATAATTTGACTGTTCCATCCACTCTTCAGCATTCAGACACTTTAGTTAAATATTACATAATTTTGTAATTCTTTTTCTCCTTTGTATCATGTTATTTATTTCCAATGCCTGTGTGCATCGTTACCTGTACATAGCCTGTATTGAGATGAAATTGTAATAAATAGTAATCAGAATATATGTATATACACATAAAATCAACACTTCATAAAAACAGAGTGGTATTCTTGTTGTCCACATGTGCTGTTTTCCTATGACTGCAAACACTGAGGGCCCAATCCTGTGATGGGCTGAGAGCCCCCAGTAACAATGGAGCACCTTCACCTCCCATTTGGGAGAGAGTGTTGAGGGTGCTCAGCACCTTGCAGGGGGTACTCCACACTTCTCAGGATCAGGTCCTATCACTGGAAATGCTCAGTATCCATCTACTTTCAAATTTAAACATGGAATAGACATTTTAAAGAGAGGAGGAAAATATCACCGACCTATATAAGTGTAACATCTATTGTGTCCCCTTTTTACACAAAAACTTCTGCACAAGCTGTTTGTTCACAGATCCGTATCATAGGAGAGCACTTAGCTCTTCAGAGATTTACAGAGTCTCATATCAGGGCACTTGGTTGGTAATTTGAGTTCTGATTGGTCACCCTGGACCGAGGGCCTTCGAGAGAAATTTGGGGCCCTGGAACATCACGTTCACTAGGGCCCCACCTCTCCCATTTCCCCTCAGTTACAGATGTTTTGAGGACCTCCCTGAACTTGGGGCCTGGTACAATTGTCCTCCCCTTGTCCCCCTCTCATCAGCCCTGCTGCACCACTACAGTCAGTGGGATATTAGCCATTGACTTCAGTGGGAGCCAGATCAAGCCCTATGGCTATACTTCCTGGTGGTGTGAATCATCTTCCACAGAAGATGTTATTTGGGTTATCTGTTTGGTTAAAGATATAATAGAATTACCTGGAGTTTTTCTTGCAGTAACTACACATCTGTACAGTCCCATTTAATTCAATGGACATAGAGCTAGGTTTGTGTGGTTTGCAATGAAAAAGTGACTTTTTAAGCAATACAAAAACTTTTCTTTTTGTTTAATGTTTGTGTGTGGAAAATTGTCATTGCTACAACCAATCCTAAATAGAACTACTTTGTGTGTTTGTGAATCTATCCAAGTTTATAAGCGTTTGCAGGATTGGGGCCCTATGAGTTCACAGTATGATTTTCAGCAACTTTGTAAAATGCTGAATGTAACATTTTCAACCAGATCATCCCAAAGCATGATAGATCCCATAAGGCATCATGCTGCCACCTAATTCATTTTTAATTGGCTTGAGGGCTCAGCAGCTCCATTAATTGCTCAGCACCCTGTAGGACTTTTGTAACTTCCAATACAAATGTGGGGCTCATATAACATTGAATGTCACTGCAGAGTCATGGGCAGCCAGACCTAGTAGTCGGAGGCAGAGTCCGCAGTCATGAGACAGGAGTCAAGAGTCAGGATATCGGAAGATCAAAAGCAAGAGAGAAACTGGAGATCAGAACGATGCGTCAGGAACCGGAGACAGGGCAGCTCAGGCTATCAGGGGGTCAGAGACGGGCGACGAACTGGAGGTCAGGAACCACAAGTCAAGCCAGGTCTGGATGCCAGGAAATCAAGCAGAAAGAGCAGGAAGTGTGGGGTTAGGTGAGCCCAGTTGTTCAGACAGCTGCTGGTTTAAGTAGAGCCAATCAACTGTCCTGGGATGCCACCAACTGGGCCTCGGGGCAGAGCCTTACATTGGGGTGAGACTTCATGGGTCCCAGGTAAGTCATTGTTAGCAGGCTTTCGGGGAGGGTTGGAGTGTGGTTGTTTCCATGAACTCTGTGAATGTGGGTTTGAGACCGATCAGTCATGATAATAAAACAGACCCTTTTGGAGGTGAGGGGAGATAGGTGGCGATGCAGTTTTGGCCAAATGCATTAAACATTGTTATCTAGGTATGTCTGTAAATCCCGAGTACCTGCCAAATCATCTGAGAACACTGCAACTTGTATTTCACATGGCACAGTACATCCATTTCCCAGTAGACAAATACCCACATCACAAGAACCATTTGCATAAATGACACTAATCAAGATGCCATCAGCACAACTGACACTAATCAAAGCCTTTCTAGAAGTCTGACCAGACGTTCAATGAGCTATGGAAAACTATCACTGCAGAGGTGGTCAGTCCAAGATAGGGGTGAGAGCTATTGACAAAGCAACAGAGGGATGCTTACAGTGGTGTTGTCCATGATCATCTTCTTCTGCAAGTAAACGGCCCAATCCAAAGCCCCCTGAAGTCACCAGGCGTCTTCCCATTAACTTCATTAGGCTTTGGACCAAACCCAAAGATATGTCCTCAATAGCCACAGCTGTCAGTCCAACAATTTTCCTAAGCACTGTCACACAAACACTGTACAAACTCAAATGATCATACAACTGACTTCTATTTAGAATAACCTGGCCTCAGAAAATGTTCATGATAATGTCCTTTAATCCTAGCAGTCTACATTAGTATAACATAGATGAGTAACAACTGCAACTTTTCTACAAATAAATATGCACTAGATAGAGTGAACGGTAACAAATTCACATTTCCAAAACGGCCTGTGATCTGTTCCTTTCTATAATTTCTAATATCAATTTTTAACATGTTAATTCGGTGAAAGTGTAATGCCAAATATATAATGCATGATGCAATGGTGTAGATCGAAGTGTTTCAGGAACATAAATGGTATTCAGATCAATGGGGTTTTGGCTGAACAGCAGTGGGACTCAATGTGTTAAAGCATGTTACAATGCTGTGGTTGAGTTGGAGTTTGAGCTTATTGGTGGTTATATTATAAATTTTGGAACGTATGCAAATTTAACATTTCAAGTTTAGATAAATGGAAAAATATACTTTAAAAAAAGAATTGTCAGACTATATATTGTAATCTCACTCAATAAAGTCAGTTGCTATTACTATTGTGTGTGCTTTCCAATTAAATAAGAAATTTCAGTATCAACAATACCTTTAAATTTTAATCTCAGTGATCACACAGTATATATTTAATATAAAAATATGCTAATTACATGGGGTATGAGCCAGTAAATTACCCAGTTAATTTAAATTGATTTATACTGGTTTAAGTACACTTACTTTAGGGTTTTGCACTGGTGTATCCAGACTGATTTGGAATAAATTTAGTTAAGCCAGTGAAACCTTTCTAAGATAGAGTAGCCCTGACCGAGACAAAATCTGCTGCCATTTAAAATAAATCTGTAGTCTGGAAAAAAGAAAAACGGCAGAGTCCCATACAGCATACAGCACACATTGTACAGCTTACTTTGTATTCAGAGAAAATAACCTCTGACAGAGTTGGTATGAGAAGCCACTTGTGTAAACCCATCTGCATCAGCAAACATGGAGATTTAGAGAGAGGGCTTGCTACACTTACAGCTCTGCAGCGACGCAGCTGTGCCTCTGTAGGGCTTAGTGAAGACACAACCTACGACAACGGGAAAGCTTCTCCCATCGGCTTATGTACTCCACCTCCCCAAGAGGTGGTATCTGTGTCTGATGGGAGATGCCCTCCTGTCAACATAGCACAGTCTACACCGGGGGTTAGGTTGGTATAACTATGTTGCTCGTGTGAATTTTGATCCAGGAGTGTCAGACCAGCATTCCAGAGAGCTCCTGAAGCAGCCTCAGCCATGAACTGTTTACACATTCTTTCTCCTATTTAATAATCCGCAGCTCTTTTTATCCCTAGATCTCAAAGCACTTCACAAAGGTGGTTAGTATCATCCATGCTTTACAGATGGGGAAACCGAGGCACAGACAGGTGAACTGACTTACACAAAATCACAACAATGGCTATCGACAGAAGCCAGACACCCTTAGTTCTTTTAGTCCAATGCTTTATCCACTAGGCCAGATTGTTCTCTCCTACTCTACCTGGCCTTCAGTTCTAGCAAAGTCCACATTTCAATTCCTCCTTTCAAAACATCAAACAAATTAATCCCATGAGGCTTATCACCACCCTGGCACTAAATAGCACGGCCTCCCTGTTCTCCTTCTCACCACGAGATGAGTTAACATGCTGGCATCTCCAGCCTGCTGCTTGTGCCAAGTCTGATAATGGGGGCTGTTTGCAGGGCTTTCCCCTCCAAAACCAAGCGACAGCTGTATAGGTCTGATCCCTGTCTCTGGATAGCTGGTGGCTCAGAAGAATCCATTTAATTCCTTAATTATCCACACATTTGTCGCCGCCAGTGATTTGTTTTACCTCTTTATTTTTGTTCCCGTCAGACTAAGGGAGAAAGCTTTGATTAATGACTGTCTGTACATCCGGAAAGGCTGTGGGGGAGCAGCATCTATTTTCCTGCTTTGCCTCTAGGTGTGGCATGGCAATGGAAGCTTTCAAATATCCCAGGCCCTCCTGGATCACATGAGAAGTTTGCCAGGTAGATCTAAAAGACTGAAAACAAGGAGAAACTGGAACAACTAAACATCTACCCATGCCCTTTAAGCTGGGCTGGAGAGAGGATCGTTGGGCAAGACTCCTGGAATCAAACTAAAAGTAGTTCCATCAGGGTCTTGAGAGGTTGTGGTAGTGATGGGTGCTGTCTTCTGGATGGCAATATTCTGCTTTCCTTCCAGCCAGTATGTCACCATGTCTCCTTTCCCCTATGGAGGAAAATAAGTCAATGTGTAATAATAATATCACCTAGCTCTTATATAGTGCTTTTCATTAGTAGATCTCAACGTGCTTTATAAAGGAGGTCAGTATCATTACCCCATTTTACATAAAGGGAAACTGAGGCCTGGAGAGACAAAAATGATTTGCCAAGATCCCCCAGTGGGCCTGTGGCAGAGCTAGAAATAGAACTCAGATCACCTGAGTCCCAGTCCAGTGCTCTAGCCATTACTACTGTGTCTATTAATGATGGAAAAAACACTTAATCTCTGAGAAAGTTTCACTAATTTTAATTATGGGTCTGTCAACACTACAAATACAAATGAATCAGGGGACGCTATTATCACAGTCTTTTCTTCTCATCCACTTACAAGACAATGACAATCTGTAGTGTGGGCTGGATCTAATTTTGTTTTTACCATATCTCATTACTGAGCTCAAAGCCTTAGCTAAAGTCCTGAGGCCAGGCCAGACCTTTAGTCTGGTTGTGAGACATGGTTACAACATGGTTAGGTCCTTCCTGCAGTACAAACTGTAATTATGTTGTCATTGAGTCAGTGGGAAATTGTGTGGTAACTTGGTCCCAGGATTCAATTGTCCATGTGGTGCAGATAAGCATGGGACTGTTTCAGAGCGAGGACATGGAAATGAATTGTTTTTGCAAAGCAAAACTGTGGTACACTTTGACATTTACCTGCATGCTTCACATGACAGGATAATTAGCCAGACAGATATGGACCCAAAATGAAAAAAATGGGTTCTAGATTTCACACCCTTCAAAGTCCAGGGCCAAGCATTTTCTATCAGCCCCTTCCAGAGCGAGAGAAGCTGCCTGCAACGTTCATTTTTGGATCTGGCTTGAGATTCCTCCCAAATGTTGTGATTATGCAAGGTCTATTTTCACCACAAAGAGAAAATCCTATCGAGAATGAAATTACTTCCCCAAATGGGGGCCGTTAGGATTGACAGATTCCAAACACAAAGTTTGTGTTCATTTATTGTTTATTGCTATTTTCAAGTCTTGTGTTTGATTTGAAGCAAGCAGGCACGGCGGCTCGCCAAGCCATGAATCTGAGTGTGGATCCCATGTTTGGGCCCTCGCTCCCAGAGCTGGCTTGTCCTGGGAGCAATTTATGTCACCCTGGAGCAAACTCCGCCGAGTGATCCTTCCATTGAACTCCATCCAGGCCTCTTCAGCGGGAGGCACCGCTCAGATTCAGTAAAGCCCTTCTCTGAGCGAGGAAGGTATGAAGGGTTAAAACAACAGCATTCCAGAAGGGGGTTCACACATTCCCCCTCTGAAAAGCTGAGCACAAATGCCGTATATTTACCTTGACTTGCAAATTCCCACGACACACTAATATGTACTCTCCAATCTGCTCCAACAGCTGGTACGTATTTGAACTGCATTGTATTTTAAGGGCTGGAAGAGGGGGGGAGAATTGCCATATTATTGTAACCATTTATCCACTGAAGACATAGCCAGCAACGAATAGCAACTAAACTTCCATCTGCCCGCCCCGCCAGGCTGTGTCATTATTATTGAATGACACCTAGCTCTTTTCATTTCTTGGCTGTCGCTACCGTGTTATTTGAAATGCTCACAGATGAACTGAAAGGTCCTTGGTCTCTTTGTAAGTCATCTCAGGACACATATGTGACTGTCAACAAACACTTCACATCACATCCTGTATCCGATATTATTTTTCAGCTCTTTATAGCTGCCTGGCTGGAGTTGCTTGACAAGTGACCCTTTCATCTCACAGGGAAGAAATCCATATGAAGTTTTAGCCAGTGGCCACTGAACAGCCACTGCCTTCTCGGTGTGCTCACTTTTGAACAAAGACTAAAGCTAAGAGAAATTTCCACCCACCCACGGCCTCCAAGCCTATAAATAAATAGAAAGAGCAGGGAGGTGCCATTTCCTGTAACTGTATAAATATTTCTACTGAATTATTCTGGCAACATGATCTTTTCTTTAACCAAGGAAGGATTTATACTCATGCAAAATGCTTATTGTCTCATCCATTGCAGGAGACTGGGAGTCAGGACTCATGGGTTCTATTCCCACTTCTGCTACTAATTCTCTGTGTGACATGGGACAAGACAATTAATTTACCTATTTGTAAAAATGAGGATGATTCGTGAGCTGGGGGTGGGGGGATTTTTCCACTGAAATGATTTTTTGACAGAAAAACAGTTTCCTTAAAATCAAAATTTTCCACAGCATTCTGATTCAGAAATCTCAGAACATTTCATTTAGAGTGAAAAATGCTGAAATCAAATGTTTCCATAATTTCCAAATGAAAACTTTTCTGAACTATTTGCCCCACAAAAAGTTTTGATATTTTGACATTTCATCCCGATTTGGGACAGAAACAAATGTTATGTTTACACAGGATGGAAATTCTGGATTTCACGGAAGTTAATACTTCTATCACTATGAGGTCCTCCGGGTTAGTTACCTACAGTGTGTAAAGCTATTTGAAATCCTCAGATGACTATTCTGAAAGAAGCATGAAAAGAGGAGAAGATTAAGGTTATAAGATAAGTTTTTTCTTAGCACACAGTGTTAGAGATGCTGATAAAACATACAGAAGGAGAGGTGAGAGATAGGCAGAGATACATGACTGAAGAGAAGATGAAATGTGAGAAATAGAGGAAAAGATTTGGGAGTCATCAGCATGAAAGTGGTAGCTGAGCCTATGGTATCAAATGATTTCACTCCAGGAGACTGCAAAGGGAGAAGAGGAAGGGAGCAGACTGAGAGATCGACAGAAGGCTAATGAGGTTGCACACATAACTGAAAGCATGAGTTGAAGACAATGGGGGTGAACAGATGTCACTGAGGGCACAATTTGTTCTGCAGAGTCTTCATACTAGTGATGATGAGTGAAAAGGAAAGAACCCAGCTTGACTTTCAGATCCATGGGTTGAGTTTGTAAGGCTAGCAGTTAGGATTGGGGAGGAAACACACTTTCAAATTGTAAACTGGGCAAATCTGATGTGGACTCAGTAAGGCACAATGGACATATTAAACCCCATCATGACAATTTTGAGAGTTACTTTTCAGAGCAGAACAGCCCTTTAAAATCTATTGAAAAATTGCCCTGTTTTAATACATTTGAAAAGCATTGTAACCTCATTCAACAAAATTATGTAACCTTCTTTCTCTCGCAGATTAGAGAACAAATATAAGTCTAACCCCCATCCCAGTTTTGGCTCATTCAGCTGTTTCTGGCCCCTGGAGCTCGGATCAAATCAGATTTCAGCTCCTAAGCCTTTAATTCTCAGCTCAGCTAAAGATAAAGCTTGCTAACCAAACTCGGGACTCTGTCAGTCCCCGGGAGCAGCTGAAAAAGAAGAACTCTATCTGAAGATTTTCTCATGAAGATTTATCCCTAATCATTCTGCTGGATGATAGGGTTTGCTTCCCCATGCAACAGACTTCCCTCACCTCCACTGGCTGAGGGTGCAGCTCCAATGGAGCCAGGTTGTCAAACTGTCTGCAGTCACTAGCAGTCTCTTAGACTTCCCATTTAAAGGGAAGTTACACTGAGGAGGGTGGGCCATAGAATATATTATCATTCTGCGATGAGCTCCACTGAATGCAGGGAAGGAGGAGGAAGAATGAACATTCCCCTGCTAATCCTATGCCTCTCCAGGGCCAGATTGCAGCCTGCCTCATCTCCTGCAAGGAGCTCTGGACCCTTTGAGACCCCTCTCTTGGGCCTGGAGGAAGAGGGGAGGCTGCCACAAGGCAGTGGAGTCCCCTTTTTTACAAGAGGGGAAAGCCATGCATGTAGGTTCCCCTCTGTGTGTGGCTCTTGGCTGTACAGTTGAGCCTTCAAGTCAAAAGCCTCCAGAGGCTGGGGGTTGCACCCTCTTAAGCCAGGGCTGAACTCAGAACTCAGCCCTTTGTTTCTCCACAACTCATTAAAATGTGCTAAGTGTTGCCCCAGCATTTGGCTTTTCTTTACCCTCACTGGTGGACTCCATCCTGGAAGCCGTGTTGACAGTGTCTCCAAACAAGCAGTACCGGGGCATTTTGGTTCCAACAACTCCAGCTACAACTGGCCCTATTGAAGGAAAGAAAGCCAAGTATTCTGGGAGATGTTTTTAACTCACATTCCGAATGGACCTTAGGCTTATGTAACCTCAGTGGTTGCACAGGGCCCAGTGTCACACACAGCTCTGGTCCAGTGTCCCCAGTTCCCCATTTGTGGTGCAGTCTGGTTGCATTGCACCATGACAAGGTATAAATGCTGATACTGTCCTAATCATCCCTTGAATTTGACAAGCTGTGCTTCACCTCCATCTTATAAGCCAGGGAAGGCTGGGATGGAGGGATCACAGGCAGGCAGGAATTGCTACGGGTACACAGAAAGGCCTGGGGAGGAGGGCCTGGTCATAGATGAGCAGAGAGCTAGATGAGTCTGTGATAGGGTGTCTGCCCAAAACTGGCATGTAAAGGGTTAAAATAGACCTAAGGAGGCTGTGTGAGGAAGTGGCCAATAGAAGAGAGGCTTTGAGAAGCAGCCAATCCAGGCCCAGCAGGCCTATATAAGAAGGGTCACAGAGCAGAGCAGAGTGAGTAACTGTCTGGAGCTCAAGGAGGAAAAAGTGTGTTCCTAGCTAGAGGAAGGAGTGCTAGTACCTTGGACAGAGCAGTACCTGAAGGTCTCTGAGGTGAGGGCAGAGCAGGTGCTGGGGTCCTGGGAAGAGGTTTAGGAAAGCATAGCAGTCATAAGGGGGGTTGAGGAGATGTGGCACATGTTTGCCATTGACAGGGTCCCTGGGCTGGGACCTGGAGTAGTGGGTGGTCCTGGGACCCCCCCACTTGCCAATGGGGAAGTGGCTGGACTACTGACAGAGATACTTCCCCCCTGGAAAGGGGAAGCATGGATGGTGACATAGCCAGAGGGCCGAGTCATGAAGAGAACACTGTGGTACTTGGATTGAGGTGGATCTGCAGGCTGAGACAACAACGAGAGAGACACCATCAGGAGAGGGCATACTGGCTGGCAGAGCTAATCCCTGTAAAGAGTCACCACTGTGGTAAGTGGACCCATGACAGGGTCTTCACAGGAGCTGTTCACACTAGGCCCCACAAAAAATACCTTAAGCTGGCCCTGCACACACTAAGCACCTGTAAAAGCAAGAGCAGGAACCCAGCTCATATATTGCTGACAATAGGAGAGGAGCTTTCTATTCCGAGGTATCTCTACTGAATCTTAGCTTTGGTTCTGTGGTGTCAGCCCATTCTGCTTTAAATTGAGAAGGGTTTGCTCTGTTGTTGCGATAACAAGGGCTAATAGTCTTGTTGAGGCCGCATTCCACAGTGCTGAGCATTGCACCATGTGTGCTGGTCTAATCCAGACTCCATATTGCCAGCCAGGCATGCAGATGAGTGGGAAAATCAGATGGTGACCCTGATCAGGAAGCAGATAAAGCATAAGTGTGGGGGCTGAGTCAAGGAAGTGAGAAAAGACTCTTTTGGGATCATGAACAAAGTAACTGGGACTAGCATTGGCAACAAAATTACCACTCCTGGCCTGTATTAGCATCAGCTTTCTCTCTCCTTCTGTGAGACACAAGTGGGCTCTGCTCCTCCCAGTCTGGCTGGTGGGGCGCTCTTTTCAAAAGCATCCATGTCAGAGGGATGGTGAGGGCCATTTGAAACTCAACAGTTGCCATTCAGCAGGAACTGCCTTGTCACAGGATCTTGGATTCTAAGGATAAGGTGATAGTGCATCTACCTGGGGCTATGAACGTTAAATTGGATGCTCAGCCTGTGGCTGAAAATTCAGCTCACTCTTTACATAAACAAGATGCTATTACAAACATTTGCCAGATGGCAGCATAGCCACGTACCTGAGTGGATTCCTGCTCGTATCTTTAGCTGGGTGTTGGGTTTGTGTGGAATCCTAAATGTCTTGCACACAGCCACCAGGTCGAGAGCCATACTTGCTATTTCACTGGCATGATGAATACCATTCTCTTTGGGCACGCCCGACACTACCATGTCTCAGAACAAAAATACAGCCCCATCAGCCTTCAACACGAGTCATTTTAAACAGACATTTGCTAGAAGGATGCTGGCCTTAGCTAAAAAATCCCATTTCCCTTTCACACACTAGGTTAGCTCTAAGTTTAGGGCAAAAATCTCCAGAAACAAATCCAGGACAGAAAACATAGTATAATATTTTGAGTGGTTAATTTCTAGAGCTGTGCAAAACTTTGGACTTCTCTCCTACTCCTCCCCACATTCAAGGACTCTGGAGAAGGGGCACAGGGCCTCATGGAGGGTATCAGCTCTTCTAGCTTTTGGTGGGGGTCACCAGGAAATGGCAAGGAACCCCAAGTCCCTCAGGAGTCCTCTCCCATTCCTTATGAAACTGGCTCCTACACTGAGCAGCAAGGGCTAGTTCTGTGGCTAAGGAATCCATTTGAGTATTGTAGAAACCAAATGCACACATTAGAGATCCCGAGCATCTTAGCTAGCAACAGCTGCTGCAGCAGAGGTGTTTCAGCACTGCCATTAACATTTAAGGGTTCAGAGTCCATTGCCTCCAAGATCCTGGAAGATTTGGTGCAAGAGTAATCTTTAAGTGGCAGCCACCCCTTGCAAGCCTACAATATGGGGGAAAGAAGGAGTGGTGTCTTTTCCAAAGAACCCAGAGAGTGAGCCTTCAGTCCCATACAGAGTGGGAAGGAGGATAAGGCTACCACACCCTGCTTGAGAAGGCAGCAGTGAAAACATTTGGGAGAGGGAGTCTTGGGCAAAAAGTGTGGGGTGGGGATGGGTTGTTGGCATTGGTTCATATGAGAGTCACACATTTCTGTAAAGCACAAGCCATCAAATGAGCCAGCTGCGACTGATCTGTTATCAGCATCTAAGACTGGACCCTGCAGGTCACAGAAATCAAACACAGAAGGATTTATTCATCGCCACCCACTTCTCTCCTTTCATCAGATTTAAGGGAATACTATGGATATGTAGGGGGAAATGAACCTTCTTCGTTAGGGTGGTGTTAGAACTTTTCCCTCTCAAAATGTAATTATCCTGGTCCTTAATGCGGTAATGAGCTATTCAGATCCCCTGGACCGGTTATTCTTATGCTTTGAGCCCTTCTTCTCTTAAGCCTCTTATGAAATCCCCACTTGCCCACAGCACAGGGAACTTACAGGCATCTCCTATCGTCTCCACCTTGTAGACATCATAGTTGTCTATGATTTCATCAAAGGTAGTGTAGAGTTTGTTTAAGAAATCCACCACTTGGTAAGGTGTGCTGGTGCTGGATAGTTGAGTGAAGCCAACAATGTCACTGGTAAGGCACAACAAGAGAACATACACTGTCCAGTGAGGTGTTTGGCTACACACCGTCCAGTCAGGTGTTCTGGCTAAATATGAGCACAATGGCACATCTTCCCATGCAGTACTATATTCTCAGCTGAAGGTATTGACCCCTCCACTCCCCAACATCCGGCCCTGAATTTGTGTTTTCATTCTGTTTGTTTTTAAGTCTCTCTTTCAGGCTGGGGATATTCCTCTTTAAAACATTTGCTTAGGCTGAGAAGAGATCCCAACAGTACCAAAGACCGGACAGAAGTAAGTCCACTCCACTTTCCAAGGGAGTAGACAATTTTCCACCAGGTTTTATGGATAAAAGGTCCTTGGTTTTAGACTATGCACACAATAAAAAGGGGACGTAATCTCCCACCTCTGTCATGGACTGAGCCATTGGCTCTTTAAATGGTTGGACAGAGACTCACCACTGTACCTTTTACCATGCTGTTCAATGCCGAAAGCCAAATAAAGTCTGTGAAAACATGTTTGAGGTATGTATTGTTTTTCCCCCATAGGGATCGATCATGATGTCTTTACTTAGTCCAAACTTGAGCAATAAATATTTCTTTTAACTGCTAGAGGTGATGTATTACCGAGTGCTAGACTTGCAGCTTGGAGCCACGTGTTAGCCTCACTTTCCACTTCATTCATTTTAACATAAAAAAATGGCAATTTTGTGACCTTTTACAGAAATTCACAAATTTGCCCTGAGGAAAATGTTGCCATTTTCCCACCAATGATCACGGCTTTGATAGAAATTATGTGCCTGGAACGAAGGTTTCATCCATTGCCTTTTAACAGCACTCCTTTCCACAGGTGAAAATGTGCAAACCTCCATTATGGTCTCACTCAAATCAAAAGTTTAATGTTTGTGTTTCATGGACATTATTTGCCTCCTCTCTAAAAGTGACTTGACCACAATTGTTTTGTGCAAGTAAATTATAGTCCTAAATCCACCCATTCCCACTTACCTGAAAAAGATAGTGGCAATTACGTAACTTTGGGCTTGTGAAGGTTTTCCTTGCCTCAGATCATCTGCTACTTGCTTGGGTAACATACCTATTTTAGAGCATAAAGCAAGATTGTCAACTATTATTGTAGGGTGAGAAATACATGAAAAAGATAAAATTAGCTTCATCTGATATTTCCCCACTCAGATATAGAAAGCAAAAGAAATGTTTATGAATGTAAAATACTTTGACATTGGAAAAAACGTAGGGATAAAATCTGCCCTCACTTACAGCCTGCTAAATCCAGAGTAACTCAGTGGAAATCAATGAAGTTACAGCAGTTTGACACCAGTGTAACTGATGTCAGAACTTACCCATATGTGCTGCTTGTTATGAGCAGCATATTATATTTATTATATAATTATTATTACAACTAGTGTTACTATTAGAGATAGGCTTGAATTGGAATCAAACATCCTTTCTGAATCCTAGTCTAGTTGGCTAGAAGAAAGCTTGGGAGCTAAACATTCCAAAGTCAGGGGAAATCTAGATGTAACCAGGCCCATCGCTGATTCTATCTTTCTTTGCGTCTCTTTTGTTTTCCTCTGTCTTTTCTTTCCTGCCTTCTGTTTCCTCTTCTCCTGTGTATTTCATCTCTGGTCTTTTCTCTCTCCCTCATTTCTCTCTCCTTTTCCCCTTCTCTCCTTCCTGATTTCTCTCCCTTGTTGTCTCTCTTTGTCCTCTCATTCCCACACTCTTGTGAATTCTATAGTGCACAATCTACGAAAGAACCCAACCCCTCTATGAACTCCCCAGGATCCTCTAGCATGCCTGGAACTGCACAAGCTGAAATTCTCAGCAGCAGAAGAGGGTCTCAGAATGTTGAGGAAGCTGGAATACTAACTAATCAATGTAAAAGTATTTCTTTGGGTGGGGGGGTATTATGAAGAAATGATACATATCTATTGACTCTTGCATGGAGGAACTCTTTTAAAGGGTAGTTTCTCCCATTGCTTGCCACTAGGAAAGCTAAATTTCAATTATTACTGCTCAGAATACCCTATGTTTTTCTGTAATATGATTGACTTACTATATAATAAATGATCAGTCTTCTGCTTTTCATGCATTAAGTCCTGGGTTCGTTCTGCAACTACTACTTCCAAGTGTTTGCTGTATTTCTCCATCTAAACAGGACAAACAGATTCCATAATATAATCCATTCACTAAGGTGTTCTTGTCTATAAACAGCAGGCAGTTCAGCATTTGGCTGGTCCTGGTTTGGTAACATTTAGATGGGCACAGGTCAAAAGTTGGTCTAGATTATTTTTTTCTAGACCAAATTCTGTCCTTAGGTACATTCATGGTTCCCACAGGAAATCAGTAAGATCACATTCTTCTGAAGGCAGAATCTGCCCCATTGCTTTCAAATTCTACATAATTATTGGGAGCCACGTCTTGGATATCAGTGCACAGTACCAGTGGCAGAGATGCGCATTGAGACCCTCTGCAGGGACCACATAAGGACCTAAGTCTCAAGCCCCCACCAACTGATCACAGAGCTGCGTTAGGCCCTGCTGTGGCTTATGCACCCCTACTCTGAGTGGCAATAGATGGTGGAGCCACTAGCCCCATTCCCACCACCAAAGCCTTGCGCAATAGCACTCAAGATGCTTCTGGACAGCTGTGCTCTTGATATATAGTAAACTGGGCTTCAACTGCTGCATTTTTAAGAAACAATGTTGTCACATTATTTATTTTTTTTAAATTCAGCCCCAAACAAAATTGAGAACTGAACTGAAGGAAAGGGGCTAGAATGGAAACTGGGACTCAGAGTTAACCGTAGCTTCCACAATAGCTCAAGCTACAGCTAATTCTACTAGAGGTCAATGGGTGATTGTTGTCCTTCTTCGCCAACAACGGGTGAGACATCAAAGGAGAAGTATCAGGGGGTAGCCATATTAGTCTGGATCTGTAAAAGCAGCAAAGAGTCCTGAGTCCTCTGGCACCTTATACAATAACAAGCGTTTTGGAGCATGAGCTTTCGTGGGTGAATACCCACTTCGTCAGATGCATCTGACGAAGTGGGTATTCACCCACGAAAGCTCATGCTCCAAAACTTCTGTTAGTCTATAAGGTGCCACAGGACTCTTTGCTGCTTTTATCAAAGGAGAAGACCATTCCAAGTGATCAGAAGGGAGAGCTGGCAGCAGTTTCAGGTGGGTATGTTAACTCCTGCCTGGGTTGTTCTCTGGTTTGGTTAAGAATCTATTAAGCTTACCAGAGTCATCATCATGTCGACTGGACTAACTTTGTTAGGATTCATCTTGTACAATAACTTCTTGACTTGCTCAAATGTAGGCCTTTGGGTTGGGTTGGTTTTCCTGCACCTCCTGATTAGCTGAAACAGGGAAAGGGAGATGGCCCTTAATAGTTCAAGGCACAGATAGATTTTCCTTTGAGCACTATAGTTTGGACCATTTTTGAACTTGGGTTCAGATCGTCAACTGGCGTAAAATGGCATAGCTACATTGAAGTCTCTGGAGCTACACTGATATACACTGACTGATAATCTGGCCCATGTAATTCAATAGCATTAATAAATGAATGTGCTACTGGGAGAAACACTGGAATGTTCAAAGCCATGCTTGGTTTCCTTATTCCTGATTCTTATTTACACTAAGACCACTTTACACTGCCAGAGTGGTGGAAAGTGGCTTTAAGGCTTATCTATTCACAGAAATTCTACTGGTTTAACTTAACTCAGTTTAAAAACTGATTTTGTTAAATCAATGTAAAACCCAGTGTAGACACTCTTATTTCAGTTTAAGGCTAACTTGGTTTCATTTAAGTTGACAAGCTAAGCTATGATACTCTTAAAGTGAACTAAGGGTATGTCTACACTACCCACCAGATCGGTGGGCAGCAATCAATCCAGTGGGGGTCGATTTATTATGTCTAATCTAGACGCGCTAAATCGATCCCCGAGTGGGGGAGTGGCAGCAGTCGACTCACTGCCGTGAAGACACCACAGTAAGTCAATCTAAGTATGTTGACTTCAGCTACGTTAGTCACACAGCTGAAGTTGAGTAACTTAGATCGATTCCCAGCCCCCAGTGTAGACCAGGCCTAACAGTGCCTGCACACAAACTTGCACCAGTTTAACTAAATTGGTTTAAAGACACACTTTTTAGTAAACCAGTGCAATTGTGTGTGCAGACCAGCACTTGGTGTCACTGAGAATCAGACCTTTAATCTCCGGACACATACTATGCTATAATTGACTAACAACTGATTTCAAATGCTAACAATAAAGCTTCACTGATATTAAATATGTAGCTGGACTTGACACTTGACAACAAAATTAAAAGCCATAAAATTCCAATGACTGAATATTGAAAATATTGCTGCACTGAAACTTGTGGGACAAACTGAAATTTTCCATTTGGCAGAATAATGGTTCCTTCATTGGGGCTGGTCACACTGAAAGCTTACATCAGCATAGCTACATTTCTCAGGGATGTGAAAATACACACCTTTGAGAGATGTAACTACACCGCCCTAACACCTGGTGGAGACAGTGCTAGGTTGATGAAAGAATTATTCCATTGTGCTAGCTACCACCTATCAGAGAGATGGATTAACTACAGTGATGGAGAACCTTTCCTGTTACTGGCGTGAGTGTGTACATTGAAGCACTGCAGCTGCGCCATGATAGCATTGTAAGTGTAGACATACCTGTAGTGGATATTAAAGCTAAAGAGCATTTTATGGTGCCTTCCTTAAAAAGTACAATCTTAACTCTGCATTTCCTGGGTTTCTAACTTAAAAATAATGTTTGCATTCCTCAGAGGAATATTGCACTGAAACCATTGTCATGTGCTTGCAATCTGAAGTTCACCTCAACAAAAATTTTTGTGTGAGAGACTATATAACCTTATTTACCTCCACATAGTCTGTAGGGCATGGGCAGGAATTCTCAGACTTTCCTGAAATTAATTCTGTCAGAGGTAGGCATGAGGAATATTCCGCTGAATGAGAATCATCCTTGAGAAAACAATGTTGGAAGAAGAGAACAGGAATGGGGACAGCAATGAAAAGAAATAAAGAATAATGATGTAAAGCACTGAATATACTAATCAAGGAAAGAGAGAATAGCTGGTATGTTTCTCACCCACCATGTTGAAAATACACCCCTATTGACATATGTTGGGGACATATTCTTGCCTATCACTTCCTGTACAGAAGCCTTTCTTTTTTCTCTACGTTGGAAATGTTCCAGATCAGGGCTTTCATGTCTGAGTACAGAACTGGCCTACATCTCTCACTCTGCCACAGATGGCTGTCTCCAAACTCTCACTCAGCTGACAAGATCTGAGCTCAGCCTATATCGAAGGGGACCAGCTCTTGAAATGATTGAAAACATCAGACACAGCGAGATCCACAGCCCCTTATGAAGCTGGAAGGACCACATTGGGTCACTGGCATGAACAGTTAACAGTAGGAGAACCATAATCATAAGTGCAGGTCACTAGAGTTATTTTTAAGCAAAATTGTTTTATGGAGCTGGAGTTGTTATGCAGGTTTTTTCAGGGTACCTTACGTTGATTTTGATGCACATCCTTTATTCAAACAATTTGGCATAGATCATTTACCCTGAATTCATGTACAGACAACACCTTCCCCATGGATAGGGGTTCAGCAGCTACCTCAGCACTGTTCTCACAACTTTGGATCCTGACAAGGTACTTTGTGGGTGTGGGGCTGTATTGTGGGAGGACTGGAAACTGAGCAGGCCAAAGGAGGGATGGGCAGATCAAGGGTAAGGCTAGGAGTGACATACCTCATCCCCACTCCAGTCCCTCAGAGCATACCCAGAAAAAAAGAACAGAACAGAAGCTGTCTTCTCTTTTCCACTGCATTATTCTTGAGGATCCCAGGAGCTGGTGGGGCCAGGAGGAATCTTACACTGGTAGCATGGCTCCACTGGAACTGGATTTAAACCCACGTAACCAAAATAAAGATCCAGCCCTGAGTAAGTGCTGAAGATTTTGATCCATGACGGGAATATATACCTTTGTGAACATGGTACTATGAGCCAAATCCTGCTCCCACTGAAGTCAACTGGAGTTTTGAGAATAATTTCAATGGCAGAAGGATCAAAATGATGAGAACTTTCACAAACAGCTCTTCAACTCTTACCTGCACAGGGTCACTTCTTGTTGCGATCTCTAATAAAATGATGGAATAACTGCAATATTACAGACAAATAATTGTAGTGAATATATCGCAGACAGAGCCATTTGAAGAACAGGATGTCATTTTGGCACATTTTCTCTCTCACTTCCTGCTTTTTCTTTTTTTTCCCCCAGTCACTAATCTATCCCTACTTAGGTCAAATTCTCTTGAAAATCAATGGACCTTTTGGATGCCTATGGACTACAGGATTGGGCCCATGGTGCTTTGACCAGCAATACACATGCTCACATGCTGGGAGGGCTTAGCACCTGCTTATAGTGTCAAACACCAAGATGCCAAGCACTAATGAACCTGGGTCAGCTGGACAGCCCTTGTACTACTACTTGTGCCATCTTTTTACAGGAACTCTCCTGCTGAATTGCTTGGGAACTCTGGTGCTACGTGCCTCTATCTGATTTCACCTGTTGCCATTTATTTGCCAAGTTAGGATTATCTGCCATGTTAGGCAAAGACAGACTTTGTAGGCACTTGGGGTTGACAGGTTGTACTGTAACAGGTATCTCAGTAATCTTTTTAAGTTCACTGGAGTGTTCAGTTGCCTAAGACATAAACAATGTACCTATTGACACTCTGTTTTAAGGAAAGGTCTTGGCAAGATGTGACTCCAAGAGGCAAGCTCAGCCACAAATTTACAGCTTAGTAGCCTAAAACTGCGCACTTTGCCCTTGCAGCAGGCAGCAATCTGAAAGCATGTAAAACTATGTTGGCATTACTGGAAAACATGATGCTTTTTGGATGTGAAGCAGTGACAAAACAAAATGCATGAGACATTCCTGCAAAACATCTGCTTGCATGGAGCAGCATAACTCCAGGAGCACTGAGTAGCCGTGTTAGTCTATATCCACAAAACCAACAAGGAGTCCGGTGGCACCTTAAAGACTAACAGATTTATTTGGGCATAAGCTTTCGTGGGTAAAAAACCTCACTTCTTCAGATGCACAAATCTTCACATCTGAAGAAGTGACTTTTTTACACATGAAAGCTTATGCCCAAATAAATCTGTTAGTCTTTAAGGTGCCACCAGACTCCTTGTTGTTTTCAAGGAGCACTGAAGCTCAAGCACTCAAGCACTCTGTAGTCAGGCCTAGCACAGAAATAGAACAGCATAGCTGGGTTCAGTCATTAGAAGGCGAAGCCATTTTGAGCCAGATTTGTAAAGGTATTTAGGCACTTAAAAATGAAGAGAGGCAGTTAGTGGGATTTTCAAAAGCACCTAACTCCCACTGAAGTTAAAAATCTGGCTTGAAATGGCTAATGGTCATTAGCAGAGTCCTGGCAGGTCTCAGGATAACACATGTCTGATTCTGCATAAGACAGTAATACACATGAATCCAAGATATAAACTAACAAGCTTCTCTGCAGAATATTTCCTTTTTGGTGGGTGTTTAGTGGTAACAGGGAAGAATTAATTGAAATCATTCTATGTTAGTGTGCTTCCCCACACTGGCCCTGCAAGAGCTGAGTTAGGCCAGGTGAGCCCAATCAGCTAATTAGGCTACAAACAGGGGAGCTTGAGATGTAGGCAGCTAATTAGAGAGAAGCTCACCTGTGAGGGACAGGTGGAGCATCTACAAAAGACACGAAATTGGAAGCAGAGGAGATAGCAGGGAGAAATCTATAGTTACTGCCTGGGAGAAAGAGTTGGGGGCTGTAGGGGCAAGTTATCTACAATTATTCCCTGGGAGGAGGGAGTGAAGAGACTTGCAAACCCAGAAGAGTGGGGAAGACTAGCAGGTGTGGAAGCAGCTTAGGGAAAGGCAGCAAGGTGCAGGGAACAGACCTTGGCTGCTGTGTAGAGGGTGCCTGAGTTGGAACCTGAAGTGGAGGCCTAGGTTCTCCTGCTAGCTGCTGTGGGAGTGGCACTGTGATGCAGTGAAGCAGAAGACTGGTCTGGAGAGCAAGAATCTTGATGCACTCCCTCCCCCACCCCCAACACCATGGAATGGGAAACACAATAGTGACCTGGCTAGAGGGCTGAATCAAGAAAAGGATGCTATAGTTCCTGTAGCGAGAGAGGGGCTGCAGAGGAGAAACCGACTGGTTGTAATTGCTGGAAGTGGAGTTGGCCTGACCGAGCTAATCCTCAAAACTGCCAAGAGGCAGCGTCATCCAGCGGTGAGTAGAGCAACCCTGTCACAGTTAGCAATGAATTCATAAAAATTTCCCCAAACAGCCATCAGAAGGTGTCACAAGGTATTTACTTCCCAAATAGGCTAAACATTTGTGTGGCCCTTCATGCTTCGGCCACCATCCCAGAGGACATGCTTTCATGCTTATGATGCTTGTTAAAAAATAATGTGTTACTTAAATTTGTGACTGAACTCCTTAGAGATATACAATTCTCCTCCATTTTACCCACATTCTGCCATGTGTTTCATGTTATAGCAGTCTCGGATGATGACCCAGAAAATGTTCTTCATTTTAAGAACACTTTCACTGCAGATTTCACAAAACACAAAGAGTGAGATTTCTAAAGATAGCTACAGCACTCTACTCAAGGTTTAAGAATCTGAAGTGCCTTCCAAAATCTGAGAGGGATGAGGTGTGGAGCATGCTTTCAGAAGTCTTAAAAGAGCAACACTCCAATGTGGAAATTACAGAACTCGAAACACCAAAGAAGGAAATCAACCTTCTGCTGGTGGGATCTGACTCAGACGATAAAAATGAACGTGCATCGGTCCACGTTGCTTTGGATTGTTAGCGAGCAGAACCTGTCATCAGCGTGGATGCATGTCCCCAGGAATAGTGGTTGAAGCATGAAGGAACATTAGAATCTTTAGTGCATCTGGCACTCAAATATCTTATGATGCTGGCCACAACAGTGCCATGCGAACACCTGTTCTCACTTTCAGGTGATATTGCAAACAAGAAACAGGCAGCAGCATCTCCTGCAAATGTAAACAAACTTGTTTGTCTGAGTGATTGGCTGAACAAGAAGTAGGACTGAGGGGACTTGTAGATTCCAAAATTTTACATTATTTTGTTTTTGAGTGCAGTTACGTAACAAAAAAAAAATCTACATTTGTAAATTGCCTTTTCATGATAAAGCGATTGCACTACGGTACCTGTATGTGCTGAATTGAAAAAATACTAATTTTTACAGTGCAAATACTTGTAATAAAAAATAAATATAAAGTGACCACTGTACATGTCGCATTCTGTGTTGTAATTGATAGCAATATATTTGAAAATGTAGAAAACATCCAAAAATATTGAAATAAATGGTATTCTATTGTTTAACAGCGCGGTTAATGTGTTTAATTGCTCAATAGTGTGAGTAGGTTTCTTCCACAGGGGGAGTGCATTTGGCTGTTTAGTCTTTTATAAATTCCTTGTTATTCAAATGCTCTGGCTGGGTCAGAAGAGATGGACATACAAAAGCAGATCTCCGAGCACTGAAGACACCTCAACCTTTATTCCTTCACTACCCCTAATTATTCATTATTTGTATTCCGGTAGCCTGTAGAAGGTCCAACCAAGAGCAGGGCCCCATTGTGTTAATCACACTACAAAGATTAGTAAGAGACAATCTCTGCCACAGAGCTCTCACTGTCTAAAAAGACTAAATATTATTGTCCCACAACGGGATACATGACTTGCTCAAGGCTACACAGGAATTCTGTGATAGAACAAGGAGTAAACCTAGGTTTCCAGATCCCTAATCCAGCGTCTTTTAACCCCAGGACCATTCTTCTTGCAACCATCCTAGTAAACCCCTGTTCATGTTTGAATAGGAGGAGGGGCTGACTAGAATGTGGCATGACAGAATCCCCTGGGCATATGAGCAATTGTGAAGTATTGCCCTCTGGGTTCTCTCAGAAAGAAAGACACAGAGTCACTCGAGTGCATTCTTTCCCTCTGTGTAACTGTTTTTTCCTCTCTATACAAAATATAGCCATCCAGTGTATTCAGCAAAAACACTGTGTTTTCATTGCATATGGAAATATACTATGGATGAGTTTTGCTGACACATTGGAAAACTGTTCCTATTTTAACTCTTAGTATATTGCCATTAGCTAAGTAATATTTTTTTTTCGACAGGGAAAACACAAGGGAGGAAGTGATTTAAAAAAACAACAACATAGACCTAGGGCTAGTTTTTTTTATATATCCATTTACTCGGATTCAAATCCAGAATAGCTCCGTAAAAACAAATGGAGTTACTCTTGATTTACACAAGTATTACTGAGCTGAGATTTTGGCTTCCTATCTTGGAAGGGTAGATCCTGGCATCTAAGTCATTCTCTAAATAAGAATCAATTTTTAATCACAATCCTCCAAATTCACCCTGGTATAGCTTCGGAATTTAGCTAAATTATTACGAAAGACTATTTGTTCACAGAGAGAAAGAGACAGGAAAGTTTATCACCTGTACACATCTGCCATGGACGTGAGGACAAAGTCTGACGATGAATGGGCCTCGGGAGCCAAGTAAATCTGCCTCAAACGCTGCTGATATGTACTAGCACCCTCACAATGATCCTCTTTTCTGTAGGATGGTAATCCATAATCTTTCATGGAAGAAAGAAGGAAACGGGTACTCAGTAAGGGTTATGTTCACTCCTGAAACTCTTCCATTATGAAGTAGCAATATTAGTGGTTTAAGGGAGTTTGCTCTGTAGGCAGAGATGAGCCTTGGTTTAAAAAACAGCACTATGTTGCTCTGATTTGTACCCAAATATAGTTGTGAATACTGGAACGGCAGCTTGACTATTGGGAGAGATTGTCTGATGAGGTATGACTACTTCTTGCTACCCCTGCGGTGGTGTTTCTGGCCTAGCGTATCCAGCCATAGTAGGATCATTGCAGTGCAAGACAGAGCCAGCATTCCTGCTTCTTTTCTGCACCTCCCTGCTGCCAGTGTAGGGGTGTGCCCAAAGAAAAGGGAATGTGGTTGGGACATCCCTCAGCTGTGATGATCTCCAGCTGTGGTTCCAGTGTCTTGGGCTACATAGATGCTAGGGTAAGTCAGAGCAGCTCTCAGACTCTTCCAATGTATGCTGGGGCCTACACAGAGGCCACAACATTAGGAGACTGTAAAAGGGAAATTTCCACCAGCTTTGTACCCCATCTTCCAACCTGCTTCATATGAAGCTCGTCTGGACCCCAGGATCTGACCCAGGGTCTGGGTGCTGAGCTGTGTTCAAAGACCAGAATGATAAAAATTCTGACTTCTATTTCCTAGATCCAGACAGCACTGAAATTTGCTATGTGGAGGCAGGAGTTCAGGTTCGTGGTTTAGGTACAGACCAGCATCTAATTGGGACACTCCAAGGGTCCCATTCTTTAGACTGGAAGCCCAGCTTTTCACCTAGCTGTGAAAGGGCACTGTGTTTACTGTCTGAAAGGAATATTTGCCTTATGTCAAAGAATGGCATCAGGCAAAGAATTCATAGAGAATGCCATGGATACTGCTAGGTCTGATGACTGACTCCATCATTTGTGTGGTCACTGGTGCAATGGTGACATGTTAAATTGTAGGCTACACAGGATAATGTAATGGGATGTTTGCTCTGGCATAGTTTACTTTTAATGAAGGCTGCTGCAGCTAGCATTTCCACCTGAAACGTTGGTTCACAGTCCTGCTGGAGCAATGAAGGCTGTGAAATCAACCTGCATTAGTAGGTTAGTTGGCCATGTTTCAAATTTTCATCTCTCTTCATTACCTGAAATTTTACAGACCCAACGGTCATCTATCACACAGTTATTAGACTTCAAGCATCCATGATAGATTTTATGCTGGTGAAGATAAGCCATTCCTTGGGCAATGTCTCCAGCAAAGGAAAACCTGAAAGGCACAAAATAATTATTAGCAGGCTAGTATTCCACTGATCCAGACACTCAGGAACGGATTAATCCAATGACTATTGAAATGAATGGAAAGACTCCCACTGACTTAAATGGCCTTTGGATCAGCCCCCAAGGACTCAACCCTGCAAAGTGCTGAGGACTCCCATGAGTTGCTGAATGCCCTCAGTTCCCATGCAGTTGAAAGGGAGTGGAGGTTTCTGGGTCTCTTGTAGGAATGCACAGCTTCTTGTGGACATTCTCAGCAGTTTGCGAGATTGAACCATTTGAGCAAAGTACTCAACTTTTAGTTTGTATGGAGTGTTGATTCAGACCATTTTTTTTCTTTGCTGTTGTATAGAAGCAAGGCAAACATAAAGCAGAGATAGAAGGGATAAGGGACAATTTGCAATTATACATGATGAAGTAGTTCAGATGGGAGTTTCTTTGAAATCCTGAGCCAGTTTTGTGTACATCTGTTTTTATGGGTAATACTAATGTTGCACTTTTATTTTACTAATCTGTTCATGGTTGGGCTATCATGAATGTGACTGTGCTGCTCTTTTACTCATCTTAAACCAGAGCATCAAAGTATACTAAGTACAGATGGCAGCTGTGGGGAAAAAGAGAAGGCTATATGGGAACCAAGGTTTAAAATGGTGTTGCAGCATACTAGAGATGAGATGAAAAGGTTTGGGCATGACATGGGTAGTGCTAAGTTCAGGGGTGTCAGGATGTCCATGGGACAGGTCAAATCAGAAACTTGGATTATCTCTTAATCAATAGGTCTCTCTCTTTCTCCTTGCATCTCAGAAGCATGGTATCCTCTGATATACATCACAGCACTGTCGCGTCTACCAATGGTATTATCTATAATTAACGTCCCTCTTCAAGTGTCACCTGGTGATGCTACGTGTATCTTATTTCACAAGTTGTGGTGGTTTTTTTTTTTATTTTTTACCTGAAGCCCCAGTTGAGAGGAATGTCTTCATTGAGCAGCACATCACTCAGGCTACCTTTTGGACAGTATTCTGTCACAATGGCAACATTTGGCACCTCTGTACAACCGCCGATGAATTTGCAGAGGTTGGGATGATCAAGTTCTCTGTGAAAATAAACAGGCATCACACCCTTTCTAAACCTCCCCTCTACACCCTTTGGAACTGGAACCTTAGGGCTTTTTCAAATATGCATAGAAATATGTTCAACCAGGTTCAAAGAAATGTTTTCAACACTATTTGGGAGAGAAAAAACACGAAAACAAGTAACGATGGAGCAGGTTATGATCTCCATTACACTGGTGTAAATGTGGACTGGCACCCAATGCACAGGTTTCATTGTTTACCTCACTTGCTTTACTTCCTTGCGTATGGATTTGGACAAAGTGAATGTCTTCTTCCTTATTTTCTTGATGGCGACTGTTCTGCCATCACTGCAATAAGAAAAAGACTTTTCTAAGTGCTGGAATCCCACATGGTGAGTATGCAGTATTCTCTGTATAGGAGCTTTGGGTCTCGGGGGAAGGTACACGGATGTGGATTTCGTCAAAATCTGGATGGGAACCTGGGTCTGAATTTCATGATGAGGGCCTCTTTCTGTTATAGGCTGGGCTAGAACTCTGTGTTAAAGCAGCCAGGAACTGTGGGCATGTAGGGAATAAAAACCCAAAGATCCCTACAAATTTTGCAGTTCAGGTCAATTTATCTCTGTGTGTATTAGAATGTTCCCCAAGTCATATGCGTCTGACGAAGTGGGTATTCACCCACTAAAGCTTATGCGCCAATACATCTGTTAGTCTATAAGGTGCCACAGGACTCTTTGTCACCTTTTACAGATCCAGACTAACACGGCTACCCCTCTGATACTTCCCCTATCAAAGAAGTGAAGTCTTCTGTTTTCTGCAGGGGAGCACCAGACTAGTATGGAGTAGATGGGAGTGGTGTGGACAGGGGAAAGAACCAGTGGATGCAGAGAAAGCTGCAAACCCCCAATAAAAGGGCAGGACAAAGTAGCAGGTGATTCCTTGAAACCCTCCCTCCACCTGTAGCAACTTTGAATGCAGTCAGCTGGGGAGTAGCTCATGTTTACAGGGTTGCAGTTTTAAGGCAGCAGCCTGCCAGTCCAAGGTCTCCTCTGTGCTTCCATGTGGCACTCAGCTAAGTTGCGTAAGCATAACAGTGTAGCCACACAAAGCCAGCCAGAGCAGAGCCTTCCAGGGAGTGAGAGTACTGAGGAAGGGGATGACCCACCTAGGTAGGAGGAGCACAAAACAAGAAGGAAAGTAAAAGGAAATAAGGAGAGAGAACAAAAGAAGAATGGGTGGGGCAAGAAAGGAGACAGAGAAACTCTGCTGGACAAAGGAGAGATGGCAGCAACCTTCCTGGGACATGAGGGGACTTTGTGGTGATTGCAGTGTCCACCAATCTCTTGGAAGCTGGTGCTCCTACAAAAGACGTTTAGGAGCCAGGGATACATCTACCGTCTCTGTGTACAGGTAGGTCACTACCAGGTAGGGTTGTATTCCAAACCAGTGAGCTAGAGAGGAAATGTGCCATTCCCAGTTTTGCGAGCTGGTTTAAGGCCATAGATTATAATGGGCTGTTGTACAGTACATGATTTTCTGTGCCAAATTCCTTACTTGTATTTTACTTAACTATTAGAGATGGACCTGACTCAAAACCTTAGCTCCAACTGAACTTGAATGCTGTGGATGTTCAGAAGCAGAGTCAAGTTTGCAGCTCAGTCCCACAAGCATTGAAATCTCAGCAAGAGAAGGAAAAGGGGCATCCAAAAATAGAAAACATCAATGTGCATCTGAGAATATCCTTCAGCTTGAGTGTGTTAGGAAGGCCAAGTTAGTCCCCTAACGTTCCTGGCCCTGGCCCAAGCAGAGGAAAACTAACCCTCACATTATTTCCAGGTGATAATACAGCAAGAACTGAAAGTCTCCTTCTTGCATGGGTGTAACTACAATACACAACATATCACAAAGACTGACTGACATATAAGCCTACTATATCCCTGTGTGGGTGAAGTGCTGTTTCCTGGATGTGTTGACAGCTGCTGTGCAAGAACTCAGGGCAGTGATACAGCTGGCGTTGGAGTTGCTGGGTGCATGGGCTGCACTAATGATGCTGCCCATTGCCGTCCGTAGCATGCGATCTAGATAAAAAAAGCCATTGAAATGCACATTATATGCAGGTGCATCTGCAGAAGACTCCTGAAACATATAAACACAGGAAACTCTGCTGCCCCTGGCACCAGAGAGCAGGCTCATTTATGCTTGCAGTAGGGATGCTTTAATTTAGGATTCGACTGTTAACATGTAACAGGGTGACTGTGGCTGACAGCCATAGCCAGTGGCCTCTCCCACTAACATCAGTAGCTGAAGGCAGTTCCTCTGCCTTCAAAACTATCAGCCCTCAATGGAACAATTTAAAACACGGTGAGTGTCATTTTATGCAAGGGACAAAGCCAATAAAGGAGGAAAGAGTACAAAAAACCCCAAACTCCAAAACCTCTGATGTTACAAATCTATTTAGGACTCTTTGAAGAATTTAAAGTTATTATCATGGGAAGTGATTCTGACATTAAAGGGAATTCAAAGCAAAGCAACAATCCAACTGGTTGAAAAAACTAGACTATCAACATTTTTCATGTCTTTTTTTGTGGGGGGGGAGGTGATGCTTTGAGCTGGACAAAAAGTAACAGAACTACATGGGGAGCAGATTAGACTGACTCATGAAAAAATGTGCAGAGATTGGATCCTATGTTGAGGAGAGCTGTAGAGATAGTTAAAGAGAGGGATTATAAGTACATATGAATTCTGCCCTACAATACCTGAACTAGAAATGAAGAGACCTGTTAGGTTTCCAGTTAATTTGCATGCCAATGCAGGAACATTCTCTAGTGTTTCTTTACTAGCATTCTGTCAAGTTTCATTTTAAATGTGCCCGAGTGATGTATATTCCCTTCCTTGACTTCATTCCGTTACTGTAATAGACTAATATTTTCTTGACGTGATGTTTGCACTCCAAGTATGTCTGTTAGACATATGGCCAACCTCACTTAGACGTCATATATCTCCAACTCTTCAAATTTCCAAAAAACGTGAGTCTATCCTGCCACCTAGTTGCTTTTGTTTATCTTCCTTGAACTCTGTCTAGTGCTAATTGTTATGGTCAAGGGTTATGCAGAAATGAACTCACTATCCCAGTTGAGGTCACCTCAGAGCTAGAGAGAGGCAGAGGCATAATGCCATGGAACAGGGACATATCAACTCAGCACTCCACCGGCATTTTGTTACACACACAATCTTGGCTGCTTTTAGTAAATTAGACTCCTTATTAATCTGATATCTGTTCCTTAAGCCCATTAAGGGATCTCATTACACTACTTAGACATGAACACACAGCTCCAACTATCCATACTAAATTAATGCAATAAAGTCTTATCCTATTCACTTGTACTGAACAAGATATTATATATTAAAGCAGAGGGGACCTTTTCAGCAATACCTTGTGGAGGCAGGACTACAATTATAGAGTCAGATCCTCAGCTAGCGCAAACCAATGACGTTCCAATGACTTCAGTAGAGCTACGTTGGTCTATACCAGCCGATGATCTGGCCCATATATTTCTCCAGCATATGATAGCAATAAATGACATGGTGAGTTACATGCTGTACAACGAACGTACAGGCTGTATGACAAACTACAATAATGCTCCCATGTTAAAAAATGTCCAAGTGGAAAACAAATATAATTATGGTTTTACACATTAGCTAAATTGAAGAAAACTCAAGTGATGATGAATTACTTCAGCTACGGATAACACACAGTGGGACAAATTAAGCACTTGGTTACATCTGTGCAAATCCAACATCGCTCCACTGAAGTCACTTAAAAAGAATATGTCAGATCATAAAGCAACTAGGGCCACCGCCATCTGTTGTGCCCATTTTCACATATTTCCAGAGGGGATTTATGTATTTTTGATCTATTCCTTTGTCTTTTATTTGTAAATCACCATAAATTACAGGAAAAAAGCCCTCAAAACACATGTGGGAAAAAAACACTGACCTTTACGCTATGTCTACACTACTACTTATGTTGGTATAACTTAAGTCACTTAGGGGTGTGAATAAGCCATATGCACACACACCCCAGTGACATAAGTTACACAGACCTAAGCATGATGTGGACAGCACTGTGTCAGCAGGAGGGTGCTGTCTCCTGTTCGCTTAGAGCAGCTACGCTAGAAGCGCTGTAAGAGTTAGTGCAGCTGCACTGCTGTAAGCTCTCTAGTGTAGCCATAGCCAAAGGGTTCACATTAAAATAACATCCTCAAAGGAAAACTCCAGTGATCAGCTCACAGATGCTGTGGTGACCAGCACCTATCAAAGATAGATCCTCCTCCTTTAGGTCAGACCCTTATGGAATATGGGTATATGTCCGTGTTGTGCTTCATTTACACAACAGGATGTGCATTGATGATAACAGCATCAAAATGACGGTCTTTACAAACCTTGTTTGATGCGGGAGAAGTCTATAATCCAGCTTTCATCCCAAAACATCTTTTGCTTCTGATATTGAAACCACTGCAGAAAGCACAACAGGCCAAATTCATTCCTGGGGCAACTCTATTGGCTTCAGTGGAGTTGCACTAGGGATGAGTGTAGCCAATAAATGATTAGTTGTACGGATATTTTCAAATATAAAATCCTACAAGTGTCTGAACAAGAATCACCATTTTAGCCTCCATCCTCTCTCAACATCTTATTGACTTACTTAGAAGTAACAGATCTGGATCTAACATCAAAATACAAACATCAGTAATTCTGAAGACTAAAGAACGTGACATTTTGTAGTGGACAGGCTGATAGTTTCGGTCCATGTTTGCATTTTTGTGCACTGCACTTAGAACCCAGCTCTTACCCCAGTGATGTGGTGAACATCATTAAACATCTTGGAAATATCCAGTGTTTAAACAAATTTCATTTCCTCCCAGATAAGCAGCAGTTACTGGTCATACACGATATGACAATCAAAATCAGGCTCCAGAATAGCAAATTAGATGGCACATTATTACACAAAGTACTGTCGCTTGTATAACATTAGATGGGACACTGTCACTATTTTGTAAATAAGATGTATGTCTAATAACTGATGTACCAAAAAGTTGTCAAGTACAATAAACCCGTTTTATACAAGCACATATTTGTCTGTAGATCAAAGTTGCAGGTTAGCTATGATAAAATAACAGAAGACAATTTAAACACAAATATTAGATGGTCAGCATTTTGCCATCCATCTCATATTACCTTCAACAGCATACATTGGATGGATGACAAGTAACAAAAACCCAATCTACACAAGAGTTCTTGTGACATCTTGGGAAGTGGTGGCAGAATTTTGGGAGAGCTCTGGGCCTGATTCTGAGCCCAGAAAATCAATGGGAGTCTTTCCACTGATTTCAATTGGCCTATGCTTTCAGGAAAAGATGTATTTTAGTGTGCAAGGACCATAATCAAACAAAGATGATAGGACTGATTCAGTACCCACTGAACTAAATGGGATCCTTTCATTGATTTTAATGGGGGCTGGATCAGACCATATGAGAGAGAGGATCACTGGAGCATTGTGCTTTTGCTGTATACTGAAACCTGGATACAAGTGACCTTTTCAGCTCTGTTTATAAAAACAAGTTTATACATTGACTAAGCAACAAGCAGCAGAGAACGCTAAATAGCAGCCACCTGCAGAAGCTAGGTAGATGATACTTAGCATGCACTCCAGCATAAGAGGAAAAATAAAAGAGTCCCTGCAAAACAAAGAATATCTGAGACAATAGGTAAATTAGATTTATTCTGGAGGACTCACAGCTAAAACATGCATACGTGAGAAGGGGGCTAGCTGTTTCCCTAACTCTTATGATGACTTTAAAGTTATCCACTGAAATCTGGTTGTAGGAGCTTGATTGAACTCCAGCCTGTCTTGCAAAGAAGTGGGAAATGGAGGGCGAAGTGGTCTGCGGTGTATTATATTGGAAGATCCTCAGTAAAAATGTTTGAGTAACAAACCAACAGTGAATCAACATATGGGGTTAGAACCTTCTGCTGGACCTGAGCAGTGCCTCTTTGCACCACCATGAGAACTGGCCCATGGTAATGGGCTTAGGAAACCTCAAGATACTCATCCAATTGCAATAGCTTAAGGGGCCAATGCTGTACTCCACTGTACTCCAATACTGACCCTCTCACTGTGATAAGAGTTTTGTCCAAGGAAGGCATGCAGGATCAAGTCTACTTTATGTCAATACATTTGATACTGAAACATGTAAAGAGGCTTAACAGCTGTATAACTGATACCTTTCTATGATTTAATTAATTCATTACATTGGCCTGTTTTCTCTTAGAAAGTAAAATATTCCGGTGCCCCACCAGAGACTCTGGACACATTTACACGGAACAATTTCCTTCCATGAAAATGCCTTTCAGAAAAGTAGTCACAACTTTCCAGTTCCCATCCGGAGTCTCTCAACACTCTTCCCAGCAATGTCTGTCTTGCCACTAGAAAAAGCTGGCAAGAACAAAGGAGTCTTGCATTGTAACCTGAAAGGTAACAGATCTGGGTTGTGGCAATCTGAAGCAGGAAGCTAGTTCCACAGTTTTATCTAATTATATGGCCTTCAGCATGGTAGTATCTAAGTGTCTCCCAGGACTGTGACTTTAGATTTATTCTCACAAGAGCTCTGTGAAGTAGGCACTTATTATCCCTATTTTACAAGTAGGGAACTGGTGACTTGCCCAAGTTCACATAGGAAGTATATGATAGAATGAGGAACTCAATCCCAACTCAGTGCCTTAACCTTATGATCATCTTTCTTCCCCTGAGCCAGAGCATCCTGACTTCATTCCCTTGCAATTAACCAGGAAGTGTTAGACTGAGCATTCCAGATGTCTCAACCACAGCAGTGTGGCATGAGGAGAGAAGTGATCCCTGGCATAACAAAGAGCCAATGCACTTATAGGTTTATAGGTTAAAACCAAGCAAGTTATCCATAATGTACACAATCAATACCATGACTATACATCTGCAAATATTTCCCTGGCAACAGCTTTCTATAACATTCAGAAATTAATGTATGTACCTTCAGATACAGAGGAATCTATAGGAATGCAAACAATAGAAGGGCCTATTCTGCAGAAATATAGTAAAAGAATAAGTAAAAATAATACATCTTACATTTATCCAGCACTTTTCATCCCAAACGATCACCAAGCATTTTCCTTATATTGATCTGTCCTTTTATGCACACACACACACCTTTCTGTATTCCCCCAGTGAGTCTGTTATAACAATTAATAACTAAAACCCAAGGACTGGAAATGGACTGAATCTCCTAAGTTGAGGAGAGGCTCCAGCTGGTGTTAGGATGCACAGTCAGGCACGCCAGGATCATTACAGAGAAGGTGTAATCCTAGCTGTCAGCCCCTTGTGAGCCATTCTCCAGCAACGCGGGGCTGCTCTAAATTATATCTGGGCTGGTGTAGAAAGGGCCCCAGACTCAAGCAGCAACTTTTCCTCCCATTTCTCTTCTTCCCCTTTGGAGCTACCTGGGGGATTCTGTGTGTAGCAGAGAACCTGTTCTGATGCTTGTAAAGAGCTGTGTTATAAACAATAAAATAATGGAGACACCATGATGGAAATAAAAGAGAAAGAAGATTTCATTTGACACTTACCATTATTGTCAGAATGAAGCCAGCACAGACTAAACATATTGGTAAAGCAATTGCTATCTTGGCATCAGCTGTGAGTGGGCATTCCCCACAGTCAGCTGGACATGTGGAACAGCTTTCATCTTCTTCACAAACACCATCTCCGCAGACTGGGCAAAAAGGGATGTAGAGAGCAAAATACTTGAAAATAGCTCTATCCACTCTTAGGACTGAATTCAGTAACAAATACATAGGGCTCCTGAGCTGGGGATCCCGGAATGGCCACAGAATATCTGAAAGAACAGGTTTTGAGGGATTCTAGGTATTTTTGCCCTGCAGTTGAAAGCTGTGGATTTTAAATGTAATCTAGGGACCCTTAAAATACACTGACCTTAGACTAACTGTGGACATCAGAGCTTTTGACATGTTGTTGCACATAGAATCATAGATTATCAGGGTTGGAAGAGACCTCAAGAGATCATCTAGTCCAACCCCTTGCTCAAAGCAGGACCAATCCCCAAATGGCCCCCTTGAGGATTGAACTCACAACCCAGGGTTTAGCAGGCCAATGCTCAAACCACTGGTTGTTGCCTTTTGTCTGTTTATTTCTTGTCATCTGTCTTGCCTGTTTAGACTGTATGTTCTTGAAGACAAGGCCTGTCCCTTACTGTGTATACTCAGCCCAGCCCTTGGGAGACCCAGGGGTCAGGAGAACAGAAAGCCATCTTTGCCCCCTTTCCTTTCAATCAGCAGGGCTGGTATTCAGTAGTATGAATAACTTCAGGCAAAATGAACAAACCAACCCATACTTGGAGGTGTTTCAAATGAAAGCTCATGAAAATTAGAACCAATGTCAGATGTAATGTAATTTAAATGGAAGTTGCTGTGTTTGAGAAGCCCAACATCAGCAAATGATCACAAAATTGAAAAGTATCCTCAAAAGACATGATCTTTACAGATGAGATGTTCAAGGAGCTGTCTGTTTTGTTTTGTAGGCAACAGATCCAATGGCAAATGATAACTTCATTAAATAATCACTGTTTTCTCATTTCATTTACTAAAACATAATCCCAGTGGGAATTTCTTTAGATACTTTAGAGTGAAAGTCAATGGCAAAACTCCCATTAATTTCAGTGGGGTCTGTATTTCACCCACGGATCTTCACTACTAGAAAGCTGTACCTCAGATTCTCAAGCAAGAGGAGACTTAGTGCCACTGAAATAAGCAAAAGCACAGATCTCCTAACTACCGAAATGTCTTGGAAAACAATTGGTAATAATTCTGCCTGCTTCAGTTCTATTCCATTGTAATCTGTGTTCCAGTACTATGCCCATCACAGAGGCCCGAATGTCTAACAAGTATATTAAAATGAACATAAGAGCACTGCATTGGGCAGTGTTTTTGAGGTTTATATGAACAGTAGCACCAGGCTCAAGGATCACTTGTGTTTGCACGTTAGCTGTCATGCCTCAGTCTAGGCTGCTTCCTGTCTGATGATGAGTGGCCATATACTTCCTAACTGATGATGAGTGTCCATATACTGGAAAAAGACCATGTGGTAGAACAGTTTTGCATCCCTATGACATCCCAACAAGCCTTGTAGTGCCTGAAGCTGCTGGTTCTGGTATTTGATTTCAGCTGTTTGACCAAGTGCAGCCTTTTACAGGGTTCTCATGTCCTACACAGGCAATGAGAAGCTGGAAAAACTTTAGAGATTTCAAGTGGTTTGAAAAAGAATTGTGGAACTATTTGATGGGATACATTCACCTGTAAAGGGGCTATGAGGGCTTTTGTTCTTCTAACCTACCAGTACAACTGGAGGGCTGAGTAATTCCTGTTTAAAATATGAGAAGTCTTTATTTCATACTGTACCGACTGCAGGTAGAACAGTGGTTTTGGCTTCCAGAGCAACTTGCATTTTCCCAACCCTGATGTGTGCGATGAGAGAGGTCACCCCCACATGAACCAAAACGACCTGCCAAACAAACAGCCATTTCTTAAAATTTCATACATTGGACTTTTTTAACACCAATAATCTAATCTCCTTTCCCCTATATTTATTATTTCACCTTCTTCCTATTTGCAGGCAATGGAGGTCTCATAATCTTCCCATCAGCCTATGTCGCAACATGATCAATTGCTCCAAACCTCATTGGATATTGTTACCAGAATGGATGCTATATGGCTACTCAAGACCTCTGTCTCTCCACAAGGGAGTCTGTAACTCCACCCAAACCTACTGCTGCACATGCAGTTCTGTTGACTAGGTCAGCCTCTGGGAGAGGCAAAGTCTATGTTCTTCCAAGACTTTTGGGGTGCAGATAGCCTCAGCTATTTCCATAAATGTTTTTGAGACATGTTGGCGAACCTCACAGAGCTGCCATGAAGTGAGAGAAGTGAGACAAGCAGAAGTAAAATCCAGTCCTCTGGAAATAAGATGCGAGGTGCACTCAGTTACCAGTAAAGTCAGTTGGAAGCTGAAAGCACTCACTACCTTGCAGTATCAGGCCTTTATCTTGCAGACTTTATATGCACATAACTCCAAATGAAATAAGTGGGCGGATTTCCTACCTAAGGACTGTGGGATCTGGCCTGCTAGAAAAAAGGTCTAGAGCATAGTATGCCGTAAATGTACTATACCTTGGCAGTCCAGTTTGTCTGACTCATTTTTCCAGCTGTAGATAAGGTGTGAGTAAATATCTGGCCATCATCTGGAATCCACGGGCCACATATTCCACCTTTCCCCTTTACCAAACAGAGCAGTTATATCAATAGATAATAAAACAAGGAAAATTCCAAGCCTTAATACTCTGAAATTTAGTGCTCTTTGGAGGCCTTGTGCTTTATTCCAATAACTAGCAATGTATTATTCATTATGAAATGCTCAATCATAAATGACACCATTGTGAGCTAAAATAAAACACAAACAAATGGAAAGGAGCACATGGATTGATAATCCAGTTTAAAATTCCACAAAATTCTCACTCACTTAAAGTCCATGAGCCACATTCTGTCCTCATCTAAAACTGGAGTAACTTTATTGAAGTTAACGGAGTTATTCTGTATTGACTTCACTATAACCAAAAGTAGAATTTTGTCCACAATTTTTTATTCTCTACATGGTAGATTCACTGTAGCTCTCTCCCTCTTTTTTTTTTTTTTGACAACTATGGGATATGGTGTTTCTTTCATGAAAGTTCTTATTTCCAGAGCATTTCTCATTAAGATTGCATCAACTTTAATTTCCCAGCAGCTGCAGCCATTGAGAATTATAATGGCTGTCTGAGGATCATGGGTTTTTAAATGGCTTAATCCTTCTTGCTAAATTTCAGATATCTATTCAGGCATTTCTGTTCATGCACTTTAAAATAAAGTACGCAAAAAAGA
The DNA here is from genome assembly GCF_025201925.1 of Gopherus flavomarginatus. NCBI lineage: Eukaryota > Metazoa > Chordata > Testudines > Testudinidae > Gopherus > Gopherus flavomarginatus. The sequence continues at coordinate 120,258,327 of NC_066619.1, forward strand.
AATGGATTGCTCATGCTAGCTGAGGTAAAACCAGGAGTAATGGTCTCAAGTTGCAGTGGGAGAGGTTTAGGTTGGATATTCGGAAAATTTTTCACTAGGAGGGTGGTGAAGCACTGGAATGGGTTACCCAGGGAGGTGGTGGAATCTCCTTCCTTAGAGGTTTTTAAGGTCAGGCTTGACAAAGCCCTGGCTGTGAAGATTTAGTTGGGGATTGGTCCTCCTTGAGCAGGGGGTTGGACTAGATGACCTCCTGAGGTCCCTTCCAACCCTGATATTCTATGATTCTATGGTTCTGCCTAAAAAGATGACACCATATTGAAAGCCCCTGCTTAATGGAAAGAGCTTTATTTGTAACTATCCATTCACTAGCACAAGCCCACTTTCCTACAGCAGTTTTGCTCTATGGGGGCTATTTTATAGATGCTTGCCTTGTCTAAGCAGGAAAGCTCAAAAATATTTCAAACTTTAAAAGCAAGAGGCTGAGTGGTGCCTTTGTGCTAGAATCACTCACAGATCTCACTGTCCCCACAAGGATTTGGGGGTAGAACACCTCCACAACAGTGTACCCTCACTCTTCCCACAGAGGGTGCTGTGTGGACACGGGAGTGATACTGAGGGAGGTGGCAGCCAGTGGGCAGACTGAGGGAGGACTGGGCATGCTGACAGGATGCATATTGTGCTGTGCAGTGCCAATGGAGATTCCAGCCAAAAAATTACACAGCCAAAGGCTGGATGATATTTCTGTAGCCCCCTTCATTGGAGGGGGAGTCAGCTGGGGAATCCCTAACAGAGTGGTTCCAATCGAGCTATGCTGACAAGGAGCAGGGCTACAGCTGCTGTGGAGGCACAGGGGCCTTGGTGCAGCTGAGTGAGATGAACATGATTTATGGGCTAGACATCTGCCTTCTCTCCTGCTGAAAGAATACATTTAAAACGTAATGAGTGGACTCTCGCAGAACTTCCTCTCCTTTCTGGTCCTGTGGGTCCCTCTGTCCCTCCGTAAATACAAATAGACTAAACTGGAGCCATCATTTTAAATATAGTAAGTACGCAAAGTGAAGAGGAACAGACTCTCTCCCTCTGCAATTTAGCACAAACACTCGCCTTGACTTCCGTGAGCCAGGATTTCACCCAGTCTGTTTGAGTACAAGTACCCTAACAGAGTCCAGAAGAAATGGATGGATTCTTCTTGCAGGGCAAAGTCAGCCATCAGGAGCTTATTGTCTGGCCTTTGAATGCTTTTTCTACCTTGATCAAATATGATAAAATCAGTTCATATAGGGCCCAACCCTGCAAGTCACTGAGCAGCTCCCACTGATCGTAATGGAAACTGCTGGATGTTCAGAACCTCTGAAAATCAGGATGTTTCGGTCTCTAGCGGCCTGCTCCAAAGTCTGCTGAAATCAATGGCAGTCCTTCTGTTGGCTTTAATGAACTTTAGATCTGGCCTTAATATGGATTGAGGGGCCTAATTTTAGGCCTTCATTTTTCATTATGTTGACCTGGCTATTAAAGTATTGCATCTAGCATGCAGAACAGACCCACCCAACGTACTAACCATGAAGGCCAAAGGGCAGGAGTGGATGTTGGCGTGATGGATGCAGCAGTTCTCTCCATTTGCATCTTTCCAGTTGAAAGGGCACTCTTGTTCTTCACAGAACTTCTTGGCTGCCGCAGCATTGCTAACCATTTTTTTTAAATACAAAGAGAGGATTTTATATTCTTTCTCATTCCTAAAAATTTTTAACGGGCATGTAATGAAGTCCTGATCTTTACACTGCACAGATATACACAGCAGGAGACACACTGCTATTTCTTTATATGGTTTTGCTGTGTGTGGAAATAGCCCCACAGCGATGGATTTCTGCTGTCAACTGGGCCACCATCTGGTCCCAGGCAGAAAAGGTCTGGCAGCTGTTAATCCTCCAGCAGCTGCCGACTCCTCAGCCTGGCCCTCCACCCTGACACCACCACCAGATGGGGAATCTTGGCCACACAACCCCTGGCTCAGATCCTCATGCCACTTTTGATGATGTCCATCTCTACTTACAGTCTCTGCACCATCTCACATGAGTGATTGTCTCTCTGAACTTCAGGACATTCCATTGTAAACATTCTTTACTTCAAAACAATGTAACTGAATTTTTCAAGTGTGGCTTACTTTGTAGATATGACTGAGACTTAAAATCTAAAGACTTTATATAATGTACTGTTCCTGGATTCAAAGCTCTATGAAAAAACCAACAGTTTTTATCCCATTGCAAACTGTATTAACTGACAAGTAATTTGTAGTGTTATAAAAGGAGGATACATTTTAAGGGAACAGAGTAAAGGTTCACCTAGGGCAAATTTTTCAAGAGTGTTTTAAGGGCAGACTTACAAAGGGGTTTAGGCACCTAAAGATGCAGTTAGGTGGCTAGTAGGATTCATAAAAGTGCTGAAGCAGGAGAGACACCTAACTCACATTGACTTCTCCTAGCTCCTAACTTGGAGTTAGGCACCTGACCTGCTCAGCACTTTTGAAAATCCCACTAACCACCTATCTGCATCTTCAGGCACCTAAATACCTTTGAAAATCTGGTCCCTGGGCACTTTTTAACATTTTACTCCTAAACTCTAAGATCTCCATTCAGCGAAGCACTTAAGTACTTGCCTCATTCTGGGCCCAATACAAAGCCCTGGGAAGTCGATAGAATGATTCCTGTCCACGTCAATGGCCTTGGGATCAGGTAGTAAAAGCAAAGCAGCATCCCATTGATGCTAATGGGACTTACGTCCCTGTTTAAAGAGAGGCACATACTTAAGCATCTTGTTGAACTGGGTCCTAAGGGTCCTGTCTTTGCGTGTTTGATACCTGTGTGTATTATTAATGCATTCAGAGTGAGATTTTCAAGCATTCCTAAATCACTTATGAGCACAAGTCCCATTGGAAAGACTATAGCAATAATCCTACTTCCAGCTACTGGAGAAAGTTTATTTTATGGCTATGTCATCACAATACTATACTTTACTGCTATGACATTATAGCTATAAATATTTTTGGGAAAATGTAAAAAAAGTTTTACCATTACTATTACAGATCATTACTAAAGTTTATCCAAAAGCCCTCGGTACCTAAATGAATGAAATACAACTTTATGATTAAAGCCACCTATACTGTCAAAATCCCCCCCCCCCCCGCAACAATCTTGAATATCAGCTTTAAATTGTAAAGAGCATGTAAAAAAATTCTCTCTGAAGAACTACTCTCACAAATCGAACCTTGTAAAAATGAACACATGGAAGGGCACAGGAACATTTTCTGTGTAATCTGAATTTTTTAATTTACCATCTTTTTTAACCCACCAAATACAAAAAACAACATAGAAAATGGTGAAATGAGGTTAAGGCCCCAATCCTACATTGCTCTGCATGGATCATAGTACATGACTGGGACCTAAATATGCATCTCAGTGATCCTATGTCACAAGCTGCTCAGCTTTTACACTTGTCATTCCAATGGCATCATGTTAATCTCTCGATTTTGCCTTATTATACACAGTTACATTTGTAGAAGTCTCTGTAAGTGTGTTGATATAGATACATTAGGAAAATTCTGGCTCCATTGAAGTAAGTCAGAAATTTGTCATTGACTCCAGCAGTCACAGGCTTAGGTCCATACTGTAGTTAATGTGTGTGTTGGACATTAAAAATTATTAGTAGTATTATTATTCATATTGAGATCTATAGGCCACAACCAAGTTGGGTCCCAGTGTGCTAGGCTCTGAACAAACATATCCCCACCCCAGTGATCTCAGAATGCAAAAGGTAAGACATAACAGTGGGATGAAACAATCAGGATGGGATGAGGATGGGAAAGATGAATAACAAATATAATAGCATGTGCACCACCCAACTATTCAGCAGCAGTGAGTATTATTATTATTAATACAAATTATTGCTTGTATTACCATAGTATGTTTGAGCCCCAGTCATGGACCAAGGCCCCACTGTGCTAGGCACTGTACAAAGAACAAAGAGGTGGCCCCTGCTCCAGAGAACTTACAATATAAATACAAGACAAGGAACAACAGATGGACACAGAGAGCACAAAGGGAAAGTACAAGTAAACAATAAGAGACAATATTGGTCAACAAGTTCGGCAGTGGTCTCATCACACCAGTGGCCTACCCAGTCCGAGGAGCTTAATACATTGACACCTTGTCTACACACAAACCTGCACCTGAAGGTGGTACCTGTGAGAAAGGAGTCCGTTTTGCACAGCATAGTGGTAAAAGTGATCTGAAGCAAAGACTGCGTATGTTACATTGAAGAACTCCCCACTCACAGCCTTTTCTGGAGGTCTCTGGACCCAGGCCATCTCAAGACCTAGAAATAACACACAGTTGTGGGTCAACATGTTTGGTTTAACCTACTACAGCTATGTGCAACTGGACAAATTGTTCTGGAGCAGAAATCCAATTGAAATGTACATGTTTTCATAAATATTCTTCCTGTCATTACTGCTGGCCAAAGGAGTTCCCCATGTATAGTGTACAGGTAGTTCCAAAATAAGATCTATTGGAGAAGAAGTGTTTTTAGATTTTTTTCCCCTACAGTGTGCAAGCTAAGTAATCAGAGCACGTGGAAACTTAGGACCAAACCCTACTCACTTTTCTTAGGTGGGCCTGATCCTCTTCTGACTTGTATCAATTTCACTCCAGTGTAACTCAGCTGACTTCAGTGCAGTTATTCCTGATTTACACTGTTTTCCTGCTAGCAACAGTTAAGAACATAAGAACGGCCATGCTGGGTCAGATCAAAGAACCATCTAGCCCAGTATCCTGTCTTCCGACAGTGGCCAATGCCAGATACCCATCCCCTGTCATCCATTCCCAGCTTCTGGCAAACAGAGGCTAGAGAAACCATCCCTGCCCATCCTGGCTGATAGCCATTGATGGACCTATCCTCCATTAACATATTTAGTTCTTTTTTGAATGCTGTTATAGTCTTGGCCTTCACAACATCCTCGGGCAAGGAATTCCACAGGCCGACTGTGCATTGTGTGAAAAAAATACTTTCTTTTGTTTGTTTTAAACCTGCTGCCTTTTAGTTTCATTTGGTGACCTTAGTTCTTGTGTTATGAGAAGAAGTAAATAACACTTCCTTATTTACTTTCTCCACATCAGTCATGATTTTATTGACCTCTATCCTGTCTCCCCTTAGTCCCTTTTCCAAGCTGAAAAATCCCAGTCTTATTAATCTCTTGGCTATTTCAAACCAGAAATACAGCCCTTCTTTCTCAGAGGGTATATTACTGAACAAAGTAGTAGGAATCATTAGTACACACAAAGCCAATTCCTGAAAACCCTTTCTCACATGAATAGTCCTTATTTAAGCAAGTAGTCTTCTTAAACAGGACTACTCATGTGAGTAAGGGTTACTATTCTGTAGTGATTTCCTTTTCCTTATAATTAGATGTGTTTAGAACCTATTACACTGGAGTTTTCCTTTATCACAATATTCTTCCCTTGCATACCGCTTGGTGATCTAAACAATTTGTTTCTGCATGTAGTTCCCTTTTCAGATATAAAAGGGTTAATTATAAAAAAAACAATCCTTTTGGGTCAACGGCATTAGAGGAACAATCATAACAAATCATTAATAATGAATATAATGGAAGAGACAAAAGAAAGCTCACTTTATATATTATTCTAGCCAGATTTTCACAAATTATTAAAAGGTAAAATAATTGTTTAGGTTGAGAGTATTTCATGGCAGCTAGCTGAGAGGTCAAATAAATTTCTTAGAGTAAAAGGTTTTATTTCCTTGAAAAAGATTCACAACAGCAGGAAATCCCTTTATTTAATTCTATTCACACATAGATACACATGCACACCAAAGAACTAGTGTTTGTTTCTAATTTATAGCAATAAGAGCCATAATATGTGTCTCTAACTCAGTTTTCATCTGCATCTAGGACATTGGTTCTCAAACTTTTGTCCTGGTAACCCCTTTAACACAACAAGGCTCTGAGTGCGAGCCCCCCCCCCCCCCAGGCCCTTTATATATATATAAAATACCATTATAAATGCTGGATGCAAAGCAGGGTTTGGGGTGGAGGCTGACAGCTTGCAACCCCCACCATGTAATAACCTTGTGACCCCCTGAGAGGTCCCGACCCCCAGTTTGAGAACCCCTGTTCTAGGAGCAGGTAAAGGTATTTTACAGAAACTGTACAAAGTTTGAAGATCATTCTAAAATTGGTTACAAAAGGTTCATATTAGTTATTCATCAGGGTTGGGGAAAACAAAACTCTAGCTCTCCTCCCCTTCCTTCTCTTTGTTTCCTATTACATTCATTTTGCACTTTGGTTCACTGGTAACTTTGCTAATGCAATTGACTTTCTTGAAACAAACAGCTATTTTAATAGTGGATAACAGAGATGCTAAATACGCCAGGGTAGAGAACGTCCAGTTTATAGTCATTATTCTCTGAACTTCACCATTTAATCTGAACTTTGAGGCAATGTTAACACTATTATGTTACATTCTGAGCCTGAGCCTACTGTCTGTACACAGACTTCAATGGGAGTTTTACCAGTTTTTTTAGCTTGCAGGATTGGGTCCTGTTATTTCTCTTTGCAGCAGTACGTCAAAAGTTACATTTCATCCTAACTTTTTCCAGCATTTATATAACTGTTTATTTGCATTAATTATTTACCTACTTATTTCTGATTACTCCTAAACTTTAAAAAAAACACTTTGAGTTTCAAAGTTTTAAACAAGTAGCCTTTACATTTCTGATTCTTTTGCACTAGAAACTCATCTTTCAAAGTATTATACGTAGGTGTATAAGGATCTGAGATTAGTTATTTGTTTCTATTGAATAGAAGTTGGGGCCGGGGAAATCAAAGCATGAAAATACATATGGAGAGGCTCCACTTTTTAGCTTAGTGTTTAAATGAATCCCATCCAATCTGGAGCTGGCACAGTATAATTGAACCAAGTACTAAATACAATCTGGCTGCAATGCAGAGCTGTTTGCTTTGTTTTGTTTTGTTTAGGCTGTATTAGTTTTTTCTAATGTCAAACAAAATTCCTTGCTTGAAGACAATGATTTCATTCTTTTTTAATCATCTTAATTATGTTCCCTTTGGAACAGATATGCTCCAGACAAATATTTATTCTGAAGTGTATGTGTGCTGGCCACTTTCCTTGACTTAATTCATCTGGAAAGAGACGTTGCTGCTGACTGAAATATTTTCCACTAGGTTTGAGACCTGAGAAGTATTAGGAATTATTCTGATTATTTAAATGTTCATGTTCTTATCCATTTTCCTAGCAGGCAGAGATGATCTTCCCTGAGCAACTGTGGGACCCACTCACCTCCACAGTCCAGCATGTTATACTCATCTGGTTTTTCCAGAGGCCAGCAATCATAGTCACTGTTATCCAGGTCATGCCACCCGTCCACTAATATCACCTGCCATGGAAAAAACATACCAAATAATCCAGTAAAACAGAGGAATTTGTGTCTACAAAGTCTGTTCTCTTAATATAAGAAGTCTCTCCAACTTTCTGGAACAAAGATCACAGCCAGGAATAACCTAAATGCTCAGAATCTAGATTACAAGTTCATTATATTACCACACGCTCTCCTCCACCCCCCAAAATTATTTCTAAAACAATAAGAGAAACTCAGCTAATCCAGTTGTAATTTAGGTTTAAACAGAGCTCAGCGTGTGTGCTCTTTAAATATCACGTTCCAGCCAAATCTTCTCTTCCTTTTATTTTTAATTTTAAATAATTTTTATATAAAATACCCTCAATACAATAAAGATAAACATGTTTTATAACATAAGAGTTATACTGACTTTTTTTTAGAATCTATTTTTTCTTAATAGTATTTTATTAATGCAACTATGTTCTATTAATAAAAGTAGAATATATTCATCAACTGATGGGACTCAAAGTATATAGCAGAAAAACAGCAGGATGTATTATGAGTTATATTTCACTTTATATACTAGAATAGAATAGAGTAATATAGTCTGCTGTTTTTCTTGGTATTAGTAAAAGAATATGATAGACCATGTTCTTCTAATGTATTCTGCTAGTCTATATATTGGAAGAATAGAATAAAATACAATATGATATATTCTTCTCATATATTCTGCATATTAGTAAAACAGTAAATAGAATAGAATATAGTCTTCAGATGTATTCTCTAATTATTGTTCCATACATTTAGTAGAATAGGATGCAACATATTCTCCTAAATATTTTCCTATATATTAGAAGAATAGAATATTTTCTTCTAATAGATTCTGCCATTAGTCTTCTGCATAGGAGTGGATGAGAGAAGAACCAATTGTTTCTATCTATATTAGTGAAATAGAATATATTAGGAACAATCCATGATTAGGAAGTATTAACAGCAACCACTACAATAAAATATTAATTTCTTGACTATGCACCATATAGGAGCAGGATCTATGCAGTTTACCTACCAGTAAACTGAGGAGGCTTCGGAGCCCAGGGGCAGGTGTTTTGGCAGCTCCCATGGTCCCAAATAGGCATCAAGCCCAGTTAGCTTCAGGGCTGCTGCTGTTGCAGCTCAGCTGGGTTCTTCCCTCCCTACAGGTTTCCAGCCAGCCAGGGGTTTATCAGTGCTCTAGCTGCTGCAGTTATTTGTCTTGCCTCCTTTCCCCATCCCTTTGTGCAGTGGGAATCTCCCCCCTATTCCTAGCAAAGCACCTGGGAGGAGGCAGCAGATTGTAATCTCAGCCACAGAGCAGCTCCCCTCCAAATGCCCAGGCCCTGAGGGAAGGGTTTTTCCTCTCCTCAGCACTGGGAAGGAACAGGAGTGTGAGGACTTTAGCCTCTTGCCTGTGTTGCTTCTGACCCTCAGGTCTTCTCTGTTCCCTGTTAGGAAATTTCCCTGGAAGGCAGGTAAGACAGTTGCAGAAAAATACAGGCTGGGTCTGGGGTAAAATGGATTCTAAGCACAGAAGGGACCAATCTGATCTAGTCTGACGTCCTGCATAACCCCAGTCATAGAATTCCACCCAGTTACCCCTGCATTCAGCCCAATAACGTGTGTTTGATTGCTAACACACTGCTTCTGCACACGCAGTATGCTATCTATTGATTTGGTGGGCCTAGGGCTATATTAAAGCTCACTTCTGCCGCACTCAGTTTCACTCTGTGTTTCACTTTAAATTCTGACTGCAAGCCCAATAGCTCAAAATGAAATTTGGTCACCTCAGGGTTGGAAATTCTTAAGAGAAAGTTTGTGTGGGCAATCTCAGAATTCAAATTCATACTCGACGGTGAAAAGGGAAAAGGGCCTTGAGAGAAATCTCAACAACATGCTTCACACATAGTGCTATTTATCTTTAAAAAAATAGAGAGACTCGTATACAGTAGGATTGTTTATCCTATGTGTTTTGCTCCTTATTCTGGTTGTAAATTATCTGTAAAGAGACTGATTTTTATTAACTTAACTTGTCATTTGTCACTCAAAGCTGTTTGATTATCATTAGCAGAGCCAGCTCCTCTACTGGTGTGAATCAGCAGAGAACCATTGACTTCATTTAGTGACACCAGTCACTACAATACTGTACTGTTGTCATTCAGACTGGTCCCTTTAAAGGGCCTCTGAATGATTCAATGAAAAAGAAACGGATAGTGACTTCAATGGAATTACACTGATTCACACCAGCTGACTTCTATGCTGACATATTTATGTCTATGGGTTGTTTGCAAACTGCTTGCTGTGTCTTTGGGTATTAACTAGTCATTATTTGCGGTGCGCAGCTGGTCACTTAGGTCACTTGGCACTGCTTCAGTTTCCTAATTGGATGGCTAACTTTTAGAATCAAACAGAAGGTAATTAAAGAGATTTCAAGATCGATGTTTGAGTAAGTCCCATGTAAATCTTTGCATGGGCACATTCACATCAGTATTCATGAGACTCAATATTCTTGAACAAAGCAACATGCATATAAATGTTTGCAGAAAAAAATAACAAGGTTTATAAATATTGCTGAAGGAAGTTTGTGATGTATTTTAACGTACCTATTGTGCTTCCTTAGAAGATTTATCTTAGAGGATTTAGTTGGAATATACTGGTAGATTCAAATTTTGGAATATTTATAATTCTACAGATACCAACATTTAGTGTGCGTCTTTCAGTGTTGAAGGCACATATAGAAGAAAGGGTAATTAATAGTGTTTGACTTGTTCTGTTACTCCCGCCTAGTGGCTTTACGCCAGAACAACAGCACACAGAAAAGTACAGTTTTACTTGGGTATAGATTGAGCTTCCTGCTGCTTCAAATGCCATCGCAAATGGAATGATTAGAACTTCAGCTTCAGGCAAGTGATACGTGCCAGCATCAGCTGGGCTGCTGTAGATTCAGCAAGGCTGTGTTTAGGGGTTTTGAAATGTGTGCCCTGGAACACTATTCCTGGCTGAGCCACTGGCCTTGTGCAAGTCAATCCAACTCTCTGTGCCTCTATTTCCCCTCCCACGCTTTATCTGTCCTGTCGATTTAGATTGCAGATTGCTCTGGTCAAGGACCTTCTCTCACTATGGGCAATGCCTGGCAAAATGGTATTCTTGGCTGGAACCTCTAGACGCAATTGAAACACAAATAATAGTGACAGCTAGATTCACAAATGTGATTAGATTTCTTACATGTTTCTTGGCAGATACATATTTTAAAGACTTAATAGATTGGGGTAAATTGCATATTAAGTGGATAAATTTGGTCTTGATCTTGGGGGAGGGACATGGGGGGGTCAAGTGCCTCCCCCCCAGATTGGCCTGCCTGGGGCAGGGAGAGAGAGGGGCTCTACCTTCTATCCCTGTGTCTTCCCCTCACACCTTTGGCTAAATTGGCTGCTTTCCCTGGCAGCCAGGCAGGGAGCAGGACAAAGCCACATCTGCCTGAGGGAGCCTGGCTGGGAGGCAGTGGCGGCCCTCTCGCTGCCTGGGCTTGGCTGTAGGAAGCAGGGCCCGGGCAGAGGCAGCCTGCTGCCACCTCAGCTGCCAGGGACAGAGGCCGAGCGAGCCAGAAACATGCTGGAGGGTGGGAACTCTGGCTCGCTCACCCCTGTCCCTGACAACTGGGGCGGCAGCGAGCCACCCCCCATCTGGGTCCTGCTGCAGGACCAGGGTCAGAGTGAGCTGGAGCCCTGCTCCCTCCCTCCAGCAGTTGAGCCCAGGCTGCCTCCCAGCCAGGCTTTCTCACCTCAGCCTGCAGGAGGTGCTGAACATCTCACAGGATTAGGTACCAAGAGCACTGGGTGATCGCAGCCATGCTCATGAATGCACTGTTGGGCCCAGATCCACAGGATGACTTTAATCCTCAGTTTTAAGTCCAAAATTTAGGTGCTACTGAGATCATCCAAACACCTGTTCAGTTGCCATCTCACTCTGGAGGCACCTAAATTTTGCCATGAAGGTCCCCTCAGTGTCTGTATTTCCATTGCTGGGCATGCACGTAACACCTCAGTCAAGGCATCTGTCTCAGTCCTAAGCCCCAGTGACTATCTTCACCTGATTGAGGAACGCGCTCCCTCGTCTATCTCACCTGCAGGGCCTGACTGGCCAGCATTCTCAAAACATGCCTAACTCCACACAAAGCAGCAGCGGCAGCTCCCCTCCCATATAACCTTTAGCCCGACCATTAGCGCACTCACCTTGAATGTGGGAAACCCTGAGAATTCCTCCCTCTTCCTTATGGGGAGAAGGAATCTGAATATGGGTTTTCCATCTCTCAGGTGAGTGCCTGACCACTGGACTACAAAGACATGCTCACTCTCTCTGCCCCACTCCATATTATTTCAGTATTTATAGACAGTGGAACAGCTTCAACACATGAGACTGCAAGAGGCCTATATCAGACTATCCCAGAGCAGAGTGGTTTGGGCACTCAGCTGAGAGGTGGAAAACTCATGCTGAAATCCGTTCTCTTTAGGTAGAGGAGGGAAATGAACTGGCGTTTCCCACATCACTGGTGAGTGACCTAACCACTAGGCAAAAGTTATAAGGGAGAAGGAGGCATTTTCACTACCTCACCCCCGCACCCTCTTATTTATTTTTTGCTGAGTTAGGTGTGAGCTGCCATCATTCATGCAAGAAACAGTCTGCCTCCAGGAGAGCTTTCCCAGCTGTGGATCCCAACCAGAGATAGGTGCTTCCCTCCCACCTGGACTCAGGTGCGTAACTCCCTGAGAGGGGCAAGACCTAGTGGACACCCTTCTCCTCAACCTCTGCTTTTGTCTAGGCGTAGACAGCTCGCCACCCAGCATGTGGCTTTAGTGGATCCCATTCTTCGGCCCTTATCTCTCTCCATGCATTGTATAGGTAGTCTGGGCACCTAACTCAGGTTTTGTGGATTTGGCTGGGTGCCTAAAGGTTAGGCATTGGGATACTCCATCCAAAATCTGAAACGCCTAGGTGCTTGTGTGGATTTGGGCTTTGAACTTGCAGCTTATTTATTTCTCTCTCTCAAATGTGTGTGTATGGGGGTGGAGGGTTGCCCTGGGGATGCTCAAAGGAAAGAAGCAACCATAGCTTTAGAATTAGAAAATAAAACAAACCCACAAAGGCTCCCAGTTGTTCCAAGAGATCTGAAATCTTGATTTTAGTTGATTAATGTTTGACGACAGTTTAACTCAACTGTAGCAGAAGGAACTGAGTACTTAATCAGGCTTGCAAACAGTACATGTTTTACACAAAGGAATAAAGCTGACAGGCAGTAAGCCAACATGACAGCTCAAAATAAGGGCTTGTGAAGAGATAATTAAGGAAATTTAAGATCATGGAAAACCTGAACTAGGCAAAACAAAGCAAAGAAGGTAAATATACAATACTGGCACCCAGGATATCAGGTACATAAATATAATGTGTAGTTATAGACTTTAGAATGATTTAGACTTGCACCTGCATTGGTATGACACACCAACAATTAACAACAACAATAACAATAATATCTAGCTTTGATCCAACACTTTTTTTGGCCATTGATCTCAAAGTGCTTCATAAAGAAGGTAAGTATAATTATCCCCATTTTACAGATGGAGAACTGAGACACAGAGAGGTGAAACAAATTGCCCAAGGTCACCCATAAATCCAGTGGCAGAGCTAGTCATAACTCAGATTAGTGCCTCATTGTGCTAGACACTGTACAATATATGGTAAGAGAGTCCCAGCCCTGGAAAGCTTACAGTCTAAATATACAAGACAAACTAAAGGGTAGGAGAATAAGATCCCACAGGGTGCCTGTGACAGAGTCACAAATGGAGCCTGGATCTTCCAAACTACCCCCTTAGTGTCTTAACCACAAGACTATTCTTCCTCTTCACCTCCAGTTTGGTAGATCAAATTCAGTCCTAGGTGGTGGCAGCTGGAGGCTATTTCAGTCTGACAGCTCTTTGCTCCTGTACATATGTGACGCATGACCAGAAAGAGTAAAGCGTCCTGCAGGATGAATGACTCAAATTCAATCCTTAAGACGTGGGGAAATAATGTTTGTGGTTTTGTGTATTTACATATATATGAGTGGTGGTGAACAATGTAATTAACAATCCCCATCTATGCTGTATTCCGTTAATTCAGAGATCAAAAGAACATCCTAGCATTTAAATGAACTGTAAACACAGGATATCTCTGTATTCATCTCTCTTTGAAATGTGTATCCAATCACCTGCGAATCATGGAAAAAACAGGCAATTGCCTTATGTTAATTTGTATAACTAATTACTGGTGATGGACTTACTTCAAAGTCACCCTGATTGCCCATTACAAGCTGAGGGACTCAGGCCTGTCAGAGAAGGCCTGAAATTGTATAAAACATTTTGGGGTCCTGATTCTGTCATCTCAGATCTGCTTGAGGCTTCATGCAGGGGAAGCTTAAGCCATAAGGCCTGAGATTCTAGTCCTAAACTGGAACACTCTGAAATGATATTGGACATTGGACTATAACCTATGGACTAAATTCTAAAAACTCTTTGCAGCTACAAATCTCACTATCTCTGCTATGAATCTGATCCTCAAGAATTGAACTCATGTCTATGTGTATATTGATCTTTTAACCATACTCTCTCTCTCTCTTTTCTTTTTAAATAAATTTTAGTTTAGCTAATAAGAATTGGCTGTAAGTGTGTATTTAGGTAAGATCTGGAATATTTATTAACCTGGGAGGTAATGTGTCCAATCCTTTGGGATTGGTAGAACTTTTTTATATGGTGAATATGATTTTCAGTAACCTTCATCATACTGACTTAGGTGTCTGGGTGGAGGCCTGAGGCTGGGTTACTTTAAGGGAACTGTATTGTAACCAGTGGGATAATAAAGAAGCTGTTTTGTGCTGGCTTGGTAAATCTAAGGACATGGCTACACTTGCGGATGTAGAGTGCTGGGAGTTAAACCAGCCTTTGGAGACCACAGTGAGGAAAATGCTGCCATGTGTTTACACAGTTAGCTGCAAGCGCAGTGGTGTGGCCGCATTAGCAGCCCTTGCAATGCTACAAAGAGCAGTGCATTGTGGTAGCTATCTCAGTGTGCAAGTGACTGCAGCACGCTTTTCAAATGGAGTGGGGTGGGGTGTGACAGGGAGTGTGTTTGTATTTTGGGGGGGAGAGACAGTGTGTTTTGGGGTGCTGAGAGTGTGTCAGCATGCTGTCTTGTAAGTTCAGACAGCAGCAAACTCGTCTCCCCCCATGCCCTCTACACACTCGCAACAGCAGCATTCCACACTAATGGTTGCTTTGTCCCAGAGCAGATAAGCATCCCGGTTGTCAGAAATGGAGCTTTGAAAGGGGATATCTGCATGCATGCAGCTGAGTTCAAAACAATGACCAGAGTGGCCATTTGACTACAAGGGATTATGGGACATTTCCAGAGGCCAGTCACAGAGGAGCAATGCAACACTTTGTTCAAAATGATGCCCAGGCGTTTCAGCCTAGGCGCAGCAAGCTTTATGCTTCTCATGGAGGTGGATTACCAGGAGTGCTCCAGCTGCAAAGTCCAGGGGTGCTACGTGCCTTGCCAGTGTGGATGGGTTGGGAGTTAGGGTGCCCAGCGCTGCTTTAATGCGCTCTAACTTGCAAGTGTAGCCAAGCCCTAAGTACTGGAATATCCACCAGCTTTGGGGATTTGTCTGCCCCATTCTTTGAAGTTCACCCTAATTGAGTGACCTCAGCTGGCTGCCCAGGGAATCAGGTCAAAACATAAAATAAATGTGTGACCTAAATCTATTCCCTCACCTACATCACAAAACTGTGACCACAGCTGGTACTATCCGGCATCCTCGTAGACAGTCTTAGCCATGTACTGAATTTGCCAAGGATATTGAACTACTCTCTCACTGTTACAGCTGATTTCTCATATTAGTGAGGCATCGTGTGGAAGTTGGTCCTGATGCTACAGTAGAGGACTTTAGTCTCCAGGATGGTCTATCCATTCCTTTGACTCAGTATTTAACTCACTAAAAAAATTAGAAAAAAAACAAACAATCAAACCCTGAATATTAATTTATAGTGTGAGATGCTGAGTAGGGAGAAGGAATGTCCTTAAGAAGAAACTTCTTCTGTAAGGAACACACATTGAAATTCCTCGCTGACATGGAGGGAATTAATTCCAGGATTTTCATGGTTTAACAGGAAATAGCTGTGATTTTTGTCATTTTGGAGATCTTTAGATGTTGGTCGTTGGAATGATGGTAACCGTTAAGCTAATCTAACTGAGAATACTGACAGCCTAACACTAGGGCTCTGTGGGAGGATAGCAAACAGCAAGACTGTGAGGCAGAAGGCGTGGGGTGACATTAAAAGGGGAAAGGGGCATTGTGCTTACTAATCTAATTTAAGTTGTGTTTGCACCATGGTGTTGGTGCGGCAAGACTGAGGCAGAAAGGTTGGTAAATACTCACTGAGGGCCCGTACTAAGCTGCGCTGCGGAGGACTTTCAGCTCCTATTGAGGCCAATGAGCGCTTTACCTTTGACTTCAAAGGGAGCAGAGTGAGGCTCCTGAAAATCTACAGAGATTGTGGTACATTCTAGTAATAATCCAGTGTTGATTTTAAATCCACCTGTTTATCCAAATCCCTGATTTAAGAGTAGCATCTAGGATCAAATGTGTAACAGCTAATCATTGATTCAGTGGCTGTTTCTGGAATTGTATAGCATATGAATAATTCCCAGTAGAAAAATCAACAATCATTTGAATTAAAAATTGGAACCTAGATCTCTGAAAAGACTCAATGTTAAATAATTAACATTCCTTCAGCATCTTTTTGTACTAGTAATAATTACCTAAATGATGAAACATGAACAGGAGAGTCACACTGGGCTCTGGAAATGCCAACCCATTCACAGAGTCTATATATGAAATATATCTAACCAGTATCTCATAACTAAGGCAGATCATTTGTTTTGGTAAATTGTAGGAAAATCATATAGTGTGTGTCAAGGCTGATTCCCCACTCTGGCACTTTGAGTGCAGAAGGTGGAGGCCCACAAAGATTCTAAAAATTAATACTGGCTACTCCAGACTTGTATTAAACTCCCAAGGTTACAGCTTTTCTCTGACCTTGGCTGGGTAGATGCTGCCACCATCAAAGTGCAAAGCCCCTCTGAGAATCCAGGAAGGCGCACTTGGGAATTCCTTCCTGTGGGGTACCCTCAAGCCCTTTCTCACACACACACACACACACACACACACACACACACACACACACACACACACACACACACACACACACACCCCTACCCCTCTGGGGAAGAGCTGAGAAACAAAAACAAAGGAAATCAGCTGTTGTCACCAGCTAATTAAAAAACATGTTCACAAACCTCTTAGGACACAAAAACCCAATCCAGTTATTTAAAAAGGTAAATTTTATTAAAAACAAAAAGAAAGAAAATACCCCAGCAGGTCCAGACCAGGAGAGGGCTGTCCAGGCCACTCCGGCTGCGGCTCGGTCCGGGCCGGGCTGCGCTGTCCCAGCCTCGGCTTGGTCTGGGCCGCTCTGGAGTCAGGCCATGGCACCAGGGCCGGTGCAACCATTTAGGTGACCTAGGTAGTTACCTAGGGCGCTAGGATTTGGGGGGCACCATTTTCTTCTGCAGCGACCGCGGCGGCTGGATCTTCCGCCACCCTGGTTGCCGCCGGCATTTAGGCAGAGGGAACTGGGGCAGGGGAGCACAGGGAGGGCCGCTTGCAGCAAGTAAGGGCTGGGGGCAGCACGCAGGGGAACTCACCATCCCAGCTCACCCCTGCCCCACCTCCTCCCTGAGCACGCATGGCTGCTTCACTTCTCCTGCCTACCCAGGGTGGGGGGTGAGGAGCTGCCGCAGGGGGGGTGCCTCAGGGAAGGGGGGTTGTCACCGGGGGGGCGCCTCTGGGTGGGGGCTTGGGAAAGGTGCAAAGTGGAAGTTTCGCCTAGGGCGTGAAACATCCTTGCACCAGCCCTGCACAGCACCCCGGCTGCAGCAGGTCTGGGCCACAGGTTGACTGAGTTGAGGCCAGGGGATGGGCACCCCTCAAACAGCAGGTTGGGAGCTGGGCTAGGTGGGGACTGAGGGATGCCTGCATGGTGCTAAATAGGCTGCTGCATGGCCGTGCAGCTTACAGGGAACTTAGGTCACGATCCCATTTTAATAGGGTTGCCAGGGCTAGCGTTAGACTTGCTGGGGTCTGGGGCTGAAGCCGAAACCTGAGTCCCACTGCCCGGGGCTCAAGTTACAGGGCCCCTGTCCAGGGCTGAAGCCCTTGGGCTTTGGCTTTGGCCCAGGCTTGGGTGGGCTCAGGCTTTGGTCCCCATTTCTGGGATTGTGTAGAAATTTTTGTTATCAGATGGAGTCACAAGGCAGTGAAGTTTGAAAACTCCTGCTCTAAATGCTTTTGAGTGGTCTTGGAGTAGGCAAATGATATGGGTGATTTGGCATGGGGCACAGTCATTATAGATCACTGCATGCTTGCATGCTTTCAACTGGATATTATATAGCCTTTCCCTGTGAGGCCACAATGCTAGATTTCTCTCAAACCTTATCTTCAGAAGGATTTGACTGCAGGCTAAGGGCACTCAGCACCTCCATGGCCACCCTCCGAGCCTTGCATGGTTGGTCCATATAGTGCTTGGATTCAGTGGCAATTTGGCACATCATAAGACTGGGATTTTCAAAGGAGCCTAAGGGAATTAGGCATCCAAATAGCACTGGCAATTCAATGAAAGCTGAGCATCTAATTCCGTTAGGTTTCTTTGACTTCCCCAGGCCAAATCATTAAGGATTTGATTCTGCAACAACTTGTGCAGAACTCCCGTGTAAGAGAAAACAGAGAAACTGTAGAATGAAGCCGAAAGTTTTCAGAAACCTTTAAGTGAATTTTGCAATTGCTTTTGTTGGTTAATTCTCTTAAAGGTGACCTGCAAAGGATTTTTTAAAATCATTGGCCTCATTCTCCCATTAGTTTTATCAGTTTTATTAAAGTCAACAAATGCATTGGAGTCAGTGAAGTCACACAGGCCTCCAATCTGCGAAAGGGAGTGGAGAATCAGGCCCTTTTGAGCGGGTACCTATTTTTGTTTCTTTATGATGAGAGGAAAGGCATTGTTTCCTTCTGCTTGTCTTTTACATTAGAAATGTCAGGCATGTCCAGTCTGATCTTTCCAGGTTTTACTGGAGGCCTTTTGAGGTGGTCTCAGAGATGTGCATTGTGAACTTACAAGGTAATTGAAGGGATGGGATGGTTGAAGCTTAAAAAACAAACATATTCTTTCACCCAAGGGTCTATTAGGCACTGCAGTTAAATAGCTGTTAACAAAACCAAAGAATAAACAAATCAGCCACATCCTCTACTGAAGTAAATCAGCATAGCTCCTGTGAAGTCAATGGAAATACACCAATTTATATGAGGTGTAGATGTGGCTATAATTATAGTAACACTGAAGGAGAAGAAAAACAATTAAAAAGTTGAGCATCCAGGACCCTGTGATAGATAAAGAGTGGAATCTTTTATTGAGCTCTCTGTGGACATCACTGTGCAAATCTAAATGACCACTGTAGATATACCAATGATGAATGCTAGAGGAATAGCTAAAATAGACATATTATAGAGAAAAGAGATATGGGAACATTGTAGACATCCTCCTTATCTGCTATTTATGCAGAATAGTTCTATAGGTTTCAGTGGTGTATTACAATCAGGAACAGACAAGAGTCCAGATCGTCAGCTAATGTAAACAGACATAGCTCCATTCAAGTCAATGGAGCTACACTTATTTACACCAGATGGTTCCAACTCCCTCCCTTCATTGCATGTAAAATGAAGGCTCTGTACCTGCAAGCTGCTCTGTATGGATGGGGGTCTGCACCTGTCAAGAGCTTCATTCATTTCAAGGAGGTTCCATGAGGCCATAAGAACCTGTCTTATAATAGCATTATAACAAATAGCGCTTTCATAAGTGCTGCATCAAAGAGAAAGTGATTTGAAACATGCCCTAGTTAGTCTCAGACACAGAGCAGCCTGAGATGAAAGGGAACCTCCTGTTCCAATGTACATATTCGAGTCCCCATAACCCACCCTGGCACGCCAATCATTCCCGGAGCTAGGGACTCTGGGAACCATTCTGGTCAGTCAGCTAGCAGTGGCTGACCTTTCCCATCAGAGATGGAGTAAGTTTTCCAGCCTGCATGAGACACAACAAAGCCACCTACTGAGAAGATGGGATTCTGACTTTCCACAATCCTGTAAGACAAAATGTAACACATCCCCTTGTCACTTTTATACTAGGTGATGATTCCATTCTGAGAAAGCTGCCTGGCTTGAAAAATGGGGTGTGTGTGTGTGTGTGTGTGTGTGTGTGGGCAGTTGTTTGAAATTACATCAGGGATGAACCTGGCCCAGCATGTGGTACTTGTTAATAAATATCTTACAGAAGGTCAAACGTTGGTTTCATGACAGAGAGCCCATGTTCAGACTACGTGTCAGGCAGTCTGCGCCAATGTTATGGCAATGGTGGAGTGAAATGTCTAATTCAGTGTTTCTCAAACTTTTGTACTGGTGACTCCTTTCACATAGCCAACCTATGAGTGTGACCCCCCCCTTATAAATTAAAAACACTTTTTTGTATTTAACACTATTATAAATGCTGGAGGCAAAGCGGAGTTTGGGGTGGAGGCTGCCAGCTCGCATTCCCCCATGTAATAACCTTGTGACCCCCTGAGGGGTTACAACCCCTGTTTGAGAACCCCTTCTCTAGCTAGATTAGGCTGAAAGGTTTCTGACTCTACTCAGGTGAATCCCCAGTAAGCACTAGGATCAGGGAGCCTCGCTGCTGTGCTCGGCTTCATGGGGTGGGTGCACCAGCCGCGGATCAGCATAATGTGCTATACTGGGGTGGGCTCTTATTCAAATGCCTACATCTGAACCTGCCTCTGGGATTTAGGTTTTGCCCTTCCCCAGCACACTGCCAGCACCCCAAATAGCACAAGGCTGTGGAGTGGAAGAGTGGCATATAAGCTGATTTACACCTGCTCGGTGTCACCCAGGCATGCCTCGATGTCAGAGGAATCCTTCACTTCGCACATCTGCCAGCTGGCAACACAGCATGTGCAATGTACATTGCAAAAAGGCCAGACTGAGGCGTGGGACTGTCTTTCATCTTGGCTCCCCACCATTGCATCCCCCTCCTTCATGTGAACATGTCTGCATATTTGAAAGGCAGAGGTGTGACCCTTCACAGTAGGCAGGTCAGTTTGTTCCTTGGCAATAAACAAGTTTGTTTCTTTTCTTCTGATAAAGACCCCTGATCTCAGATGGTGTGAACCAGCATTGTTCTATTGACTTCTATGGAACTCCACCCTTTTTACACCAGCTGAGAATCTGGCCCTAAATCATTAGGATTTGTGCTCAAATTCAAACCTGAAATATTAGCAAACTACCAGGGGTTTCATTATCAAGTGCTGATACAGTAGGTTCATTTTCAGTCTTCTGAATGATTTTATGAATGAGAATACAGTGACATGAACCAATGTGAAAAACTCCTAATAGGGCAAGCATTAATATATAGCTAAAGTTTGAAAAGAACTCACGTGTCTGTGTAGCGTTACTAAGTGTAACTAAAACCACAGATGGTTGGAGGCAGCTGATTTAGAGTGGAAATAAATCTGAAAGTTAAAAAAAAATGGGCTCCATTAACCCTCATTAAAAGTAATGTATAGTCCCCAGAACCTGCTCAGACACCAGGAAAGTCTTTTTTTTTTTTAAAGTGAACTGTGGTTTAGCCACTTGCAGTGGAGTGCTTGTGTACTGATGGGAAAGGGTGCAGTTACTTGTGTGTCTAAAGTGTCCTTGCCCTCTTCTTCACTAGTGAATAGAAGCAGTGTGGTGAGGGAATCATAGAGATGGAAATGACCTGTTAGGTAAAGCAGTGCATCTCTCTGCCAGGACAGGATTACTCCCAGTAATGTTTTTTAATAAGTACTGCAGTAGAGCCAGGGGGTCTCCATGGGAACTGCAGTGCCAGTGTGCTAGGCACTGCAAACACATAGCTAGAAGCAGGGGGAGATCTTAAAGGCACAAATGGGAGTTAGGTGACTGACCCTCGTTGTCAATAGACTCCCATCTGTGGCTTTGAAAACCTCCTCCAATGTCCCTGTCTCAAAGAGCTTACAGTCTGAACAGGTCAGTGACCTAAAAAGGGCTTTTAGGGCCAGTTAGCCACTTGAAAGTGTAAACGAAACTTGAATAAACAATATTTAACTTTTTGGACACAAGAGTTGGATATTTGGTAGAAGGAGAAAAGAAACAGCTCAAGTAAGGCTGACCACTGACAAAGCATATCCGCAAAGGAGAGCATTAATGATTATACTGGGGTCAATAATCACTGAAGAGAGAGAGACATCATTGGGCAGTGTAAAGGCTGGATTATAGGACAGTACCATTGTGATCTGATGGGAGATAAAAAAAAAACCCTCTTAAGAGATGAGTTATCAAATCACAGTTTCCTACTGACAGGGGTAAGGGCCTGATCCAGTTCTCATTGAAATTAGTTGGAATCCTTCCACTGATTTCACCAGAATTTGAATCATCCCGTAAATGCAAATACCCCTTAAGCATAGGCTGTACCTTTGCATCTCTAACCCAAACTTAATAACCATCCACAGCAAGTATTTGCATTTCAAGTTCAAGTCCTCCCTTCCTCCTTCACAATCTGCCTCTGAGCCATTGCTTCTGCCATCAAAGTTATTGTTCAGGTCTCCTCTGGGGTGCTAGACCTGATAGGAAAAGAAATTGTAGACGAACAAATGGTATTTGTCTGCCATAGGAATGAATGTAGCATCCTCAAGGAAGCTGGGAGTCTTGGGTTTCAGTGAAATGCCAGATGCAGCTTTCTCAGAGAATTCCAGTGCCACTTTGGGTCACTAGAAAACCCATTCAGTGTTCGAAGCCAGAATGAGGCATACAGGATACAGAGGAGAAAAGACACATTAGGGCAAAGTACGGATTTAAATGGATACATTGGACCAGATTCATCCCTGAGGTAATGCCATTGAAGTGAAGGGAGTTACATCAGGGATGAATTTGGTCAATTGGGACTAACTAGCTTAATGCACCAAGACACAAAATTATCCCTCATGCCACATCTGGCACCTACAGCCAGATCTGCCAAAGTAGATTTCTTTAAAAGCACGGGCGGCATGCCAGCTAAGTTACATTGTTCCTGTGCGCTCCAGACATCTGTAGAACATCCTGCTTATGGGAGTGGATTGTCAGGATGGGAAGAATTTGGCCTCCATTCCCTCCTTTATCTTTGGCAGCACTACTTCCTTCAGCTCAAGGTCACTGAGTCTAGGGAAGCCCTCCAAGTGCTTCTTCAGTATCCAAGACTGGGTTCATAACCATTCTGCCTCACCCCTGTAGAGAAAAGGAGCTGCTGTAACCTGAGTGGTTGCACAGTACTTTAACAGATACATCAGCAGAGCACACCTTTCCTTATACTGCACTCTTATTCGAAAGGGAAAATCATGCTACAACAGTAAGAGTTACAGGGAAGAGCATTTGAGCTAAAGCACTAGCTAAGGTGGAGAGGTTGAGGGCATGGAGAAATAGTATGACCAGAGAGGGCTGTGCTCCAGCAATCCCCAGGTGGCATAATGACGTGTAGAAAGCTTTCACAGGCCAATGTTATTTAAATCAGCTCTGATGCTGTTCTAAATTAACCCAGTGGCTGATCTGAGGACCAGGGGAGCTGGAAAGGTGGTATAAAGCTACCTCTGCCCACACCTCAACGTTGAGGCTGCTCCAGCACCCCGAAGAGTTAGCAGGCATTTACAGCAGTTCAATAGTGCTAGGACAATATAAAAGAGTTACAGAAGTAAATTGTCTCTGCAGCATAGGAAGGGAGGCATGTCGTGCTGAATTTATCTTTCCTCCCCCTTTAGAAAAGACACAATATATTGAATGTAAAACCTTTCTGGGGGTTGTGTTCTCTGTGAGAAATTAAGCACCCTAAAGTTAAGGGGCCTGATTCTTTTTTCAGTTATACTGGTGTAAATCAGGAGTAATTCCACCGATGTCATTCTAGTACAAAATGAGGGTGTCTGAGAGGCATATTGCCTGATTCTGCTCTGACTTTGGTGTAAGTATCAGAGGGGTAGCTGCATTAATCTGTATCCACAAAAACAATGAGGATTCCAGTGACACCTTAAACACTAACAGATTTATTTGGGCATAAGGAATAGGAACTGGGGGTGGCTGGCTCACTACAAAAGCAATTTTCCCTCTCTTGGTATTGACACCTCCTCATCAGTTATTGGGAGTGGACCACATCCACCCTGACTGAATTGGCCTTGTCAACACTGGTTCTCCACTTGTAAGGTAACTCCCTTCTCTTCACGTGCCAGTATATTTATGCCTGTAGCTGTAATTTTTACTTCATTGGGCAGTGTAAAGTGCCCACATCTGAAGTGGGTTTTTTACCCACGAAAGCTTATGCCCAAATAAATCTGTTAGTCTTTCCACCAGACTCCTTGTTGTTACTTTGGTGAAATTTCGCTGGCTGCAATAGTGTTACTCCCCTCCCGCCCCCCCCTCACCCTCCAGAGCAATTCTAAATCAGGCCCATGGTATGCTTTGAACAGTAAAAATTACTTATTACATTGTAGCAAGCAGTAAAGAGCAGTGGTATCTAAATTTTCATGTATAAAACCCTCTTATTACAGGTTCATGTTATATTCCCCATATATCACATACATCACTGGTTGGAGTAAAGTCCATGATTCAGCATAATCTGACATACCAAACTTGGAGGATCACAACACATGTTCTAAAAAAGCAGCAAATCTCAAAATTAAGCCAAGGCAACGTACTAAAAAGTAGAAGCAATGACCTTTAAGATACAATGTATACAGTGCTGCTTAAATATATTCTGTAGGGTACTTTAACTATTAAAACAGCATGACTCATATTAAAGTTATGCAGCTCTAAATTCCTCATTTTGTTGTGTCAAAAGTGTATCCAACACATATGCTTATACTTAAATTTTAATATACAAATTTTATAACTCATTACCAAAGTGCTCCAAAATCCACATTAGAAAAATAAAATGATTAAAGAACCAGTCTAATCGAATTACAAAATGGTTCCAAAGGAATCATCTGTGTTAAAGTATGTCATGGACTGAACTGAGCTTATCTAACAGTTGTCACCTAATGTTTGTCAGATAACTTGGACTGTAAGATCTTTGGTCCATGAACACTGGGTCAAACCCATGCATGGAATAATTTCACAGGCTTGATTTTCTCTTTGTCTGCCAAGCAATCCATGTTTGTATATGGTATAGGTGACTAATAATAATATTAAATACAAAAACATCCTTCTTAGAACCAGATTTAAGAAAGGATGCAAAGATAAACTTGCTTTCCATTCCAAATGAACAGGGAATGCCTTTACCTGTGAAGATCTGCAGTTCAGACTTACAAGCATTCAACAGGAGAGTACCATGCAGGTACAGAAATGCTCCCTATGTAGAACTGGGACCCACCCTGACATCAAAACTACATAAGTAATGGTAAGTTTCTTAAAGGAACCATTTTTCTATTGACAGTTTAATAGTTGAACCAACCAGCTGGCCTGACCTACTTGCTAAAACCCACAAGCAGCTTCCCTTTTGTGGAAACTTTATTTTACATACCTACATATTAACATTTCAGTGTTGAATCAACTGTTTTGTCATCCTTCTCCTTCCCATTCCCTCTGCTACCATATTGTGTCTTGTGTTATCTGTCCATGGGAGCAAGATTAGGCCATGATCCTACAAGTTGGATGATTAGCTGGTTGGATCATTAGCTTGCCCGGCCTGGGCCGGGCACTGATGGGAATTGTGACGTGAATGCTGATCCATTCCCCGTTAAGGGGCTGTTGAAAATAACTGTGTGACACAACCCTGGAGCAAGGGAGGCGATAGAGGGGGAAGTGTGACCCTAAGGGTCTCTTGTAAGTGTGGTGCAACTATTCACCACCCCTTCTTAGGTTTGCCAGGCGTATGGTGTGAAAAATCGGGACGGGGGTGGGGGAGTAATAGGCACCAATATATGACAAAGCCCCAAATACCGAGACTGTCCCTCTAAAATTGGGACATCTGGTCACCCTACCTGCACTCCAACTCCACTGCCCCAGCCCAGTGAAAGTGAGTGAGGGTGGAGGAGAGCGAGCAACTGATGAGGGGGGCTGGAGTGAGTGGAGGTGGGGTGTCAGAGCTGATGCTTCCCATTGCTTCAAGGCCCTTTATACCTCTGCCCTTCCTCCCTTATTCACATTTTCCCTTATTCCCATATTCTCTAATGCCCTTTTCTCTGTAGGACAGTACCACATTTTTAAATCATTTCTCAGCCTGGCTTCATGAATTAAACTTAAATCTTGCATTAGTAGTTTCAGTTGTGGCTGAGATTTCCCATGCACCAAGAGTCTCATAATTGTATTCCCCACAGCAACTGCAGACACATCCCTCAAGTATGGGGGGACAAATTCACTGCTGGGCCTTCAAACTTCTGTGGACAGAGACCTCAGAAGAAGGCCAAAGAAATAGTCCACTGGGAACAGAGACGTTCTGATGGGGTAAAGTGGCCACAATCTCCATTCTACTAGAGGGAAAGTTGAACAAGCCCCTGGAAGCAGCGCTGCACTCAACTAAATGCAGAGACTTTAAAAATAAATCTGTCACTGAAATGATTAGAGCTTCCCCAGAGAGCACTGAGTCACTTCTTTGGACTGGGGCTTGCTGTACTCTGCCTCTGATCTGACAAGAAAGGTATCGGAGCAGCAGTGCAACATGCTGCTAAGTGAAATGCTGTTACCTCAAAGCTCATGAAAAGTTGTGTTGGGATCTAAAAAGGTACATTTCCTATTGTAACAAGAACTACTTGTAAAAGTTTGGTACATGTTAGTTTCTTGTCCCATGATCTATTAACAATGATACAATAATAAAAAGCACTGATTTGTATATATAATATATAGAGAGCGCGCACGCCAGATTCTCCTCAGACATGGCCAGAATCTCCTCAGCCAGTGTAAACTGGTGCAGCTGCATTATAAAAATCTGACCCACGTTTTTTATTTCCTAAATTTCTACTGTCTAGAGAAAAGGTCCTTATCCTTTGCTCTGGGCACCTTTGCCACAAATTACAAATATAATCAAAATAAAACCAGCAGCCAACCCATAACAAGAAAATTCAGCCAACAAAACTCCCCACTGCTGCAAACATCAGCCTTATCAATCTCCATCTTTAAAGGCACATGTAAATAGATGCCTCTTGTAAGGACGTTGACAAATTGGAGAAAGTCCAGAGAAGAGCAACAAAATGAGTAAAGGTCTAAAAAACATGGCCTATGAGGGAAGGCTGAAAAAAATTGGTTTGTTTAGTCTGGAGAGGAGAAGACTGAGAAGGGGGACATAACAGTTTTCAAGTACATAAAAGGTTGTTACAAGGAGGAGAGAGAAAAATTGTTCTCCTTAACTTCTGTGGATAGGACAAGAAGCAATGGGCTTAAATTGCAGCAAGGCAGGTTTAGGTTGGACATTAGAGAAAACTTTCTGTCAGGGTGATTAAGCACTGGAATAAATTGCTCAGGGACAGGAGCGGCAGGTTTGTATAATTTTTGGTGATGCCCACAATGGGTCTAAGTCCCGCCCCGTCCCCCCGCCTAAGGCTCTGAGAGGGAGTTGGAGTGAGGGGGGGTTGGGGTGCAGGCTCTGGGAGGAAGTTTAGGTGTCGGAGGTGTGTGGGCTCTGGGCTGGGACAGGGGGTTGAGGTGTAGGAGGGGGTGCAGGATGGGTTTGGGGTGCTGGGTGTGGGCTCTGGGAGGGGGTTTGGGTGCTGAGTGTGAGCTCTGGGCTGGGACCGAGGGGTTAGGTTGCAGGAGGGGGATGCAGGGCATGGGGATGAGGTGTTTGGGGTGCAACAGACAGGCTGCCCCAGGGCTGGTGGTCAGAGAGGAGGACTCCCCCTAGCCCTCTCCCTGCAGGCAGCAGTGAGCTCCGGGGGGTGGGGGACCCTCTCCGGCCCATCCAGCATGACACTCACCCGAGCTCCATGAGGCTGCTGCTCAGGAGGTCCACCTAGGAAAAGCCGTCCCCACCCTTGGAGTCGACTCGGATTTCCCTCTTGGGGTAAGGGTGCCATGCGCTTTCTCCTCTCTCCCTCTGCAGGCGCAGCAGCCGCCTCAGCCTGCCCCCAGCACTGCTCTCTTGTAGCCGGATGCGGCAGCGGCTGGTAAGGGAGCACAGCACAGAGCTGCAGGGAGAGGCAGTCCACTGCCCAGGGCAGGCAGGGACGCTTGCGGGAGGGGATGCCTGGGGGTGGCAGGCAGGAGAGACCCGGCCCTGAACATTGGTGGAGCCAGGCCCTGAATTTTCTGGAGCCCGGTCACCACAGGCCCATATAACTCACCGTCCCTGCCCAGGGAGGTTGTGGACTCTCCATCATTGGAGATTTTTAAGAGCAGGTTAGATGAACACTGTCAGGGATGGTCTTCTCTAGATAATACTTAGTCCTGCCTTGAGTGCATGGGACTGGACTAGATGACCTCTCAAGGTCCCTTCCAGTCCTGTGATTCTGTGCTGTGATAGAGTGCAGGGAGTTAGCAGGTGGGCCTGCACGCTGACACCCATTAGTTTCCCCGAGAAAGCTGACTGGAGTTATTTAAAGGTAAGTATCTAAAGGGACCAGTAGCTGCGTGAGTTAATGAGCTAATTAGCCCATCAACTCAAGACTGATAAAGAGGCACAGGAACGAAGTGCCAAAGGGAGAGGAACATGGCTAGCTGAGGCCTCAGTGAGGTGAGACCTCTGCTTCTCTCTCAGGTCCTGAGAAGAGGGCTGAACGCATAGGGGGTATTGTAAATAGTACTGTTGCACAGGACTGTGGAGGGAACTCCAATAAATGGCACAGTGGATACACAGTCAGTGCAGTGTGAACTGGTTTCTGTGGGATTAAAAGGCAGGAGTGAACTGTGATGAGTGAGACCCCTTGGGGAGCCACCTGATGTGCTGAGATATACAGAGTCTGCCTGTTCTGCCAGCATGGGCCCCCTTTAACCTGTCTTGCTGAGCCAGGCTCTTAAAACCTCCTCTAACAGACACACACAGGCAGGGCCACACCCAGCTGCAGATCAGCTGTGCAAAGACTCAGCCTAAGGGACTTGCTCCAGCACTCAGATGTCCACCTCCCTTGGAGTGCAGACCCAAAGATATATTATGAAGTTCACCCCCTCCCTCAAAGTGGAGAGATGTGTGCACACTTCTTACGCACCCCCCACCCCGCCCCAATTAGAAATGACAGAAACTGGATTTAATAGTAAAACAAATTTTATTAACTATAAAGGGCAGATTTTAAGTGGTAAAAGAGGTAACAAACAGAACAAAGCAGATTACCAAGCAAATGAAAACAAACACGTAAACTAAGCTAGTTGCACTAAAGAAATTGGTTAAAAATGGTATTTCTCCCCCTAGATATTGTTGCAGGCAGTTTGCAAAGTTTCTGTGGTTCAGAGTTCCAGTTATGTTCCTTTTCAGACTGGACTCCTGTCTCAGACTGGACTCCCCGCTTGCCTTCCCTTTTCTAGTCTTTCTTCTTGCGCAGACAGGCCATGGAGAGGAGGAGTCCTGTTTGCCTTCCTCTCCACCCTTAAATAGGATTTACATAAGGCAGGAATCCTTTTTTTCCCAAATGTGACCCCTCTCCCCCTTTTCCCTTACAGTAGAAAGTTAAAGAAGTCCCAGGTAATGTTTAGTAACAGGAGACAAGACCACCTGATTGTAGGATCACAGTATCCATGAGTCAGTGGCAGTGTTGAGCGTCTGCAGGAAGGCCAAGCCTTTTCACAGTCTATTGTCCTCGCTGATGGGCCATCAGCCCTGTCTGGCATCACCCAGAGCAGCATAGTTGAAATACAGCCACGTAGTCAATATTCCAGACTTCAGATACAGAAATGATACAGACATGCAAATTAGATAATCGCATTCAGTAAATCACAGCCTTTCCAATGATATCTCACACGAGCCATCTTGCATAAAGTTTATCTCTGTTATATTTATCAATGTAAGATATTGGGTTAGATGTTATATTTAAGTAGTGTGGTGTATCTAAGAGGTACTTGACTCACCCAAAGCAGTTGAAGGAAAAATGGCTTTAAGCAATCTTTAGATGGAGCTGATGGTGGGGCTAAAAACATACTGTAGTGTACTGAAAGGATTTCCCATTAAAAGGATGATTATACCTCACACACTGTAAGTTCTTTCTCCTTTAAAAAAGCAAAGGTTATGTTCATATGATAAACGTCAGTGTGGCAATGCAGGATGCGCTGTACAGTGCTTTTCAGACATGGGGAAGATAAATGTGGCCCTACCAACTCCATTTCTCTCAGATCTAGTGATGTTTGAAGACAAACTTCTATGATATAGAAAAATCCTATGGTACCTTAGCATGCTTGCTGCAATGTGTGTATGTCTACTAATGTGGCAAAACTCCCAGATGGCTGAGAACACAAAGTTAAAGTAATCAGAGAACTGACAAGACAAGTGATCTCAATTTAACCAAAACAAAGAAGCCAGACTGGCTGATCAAGACTGAAGGGTTCCTACATCCAAAGGAGGGACAGCTGTCCTGTGAATTTCTCGGTGTCATATTTTGCTACAATGGCAAAGGAAGAACATTTCAAAAGGTGTGAGGCCTAGAACCTGTTGTGTTTATGCCCATCAGATTTTGCTGCCTAATGGAGCAGGGGCATGGGAATTGATGAGAACTGCATTTGAGGGTTGGGGGTGGCGGAATCACAAGTTGCTATAGCACTAGAGGCAATCATGATTGCTTTGGGCAGTGGAGAATGATAGCTATAATCAACAGATTTTGCTAGCAGAAATTAATTCTAGGTGGAAAGTGAGAAACTTGCAGTAATTTAATCCCATGACATGGTTATTACTAGTTGAATTATTTTGTTACTGCCATCTAGTGATTATAGGCTAAAGTAACAGAATGGAGAATGCAGACATATCACTTTAACTGAGGCGACCTTGTTCACAAATTCAGTTTTTATCAAGTTTGAAACTGCCTTCTGATTAACAAACAGGTGGAACATATAGGCAATACGGGTGATAACTGTTATACTTACTCAGACCTATGGATAAAACAAATCTAATAAAAACCCAGAACTAACTATAAATACAGTATAGTCTCAATCCACACTTCACATGATTTGCACATACAAGTAGCAGTCTGCCCATTTTCCAGCAGCATTGCAACAGCACAGTGCCACAGTAAAGTCTTATATCACCGAGGCTTCATTACTGTTTTAAAATATACCTACAGAAAACATACCACCATATTATCTCTTAAAATTATCAAGGTGAATCAAAGCACATTTGGGGATATATTATCCTCACTGCCTTTGTTTTGCTTGTTCACTTGCGTATTTGCAAAAAGTCTCTTTCAATACAGCTCTGACTCAGTGCAAATTACAAAGGTCGCACTTAAACTGACAACTGAAAATAATTGGACAGCTCTCGATGAATACAGATGAGGGACATTGGACTCTGAGGACCACATTTATTTTTATTGGGGTCCAAGAAGGAAGGAAGCAGTGACCTTTTCGCCCTTATGCACTGTACAGATACTCTTATGGAACTGTCCTATCAAATTTAATACAAAATGGTAAGTTTTCCACAGGTTTGGCACCATCCTATAGAATGTAATAGAGAATTTTATCGCTGCTGCAGAGCTCCATAGAGGGTTCAAATAGCTATAGAAAAGATATAATTTCTTAAGCTCCATAGACCTTTAGAGTAATTTCACAGAGCTTAGTTTCACCTGTTAAGTTTCCTAGGACAGTTCCAGAATAGACATTATAGTGTTCTCCTGGTTCAACCAGCTTATTAAAGGCTTTGTGTTCAGAGGCTCCTCAAATGTCTATTTTGTATAAAGTCCATTTTTGTACTAAGACTTTTATATGGTCAGATTTTTCCTCTGATCTAAAAGGGTCAGAGTCACGTGGGAAGAAGGAACTTGAATCCTTCTTACTGGGCAACTGACACAGAAAGAAAAATGAACATTTTAACAGTGAGTGCTGGCAACGCTGTCTTTTTGCTACTGTGGAGCAGTCAGACCTTTTTGCCCCATCCTTTTGGAATAAGAGCTACCCTGGGTTAGTGGCTACAGCCCTGCCTTGGTGTGTGTGTGTGTGTGTGTGTGTGTGTACGTGTACACGCAGGCTCACGTGTGTGGAGTGGACATTCCAGTTGAAAATTGTTAATGGATTCCACAGGGCTAAAGAACCCACTAAGGAGGGAAACTGAAGCAAGAATGTATCACAGTGATGGAGTGGAAAAGAACCCTCCAACCAAACTAAAAGTTCCAATCTTTCTAGGCTAACAAATGTCCAAAAAAAATGGAAGTCCATAAACCTTCACACAGGCTTTTCCAGTTCAGTCCTCCCTTGAGGATCTTCTGCCTTCTGTGGGGTACAGCAATACCCACTAAACTAGACGAGATCATGCTATCCCTCTTCTGTGAGCTCCGGCCCTGGTGTCTCAGACCGCTGAAGCAGTCCTTTGCTCTGCCAGCAAAATATCCTCCTCCCACTTCTCCATCCTCGCAGGCCCATTTCTCATGCTCTTCCTCTCTTCAGGATACTCGAAGAAACCCTCCAGGTGCCAGCCCAAGCCCTGTCTGTCTCAGGGCTTAGTCTACATAAACTTCCCCCTTCTGGGGTTTCCTTAGCTTTCAATCTAGAAACTTCTTCCCAGTCCCTCCCCTGTTCAGTCTTCTTCCAAAACCCCTTTTATATGCATCTTTCATTTAAATTAGATGGAAGATAAGTATCTAAGTGTCCTAAGCAGCTTTGGAAATCTCAGTGATTGTGCAATTATTATTTATTTGACCCATGCCAGTGAAGCAAGAACTAATGTAGCAGAAAATATTCTTAGGACAGACAAAGTAAAAAGCTAGTATAATTTAATTCAAAATAACATCCAGATAACGACACATTTTACTAGAGTTGGCTGAAAAATTTCCATCAAAATGTTTGAGGAAAAATGCCTTTTTGACAAAATGGAAATGTTCATGGGAATACTTCTAATGTAATTGAAGCATTTCAGGTTTTTTGGCTAAACAATATTTGTTCTCCCAGGTTTTGCTTGCCAAAATGTTTTGGGGATTTTTGTGGGTTTTTTTTTTCTGATGACACCCTAGCCTTTTTTTTTTAATACAAAAATATAGTCATTTTCATTGAAATTTTTAATAGGTAACAAAGTCCCCAACTGGCTCTAATTTTTAAATATAGTTCAGTGTAAAAGACTACAATTATATGTCATATGAATGTTAGTATGATTCCATTCAAAAGTCATTTGTTGTATATGACACTTATTTGTGTAATTCCGTTCAAATAAGTAAGTGTGTAGTTTTATGTAATAAACAATGTTGTATTTAAAATAGGTCATGTTTGCGGGGGCGCAGTTGGTTTGCTTTTGGTTGTATTTTTTTACTGATTAACAAAAAAAACTAACCTCGGCTATGGAGGTCTAAAAATGCGGTGGCATTTTGTGAAATCACTCCAGTTCTTAATGGACTGTCATAAACAGATAGTTAAGGGTTAATGTCTCTTTTACCTGTAAAGGGTTAAGAAGCTCAGTGAAGCTGGCTGACACCTGACCAGAGGACCAATGGGGAGACAAGATACTTTCAAATCTTGGTGGAGGGAAGTCTTTGTTTGTGTTGTTTGTTTTGTTCGTTGTTCGCTCTTGGGACAAAGAGGGACCAGACTACAACCAGGCTCTCCAAATCTTTCTGAATCAGTCTTTCATGTTTCAAAATTGTAAATATAGCCAGGCAAGGCAGATTAGTCTTATGTTTGTTTTCTTTCAACTTGTGAATGCTTTTCCTTTTGCTGGAAGGATTTTTACCTCTGTTTGCTGTAACTTTGAATCTAAGGCTGGGCTGGGAAGTCCCTCTAATCTATATGAATCTGAATACCCTGTAAAGCATTTTCCATCCTGATTTTACAGAGATAATGTTTACTTTTTCTTTCTTTAATTAAAAGCTTTCTTTTTAAGAACCTGATTGATTTTTTCCTTGTTTTAAGACCCAAGGGGATTGGGTCTGAACTCACCAGGGATTGGTGGGGGGAAATGGAGGGGGAAGGTTAATCCCTCTTTGTTTTAAGATCCAAGGAGTTTGGATCTGTGTGAAGCCTCTCAAGGCAACCCAGGGAGGGGAAGGTCTGGGAGGAAAGTAGGGGGGATAGTTAATTTCTCCTTGTTATAAGATCCAAGGGGGTTGGATTTGTGTTCCCCAGGAAAGGTTTTGGGGGGGACAGGGAGTGTGCCAGACACTGGAATTTCTGGCTGGTGGCAGCGTTATCAGATCTAAGCTAGTAATTAAGCTTAGAAGGGTCCATGCAGGTCCCCCACATTTGTACTCTAAAGTTCAAACTGGGAGAAAAAATCCTTGACATGGACAAATGTTCATATCCCAGAAACTGCCAACTAACTGGAACTAACCAGGTTGTTGGGAGGTCAAGGACTGAATAGTTCATGGAGAGTGAACAATACTCTCCCCTCTGAGAGCTGGACCCTCTGGGTCAGACCTGAGGTACACTGATGGGAAAGGTTTGCATAGCCGCAGCCTGTGCTCTACCTTTCCCATGGTTTGGCTGTACCTGAAACGAATATTTTCAGTCTGACCCCTCTCACATCCATTAAACTCTCTTCTTTAGTATCCTAGTCAGAAAGGGGGAACTCGTACCTTGTCAGCCAAATTGGCTTAAGACTGCTTTAAGGCAGCCTAAGAGAGACTGAGGATCTGCCCCATTACCGCTGATATATTCAAACTAGAATGTACAAAAAGGCTAAACTTGTCCATTTTGATGAACTTAACAGAGTAGCTTTTTCCCTGGTATTCACCAGCAGATGGCAGGCTCGCATAACGTATTAGTACAAAGGGTGCTATGTGGCCTACTGAAAACCCAGCGTCTCCAACAACACTTGAAGAGTGGGACTGTAAATCTCTGTTTCACAGTTTCCTTGCTGAAAAGCAGGTGTTTTCCTGAGCAGTAAATTACAGTGTATTCCCTCAGGTGTTAATACTTCAATTGGTATCACTTCCTCCGGTGGGAAGATACAATGAGGCAGCAAATGGATGCTGCAGGCAGAGGAATTAAAGGACTCAAACTCTGTGAGGAGAACCTGAGCTGGGCCCATAAAGGCTAGGAGCAGGTGGGGGATGGAGGTGGGGGGCAGGAGTTTCATCCCAAAAGCAAGAGCATCCCAGGGAAAGTGGGAGATTTAATGTCTCTGGGTGCAGCATTAACTGAGATGCAGCTATGCATTCAGGGAGTGGGTAAGCCAGTGCTTAATTTGTGCCAGGGCTTGCAAAGGCTGCTGTGTCACCTCAGGGCTTGCCGTGTCAGTTATAAAAGTAAAAAAATTGAGCACTGGCACCTCTTACATTACAAATTAAGCTCTGAGGCAAACCTCACCAGAGGGGTGAGTGCGCAATGCAGCGGTCCCAGTTCAAGCAGTCTATGTTTCAAATGCTGCTGCTGTATGTTAATGTGTAAAATAGCATTAAATGTACAGCTGACCTCATACTCTCAGGTTTGCTGAGTGGCCCCCACTCCCAGGCTCCATCCACTTGCAGCTGCTTCTCTCCTTTCACACCTCTCCCTGCACTGCTGCTGGGCTCTCAACTGTGCTGGCCCAGCTCTCAGGCAGCCTGTTACCTGGCCTTCCCGCCGTAGCCAGCTTCAGGCTGCCTCTCTGCCTCACATACAGAGCTCAGCCTGATCCCTTCTCCCCCAGCACAGCACTCTCTTTACCAATTCTCTAAGCACCAGGGAACCCTCTGTTAGCCGAAGGCAAAACAGGCTCCCTACCTCTCTTCTTCCCAGAATCACCTATGGCTTAGCCTTCCCCTTCAGCTCAGTCTAGGGATTGGCTGCCTACTCATGAACCAGCAGCACCTTCATTACATTGTGAGGCAGGTTCTCTGGCCTACCCCAACCTCTTTGTGCCATTCCTGGGTGGAGAATTCCCCTGTGGGCACGGGGATGAGGGAGGTGTGTGTCTGGGGCAGGAAGGAGAGGAGGCGTGCACTTGTACTCTGGTTGTGCTCAGCTAGCAGGCACTCTATTTTCCATATATCTTAGGTACTGGTGTGGCCACCATTACCCTCCCCACACCTCTGTGAAGCAGGGTGCTCCCCCCATTTTACACAGGGGGAACTGAGGTATAGAAAGACCAAGTAATCTGCCCAAGGTTGCATAAAATATCTGTTGTAGAGGAGGGTCTCCTGAGTCCAGAGCTTCTGCTCCAACCCCTGGACCATGCATCCTTGCAGGTCATTGACAGCTGGTGCAACTGAGGGTAACAAGCTGCACTGATCTGTCCCAGGGCTGGGGCAGAAAAATCAGGGACTGCTCTGCTGTGCTCAGAAAATTTGTCCCTCTGATGATTTCCTCAGCTTCAGACTCCTCAAGCCCTGGAAGCTTTGCATGTAGCTCATAGTATAAAAGTGAGTGCACTCAGTTCAGGCAGCTTTAGAAGCTGTGCTCAAATACACAGTAGCAAAGAGGGAAAAAATACATTTTTTTTCTATGATCTTCTCAGGCTGGAGGGAGAGAGACAGTGATAAGAGGGGATGCCCACTAGATACACACTATTACAATACAATAAAATATTATTGTGTTCTCAACCCTGTATACTGTCTAGCCAATATATGCAAAAATGTATGCTCTGCACTGCAGTCCGTCATGTAAGAGTCTTCTCCGGGGAAAAAAAAGTCCACTGGTTCTAAAGCTCCTATTCTAGAATCCCAGAAGTTTTGTCAACTGCTACAACTCCAGCTGAACAAACCAAACAGACAAGACAATACCAAATATAGATGTGTCGTTTATAGACTAAGGTACAAATATAACTGCAGTACAATAACTGATTCGTGATGATGACAGTGACTTCAAGTAAAATAGCATGATAAAAAAAGCAGTATGATCTATCCAATTCTCTTATAAAGGCATTTTTAACCATCTCCACAGTTGGGTAGTTCTCCAGCTCTCTATTTCTGGGAATATTCCAGACAAATGTCCCATAAGAAGAAAAAAGATTACTCAATGAAACAAACCACTAAACCTCATCTCTCAAAATAGATCCTTTTGGACTATCTTGTAAGGCAAGGGACCGCAGTGTTAGAAGAGCTCCACAGTTCACGGTTTTAAGGCACTGGCCTGGGACTCACGATCTGGCATCACTTCCCCTCTCTGTCAGAGACT
The DNA here is from genome assembly GCF_025201925.1 of Gopherus flavomarginatus. Classification (NCBI taxonomy): domain Eukaryota; kingdom Metazoa; phylum Chordata; order Testudines; family Testudinidae; genus Gopherus; species Gopherus flavomarginatus. Next base: position 120,295,138 of record NC_066619.1, read on the forward strand.
TCCTGATATATCTTGGCCAAGTCGTTTAGGCCCAGGTTCTCAAAGAAGTTTAAGATTTCAATGGAAGTTAGGAGGCTACACACCTCTGAGGAGCTGGGCCTTCATCACTCAATTCCCCATTCTGTCAAATCAGGATCATAATACTTCTCTTCCTCACAAGAGGGTTTTGAGGGTAAATTCCTAAGGGTGAGGCACTCAGATTTCATTTGCTTGTGCAAAAATCCTATGTACTCAAGTGGTTGTGGGTGGATACTTGGATGAGACCCCTCTTTTGAAAATTTGGAACAAAAATATCTAAGAAAAATAAATAGTTTATAACAGAATCGATGACCCATTTAGTATTATATATCAGCCATGGAAGGCAGTTTAGCGTAGTGGTTAGTGCACTAGACTGCAATGTAGGAGCCTTAGTGTAAATCACTGGCTTGTCTCCACAGTCCTGGAAAACCTATTATGTTTTCCTTCAGAGCACATCTTTATTCTTCAAACATAAGACTCCAAGTAACACCAAAACAAAGCTATTCTGTGGACCTAAGCAGGTTGCAGAGGCCCAGAGGTTTTGGCTTGCAGCAGAAGCCTAGCTGCATCCTATGATGCTCACTCAGGTGCGCTCTTTCTGCCTTTCACAGGAATTACCTGACCCCTTCACAGCAGTTTCTGATACTCTCTTCTCTCACGAGCTTACGTCTGTTCTGCAAAAGGCTATGTCTGGCTGACCTGGCCCTTAAAGGGAAATGCCCCCTCAGTTTATATTCCTGGCTTTGCCATTGGCCTGCTGGGTGACCTTGGCCAAGTCACTTCACAGCTCCATGCCTCAGTTTCCCCATCAGTAAAATGGGGATAATGATAATGGCCTAATTTGTAAAGTGCTTTGAAATCTATTGACGAAAAAACACAGTATGGGAGCTAGTTATTATTAATAGTAATGATGAACATTCTAGAACAGAGGTGGGCAAACTACAGCCCGCAGGCCACATCCGGCCTGCTGGACCGTCCTGCCCAGCCCTTGAGCTCCCAGCTGGGGAGGCTGTTCCTTCCTCCCCTGCAGCCTCAGCTTGCCGTGCTGCCAGCGCTCTGGGCGGTGGGACTGCAAACGTCTCCCAGGGAGCACAGCTGTGAGAACCACCAGGTGTAGTGTATTAAATGTCGCCCCCTAGGAATGTGCTACTTACGGAGCACCAGGACTGGCAGCCATAAGTAACACACTCTAAGTAGTACATACTTACAGGTAGTAATTTAATACACTACACCCGGGTAGGGAAGGCTATGCCTCCTCAAATAGCCTGGCCCCTGCCCCCTATCAACTCCTCCCACATCCTATCCCCTGACTCCCCCCCCCTCAGAACCCCCAACCCATCCCAACTCTCCCTGCTCCTTGTCCCCTGACTGCCCCCTCCCAGGACCTCCACCCTTAACCACCCCCTGGAACCCCACCTCCTATTCAACCCCCCCTGCTTCCTGTCCTCTGACTGCCCCTGGGACCCCCTACCCATTATCCAAACCCCACACTCCCCACCCCCTAACCATGCCGCTCAGAGCACCAGGACTGGCAGCGGTAAGTAATACACCTTAAGTAACATGTTCCTGTGGGGAGCAATTTAATATACTACAACCTGGCCCTCCATACAGTTTCAGAACCTCAAATCTGGCCCTCAGGCCAAAAAGTTTGCCCACCCCTGTTTTAGAATATTAAAGGTTCTTACCTAGCTGTAATGGGCCAGTTACCCCACTTTGGTAGAGGAGGGGTTAAAGCAGGCTGGAGGGAGCCTGTGCAGAACCCAGCCAATCAGAGAAGGGCAGAAAGGCAGCCAGTCAGGGCAAGGCTGGGTCTTATATAAAGGCTGCCCAGCAGAGCAGAGGGGAGTCTCTCTCTGACAAGCAAGGGAGGAGAGATGGTTCCTAGGGACATCATCTGAGATAGAGCAGTGCTAGGCAGGCTCAGGGGAGCAGAGGGAAAGCTCCAGACTGATACCTGCCAGGCTGAGGCCCCTGAAAGAAAGGGCTGAGAAGGGGCAAGGACCAAGGGGAAGTAGCCCAGGGAGTGCAAGCAGTAGAGGGGAGAGAAGAAGGGCAGGACATGGCTGCTACCAGAGGGTCCCTGGACTGGGATGCAGAGTAGTGGGCAGGCCTAGGTCCCTCCCCCCTTCCAATGTACCTGCTGTGGAGGAGTGTGGCCTGATACAGACTGTGGCTTGCCCCTGAGGGAAGGGACTAGACTCTGGGGCTGCAGTTGGCCATGAAGGCAGGTACAAACCAAGGACTATGGATACTCCTGGAAGTGGGGAGAATAGAGCAGGGGTATTGCTGGAGGGCTGTGTCCAGAAGAGGATTCCAGGGAGTAATGTGGGTCCTGGACAAACAGCGGAGCAAACAACGGGTGAGACACCACCTGCAGAGGATACTCCATGTCTGGATGGAGCTAATTCCCGGAGCACCAGCAGGAGGTGCCGTGATGGTGAGTCTGCAACGTGTTACACTAGACCTGAGTATTTTAACTCTCCTAGACAATTTACTGATGGATTAAAACTTCCAAACCTGTTGTTGATCCAAAAGGAATTTTTAAAGCTTAATTCTATACACCAACAATTGCAGATTGCAGCTTTTTTTGCAATTTGAACAGAAGGTAGACTAGGAAATTTTACATATAGTTCATATATAACCTGTAGGCCCCATACTGTGCCTGTAGTGTTGCCAGCACATGATATAAGGCTTATTTAAGGGAATTGCAGAAATGTCCTGTAGTTGTGGAGAAGTCCCAAAGGCCTTTTCTGGAAATTCTGTCATAATAGGGTGTTGAATCAGGCCTAGGTTTAATCATACTTGTCAGTGGTATTTGACTCCACTAAGCTCTCCATGTTCATCCTGGAGTCACTTCTACTCCGATGCCTATGTTACAATATATAACTCTGAAACCACTGACACTTTCCAGATTGACAGCTGAACGTTTACAAACGTACATAGATATATGTGCATCTATATATACAGATAAGTGCTTAGAAAATTAATAAGCAAATTATTTTAAAATATAGCAACTTTTTTTCTCATCTGCATGCAGCTGATGGGCAGTTCAAATTCATTTGTGAATTTGATAACATTCTGTTCTATCTATATATCAAAGGGGCCAATGGAGCTATGAAAACACAGCTGTCTTATTGATTCCTCTATTGGCCATTTGTTGTGCTTATGGCCTCAGATTTTACAGCCTCACAGCATTGTTTGCATTGCATGGTAACTCAGTGCCAGTTGTTACATAACTTCAGAGCTGTGAGCAATAGGAGTAATGTTATGCACTGAAACGTATCCGGCTATCTGTATTGCCCTTTCAAGTTGAATACTATAAATCCCAATAGCATGAAGTTAGGAAGTTGACTATGAAATCTGGCCAAGTAAGAGTAAAGATTTGATATCCTGCCTTATATCCTGTTTTCTCTTTTGGCAAATTCTGATCATTTGAGATATAAAGAGAATGCAAAACAGATTGCATGCTGCATGCAGAATACTCAGCTCCTCTTTGAAGGCTTGCTAAGTATGCGCAGACTGTCCTGAGTTTGTCTGACTGGAACAAAGAAACCCCATGGTGAGAAGAATCCTTTCCTTGTTCCCTGGTAGATGCTCTTAGAACAAAAACAAGACTAACTGTGTACATTTTGCACCATGGTACCAGCATAAGCAGAGAGTTCATTGTACTCTTAAGTAGGTAGCATGTTATGAAATTCATTAAACGCTCTGTACCCATTCATAAAATATGTTGTTCCCGTCAAATTCTTTTCTTTATCTGTCATCTGAAAGGCTTCAAACCATTCTGGAAAATCTGCAAGAACTGTAGTGGAAAATCTGTTGGTGAATACAATAATTGCTTTTAAATAAAGAGTAAATTTCCAGCATATTATTACTCTGCATTTTGACCTTTTCACTAAATACTCAATACAAAAAGCCTAATTGTTTCTCTTTGTGCCTTTTCTATAGGTGAAAAGGTAGTTCAGTTTTCATGGCCCATTCAACCCTGTTCTTTCTGGGGAGACTGCCAAAAAGAGTGCCAATTAATGATAAACTGTGGCAGTTCATTTCACACGGATCAACAGAAAGCCATTAGATGATAACAGCTTTCACTCTCCACTGGGCTGGGCTGGACTCCAACTGGCACCGTTGATGTGAAAAGGCCTTTTTAAACTGCTACTTTGAATCTGTTCACCAGAATTGTTTTAGCCATATTGGACTTTATGTTCCACAGTTGTACTTAATTATTGCCACAAATGTTTGTATCAGAGTTTGCATGTGTAAGTCTGCATTTGTGCATACAGAGGTGCATTTAGATGTGCAGCTGCTGAATTTGCATATCCAAATATTGGGTGGGGGAGGGGATTGTTTTGGTTAACAATCTAGACGACAACATTATGAATTAATAGTGTGGACATTGTGAGTTTGACAACTTTATCAGAGGGAATGTCAAAAATAATATTGTGTGCTCAGTCCTTTCAACCTCTGCATACAGAATTTCCACAGACATCAGTGGGAGATAAACATGTGATGGCCACCATCTTGGATTGCACATTAGGGCTAGAATCCGGGACCCCAGGAGCTGGAAATATGAGCTCTTATATCTTGAGCTATACTGCCAAGGTTTTCTAGGTGGGGTTATAATAGACTCGTATCTTCCGCCAAACATGTTACACACTCACCAGTGGGTTACACTAGCACACAGATGAACTGGCCTTTAAGTTTTTAATCTGAAGAGCAGGCACGTTACCATGAAGGTACTGTGGAGATCTGCAGAGGTGCTTGAGCTGGCTCCATCTCAGTGTGTGCATGTGCGTGTGTGTATACATAGGTATTATCTGGAGGACCCTTCCCCTAGTCCTTGTAGTAGGAAATAGCCTGCATGTGTGGGTCTCCAGGGCATGCTGCAGGGTACTTCCCTGTAGGAGGGCTGCTGAAGAAGTAAATATTCGCAGGGGAAATGGGAGTTCTAGATTGTTTTCTGCTGCCTGGCCAGTTCAAGTTTTCAGAGAAAGCTTCAGCTAGTTGGAGACTGAGCACTTGAAAAATCTGGCCTGTAGTGACATGTTTTGGAGTTGCTGTTTGTTTCAACATATCGATTTGCTGTATGTTGAGGTATGTCAGGTAACTAGAGTGTTCAGATAGGCCTTCCTGGTCATTTCAGAAATCCAAATAAATACAAACGAAGAGCATTATATGTGCAGCAAACAACTTTTGTAGTTCTCATTCAGTTCACAACTCTAGTGTCATTTGGGTTCCATTTTGGGGGGATGTAAAGACTTCCAAAAACATTAGTTTTGAATTTTAAAATATAAATAGGTTTCATGACTTTATCCAGCACTTTAAGGAACGGGCTGGCAGCATGTAAATGTACTCTAGTCAAGAGCACTGCATAGTACTTGGCTGAGATATTTCTGATGTTGCAAATCCCACCATTTTACCAGCCCGTTGCTTTTCTTGTTGGGTTGCATTACGGGTAGGGAGAGGAGAAATTAATTTGAAGATGGATTTGTCAGTCAGACTACAGCTTTCCTGTTATGCACATGATGCTTGCAGGAATTGGGGGTCAGAAAGTGAGCTGGGGCTGCCAGAGGTAGTCAGGGTGATGCTGCAGTGCAGGAAGGATGAGAGAAGCCAGGAGCTGGGCTTAGAGCCATGCAAGCTGTGTGCCAAATTGTTTCCTGCAGAATAACATTGTCATGCCTGTCGCAGGACCAAACTATTACTTAGTGTGGAAAATAATGTCAGAGCAATCTTGCTTCACCAAAGAACCCAAAGAGCAGATGCCTGAATCCAGGCTATAATACAGGTAAACACTTAACTGTAGTATGTTGAGTGGAACTGAAAATAGATCAGGTTTCAGAAAGGACATACTTTCATGTTGTACCAGGAGTTCAGGAAAGCATGCCATGGCTGGGCGGCTACCACTGAAAAAGCAGTTTCAACAGCATGCGGGGATGAAAATAACTTACAGGACTTACTGGTACTGTCGGAGTCCTGAGGAGGCGTGGCCTCAACTGGAAGAGGCAGGACCTCTCGAGATTTAAAGGCCCTGGGGCACCAGCTGTGGCTGGGAGTCCCAGGGCCTTTAAATCAACCCTGCAGAGGTGGCTGGGAGCCCCTGGGGCTCAGGGGCAAACAAAAGAGCCCTGGACTCTGGCTGCCGCAGAACTCCGGACTCTTTAAATCCCCACCGCAACTCTGGCCACCGGAGCCATGGGTGGGATTTAAAGGGCTCTGGGCTGACTGCAGCCGTGGCAGCCCAGAGCCCTTTAAATCCGGCCCCAGCCTGACTGCGGGAGCTGCGGCGACGGGGGGAGGTGTGTGTGTTAAAGGGCTCCGGGCTGGCTGGAGCCGTGGCAGTGGGGGGAGGTTGGGTTAAAGGGCTCTGGGCTGACCGCAGCAGCCCAGAGCCCTTTAAATCCGGCCCCAGCCCAACCACCCGAGCCGTGGGCAGGATTCAAAGGCTCTGGGCTGCCTGCTGCGGCGGGGAGCCCAAAGACCTTTAAATTCCCATGGCGGAAACCGGTGTGGTCCAGCACGGCATACTGGCTCTTGCCGGTACAACGTACCAGGCCGTACTGGCTTACTTTCCCCTCTGACAGCATGTAATACTGGCTTCTCAGGGTGTTTAATAAAGATCTCTCTTCTACAACACTCCCTGCCTGCGTCCCTTATTTCTAATGAAATATTAAACATTGAACTTTAAACTAGGGTTGCCGACTTTCTACTTGCACAAAACTGAACATCCTTGCCCCACCCCTTACACCACTCCTCCTCAAAGGCCCCACCCCTTCTCTGAGGCCCTGCCTGCCTGCCCACTTACTTCATCTCCCCCCGCCCCCATCACTCACTGTTTCCTCCCTCACTCACTCATTTTCACTAGGCTGGTGCAAGGGGTTGGGTTGCAGGAAGGAGTGAGGGCTCCAGCTGGGGGGTGTGGACTCTGGGTTGGGGCCAGAAAAGAGATGCTCATGGTGACGAAGGGGGCTCTCGGCTGAGGCAGTGGGTTGGGATGTGGGAGGGGGTAAGAGCTGTGGATGCGGGCTCTGGGGTGGGGCCAGGAATGAGAAGTTTGGGGTACAGGAAGGGGATTTGGGTTGGGGAGTGGAGCCAAGGGGTTCAGAGTATGGTGGGGGGCTCCAGGCTGCAGCAGAGGGTTGGGGTGTGGGAGAGGGTATGGGCTCTGTCCTTGGGGTGCAGGTTACAGGGTGGGGTCAGAAATGAGGGGTTCAGGGTGGGGCAGAGGGTTGGGGTGTGAGGTCTCTGGCTGGTGGTGCAGGCTCTGAGATGGGGAGGTGGGGATGAGGGGTTTGGGATGCAGGAGGGTGCTCTGGGACTGAGGGGTTCAGAGGGCAGGAGGGGAATCAGGGCTGGGGCATGGGGTTAGGGCATGAGTGTGTGTGTGAGAGCTTTGGCTGGGGATTAGGGTTTGAGGTGCAGGAGGGTGCTCCAGGCTGGGATCGAGGGGTTTGGAGGGTGGGAGGGGGGACCAGGTCTAGGGCAGGGGATCAGGGCATGGGAGGGGATCAGGAGTGTAGACTCTGGGTGACCCTCACCTAGTCCGCTCCTGGAAGCAGCAGCATCTCCCATTTTCAACTCTTACGTGGAGGCACAGCCAGGCAGCTCTGCACACTGCCTAATCTGCAGGCACCACTCTCTCAGCTCCCATTGTTTGCAGTTCCCAGCCAGTGGGAGCTGCGGAGCTGGCACTTGGGGCAGGGGCAGCTCCCAGTGGAGGGGGAACATGCCGCTGCTTCCAGGAGCTGTGCAGTGCCATTGCAAGCAGGGAGCCTGCCTTATCCCTGCTGTGCTGCCAACTGGACTTCTAACAGTCTGGTCAGCAGTGCCACCAGGGTCCCTTTTTGACACAGCGTTCCAGTCGAAAACTGGATACCTGGCAACCCTCCTTTAAATGCATACTGCTTAGGCTTTCCTGAATCAGGGCCTGCACCTTTTAAATCAGGGGTGGCTCTAGACATTTTGCCGCCCCAATCATGGCGGCATGCTGCAGGGGGTGCTCTGCTGGTCTCCAGTCCTGCAGCTCTGGTGAACCTCCCGCAGGCATGCCACCGAAGGCTGCCTGCCTGCCGCCCTCCTGACAACCGGCACAGCGCCTCCCGCTGCATGCCACCCCAAGCACGCGCTTGGCGTGCTGGGGCCTGGGGCTGCCCCTGCTTTAAATGGTGTGAAAGCTAGTGCAAAGCTCATAATACCCAGTTACAAAGAGCCACCATGATTCCAAAGCAAAATGTTGAGATTACCAAAGCATCAAAACTTATGGAAATTTGTAGTAGAGAATCCCAAAATCTTAAATCATAGACACAAGTACTAATAACAGACTCAAACAGAGGCTCCAGATTCACTCACTAAATAAATTTAAAAACCCATGTCTTTAGTAATTTTTTTCCTTAGGGCCAAATAAACTGAACAGTAAGTTTCTGAGGGACTGTGATAAAAGGATATATTGGAAGGTTTAATTTTAATGTTTTTTGTTTCATTTTGGTTTTAAATAACTGTCTAGACAGTATAAAATGAAGCCATGCTCGGCAATAATGAGAGACAGAGCTGACTGAGGGGCAGCCGTTTATTTCCTTACCACCAAATTTCTGTCCTCCTTAAGGTGCATGATCAGGCAGGAAAACCTTTAAGTCAATGGGAGCTTTGACATGAGAGCAGAATCAGGGTCCTATGTATCTCAGTGATTACTAATTACATTGTGAAATAGATTCTCGAGTTGTTAGAAGGTCCCAGAAGGAACTCTGGTAACTGCAAAGCAAGAGGCTGACCTTCTGGGATGAATAAGGCATTACAGTAGAGCTAGGTGAAATAGTTTCCAAGAAACTTTTTTTCTGGAGAAAAATGCAGATTTGGCAACACTGAACCATTTCACCAGTTCATGTCTATTTTTGCTAAATTGTTTCATCCAAAAACAAAGCTAAGAAGTGCCCCCAAAATCATGTTTGCTTTGATGTTTGAGCAGGCAATGACTTTTTGATTAGAAATTTCTTTTAGTTTTATTTTTAAAAAATCAAAGCCTTTAAAAATAGATGGCATCAAAATGAAATGTTCCTTTTTGGGTCACACACAATGTTTTTTCTCCAGCCACTAATTTTTTTTCCCCTTTTCGATTTACTGAAAATTTAAAAGAAATTCAGTCCAAAACAATTTTAATTATCAGTGAACCAAATACCCCTTATTTAGCCAGCTCTATTCCAAAGTTCGTTAGCTAGCTAACTACCTGTTTATGTACAATTGTTAATCCTCCATTAAGGTCATCATTAGTGTATTTCAAAAGTCAGGTCAAGATACTTCCCAATTTCATTGAACTTTACAAATTTTGTATTTACCCCAGGGCACAGCCACTTTTTTCACTAGTGTTGTTGAAGGCAACAGTTAGATATTTACGCTCCAATGAGTAGGTGTCAGTTTTCCTAAGCCCTTGTATTAACCAAAGCCTTAAAATCTTTTAACCTCAAAATGAGAAATGTAGAATTTGAAACTTAATGTGGTGGTGTAATAAAAGAAGGGGAACCCTCAGGTTAGTTTAAGGACCATATTTTCATAAAGTTTGAGGATTACACAAGTGATAAGGGCATTTATACATCCATGCTGCTGGAGGGGCTCAAGAGACATAACCCTGTACTGTGATTTTTCATCAGGTGATGCCTAATGATAATTTGTCAAGTAGTTTTGCTACTAATGCTGAAACACTTTCTTTTGTAATTTCTTTAACTTCATTGCAGTATAATAATATCTTTGCACTTCCATAGTTATTTCTACTCAAGCAGCTCAAAGTGCCTTACAAACATCCTGTCCTCCAATACATATCCCATTTTGAAAATGGAGAAACTGAGGCACAGATCTTGTGATAGCCAAGTAATGATTCTTTGTACCTACTTGGCAAAGATTTATTAGACTTACTCTTCTGAGGAGAACCCCCACCTTGTCATGAGAACATCGGAAGGCTGCCAGGCTGTATTTGTATTTACTTAAGCAGAGTTACTAAACTGACAGCTCGTCATTGACCAACTTTGAACCTGATCCAAAGCCTATTGAAGTCAATGGAAAGACGCCCAGTGGGCACTGGACTGCCCCCTTGGTCACCAGTACAGAATGACCATGTGACCTGCCATGCATGAAAAGCGATATTCCATTCAGTTATTGTCCCCTAGAGCTGTGCTCCTTTAGTGACCTTCAAACCTGGAACTACTTCTAACAGCATTGTGCTTTGGATACAAGTATGGTAGCACTGTGCTTTTACAGAGATGAAACTTTTACTCATTTCTGAAAGCGGCAAGTCAGTTGTTTGTATTTTCATCTAGGTTCTAAAGAGTTCTAGGCCCCTGTTCAGGAAAGCACTTAATCACATAATTTTAATCCTATGCTTAAATCCTGTTGACTTCAGTGGGACATAAGTACATGCTCATCTGCTTTGCTGAATACAAACTGAGTTGAGCACATGTTTAAATACTTTGCTGAACTGGGACCTAAATGAATACCCCAGCTATTCAGTGTTTGCTGTTAGGATACTTTGATCTGCTAGGATACCTAGGATCTTGACTTAAAAAAAACAATCTTGAGCCATACAGTTTATGACAAAGGCACTTGAGACCATTCATATATTCAAATGAGAACAGCAAGCACAACATCTATTCAGATTTTCCAAGTCTGCATTGTGGCTTTGACAAGTTATGCCAAAAGAATGTGTTGTGAACATGGAGACATCTGGTCCTGTGTTCCAATGATATTTAATACGGTGGAGTTATATAGTCACAAATACTGGTCACATATGAAAAACAGGAAAAATATTTACATTATTTTGTAGTAATTTAATAAAATGAGTATGTGCGTGTGATGGGGGTGTTAGTGGTTTGGAAAAAGGGAGGGGAGGTAAAATGTGACCTGATCAAACTGGATAATGGACTTTATGACCTCTTTGCCTGTGGCAATTGAGTTAGTAATACTTTAGGTCTGGATACAAGCCATTGTTCTGTAATACATTCGGGTTATTACAACCTCTTTCTGTGCTTACAGAAATAAATTGGGACATCAAACTGGGAAACACATGAACTTATGCCTATTTGAAAAATCAGAATAGATCCAAATTTTTAAAATTTTATTATCAATGTTCTAACAAATATCAATCATGTAAAACCCTTTATTTGGTTTTCATTTGTCCTAATGGAACACTGGAGTACTGTTTGTTTTTTTCAAAACAATGTAAAATGATACAGGGTATCTTTAATTTCTATCATTTCAATAATTTCACTAGTGTGATTCCCAGTCATCTTAGAATCAAGACAGATCAGCTAACTGAGAAGGGAACTTGGGTGAGGTTTGTGGCTCCTATCTCTATAAACTGGCAAAAGTTGTGCAACCTATTTTTTGGTTGTTGTTACAATTAAGGCCTTGTTATGATGATTGGCCTGACATAGTTACCCTACTCAGTGAAATGTGAGTAGAAGTCCATAAAGTGTCACTATAACCGATAACATATATTGATGGGGAAAGGTGCAACAGGCAGACAAAGATGGAATTAGTGCAAACAAGATATAACTTAAGGATGGTGTTAAGATCATGCTTGGTAAACAAGAGAAATGTGGAACTAGAAATCAGTGGATCAAAATTGGTGTGTCAGAAACTAGGCCTAAGTGATGGACAAAATAATGAGTGGATTGAATATTCAACCCATCACTCCCTTTTGGGGTCCTTGAAAAGAGACTTTGGATGGACAGATGCAAATTCTGGCTGAGTGAAAGAGGGAAGGGAAGGGTGAAAACAAGCTTCAATGTCATGGCCACCACCCCTACTGTCTCCTGGACCACCACCTTCATCCTAATCCTTAGAGCAGTTGTCTCCAAAGTGGGGTGTGCACAAGACAATCCATTGGGGGGCATGGTGGGAGGAGCACCACCGAGCAAAAGGGTGGTGAGGCAAGAGTGCTGCTGGGAGGGCAGGGGAATAAAACAAAGGTCAGCCAGAGGAGGCAGGGAATGAGTGAGCCCTCCCTCCCCTCCTGCAGGCAGGGCCACCCGGAATGCAGGGGCTTTAGGGGCTGCAGGGCCCTGGGCTAAGGGGGCCCTGGGTCCCTGGCCTGCAGCTGTAAAGCTCACTTCAGAATCTGGCCCTGTGAGCACTGCCCAGGGGACTCAGGAGGAGCTGGGGCAGCCGCATAGCCAGTGGCCGGAGAGAAGCACCTCTTTCCCCTTCAGAATCTGGCCCTGTGAGCACTGCCCAGGGGACTCAGGAGGAGCTGGGGCAGCCGCATAGCCAGTGGCCGGAGAGAAGCACCTCTTTCCCCTTCAAAGCTGGCTGGAGAGAAGTGGCGCTTTGAAGGGGAAAGCGGCGCTGCTTTCTGGCCACTGGCTGCGCTGCTGCCCCTGCTCCTCCTGAGTCCTCCAGGCTGTGCTCACAGGGCCAGATTCTGAAAGGGGCTTTAGAGCTGCAGGCCAGAGCCCCAGGGCCCTGCAGCCCCGAAAGCCCTGCATTCCAGGTGGCCCTGCCTGCCGGTGGGGGGGGGGGCAGCTCCCAGAATTGTGGCTATGGAGGTGGTGCCGTGATGCACAGAGCCACCTGCACACCCCCTGCACCAAATAGGAGCTGTCCCAGGTAAGTGCTCTGCACCTCCTGGGTGCCCCAGCCCTGAGCCGTCTCCTCCATCCCCACCCTGAGTGCCCTCCCACACCCTAACTCCCTCCCAAACCCCACACCCCACCCTGAGCCCCCTCCCGCACCCTAACCGTAATCCAGACCTTCGAATAGCTGTATCACAAAGTGTTAAACCAAGATGTTCAGAAATAATGAAGTATATTCAACCACACTTTGTGAAGTTTTTTGTATCATTAAAGAAAATATTCTTTGTTTCATCTTTATCTCATCCCTTTTTAATTTCTGTATTTTGTGTATGTTTTATAATATACATAATATATTAGTATGGCAGTAAATGTATATAATTCATACATAAATAAATATACATATATTGGAGGTGCATGCTTAAAATTTTACTGTTGGAGTGCACGATCAAAAGAGTTTGGAGACCACTGCCTTAGTGTCCTGACCAGACAGGGCCAGAGAGAGGGAGACGGATGACGTCACTGACTCCAGATAAATCCTGAATGTCATCTGGGATGTGGGGAAGAGGTGAGAGACAGTCTCATCTTATTTCCTTTCTTCCCTATCCCTCTCCTTTTGCCTAATATTTAATTAGTCTGACTTAACTGGCCAAGACTGTATTTTACAACACTGCCGTAAGCCTGGGACTCCAGTGACTGCTCCAAGCAATACCCTGAGCAGCCTGATGCTGGTACAAGGTTGCCAGGTCTCAGAATGACTAATTAAATTATGTGCCTTTCTCTCTCTTTCCGCCAGCAGTGAGGTTGTAAGTGAGAGTCAGCATCAGAAGCAGATGCTGCATTTCCTATCTTTGCTGTTTCTTGTTTGGTCTGCTAGGAGACAGGATTGGACTTTACCAACACCAGCAATAACAGCTCCAGCCCATCTCAATTAACTTCTCTTTTTGTTCCAAAGGACAGTTATTAATATCTAAGGCTTTGTCTACACTACATGGCTTTTAAAGACACGGCCATTTACACTGCCACTGCAAAACTTTTGTCTTGGGGGAGGGGCTTTTTAAAGCACCTGTGAATGACAAAACTTTTGTCGTTCAATTGGCAGTGTAGAGGAAAGCCTAAAACTGTCAAATAAGGGGGTGGATAAGTGTTTCTTGATTGGGCACTTAGAATAGTCCCTTCTCAAGAAGCTGACCAAATGCTTCACTGAGGCTACTTAGAATCAAAACACATTGATATACAAGTACATAGCTGATATTCATCACTTCAGCTACAAAAATGATAGTATAATCACAATCAGCAAATTATAACCTTTCCATAGACACTTTACATGAGAACCTTTGTACAATATTTGCTGCAAATATATAACAGTGGTTGCAATAATGATCTATACGATCATAGGTTATGTCAATAACATCACATAAGGTTAGACAATATTCATCACAACAGTAAAGTAACTCTTATGCTATTATTCTCTCATCACTCCTCACCATGTAATCCGTGACCACGCTTCCATTTTTTCCCCTCAGGAGACACTCTTCCATCCAGGGTCCATGTCACTTTCAGCTGAGGCCCAAGAAATGAATCCCTATTTTAAGAGTCCAGGCCTCTTGGGAAAAGAGCTTTTGGGGATTGTCAAAAAATATCAGTGATTTAGGAACACACCCCTAATTAAAAGTCCATGTGATTTGCAGTCCTAAGTCACTTAGGTGTTTTTGAAAATCCTCCCCTAAGTCATCATTCCCCATACCACCCCTTGGAGAATAAAATTGGAGTGTTGGGGGTGGCTTGAAACATTCTGGGGGTAGAAATGTCTGGGAGTAGGAGGAGGCAGGCAAAGAGGCAGTAGGAGTAAAGCTTGGTGAATAATGAATTTTTCAGTTTGCTGGCAATTCTGAAAATCTTTCCCATCCTTCCTGCATTAAAAATAAACCTTTGAAAGAGAGATTCTTAGGGCGTCTACACAGATACTTGGTGTGCATAAAATCTACAGCACACTAATTTGCTACACATTAACTGGCTGTTTGGACCTGCTACACTGGAATACATCAAAGTGCACGATGGGATTTAGTGCATAGTAGCAGAGTCCACTCAGCCAGTTATTGAGTGGCAGGCTAGTGCACTGAAGATGTAGAAAGAGAACATATACCAGGAGTCAGAGACATTCTTTAAAAAGAGAGGAGACTCTTGTAGCCAGGAGGCCAGACAACTCAGATTGCCTGTGTGCCTGTCAGTAGCTGACCATCTCTGAGAGCTTCAAAGTCATTAACACAAGTGCCTGGCTGAATGGCTGACTATGCAGCCTGCCAAGGAACCAGATGCTGCCACTGATCTCTTGAGATTGCCATCGAACAAGGGGCAGCGGAGGGGAAGTTTTATGGTGCACACAACTGCCCACCATTTGTTTACACTGTCACTTACAACAGCTTTCTCTTTCTTTATTCTGGCTACACAAAGTTATCAAAACACTTTACAGTTAAACACTGTAACATGATAGCCAAAAACACAGTAGTAATTTCATATAGGGGTACTTTAAAGTAGGAGCTCATTTTAAAAGCCATTTGATTTTTCAGAACATGTTTTGAGGTTATCAGTAGTGTTACATTTGTTTATAATGGTCATATAGTGTTTATATCTTCTTGTTGTTGTTGTTGTTTTTTTGTCTTTTTTGAGGTGGGTGGGGTTCCCCTGGGATCCTTATGAGTTTTTGTCAGGAAAGAGCAGGGCTAGTTTATTTACAAGGAGCCTGGATTCAGTTACAAGTACTTTGTCAAATGGAATAGACCTATTAAACATAACATGGATTTTATTTAATACAATTCATGCCCAATAGAACTGTTTGTTACTAGCAAGCTTGAAATTTGCTGAAGACTCAGCTAGGCAGTGGTGCTGGAACAATTTTTATAGTGGGAGGGCTGAATGCGGAAACAATGTATATGGGTTATTACTACTTCAAGCCAGGGGGTGCAGCAGCATCCCTAGTTCCAGCACCAATTCCACTAGATGCCCCAAGAAAGTCTGCCAAGGTTGTGTCCCTGCGTTTGCTAAGTTGTCATGAACTTCAATGACAGCTGAACTAGGCTCAAGTATAGTGGTGTGTTTTTCTTTTTTTCTCTTTGTATATGACACATGGTATAGTAACCAAAGAAATCAGTGTCAAGTGAGGTGTTAATCTTTGCAACCCTGACCTAGGTCATGTGACTGGGGCTAATTAAGTTTTAGTTTCTTGCCAGGACTCATTGACATCAGATCCTTCCTGCAACACAGTTCTGGAAAGTGGTAAAAAATATGCTTCTCTCCAAGAAAATATAAAATAAACATTACAAAGCCACGCTATTTAATTAAACTATGGATTCACCTTAGCCTCTGACATTAATGAATGATTTACTTTTGGGGCATCTCATGCAGCAAAGCCATCAAAAGCAATATTGTGAGGGAACTATTTTGGGGGGTTATTTTAAAAGTTCGTCTTAGAACTGAGCAGGTAATTTGATAAGCATCAAAAGCTGATGGATTTAACCCTCTTTTCTGTTGACAAATTGTTGATTTTGTCTGCATTCAAAAGTATTTTCTAAATAGTTTGTGCAAACACATTTTAGCCTGTAGCCTGTTCAAACACTGTTCGCTTTGATAGCTGTTATTTGCAGGATCATATAAACCACATGGCATTGCTTTTGCTTCTTAACTGGATGACAGAAACCTTTAAACAGGAGACTAACAACATATGTAGGATGCAGAAATACTCCTCTTGGTGCGAGGAATCAGGTTGCCATATGGGCATGTCCCAGCATTTGAGAGGATGCTGGTGAACAGAAAGTAAAAAGATGTACAGGCATGGTTGGATGGAACAGCCATTGAGGATATGAATCAGTATTCCTTTTCGCTGTGTCTGGAGTAGAGCGGGTTGGCATGTTTCAATCCTCAACGTTATTTTGCTGGAAAATGTCTCTTTCAAAAAATTTTGCTCAGATTGTTAACGCTATTGACACTTTCCATTTTTAATGAAATTTTCTGTGATAATTATTTACTGATGGGTTTATCAAGTTTTATAGAAATGTTTCATTTCACAACCCCCCTTCCATACTGAACATTTTTAACCATTTTAAGAAAAAAATGCTAACAAATATTGCAAAAAATTTCACAAAGCCCAGAAAAATTGGTCTATACGGAACCCTACAAGATGGAAACAACTTCAGACGAGAGCTGGTTGGAAAAATATCCCAAATTTTGAAGTATTCAGTGAGCCTTAGCTCTTTCATAATCTCAGCTTTCACTCTGTGGCGCCTCTGCCCCTTTTCACTTATGGGAACCCATTTTGGAAAATGCTTTGCAGCTTACATTTAATGCTGTTATTCCTAAACCAAGGGCATGACCTATGAACATCTGACCTTTTCATACCACTTGGAGAAACCTAAAATGAACAACTCTTAAACACTTCTGGCAGGGTGGCATGCTTTCATTGTCCACCCTGACATCAAGTCCAAATGCCAAGCATATCTAGGCAAGGGTGGCACCTTGCCCAACATCCCATATGGCAGAACATTTGCTTTGCAAGCGGTTGCCCACCAGCATCTGCAGGAAGAGTATATAATTTCTTTAAGGAGTGCTGGGAAAGCAGGGAGAAGGGGCTTGGAACCGTCGCCACATGCTTTAAATAATTAGACTTGCTGGCTGTGACAGCATTGCTTAGACAACTACACTTCCTGTAGAAAGTGTCACCTGCTTTCATCTCAGGCTCTCCACAGCATGGGGGATAGTGTTATGTCAGAGGCATGATAGATAACTTGCTACAGCTCAGAGAGTTGGGGGGGTGGGGAGAGCACAAGAAATGGTTTTCAGTGCTACAGTTCAAGTGGTTTAACAGGTCTAAGTGACTAAATAGAATTTTCAGCCAGCCTGCTGCTAACTTGCTATAGTGCAGATGGTCACTAAAGGCCTGATCCATTGAAGTCAATGAGGGTCTCTGCATTGATTCTTTTTTAAATGGGCATTGCATCAAGCCCAGTTCATGGTAGGCAGGGATCCTTATACCTGCACAAATGCAAAAATGTGTTCAGTTGCAAACCTAGATTTATGAATGTATTTGCAGCTGACATTAAGATACCTATCTTCCCGTGCAATGACAGTCATTGTAGGAATGGCAGTGAGCATATTTCAAACTATCTTTGAATAGAGGGTTAAACCCACTGGAAAAAATGGTGCTCAAGGTGAGCAAGAGCCCTTCCATACAGATTCAGTGTTGTATTCAGAAAGCTGATGCAGTATTTGACATCCCCTCCAGTTTTTCAGTAGAAAGTGTATGAAACTAATAAGGGAAAAGAATACCAGTAGCCAAGAGGCATTCTACTGTCAGGTTGACCCCTGGGATGGGGGAATGTCAATATCTATCGGCTATAGCAAAATGAAGTTCCACTTTTAGGCTAGTAATGGGAGCAGCTTAGCTAAACAAACGATCCTCCTGAAAAGGAGAGAAGTGGGCAGAGATGGTCAGTTCAGTAGCACTAGCAGCAGTAGTAGCAAACGCATAAGCGCAATCAGTTTGTGACGGCAGGTACTATAGTCTGCTCTTGGCTTTCTGTGATGGCTCTTACGTGTGTTTGCTGCAGATGAGAAGCTGGACTAGATTTTTTTTTTTTTCCTGAAACTATGTTCATCATTGCTTGTAGTACAAGAAAGCAGGGGACTTAATGGATACCCAGTGTTTTCCTGGTTTTAGTGGAAGAGCAACTCATTGCTAACCAGTACTCACGCCTGCTGACAGCAGTTCCATGCCCCAGAGCAGAACAGTCAATGGGCCCCCTAGAAAAGGGTGGCTGAGGTTTACAACACTACTTGTTAGCCTACTGATAACACATTAGAACCCACTATATGTACGTTGTGGCATTGCTTGATATAGTTAACTTTTTTCCAGTTACAGCACCAGTATTAAACAAATTGTGAGACTAAATACAAGATGTAGAATTTATTTTGAATTATATGTTTAAATACATTATGGAATAAAATTGGAGAGAGCCCAGTGGAGGGAAACAAAAATGCTGGAGCACATGACTTTGGAGGAGCGGTTGGAGGAACTGGGCTTGTTTAGTCTGCAGAACAGAAGAGTGAGGGAGGATTTGATAGCAGCCTTCAACTACCTGAAGGGGGGTTCCAACTACCTGGTATGAAATTAATTCTTTATAGGCTATGAAGGATCACATACAATACATATGTTATGGAAGAAGAAATTTAAATAAAACATACAACACACATTTTCATTGCTAGGAAAAATTTGGACTTTCTGATCTTGAGAGGAAAAGTCATTTGTATACATGTGCTGAATGTGGGGCTTTGTATCTTTGGACAGAGACTAATATTGTTGATAGTGGTATACTAAACTGCTGTGAAAAGGTCATAGCCAAAGATGCCTTCCTGAATATTGCATGAATGCTGCTTGGCCATCAGCCTTTGTCAGTGGAAACCTTGAAAAGCAGGCCTGGCTACTGTGAAGGGGGCAGTCTGGTACCTTGGCAGAACTTCACTGGACCCTACCTGCCTGCAGGTCTTTGTTTGCCCAAGCTCCCCTCCTATTTCATAGAATCATAGAAGATTAGGGTTGGAAGAGACCTCAGGAGGTCATCTAGTCCAACCCCCTGCTCAAAGCAGGACCAATCCCCAACTAAATCATCCCAGCCAGGGCTTTGCAAGCCAGTCCTTAAAAACCTCTAACCAGGGAGATTCCACCACCTCCCTAGGTAACCCATTCCAGTGCTTCACCACCCTCTGAGTGAAATAGTGTTTCCTAATACCCAACCTAGACCTCTTCCACTGCAACTTGAGACTATTGCTCCTTGTTCTGTCATCTGCCACCACTGAGAACAGCTGAGCTCCATCCTCTTTGGAACTCCCCTTCAGGTAGTTGAAGTCTGCTATCAAATCCCCCCTCACTCTTCTCTTCTGCAGACTAAACAAGCCCAGTTCCCTCAGCCTCTCCTCGTAAGTAATGTGCCCCAGCCCCTGATTATTTTTGTTGCCCTCCACTGGACTCTTTCCAATTTCCCCACATCCTTTCTGTAGTGGGGGACCCAAAACTGGATGCAGTGCTCCAGGTGTGGTATCACCAGTGCCAAATAGAGGAAAATAATCACTTTCCTCAGTCTGCTGGCAATGCTCCTAATAATGCAGCCTAATATGCCATTAGCCTTCTTGGCAACAAGGGCACACTGCTGACTTATATCCAGCTTCTCATCCACTGTAATCCCCAGATCCTTTTCTGCAGAACTGCTGCTTAGCCAGTCAGTCCCCAGCCTGTAGCGGTGCATGGGAGTCTTCTGTCCTAAGTGCAGGAGTCTCCACTTGTCCTTGTTGAACCTCATCAGATTTCTTTTGGTCCAATCCTCTAATTTTTCTAGGTCACTCTGGACCCTATCTATACCCTCCAGCATATCTATCTTCCCCCCCTTGGTGTCATCCGTGAACTTGCTGAAGGTGCAATCTATCCCATTGTCCATATCATTAATAAAGATGTTGAACAAAGCTGGCCCCAGGACCAACCCCTGGGGCACTCTGATACCGGCTGCCAACTAGGCATTGAGCTGTTGATCACTACCTGTTGAACCCAACAATTTAGCCAGCTTTCTATCCACCTTATAGTCCATCCAGCCCATACTTTTTTAACTTGCTGGCAAGTATACTGTGGGATACTGTATCAAAAGCTTTGCTAAAGTCAAGATATATCACATTCACCGCTTTCCCCTCATCCACAGAGCAATCAGGTTGTTCAGGCATGACTTGCCCTTGGTGAATCCATGTTGACTGTTCCTGATCACCTTCCTCTCCTCCAAATACTTCAAAATGGTTTCCTTTAGGACCTGCCCCATGATTTTTCCAGGGACTGAGGTGAGGCTGACCAGTCTGTAGTTTCCCCAGGTTCTCCTTCTTCCCGTTTTTAAAGATGGGCACCATATTTGCCTTTGTCCAGTCTTCCAGGACCTCCCCCAATTGCCACAAGTTTTCAAAGATAATGGCCAATGGCTCTGCAATCACATCAGCTAATTACCTCAGCACCCTCGGATGCATTAAATCTGGACACATGGACTTGTGCATGTTCAGCTTTTCTAAATAGTCCTTAACCTGCTCTTTCACCACTGAGGGCTGCTCACTTCCTCCCCATACTGTGTTGCCCAGGACAGCAGTGTGGGAGCTGACCTTGTCTGTGAAAACTGAGGCAAAAAAAGCATGGAGTACTTCAGCTTTTCCCACGTCATCTGTCACTAGGTTTCTTCCTCCGTTCATTAAGGGTCACACACTTTCCCTGACCACCTTCTTGTTAATAACATACCTGTAGAAACCCTTCTTGTTACCCTTCGCATCTCTTGCTAGCTGCAACCCCAGTTGTGCTTTGGCCTTCCTGATTACACCCCTTCATGCTCGAGCAATATTTTTATACACCTCCCTAGTCATCTGTCCAAGTTTCCACTTCTTGTAAGCTTCCTTTTTGTATTTAAGCTCACCGGAGATTTCACTGTTAAGCCAAGCTGGTTGCCTGCTATATTTGCTATTCTTTCTGCACGTCGGGGTGGTTTGTTTCTGCGCCCTCAATAAGGCTTCTTTAAAATACAACCAGCTGTTCTGAACTCCTTTATCCCCTCATATTAGCCTCCAAGGTGATCCTGCCCATCAGTTCCCTGAGGGAGTCAAAGTCTGCTTTTCTGAAGTCCAGCATCCGTATTTTGCTACTCTCCTTTCTTCCTTTTGTGAGGATCCTGATATTTGTCTATGCAAAAGCAGCCCCAGTGGCTCCACTGTATCACACAAGGCTACAGCCTCAGCCACAGCTCACATATTCCTAACGCTAACAAAACACGCAAACTATTTCTAAGAAGCAACACATCTAAAACGGATAACAAGAAAACACTTTTTCACCCAATGCTCAGAACTCATTGCAACAACATAGTATGGAGGCCAAGACCTTAGTGGGATTGAAAAAATGGTTGGCCATGTATATAGGTAACTAACGTAGAATAACAAGGATTAAAAATCCCCCTCAGAGTTTTGGAAAGGATATAAAACTTCAGGCTTCAGGACAGAAGCATGTATGTGTCTAGCAGTCATATATGGGAATAAAATGGGTCATTAATGATTTCATACATCACATGTTGTGGGCACAGTTTAGGAAGCTTCTTTAAAAGTACAGTGCTCTTGGTGAGATTCTCACAGGTGTAGCATGGAACTCACAGCTCAGGGAAGAGTGGGGAATAATGTGGCTTTGTCACTTTTGCAGTGCACTCTCCTGATCCTGGGTTGATCTGCAGAGCAATATATAATTTATACAGCCCAGGAGGACTGTGTAAATTACAGGAGGCTGTCTCTGGTCTACAATGCTGACCAGAATGTCAGCAATGCTACATGCTGTGGTTGTGTCCTTGACATACCTCTCCCACTCTCTGCATGCCCTCTAGACTAGGGCTTCCGAAGTAGTCCTATAGATGTCTTCCACAGCTCCTGTACAGGGGGAATTCTCTCAGCCAGACCCTGGGCTTTTAAAGCCCCTTCATGCCATGTTAAGTCTTTTTACTCAGAATACAGAGGCCCGACCAGGGTGAGAGAGTGTGTGTGTGTGTGTGTGTGTGTGTGTGTGTGTGTGTACACAGAAATTTCTGTGTATGTCTACCAGTTTTTCTATTATACAGAAACTCAAGCTTTTAGGGATTTACAACTTAACTATAAAAATTACCACAAGCCATACAAGCTTTCAATCCATAAATAACTGGGTTTTTTATCCCAAATTTACTTTTGATTAAGCTGGTCATTTTATCAGAAGTAAAAAGGTTTTGTGATATGAAGCGCTTTTTTGACTCTCATAAAATTCACCAACTGCTGAGTGCAACATCAAAGTGTGCAGGCTACCGGTTACTAATGTTCTATGCGTAATTGTTTTCTGACTATATCCACTCTCATCAATACAACTGATAAACTACTATGGTTTATTGTGTCAGTAATGCACAGGCTATGGGAATGTCTCATAAAATTTCCTTGAAAGCTTTCTCCTTTTATTTCTTCCTGAGATTTACAAGAACAGGAAATTATAAACCCTAATTATATTTTGGAAATATTATCAGTCTGATTTAGAGCGATAAAAGCAGGAAATTCAGACTCAAGTTTCACTCCATTAACTCGCCCCCTTGTGCCTAATTGATGCAGCATACACAGGGCCTGAGATGATGCAGGGCAAATGGGGAAACACAGAAGCTTCCCTCTCTTGTGAGAAGTGCAGGGACTGCTGTGAGCAGTCCCTTTGCAGTTAAAGAGCAGAGAAGGTGCTTCCTCCTGCTACCCTCTAGGAGTAGGATGCTAACGAGGCATGAGCGTGGCCCCATCACCACCATTCTTCCACACTGTGGACAAGGGTCATGTGATGAGGCAGATTACCCCCCACACCCACTTATGAAGGGGTTAAAAAGCTTTGTGGTCACAATCAACCCCAACCTGTTGCATATGTGAAGCTTGTCAGGTCTGGGAGCAGGCCCTTAAAACAGAGGACACTCCCGCTAGTTAGACTAGTACTCTGAACTGTGCAGAACTAGGGTTCCCAGCTCAGGGCCCTGGGTCACTCATTGAGGCACAGCTGCTAGAACAAGCCCTCTGAGCAAAGACTGGATGGCTTGTTTTTGGGTTTTTTTCTTGAGACCCCTAGACTGAATTCTTGGGCCTTCACCCATGCTGGGCTGTGGGAGCTGAAGCTGTGGAGCCTGGATCAATTTTCCTCCTTTGTGTGAGGGCAAGGGATAGCTTAGTGGTTTGAGCTTGGCCTGCTAAACCCAGGGTTGAGAGTTCAATCCTTGAGGTGGCCACTTAGGGATCTAGGGCAAAAATCAGTACTTGGTCCTGCTAATGAAGGCAGGGGGCTGGACTCAATGACCTTTTGAGGTCCCTTCCAGTTCTAGGAGATTGGTATATCTCCAATTATTTTTTTCCTTTTCTTTAGACTATTTTGTTTTATCCCCTCTCCCTGCCTAATCCCAGGAGTAGGTGGATTTGCTAAGGGTACAGCTGGAAGGAGATGCCCAATTCTCTGGGACTAGACCATAGCGCCGCTGTTAGGGAATGATGTGTGAAGTAAGGGAAGTGCCTGCCTTCACCCTGAGCGGGTGACCTTGATACATTATCTTTGACAGGCTAGTTCACTGCTGGTGCAATCTGCTCCATCCTAATGCTCAGATGGCACAAGGCTAAGGGTACTTTGAATATAGATCTCAATTTAGATTCCAGTTCCTACTTGAGTGATGGGCACATGTCAGACCTTGTGGGGCTGTTTGAAATCCTCCTGCAAATATTTCCATTTCAGGCCTGTCTCTAAAAAACAGGACTGGAAGGAGGGGAAAACAGTTTTGACTCTTCAGACACCCTAAGGATCAAGAGGACCTGAGGTGGATGAGGCGAGAGGGCAAAATCTATTCTTGTAGTAGCTAAAAAGCCTAGTTTTGGCATCGCCACTTTTGTACAACTTGCATAGATGTCAGATGGAATCCTGAATATGGAGCAGCTGAAGAATTAAAAAAAACTTCCATACTAATTAATAGGTGAGGCTGGTACTACCACCCATTATTAAAGTTGCCTGAAACTTCCCATTTTAAGACCTGTGTTCTGCTCCATATAACTTTAACTGTTTGAGCTAAAATTTTCCATGCTGCCTCAAGCCAAACCTTTTTGGAAAACTTCAGACAAAGCAGTTCAGTTGTTTCTGAGAATGGGGGGGGAAATACAGGGTGTTGACCATGTTAAAAAATTCTGGTGGCCTTGTTTGGAATAGTTATAGTACCCCAATACTTTAGAGCATCATCTTGAAATTTAGCAGGCACGTGACTTTTGTGCCAACAATGTGCCTTTTGTTATCTCCATGAAAATCTGCCCAAATTCAGCCGCATTCTAAGTCTCTGAAAAACTGCAGTTTGCACATGTCCAGTAGAAATCTAATCGAGCTTCACCATTAATTTGTTTAAAGATTGTATCTGAGCGGAGCAGGATTTTTCCTGCAGTTGCAGCTATGGGTTGTATTGGGTCCGGGTACCAGAACTGAGACCACATAGTCTATCTCTTCTGTGCTCTGAATTACCTCCCACCTTGCAGGGCCCAGGCAGGATGGCAGAAGAAGCTGCCTGATTGGAATGCAATAGAGACACAAGCTGGGCCTCTAGTGCTGAGAGTATTGACTGCAAGAAGGAGACAGAACCTGGGAGCTGGGCAGAGTGAAGGTTATGCTGTGAAGATATAAAGTGCTATGTATTGTGAAGCCATTGAAAAATCAAGTCGTAGGTGTCTCAAACTGGACACCCCAAATTAATGGACACTTTTCACCTTGGTCTCTGTGCCACAGTTCCCCATGTGTAAAATGGTGCTAAATATCACCCCTGACCTTACAGGAGTGCTGTGAACACTTAATGGCTGTGAAGCACTCAGATCCTATAGTGATGAGCACCACAGAAAAGCCCAGGAGGAAACTAAGCATGCTGCTTTCAGAGCACAGTTTGAAAGTTGTGCAGTAAACAAGGTGTGGGGCTACACATTGAATTATGAGGGGAAACTAAAATATTGAATAACAGCTCAGTAAGGGAGCACTGCTCATTCTGTGCAGTGAAGGAGACTGGGTCCTGTGGGGGGAGGGGAAGTCATGTAATTAAAGACTGTATTATAACGTGACCTTAATTTGGGCATTTCCTAACTTCTTAGTGCTTGACTTTGCAACCTTATTATTCCTTTAATGTAGATTTTTGTTTGTAATAGGTAGTATATCTTCTGTAGAGCACAAAGTTCTTTTTTTAAAAAGTCAACATTATAATCTCCATTTCACAAATTGGACAAATCAATGTGCCTCAGTTTTCCCATGTGCTCAGTCAGGACTAGAACTCATGTCTCCAGTGTCCCCATCCAGGGCTCCATCCCTGCTGATTTGAGTGGGATACACTGCACACTGGAGAGTGGGGTTTAAGTAATATTATATTAGTGTTGAAGGGGGGAAAAACAGATCTATATGGGCAAACGTATATATTTGCTATGTCCTGTTCATAGATAGCTTATCCATGCAAAAACATGACCCTGTGCCCACACACAATACTGCTAAGGACAATGAGCTCTAGCGTGATAGTGGAGAAATTCAGTTCACCCAAATGCAAGCTGTGAGAGCTTTTAGGGCTTGGGTATTTTTAGAGGTACTTAGCACCCCAATAGCTAAAGTCTATGGGAAATTCAGGTGCTCAGCACCTCTGAAAATGAGGCCTTTGGCATTTGAATCATGGGGTAAATGTTGCCCTTTGTTACGCTCAGTGGGGTGGCACAGTTCCAGCTGAGGGCAAGAGTTGCTCTGAAATATTACCTTGCTTTGTAAACATCTGGATGAGAACCCTGCCCACGTAATGTGTTCTTTTGGAGCGGTTCCATTTTTTGTCACTTTTTCTCCTTCCTCCACCTCTGTTTCAACAGGAAACTTCTTCGAAGAAGTTTCCTGAGACAGCACCAAATTCAGAGAGGGAGGGCACCAACACTGTATAATTTACTTGATGAGTGAGCATGCCTCTTTCTGCTCCCTTTTCATTAAGTCATATGAAAAGGCTGGAATTGCAGGGTGTAGGTGGGATCAAAATAGGATGAAAGTAATGACACATGATAGGCTATGGGTTATATTGTGCTACATGTATGTTTTGGATTTATGGAGCCCTTAGCTTCTCTTACAGTACTATGCAGGCAGGGTGTATGCACCCCATTTCACCTGAACTATTAATGCGATAGGCTCAGGGCCAGTGCAACCATTTAGGTGACCTAGGCAGTCGTCTAGGGAGCTAGGATTTGGGGGGCAGCATTTTCTTCGGCAGCAACCACAGCGGCTGGATCTTCGGCCGCCCCAGTCGCCGCCAGCATCTAGGCAGAGGGAGCTGGGGCAGGGAAGCGCAGGGAGGGCTGCCTGCAGCAAGTAAGGGGTGTGTGTGGCACGCAGGGGAACTCCCCGCCCCATCTCACACCTGCCCTACCTTCTCCCCGAGCACACCGTGGCTGCTTCACTTCTCCCGCCTCCCAGGCTTGCAGCACCTAAGCTGATTGGGGCTCAGGGATGGGGGAGGGAGCAAGGTGGAAGATTTGCCTAGGGCGCGAAACATCCTTGCACCGGCCCAGAATAGGCTTCATAACTAGAAATGCAGATGAGAAACTGTAACCCAGAAAACAAAGAATTTTCCTTGCAGTATATGCACTGGCACCACACATGTCTTTTGCAATAAGGCCTGGTTCAGCAAAGCTTTCAAGCAGACAAGCGGGTCCATTGACTCCAATAGGACAGCTCACATGCTGGCAGTAAAATATGTGCTTAAGTGCTTTGCTGGATCAGGGCCTAAATTGGTTTTGGTATCACTGGAAGCTTCTGCCCAACCACCCATGAAGAAAATCTTCAGGGAACATACAGCTGGAGATTGCAAACTGAGATTGAGAGCCCCTGTAGACTGTGTCCAGGGTTACCATTGGGCTGCCAGTTCTGCTGTCTTTGCACTTGCCTGTTGCCTTTATTTTCACCCTGTCATTCTTCTCGGTGCCACGGCCAGTGGGCAAGTGTCGAATGCTGCCCTGCAAGTCCCTCTCTCTCCCCAAGGCAAATTATTTTTGGATCACTTTTGTTGATTGTCACTTTTCTTGCTTGTCACAGTCACTGTCTGTCTCTTATGTTTGTGAACCAGCCCAAAGTCCCTGCCCCAGGCATCATCTTATCTAGCTCCAATGCACATGACAACACAGGAGGAGGAGCAGCAATTAAGCTCCTGCTAAATCACCTGCTTGGCTTTCTTCCTCTTAACTGGATCACAAGACTGTGTCCCAGGCCAGAAATGGAGTTGAGGGAGGGAGAGGGGAAGTTAATAAAAGGAGCAAAGCCTGGTCTGAAGAGAGGAGGAAGGCAAGTTGTGTAGAGTAGGATATGGTTTTGAGCTCAATGATCATAGCTCCTATTTTAAAATAGAAATAAAAACCATTTAAACACTAACTTTCACTGAACTAACAAGGCACATGCCAAACTCACAACCCATTTGGCCCTGATTTAGATAGGTATGTGAGCATGTGCTGAACTTTAAGCTTGCGTGTAGCCCTGTTGACTTCAGTGAAATTATTCATGGTCTTAAAACTGAGCATATGATTAGGCACTTTCTTGAACTGGAGCCTTCATAATTTTGCTTTTATGGTGTACCTCTTCTCCCTGCACTTGGCTCTGGTCCTGCAGTTGGAATCATTAGGCTGATATTTGAACGACTGCCTTCCAAAAATGGGTGCGGACAATTTTCCCACTCCTTTACATTCTTAATGTTTTGTTTTGGGGGATAAAGGTGGAAACGATTGTAGCTGAGAGGAGGGAATGGTGAGTGAGTGCAAGGGGCACTACTACTGGTGTCACCCAGATTGGCTTCTGTATAAAATTGTTTCTTCATAATGGACTCCCCATCAATGATTTGTGGAAGCGACCCTTTAATAGAATAAACATTCTACTATGCACCAGACCAAAATATGCTGATGCTCTTCAAGTGAATATCTCATACATAACTAACCTATTAAAGACTAAATGTCTCATGCCCCCTTGCAGACATATAGAGTCCTAACCCATTGTAGTTTCTCTGTATGGAGAAGCAAGGCTGCAGATAGCTAATGTAAGTGAGGCAGTATTACCCTGCATAGGAATGTAGTAGCATGGAGGGAGTTTGGGAGCTTGGAGAAGGAACGGGTCTGTGGCCAGAACCATCTGCAACTAGCACATCATTTAGGACCTCAGAAATGCTAAGGCAGTGTTGATTTCTCTGGGTTCCATAGCTGCAGTAATGACTGATGTAGTAAGTACAGAAAATGCTTATTTGGGCAGTAGAGGCTGAAATACTCTGTCCCTGAAAAACTTGGATCCAAAGCTCTTGAATACATGAAAACTCCCGATGAGAAGTTCTTTGCTAGCAGGCATAGCAAGTACACTAGAGGGTACTGTTAGGTCAAAACACCACACAGTGGTCTCTCTGAGCCAGCATACTTTAGCGTTCTCCTTGAAAACTTTTTTCACATGTTGACATATGAACTAGCAGCTGGCCAGGCTTTCAGGTATATATGACAAATGTTTAGAATACACCTTACTGAAATTTGCAAGAAGGAGGATGTAAATTTGTAAGACATGATTCTTTTTTCTCTTCCTGTGCAGTTTACAAGTCCACACATCGATGCTGATGTCAGCTAGGGTGACCCAACAGCAAGTGTGAAAAATTGGGACAGGGTAGGGGGTAATAGGAGCATATATAAGAAAAAGCCCCCAAAATCAGGACTGTCCCTATAAAATTGGGACATCTGGTCACCCTAATCTCAACATACATTACTACACATGGATGCTACAACCAGCAGAAAGAACTGGACAGATGCTCACACTGTTTTTCAGCAGGGAGGTAAATCTTTCATCAAAGACTGCAACTTTTTTAGGATGTTCTATGCACAGCCCTCAATTATTACAGATGTTAGTGTCCTTTGGTTATCCACAAGACAACTACAGTATGAGTAATGGCATGCAAGTTTCCCCTCATTGTCCCATGACTGTATGTAGGTTATATGGATCCCATCTCTACTGCAGACTTCTTAACACATGTAAATAATGTTCTAAAGCTAGGCTGCTTAATGCCATACTTGGTCTTTTTAGTAGGTGGACTGATTCCCACCCCCCGCCCTGAGAAAACTTCTGAACACCCGGAAATATACTAAGTTCAGTGGGGACTCCTCAGTGTTTAGCACTTTTGAAAACTGGGTTACTTATTTCAGAGCCTTAATAAGTAATTAAAAGCCTGTTCTAGGCAAACATTTTGTTAAAAAATCTTAGCCACAGGGGCAAGCAGATTTCCTGAACTTCAGCACCTTCTGAATTAATGGCTCTGTTGAATCCTTCATTTAAACAGATGTCACTCAGTCTTATTTCAAATCATCAAGAATTTTTTTCTCCCTCTTCCTCCCTTCCTCCCCTCCCCTCTTTCCCCAGACAGGTCTGCTCTGGTTTTTGGTAACTTGGTTTGCATTTAACAGATTTTTTTCTTCATTTGTAGATCTTGTGGATGGTGATCAGGGTATTGTTCACAAGTGAATGAAATCTAAATCCAGATGCCCCTAACTTTATTCCATTAAATAATTACATCTTCTCAGGAATCTAAGAAAACTTGGGCTTGAACTCAGACTCAACAAAACTTTCCCAAAATGCAAATTTTAACCACTCCCCAAAAATAATGGAATTACTTTATATGGAGTCAGGTTTATTGAGAATGTGGTCACTTGTTTCTCTGTAAGTTTCACAGGTGATGGTTCATCAGTGATCCCACTGTCATGCAACAGATTGCATCAGTTTGCAAGAGTCTGTGAGCATCTAAAGTGCTGAATAATCGCTCAGCACCACAGTAGTGAATCACAGAAAGTGCCTGATCCAAGCCCATTTGAAGTTAATGGAAAAAGTTCAACTGACTTCAGCAGAACATACAAATTGTCATATTGGACCACTCTAGCAGTTCATCTGATCTAGTAACCTGTCCTCGACTATGATCAGTAGCAGATGCTTTAGAAGAAGAGAACCTATATTGGGCAGTTATGGGATAATCTGCCCACATGAAAAGTTTTCTCCTAACCCTGTGGCCAATAATTGGCTTGTCCTGAAAATTGAGCTTCCAAAGCCCTTGGGTTGGTTGATTGTTAGTTTATTTCATGTTATAATGCTGGATTTTCTTATCCATACGAATGTTTTAAATCCTGCTAAGCTTTTGGATTCAATGAATAAGTGTTAGATCAGACCCTAAAGTTTAGATGTTTTTCTGAACTATTACCCTAATCTTGTTATCAGATTCATACAGACTAACCCTAGAAACTGAGCTAGAGTCCCACTGAAATCAATAGGGCTCTGCAAGGGCACAGGGATCTGCCTGTGCAGGTCAGGTGGTGCAGCTGGGTCCACCTGAACTTCCTAGCTCACAGAATTGGAACCGGGAGCCTTGTGAGAACCAGAAAGGGAAAGTGGCCAATCATCTTGTACAGCCAAGTTCAAAAGATAAACAAACTGCAAGAGATGGAGAAAAAGAAATCCGAGTATTTTAAAAGTTTAGCTTTTAATAAGCTCAGGTGGTGTTACCAGGACCGCTAAGGATTTCTTTTTTAAAATGTTATGTTGACAACATTATTTTGCTTGTACTAATGATAAAAATCATTTGTGTCAATAGCAGAACTAGTCCACTTATGAAAATATTAACTTATTCCTGGGTAACTTATTTGCTAAATAAATTATTCATTGTATATTATTTATCAGAGGGGTAGCTGTGTTAGTCTGGATCCACAAAAACAACGAGGAGCCTGGTGGCACCTTAAAGACTAACAGATTTATTTGGGTACAAGTTTTCGTGGGTAAAAAACCCACTTCTTCAGATGCATGGAGTGAAAATTACAGGTACAGTCATAAATATATATTGGCACATGAAGAGAAGGGAGTTAGTTACATTACAAGTGGAGAACTAGTGATGACAAGGCCAATTCAGTCAGGGTGGACGTAGTCCACTCCCAATAATTGTTTTTCCATCTCTTAGTATTGACACCTCCTCATCAGTTATTGGGAGTGGATCACATCCACCCTGATTTAATTGGCCTTGTCATCACTGGTTCTCCACTTGTATGGTAACTCCCTTCTCTTCATGTGTCAGTATATTTATGCCTGTATCTGAAATTTTCACTCCATGTGTCTGAAGAAGTGGATTTTTTACTCACGAAAGCTTATGCCCAAATAAATCTTTATGGTGCCACTGGACTCCTCATTATTTTTGTGCATATTATTTGGTCACTTGTAACTAGTCAAATACAGTAAAACAATTTTATTGGAGGAAAAAATAGCAAATGACAAGGGATAAATTATGCACAGCCCTAATGAGCAGTAGTGTCTCACTAGAATTTATGTCCTTTGGGCCTGAATCAAAGCTCTCGTTGACTTCAATGAACATTGGATCAGGCCCTATCTAATCTCGATAATCACCATGATTTCTTGAACTAAGTCACGTGAATGTTCTTCTGTCTTATCCGAAGCACTTCATATGTTAACA
This sequence comes from Gopherus flavomarginatus, assembly GCF_025201925.1. NCBI lineage: Eukaryota > Metazoa > Chordata > Testudines > Testudinidae > Gopherus > Gopherus flavomarginatus. The sequence continues at coordinate 120,326,798 of NC_066619.1, forward strand.
GAACCAATCTTGACTCAGCCAGGTTCAGCTGTACAAAGATGGTGTTATACAGAAAACCAGACATGCCAGCAAAGGGTTAACTGTTGAATGCTGACTTAAATAAGATATTAGGGGAAAATTTTGAGTGATGGAATCAGGAACAATAGTTCTGGGAAGACTTGTCTATTTGATAGCAGCCTTCAACTACCAGAAGGGGGGTTCCAAAGAGGATGGAGCTCAGCTGTTCTCAGTGGTGACAGATGAGATGACAGAACAAGGAGCAATGGTCTCAAGTTGCAGTGGGGGAGATCTAGGTTGGATATTAGGAAACACTCCCTCATTAGGAGGGTGGTGAAGCACTGGAATGAGTTACCTGGGGAGGTGATGGAATCTCCATCCTTTAGAGATTTTTAAGGCCCAGCTTGACAAAGCCCTGTCTGGGATGATTTCGTTGGTGTTAGTTCTGCTTTGAGCAGGAGGTTGGACTAGATGACCTCCTGAGGTCTCTTACAACCCTGATCTTCTATGATTATATGATTTCTAAAGCTATTTAAATTAATGGAGGAGGAGGGAAGCAAAACAAGAGAGGGCTGCTTCTACACTCTGAAGGCCCCTGAATCAGCTTTTTTGGAATTCTCCAGATCCACTAACTTCATGGCTTTGGCTATTGCCAACAATTATACTTCCAGACAACAAGGGGTGTGTGGTTTTTTTGTGCGTATGCGTGCTACAGCTAGCAAGACTCAGCAAACTTTTGTGCTGAACTTTTCCATATTATTCAGACAAAGATCCGCTTTGCACAAAAATACATGAAATATCAGAGAACACTGGTCTGCTTGTCTTAGCAACAATTATATCTTCTTCTATTTTAAATAAGTCCTGATGTATTTCCTTGGAAGGAAGCAGCAATTGTATTGTTCATAGACAATGAACTTTCTGTTGAGGATTAATAGTGATAACGTACCCTTATGATAAAATCCTGGCCCCATTGTAGTCAGTGGCAAAATTCCCATTAATTTCAAAGGGGCTAGAATGCCACCCTTATGATCAGAGTACATTATGCTGAGCTGGCACACCAATGAGAAATCCTATCCCATGAACCCACTGATGATAAACTGTGGGCCTGATCTTCAGGTGGTGTAGAATGGAATCTCTCTCTCGAAATCAACAGAGCTATTCTAAGAATAAGCTTTCATGGGCTAAAACTCACTTCATCAGATGCATGGAATGAAAAATACAGTAAGCAGAATATATATATTATAACACATGAAAAGATAGGAGTTGAGAATAGGCCACTTCCACCTTAATTGAATTGGCTCATTAGCACTGACCCCCCACTTGGAAAGGCAGCTCCCATCTTTTCATGTGCTATAATATATATTCTGCTTATTTTATATTTCACTTCCTGCATCTGATGAAGTGGGGTTTAGCCCATGAAAGCTTATGCCCAAATACATTTGTTAGTCTCTGAGGTGCCACAAGGACTCCTCATTGTTTTTGCTGATACAGACTAACACAGCTACCACTCTGAGAGCTATTCTAGCTGAGCATGTGGCCGCATATGTGCTGATTTGGACCCAAAACTTATGTTTAAAATGTTTTATTTTACTACCATTGTCTAATCTGGTGATCTCTCTGGTTGGCATCTGGTAGAGTAGGCCTCATTAAAATGGAAACTGACTGTACTATGTTTCAGGTAATTAGTATGCACATGGCAGCAAGTTATTTGGCCTGAACCACAGTGACGGTTTTCTCTATAATGGTGCCTATGGTGAAAGGTTAGTGACTGACCCACATTGCCTGGCATAGGAAAATAGTTTAGTCTTTTGGAACTTTTAAATGTTGGCTCCACGGCAGTGCTTTGTTAGACTGTCCAAATAAAGGGAACTGAGAATTGGGAACTGGCTCCAATACTCACTGCTGAAGCAAATGGGAGGCTTTCCACTGAATTCAGTGGGCATTGGATCACACTCTTTCATAGATACATAGAATAAGTAAGAATCAAAGTACCAATGAGCCAGGATTGTGGTATGATCTAGTCATGTCTGTGTGGTGGTTTTTGTTTTTTCTGGTAATGTGTCTGAGCCGTTCACCACAACAAACAGGCAAGATCATTTACGTAACACTTCCAACCAGTGTGGTGAAATTCTTTCAAGGGTTGCTCATAAAGCATCCTGTGGCCAATGTGATTCATGGGCTTCAGGTCTAGATCTGAAAAGATACATGTCTGTTTTGAAGGTATATTACTTGTCTGACCTGTTTGGAAGTCTGAGGAAGACTTTAAAACATTTTCCTTTACCAAGTAATGGGTTTTAGAAGCTTATATTACCTTTTAAAAATCAACAATAAGCAGCTCTATATGCCCTTTCAGGCTGACCCAGGCCAAGGAGCCTGGGGATCTCTTGCTTATGTTTACACCTCATTGCCCCTCAGAGTCCAGACAGCAAAAAGATCGCAGTTTCTCCTTGTCAGGGATTTTTATCCTCTTCAGCCTAGAATCCAAGCTGATGGGATGAGTTCATGTGCAGGTCTCCCTTTCCTGGAGGGAATGAGGAAAGTAATCCACAAACTCTCCGTCCTTTGGTGCTACACTGTGTGTTTCATTTGCCTTCAATGGACCATCGTGTGTACAGGTCGAGCACTTTACCATAATTAATGCTGCTTTTCCTGTTTGAGTTACACAATGATAGAGGTTTACAATGCAAACCCCCAGTTTAACTTTCTACCATGAGATACGGCTATTATAAGTAGAATTAATACATGCAGCGTTCTGCAAGCATTCCATGAAGTCTAAACACATTGTCATAACACTAATACCTATTTTAATGACACTAACCCACAGGTGAGCCAGATGGGTTCCCAGTTATGCATTTGTCAGTGTTCAGTGCGAGCTCTAGGCTTTGGCATAAGCTGGCACCTGATCTGCCAAGGCATACCTCCAGACTCTCCAGCCGGTGAAATCTCCTTGAGGACGTGTCTGCCAGCTATATTTGAATCACTCCACATTACCTTTTACAAGTGAAAGGAAATGCCAAGTTCTGATAAAAATGGCAAAGGAGTATATAGTTGGCAGGCAGGCGAGCTTGGGAGCTCAGCACAGCCCTCTGTTTATAGCCGGTTCCTAAATAGAACAATTCCTTTGAGAGTACAGCAAGACTGATGAAGATCTTAACTGTTCACTTCAAAGCAAGGACGTGATTAGATTTGGTAAATGATGTCATAGGAACTACACTGTTGTCAGTAAGCAACTTTAGTTGTTTTTTGGGTTTGGTTAATTACCTTTAGGATTTATCTGGTTCTCTTCATCCACAGATCTCAAAGCATTTTACATGGTGAGTAAGAAGTATTATTCCCTTTTTATAAGTAGGGAATTTCTTTTCTGAGCTACCTAGTTTTCTCATCCTCCACTTTCACCCAGAGACCAGGAATCAGTCCAATAGCAATAGAGCAAAACTTATCCAATGAAGAACGTTCCAGTTGCCACACTTGTTTTGGTTTATGGGAGTAATTTATTTCTAGTTCAAATATTTACACAGAGCCCCTGTAATGGAAAACCCTGTGCTGGCAGGTCATAGCAATCATAATGGCACCCAACAGATACAGGGTTAAAACACAAGGTGCTGTAGACAAAAATTAAAATTGTAGTCCTGTGGAATGCCACCCACTGATTCTTCATTGTGACATTATTGAGAGACACCAGGTTCAACTCAAACTCCTGACTTATAGTATTGTGCATTATGAAGAAAAACACACCCATATTTTCAGAAAACTTGACAGGAAAAAGAACAATGGGAATTAATCAGCATTAGAGAAATATGATGAACTATTCAGTGCTTATGGCTTGGGGGGTGGAGGGGAGCCCTTCAGGTTATGTTCATCTTGCTAATGTACTTAATTCATCTTTCCTTTAAAGTGCTTAATTCCTTAAAAGTACATCAAGAAGGGAATGTATAATCTGTACAGGGCAATAAACAATTTTAGTTTATTTTTGCTTCACAGCTCACCTTTCAAATTGGCATGAAACCCTGCAACATCTCCCAGAGTATTAGATCACAGATCTCTCTAGTGCAGGGATCGGCAGCCTTTCAGAAGTGCTGTGCCGTTTTCATTTATTCACTCTAAATTAAGGTTTTGCGTGCCAGTAATACATTTTAATGTTTTTAGAAGGTCTCTTTCTATAAGTCTATAGTATATAGCTAGACTATTGTTGTATGTAAAGTAAATAAGGTTTCAAAATGTTTAAGAAGCTTCATTTAAAATTAAATTAAAATGTAGAGCCCCCCAGAGCGGTGGCCAGGACTCGGGCAGTGTGAATGCCACTGAAAATCAGCTCATGTGCCGCCTTCAGCATGCGTGCCATAGGTTGCTTAGCCCTGCTCTAGTGGCTAGAAACTCTGGGCTTTGTATTTACAAACCCATTTTTTTTTCCACCTTGGTCAAGGCCTCTATTTCAACGAAATACACATGTTAAAGAGAAATTTGACTTGGACCTCAAGGTCCTTTGGGTAGGGCCTGTGTCTGTGTGTACAGCACCTTACACAGTTTTTGGCTGAGGTCACAAGGTAGCACAATAATCTCATTTTCTGAGACATGCCCAAATTGCCCTCTCGTATGCTGCATAAAACTTGTTGGTTTGATGCAAGAAATGGCACAATCCTTCTTGGGTCACCCTAGGTGACAGAACATTCTGAACCAGGCATGACACGCCCTACCCCAGTGCTTGGTTTGGATGAAATACCCTTTTATCAGTCGAGCACAGACTTCTCCATTTGATGGATGCGCCAGTTAGAGAGATTACCTTAGCAGGGTACCTGTGTGAAACTGACTGTCAGGATGAATGAAGGAACTAAACACAATATTTGGTGAAAGGTACAGAAGGCACACACTTCACCCAGAAAGAAAACTAAAGGCTGGAAGCCCAAGGCAACTCAGAAATAAACTGGTTAAAGTCTGACATTGCTATACTAACAGCTGGGAATTTAAAGGAAGTGAAAAGCAATCTCTTTTGTGTTTTGAGCAGCACACCCACTTTTCTAGACCAAGTTTTTAAAAGAGATAGGAGCTTTCTCTCTGCATTGCCTTGCTGATATTCATAAGAGGTGATGCTGCAGCTGCTAGTGTACCACCTTCCTCTTGCCTCAGGAATCCAACCACACACACACAGCTCTGCTGATTACAGGTCCTTGGCTGACTTCCAGGCTCCCTTGCGGAGCTCAGTGTAAATAGAGAGCAGGGCAGTAGGGTACGGCATACAACAGTGTAGAGAATATACGCAGCCCTGGTAGACTTGCTCTCTCTAATTTTGATGTCTTTGAATAGAAAGTCACTGTGAATGGAAGTACATTGCACTTCATCCAGGGACATTATTTGCCACAGGCTTTTACAGGCTGTAATATTTTTGCTCTCATGCAGCTGAGTACCACTAACTGGCAAGTTGGCTGTGGGCAGAGTCAAGATTCTGCCCATTCCAAGGCTACACTGCCCCTCCTCCCTCTTCACCTGCCTGTAGTGAGGGAGCAGGAGGAGGGAGTATCGCACATAGCGCCCCTGTTGCCTCCTGCTCCCCTCCCATGCTCAGACCTAAGGCCCAGGATCTCTAACATGGACATACACAGGGCATGGATGACATCTTAATTCTTCTTTCCTTGTGCACCCACATTCACGTTGGCTCTTAATTGCCCTGTGCCTTACTTTCCCTATCTGCAAAATGGGGCTAACAAGTTACCCATCTCCCAGAGATGTCATTTGTGAAGTGCTCTGATATCCTCAGATGAAATGCACTGCAAAACTTTTTTTTATGTTTTACTGTGGCATGCAAAAATGCTGCAAGTTATATCCATGATGCCTTGTGTAACTTTTTAATTGAATCTCGAGAGAAACTTGCCACAGACAGTATGTCCAGGGCTATGAGAACAAAATCTCTCAGGCAGATTACAGCTTCTATCACATGCTAATTTACATAGACTCTAGTAATGAAAACCAGGCTTCCTTTTTTTGTTTTGTTTTTTAAAGGCCAGTAAGCAAGTCAATCCTCCTAGGTTTGTAGCTTTTTTTTTAACCTTTTCAGACAAAATATGACAACAAGAGCTGTTTGCATGGCATTTCTGAGTCTGGAGCACCTGGTTTTTATTCAAAAATGACATGAGAAACTCTGTTTCTGTATTTAGTTTCAAATGAAATCCATGTGGCAGTAACTCAGAACAGTGCTGGGTTGGGGCCAAGGTACTGTGAGCATCTCTAATTAAATTTAGGAAACCATTCCCCTCTCCCCATGAAACTTCAAAGCATTAACACTAATAAAAAGTTGGCATGAAATGAGGACAAGGGTTCCCTCCTCTAGCCTGCCTTGGGGCATCCAGATAAAATTATATACCTTTTGGCTGCTACCAAACAACAGATCAAGCTGGAATCAGTTGCATGAAATGGGAAGTAAAGACTCAAGAGGAATATATGAGAGTGGGATGGTCAGTAGGGGAGGGGAGAGAGGAACTGCTGGGGATGCAAAGGGAGAAACATCTGAAATTTACGAGAAGAAAGTTTGTTTTGTTGCTGATACGCAATCAATAGCATTAGATTGGGTTGTTCAAGAATGCGCACCATCATTTATATGCTTCAGTGTAGGAATCAGGGGGCCTAAAAATACAGATAGGCACCACTAGGATTTACAAAGCTTTTAAGTAGTTTAAGTGCCTCACTCCCATTGAAAGCTAATGGCAGTAGGTGGCTAAGTCATTAAGGCATGTTAGGCCCTTAAATACCTTTTTAAAATTGGCCTTTCGTCTTAGGATGTGGGGTGAGGTGGGGAGGGCTAATTGACACTTTTATTATAGCAGAATAAATCCAGAAGTTCAGTGATTCAGAAAGGCTGAACTCAGATTTGTTTCCTGTTTGATGACCTGTTGTATTGTTATATTTATAGAACTGTGACTCTTTTTTCATTTTTGGAAGCTTGTGCTGGGAGCAGGGGGTGGGGTGAGGCGGGGAGAGAAGGGGTGTAACTGGTTTTAAGTGAGGGTAGGGAGAAAAAACAAAATTTTAAAATGATCTTGGATATCCCTGAATTGTACCTCTGAGTCCATTGTTTGATAATCCAAAGAGCTCATCACTCAAAGTACTCTAGTTGCTTGGACCAAAAAGATGACACTGCAGTGAGTATTGAGACCACTTGGGGGTGGGAGGGGCATTACACTGGAGAAGGGTTAGAGAGAAAGTGAGATCTAGAAATCTGAGCATGGATTCTAACCATGAATCTACTTCTGACTCTGTAGCTAGGCTACCCTGGATGCTCAGACACAGTACCCATCACCCAACTTAACTCTGCAGTGAAGAGACATGCTGTGTGTGAGGCCTTTGCTAAGCCATTTTCTCTCCTTTCTACAATAATGCCACCCCCAAAAGTTCAAAAATCATGATTCACATTCCAAAATATTGAGACTGGCCCCAAAATCATGAGATCTCTTAAAACAAATATTGCCTTATGTGTTTTGGTCTCTCTATTGAACACCCTCTGCTCACCCTCAGTGTATGCTGGTGACAAAGAAGTGTGCCCATCCCTCCCAAATGTATTAAGTAGGGTGATTTATTTTTACCCCTGATGCAGGAGCTACCAGCTTCTACTCAACAGTTCTAATTAATTGGATGTCCCAGCCCAGCCTTACATCTGCCCAGTTTCCATATCTGTACTCAGTTCTCTCCTTCCCCACCACCAGTGTCACCTCTGCTTTTCCTGCAGCTCCAGGGGTTCTTCACCCCACCTCTCCCAGGCCTGCTGTTTCAGGGATGGAGAAGGGAAGAGTGGAAGGCAGGCTCAGCCATTGTTCACAGAAGGGGAGGAGGGCAGCAGAGTTACTCTCAGTGGCTGCGTCTTTCTGCTCTCATCTCCCCTCCCCCCAAAAAGCCTTCTCTCAGCTCCTGACAAAAGGTGGGAGAGCTCTTCTGCTCTGGGTCCTGCAGAAGCTCTGGTTGACTGCCCTTCCCTAGGAGGCAGGGAAGTGGGGAAGGCAGCCAATTGGATGGAGTTCTGTCCTCCCTGTTCCTCCATTGGCCAGGCTGACGTTCACGAGCAGACTCAAGCTTTTGAATCCAGCCCTGGCCCAAATCCCATCACTGGTGTTGGAGCTAGACTGTCACCTTGCGATCTGCCCTGAGTGAGGAATGGCCTGTAGCTGCACTGCCTCAAAACCAAATTAAATTGTGACTCAGTCACAATTCTTCCCCTGCTCTCCTCTTGCTCTGCCCTTCCTTGTTTCTTGGAACAATTCGCTTCCACTTGTGTGTGCAGCTACTCTGGCCGGTGAATGGGAGTGGAGCCAGGGCTCCTCTTACTGGCCACCTCTTTCTGCTCCCTCCCTGCATGCCTAGTAACAAGCCCAATGAGGGGAGCAGTCTGTGCTTTTCCCCAGGGCTTCCCAGAGGGGGGTAAGTGGGGCAATTTGCCCTGGGCCCCACAGGGGCCCCCACGAGAGTTTTTTGGGGCCCCTGGAGCAGGGTCCTTCACTTGTTCCAGTGGCCCCGGAAAACTCTCACTGGACCTAGGCCCCCGGAGCATCTTCCGTGGCACTTCAGCGGCGGGGGGTCCTTCCTTCCCGGGACCCTCTGCCAAAGTACCGGGTCTTCGGCAGCACTTCCCCAACCACTGAAGACCCCATGCCCCCTGAATCTTTTGGGCAGCCCTGCTTTTCCCTCTGCAGCTTGTGTTTTAATCTGAGTGGGGTTGAGTAGGGCTATAAAGTGGATCTTACTGTCCTTTGCTCCCCTGCATAGCCAGTGCAAGAGCTGTGACAATCCAGTTCTTTGCAATTAAATGCAAGCAACTGTGATGGGGAAAACCCCTGTTACAGAACAATCCCAGAGCAGACTACAGAGTGTAGGTTGTAAGCTGTTTGGGGAAGAAAGAATGTCTTACTGTGTGTTTTAGACAGTGCCTTATAAACTGCAGGTGTTCTGGTACTACAGCTGATGATGATGGTAGTGGCCGATGTCCTTGTGATTTCCTATTGCAGTGTTGTGTCTTGCTTGGAGGGCTCACTGAGAAAGCAGCACACATGCTCTGCCAGGTTCAAAACTCAGCAGTAAGTCTTACTCATTTCAGACATACTGACCCTGTACAGTGAGTGTTGGAAACTTTAGAGTGCCTCCCAGCTAAACAGCATATCAGTTCTTACAAGATTTGTATATCATGGGCCTAATGCAGAGCCCACTGAAGTGCGTGGAAGCCTTTCCACTGAAGTCAATGGGCTTTGGGTCAATCCTCTTATGTAAGATATTTTCTATGGTTTTGTTCTTTCACACTTAGAGTTCTTTTTGATCTTCATTGCTCAGCAAGCTCTTTAATCCACAAAATAATCCTTCCATAAAGCCAGCCATCCTCCGTAAGAATAATTACTTTAGGCTAGGAAGCTAATTGTTTACTCTCCTTCCTTATACAAGCAAACACTCACCCAGAAAACCCATCAAGCACTCTCCCTTGAGGGGAGCACTCTAATAAATGAGAGAGAAAAGGACCCTATACCAAAGGATAAGCCTATCTGAAGATGATGCAAATGATTAACATCAATGAGAAGTCTTATTAGGATCTGAAAAGACACTCAAAATAGGAAAAAAGCGTGCTTCAACTCTTTTTAACTTGTACTTACTAACACTGTGGACTGATGCATTTAAAATCAAATACTCAGTTTGTTTTGTTTAACATGGGAACCATAAAATAGAACAAGATTTGATTTTTCCTGCATGGTCAGTCTTGACCAATTACATGCATGGTATGAAACCTGCTTGCCGTCAAATGTAGAAATTTCCATTCTGCTGTAGCTGTCAGAGTGTAAGTGTTGTTGACACGTTAGATGTAAATACCTTCTGTGGATTGATTCTGTTTGTGTAAAGGTTCATTATCTCTTACTGTACATTAGATTGGCATACTGTGAGTTTCAGCAGAAGGCTCTAAAATTCAAACTTAAACCATAACTGCCTCTATTTCAGAGGCTGCACAGGGAGACACTTCGTTGTTGTTTTCAGCCAGAGAAATCCTTGGAAGAACCATAAAGCTTTCTGTGTGTGTATATATAGGTGCCTGTGTCCAAGTGCTGAGACTTGCTGTCACAGGCCCTTTGAGGAAAAATAACACTTTTTTGAAAGGAAAAAGGAGAGTGACACTTCAACAAAGCTGTAGTTTCAGAGACATTCCCAAGCTCACACACTGCAAAGTAAATTGTTTTTGTGGAAGTAACTCAGTTATTTTCCTTTCATGCAAAGACATTCCAGATCTCTGCAATGAGGGGCATTTTGCTTTCATTAATTCCCACCTCTGATACCATGAAATGCTCTTTGTGGCCCTCTTATGAACTGAAAAGGTTTGCTCCTTATATTTTAGTTCCTTTACTCCTCTTCCTTCAATACCAGCTCACCCAGATCTGCATCCCAGCCTGAGGCCCCAGTTCATGCATCTGCCTGGCTGGAGCCCCATAGACTTCACTAGGACCCTGTGCAGATGCGTGAGACCACCCACCTAGAGCTTGTCGCATGACTGGGCTAAGACTGCAAGAGGCAGCTTTGGGAACTCACCAACAGAACTGAGCAAATAATGGATTTTTTCATTCCCTGGCAAATCTGAAAAATCAACAATTTTTGTTTCAAACTGGCGGGGGGCGGGGGTCAAATTTTCAGTCAATCAAAAAATTGAACATGTTTTAGTTTCAACTGCATTTTTTTTTCTTTCATGTATTTTTACAAAAGCAAAGGACTAGTTTCACAAAATGCCAGTGGGAAGACAAGGAGCTCCCTTATAAACTTTAGCCCAGTGGTTAGGATAGTCTCTTGGTATGTAGGAGACCCAATTTGTTCTCTTTTCTCCATGCCCTACCACCCCCAGTCTGACATGGAGAAGGGATGTGAACATGGGAACTATTGCAGAAGAATGCCACAGCCACTAGGCATTTTGAGATGAGTCTGTCTTGGTATCTCCTGTTGAAGCTGTTCCACTATGTATGAATAATTAGTTCCTGAAACAGGGACTTGAACCTTGGTCTCCCACATAGGTACCCTAACCACCAGGCTACAGGGTCATTCCCGTTTTCCTTGCCTGGCCCATGTCTGTCCATTGTCCTCATGAATGACTATGAATTGCCCACTGTGAATGAATGGGGTGACATAGTCCAAGTGACGGGCTAGGAAAATGATCTTCACAGCAGCATTCTGAATGGATGTGAGCAGGGTAAGATTGCATTTGTCAAGGCCAGAGAGAAGGACGTTGCAGTAATTGAGAGCTTGGAGGAGAGCTTTAGCTGCGTGGATGGATAGGAGAGGCCGTATCTTAGGTAAGTTGTGCAGAAGGAATTGGCTAGATTTAAATGCAGCTTGGATGCAAGGACCTAGAGAGGGTTCAATTAAAGATGATATCTGGGTTATGGGCCTGAGTGACAGGCAGGATGGTGGTGTTGTCCACAGTGATTGAGAAAGGGGGTCATGGGAAGGGCTTGGTGTGGGCGGAGGGTTTGGAGATTAAGAACTCCTGTTTTTTATCCATGTTTGGTTTGAACTGACATCAAGATGTTGACAAGCAGATGTCAGAGAGACAATCTGATGTTTTAGTCTGGACAGGAGGGAGAGCTCAGTGGTTTGAACATTGGCCTGCTAAACCCAGAGTTGTGAGTTCAGCCCTTGGGGGGGCCACTTAGGGATCTGGGACAAAATCAATACTTGGTCCTGCTAGTGAAGGCCGGGGGCTGGACTTGATGACCTCTCAAGGTCCCTTCCACTTCTATGAGATAGAACAGAAGGAGATTGATCTCAAGCATAGAGGCCAAGCTGAGAATCAGCACAGAAACATTAGTTGAATTTGTGTCTGTGGATGGGATTGGCCAGAGATGAGGAGCAGAGAAGGGGATGAAGGACAGAGTCCTGTGAAACCCCCATAGAATTCTGGAGGCTAAATGAGGAGGATTCTTCACAGGATGTGATGAAAGATGTATGTGAAGATAATCATGGAATAACCAAACAACCTTTACGCTCCTCCAATCCTGGGCAAGGTCTCTGGCAGTAGTGAGCAGCCTGAAAGTTGCTCTAACTTCCTGTAGTTGCCAACAGCCAAAAGGAGAGCAAGAGCTCTCCAGCCACACACCCTTTGTCTCAGGCACATCCCATATGCTGGCAACAAGGAAGGATATTGCTAAAGGAGCCTCTATACAAGTCATCGAAGTATCACTCCAATTGGGCTATGCTGGCTGGCTGTAGGGCTAATTTGCATCAGTGGAGAGGCACAGAGTATTGCCCACATATCAAAGGATAAGGGCCAAATGCTCCATCTCCACCCCACTTAAAATGTAGGGGTTTGAGTTGATATGCTTAGAAGTTCCTGATCTTCTGTTATGGGACCAGTATTTACATCCATTGACTCCACATTAATCTGTGATCCGGGGGTAGGTGAAAGTTACAACACACAGGAATGATGGTGACCTGAAACCTCTGCGGGAACAATCGGCACTTACCAGCTGTAGTGCCCCGGCATGTGAACAAGAGAGAAGCCTGTAGCACTGTACCATCCGGACACATTTCTCCCTTCCCCCAAGTTATATACCAGAGGCAAAACAAAGAAGGTACGCAGGTATTCTTGTATCTAAATGCAACTTCTTGGAAAGCTGAGTGGTCTGGGCAAATCTGGCTCTGTTCCAGCAGGAGCCTCACAATGCTGCCAGTGTGTTCTCTTCCAGGAAAACTGGAAAATGGCTCTGAATGCATTGCTGTTCCCTCCGTCTCTATGACATCAAGCTGACATTTATAGTATTCCACTGCAATGAACTTGTCACTCAGTTGTGTGCTTTTGATGGGATGTGGGGGAAAGTAAAAGGAGTGGGGGAATAGCAGCAGCTAGTCCAATTTACCCTTTTCATCTTGAGGGTGGGAAATGGCGGTCTGGATTCAGTGAACTGCAGCCTCATTCTTTCATAAAGTGCATTGTTAACTCTGGGGATTATCGTAAAATAACTATTTTATAAAGGGCTAGATTGTACATATAGGCATAGCTCTGAGCAGGAGGGGCCCCACAGAGTCACAGCTCCTTCCTTGCTCTGGGGAGTAATTTGCTGATGGTCTATACCAACCACATCTTACAATGCTTCCTGCATTGGTTCAGCTGTGCTGGTCAACAAGTTGAGGGTGGAGCCAAGGAACCAATCCCTTCCCTCTCCCGGAACATGCACAGTGCCTGCTTACCAGGTCCAGGTAGTTGAGACAGGAGTGTACAGTGGGTTACTGTTACTCCCCATCCCTACTCTGTGGAGGCAAGTCACAGTCTAACCTTAACTACAGTCAGGGCCCAACCTTACTCATGGTGAATAGTAGCTTATTCCATGGGTAGGCTGAATGAAAGAAATCCAGATTTCATGGGTTTCAGTAAGTCTATTCATAGTATAAGATACTACTGATTATGAGAGAGGTTGACAGATTCACGAGTAAATTAATATTTACCTTTTCCTATGTTTTTTTTTCCCCACCAGAACAGAGTCAGGACTCCTACATTTTATTCCTGTCTCATTGAGTAACCCTGGGCATGTTACTTAATCTCTCACAGCCTCAGTTTTTCCACCTGTAAAATGTAGAGCTGATCTTTGAAAACTTTTGAAATGTTCTAAAACTTGACAGAAAATGCAGAGGCATCTGCAACAATTTTCTGAAAACGTCCACTTCCAACTAGTTTAAACAATAACAAATACTGATCTTCATGCTGTGAGGCTGAGTTGCATTACATATTAACGTGCTTTGAGATTTTTGAATGAAAAATACTGCAGAAGTATAAATTATTATTTTGTTGACCATAACAGTGCACCATCGATGAACATTATTCTCTCTATTTTATTATACTTATAAGCTGCCCGTCATTGCTGTATTCAGAAATGGAAAAAGGGCCTGACAGACTCTGGACATGGCAATGAGTCCTCCATGGGCTGCGGGGACACGACAGCAACCTTGACGTTCCCTCCAAGAGGGGAGACTGTGGTGCCTCATGGAAGATGTAGTCTGACCAAGGAGCCCAGCCTATAGAGGAGCATGGGAGCTTGAGGTCACTGAACTACAAGTCAGTCCTATGATGCAAAACAGCAGCATCTGCAATTTGAAATATTTTGGGTTTTGAATTTGTGTCAAAAATCACAAGCTTCTATAGAAGGTTTAGACAACAATGTTTTTGTTTGTTTGTTTGTTTGTTTTTAGTTTTAATCAATTTTCCATACAATCCTCTGCAGGTGAGTAATCCCCTGGACTTTGGCGGGACTATTCACATACTTTAAGTTAAGCACGTGCTAAGTGACTTGCTGGTTCAGAAGCTTAGAGCTTGGACCAAAAGCCATCAGAATCAGTGGGAGTCTTTCATCTGACTTCACTGAGTCTGGACTGGCCTCTTACCACTAACCATGTCATATAAGGATTAGGCCATGGGTATCCAATAACAGACTACACTAGCTGGATCAAGTTTAGAATGAAAATTAGCAATGAACCTCGCTGAAGCATAGTATTAGAGCTTACCAACCATAAATCCACATATGTCCTTGTATAATAAACAACTCATCCCTATTTAATATGTGTAAAATTCAGCTAGGCAAATAGTGATAGTCATTCAACAGGACACTGGACACCCAGCAGTAGCATAACTGGTGCAATGTCTGTGTCAGTAATTCACAATAGGCATCTGTGCCTCAGCTTAGCACTTTGCCCATTTTGGTTTTCCATAATTTCAGTTTCACGAGAACAGTAAGATTTGCCAGGCTGAACTCAAATAGTTGAAATCCCCACTCATTGGCCTTGTGCCTCAAATCACCACCCAAGTAAAACATGTAGTAATCTCCCTGGAATGCAATGCTGATTGTGTCTTTTTCCTTAAGATGCTCATGCTAGAGTAAACTTCAAAGGGTGGTTCCACCCAGCAGTCAGAAAGTTCAAAAGATTAAGAATGGCTTCTAAACAATATAGGCCAAAGTCATCCCTGGCCTAATGCCATTGAAGATAAACTCTTCGGCCTGCAACATCTTGCTCCTGTAACTGAACTCCAGGGATTAATTTGACACAAGGGTGCTGAAACATTTTTGAATTTTTTTAATGACAAGGGTTGGCATTTCTTGAGCTTTACAAAAGCCGTGTTGATTCTTCCCCAACATAGTTTGTTCTATGGGCCTGATAATTCTGTTCTTTACTAGAGTTTTTTAACTAATTTGCCTGGTACTGAAGTCTGGATTACTGGTCTGTAAGAGCCAGGATCACCTCTGGAGCCTTTTAAAAAAATCGGTGTTATGTTCATAGGCGCTGACTCCATGGGTGCTCCGGGGCTGGAGCACTCACTGGCAGCCAAGCTCCCCCTGCCCTCGCCCCACCTCCCTCCCCAGCGCGCCGCATCCCTGCTCCTCTGCCTACCTCCCAGCGCTTCCCACTCAGTTGCCACCAAACTGCTGTTTGGCAGCATTCTGTGAGGGAGAGGGAGGAGCGAGAACGTGGCATGCTCAGGGGAGGAGGCGGGACTGGGGTGGGGATTTGGGGAAGGAGTTGGAATAGGGGCAGGGAAGGGGTGGAGTGGGGGCAGGGCCGAGGCAGAGGGGGGTCGAGCACCAGGGAGAGTAGAAGTCGACGCCTATGTTTACATTAGTTATCTGCTAGTCATCTGCTACAGAGGCTGATTTAAGCAATACATTACATACCACAGTCAGTAGTTCTGCAATTTCATATCTGAGTTCCTTCAGAACTCTTTGGTGAATACCATCTGGTCCTGGTGAGTTATTACTGTTTAATTTATCAATTTGTTTCAAAATCTCTTCTACTCACACCTCAATCTGTCGCAGTTTCTCAGGTGTGGGAATCTCCCTCACATCCTCTGTAGTGAAGATCAATACAAAGAATTAATTTAGGTTCTCCGCAATGGCCTTGGTTGTCCTTGGGCAATCCTCTACCACCTCGATTGTCCAGTGCCCCACTGATTGTTTGGCAGGTGTCTGGCTCCTGATGCACTTAGAAAAGCTAACTGCAAACTTTTTTTTTTATTTTTTTGTCTTCAGATTCATGTTGGCCTGCCTAATGATACTTTGACACTTGACTTGCCATATTTTTTATGTTCCTTTCTATTTTTCTCAATAGGATTTGACTTCCAAATCTTAAAGAAATGATTTTTTTTTATCTCTTACCACTTCTTTAACTCTGTTTAGCCATGGTGAAGTTGGTTTGTTTGTTATATATTTAGCCTGAGCTCTCTTAATGATGCTTTTAAGTAGTTTCCATAGAGTTTGCAGGTATTTCACTCTTGTGACTTGTTCCTTATAATTTCTGTTAAAGTATGCTCTGCAGTTCTGTGGAGTCTTTTTGTTTTGTTTTGTTAAAGTTAAAGACTATTATGGTGGGTTTCTTTTAGTATTTTCTCCCCTACAGAGATGTTAAATGTAATTACATTATGGTCACTATTACTGAGCTATATTCACCTCTTGGACCAGACCCTAATCCAGATCTTGGACTAAATGAGGAATTCCCTCTCCCCTTGTCCCTCTCCTTATCTCTGCATTCTGTCCTGAGGTGACATGTTCCCAGTTAACATGGAGATTATTGAAATCTGCCATTATTATTGGGTATTCTGTTTTCGTAGTCTCACTAGTGTCCCTGAACATTCACCATTCTGGTCAGGTCGTCAGTAGTATATTTATAATGTTATAGTCTTATTAGTCAAGTATGAAATTTCTATCCATGGAGATTCTATGGTACTGTTTGATTCTTTTAAAATTTTTACTATAATTAACTATGCTTTCTGTCACTTATTGTGCCACTCCCTCTCCAGGGTGACCTACTCTGTCATTCCTATATATTTTGTACCGTGGTATTAATGTGTCCCATTGATCATCATCGTTCCATAAAGTTTCTGTGATGCCTATGATATCAATATCCTAATTTAATATGAGGCACTCAAGTTCACCCATCTTACTGTTTAGTTGTCTTGAATTTGTATAAAATCACTTATAAAATATATCCATATTTGGTTGTCTGTCTTGATGCAATGTAATTGAATGGGACTCTTTCATTTGAGGGTTTTTTTTCATTTGACTCTTTGACAACTTGGCTGTTAAAGACATCAGTACTCTTCAAGGTCCTTTAGATTAAGGAAGCTTAGAGAAGTTGGTGTCAATGAATCTTTGGAAATTTATTTAAAGACCTGGTTATTTGACCAAAAGGGAAACTTCAAGGCTAAAATTCTTCCTGTATTACCTGAAAGCTTCCATGCAAGGGCCTAAATCAGTACCTGGGGCCTGCATCAACTCTCATTTGCAATAGTTTAAATCAGAAATAACTCCCTTGAAGTCCTAGGATTCTAAGTACTTTTACAGAGAGAAAAAAATAAGGGAATTCCTTGAGTTTATTATAGATAAGTCAGCTCTCCATTTTCACAAAGCTTTATGACAGTAATTCCTTGCGTCTAAAATCTTTAGAAAAGCCTTGCTTTCTCTAAAACACACCAGCTTCTGTAGACTTTGATCAGGTTAGTCCTACTATACCATTCTTTCTGAGGAATTTAAGATTTATTTTTTTTTTGGAGCCTTCCTTCAGTGTAGGATAAGTCAAGTATGTGCATTTACTTACCTACATGTATACTGTTCTTTATATCCTACTGCACTTGGTAAATAAGAGATTTTTTTTTTTCAAATAGCCCTTGTTAAATAGATACTGAAATAAACAAACAAATTAAATAGTATAGTACCCATTCCAAGGAATGGAAAGTAATCTAGGTGTAGAATCCAAGAACACAAGAGTGGCCATACTGGGTCAGACCAAAGGTCGATCTAGTCCAGTATCCTGTCTTTTTGAACCCAGTTATAGTCTTGGCCTTCATAACCTCCTCTGGCAAAGAGTTCCACAGGTTGACTGTGTGTTGTGTGAAGAAATACTTCATTTTATTTGTCTTAAACCTGCTCCCAATTAAAAATGAAGTAGATCTATTAGGTCATCTAATCTATCCACTTTCCAATGTAGGATTGTACTCTAGTACATTTTCTACAGCTTGTTCCTGCCTAATTTTAGGTCTGCCAAGGAAAGGGACTTCTGTTACTTCTCTTGAGAGATGAATCCACTAGCCAGTAGATTTTTTTTTTCTTCCCCACTTCACCCATTCCTTGACTATTTAACCAGTTCACTGTGACTCTTCAAAGATAGTTGACAGTGTTTGGTTTTTTTCCAAACTCATTAGCTGATGTATTCAATATCATATTATGTCCATCATAAAGGCTCGTTACAAGTCCAGGACCACAAGAAAAGACTACCATATCTCCAAAATAATAATACTCTCTTCTGATGGCCAAAGTCTGTCAAATAAATAAGAAATCTGGAATGGAGAAGAGCAGAAGCCTAGATATTTTGCAGACCTAGAAATATTCCACATGCAGTTTTTAAAAGCAAGCAAGATAGCTGAGGTTCCCCAAGGTTTATCTAGCTCTGTCAGTTTCCACTCTTGACTTCTACAAAGAGCTCAGGAAGAACTATGGCTATAAGGGAGAATGCAGAGACAGGATTTGGACCAAGATTTTCAAAGCTCAGTAAGAGCATCTGGGTTCCCAAGACTTTTGAAAATCAGACCACTTCTTAAGGTGTCTATTCCTTTAAGCCTCTTAAATCCACATTTAGAGTGGTTCCGTTTTAATCTTGTTCATAATGTTTAATCTGCTAGTGAGCTGGCCAAAAAAGAAAAGTGTTTGACATCCCCCTTTCTCCAACGAGGGCTGAGAGGTAAGTGAGGAAGGACATATGAAATGCATATGCCCCCTATGGGCATGGCTGGAAAAGAAGGCGTTTCTGTGTGCCATTGGCTGGTGGTATATTTTAGAGCAACCCCATGCTCAGGGAAACACAAAGGTGACATTAAGCCACTTTTTCACTCCTCTTCTAGGTTGCCCCTGTCAATTTTTGGCTGCAGTTGGGGATCAGGTGCATAGTCCAAGTGTCCCCCACACAGCAGGTGAAAAGGTTTTTCTTCTATTTTCCAGTTTTTTCAACCATTCCAATACATTGCCCTAGCTGAACTTCAAGGAGAATGAGGAAAGAGGCAAAAACGTGATCAATTCCAGTGGGTCCGTTCAGCCAAGCTGAACGAGTGAAATCTTTTGCCTCAGCACCTTCTGATCTAGACTCCTCACTGGCGGATGATTTGACATACAAAACAAATCTGCCAATGCCAACAGGTAGCCGTGAATAAACATGACTCAGACTTCACCCGGAGCCTGAATTCTGAATACGCAACTGTGCAGCTGCAGGTCTTCAATTACATTACAGACTCTTAAAGCCATGAAATACCTTTAAGTCTAAGAAATGAAAGAGCCTTCTGATGTCTCTGCAAGGAAGCTGTAGACTTTGGGTAAATGCCAGGTGGTGAGTGCCCAGGATTAGTTTCTCCAACTTAAGGCCAGTGTGAGTTTTGAATCTTATTCACATTTGGATTCCCACAAACCTCTTCATGAAGTTCAGTATCTATTCTCTTCATACAGGTTCACCAAAATAGCCATCTACATGACTCAATTACATTTATCTCCAGCCCATCATTTAAATGTGTACCTAGGTGTTGCCTTCTTGGGAACGATAAGCCGATGAGCTGTGGAAGTGGCAGGAGAAAAGGGAAGAGTTGTGTTTGGATGGGCTATTTTGGCAGGGTCATAATATGAAAAGAGTTGCATGTGTTGACTCAGTGGGGAGAAGGGAGAGCAGGATAACAGCAGCAAAGAGGAGCCACAAAGCTAAGGAGCCTTTTAAACCAGGTGACTTGTGAGGAGAATAAATAAATAAATCATGAGTTGGTTGTCAACAGCTGTTGGCATCTTCAGACTCTCAGCTGCCTTCTTCTCTGCTCTAGGGTTGGAGTCCTGGAAAGAAAAGAATGAAATTCACAAAGGTTCAAGTTCTATTCAACAAGTTTGCCAGACTGCTGGTTAGCTTGGATTCAGATTGCTGTTCAGGCTGGCCACTAGCCCTAATTATGACATCCCATATTTCCCTGATTTTTTTTGCCTTTACCAGTTATTTGGGCTTCATAATTGCCCAGTAAAATAATTATTCATCTTACTAGCTGTGAAACTCCATTAAGACTATAATTGAGGTCTTGTAGTTAGTACCGAGTCCAAAAGAGAGAGAGGAAAAGAGTTTCTTTGAAATAAGGGAAGCTCATTAAATCTCTGCTTGCACTAGCTGAAAGGTTTGTTATTGCATATCACAGGGGCTCCCAGCAAGGTCCAGCATAAAGTCGCTGCAATCCATCAGGTTTATGTCTCCTTCTGTACAAATATAGCTGGGCGATGGTGTGCTCCATGTGACCTTCAGATACCCTTCCTGTACGGCAGTGCTGTGGTGAGAGCCAGCACAAGTGAGCTATTGTCCTCTCTCACTGGATGAACCCTCCCTATTAGAATATGAAGCCATGCTTCTCTGAGTGCCAGAACTGTTTCCCCCTCCATTTAAAAATAAAAAGCCCGGTCTTCAGTATTTTAATAACTTTTAAGCTTTTTTGCCTGGAGGGGGAAGGAACAGAGAGCAGTTATAACAAGCAGGTTCAAGTCAATCAGTTAGCCCCTTGGAGAGTCTTTTATTAGATATATGCCATGAGCTAGTCCTGAAATTATTTACTGATATGAAAGGTATCTCTTTGGCTGTATATGAAAACATGAAAGAAATCAGGGATTTACTGCAGTGCTGCCATGGTCCCAGACAGGCTGGAAGAGGAGAAGCAGCAGGGATGATCTTTGCTTTCTTTGCACTTCTGCATGCTAAAGAAGCTGAGATGGCTTCTGAGAGGCAAAATCCAGAGGCTTTTGAGTGACCCGGACCTTTGACCATAGTAGAACATTGGGGTAGACTCACCCCCAAGGTAGGCAGGAGCATGGAGCTCATTGGGAACTTTCCAACACAATTTTTGATGGAAAATTCTGTTTCTTCAAAAAACCCAAAACTGTTCATGGGAAAAGGGTTGGTTTAGATCAAAATGACTCAAAAATTGTTTGGAGGTAAAACGTTTAGAAATTATTAATGTTTCATTTTGACATTTTCTAAATAAAATTTTCTGGTTCAAAATCATTTTTTATTTTGAAATTTAAGCTAATTATAGTAAAAAAAAAATTGGTTAAAGTTAACACAAGACACTTTTTTAAATTAGCAAAACAAAACATTTCAATGGACCCAAAGTGGACCTTTTTTTCCCCCCTTCTGCAGTTTAGTTCACCAAAATTTGAGATTTTAACTTTTCATCTCAGTTTGGAGGACGAAAATGTTTTGCTATCTCAAAAGTTTTTACAGGATGGGGAACACATTTCCTACCCAGCTCTACTGTAGTGACATTGAGTGAAATCCTAGTTTTATTGCGATCAATGACAAAACTCTCATTGACATCAGTGGGGTTCAGGATTTTATCCATTACGGGGCAGAGTGGAGGGAAGGACACAGCTCAGTTTCTGAACCTAAAGGTATTTCAGGAAGACAGATCACATGATGGTAAAGAAAAAAACCAAGGTTCATAGAAATGTAAATGTACATTTTGAGTTGAGGAAAATTGGTGCCAGAACTTAAAAGCCTGACAAATGCATATAAAAGAATTAGCATGTAAATAGCACATCTCTGATACCATCAGCTTTAGGTGGAGACAAAGTAATGGATCCTTACCTAAAGCACATCTGTCATACAATCGCTATTTTATAAATCATAGTCTGTTCTTTCAACCCCTTTATGGGTTTTTTCATGGCATCAGTGCTGGACAGTGATCACAATTTAATGCCATCCCAGGAAAACTAAACAGCTTTTTACTGGGAAGATCTCCCCCTTGAAAAATGTAAAATGTGAATGCTGAATTGAAGTATAAATAGCAAAGTCCTGAGAGCTAGGAATATGGTGCATCTCTCTGAATGAATATAGCTGTTTTGTTTAGCACATGAGAACAAGTGAGCAGTGTTTGGCTAGCTGTAGAAATAATGGGCATATTTATTCCAACTGTGGCAGTCTGTGTTACTTCACGGTTTTGCAAGGAAAAACACCTTCTGTCTTGAAAAAGGCAACAGTGCAAATAAAAAGGCAGGGGTTGGTAAGATATTTTACTGTTCAGGAAATGGCACCCCACATGTGTGCGCTTAGCAGCCAGAATTTCAGTCTGGAAACTGAAGGGTCAGGACCCCATTCTGTACTCATTCTCATCAGTGTAAATCCAGAGTAACTGCTTCTTATCAATGGAGTTACTGTGGATTTACATTGAGGTAAATGGCTTTGAGCCAGCAAGGTATTTAAGCACATGCTTAATTTCCAGCTTGCAAGTAATCCTGCTGACGTTGGTGAGGGGATGCCTTGCGACTGAGTGTCTCTGTATTTGTCCATGTTTTCTATCACCAATGCTTGCATTTTCTTCCTTCCTACTTGTGCCAAGGGTCATCAGAGAACTATGAAGATCTGTAGCAGTGATGAGGAAGAAAGCTGTTGTTTCAGTTCCAGATTGTCCCTGCCTGCAGTTAATGAATAATCACTAGGCTTTCTGTTCTGTGGGCTTTGAGAGTGGGAGTTACTTCCAAAAATGCTTTGGATTTTGAGTGGGTGCGCAAAGTCATGGGCAGGCCATTATAGCTGCTTCTCTGGAGATTGGAAGTGTTCTCATAGCTTGCAGGAGGAATGATCAGTGCAGGATAGGTAAAGGGGATAGGTCTCTTGTTTCCTATATCCATGTCCAGGCTGAAAATCACATGAGCAGAATGTATACGCAGAGATTACCTGTGAATAACCATTGGTGGAAAGCGAGGACAGGAGATTCAGGGCCTTTGTATCAACAGTGTTGTTGCAAACAGGGGTATCAAAATGTCCCTGGTCAATAAGTTTTGAGGACTCCATTGCTATGTTAGACAGCATTGTGTCAGCTCCCGTAGGAAACTTCTGCAGTGTGGGCAGCTATAATGTAGCAGGATGCACATGTTGTATTTGTTCCATGATTTGCAGCGTAGCGGGATGCCCTTGAAGGATTTTGTCTCAAGGTGGAATCTCTTGCCTTAGAATCATTGCTAGAAGAGGATAGCTATTTCCCTTCCATCTTTATCATGCCTGGTTCGGGATGTGTGGTGTAATGAGTGCGTTAACATACTGTAAGTCTGTCACACTTCGACTTTAAATCCTTTTCTGAGTTCTCTTTTAATGTATCTTAGTGTTTAAAGTCAGGAATTTGCTCTTTGACTGCAATGTCAGAAGCACAGGACTATGAAGAGGAGGTGAAATGTGAAAGGAAAAATCTTATTAAAAATAGAAATATCAGGGATTGGGGCAGCAAGAACTGGATAGAAAATAAGTCTGAAGGTATTATAATTCCAGTCTATGCTCTGACCGAGTGCAGTAGGTACTCGGTTCTGACCTCTCCACATTAATAATAAAAAGATATTGCAGAAATCAAAGGGGTTCAGTACTGGGTGATGACAATGATACGAGCTCTGGAAAGTTGGCCCTTTGAAGAGAGATGTAAATGATGGGACTGCTTAGGTTAGAGAGGAGGCAAATAAAAGGTGATGTGATAAAAGCATACAAAATAATAATGAGGTGGAGAAGATACACTTGGTGCTCCTATTTATCTTTACTCACAATGCTAGAACAAGGGGACAGCCAATGAAGATAAAGGTTAACATACTAAAAACCAAGAAAAGGAAATGCATTTAAAAAAAAAATCATAATTGGCCTGGGGAACTCAGTGCCACATTGCATGCCTGAGCCCAAGAGCTTAGCCGGATTCAGAAAGGATTCAACATTTATACGAATGAGCACACCTACAGTTACATTAGATGGGATAAAACTTCTCTAAACGATACTCACCTTCGTGCTTCAAGGCACAAACTAACAACGGTTAGGAGGAAACTTCCCCGATTGGGCACATTAGTCCATAATTTTTGTGAATTCTACACCTTCCTCTGAAACATCAGGTAATGGCCAATGTCTGAGGCAGGATACAAGATTAGACGGACAATTGGTCTGATACTATATGGCAATTTGAATGTTTCTATCCAAAAAGGAGCCATTTCTTCCTACATCTCTGGGTAGGTCTGCCCTTTGTGGTTTGTCCAAAGTTAGTAACACACCAACTCCCAGCAGGCCTCTAATATGGATCTACGTGATCCATTAAGTGATTGCAGCTGAGAGTGGCCATATTTTCTGAGTTTCTTAAAGGCCCAGGAAGCAAGCACGAACTCCTCCTGCCATGTATCTTTTCTTATTCCTTCCCTACCAGCCACTATATAGGGCCTCACAGTATGACAGGCTTTATCTTCCACCCTGTAGCATGCGGCTCATGCAAAGATCATTAACGAAGACAGTGCATAGCATGTCTGATTCATTGTGGGTGTGGCGTGGTGTGTGTTTAGTGAACACTTCCTTACTGACTTCAGGACTGATGTGAACACCACTGAAGTCAATGGATACAGCCCTTTGTGCTCTTTCCACCCTTCCTGTTTAAGGCTCTTACGTGCATAGTGATTGCTTCAAAAAGAAAATCACTTGCCAGCATTGTAATGGGACTCAATCCATCCCATCTCAGGGTATTGGGATGTGGAAAAAAATCACTGAAGAACATCATTTCCAGTGCTTTGGTGCTCTGCATTCCCCATCTGCCTCCTTATCCTCCTCCGCCACCCCCCATTGACTCACATCTGTCTGCCCTCTGGCTCACCTCACCCACCAGATTCCCTCTTTGCCTCCTTTTCAGGAGAAGTCACTGTGGTGATCTCATTTTGGAACACGGCATCTTGTTGCATACACTCTGTTCCAGTGCTCTGGTGCTCAGAGTTTACATTTTTCCAAGGCCTGATGGGCTGCTTTTCTATTTTGCTTTTTATTGCAACCAGTAAAAACAAATGTAATAACTAACAAGGGTTTGCTGGGCCAAAGGCAGTAATGCCACATACGTAACTGCATAGACTTTACAGAGCAGCTTTCCCACCATGGGAGAGCATATAAGACTTAAGCATAGCAGATGGGTACACCCTGTCAGCCCTTGTCTTATAGGGGTGTAATAAGCAGATATAAGCATACTGTAAATGTTTTTTCCTTCCATTTGTTTTAATGTATCTTTCTCCTGGTGCATTGCGGTCCGTCAATGGATTACTCTGATAGGCCACGTGCAGGTTGCCCACTACTGATATAAGCCAATAAATTTCTCCCTCATTTATTCATTCGTAAATTCTATGGCCAGAAGGGCCCATTATAACCACCTAGCCTGACCTTCTGTATTTCACAAGCCCATCCTCTCCCATCTGCTCCTCCCTTCCTACTTGTATGTGCAAGTGAAGCCATAATGCTGAATTTATTTTATTGGGACTTTTCTACCATAGCTAATGCTAATGTCAACACACAAGACATTACGACTTGCCTACCTAATCAAACAGAAGGAGATGCTAGACTGGGAAGGGAGAAAGCTCTTGCTGAAGAGAGATAACAGGGCATCCATTTGAGTTCGTTCCTGAGTGTCCCATAAGCGTGGCATGGGTTTTATGCTGGCTGTCTACACTGAGGTGAATTTTACCCTCTCTTCTCTTTTCTAGGTAGGGACAAAAATTCACATAGCCAACATTCAATGAGATTCTATGCTTATGTTACACAGGAGGCCAGGGTAAGCAATTGTCATGGTCCCTTTTTAGCTTAAAATCCATGAAATATGGAAGGAGAGCCCTGGGTCTTTACAGGAACAAAAGCTATATGTTTGTTTCTAGATGTGGTCCAGATAATAAAATTCCAAAGGGAAAAGTGTGCTGTTACTGAACACAGAGCTTCCTGGTTTGAGAATTGTTGCAGCTGTGTTGTCCTGGCTACATGGCACACAGTGGCCAATGAACAGAAATATGTTTTAATTTGATTATGATGAAGACAGACATTTTCTGGTGACTCATACAAGACAGTGAATTAACATTTATATGGGAGCCAGAGACAGCATTAGATGACTATGAAAGATCAACTCGTTAGTCATTTTTTCCTGCTTTCTAATTTGAACTTTTGAATTTGTCTTTTTTGCTTGTTGTTCTTCCTTTGGGCACCACTACTGCTGTCAGTTCTGTAGAAGTGTTTCCAGACATACCGTCCTTGTAGTTGTGCTGTAGGATCTTTGGGATAAATCCTTGGCCATTGTGTGGTGGAGTGATGGAGCCAGCTGGAGATGTGCAGGATTTAAGTGGTCCTGTGGGAAGACCCCCCCCACCCCCACCCAAGAGGGGCAACCATATATACAGGCCTGATTTTTCAAAAGTGCTGAGCACCTGGAGCTCTCATTGACTTCAGTACATTTGGGAGTGCTCAACATCTCTGGAAATCAGACCAATAGGTCCTGTGTAGCTGTCTGAATTACCAGGGGCTGTATCTGTGATAGGAGCCCCAATATGCTAGACACTGTACATACCCATAGACAGAGGCACTCCTGGCCCTGAAGTGCTTACAGTCTAAATATGAGACAAACAAAGGAAGTGTTGTTATCCCTGTTTTAGAGCCTGGGAGCTGGGCCACAAGGGTATTGAAGCCTGGATCCAGCAATTGACTCCACATGCATGTGCACGGTTTACCCATGTGGAATCAATTGCGAGATAATTTGCCCCAGGTCACACAGGAAGTCTGTGGCACAGCCACAAATTGAACCCAGATCTTCTGAGTCACAGTCCAGTGCCTTAATCACAAGATCATCATACCTCTCCACCTGAGTCTGCGTATGTGATTCGAGCACAGAGGTTTTAATAGCAAATCTGACAAGGATGAAATCAGCAAGGTGCTATAGAACTTTAGAACTTTAAACATCGACAGGAAGGATATTCACTTGTAAGCCAATTTAAAGATTTCCCTGCTATAGATTTCTACAGGTTTAATTTAAAAGTGCTATAGAAAAGTTATGTCATTCCATGGGACTTCCAGATAAGGGATTGCGGTTGTCTTGGTTTTAATTGCTTCTGCGGTAAAATCTGAAGTTCCATGAGGCCTTTTTCATTCTAGTGTTGCTCTCCCCTGTAGTATTTCATAGGAAATTAAACTCCAGCTATGGAATTCTTAAGATTTGTTTTAAACCATATACAAAGGATGTAATTGCATATAATATCTATAGAATCCTGTTAGGTTCTAAAGAAATGTTAGTTCTCTTAGACTTTTCCATGTTTCTCACTATTCTGAGTACAAAAAGTGCCAAACAATGCTACTTGTATGCCAATAATTAGAGCTGGTTGGAAAGCAGGGTATTTTTTTCCACAGAAAAGTTTGTTTTTTAGTGAAAAAAACAACTTCTTTTTGGCCAAGTTCTTGGTTTTTCAATGAAAACTCGAAATTTTTAGAAACTGGACACTTGTTCTTTCCAGAAAAATTTAGTCGAAAACCCAATATCCCATCGAAAACATGTTAGTGAAAAATTTTGGATGAACCCTAATAGTGCACAGTCTTCCTCCATCGCCATCTTGTTTGAGCTCTCTTGAAAGCCTTGCTTGGTCTTTTGAATGAATGACATTTTGCTGACTCCATACTAGCAGTGTGAGGTTTCCGTTCCTCACTTATCAGTGGGTTCACTTCTCCTGATGTCAACCTGTACCCTTGGAATTCCTGGGAGTTTTTCCATTCATAGAAGGTCAGATCCTTGTTTACACCAGCCTTTTCTCACTTCTATTCTCCGTATTATATGCCAACTCTGAAACACTATTTGGTGTTTCACTTCTAACTTGCTTAAGTGGCCTTTTTCTGAGCCTTGTGCGTGTCATAGTGCCCACAGTTGGCTGCCTTTGACACCAGGGATTCAGCAGCATCCCTTCCACACAAGAAGGTCAAGGGATGCTAATGTGACATTTCAGCAGCAAGCATTGCTGATGACTGACCTTTTGTTGAAAGGTCTCATGGAGAGGGCAATTTTAATGAGCACCAAGAAAGAAAAACGCAACTGAGAGTCCAAAAATGTGTGCTCTTTCATTTATTTTCAAAGAATCATTTCCTTTGTTATGGTTTTCATACTGGGTACTGAATATTATCAGACATTACAAATGAATAATAATTTAAAAAAAATCTCAGAACTTACTTGTTGGAAGATCATATTTTGTATTCCTAACAATCACAAGCAGTTTCACTAGGCAAGTTGATTATTCTATCATTTTGGACTCATCACTTTTTGTTCATATTGGAAAAATGTCCCAACTGCACTGCTACTTTAGTTGCTGGAGTCCTGAGGCCACCAAACTTGGCTGATCACTTTTAGGATTAAACTCCTTCAGCAGTCTTTGCAACAGGAAAGGTATTAATCCTGCTTGACCTGCTCAAATTCTAATTTGAGTGATTGCATTCAATTCAGCCTAAATTCCCCTCAAGCTGGGTCTACTATCCTTCCCCCCCACAGTAGGTAGTATAAGTAAAGGACAGATGCTACTGTGAATAAATTGTTATTCGTATTTCAGTTTCTCCCCAAAATAAACAAATCAGGCTCAGACATTGAAAAAGAGAAGAGAAAGGAAGGGAACTGTTCCCGGGAAAAGACCTGAGTTCACAAACTGACACACTAACATCTACTACTAAGGCTTCCACTGCATGGAGTTTGGCTGCTGAAATGTTTCTGAAGCATGTTGGGACCTCTTGTGCACCAAACAACATGCCCCATCCCAGCAGGCAGGACAATTTCACTCTAAGTTAACGCGGCATTCGGGTATGGGGAAAAAAAGAAAGGGGGATCACTGCCAGTAGGCTGTACCTGGGCAGGAAAAATACTGCATATAAAAGGCAATCACAGGGGAAAAGTATCAGAGGGGTAGCCGTGTTAGTCTGGATCTGTGAAAGCAGCAAAGAATCCTGTGGCACCTTATAGACTAACAGACGTTTTGGAGCATGAGCTTTCGTGGGTGAATACCCACTTCCTCAGATGCATCTGAGGAAGTGGGTATTCACCCACGAAAGCTCATGCTCCAATATGTCTGTTAGTCTATAAGGTGCCACAGGATTCTTTGCTGCTTTCACAGGGGAAAAAAGCAGGATGATGATGCCAGTTAAAAGTACTGGATCCAAATTATTCAACAGGAAAATGTTTTCAGGAAGGCTTAGTAGGCAAAGTACAGGGAGGAAATGAGGAACACCCTTGTCAAGGGCAGATGAAAAGCAGAAGGGCTCTGCCGGCTTCATATCTTACTACTAGGGAGGATGGGCAGTCCTTTTAAAAAAAAAAATGCGATCACTTTCTAATCATTAGACACTTTCACGTTCCTGGCACCCCAAGCTGCAACCCACGAACAGGGAGGAAAAGTAACCGTCGGACAAATAAAAGCCAGCATGTGATTTTAAGACATCCACACATGGCAGATTGTTGTTTGTTGTGGGTTTTTTATTAAATTGGGCAGCTGTGGGCATCTTTCAGCAGTTTACAGGAAATGTAGCCTGCCTGTTAATCAAACACACTGTTTTCACTCGGCTCACGTGGTGCTGCCCTAAAAGGGTGGTGTTTAATCATGTGCAATCCAGCCCTGAAATGAAGTGTGATGGAAATGGCGTTGCACCTTGTATGTTTCCGTTAGCACTATATCACCATTTGCCAAGGTGTTCTGTAGACACCTAAAGAGCACAGCCCCACTTCCACTTCCTTCTTAATGTTTAATAAGGTGCCAAGAGCACCTTGAGGGTAATTGAGGTCTGCACAAACTCAGGAAAATCTGCCAGGAAGGAAGGAAAGCTGAAGGGGCTCGAGAGAGGTGTAAAAAACACCAGCCTAAAACCAAGCAGCCTAGCTTCTCCGGTATGCAAGTATAGGGAGAGCTTCATTTAAGTAAATGGGGAAATTAAAAGCTCAGAAAGAGAATTTAGTGAGCAGGGCACTTCCTTCTCAAAAATGCACATGGAGACAAGGTGGAAGGTAAGGTGTGAGAAGACAAATCATATTATTCTGAATTATTGTGATATGGAAACCCTTCCTGCTTGACTCTGAATTGGCCTATGGTCTAATCTGCAGGTGGATTACACGTGACTATTAAACTGCCTTAATATCACACACACAAATATTAAACAGGCTTATGTGCAATGGTCAGCATCTTGGCTGACGTACGGACTGAACTGAGGACCTCCAGAGTTAAAAACCTAACCTGTTACAGCTTTAGCTAAAGAGCCAGAGGTCCTTAACTGCTGCAATGATGAACTCCTATCCTCTATGGATTGGGCCCAGAGGAGGACCTGTAATACACACTGACCTGGGGCTTACATATATACCACTTAAGTCAAGATTCAGTCATCACAATAAGGGTAACGTAAGCAAATGAGAGAACAACAGCCAGGGACTGGCCTCCAGGAAATGGATGTATTTGTATCTCAGAAGCTGAGGTCTGGTGCCTATGAGAAGACACATAGGAAGTATTTCAGAACTAGGTGAGTGGTCACTAGAGAAGTGCTGGTATTGTTCTGCCCCTTTGTTGTAGGATTGCAATGCCAAAGCATTCAAAAATCAAAAGCCGCAGGCCCAAACAATCATGAGATTTTTATACACTCTCTCTCTCTCTCTCTCTTTCTGGTTTCCAAGCTGTTAGGTCACATTTTCAAGTTTTTCTTTTTTGCAAACATGCGGGTTAGGCACTTACCTGTTTTTATTTTGTTTTTAATGGAAGCTAAGATGCTCACACAATCACTCGACTCCAACAGCTGGGACTTTCAGAAAATCATCCAATACCATGAGATTCATGATGCAACTGGGAGAGCTGGCAACCAGTGATGTCCCCTGGAGTAACTCTGCTGCTCAGGATGAATGGCGCAATATGCAGAGTTTAAAGGACTTGAATACACAACAATCCACAGCTTCTTACTTCATTCAGCCATAAACAAATGGGAAGGAACTGGACACGAAGAAACATTTGTCTGTCTTCCAGGTCAAAATGAGCTCTATGACTGAGTCTCTTTATTTCCCAGCTCGTGTTACTTTCCATTGGACTATTTTTGAATGCCATGATGCTTTGGATGATTTCAAGTCATTTTATTATCTTTTAAGTTTACTCCAGATGCTCTTTTTAATTCCCCTCTGATTGGTTCAGACAAATGTATATGTCCAAAGCAAACAACTTTTTATGGCCCTGATCCTGTTTAGATTTAGACACATGCCTAATTTTACAGATGTGAGTAATACCATTTGTTTCAGTGGGAATAGTCACATGTGCAAAGTTAAGCACATCCATTACTCTTTGCTCATGGGCCCAAGAATGAGGTCCATGAGTGGAAGTATGATCCTCAAGAACTAGTGCATAGAACAGGTGGCTGGGAATCTGGACTTCTGAGTTTCCTTCCTCAGCCACTGACTTGGTATGTGACCTTTAGCAAGTCGCTTCTTCTCTCTGTGCATCCATTTTTCCCATCTGTAAAATGGCTATAATATGCTTTAAGCTCATCAGATCAAAGGTACCAGACAAAGGGCAAGATGTTATAATTATTCAGATTTTGTAAATGGTCTAATCAACTGGCCTATCCAGGGGCTGCAAACACTGGTTATGGTGTCTGAAATCTGAAAGGGCCAGAGGTAACTGAGAGTGAGGGGAAATGAAGTAGAAGTGAGAAGATAAGAGAACATGAAAATTGAGTGCTGAAGTGGAATAGGAAAGAGATGAACATATTAACATGAAAATAAGTGACTTGAAAATAAGTGACTTGAAAAACAACACCCTGTTGACCAGTCTCTGGAAGGTTGCACCAGCATTTGCCAAACCAAAAGGTAACACTTTGAATTCATAGAGCCCTATGTTAGTGACAAAAGCTGATTCTTGTTGTGCCTCCTCTCAGCTGCACCAACTTTCTCCGGCGCAGGTGGGTGCCTGGCCCCCCCTTTCCTCACCCCTGGCTCCACCTCATTCCTGCCCCTGGCCCTGCTGCCATTCTAATCCCTTCCCCAAAGTCCCAGCCCTAACTCCACCCCCTCTCTGCACCTATTGGATCCCTTTCCCAAATCCCTGCCCCTGCCCTGCGAATCAGCTGTATCGCCGCAGCACAAGGGCTGGGAGGGAGAAGAAACAGGAGGTGGAGGCGGAGGTGAGCTGGAGCAGGGGGAGCTGATGGTGGGTGCACAATACCCACCAATTTTTTTCCGTGGGTGCTCTGGCCCCAGAACACCCACAGAGTTGGTGCCTATGTCTCCTCTTCCAGATTTGCCAGTAACATCTAGTTAAATCAAAAGTACAGAGGTATTTGGCTTCACTCAGCACATCCAGCATGTCCTCAATTTTTGGCATGGGGGACGTGTCTGTTACAGTAACAGCATTAAGCTTCCTATAGTCCACCCCTACGTCATTTACATCCACTAATAACATTGATAATCTTTGAACGCAAAGATTCCCACTGACTTCAGTGGGTTTTGGATCAGGCCAGGAGAATGACCAGCTTCTGCTTTTCCTGGACTCTCTCATCACAGGAAGTAATGCACCGAGTTGTAAATGCTGTCACTTTACTTTCCTGCCTGAGGACCCCACCACAAACGACATCATCGTTTGACCACTTTCCAGTCTAGTAGATCATGGAAATTTATGTGACATTACAGGAGTTTCCAAGAGGTGAGATTTGTCAAAGGAAATTTTCAAATGAACACACTAGTCTCAGAGTGACCCCCACAAAAAAGATGTAGGGCTGTGTGTACGCGCGGGGGTGGGGGGCTCCACATACAGACTTTGTAATTGGTTAAGAAGGTACAGTTCAAACTCCTCATCTCTCTGTGGGAAGTGAACATTTATAAGTGTCTCTCTTTCTATGTATTTACAGGGCATGGATCAGCTTCAGTACCTAGGAGCTCTTTGTGGGTTAAATTCACTCCTCTGAAGAGGGCCAGAAAAAGGCCTATACGCTACTTTGTGATAACCTGTTTTGAGGGCTTAAACTAAACTTAAATAGTATTTACACTTTGTAGTGGCTCCCTGCCTGGGGTGAATTTCCTGCTGAACGTGAAATGATGTATCACACTGAAAAATAAAATCTGTATAGTGCATAGCCTTGCTCCTATAAAGTGATTTAATGATCAAGCTTTAAGATTAATGAAAGCTACTGCAGGAATGGTTTTCCTACTGTGGAAAAACTGATTGGGGCTATATTAGGTTTCTAACACACACTTTTTCTGAGTGGGGAAAGAGGGCAATAAAACTTTAACCAAAAAAATACTGGTATGCCCTTGAAAGGCTCAATTTCTTGCCTCTGCATTTCCTCTCCCCCAGATTTAAAAAAAAATCACTGCAATCAACGAGAAGAGAGGATTTTAACAAAGGTCAAGGTCTGACATGACACCACAAAGGTAAATGAAAACAGTTTTTCTCTCTTCAAAGACAAGTACTGCACAACAGCGGCCCTCGATTCCAGATGTTTCATACTTTTCCCCACAGGATTCATGTGATCAATAAAATGTGACATGTAAACAATGCAGTATGCTCTTTACTCAAACAAAATAGATGAGGTACCTCTGAACGTGTGGCTGGAGAATTCTGTATGAGAGAAACTCCAGGAACTGAAACAGCCTAGCCAACGCGTCAGTTTTTCTTTTCCTTCCTCTCTGCCAATTTTCATTTCATAACATGATGAGTTACAGAAGGCCATGAACCAGCTCGGCGTGGCCTTACCTCATACCCTTGTGGGAAGACTGAATGCAAAGATTGTGTGTCTAATTCCCCAAGTACAGCATGGGTCATAACCTGTTGTTGTTGTTTGGTTGCAACAGTCCCAGAGCAGACATTTTTCTTGTCCAGATTCCAATAATATATCTCATTGCCTACTTTTCTTTCGTTACTCAGCCAGTGCGTCTTCTCAGTTTAAATTTCCCTGGCACCATCTGTCGTTCCATTGGCTACCAATTGCAGTCATTCCCCTGTGATAATGTGAGAGAATAAAACTGCGTGGTGGGGGAATTACAGTATATGCATAGCAGGGGGAAAGAATGACACACTCTTTGTTGGAAGCTGGTCATTGGCTCTTGGGTTATTACTATTTCTCCAAGGCTGAAACAAGACAGTTTTCCAGGATTTTTTCCTGGTGAAATCGCTGTGGCTATAAACCAGGTGGAAAGCATCCCCATTTGTGGATTGGTAAAATGGGAGGGCCCTTCCTCCCCTACTGCCAAAGGGGTCTGCCACATATACAATAGCTACTGTACCTTTTCTGGTCTGGCAAATGAAAGAGCATTTTTCATGGAGCATGCAATGACCTTTTTTGAAGCAAAAGTTAAAATGTGATTTATGTGGAACCTATCCATTAATGTGTCCTGCAGGAAAGCAAATACATCTTGCTTGGAAGAGCTGTGGTGTGATGACATGGGACTTTGCAAGAAAACAACCCTCTTGCTGATGAGTCACATTTTCTCGCTTGGTTACCTGTTAGCATGCTAGATGTAGGGATGAGTGGGTTTTATTTCTACTGCATGTCATGTTGTTGTATGTTAATGTGGAATACAGGGGCGAAATAAGGGGAAAAAAAACCGCCCTTGAATTATCCATGCAGATGGCCTCTTTTAAAGACGCTAACACAGAATGAGGCCATTGTCAATCTGAGAGTGAAATTCACCCCTGTGCAGTGTTCACAGAATCTGTGCATTGCTTAAGTCCCGCTGCCTGCATAAGCCTCGTTGTGGCCCTCTGCACACAGATGAACTTCACCCTGAACTGCATGTACAGTAGATAGCAGATGCAGTATAGCAGTGTTACCACAAGTTTTATGATATTTAGGGGGTTTCTTAAAGCCCCAGCCTCTGATACCAAGGGACTGCAAGAGATTCTCAGGTTTCATTTTTTAAAGAAGTATGTTTCTAGCCCTTCTGGTTACAAAGAAAACCTTGAAAAGCTGAAGTGAGTGGACCCTGAAGGCTCAGAAATCAGAGGGCAAAAGAAAAGAACCCCATATTTATTATATAAAAATGTCTTGTGATGTTTAAGCCAATCTCATGATGAATTGGGACCTGACTCATGATTTTCAAACGCCTGAAGTTGGCAATGCTACAGATGCACTGCCGGCATCCTGCTGAGCCTTGGCAGGCAGTGAGATGAAAGGAAATTGGATGAGAGGAAGCCGTTCCCTCTGCCCAATGCTGTAGTGACAGCGAGGCACTCGGAGGAGAGCTGCTTCTGGTCCTCTTTAGCAGGAGTGAAGATTGTGCCTCAGGCTTCCAAGGGCAGTGGGATGGGGAGGGAAGAAAAAAGGAGTTGGATAAGGGGAAATCCAAAAAGAAACCATGCATTTTTGCAATAAGCTAGTTCAGCACTTAAATTACTGGGGAAATTTTTCGCCTAAGAACAAAATCTAATTTGATTGAAACCTACCACAAAAATACCACAAATTTTAATCTTCAATTACAAAATTAGGAAAAAAAGTAGGAAACGTATTTAATGTGCCATCTTTACTGCTGTTAACTATGGCTAATGGAGCATCTAGCTCTCTAGGTGCTGGCTACCAGTATACTTCATGCCACTGTCCTGAGTTGAAAACAGATGTTTTAGAAAGGACAATGTACTCCATCTCAAGCTAAAACATAGCTTTATCCCACATCCCAGCTATACAAGCAAGCATAGGTGCAAAGAAGCATATGCTTGAGGGTATTGTGTATAGGTTGTAGGGAGGTTTGGGGCAAAAATGTGTATGTGCATAGGGCAAAACTGCAGTGTAGACATACCTTTAGTGGCCAAAGTTTTCCTTCTACCTTCTGGCCTTTGCTCAGTTTTTTTCATAGAAGAGCATGTTTAAATCCCTTAAACTACCTTAGCTCACTATCCATTCTGTAGTGATCAAATGTAATGCTCCGTTTCTAGTATACTGGGGGGCTGTCAGCAAATGTTTTCCAGAAGTTATGTCCTGTTAGGTTGGTAACCAATCAGGTCACTCGATTTGTCCATCCTGTCTTTACATGATTTCACTAAACTTTTTACAGCCAGTTTTTTTGATCCAGGCCATTCACTCCCATTTGTGTTGATGGAACTTTGTGTCTGCACTGAGAGGAAGAAATGAGACAAATCTGCTATCCATTACCCACATGCACCCCACTGAAATCAATGGGGTTGCACACAGGTTAAGTGAGAGTAGAACTGGGACCACAACACATGTTCCAGAAAATGAATGATTGAAGGAGGCTAGATAAAATTGCAGCTGGGAAAGAAAAGCAAACATACTGTAGGTGAAAATGTAGCGATGAGTGGAAGGCCCTAGCCAGCTGCCCCCTTCTTCCTGACTCAGGAAAGAAAATAGTGTTGAAACTCTTAGGTCACACACAGAGGAGAAAATAGGGCAAGAACCAGACTTGAGAATCTGTCATTGAAGTGCTTCCAAGTTTCAAAGGATGCCATAGTAAAAAAAATAAAATAACTTGCAACTGATTGTGAGGGAAATGAATCTCTTAAAGGGAAATGAATGAATCAAAGCAGGCAAATTGCTCTCAAAGTGTGTTATTTTACAAGCCTCATTCCAAATAGGGTGGAATGAGGCCTTTTGGTTTATGCCTCCGCAGCTATGTCCCTGTACTTGAAACAATACCTTGTTATCAATGTCCATTTGTACCACAAATGGAAATGCAGTTAACTATTCATTCTTCACGAATGAATTTTTTTCAATTCTACGTCAGGGTGAAATTCTCTGCCTTGTGTTAGATAGTGAGTCAAACTTGACATTACTGGTCCCTTCTGGCCTTAAAATCCATAGATCAGGTCTCCTGCTGATGTAAATCAGGATAACTCTCTTTTGATGTCAATAGAACAAGGCTGATTTACACCAACTAAGGATCTGGTCTAAAGAGTCTATAAAATTATATTAATGTGTATGTTTAATGGTTGCTGAAACAATGATATTCATTTTACAGTAAACCTGGTAGAAACCATTACATCTTCCTTTCTTGCTGGTTTGCCTCTCCTATTCCTGTGGTTGTGCCTAATGCCACTTCTATATATAGTACATGCTTTGGATACACGACTGATGTTAACTCTCATTTGGTAACAATATGCACACTAATACTCTTTCACTATTTCTCTTTTTGTCCTTCCCTGTCATCTCCTTGGAGCTCAGTTTCATTTCCTTGCTGGAAAATCATTGATTAGACCAGCTCAAAGAAAGAAAACTGTGTGGTGGGTGGATGATGATAAAAATCCAAGCAACAAGGAG
Organism: Gopherus flavomarginatus; assembly: GCF_025201925.1. Classification (NCBI taxonomy): domain Eukaryota; kingdom Metazoa; phylum Chordata; order Testudines; family Testudinidae; genus Gopherus; species Gopherus flavomarginatus. The sequence continues at coordinate 120,363,842 of NC_066619.1, forward strand.
GAAGTTCTTGTTGCACATTGGGTCAAACTCTAATCTCAGTTACACTAGTGTGAACCTAGGTAAAGATTTTCAAGCTTATGTAACAAAAGTTAGACACTGGACCCACATTTGAGCTTCTGAATAAATGACCGGATTTTCCAAAAGGCAGAACACCCATGGCTCCAGTTGAAGACAATGTGACTTATGGATATTCATTACCTATGAAAATAAGCCCTTTTATTTAGGTGTACAGTTCAGAACATTTTTGCCCTATTGAAGTCCAAGAGACTACACTGATATCATTGACAGCAGAATTTTACCCATTTGGTCCCTTGTCTTTCAAAGACAGACTCTGCAGGCTTGCAGGTCTATTCCAGGAGATCAGTGCCCATCTGCATCTAGATCGTTGTGGTTCTGCTGCTTCAGAACAGGTTTATTCTCCTTCAAGAAGCACACAGAGCAAAGCTGAAGGCTTCCAAGAATATTTCAGAGCTGGGTCTCCATCAGGCATTGTGCATTACTTCTGATAGTTTACAAACTAAGGGTTTGTCTACATCACAAAGTTGCAGCGCTGGTGAGAGGGTTACAGCGCTGCAACTTAGGAGGTGTACACATCTGCAGGGCATCACCAGCGCTGCAACTCCCTGTTTGCAGCGCTGGCCGTACTCCCGTTTTGTCTCGGGTGTAGAGGATCCAGCGCTGGTGATCCAGCGCTGGTAATCAAGTGTAGACACTTACCAGCGCTTTTCTTGACCTCCGTGGAATAAGCAGGTATCCCAGCATACCTGAGGAAGCCTCTCCTTCAAGCAGTTCTCTTTCCCTGCGGTTTGCAGGGGTGTCCAGGGAACGCGAGAGCAAACCACGGGGAAGCAGGTCTCCTTCCCTGCGGTTTGCTCTCGCGTTCCCCGAACCCCCGAGCAAGCAGGTCTCCTTCCCTGCAGTTTGCTCTCGCGTTCCCCGAACCCCCGAGCAAGCAGGTCTCCTTCCCTGCGGTTTGCAGGGGGGTTCGGGGAACGCGAGAGCAAACCGCGGGGAAGCTGGTCTCCTTCCCCGGTTTGCTCTCGCGTTCCCCGAACCCCCCTTGAAGCCGCCCAACAGCGCTGCAGTGTGGCCACATCTAACACCACTTGCAGCGCTGGTTGCTGTAAGTGTGGCCACTCTGCAGCGCTGGCCCTATACAGCTGTACTAATACAGCTGTAACAACCAGCGCTGCAAAACTGTAGATGTAGACATACCCTAAGCACAGGGATTCACACAGTGCTTCATCCTACAGGTTGCTGAGCACCCTGACCCAGCACAGCACTTAAGCACATGCTTAACTTCAAGCACATGAGTAATCCCATTGATCTGAATAGGATTATTCACATGCTTAGAGTTAAGCACATATTTAAATTAAGGGTCAGAGTACTCAGCATCTTGCAGGACTGGGTTTATAATTCATGTCAACCATCACACAATTTAGCAAGTGTTCAGAAGTCAGTAGCTAACGATTTATTGTCCCAGCAAATAGTTATAATCATTATGTTAAAGGGAAAGAAGAGCATTTGCCAACTGATTGCTGGAATGCCTTGTCTAACAGAGTCCTCTTTGTAGGGCCTTTTCTTGGCTTCTGTTTGTGGTAGAAATATCTGCTGTCATCCCCTGTCTAAAAAAGATAAGAGTTGTAGCTATTCTGATAGTGCCATTGAATAACTCTTTGAATGGACAGCAAACAGAACAACTTTTACTATCGGTTGTGTAAATTCCTTTGTCTTTCATTTTGTTTTGGCCTTGTCCTGGAACTGTTTGGAATTCAGTATCCGGATGGTCTTTCTAGGCATGTAAAAGTTATTAATGAAAAGTTAGAAAGGAACAACAGTGGAAGTCACTAATGCTTATCTGATTACTCTAATCATTCATACACACCAAAAGAAAACTTGGCTCTCAGCAAATATTTTACACCACCATGCTGACTGTGGTCCCATATTACTAAGAGGCTTTTACAATTAATATTAGTGAACATTTAAAACCAATATTTTTCAATTGTGAGTGCTTTGGTGATGGCCCCTGTCATAACATTTTTTCCCAGATCTGGACCTTAGCGTCCAAAATATGGGTGTTAGCATGAAAACCTCCAAGCTTAGTTACCAGCTTGGACCTGGTATTGCTGCCACCAGCTAGGAATTATACAGTGCCTAGCTCACTGTGGTCTCCCCAAAACCTTCCCTGGGGGACCCCCAGACTCAGATGCCTGGAGTCTTACAACAAAGGGAAATAACTCCCTCCCCTTGTTTCCTTGTTACCTCCTCCCAGGCTCCCCTCCCTGGACGACCCTAGGAGATTCCCTGCTTCCAGTCCTTGAAACACAAGTACCGAGAGATCTAACCTCTCTTCCCCCTCACGCAGAGGGTATGCAGAATCAGGCTTAGTAAATCTAACACAAAGAGATTTTCCCCCTGACTTCTTCCTCCCACCAATTTCCTGGTGAGCTGCAGACTCAATTCCCTGGAGTCCCCACTAAAGAAAAACTCCAACAGGTCTTAAAAAGAAAGCTTTATATAAAAAAGAAAGAAAAAGACATTAAAAATAGTCTCTGTATTAAGGTGACAATATACAGGGTCAATTGCTTAAAGGAAAAAAATGAATAAACAGCCTTATCCAAAAAGAATACAATTTAACACATTCCAGCAACTACACACATGTAAATACAAAAAAAACAATATAAACCTATTGTTTTACTATTCTTGTACTTACAACTTGGAAACAGAAGATTAGAAAGCCTGGAGATTCCTGTGGTCACTCTCAGAGCTGAGAAAAAGAACAGACCAAGAACAAAAGACTCACACCCAAAACTTCCCTCCACCCAGATTTGAAAAAGTCTTGTTTCCTGATTGGTCCTCTGGTCAGGTGTTTCAGGTTACTGTTTGTTAACCCTTTTATAGGTGAAAGAGACATTAACCCTTAGCTATCTGTTTATGACAGCCCCTAAGTCTGCATTTAGGCAGTAAGTGACTTCATTTCAAAGTCAACATGTGTTGAGCATGGGCAGCACCTCTTGAATTTAGGCCACTTTTATTTAGGCATCTTAAAAATGGATTTAAGTGACTAACTTTAGGCTACCAAGTTTGAGCAATTTGGCCTCAGGGCTGATGCTGCTCATTAGTCTGCTGCTGTAATTTTGTTTGTTTTGATCCCTAACCAGATACCTGTGCCTGGAATAACTTTTTATTTGATCTAGCAGCTTATGACACTTCTAGTTAAATTGTAGGACAAGAGCAGTGTTAGTTTTGTTTCGCAGTGCTTCTAGATGGAAACCTGAATCTGAATTTTGCAGGTCAGGCCCCATCTCTGGTTTTGTTGATTTGGATTTTACCAGGCTTTTTCTTTGATTGGGGTATTTCTTCCTCCAAACTATACACATTTACTGTTCTGACTGCATGTTGACCAATATATTTCATTGTCTTGTGTCAGACTCTCCCACTCCATACTTAGATGTTCTTGGGTCATAGCCAGAAATCTACATCCAGGTCAGAAAAAAGAAAGGCAGGATAGCAATGGCAAATGGATCTGCTACAACTAGCTTTTCTCTTGATTTGAGAACAGAGGAAGGTCAAACTCCCTTCATGCCAAGCCTGTTCCTGTAAATCATTCCAACCTTATACACAAACCTTGTCTTGTCCAATTTTTGTCCTGTCATCAAATAGATATTGACCAGGTTGCTAAGCCCAAAATGTAACCTTTCTTTAAAAACCATATTTTTGTTGTCAACGTTCAATCTCACTCCTGAAATGTGTCAATAAAAAAAAAATTACCAGCTCCACTGTATAATTCTGCAATTAAAAATTCTTTGGGCGGTGACCACAGGACTAAGTATAGGTGTGAGGCATGTGACGGAAGCTGCTCTTTGCAAAAACCGAGAAAGAGCAGTTGCATTCCATGCACCGTGATTTCTTGTCAATGGAGGAGACGCAGCAGGAAAGGCTGCCAGTCGGACCTACCAGTCTTGACAGAATCCTTTAAAATGCTATAATAAAAATGGAAGCTAAGAGTTTTGGAAGGGCTAAAAACACACATGCTCCAGGGCACAAGCCAGCTTCCAACAGAGCTCAGGAAGGCATTTTTCTTATGAGCAGGTGCAGATTATCTCCCAAGTGCCTTGTGCAGGATTCCTTGTACTTTTCCCTGAAGCAGATGCTCCTGGTCGCTCTTGGAGACAGGCTCCTGGATGGGATGGACTACAGCTCTGATCCAGTTATGACAATCCCTACGTTCCTGATAAATAACTCTCCCCAAAGCGGTATTTCTACTTGCTGCACTGAGACCTGCTCACACCAATGCTCCACTAGTTGCCTCCTGCTGGCCTTTTATTTATTTATTAAAGACCAGGGAGATGCAGGGGATGACGGTAGGTCTAATTCTGCCCCCTCCCCATTCATCATTTGGGCACAGCTATAGAACCTGCCATCCTTCAAACACAGGCACTGTTCTACGTATCGCTCTCCCAATGCACCGGCCAGCAGAAGGATGAGGTATATTGGGTGCTACCTTCTGATATGCTGTAGCAACAGGACAGCTAAGCCTGCATGCTGGGGAATTCTAGGGAGGAATTCTGTCGGGGCTCTGCGGTTTCACACCATTCACAATGTAGAGTTGTGCCTAACTGAGAAGGCTGAACTCTAAGTTACTTCCTTGTCTGAAGAGTTTTCAGATCACAGTCACTTCTACTTAGTGGCTGAATTACTGTGCAACACAATCCTCTGTTTAACTGGAGCAAAATCTCAGCAACCAACTTGTTTGGATTCAAAGACACTTGTGCGCTTATTTAAAAAGTAGGGCTATTCCCAAGCATTCAAAAAGCATGTGTCAGACACCAATGCATCATAAGATTGCTTTAAAATCATGGGATTTTTATACACAAAGTGAGTTTAGCTGCCTTCAGATTTTTGAGCCTTCACAGTGAAGCTGCCCGCTGCTCATTTGCATGTGATCAGCTCAACCCTAAAATTAAATGGCAAACAAATAAATGAATACAGAATTAAGGGTGCTTGCTGGCAGGGCAGGCCCTTTCAGAATGCTTAGTTGAGCAAAGCTTCTGAAAAGCAGGAAATGCACCATTAAGGTTGCCCATGCAACCTTAACGTTGTCCTCTTTCAACAAAAGATAAACAGGTCTAGCCTAGACGAAGGAATGTGGGTTTACATATTAGCAGCAAACAAAGCCATGGAGCTAAACTAACAGAGGGTATCTTGATCCTGAATTCAATAGCCAGAGAATTAACATGGTCCAGCACCCCTGAGAAACACAGAGACTAAATCGCCAGGAGGCTTTCCTGACAAGACAAAAACTTGCCTTTGGGGATATAAGGAAGAAAGAGAGAGAGAGAGAGACTCCATCTTTATCCTTCCCATTAGGAGACAAAGAATCCAAGCAATTTGACCTCTGGGGTAGGTCATGGCCAGGCCTGCCAGTAAAAAGTGGGGAGAAGACTGTGCATGAAAGAAACCATCTTGAACACAGACTGTATCTTGCTAGGCTACGTTTCAGTCATTTAGATGAATGTTTCCACTTTTGCTTGTAACCATCTCCTACCTTTATCCCTTTTGCTTGGTATCACTTAATCCACGTTCTTCTGTTAATCAACTTGTTTCACTTTCACTATAAACCAATTCAGTGCCGCGCTTGAAGGGAAGGGTGTATTTAACCCAGTTAAATTAATAAAAGGTACTGTACTAGCTCTTCAACAGAGCAGCAAACTTAATATCTTCTGTACAGTGATAGCTGCTGCACATTGCAGAGAAATATCTCTGAGGAGCTCAGGGGCTGGAGTTCACTGATTGTTACCTGCTAAGCCAGGCTTGGGCTGGGAGAGCCATGAGGAGTTTGCTGGTGAGGAAGACAGGCTAGTGTGGCAGGGAGCTGACACACAGGGCTGGTCTACACTAGAAAACTAGATTGATGCAGCTATGTCACTTGGGGATGCAAAAAATCCATACCCCTGAGCAACATAGTTAAGCTGACCTAACCCCTGTTGTAGACAGCACTAGGTTCACAGAAAAATTCTTCAGTTGATCTAGCTGCCAGTTGTGCTGTAGCATTTTAAGTGAAGACATAGCCACAGTCTAGTCTCTCTTGCAAAGCTTGCAGAGGCAGGGAAGTAACACAGGGGCACACAGCTTTGGGAATCCCCAGCAGTGAGTTACAAGCTCTGCTCCTCCTTCTGTAAAAAATGGGACAGTCTGCTCCTCCCCGCCATACGAGAGCTGGGGAGGGTGAAGGGGATGAAGAACTTCTGGAGATACAGGGATGGGACTGGCCAGAGGGGGCAAAGAGCTGAGTTATGGTTGGGAGTGCATAATTGTTGGGCTGGGGTTGAGCAGATGTGGGGCTGCAGGGCACAGAATTAAGGACTGGGAATATTTGGCACCATCAGGCAGCATCTTATATAAATCTGTGTGATTTGGTTGTAGTTGGCTGTTCCAGCGAGAAGTCCTGGAGTGTGGGCCAAAATCACCTTACTCTAGTACTTTCTGAGAGCTGGCAACACTGATGCCAAGACAAATCCATATGAATATAAGAGGGAAAATGATTACGTATGATTGTGTGGCGCTATGGCCAAAAGAGCTAATGTGATCCTGGGATGCGTTAACATGGGAATCTCGAGTAGGAGTAGGAAGGTTATTTTGCCTATGTATTTGGCAGAGTGTCTGCTGGAATACTGTGTCCAGGTGTGGTGCCCACAATCCAAGAAGGACATTGATAACTTGGAGAGAGTTCAGGGAAGAGCCATGAGAATGGTTAGGGGATTAGAAAATATGCTGTATAATGATAGGTTGAGCTCCTTCAGTCTATTTAGCATAACAAAGAGTGGGTTAAGAGATGGCTTGATTAGTCTACAAGTACCTACAGGGGGAACAAATATTTAATAATGGGCTCTTCAATCTAGCAGAGAAAGATCTAACATGATCCAATAGCTAGAACTTAAAGCTAGACATGTTTAGACTGGAAATAAGGCATTTAAAGTAATTAACCATTAGAACAATTTACCAAGGATCGCGGTGGATTCGCCATCACTGACGACTGTTAAATGAAGATTGGATATTTTTTCCCCCTAAAATATCTGCTCTAGGAATTATTTTGAGGAAGTTCTCTGGCCTGTGATAGACAGGAGATCAGATTAGATGATCACAGTGGCCATGGACTCTCTACAAATCCATGTATATTCATGATTTTAAAAATATGATTATATTGGAAGGTATTGACAGATGCCATCAAGTGAGTCTTTGATCCAAACACAATCGCAGACATCATTACAGCCAGTGGACATGCCAAGAACTCTCAGGCTCTGTGGAAGGACCAATTCACCCCTTTTATGTAGTGAAGACAGCTGGAAACAATGACGGTTGGGTTGCCCACTGCAGTGGCCCACATGCCAGATCAAAGCTAAGCCATGTGGGTTGAGGGATGTTGTAATAACCTTAGTCCCAGTTTTGGACCTTAGCGTCCAAAATATGGGGGTTAGCATGAAAACCTCCAAGCTTAGCCACCAGCCTGGACCTGGTACCTGCTGCCACCACCCAAAAAATTAGAGTGTTTTGGGGCACTCTGGTCCCTCTGAAAAACCTTCCCTGGGGACCCCAAGACCCAAATCCCTTGAGTCTCACAACAAAGGGAAATAATTCTTTTTCCCTTCCCCCCTCCAGTTGCTCCTGGAGAGATACACAGACACAAGCTCTGTGAAACTACACAGAGTGAATCTCCCTCTCTGTTCCCAATCCTGGAAACAAAAAGTACTTTCCTATTCCCCCAGAGGGAATGCAAAAATCAGGCTAGCAATCCAACACACAGATTTCCCCGATTCCTTCCTCCCACCAATTCCCTGGTGAGTACAGACTCAATTTCCCTGAAGTAAAGAAAAACTCCAACAGGTCTTAAAAGAAAGCTTTATATAAAAAGGAAGAAAAATAAGTACAAATGTTCTCTCTGTATTAAGATGATACAACACAGGGTCAATTGCTTAAAAGAATATTGAATAAACAGCCTTATTCCAAAAAGAATACAAATCAAAGCACTCCAGCACTTATATTCATGCAAATACCAAAGAAAAGAAACCATAGAACTTACTATCTGATCTCTTTGTCCTTACACTTAGAAACAGAAGACTAGAAAGTAGAACTACTTCTCCAAAGCTCAGAGAAAGCAGGCAGCCAGAAAACAAAGACCTTAGACACAAAATTCCCTCCACCCAAAGTTGAAAAAATCCGGTTTCCTGATTGGTCCTCTGGTCAGGTGCTTCAGGTGAAAGAGACATTAACCCTTAGCTATCTGTTTATGACAGATGTGTCAGAAGCAAATGCAGGAGCTAGGAGTTTTGGTTTTCAGTCTCTGAGTGTCAGAAGCAGACAGCCAGGGAAGCAGAAGATGTAGTGAGTGGGACCCTGAGAGGAAGCAGAGAGTCTCACTGACAAAGGTCAGTGGTGTGGCAGCAGACTTGGGGATTTCTGAGCAAGGAAACTGCTTGCTGTTGTTTGGTCTCACTATGCTCAGGGGAAGAGAACTTTTTGTGCACTCTTTGTAAATAAACAAGAATACACCAAAGAAGAATCGTAACCTGACTTATATCATCAGTGTCCCCTAATGGGAACAACCCTGCAAGGTCCTAAAGGAGTAACAATATGAAAAAATTCAAAAAACAAATTAGAAATATATGTGCAAAAAGTCAAATAAAAGTGTGACACTCCCTATATAACTGTGCAAAATTATTCCACAACTCTTTCAGGTTTGCAATTTTTCCAAGAATTACAAGCTACAGACCCAGTTCTGCATGCTCACTTTGTGTGGAAGTCCCAGAACTGAGTGCTAAAACACTGAAGAGCGTATGCTACAGATATTTCCATTTAGCTAATCCTCTACTAGCAAAACTCCACTCAAAGCATTTAATAAGATGCTCAAAAATCCTCTCTCCACTGGAAAAAAATCATGAACCTAATATGATGTCTGAAAACTATTGCTGTTCACTCTACTTAAATGTTATATCCCTTTCCCCTTCTTCACTCTGTCTTGTCCATTCAAATTGTAAGCTCTTTGAAGCAGGGACTATCTGTTACTTTGTTTGTGTAGCTCATAGCATAATGGGACCCTGATCGCATTTGGGGCTTCTTAATGAAACTAATAATAATAATTTCATGTGTAATATTAATGTTACACATTAGGGATGGGTGAATGGAACAATTCATTTCCCAGATTGCTTGAATGTTGCCCATATTTGGTGAGCTTAGTGTTTCCAAATAGTTTTGTCTGGTATTGGTGCTATTAGAGTATTTGGTCATCCAACTCCTATTCTGATATGGGAATCGGTAGACAGGCAGCACACACAGAGAAGGACCAAAACCAAAACCAAAATGCCCTGTTTATTAGCTAATGGATCATAGTTATAGCTACACTGATCTAGCAGAGAATTTTTGGTAGTGTCCAGGTTTTGAACAGTACCTATAGAAATGGTTATTGGCCAAATAAGAACAGCTTTGCATGCAAACTATTTTGCGCACTAACTGCTGATCACGTTTTCACATACCAAAGGAACTGCTGCACATAAGACTTGCTTTCATTATATATTAACATCACTTTATTGAGGGAGTGTAATTGTACAGCTACAGGCAAACTCCAGATCATAAAAGCTAGAAATACATTACTACAATGGAGAAAACGCAGCCTTATACACCTCTACCCCATTATAACACCACCTGATATAACACAAACTCAGATATAACGCGGTAAAGCAGCACTCGGGGGGGGGGGGGGCACAAGGCTGTGCACTCCGGCAGATCAAAGCAAGTTCACTATAACGCGGTTTCACCTATAATGCGGTTAGATTTTTTTGGCTCCTGAGGACAGCATTATATCGAGGTAGAGGTGTATATGTAAGGTACATTTAAAAATATATTTGCATTGTTTTAGTGCTGTGCTTGTGTCTATATTGTTTCACTCCTGAAGATGCTTGGATTATGTTCACACTCTTTTCTCTTTAGATTTTGTTATTAATCAGATTCAATATTTACTGCACATACTTTTCTTTTATTTTTCAGTGAGCATGTGCAAGTAATTATTAAGGGTAGTCGCAGAACCAAGCCAATGCAGAGCTGATAAAGAGATCCCTTGCACTCTGATTCAGTAGGGCCCAATTCAAGTTGTAGGGTTCCTGAGAGACAGCACAGGGGGTCCACAAATATTGCCATTTAAAAAAAAATCTCAATGTACATCTTCAATGTTAACCATCACACCAAGGATAGACAGACTCTGCAGTAAGAAGTAGGCACACCCCTCTCACTGATATCTGTAAGTACTCATATACTCTTTTTCTTAAAGCATTACTAACAGTATGTGTGTCTATGAAGTACACACATACCTTTGTCAATCAGTTTCTCAGTTGAATGTAGGAGATTAACACTACATTTGAATAGGGGTCCATCCACTACAAAAAATTGAGACTCTCTGCTCTAGAGCACATCTACTAAACTCCAGCTGCTGCACAGGCAGGTACTGGGGGGAATTTCTAGATTTTAAAAGCCAGAAGGAACTATTAGATCCTTGTCTGACCTCATGGAGACACAGGCCATATAATTCCACCTGGTTACTCCTGTACTGAACCCAATAACTTGTGTTCGACTGAAGCATATCTTCCAGAAAGATGGAAAATCCACCATTTCCCTTGGGAGTTTGCTCCAGTGGCTACTCACACCTCATGTGAGTTTAGTTCTAATTTGTGTCGGTCTGGTTTTCACTTCTAGCACTAGTTTTTGCTATGCTTTTCTCCTCTAGATTAAATAGCTCCTTGTACTTGGTGTTTTCTCTCTTTGGAGGTTCTTATACACAGTGTGCAATTATAGTAAGTCTTCTCTTTCGTCTAACTCTGGTTAACTTCTTTGGAGCTGAGGAAGAGCTCTGTGTAGCTCAAGAGCTTGTCCCTCCCGCCAACAGAAGTTGGTCCAATAAAATCCATCATCTCACCCACCTGGTGTCTCTTTTTTTAAAGCAGCAGCCTGTGCATGTCTTCAATTTAACTTAAAATGCTAAAACAGAGACGGCATTTCAAATAACAATAGAAAGCAATTACCATAGTCACGGAGCATAATTACAAACTGTTCTTATCCTCAGTGCACACAGGATCATACGCAAACCTGGTTTCCTCTCACTGACACTTTATCCCAGGCTCTAGGTGGGGTCTTTCAACTTTAAAGGAGTGGAGATTCCTAGGGAGTCTTTGGTAGAGCACAGAGTGACTATACATCCCATTTTGGCCTGGATAGTCCCCTTTTTAAGCCCAGACATCCTGACTTTCTAGGCAAAACTGGGCATTTGTCCCATTTGCTCTTGCTAGCTAGCACCTGGCAAGAGCAAGTGGGAAAATGTCCAGTTGGGCATGCCTCCCCTGAGGGGCATGGAGGAACATTCAGGGGCAGGGAGGGGTGACCCTCTGGCCAACCCTGCACACAAGGGGGTGGGCATGATACTTGGGCCAGCCCCGCACTGGGAGGGGGAGCCTCAGGCCAGCCCCACGTGGTGTCCCGTTACACTTTGGGAAATATGACCACTCTACCCTAGCAGTGGGAGGGGTGGGGTGATGTCACTCTTCGGCATCCATCCTGAGGAGCAGGTTCTAGTTTGGGAGTTGCGGAGAGTCGGCTGAGGGGAACTGTAGAGAGAAGCTGTACGATGCCAGCTCCAGCATGGCCAGGCCTCTCCCCTTGACTGTTTGCCAGTGCTCCCCTGCTGCGGCATGTAAAGCACTGCTGCCTCTGCCTGCGCCAGCCAGCCGCATGGCGACAGAAGCTCTAGCCGCACCTGAAACACTGGTAACCAAAGGGGAGCGTCTGCTGTGAGGCTGGCCTGAGGGAGATCCCCCTTTGTAAATGAGAGTTGGGGGTCTGCCCTACTCTCATGCTTGTTTGGGTATAACTCACCTTACATTAGAAGAGCTGTCAGGCGTGGGGGGAAGAGAAGAAAGGGGCTCTAAGTCCCCCCCCCCGGGACTCAAAGTGGCAATACCCGAAGGACCCACTGTGCTAACCAAGAGCAGCTGGAGCAATGTGTGCACTAGCCTTACCACAAATCACTTCCAATATATCCTATCACTCAGACACAGTCGCTATGCAGGATAACATGAGCGACTTGAATCCCAGCTGCTCCTTAAGGAAGCTTTCTAGCTCCTTTCCACTCCTAAGCAATGCAGAGAAACCAAGGATCTTGTCTTGGTCTGTGACTGGTAATCGCTACCTGTAGCGGGGCTCAGAAACGCACAGACAGACTCAAGCTGTCTGTGAAGAACATTGGCCTTTTCAGCTTAAAACTGATGCCAGACATTTGGAAATCCCAGTTCATTAGATGAAGTTTATTCGCTAAAGCATCCCTTCCTCCTGTTTTAATTTTTATTTTCAAACAAGCTCCATCATCAAAGACAGAGAATAGCATGTGTAAAATGCGAACAGCTGAGCTAAGATTACGTTTTTTATTTCCAAAACAAACATCACAATGTTTTAAAGATGTTCCTCACGTGTGGGGTAATTACAATGGGCAGCTAATATGGCCTTTCGAAAATTCTTCCTGCTTTTGAACTTTAGAGACAGAGAGAGAGAGAGAACTATCAGTATTTTCAAAACCTGGCCCAACTTTCAACCTGACCTTTTCAAACTCATGCCTGCTACCTGAGAGATTGTGTCACCATTCTCTTATTAAAACTGTATCTAGTCAATGGGACTAAGTCATACTATCAAACCATCTGATATTCAGGGCTATATATATATATACACACACACACACACTATATGCTATATACACGCACAGAGAGAGAGAGACATGCAGCCCTAAAACAAAACCACTTTAGAGTGTAAACACTCCTCAGTCCTGAATGATACATTGCATTACTGCTGAGTTAATGAGCAAGGCAAGCAATATAATTATTAGAGGGAAAATGCTGGTTCCAGACACCTACTCAGTGAAAATATAGTGGTTTTAATGAGCTGGTAATTTACAGCACTGGGTGGGAGAGCAGCTGGATCTTTGCCAGAAGTACAGCCGTCTCCTTGCAATCCTAGAGTTTAATTAAGGAGATGGAGGGTGGATTCATTCAGCAAAGTCTTGTGTAATTCCATCTGCTTAGCACTTGGAACAGGACAGGAAGCTATTGACAGGGCACTTGGGGCCTACATCTGGCACAAACATGTTTCAAAGAGTTTATAAATCCCGCACTCAACAAAAAAAAAAAAGGAAAAGAAAAGGGCGGGAGCAACTGCAGGAGTGGATGGAACACACTAGACAAGGGGCACTTTCTTTGTGGGATGCTGTCCAGGCACTCGATCTTGCTACAAGAAGAAAGCTTTATGATTCTGGGGCCCGTAATTGATAGCAATTGACAAAGTGTGTTTGTTCAGGGTGCTATGGAAACAGAAAGAGCTGCAGACTCTCACCTCTGCATTTCCCTTTCCTCTCTGGTTGGTGCTCAGAGGAAACAGGGCCTCTGGGGCTGGGGAGGCCAGGTTTGATGGCAGGCCAACTCTTTGTTCTTGACTACTGGATCTGCAGGCCAGTATATAGACTCTTTCGTGGTGAGCAGTTGACTCACTGCACGGGGATTTTTACTGGGATTTTACTGAGCTGAGGTATATACAGAACTGTAAATCACTACAAAAACATTTCCTTTCATTAGAGATGGCTTATTCCCAAGCCCTCAGCTCTGAACTCCCTGGAAATTTGAGGATCCAGTTTTGCTGCTTGGATCCATCCAATTTGGGGTTCAAATTTGGCTGTTTGGATATACATTTTAAGGGGCCAGATCCACAGCTGGTGTAAACTGGCATAGCTCTATTGAAGTCAATGGAACTTTGCCAGTTTATACCTACTGAGGGTCTGGCCTTCTATGTTGTTGTTTTTTCTCAAAAAATACCCTTCTCAGACAAGGGCTAAAATCTCACAGTTGGGAGATACAAGTCATAGCGATACGCGTTGCAATCGTTACAGGTACCAAGTTATTGGAGAACCGTCCAGCATCCCTCATTTCCCCTCCCTCCTCTTCACACTCCTTTGACCCTCAAAGGCCTTTCACCCTGCCTCATATTGAACTGTGAGTGCCGGCCAGAATTGCTGGAGTGAGCAATGAACTGAAGTGCTCCGTCCTCACAAAGAGGTGGAAGCTGAGCCTCTGAAACATACCCCCCTCCCACCCACCAAGGAATATTTTCAGTTTGTTACGGTGGCAGACTGTCTTGTTTTTTAGAACTCGGCCGATGCAAGTATTGCTCTGTTTCCTGAATAAGAGAAATTCCCAGTGACAGTGAGGATCAATCCATAGCAAAGGAAAATTAAACTATGTTTATATTTGATCCATTTAAAGGTAACTCCCAGGGAGTAAAAGATTGTTGTACCCTTTTTTGCTGCTTCGTGATCTATAAAGGCCTGCTTTTTAACTTTAGAAATGCAGGTTCCGTCTCACCTAGAAGGTTTTTATGCTGGCTGGAGAACTAGTGAATTGCTAAGATATCAAGACCTAGGAGAATGAAAGTTGAACAGTTGAAAGAGGAAGGAATTTTTAATCATAATTTTAGTTAACACCTATTTGATGTCAAACAAACATTCTGGAGAAAGGACATCTTTGTTAATGACTCAATACCCACTCCCCATTTGAGGTCTGAGAGCTATTAACATACATGCCTTGAGACCTTCTTTCATCAGCACTTCTGGCAAAAAATATCAGGGTTGACTTTCCTGATATTTCCAATGGAAAAACAAGTAGGGGAAAAAAACCTGAAAAAGCCAACAATTAAACTTTGAGGCTTTCCTTCTACATCACAAAGATGTAAAACTGGTGACCAGCCCAATTTAAAAAAATCAGTTGCAGATGCTACTCTGATGTAGCTTGAGGATTTGTGCTAGGAACAGAAGGACGAATAGAAGAATAATGCTTGCAGAAAATGTGCAAAGAAAATAAATCCACATCACTGTGCACTAAATACTTTTTTTCTCTATTACACAATGGGCCAAATCCATCTCTGGTGCAACTGTTTTGATCTCAGGGCTTGCACAGGTAGGAAATTGGCCCAGTGTTTTATTTTCATTCTACTTTATGTAGCAGATGTTTAATTCCTTGTACACTCCTCATTACTAATATGGGGCTTTGTCCCCCTCTAGTGGCTGAGTCAGCTGAAGTTGGGGGTGTTGGTTCTTTAGCTATAGATCAGGGGTGGCTAAACTTACTGACCCTCTGAGCCACATATGACAATCTTCAGAAGTTCGAGAGCTGGAGTGTTCGTGCTGGGGCTTGGGGGTTCAGCCCTGTGGGGAGGGGGATCTCGGGGCTTCAGCCCCATGGAAGGCACCTCTCTGGGCTTGTGGCTTCAGCCCTGCTCCTGCTGAAGCCCTGAGCCCTGACAGGCACACCTCATTGGGTTGAAGCCCCGACACACACCCCCTGCTGGGAAGAAGCCAGAGGGGACGTGCAGGGGGGCATGTGGGGTCACATGTCCCCCCAGATTTTTGCCAGGATTTGCTGGCCCCACTCAGTCGCATGGTGCTGCTGGGCCCCATCTCAGCATGGCAACTTCTGGAGCTGGCAAGCTGCGAGCTGTGACCATGCGGAGAGGCAGCGGCAAATAGCTGGGAGCTGCTGGGAGAACCGCTGAGAGTAAGAGGGAGGCCTGCCTGGTGGGAGGGGGACGAACCTGTTGTGGGAAGCGAATCTTTAAATTGTTTCCCCCCTCAACCCATCTCAGCAGGCACCAGTCGTCTCTGTCAGAAGCCCTAGCCCCACCACCCCATTGTAGGGCAGAAGCCCCATGCCCCCCCCTTCAGTCTGATAGATGGAGAATGGGGTGGGGGGGGGTGTCTCGGAGAGCTGCACTTTAACTGTAAAAGAGCCACCAAGCCACAATTTGGCCACCTCTGCTATAGATGCTCATGCCTCAAGTACAAGAGGTGCTAGCTACACTCCCTGCTGCTGACCCATGGCAGGGAGTCATTACGGATGTAATAAGACCACAAATGCTCAGGTGTACTGAGAGAGGAGGTGGTATTAGGGGGGATGCTTGCACACCCAACTACCTTTTGTCTTCTGAGTATGAACATCTTCAATATAATCAGCCCAGCACCTTTCAGTAGCTCTCAGTGTGCAAATCAGAATGGTAAATCCGGTAAACAATTTTCTTTCCTTTATTAACAGGAAGTATTCGGGATCTGTTTCTGATTAACAGATACATGTTGTGGAAGTGAGCTCCAGTATGTGGTTGTTTCTCTGGCGATCTTTTATTACGTTGTGTCTATGTTCCTAGGTTCCTTCTTTTAACAATATGTTTTCAATGAAATATTTTGGTTGTTATTAAAAAATACTAGAATTTCTGTACTTGTGGTGTATTGCTGGAGAGCTACCGGTAGTTAATTATTCTCTTCACTGCAAAAGCAGCAGGTTTCCGACATCTCAAACAGCCGTGTAAGTTTTACAGACACTTAAAAGAGACGGACATAACTAACTGCATGTTCAGCTTTTGTCTGATGGAAGAATCTATTATTACTAAGTGACTGAACATCAGTTATAGGCAGATGCAGCTGCCTCACAGTGTCTATACATTCAAACTCAAGAAATTCCCGTAATTGAGAATAACGGGCCAGTTTCTGAAGTCATTTACACTAGTGCAAATTGGGAGTAAGCTCCTTGATTTACTTCTGAGTAACTGAGATCAAAATCTGGCATGACGCCATCAGACCTAGCCTTAAAAGAGGCTCACAAAGTTGTATTATACTTTATGAGCCTAGTTTGAAAAATTATAAATGAAAATAAACCATCCTTCTAAAAATAACCAGTCAGCTAGGTCTGAACCTTATTCCATAAACTATGGGGAAAGTTTGGATCCATGTTCAAATCTGAAATCCACGGCTCAGACTCATCTCCAATTAAGGACCTAATTCTGCTTCCTCTGAAATCATGGGTGAATTTCCCTTTGACTTCAACAGAAGCAGGATTAAGCCAGAAAAAAAGAACACCCTTCACATGAGAGGACGACTCCATTTTTGTGTGTGGATATGGGCCCTGGTTCTCATTTACATTAAGACAATTTTAAACCTTGCCCCTCGCCCCTGGCAGTGTAAGGGGCCTGGAAGTGGGTGTGTGTTACATTTATGCTCAGTTTAGGTACCTCTACACTTCCAGAGAAGTAAGGGAGAATCAAAGCCTTTACATTGAGTTTTGAGCCTGAAATGATAACATGCAAAGAGAAGGTGGATGCTTTCCATAAAGGCACAAAATTAAAAAAATAAACCAACTTCCCCAGTTTTCTAGTTCTTTTAAATCTTTTGATTCTTCAAGCCAATTTTGTCACTTTGGGGTCCGGCTCATGATTGTTGAATGCTTGGGCCTGGCAAAAGTGAGATCTGATTGTTGATTATTTCAACTGGTTATTTCAAGCAGACTATTTATTATCCTCTCAGAAGTTATCCAACACAGTGTTTATAAGGCTCCTTTCTGAGACATTCCTTAGACCCAGCCCAAGTTTTATACAGAACTGCTGTGGACCTGAAGTAAAGTATCTCAAGATGTTATAGCTCCAGTGTTTCCAACTTCTGTAATTTTATTGAGAGCCTTACAATATTTGGTGTTTTGTTCAACATCTCAAATCCTGGAGTCCTGGGAATCCTGGTGTTCATTTAAAGTAAAAAGTAACTTTCAAACCCTCATGGCTGGAGAGAGAAGCTGGAAAAATATGATCTGGGGGTAATCGGAAAGCTCAAAATCCAGAAGACAAAGAAACAGAATCTCAAATAATTTTTTTTTAATCTCATGATTTTAAGCAAATTTCATTATTATGTTGGGGGCCTGACTCATGATTTTCCAGTGCCTAGAGGCTGACAATCCTGTAGCTCAGTTTGTCAATTTCAGACAAGACCTTTAAAAATGAGAACACAAGCATAGGAGGTTGGTGTCCTTGACCAAAATAGCATGCTGTACAAGTCAGAGAGGACATGTGGGCGGCACCCTGTCACTCCAACAGTGGATGGGTGAACATTTTGTGCCCAGTTTGTGAAGTGTTTAGGGCTCCTCTGGGGTGGAAAGTGATGTATAAATGTAAGATTCATAGATTCCAATGCCAGAAGGGACCATTGTAATCATCTGACATCCTGTATAACATAAACTATAGAAATTCCTCAAAATAATTCCTCAAGCAGAAAAACATCCAATCTTGATTAAACAATTGCTAGTGATGATGCATCCCCTGCAACACTTAGTAAGGCATTCATACTGCTTCCCACCTCACCCCACAGGATGCCCACCATTAGAAGATATTAGAGATTTTCAGCTCTGCTTGTACTCAGCAATTTAATTAAGGAATCCACAGAATTAATAACATTCACACCGTAAACAGTGTTTCATCATAGAGTATTAGCATTACAAAGAGCCTATAAAATCACCTTCTGAATCCCCCTACAGTAGGTTTATAAGGATACTTTATCCAGTCTGGATGTTACTGACCGATGCATATTTTCCTTTGCTTCATCCTAAATGTTCTTTTGCTCAATTCTATTCCATTACTCTTAGTTCTCTCCCCACCAACCACCCTCAGCAATCCCCCACCCTGTTTAATGCTGGTTATTGCAAAAAGGAGGCTGACACTGTGCAGGCTGGAATCTAAATAGCGACTTTACTGACTTTCTTAATTCCCCAAAATTTATTGAAGTCACAGCCATACGTTTCATGCAAATTAGACTAGTAACATACATTTCCAAAACACATTCTATTTGTGCATTAACCTTGAGCTTCATGGGGATTTTTTGTTATAATATCCCTGCTCTGTGTTTATCATATCGAGCTTATACAAAGTATCAAATAACAAAGCACACCCATTAAGAAACTCAAGCTGGGATTTCAAAGCAAGCTAAGGAGCACATACAGGTTTAAAATTCTTCAGTGTATTTTGCAATATTGAATGTCTGGAAACGTTCTTGTCTGGATCTCCAGAACCCTATTGTCTCTTTTTGAAACCTTCTCCATCCATATCCTATTTTCTCAGGCATTTTTCATTTTTCATGTCATTAAAACCAATCTCATGAATCTTCAAGTATGTCTAGTAAATAAAGATGAAGGCCCAGATTTTCAAAGGTGTTTAAGTGTTGTTGCACTCAGCATTTTGAGGTTTTAGGGGTGGGGTTGTTTTCTGTTTTGATCGGTTGTTTTTTGGGAGGGGCAGGGGGGTAGAGGTTGTTTTGTTTTCTTATGTGTACAGTTGCTATATTTCTACTAGGTCTTTGGAAATTAACTGGTTTTGACTCCGTTGAAGCTACCAGCCAGCAGGCCACTACCATTGTCTGTGCTTTGGTACAATGTTGAACCGAGCACACACAAATATTAAGAGAGGCTTATTTTTGTCAGTTATCCCTTATTTACACACAGGTCCCTGAAGGAGCTCTCTGAGTGGTTATGTAGTCTGAGCAAGATAGGTCAGTGAATTTCCCCACGTGTCAGATCATGGACCCTTCATGTGGGTCAAAAAATTTTCATTGGAAAATCTTAATTCATCAAAAGAGAAACATTTTGCATAAATAGTCCATTTTGACAAAATTACATTTCAAAAGAAAAATGTGTGAGGAAAAAAGCATCTTAATAAGGTTGAAATGCTCCATTTTTTCCTTTTTGGAACTTAACTATTTGATTCTATTTAAAAACAACTTTTCATTACATTTTAAAAAAATTACATAATGAAATATATAATATTTTTTAAAATATTACATATTACATAAAAATGTTGTCATTGGAACAAACGTTTTGATTTTATTGAAGTGAAACTCTTTGACCAATTTGAAACAAAAATCCAATTTTGTTTTGTGTGAATATTTTCGTTTTGTTCCAATTCAGAGTGGATTTTTTTTTCAACTGACATTATTCCCCATGAAACAAAAAATCTGGTTCCTGCCCAGGGCTAGAACACATGTACCTTGTCTCTAAACATGTTGATAATGTGTCTGTGGGTCTGATTATTCCCCTTATGCTAGTTTCACATCACCAAAGGATTCCCCAGGACAGGGAAATGCCCTGTTGCATCTTTAAGGCTCTGGGTGCATTTTTCTTCCCATTGAAACCCCTATTATTTAGGAGTGTTGAAATCTTCCAGTCTAGCTAATCTAGTCTGGTATATTTGTGCAGCTTAATTTTTCTGGGGCTACTACTGGCAATGCTGTCCCCATTGGGATATCTCCCCCTTTCTCTGAGTCTTTTTTAAAGCACGTGCAGTATCCCAGTGCATTTCCTGGGAAGCTCGTGCCATTCCTGGCTGCTCTGGAGATGCTGTCTCAGTTAGTATAGGCCTGGCTCTGCAGTGGCAGTTTGTCTCCTGTTTTCCATTGCTATTTCCCCCGCTTTTGCTGCCTTTCTGATATCTCTTCAATCAGTCATTTGGTGTGACTGCAGTACCTGTCCCCACTTTTTTATTCCTTTGTTTGTTTGCCCAGAGAAGCAGTTCTTGCCCTCTGTTTTTCTGATTTTCTTTTCCCAAGCTGACTCTCTGCTGCACTTTCCCTGGTGCTCCAGCCAGCTTCTCCATTCTCTCTCCCACTCACCATGCATTTTCTTACCCTGGTTCCCCCTTTCTATGGCTCTCAAGTGTTCTGCAAGACAGCGAGACCTGAACAGGTAAGCCTAACCCATAGGTGGCGACTTCTATGGGCCCATGGTGCCTGGGCACCAGGAATATTCCTGTCCCAGGGCCTGGCACCAGCGATGTTTGAGGTCAGGTCTCTCCTTCGGCCCCGCCTTCTGCCCCCGGGCACACCCCCCTCCACATGTTCCCCAGGCGAATTCAAACGGCCCTGGGGCCCCAACCTACCACTGGCAGTGCAGAGGAGCTTTCTGCTTGATTGCACCACATGGCTGCCCCTGGGTGGGGTGGGTCTGTGTTTACACGTGCTGCTCCTTCCCCAAGTGCTCCTGCAGCCAATAGGAAGCTGCAGGAGCAGTGCCTGGGGGTAACAGCACACAGAAGCCCCCTAGCCCACCCTGCCTACGAGTACCAGGTAAGAGCTGCACCCCCCTTCCCACACATGTCCTCGCACCCCCAAATTTCCTCCCAAAGTCTGCACCCCCTTGCCACACATACCCTCCTGCCCCCAAACTCCCTCCCAGTGCCTGCTCCCCCTCCCTCTGCAGCTCCTCCCATCCCCAAACTCCCTCCCAGAGCCTTCACCCCTCTCAACCCCTCCTCCTGCACCCCCACCACCTACCCCACCTAAGCTCCCTCCCAGAGCCCAACCTCTCACCAATTCTGCACCCAAACTTCTGCCCAGAGCCTGCACCCCAGGCCTCCTCCCCCAACCCCAAAGTCCCTCCCAGAGCCTTAGGCAGGTGGAGGGGTGGACTTTGGGAGGGACGGGCTCTGGGCATTCGAGACACCACCAAAATTTCTACAAACCTACTGCTCCTGGCCTCCCATCCCTCCACACCCAGCAGCTGTTCCTTTATCACCACGTGCCAGCCAAGCCAAGCCAAACATGTGCTTGGATTGCAGGGGAGTTTCATCCTCCCGTTCTCCCTGATTCTTTCTCATTTGCTGGCAGTTGTTGGGGGAGTCCCAAGCGAGCACTGGCAGGTCCCCTCTCCCACTGCTCCCACACACACTCCCGGGGGGGGGGGGGTAATGAAGTGCCCCTTGCCATTTCCCATCCTAGCTCCACTACTTGTGGGAGGAGAATGATGACCCCCATGCCTGGCTCCCACAGCTCCCTGCCCCCTACCTGGGGCAGGACAAGGAAGGCTTTGCCCACCCAGTTCCTCCTTTGTCCCCTGCTATCTGGTACAGGGGAGCGGTGAGGCCCTGTCTTCCCTCAGCTCCCTGTGGGGAAGGGACGGTGTGGTTATTCCTCCTCATACACACAAGAGCTCCTCCCAGCTGCTCGCCCCAATGTCTGTGGGAGGGAAAAGGCAACCATCTCCTGGCTCCTTCCATCTCCCCTCTAGCTTTCTGGAATGGGCGATGAACATTCCCTTTCTCCTCCAAGCATCCCCATCTTGGCTTCTCATTGCCTGGGGCAGGGCAGGGACAATTTCTTCCCTGCCCCAGGTTCCCCTCCCTAGTGCCTGGGGGAAGGGAGGGATGTTTCTCCTGCTCCATCCTGGCTCTTGACACCCCTTCCCCATTAACTCACAGCCTGGAGGACTGGTATCATTATCCCTCTTGTTACCATGTGCTCTGCCACTGCCTGGGGGGAAGGCAAGTAAACATGTACCTGTCATAAACAGATGGTTACGGGTTAATGTCTCTTTTACCTGTAAAGGGTTAAAAAGCTCAGTAAACCTGGCTGACACCTGACCAGAGGACCAATGGGGGACAAGATACTTTCAAATCTTGGTGGACGGAAGTCTTTGTTTGTGCTTTTTGTTTTTGTTCGTTGTTCGCTCTCGGGACTTAGAGGGACGGGACATCATTCCAGGCTTTCCCAATCTTTCTGAATCAGTCTTTCATGTTTCAAAATTGTAAGTAAGAGCCAGGGAAGGTGGATTAGTCTTATGTTTGTTTTCTCAACTTGTAAAGGTTTCTTTTGCTGGAAGGATTCTGTTTGCTGTAACTTTGAATCTAAGGCTGGGGGGGGGTCCCTCTAGTCTATATAAATTTGAGTACCCTGTGAAGCATTTTACATCCTGATTTTACAGAGATAATTTTTACCTTTTCTTTCTTTAATTAAAAGCTTTCTTTTTAAGAACCTGATTGATTTTTCCTTGTTTTAAGATCCAAGGGATTGGGTCTGAACTCACCAGGGATTGGTGGGGGGAAAGGAGGGGGAATGGTTAATTCCTCCTTGTTTTAAGATCCAAGGAGTTTGGATTGGTGTGAAGCCTCTCAAGGCAACCCAGGGAGGGAAAGTCTGGGGGGAAAAGGAGGGAGATTGTTAATTTCTCCTTTTTTTAAGACCCAAGGGGTTTGGGTCTGGGTTCCCCAGGGAAGTGTTTTGGGGGAACAGGAAGTGTGCCAGACACTAAATTCTGGCTGGTGGCAGCATACCAGATTTAAGCTAGTAATTAAGCTTAGAAGTGTTCATGCAGGTCCCCACTTCTTGTACTCTAAAGTTCAAAGTGGGGAAAAAACCTTGACAGCACCTCTGGCTGCCCCTCAGTTGTCCTCCCTGCTGCCTGGGAGAGGGAAGCAAAGATTCCCACTAGTTCCCCCACTCCCTTCATAATTTAACAGGAAAGGGGAAGAGATCATTTCCCAACCCATACTCTCCTCTCTCCCAGCTCCTCGCTGCGTCCCCACACGTGGGGGAGCAGAGGGGTGATTCCTGCTCCAGAATTCCCCTATTTCATGGGGGAGCGGCGTGAGAATGTTGACTTCTCTGTCACCTCAACTGCTCCTGCAAGAGGGCAGTGGCCCCTACTTTCCCCTCCAAAACCTAGAGGAAGTGAGCAATATCCCTCAACCTATCGACCATTTCCTTTCCCCCCAGTACCCTCTAACCCGCACCCTTCCACTAAATTGCTATACTGGAAATAGAGAAGTGAAGATAAACTGTCTCAGGCAGTTTTGGCTGCAGGTCATATGTAAACAATCAGTTCAGGGGGGAGGGATAGCTCTGTGGTTTGAGCATTAGCCTGTTAAACCCAGGGGCGTGAGTTCAACCCTTGAAGGGGCCACTTAGGAATCTGGGGCAAAAATCAGTACTTGGTCCTGCTAGCGAAGGCAGGGGGCTGGACTCAATGACCTTTCAAGGTCCCTTCCAGTTCTAGGAGATGGGTATGTCTCCTATTATTATTCCTGTTGATGTAGTAATCATGTTCTGAAATGATGCCCAACATTTCGATGCATGTGGGTTTTGTTTTCAGTTAAATCAAGGTTAGGCACTTCCTAGAAGTAAAACAAGCTTGGAGATGAAGTCTCAGGGATGGAATATACCAGAAGGTGGTGTTGGTTATGCATCTCATATATGACTCCATTTTACTCATCCTACTAGGAATCTACACCATGACATTATGGGGAATAATGGTGTAATTGCATCCTAGGATTGAAATCGAATTGTTAGGTTGAAATGCCTCATGGATTTGAAGTATCCTGCTTCATTCCTCCTTTGCCTGGTTCCCTCCTACTCTGTGACTGGGCCTCAACTTTCTCCTCATTACATGGTTTTTATTTGAGGGTTGGGAATATCCTGTTTCATTCCTAATTACTCCTATTTGATCCATTCCTTTTTCAGAGGAAACCAAGTCCCTCAGATTTGGAATATGAGCCTTATTTGACCACTTTGGTAAGGCTTCTGACAGTAGACTCATTATGGAGGTGTAATAGCTTCACAGATCTAACACATTAGGTAGAATGAGAATGTATGTGCATTTTGTTTTAAGTTTAAATGGGGCCAGGAAATTGCAGTACTAATTAGCCCAGTTTTCCTCCATTTGTTTTAAGAGGCAACCCAGCCCCTAATATTTTGAATCAGAACCTTTGCCAGCCTCCATAAGAATCATCACTATAGCCCAAGGCTGGAGATTAGAGAGACAAGGAGGATGAGGTAATATCTTTTATCTTCTGTTGGTGAGAGTGACAAGCTTTCCAGCTACACAGAGCTCTTCTTTTTTAGATGCAAGAAAAGAGCAGAAACATGGAGGTAACAGTCTGATGACTCTAACAAACTGGAGGGAGGTTAGAGTGGATTTGTGTGTATATTATGTACTGTGACAGACCCAGACCAGTGGGGTACAGGAGTCTGGTCCTATTGGCATCCAGGAGGTGGACGGGTGAAGCCCGCCCACTTCTAAAGGACCTCTCCCCAGGCTAAGGGGAGGATCCACAGGTCTGTGACACCAAACGATTTTGTGGGACAACTAATGAAAAAACAGGATTGGGAGTGAGGTCATAGGGCTAAAAGAAGGGAACCTAATGGGGACACTGAGCACAGAACCCCAGACAACGCCCACTGCTCCTCGAAGGTGTCAAGGCAGCCAATGAATGCCACCCAGAGGAACTCTGCCCGGATGCGTGAACGGACGGAGGAGCAAAAATAGGCCCCACAGTCGCAGGAAATCCCATCAGCCAACCTCCTCTCCCTGGTTTTATAGATGGCTAGTTTGGCCAGGGCCAAGAGGAGGTTGATAAGGAAATCCTGCGACTTTGTGGGGCCACGGATGGGGAGTGCATAGATAAAAAGGTGAGGGGCAAAGTGCAACCAAAAATGCAATAAGATATTCAAGAGGAGCTGGAAAAGGGGCTGCAATCTGGCGCACTCTAAATTAATGTGCAGCAGGGTCTCCGTCATGCCGCAAAAGGGGCAGGTGTTGGGGATAGGGGTGAACTGCGCCAAGTACATGCCCGTGCTCACGGCCCCGTGAAGAGCCCCGAAGGGAGAGGCAACGGAGTAGTCCTGTCCATTTCCGGAGACACTCCATCACCCTGCCCTCCAAACTGTGCCAGATCTCCGGCGGAGACGGATGCATGGCAAACAGGTAAATGCCGAGATAGAGCAGCAGACCCGCGCTCCACCGGATGGCCTGAAGCATGGATGGGAGGGAGCTCACCTGCCGCCCGTCCCCTACCACCAGGCCAGAGCTCTTGACCCAGTTGACCCGAGCGGAGGAGGCCACCGAGTACACAGCCTGGCAAGCTTCCACCCGCGCCAAGTCTCCCGGGTCCTGGACCACGAGGAGCACATCGTCAGCATACGCCGACAGGACCAGCCGCAGCTCCATCTCCCGAAGCACCAACCCCATCAACCTCCTGCGGAGGAGACAGAGGAAGGGCTCGATCGCCAGAGCGTACAGCTGGCCCGAGAGGGGGCACTCCTGCCATACTCCCCGCCTGAAGCTGACCGGCTCGGTCAGGGTCCAGTTGAGCCTGACCAGACACTCCGCAGAAGCGTACAGCACCTGGAGAAAACCCACAAAGCTGGGTCCGAAGCTGAATGCTCACAGAGTGCTCAGGAGATACCCGTGATCCACCCTGTCGAACGCTTTCTCCTGATCCAGGGACAAGAGGGCGAACGACAGACCATCCCTACACCCTATGCCAGAAGATCCCAGACCAGATACAAGTTATCAAAGATCGTGCGGCCCAGAACGGTGTAGGTCTGGTCTGGATGGACCACATCCACCAGCACGGACCCTAGCCACATAGAGATGGCCTTCGCAACGATTTTGTAGTCCGTGCTGAGGAGCAAGATGGGACGCCAATTCCGTAAGTCACGGAGGTCCCCTCTCTTCTGCAAAAAGGCGAGCACGGCTCGCCTGCACAAGAGAGGGAGGACCCCACTCTGTAAAGACTCAGCCCAGACGGTGACCAGGTCTGGGCCGAGGACGTCCCAGAACACCCGGTAGAACTCCACGGTCAGCCCGTTCATGCCCGGAGATTTATTGGTGGGCATGCGATGGAGGGCTTCCGAGAACTCGGCCAGAGTGAGAGGCAGCTCTAGCCAGTCCCGGTCGCCTGTGCTGACCGTTGGGAATCCGTCCCAGAGCACTCTGCAAGCGTTAGGATCGGTCGGATCCAAGGAGAAAAGAGTCGTGTAGAAGGTCCTGGCCCTCTCGCACATCTCCGCCGGATCCATGAGTGGGTTGCCATCCTCTTCCAGGAGGCAGGTGACATACTTCTTGGCCCCCTTTCTTTTCTCCAGGGCGTAGAAGAAGTGGGAGCCATGATCCATCTCCCAAAGGAGGCGGATGTGGGATTGAACAAAAGCACCCCGGGCCCGATGGTCTTCGAGGGACCAGAGCTCCTCTCGCTTCTCTCGGCACTCTCCGCAGAGGTCTGGATCCTCGGGGCTGGCGGCCAGATGCCTCTCCAGCTCCAACTGCCCTATCGCCGCATCCCTCCATCAGCTGGCACCCTGCGTGTAGTCACGGCAGAAGAGCCGGGCGCGCACCTTCCCCAGATCCCACCACCGCCACGCCGAGGGAAAGGCACGCCTCTGCCCTTGCCAGGCCAGCCAGAACGCCTGGAAGGACGCCACGAAGCCCGCATCCTCCAGCAAACTATTATTAAAGTGCCAATAGGCCGGCCCTGGCCTCTCCGCGCAAAGAGAGGCCATCACGGTGGCAAGGTGGTGATCAGGTAAGTAAACGCGACAGGTAAATACAGTCCAGCAGGGAGTGGCGTGATCGACGGGCCTCCACCCGGACGAAGGTGAACGTCGAGACGTCGTCCGGGTGGTGGTCGTGCCAGACGTCCACCAGGGAGTGGCGTTCGACGATCTCCCTGAGGACGTTTGCGGTGGCCGGGCACTGCTCGAGCAGTCCCTTTCCTTGAGGGTGGTGTTAAAGTCCCCTCCCAGGACCAGGCACTCACGAGGATCCAGAGAGCCGAGGAAGGCGGATACCTGCTGATAAAAATGCAGCCTCTCCGGGCCCGATGTCGGGGCGTAAACATTGACGAGATTAACCACAAGCCCCTCCACGCGGACCCGGAGGTGCAGCAGGCGGCCCGGCACAGCCTCGGTGACCCCCAGCATCTTGGGCCGTAGGTCGGGGGAGAACAGGGTTGCCAATCCAGCCGCGCAGACAGAGAAGTGGCTAAAGTAGGCCCCGTCCCCCCACTCCAGCCGCCAACTAGCTTCAGCGGCCGGATCACTATGGGTCTCCTGCAGGAAAACCACAGAGTACCCCCCCTCCCGGAGGAAGAAGACCACCTGGTTCCTGCGGAGACCCATCCTACAGCCCCAAGTGCTTAACGTGGCTAAGATGATCGGCGCCATGAGGAGGGCTGGGGGGATCCTTACTGGCAGACATGCCCACGGCCTCCGGCAGGCCGCGCAGCAATCCGTGACCTACCCCATAGGTGAGTAAAGAGTCACAGAAGAGGCGGACCCGCCAGTAGGCCGCGGCGGCCTGCTTCCCGATCCTCTTACCCTCCCCCATGAGGGCCCTCGCGGCCTGGAGGATCTGATGGAAATCCCCCCCACTGCTGCAGCTGTCATAAACAGATAGCTAAGGGTTAATGTCTCTTTCACCTGAAGCACCTGACCAGAGAACCAATCAGGAAACCGGATTTTTTTCAACTCTGGGTGGAGGGAAGTTTGTGTCTAAGTCTTTGTTTTCTGTCTGCCTGCTTTCTCTGAGCTTTGGAGAAGTAGTTTCTGTTTTCTAATCTTCTGTTTCTAAGTGTAAGGACAAAGAGATCAGATAGTAAGTTATATGGTTTCTTTTCTTTGGTATTTGCATGAATATAAGTGCTGGAGTGCTTTAATTTGTATTCTTTTTGAATAAGGCTGTTTATTCAATATTCTTTTAAGCAATTGACCCTGTATTTTGTCACCTTAATACAGAGAGACCATTTGTATGTATTTTTTCTTTCTTTTTTATATAAAGCTTTCTTTTAAGACCTGTTGGAGTTTTCTTTTCTGGGAAATTTCAGGGAAATTGAGTCTGTACTCACCAGGGAATTGGTGGGAGGAAGAAATCAGGGGGAGATCTGTGTGTGTTGGATTTGCTAGCCTGATTTTGCATTCCCTCTGGGTGAAGAGGAAGTGCTTTTTGTTTCCAGGACTGGGAACGGAGAGGGGGAGTCACTCTGTTTGGATTCACAGAGCTTGTGTCTGTGTATCTCTCCAGGAGCACCTGGAGGGGGGAAGGGAAAAAGGATTATTTCCCTTTGTTGTGAGACTCAAGGGATTTGGGTCTTGGGATCCCCAGGGAAGGTTTTTCAGGGGGACCAGAGTGCCCCAAAACACTCTAATTTTTTGGGTGGTGGCAGCAAGTACCAGGTCCAAGCTGGTAACTAAGCTTGGAGGTTTTCATGCTAACCCCCATATTTTGGACGCTAAGGTCCAAATCTGGGAATAAGGTTTGACAGGAGCGCAAGCTGGACTTTGTTACAGGAGCCACGGACGTCCTCAAGGAACTCCCGCAGCTCCTCCCTCAGCGCATGGGGGGGTGAGGTCACTGATCGATGACCGGCCCCCAGTGGGGCCCCCGTCACAGCCCCGTGGCCCACCGAGGCGGGCAGGCAGGGGGCAGACCCCCGACGTGGTGTCCGATGGGCCGACGCCATGCGACCTGCCCCACTCCCTGGTTCAACAAGGGGTGGTGGAAGGAGAACAGCAGCCCCTGGTGGGTCGGGACAAGGAAAAACTAGTGAAGCCGCTCCCTGGGGGGTATTCCCAGGGGCAGCACTGGCATCACAGGAGGTGGGGGGGACAAGGACAGGGCTAACAGGAGTAGGGCAGGGATCAGGGAGAGAATCTGGGAAGGGGATAGAGGCAGGATCCTGAGTCTCTATAGTTGAGCCGCTGGACGGTGGCTCCTCCTGGCCAGGCTCAGGGATCTGGGAAGTAGGAAGCGGACCCGTAACGATGCTGAGCTCAGCCACTGTGGCACATACGGCAGCCTTGGCATCCACAGATAGATGTTCATCAATGGGGTCCCTGCCTAGGAAGGAGGGCGGGTCCTCCACACCCAAAAGGGACACCCCCTGGGAACCGGGTCTCGGCAGCGGGGCACTGGCTGTCACCCCAATGGGCTTGGCGGCCGTCAACAGGGTGCCACCCGCAGCCGGGTTGATGGAAGATTCCAGGGGACCCTCAGAGGCGGGAACAGAAGCAGCGGTCAGGGGAAAGGAACTCGGGGACAGGGGGACCATGGTGAGGTCGCCCAGATCGAGGCCCGCTGGCAGTGGGTCGTCCTCCCCCTGCGTGACCGGGGTCAGACCCAGGGCCTAGAACTCCTTTTAGATGGAAGGGAGATCACCGTCCACCACCCCAGGGCCCTCCCCGCCAGCACCTGAGGCGATACCCACGTTGGCGGCTCGCAGAGGCTTCTAGTGGGAAGGGGGTGAGGGAGGCTCCCTCGGGGGCTTCCACGGGAAGGGACCCCAGAGAAGGGGCGACATTACCTTCCAGTGCTGCCATGATGTCCCCAGCCGGCACCACAGAACGGGAGTCATCAGAGGGCAAGGCAGAAGGCTTGTCATCGGTGCCCCCCTTCCTGCTCTTCCGGGGGGGGGTCTCCGAATCTGAAGGATGTAAGGAGGCTCGAGCCTTCCGTTTGCCCCGCTTCCCCTGCACTAAGGACCAGCCCTCCATGGCATCATCCAGGGGCTGGCTAACAGGGGTCGGGTCAGGGGGCAAGGGCAATGGCTCAAGGACTCAGGGAGGCAGTGGCGGGACAGCAGAAGCGAGAGAGGAGTCCCCCTGGGACAAGCCCTCTCCCATGTCCGGCAGTATCTCCGTCGCACCCTCCTCCACAGAGGTGGACCGAGAAGGAGGAGGAGGGGCAGCTCCGGGTGCTGGGCAGCCAAGGGTACTGGCAATGACAGGGCCGGCGCCTAGCCGGGGCTCGGGGGTCCCGGACGCTCCTCTGTGCTGGGCCAAGGGACAGTCCCCCCAGACGTGCCCCATCGCCCGGCAGAGGTAGCACCGGGCCTCCCCCATTGAATAATGCACCCGGTAGCAGGCTCCCTGGTAGGGGACCAGAAAGGACCCCTCAAGCGCCTATCCGCCACGCGCCGCCGGTGGCAGTTGAAGCTGCACTTGCAGATGGAACGAGAGGACGTGACGGAGGGCAGGGTCCTTGCAGCCCAAGGGGAGAGGGCTGATGACGGGCAACAGGGCAGAAAGGGCAGGCAACAGGGCGGCATTGGGCAGGAAGGGAGGGACGGAGGTCAGGATTAGGCAGACCCTCAGGTCTTCCAACGGCTCCAGGGGGACGAACACGCCCCCCCCCGCCAGGCCCGTCTCTACTGCCTCCTGGGCGGTGGCCTCCGATGCCAGGAAGAAGACCACTCTCCCGTGCATTTTGGAGGCCGCCACGATGGCCGTGGGCCCCACCACCCTCGCCAACGCCCACATGTAGGTCTCCACATGGGGTGAGGCAGGCACCAGGAGGCAACGGACACTGTGCTTCCTGGTCAAGGTGGGAAAGGGGCCCTGGCCACTGTAGATGGTAGCAGAAGCAGCGGTCGAAGGAGCAGCGGCAGGCAGGGGGGCCGCCGCCACCTGGGCATACGCCCTGGGGGCCAGGAGAGGGACACCTGCAGAGCTGGTAGAGGGAATAGCGGGGAGGGATGCCGTGGCCGGTAGCGGGGCCGCGGAGTGGGGTTAGTCTCCGCCATGGAGGGCCTGCCTTTCTAGCCAGGGACCAGAGCAGGGGCTGCACTAGAGTAATCAGGAACCTGCTAGAACCAATTAAGGCAGACAGGCTGATTAGAACACCTGCAGTCAATCAAGGCAGGCTAATCAGGGCACCTGGGTTTAAAAAGGAGCTCACTCCAGTCAGGCCAGAGGGAGCCAGAGGAGAGGAAGTGCATGTGAGGAGCTGGGAGCAATAGGTGCAAGGAGCTGAGAGTGAGCGCTGCTGGAGGACTAAGGAGTACAAGTGTTATCAGACACCACGCTGAAGGTCCTGTGGTGAGGATAAAGAAGGTGTTTGGAGGAGGCCATGGGGAAGTAGCCCAGGGAGTTGTAGCTGTCATGCAGTCGTTACAGGAGGCACTATAGACAGCTGCAATCCACAGGGCCCTGGGCTGGAACCCAGAGTAGAGGGCGGGCCCGGGTTCCCCTCAAACCTCCCCACTCCTGATCAGACACAGGAGAAGTTGATCCAGACTGTCGGGAAGATCACTGAGGTGAGCAAATCTGCCAATAAGTGCAGGACCCACCAGAGTAGAGGAGGAACTTTGTCACAGTACATACCTTCACATACTCACCTTTTCAGCAGATCTATACAATGATACTATGGGAATAAATGAATAATCTTAGTCTGAATTATGGTCTAAATAGTCTGGTGTTTTTGTGTCTTATTTTGAGGTGCATCGGGGCTGAGGACATCCTGTCTCGTTCCTTATTATCCCTCTTTGATCCACTTACTTTAATATAAAACCATTTTCCAAAATTTGGAATTTGAACCCTAGTTTGATCTGCTAAGTAAGGATCCTGGAAATTAACTCAGCATGGAGGTGAACTTTCAGGACTAGAATATACCAGGAGGGCACAGACGGGTGTTGGTATTGTCTCTGCACCACATATATAGATCTGTCAATTCTCCCAGCTAAGGGGGCTACACACCGACATTATGAGGACTAGTGACGTAATCACATTCTAGAACTGAAATTAAATTGTTGGGTTGAACTGCCTCTGGAATATCCTGCTTCTTTCCCAGTTACTCTAGTTCTCCCCAGTTTGTGACTGACCCAACAGTCAGGTGATGGTGTCATTTTTAGTTTATAAATCGCTCTATTTATAGCTCTGTCTGCTCATTCTGCCAGGGGATTGACACCCTGACATTTTGGAGCATAATGACATAATCGTGTTCTGTATCTTGGCAATTGTTGTTGTTTGTGTTAGGTTGCCATGTCTGTGTTCTGGGAATGTCTTTTCTTATATCTCATTTTACTAATATTTTTAAGAGCGTTGTGCCTGAAGTTTTAGTGTATTATTTTTTCCAGTTGATAGTGCATTCTTGAGTGGGTGCGTATGGAAATATCTCACCCCCTTTTTCATTCCTGTCCAGCTTCCCCTAATGCAGGTGGCTGTTTGTAGGCTGGGGTAGCAAGACTGGCTGGAGCCTTGGCTTTCGTGCCAATCAGAGTTGGTAAGCCAGCAAGCAAGAAATCCTTCTTTAGGGTCTAATCCCCAAACTATTGAAGTCAACAGGAGTCTTCCCATGGAGTTCAATGGGTTTGGGTCAGGCCCTGGCTGCTGATATAAGCAAGGAATGAATTACTATTTTTCCCCAGAGCAAAGAGAAGCAGGCAAACAGCTGTCTCTTTGCTGGGTGTTTCCTCCCAGGCTTATTCCTGGGGTAGTGCAGTGTAGGCACCGCTCTTGCTCAGGGTTGTACCTGAAGCCTCTGTCTAGCTCCTTTGCCATTATTCTGAAGTTTACAGAAAGCCTGTTTGGTAACTGGCTCAACCTGATTGGTGCAAGATCTTGGGAGACATGCCGGTCCTTGCTTACAGACAGCCCCCTAACCTGAAGCAAATAATCACCAGCAACCACACACTACACAACAAAAACACTAACCCGGGAACTTATCCTTACAACAAAGCCCGTTGCCAACTCTGTCCACATATCTATTCAGGGGACACCATCATAGGACCTAATCACATCAGCCACACTATCAGAGGCTCATTCACCTGCATATCTACTAATGTGATATATGCCAGCAATGTCCCTCTGCCATGTACATTGGCCAAACTGGGAAGTCTCTACATAAAAGAATAAATGGACACAAATCAGACATTAAGAATTATAACATTCAAAAACCAGTCGGAGAACATTTGTCTCTCTGGTCACTCAATTATAGACCTAAAAGTTGCAATATTGCAACAAAACAACTTCAAAAACAGATTCCAGTGAGAGACTGCTGAATTGTAATTAATTTGCAAACTGGACACCATTAAATTAGGCTTGAATAAAGACTAGGAGTGGATGGGTCATTACACAAAGTAAAACTATTTCCCCATGCTTATTTCCCCCCCCCCCCAGACCCCCGTTCCTCACACCTTCTTGTCAACGGCTGCAAATGGACCATTTTGATTACCACTACAAAAAGTTTTTTTCTCTCCTGCTGGTAATAGCTCACCTTAACTGATCACTCTCCTTATTGTGTGTATGGTAACACCCATTGTTTCATGGTGTGTGTGTGTGTATCTTCCTACTGTATTTTCCACTGCATGCATCCGATGAAGTGGGCTGTAGCCCACGAAAGTTTATGCTCAAATAAATTTGTTAGTCTCTAAGGTGCCACAAGTACTCCTGTTCTTTTTGGGTTTTATAAGGAAACTCTGTTCTTAAATTTGGGAGCTGAGGCCTGGTGTATTCATCTGTGGATCCTCAAACTAGTAACGGATGATTCTATCAGGGTAAAAACAATGAGGAGTCCTTGTGGCACCTTAGAGACTATAAATTTGTTTGGGCATAAGCTTTCATGGGCTAAAACCCACTGTTTGAGTGTGATGGGTAAGGAATTGATGTTGGCTGCATGCTACTTATATGCCACCAACCCCTGACTTGCTAGTGGAGCAACAGAATTACATTCTTCTAAAGTTTTGAGGAAAATGTGTTCTGTCACTGCATCGAACCATATTTGCACGAAAGTGTGTGTGTGTGTGTGTGTGTCTACAAGTATTTCTCTGTGTTTGTGCTTGGGGTGACTGAAGATAGAAGTGCAATGATATAAGTCTATGTAAGTTTTTTTCACTATTTTCTTGAAGAGTAAATCTTTTTCTCAAACTTAGGAGCTGATTCAACTTGGCCCACCTCAGCACCTGCATACACTCAGGATTGATACTTAACAGAGACGATGTTGGCTGCATGCCGTACATGTGTGTCTCGCCCTACAGCCCACCAATGATATATGGAATGAGTTTTATGTGATCTTTGGAGGAAGCATATTTTGAAAGCTGGTCCCAAATCCCTGAGTGCGTGCAATCATTTCAGCATGACTGCGTGTATGGGACTGAGCTTCTGGGGACAATAACTTTTTCACTCTTTATGCATTAAGAGGGAATCCGAAAGGTCAGTTTTGGGGGCAAAGCTCTATTATATTAAACTAAGGAGCCTATCTGGAGCAGTGGTTGCCACAGTATGTAATAACATTTCCGCCCACACTGAATCCTGAGCATTATTAGGCTCATCTCAGACTTCTTCCTCTTCAGTAACACTAGGGGTCGTAGGAAAGTTACTAGCATAACGATAAGCCAAGTTAAGAAGAGGAAATCACTCTCCCCTCCATTTGAGATGCATCAACTACTTCTGGGCAAACAGGAAAGTAAAATAAACTGGAAGAATGTCAGAAAATAGAAATAGTGAAGGGCAAGTTTATCTCAATGTTAATCTGCATCATGTATGAAAGTATCTTCAAATACATGGTCTCCTGTTTTATAACTTTTCTTTGTGACTGATTTATATGCTATAACCCCTTGTCTCATATTTCACACATTGATTTTGTCAGATCCTGGTATGTTAACCACACAGCATTTATGCTGTAATTGTTTCTGAAGTGCTGAACAATAGGTGTATTTGATACACGTATTTGCTGCAAAAACGTGCAATCAGATGTGTATCTGAATAGTTCAGGTCACATATTTCAAAGAGAAACCTCACTCCTATGTGTAGTTCATGACTGATCCTTGTACTTCGATCTGCCATTGGACTCTGTTACTCTGTACATTTCTGCTAGATGTGACTTGAAAAGAGAAGGAACAATGCTGTCACCTCTACATTATTTATGGAACTACTGAATCTGCCAGCAAGAGCAATGCCCCCGCCCCAGCCAGACATGGACAGTTGGTGTTTGCTTTGTGAAAGAGCCCCACCCTGCTAGGGTGGGATGTTTAGATTTGCTTTCAGCTGTTGGAACCGCCAACTGCCACCCTTTGGAACCCTGAAACCTGCGTCCATCACTAGGGAGCAGCTGACTGGCTGCTGCCAAAAACAGCCAGACAGCTCTGTCACATACATTAGCGAGGGCGAAGAGACTGGTCTCAGGGGAAGAAAGGGCCCTCCCCTCTCTGCATCAGCTACAGGTGCAGAGAAGTGTTTGAAACAAGGGGTCTTGAAAAGGCAAGCGGAGGTGGAGACAGCGTTGTAGTAATGACCTCTCATGGTCTAGATTAAGAATGAGCATGGGCTTGACAGTTGGGAATTCCTTGATCCTAATCATCCCAGCTTTGCTCTGGTTCACTGTGTGACCTTGGGCAAATTTCTTCACCTCCTCAGTTAGGAGTCAATTTGTTACCTAAGCTTGTGAGATGTGAGTCTTTGCCATGTGAGGACATAATATAAATGTTTGTTTTGTTATTATTCAGAAAGAAAATAAAGGGGAAACCCACAGTGTTTAGAATTGCTTAAAATCTGAATATTTGCAAAAGTTAAATGAGGAGGAAAAGGAATTTTTTGTAGCGGGAAGGAGATGAAAGATCTTAGAAACTGGGAGCTTTAGAAGTGTCTTTAATAAATTAAAGACAAGGGGATCAAAGGCAGGACAAAAACAGGAGAAAAAGGTGTCATTAGCTATTTTATAAAGGTGACTAAATATTGTGTAATTTAAATGTGGGAAGTGTTGGTGAAGATGGTACATTAAAAAAAGTGATTTTTAAGGCAAGCCTGTACTTATAATAAGGCTCAGTAAAGTGGAATGTAACTTTGTGGGATGGGATATTATATTCTGCTGAGAAAATTGTGACTGCAACTTAATTTCCTATTTTGCATCCAGTATAGCTGAAAGAGCTTTGTACTTTGCATGAGGATATAAAAACAAACAATTGTTTCCCAAAGCAGATATTAAACATGCCATTCTAAATTTTTATACACATGCCACAAATGGACTTTCAGATTACCTGGTCTTTATTTGTTTCAGAATCTCCTAAATTTTATTTAAATGTCACCGAAGGCTGGATGGCTCAGGAGATTGTTCATGTGGTACAGCACTTGTCATTTCCAGGGACCTGGGGTGACATCCTGACCCTACTGAAGTCAACAGTAGTTTTGTCATTGACTTCAGTGGAGCCAGGATTTCACTTCAGGTCTTGAATGACAGAGTTCAGTTCTTTGAGGTTCTGAGTGCTCTCAACTTCAGCAACTTGTAGGGTCCAGCCTTAAAGTGCAACTCTACAGTGAAAAGGAATGTCAGTGAGTGATGCAATTTTCACACACACACACACACACACACACACATACACGTATGTATGTATATATGTGTGTATATATGTATATATATATATATATATATATATATATATGTTCTGGATACAGAATTAAGCTGGTTTCTTTCTTTATCTCAGACATTGATTGATCGTTTTCCCTTACACCTGTGTAATTCTTTGACTGCAGTGGGTGAAGGGAAAGTTGTGAGTGGGAATGAGATTTGAGGAAGGAAAAACCATGAGGAAGAACAGAAGGGAAAGAGGGAATGAGAGAGAAATGATGTTTATGGCCTTTGAGCTGGAAAAAAGGAAAGAGAATGGAGGCGGGGAAGGAGCGAGAGAGAGGTAGGGTATGAAATTAAACATAAAGACATGCAAATTGCAAGAATGAAAACACTGTTGCAATCAAGGAGAAAGAGGTAAAGAAGCAAGGAGAAAAAGATAAGCATGTGTGATCATGTAACAGAAAAGGAATGACAAGGATGGATCTGAGGAGAAACAAATAGAACATTAAAAGTGGAGGGGAGGAAAATATGCAGCATAGAAGAAAAGCGAAAGCAAAGAATAAAAATCAGGAGCTATTATCATTTTGGATTGGCCACTGAAAAGTCTGGCCTCCAATCACTCGTATTTATGTGGTCTTGACATTTATCTGGCCCTGGACATCTGAGTGTCTCTCACATGTTTAAAAATATAAATAACAATCTCTCTTTTTCTTCCCAGCCTATAGAGGAAATAACTTGATTCACTACAGGGAGATGTTTTGTTTTGATGGCTTTGTCTCGCTCTGTGGCACATGAGTCCTCACTGGTGCAGGGCAATGTAATTTTCCATCTCCCTGCCTGTCTGTCTGTCTCTCTCTCTCTCCCCAGATGTGGAATGCACAGTGGAGAAAAGTTCTTTGCCCAAAGCTGGTGCAGATGATTTGCGCCAGACAGTGCCAGCAGATTCATCTCTGGACGTTAAATGCCCTGTGTGCTTGGAAAGATTTGACAATATGTTTTGCTTAAACCCTTGCTTACAAAAGTCCTGCTTTTCTTCTATCCAAGCATGGTCAGAAGCCAAAGCAGAGTGCCCACTCTGCAAGCAGCCTGGCCAGTCTGTGTTTCACAGTGCAGGGGCTGGAGAAGATTCTAAGGAGTATGTCTCGATGCCTTCAGAAAATCATGTTTTGTCTAAACCTGGTCTGTGGGGACTTCCCTATCCCACCTCAAGAGAACCTGATACAGCAGTTTCTTTTTGCAAGAGTTCCTCATCTCGACAGACTGATGATATGACATCAAATATTCAGTTTTCTGATCAACGAATACATCCAGGAGTTCACAAAATTCATGAAGTGATGGGATTGTTTGCAATAAGGAGACAGCTTAGTGCAGATAGAACATACCTGGGACCAAGTCAGAAAGAGTCTGCATTTGATTTCATCCCAGTTTTGCAGTGCTTTGGAGTACAGGTTCAAGAGGCTCATCCTCACAGAGGCCAGGTCACAGATGCCAAGCCTAATGAACATGATGGTGGTGCTTGTTTCTTCTGGAGTTTTACTATTTGTTTGTTTTTATTTGTATTTAAGTGTTATTCTGTTACATGAATAAAACACAGTTGGGTTTCTCGGTAGTCTGGGAATTAAAGTGTGTGCGTGTGTGGGAGGAGGGGAAAGCGAAGATCAAGTCTTTTGGGAACAAAATCACAAGGATGGTTATTCTGAAGCCAACAGACTCAGGGTATCCCTAGTTCCAAACCTACCACAGACTTAAACCTTTACGCAGCCAAAGGCTTCTCCTTCCCAGAAGAGAATAATGAGATGATCAGTCCAAAGATATAAGCTTCTGGTGGTGCAGCTCACAAGCACACATGCATGCAGAAGTCTGGACATACACATAGGTACATGTGTAGCCACATGGTCATGAAGGTGCTTCTATGAAGAAAACATTGCAGTGTAACCTCAGGCAGCCATTGTTATGCTGGGTACAGCTAAAGAATTGGAGAGATGCAGGCATTTTAATCCCTTTCCTGCCAAAAAAAAAACACCACCACCATTTAGAATGAGAGAACTACTCCCAAAGCTCACATCAGTGAGGCCTTATCATATATGACTTCTCTGATTAGCCCTAAACTTCTGCTCTTGATGCCTAGTCAGGGTATTTCCACTGGCATTTGCTAATGGGAAGTAAGACAAAGTTTCCAAAAAACCCTTTGGTCTAAAAAAGGGAACACACCTGCTGGAGTCACAAATGGCTTGTTGGCTGGCAGAGAGCTGCAGCTGACCAGTCTGCAGCTGCTCATCTCCATCGTCTCCAGCAGGTGTTAATTGCAGGTGGCAGGAATTCCAAGAAGGTATCGGGTAGCTTGGCTCACACACTCAGATAATCCGTCGGCCTCTCTCTTTTACACGTAATCATTGACCAAGAGTTCCCTGGATTTTACACTGTTGCTCATGATCACTGGAACGATCATCTCTAGAGCTGTAATGACTCCTGGGCCCAGCTGCAAGTGGGCATGGGTTTAAGGACACGCCTCTACTGCAAATGGCTTTTTTCACAGCTTCGCCATTGCAGTGTGTAACGTAACTGATACTCTGTGCCAAGGATGCCCTGCCCACCACCAGATGAAGAATAACTACAAGATATGAGGGATTTTTTAAAAAATAAAATATTTATTAAAACACCACAAGAGCAAGCGACTAACCCCGCATGCCAACAATCCCCCAAAGTGAACAGGTACCATCTATAATCTGCATCTCCAGATTAAGGGGAGAACTTTGTACCCACCCCATAAATTGGAGTCTTTACTTGAAAGATGCCCCCTTCAGGGCTTCTATTCCCTGCCCCTCACCATTTAATCCTCTCCAGAGTTGCAAATTGCCTGACTTTTCCTCTCTACTGTTCTCCATCTCAGAAGTGAGGTATTTAAGGGCGCCAGATGCCTTCTCCCTTCTTGGATTTCTCATCATTTTGCTATAAGGAGAGACAGCAAAGCCGTTCTCATCTACTGAGATCAGATTATGATATGGAAGGTGTGAGGGGCATATTCCTTCCCTCACTCTTCTGAAGAACTAGCCCCCTGTTCCATGAGCTACAAGTCCCTTTTGTCAGGAAAGAAGGTAAACTTACATTGGGACCAATTTTATGGCCTATGGCCCTAAAAGTGGGCTGTCAGGAACAGTGAGGATGAAGGCAGAGACTCTTGTGGTTAAGAATGAGTGAAAAATGTCTAGCCTCGCTTTCCATGACCACTGCAGAGAAGTTAGTTCCTCTTCTGAACAAGGAATAGCTGCTTTGTCTGTGAACCCTGGAGAGATCACAGAAGCAAATTTTGGTTGGACTGAGTCCACAGTATTCTTGCTTCTTCAAAGTATTTTCAGGAAATTATATTGTGTGAGTGCTCTTGTGAAGATGTGAAGAAGAAAATAGTGCCAAGATTTTTGCAAAGCGCAGTTTTCCTATGTATGGTAGGCAAACTATTTGTAAGAATTCATTGGACATACTTAGCCCCCTTTCTGTTTGTTTATGAGCTGTCAGCAAACACATCGTAATTTTCCTAAATCTAGTATTAATAATTTTCTACAAGTCATTTGTTTAAATAAATTATGCCCTATGATTATCTGAGAAATGAGTACCCTGCCCTACAATTATTCAATGTGTGTGATTGGTCACTTAAATGACCAGTTATTGTGCCTATTTTCAGATTGGTTGACAAGCCTTTTAGATAAGAGAATAGCACATAGTGAATGTTCTTGCTTGCTCACAAATGCAGGTTTTCATACCCTAAACAGTCTCATGAACAGAAAGTAAATCTCTCGATGTTTGTAGAAAAATAAAACAAAAAATGGCCTCAAAATGGCTGAACCAAATCATGAGCTGGATTTCACAAATGTGTTGCCAAAACCTTTCCCCCCACAATTTAGAGATAAAGGATGGTCCAGTGGCTAGGGTGTTAGCCTAGGCCTGGGGTGATCCAGGTTTCATTCTCTGCTCCATGGCCAGCTCGCTGCATCCGACGAAGTGGGTATTCACCCATGAAAGCTCATGCTCCAAAACGTCTGTTAGTCTATAAGGTGCCACAGAACTCTTTTCTGCTTTTACAGCTCATTGTGTGACCTTGAGCAAGTCATTTAGTCTTTCTTTGGTAAAACTCTCACTGTCTTCCACAGGGCCAGGATTTCATCCTCTCTGCTTCAGTTCCCCAGCCATAAAGTGGGGATAACAGAATTTTCCTACCACACAGGAGTGTTTTGAGGAAAAATACATTAGAAGATTGAAAGGTTCTCAGAAATTATGGTGATGGAGGGGCACATACATAGCTTAGATAGATATTGATTATTCAGATGTCTCTATTCTTTATGATAAAGTACTGTAAAGAGACAAAAACATTCATAAGGGACTGGTTGTGGAGTCCTTCGCCCGGTGAGCACTCGGGTATGTGACTAGACCCACTGGCATCACTGGGAATATTTGTGTCAGTGCTTGCCCATGTCAATCAGGATGTGGCCCTAAATAAGGGCCATTGATGGAGTTTGAAAATGGAATCCAAAAAAAAAAAGGAAAGTACAACTCTTATAGTCCTAGTAGATCCTCTTCCACCTGTTCACTTCTGGAGTTTTCTCTCTGGAGACCTAAGTTGTCATTCTGACCTAGGTCACAAACCAAATGAATTTTGTCATTTCAGCATAGTTCTTTGAGAACATCTAGCCACCTGACATTAAAATATCTCACACAGAATTGTCATGAAAATGACAGTCCCTGTCCATTTATTTTGTGGACAAGGGGGATCTAGTGAATATAATGTACTTAGATTTTTAGAAAGCCTTTGACAAGGTCCCTGACCAAAGGCTCTTAAGCAAAGTAAACTGTCATGGGATAACAAGGAAGGTCCTCTTACAGATTGGTAACTGGTTGAAAAATAGGAAACAAAGGGTAGGAATAAATGGTTAGTTTTCAGAACAGAGAGAAGTTAATAGTGGTGTCCTCCTGGGGTCTGTTCTGGGACCAGTCCTATTCAACATATTCATAAGTGATCTGGAAAAAGGGATAAACAGTGAGGTGGAAAAGTTTGCAGATGATACAAAACTACTCAAGATAATTAAATCCCAGGCAGACTGCGAAGAGCTACAAAAGGATCTCTCAAAACTCAGTGACTGGGCAACAAAATGGCAGATGAAATTCAAGGTTGGTAAATGCAAAGTAATGCACATTGGAGAACATAATCCCAACTATACATATAAAATGATGGGGTCTAAATTAGCTGTTATCACTCAAGAAAGA
This sequence comes from Gopherus flavomarginatus, assembly GCF_025201925.1. NCBI lineage: Eukaryota > Metazoa > Chordata > Testudines > Testudinidae > Gopherus > Gopherus flavomarginatus. The sequence continues at coordinate 120,405,640 of NC_066619.1, forward strand.
GATATTGGAGTCATTGTGGATAGTTTTCTGAAAACATCCACTCAGTGTGCAGTGGCAGTCAAAAAAGCCAACAGAATGTTGGGAATCATTAAGAAAGGGGTAGATAATAAGATAGAAAAGATCATGTTGCCTCTATATAAATTCATGGTACGCCCACATCTTGAATACTGGATATATTGGAATTGGAAAAGAGATTCAGGCAAGGGCAACAAAAATGATTAGGAGTATGGAACAGCTTCCGTATGAGGAGAGATTAATAAGACTGGTACTTTTCAGCTTGGAAAAGAGATGACTAAGGGGAGATATGATAGAGGTCTATTAAATCATGACTGGGGTGGAGAAAGTAAATAAGGAAGTGTTATTTACTCCTCCTCATAACACACAAACTAGAGGTCACCAAATGAAATTTAAAACAAAGTTTAAAACAAACAAAAGAAAGTATTTCTCCACACAACGCACAGTCAACCTGTGGAACTCTTTACCAGGGGATGTTGTGGAGGCCAAGACTATAACAAGGTTAAAAAAAAAGCTAGATAAATTCATGGAGGATAGGTCCATCAACAGCTATTATCCAGAATGGGCTGGGATGGTTTCCCTAACCTCTGTTTGCCAGAAGCTGGGAATGAGTGACAGGGAATGGACCACTTGATGATAAGAGAGGGAATAACCACAGGAATATTAAAAGCCAGAACTGAAGTGCCTTAAAACACCTCCATGAGGCAGCTTACATAATTAGCCCCACCCCAACCCATACTATTTGTGGCTCATGTCACTCTTGTCTGTATTGCACTAAAAATCCCTACATGAAGAAAAGACAGTGCTCCAAATTTTTCTAAATTCTTGCATGTCAATCTTCACTCCTCAGGCTTGTGGACTAGAAAAGTGGGGAAGGGCCAAATTGTTTGGAAATGTCAGTATCAATTCTTTATCTATTCCTGTGCTTACTTGGAATCTCTTTCTTTCATTCTCTCGCTTTTTTTCCCCTGCCTTCCTTGTTCTGTTAGCTTGGTTTATTTGATTTATTATAAAGTCACTGGGAAGCTCACATTACAGCTTTGAAGTATGCAGTGACTTCAGGGTCCTTGGCACGCAAACTCTTCCCCTGCTTCAGCCACAGCAGACTTTGTCCACTCTGAGAAAGAGGCCCTTCTTCTGATGAAGGAATTGTAGCTTGATCTTTACAAATGAACTATTAGGACAAAGGATTAAGATTTAATGAAATGTCGTCATTTTCCTCACATTCAATTTATTGCATTACATGCAAAAAGTCTGCACTACTCTAATGCCAAAGTGGCAAATTTGAATGGGAAAACAAGGCAAGAAATGTAAAAATAAAGGTACTAATAGCAATATTGACCTGACCACATTCCATGTAAAGTTATGCAATTAACACCCTAATCAGTAATTAATAAAAACACTATATACTTGTACAAAGTGGACAATTTAGTGTTGCTATTTGCACTTAGTATTTACTGGCATTTTTTTCTTTTAAATTTGCAACTGTAACTTTCCAGTAACATTGTTTTCTGCATTTAATTTCCTTGGTATGTGTTCCGTTTTGTTTTTTAGAGAACTAAAAGGAAAACGAAGACCCACTCCAGAGTTGTAAAAATATGTAACACTTCATGGTTTTCATAGTGGTTTAGATACACAAAACACCATAGTCACAGTACTCGAGAATTGCACAATAAACTTGTCATGCTGGCAAACCAGGTGCTAGCCAAGGCTTCAGGCCTCAGCTGAGCAGCGGGTGCTGCATGCATTAATCTCACTTGTAATAGCTTTATCATATGCTATAATATGATATAGACTTTTTTTCTTTGTAACTGTAAAAATGTTTGCTCTGGAACTGTGGCCCTATCAAGAAGGATAATCTCCTGATCATCATTAAGGCTTTCAAAACTAAATGGGCCATTGCTGAACATCACAATCATAGACTCTGTTAACTGCCCCTTCGCACCCATGGAGAGGCTATGTGCAAAGGACCTGTCCCCTCAACTTGAAGTGTGGAAGAAAGATAACTGATAAGAAAAATTTTCATCTCTTCCTGTTTGGACTCTCACAGGACTGGAAGCTATGAAACAGAAGCAGAGATCCCCAAGGTCAACCTGGGTTAGTCCCAAAAGACATTCAGAGCTGACAGATTGGGTCCAAAAGGTGACAGAGTTGTAGCATAGACTGTAACTCTTCTGTGTATATATGTTTGCCTGCTTTAACCTGTAAATAACTTTCTCCTTTCTCCTTTCTAGTTAATACATCGTTTGTTAGTTTACTATACGATTGGCTACAAGAGCTGTCTTCATGTGAGATCGGAGATACAAATTGACCTGGGATAAGTGCCTGGTCTCTTGGTACTGGGAGCAACTTGAATCTTTTGTGGTCTTTGGTGTATGGCAGCCAACTATCACTAAGTCCAGCTTGCCTGGGTGGCAAGATAGACTGGAAAGCCCATGGGGACAGTCTGTGACTCCCTGGTAAGACTGTTATAGTGCTTCAGGAGTTCACATTTCTTACTGGGTTGTTGAAATCTAATTCTAGAACATACCACTTGTTTGGGGCGTCTGCCCTGCTTTTTAACAGTCTGCCCACTGGTTGGCACTTATGGTCACACACCACTCCAGACAGCATGACAAAACAACACCAATTAAATAACTAAAATTTTAATACATTTTTTACTAAATGTGCAAAAGGGAACTTTTAATCACATGTGACCAGATTCTGAAATATTTTCTCAACACTTTATACTACTCAGCTAAATTCCCACTTCAGGCAAACAATTTTGTTTTTATTTTATTTTATTGTGGATTTTTTAGGGATATTTATATAACTGGGTTATTTTAAGTTTCCCTAAAAAAAAAAAATCTTTGGTTGATTTTTAAAACTTGAACCAGAGAAAGATGAACAGGAAAGGAAAGCACACACAAAAAAACAGTCCACAAATACAGAATTCTTCTTTGACCTTGATCCTTCATATGCTTTTGTGTGGACAGACACTTCTGTTCATGTGGAGTCATGTTAGGGTGACCAGATGTCCCAATTTTATAGGGACAGTCCCAATATTCAGGACTTTTTCCTATATAGATGCCTATTACCCTCCACCCCTTCCTGATTTTTCACTCTTTCTATATGATCACCCTGAGACACACTGAACTCCATGCCAAGATTCCAAACTCCTGATTATAGCAATCACACTGGTCCAGGTGACAAACTTATTTGCTCAAAATCTCTTCTGATGCCCCTTACAAAGGCAGGTGCATGATTAGTACAATTCTGCACCCAATTAAGAGCCTGAGTTAGCAGTCAGCGTGGGAAATAAAAGCCAAGCTAACAAAGCAGTTTGAAAGTTTCGCTGACTTGAGAAAAGGAGAACTGAAGTGTGCTTTGAGTATAACAAGGCTGTAGCGCTGGCCTTAATCTCAGCACTAGTACCCACATAACAGGTATCTATTTTTCCTTTTGTGGTTTATTATTCTGTTTGATTTATTTAGCAGTTGTGTGCTGTTGAATTGCGCAGTATAAAGGCAAAAAGCTGGCAGTTTAAGGGCCTCAAGTTTAATTAAAATCAAAGAAAGTTGTCCAATGATGGGCTCAGTCTCACAACCCTTCCCCCAGCTAATCCAGGCTCCCACCAACAGTCCTACTGACTTCAGAGATATTAATTACGTTAGGAAGGGCTACAGATTTGGGGTCTTTTGGCCAAGATTCTCAAAAGCAGGGAGCCTAAACATAATCACCCCGGTTTGTATGTAGTGCACTTAATTAAATGGTCTCTTTCTCAAAAGCGCTGAGAAGCACCACTTAGTCACTAAGGGATAATAAGCATTTCACAAACATGGCCCATGACAGAACCAATTCTGCACAGAGAAAACTCATAAACCAACCCAGAGTAATGTAAAAATATTCACAAACATTTCTCCAATCCATGGTTGAAGTTCACACACCGCCTTTTAGTCAGGGACAGAGCAGCATCCATCTTCCAACTACATGAGGTTGGGATTAATTTGGAGAGGAGGAGATGGTATTTTCTGTGTTGCGTCTCAGTCCAACTTCACTTTCAAAACAGGTATAAAAATGTGGTGTAAATCACCTTCAGTGGAGCTCTGCTGCTTTACACCAGCCGAAGATCTGACCCATTGGATGCATTGGGAGACAAACATGAGTTGACCCTTACATAAGCCCATGTCCATTGTGCTCTGAGGTGTGAAGTGAGTGCTTGCGATCATTTTCAGACAAGTAACAAATACATCTCTGTCGGCTTCTGAGCTAACAGAAGTTAATCAGACACTTTTTTCTTAATTGTTTAAATATAGCCCAGCTGTGTGCCTGCAAACTCCTGTGTGCAAATGTGTATTGGCAGCTTTAGCTTTTTCAGGCACTGCTCTCAGAAATCACTCTGTTATTTTGCTGCACATTTAGCCTTTTCTGTTTTTTCTGTTTGTCGGTGCTGAGTTTTCATTATCCCACTCCAGGATCAATATTGCCATTTAAGGAGGTCCATTCTGGCCTGCACATAGAAAAACCTAAGACAGATGTAGAAATTGTTAACAGTGATAGTAACTAATCATTGAAATAGGCTACCAAGAGAAGTGGTGGATTTGCCTTCTCCGAAGTCTTCAAAGCGAGGCTGGATGCCTTTTTGGAGGATATGATTTAGTCAGACACAAGTTCTCTAGAGGCCCTTTTTGAGATCAAGGCCCCATTGTGCTAGGTGTTGGACAAATACATAGTGAGAGACAGTTCCTGCCTTGAAGATCTTACTTCTGAATAGACCAAACAGAGGAAAGAGAGAGAGAGAGAAAGGGATTTGCCCAAGCATAATAAAGGAGAGTCAGGAATAGAACCTTGCTCTCAGGTGATCTGATCTAATGTCCTATCCATTACACTACACTACCTCACACTATGATGGGAAAAAAAATGAGTCAGATTAACCAGTGTGCTCCAGTGAGGCAAAACAATCATAAACTGGCCAGCTGTACTGGAGCTAGAGCATCTGGGTGAATCTGGTCCATTGTCCTTTAGGTATCTTTTTGGATTTTCTCCCTCAAATGTACTAACTCTCTGTATCACCCGGACGTTGTACCTAATGCTGTCGTTTGATTTTGGCATTAACCCTATAGCAATAGCTGCTTTGTAGCAAGGAGCAAGTGGTCTTTGGGCACTAAAGGTCCCGAGACACTTTTTTCACATCTCTCCATGGTTCAGTCAGATTCCGTATGTTGTCGCCTAAAAAAAATGTTCAGCAAATCTGTGGCTAACGCCTATGTCTGTTATGAATTATTTAGTCTCAATCTCTGCAATGAATCTTGACCTATGTTTAGTTCAGTTAATGGCGTGAAAGGAAGTAAGGTACCATTCATTAGGCTCTGATTTTTCTCCAGTTCTTACTGAATCACATAACCAGTGTGTCCTTCAGAGCATATTAATTGCTGTACAGGTCTTTTTGGATAGTATATCAACAAGAGCAGACATACAGTATTAGCAACATTAGGCATCAAATTGATCTTCAATCATTCTTTCACAGCCCGTGGCCAGACAGCAGAGTAAATCTAAATCTCTTGCTTACAGTTCACTGAACTGTTGTGGTTTGGGAATTGAGGCCATAAAGTAGATGGTGTGCGTGTTGCCAGGTCCTAGCATTAGTTCTACTCTGACTCTGGGCACACTGAGCAGGGATTTCATTCCACTGCAACTTCAGGAAGTACAACCCTGAACCGATTATGGACTCATTCGTGAAATTTTGCCTTGTGTTTTACTTCATTTCCCTGTGTGCATCAGTGAAGTGTCCCCTTTTCACCTAATTACCGGGGTCAGAATAATTTCCATTGCATTTTATCAAGCCTCACACTGAGGATGAAATTTCCCACCATGCAGAAGGCCAGCACAAAGCTTGTGTATCGCACAAGTCCTATTTTGAGGGATAATTCTCACTGCCTGTGATGGAGAATACTCCCCACACTGGCTTTGAGGTAGGTCAAGAGGGCCCAATCAGCCAATTAAGCTGCAAGATGGGGAAATTAAGGGTGGGAGAAAAGCCCTAATGAAGAGGACAATTACCTAAGCAGAGATGGGCTGAGCTAATATAAACCTAGGAAGCTGGTAGCAGCAAGGGCTGCTGGGAGAAAATTTGCAATCACCCTGTGTTGAGAGAGAAGGAAGCAGGGAGCCTAGTGGAAAGAGTAGGTCCCTTGGGTCCTGGTCCAGAGGAAAGGGTATACCCTGAAGAGAGATCGGGGGAGATGTGTTCCTGTCGAATAGGAAACAGCCCAGGGAGTAAGCAGCAAGATTGGGGATTAAACAGCCCTTGGTTGGTTGTTGTGGAGTTGTGAGGCTGGAATCCAGAGTAAAGGGTGAGCCTGGGTTCCCCTGCCTGCCACTGGAGAAGTGGCACTGGCAGGGCAGTGAACTGGAAAATTGCCTGGGTTACTATAGCAGTGACAGAGACTTAGAAGGACTATACCCCACAAGGGGGAGAATGCTGAGTGACTTGGCTGGAGGGCTGAGTCACAAAGAGGCAGCACCAGCTCTAGGAGGGAGATAAGGTCTGTGGATTAAGAATAAGAGACAGAGGCAGTATGCAATCATTGGATGGTGTGTTGGTCTCACAGAGCAAACCCCCAGAACGGCCAGCAGGAGGTGCTATTCCAGCAGTGAAAAGCGCACCTTATCACATGGTTTTACTACTGGGCACTTAAGGAGCTCAAAGCGGGGTCTAGGGAATGGTGAAAACCTACATCATTTCTCTGCTTTATATTGAAAAACATAAAAAGAGGCATTTTAATAGCAATAACTGCTACAAATTGGGTCCCAGTCCTTATCTTGCCCTGCATTTAGGGAGTGATCCAGTGCTCATTGAAGCTCCCACTGACCTCAGTATTGCAGATCAGGGCCTCGAAACAGGACTAGATGCTTGTGTAGAAGTGTGTAGTCCTGCACCGCTTCAGAATCTGTCCAGTGATGCACCACCTATTTAAGCAACACACTTCACAGCTTGATAAAACTTTCATGCCACTGAACGACCAACTACTCTTTATTTATTGTTTGTATCCCAGAAGCATTTAGAATCTTCAACACCAGAATCCCACTGTGTTGTACATGGAGGTTAAGTCCATTAATGGCTATTAGCCAGGATGGGTAAGGAATGGTGTCCCTAGCCTCTGTTTGTCAGAGGGTGGAGATGGATGGCAGGAGAGAGATCACTTGAACATTACCTGTTAGGTTCACTCCCTCTGGGACACCTGGCATTGGCCACTGTTGGTAGACTGGATGCTGGGCTGGATGGACCTTTGGTCTGACCCAGTACAGCCATTCTTATGTTTTTATGTTCACACAATAAGGGACCGATAAAGGTAGGAAAAAGGTGATTCCAGACTCTCTTCATCTCTGCCAACAAAGCCCCCAAACGTCACCAACTTGGGCTGCATTGTCATTGGTGAAATAGCAATGAAGAACAGCACATCTGATTACCAGTCCTCTAATAATATAACTCCCCAGTACTCCAGCTGGTTGAAAATGTTCTGTCAAAGCCCTTTTTTATGGAAAATGAGGGGGGAACCTGTTTTTGTCAAGCATTTGCTCTTTTGCTTTCAAACTGTAAACCCCCAAACCCAACAGTTTTAAATTAAAAAAAGTTTTGTTCCAGAAATAAAAAAATCAAACACTTTTTTTTTTGGGGGGGGGGGTTTCAACAAAAATGGGGGGTGGAGGTGAAATGTAATTTTCATCAATGCTTCATGACGGCAAGGGGGAAGGATCACTTCCCAACAAGTTCTGCTCAATACTCTTCTGTTTCTTAATTCATCTTTGTGTTAGTCTGCAGGAAATGTCTATTGTATTATATTGTATTTATTGCTGGTGGTTGTGATGTGGATTTGGCAGAGGAAGGGAGAGAATATGTGTGAAAACAATAGCAGGCATATGCTCTTTTATGATTTGCCCCAAATGTATACAGCATGTTCAACACTCCTTTATTCAAACCATGCTTTTATATGCAGAGCACCAAAGTACAGTTTCTAGAACAGCCTTGCCAAAGGTACATCACAGTATGTTTGCCATCTGTTGTCAATTACAGCAGTAGACATGCCAGGCTTATGTAGTTAGGGCCCACAACCCCCAGTGTTCCATTCACTTAACAAGAATATAGGCAGATCTCAACAGCTGGCATACAGCCAACTTTAGAATGCTAAGGGGAGTGTTTCTTGTTTGAAGATTCTAATTCTTTGCCCTAATGGATGGTACTGAAATCTTGCTGCTTTTTCTAAGGAGTCGTCACTATGACATGGAAGAGTCTTGCCAAGGAACTTATGGACCATAAAACAATGTCGTGATGCAAGAAACATGGAGGTAAAAGGAACTTCCTCTGAAAACTGAAGCCAACTTGCTACTGTATGTCTGTAAAGGGTGCAGGTACACCATGCATGAGTCATCAACAGAATCATTTGGCAATACGGAGTGGAAGGAAGAAGAAAAGGTATTGGGCCAATTATTGGAAAAATTATCTGCAATTATGTTTTAAGCACAGCGTTCAGAGGGAATGAAACATTAATATGGAAAAGTCTTTAGAAAATTACTTAACCCATTAGGTTATTTGACAGAAATGGCAGGCCTGCTTCTGATCTGGCTCTGGTGCAAATCAGGAGTACGCCTAATAGAGTTGCACCATGTAAGTCTGGTATAAATGAGATCAGAAGCGGACCTTCTGTCTGAAGCACAGTGTATTTTGTATCCGTGACCTGCCAGTGCCTTCTGTTTTTGTGCCTTCTGTGTCCTGTTTTTGTAGCTGATGAACTGCAGACAATGGCTGGCTTTACATAAAGCAGCTGAAAAGTGCACCCGAGCCAGATACAAGCAGATTACATCGACATTGCTCCTAGAATTCCAAGCTACCCAGGGTGACCACGGTAGCTCTTGTCCGTGTTGCTGCTCTGCGGTTCTCAGTAACGCAGCAGAGCAGAGGGAAAATTTAATACTGGAGAGGTTAGGTTACAATAACAAATGAACTTTCAAATTCTCTTAAACAAAAGAGGCTACATCATTAAGAAAGACAGGCTACTCTATTTAGTCTGAGGATGACATAATCACCCAAGCCAATATTTCATGTATTAAATGGCCCATTATCTTATATTTGGATGAGATTTTTTCTTTTCAGATGTAGGTAATGTGGTTTTATTATGCCTGTCAGTTTCAAGGTAAAAAGTGTTGGGCACTCTGATTAGCCATGTCCTGTATCTCTGGAAGAATAACACCTGGAATAGTCATATCAGGTTGAAGAGAGAGAGTGGTTTACAATCTTCACTAGGGGAAAACCCCAAATAGAAATCATCATCAATGACTGGCTTCATGGAGTCTAATGGAATCTGACACATCATATGTACCACTGTAATATAGGAACTTTGCAGAATTACTAAACACGTATGACTTTAGTGCTATAAAAGTCTTGTGGATAAGACCCATTTGACATAGAATCTTTTTGTGGCAGAATCTCCAACCACACGTTAACCATATTTCTGAGATTTTTTTCATATTTTACCTCCTGCCATCTTTAATTTAACATCAGAATATTCAAATCCCAGACACAGAGGCAGAATCTATATAATTCTATGGCAGTATTTTAAAAAAATGGGAGTTTGATTCAATATTGCAGTGTTCAAGAGCTTTGAGCTCCACAGATAAAAAGGTGCCACATAAGAGCTGATGATGATTACTGTTAATTTTGTCCTTTGTCTTTTAAAATCATGTGGGCCGGATCCTCTGATGTAGGTGGGCATAGCTCCACTAAAGTCAATGAATCCTGTATACATCAGCTGATGATCTGGCATTATATGTGTAATGATGGAAAACACTCCCTCAGTGAAACAGTTTTTTGTGATACACAATAACACGATACTTTGTTTTTTGCCCTAATTAATCACATATTCCTGTCTGAAATCATAATGTCAACAGTAAAAACTGAGCCAATAGTATAACAAAAGTTCCTCAAATATTAATTCAGATTGTGACAAAGTTCCTCCTCTACTCTGGTGGGTCCTGCGCTTATTGGCAGATTTGCTCACCTCAGTGATCTTCCCCACAGTCTGGATCAATTCCTCCTGTGTCAGATCAGGAGTTGGGAGGTTTAGGGGGAACCCGGGCCCGCCCTCTACTCCGGGTTCCAGCCCAGGGCCCTGTGGATTGCAGCTGTCTATAGTGCCTCCTGTAACAGCTGCATGACAGCTACAACTCCCTGGGCTACTTCCCCATGGCCTCCTCCAAACACCTTCTTTATCCTCACCACAGGACCTTCCTCCTGGTGTCTGATAATGCTTGTACTCCGTAGTCCTCCAGCAGCACAGCGCCTCACTCTCAGCTCCTCGTGCCTCTTGCTCCCAGCTCCTCTCACACACTTCCTCTCCTCTGGCTCCTCCCTCCCTGACTGGAGTGAGCTCCTTTTTAAACCCAGGTGCCCTGATTAGCCTGCCTTGATTGGCTGCAGGTGTTCTAATCAGCCTGGCTGCCTTAATTGGTTCTAGCAAATTCCTGACTACTCTAGTGCAGCCCCTGCTCTGGTCTCTCAGGGAGCAGAAGCCTGCTTCTCCTGGGGCTAGTAGTAGCTTTCCCTTTGACCGCTCCGCTGTAGAGGAAGGAGGGAGAGGGCTACTGCTGCTGCTGTTCCTGCTGGGCGCTGGGCCCTCGCTGCTGCTGTTTCTGCTGCTGTTCCTGCTCCTGCTGCTTCCCTGGCTGGGCTTGACACCACCACCTACCCCTCTCTCTGCTGTCTGTTTGCTGGCTGGCTGGTGGTTCCCCCCCACCTCAGTTACTGCTGTTATTCCACCTACAGCCCCTTGGGGGGGGCTGCTGGCCTGCTTCCCAGAGAGGAGGGGAGTGAGGGACCCCAGCTCTTGTTGCTAAGGACACCACCCTCTGAGCGGGGTCCCTCCTGCCTAGACGCCAGACCACCACCACCTGGAGCTGCTGGGACGACTGTGGCTGTTGCTGGGGAGCTGTTGGTGCCCGGAGAAGGAGAGGAAGGAGAAGAGGACCGCCTGCTGCTGGAGACAGTATGAAGACCACTGTGGAGGGGGCTTTTCTGGACTGAGTCTTTTTCAAACTGTGCTCTTGTGGTGGGGGTTTGGACTGTGTCTGCTGGGGCACCGGGGGTGTGGCGTGGAGCCTGCCCCCAGTCCATCCGTGTCCCCCTTCGCCCCCACCACCATCGTTGCCCCCTCCACCACCCCTGCTGGCTGTCTTCCTTCTGCTTTGGACTCCTGCCTCTGGGTCTGAGCTGCTCGCCTGGCTCACCACGCCCACTTCCACCATTTGGGCCTGCAGCAGCAGCAGCCAACCATTGACTTTTTGGCACAAGTGCCTGTGGGTGCACCACCTCCCCCCTCATACTGGACTGACCCCCTCCCCTTTGCCACATTTGTCCACCCCACCTATTTCCCTCTGCTGCCTGATAGTTCTGCCCCAGCCCTGTAGCTGTCCCCGTGGTCCCTCTACCCCAATCTCAGCTCGCCCTTTCCCCCCACCCTGTGCTACTCCAGCCCTGATCGGTTCCCCCTCATGCGCCCACGCCCCCTCTCAGGCGCTTGTGCCCTTCCCCATTTGGTTTCCCCTTGTTCACTGCACTCCCCCCTCTGCCGTTGCCCCCCCGCTCCCCTAGTGCAACTGGAGGAGCCGGAACCCCCCTCTGCGTTGGTGCCCTGCACCAATCCCACCCGTAGTCCTTGGTTGCTCCCTACGCCCCTTTAGCCTTCCCCTTCTGGCGCCCTTCTCCCCTGCCTGCAGCCTAGCGGGGAAGGGTGGCCGCCTCCTCTCCTTCCCCTCCCCTCGCTGTTTGTCCCCCTCCCCGCTCTCGTTATGGCGGGGGGTGCGGCGGGGGAGACCCCTCGCGATGCTCCCACTACCCCTCCTCCACCTCCCCCGTGTCCACTGCCCAAGCCTCTACCTCGACCGCCGCTGCTGATCCACCTACCACCACCCCTGCTGGGGCACTGGCAGCAGCGAGTACTGGGGAGACCTCCGTTGCTGCCACGTCTCTCGCCCCTTCTGATTCGGGGGGAGCCCCCCCAGCTGGTGGGAAGGGTCGGGGTGGGAAGAAGGGTAAGGGCCGCGCTAGAAAGGCCAGGCCCTCCATGGCGGAGACTGCCCCCACTGCCGCAGCCCCGCTACCGGCTGCGGCGTCCCTCCCCGCTGTTCCCTCTACCAGCTCTGCAGGTGTCCCTCCCTCGGCCCCCAGGGCGTACGCCCAGGTGGCGGCGGCCCCCCCGCCTGCCGCTGCTCCTCCGCCCGCCGCTTCTGCCAACATCTACAGCGGCCGGGGCCCCTTTCCCACTTTGACCAGGAAGCACGGCGTCCGTTGCCTCCTGGTGCCCGCCTCGCCCCACGTGGAGACCTACGTGCGGGCGTTGGCCAGGGTAGTGGGGCCCACGGCCATCGTGGTGGCCTCCAAAATGTACGGGAAGGTGGTCTTCTTCCTGGCATCGGAGGCTGCCGCCCAGGAGGCGGTAGAGACGGGCCTGGCGGTGGGGGGCGTGTTCGTCCCCCTGGAGCCGTTAGAAGACCTGGGGGTCCGCTTGATCTTGACCTCCGTCCCTCCCTTCCTGCCCAATGCCGCCCTGCTGCCTGCCCTTTCTGCCCTGGGACGCCCCATCTCTGTCATCAGCCCTCTCCCCTTGGGCTGCAAGGACCCCGCCCTCCGTCATGTTCTCTCGTTCCGCCGGCAAGTGCAGCTTCAACTGCCGCCGGCGGCGCGTGGCGGAGAGGCGCTCGAGGGGTCCTTTCTGGTCCCTTACCAGGGAGCCCACTACCGGGTGCATTACTCAACGGGGGAGGCCCGGTGCTACCTCTGCCGGGCGATGGGGCACGTCCGGAGGGACTGTCTCTTGGCCCAGCACGGAGGAGCATCCGGGACCCCCGAGCCCCGGCAAGGCGCCGGCCCTGTCATCGCCGGTCCCCCTAGCTGCCCGGCACCCGAAGCTGCCCCTCCTCCTCCTTCTCGGTCCACCTCTGTGGAGGAGGGTGTGGCGGGGCTACCGCCGGCCGTGGGAGAGGGCTCGTCCCAGGGGTACTCCTCCCCGGTTTCTGCTGTCCCACCACTGCCTCCTCGAGTCCCTGAGCCATTGCCCTTGCCCCCTGAGCCGACCCCTGTTAGCCAGCCCCCTGATGATGCCATGGAGGGCTGGTCCTTAGTGCAGGGGAAGCGGGGCAAGCGGAAGGCTCGAGTTTCTTTACATCCTTCGGATTCGGAGGCCCCCCGGAAGAGCAGGAAGGGGGGCGCCGATGTCGAGTCTTCCGCCTTGTCCCCTGATGACTCCCAGTTTGTGGTGCCGGCTGGGGATGCCGTGGCAGCACCGGAAGGTGACACCGCCCCTCCTCCGGGGTCCCTTCCCGTGGATGCCCCCGAGGGAGCCTCTCTCGCCCCCTTCCCACTTGGCGCCTCTGAGAGCGCCGCGGTGGGTATCGCCTCGGGTGCTGGCGGGGAGGGCCCTGGGGTGGTGGACTGTGATCTCCCTCCCATCTACGCAGAAATCGAGGCCCTGGGTTTGACCCCGGTCACGCAGGGGGAGGATGACCCTCTGCCGGCGGGCCTCGATCTGGGCGCCCTCACTACATCCCCCCTGTCCCTGGGTTCCCTTCCCCTACCCGCTGTTTCTGCTCCCACCTCTGAGAGTCCCCTGGAATCTTCCCTCGACTCGGCTGCGGGTGGCACTCTGTTGGCAGCTGCCGAGCCCCTTGGGGCGACGGCCAGTGCCCCACTGCCGAGACCCGCTTCCCAGGGGGTGTCCCTCTTGGGTGTGGAGGACCCGCCCTCCTTCCTCAGCGGGGACCCCATTGACCACCATCTCTCTCTGGATGCCGAGGCTGCCGCACGTGCCACAGTGGCTGAGCCCGGCATCGTTAGGGGTCCCCTGCCCACTTCCCAGATCCTTGAGCCTGGCCAGGAGGAGCCACCTTCTGGCGTCTCACCTATGGAGGCTCCGGATCCTGCCTCTACCTCCTTCCCGGATTCTCGCCCTACTCCTGTTGGCTCTGTCCTTGTCCCCCCCACTTCCTGTGATGCCAGTGCCGCCCCTGGCAATACCTCCCAGGAAGCGGGTTCACTAGTTCTTTCCTGTCCCGACCCCCCAGGGGCTGCTGTTCTCCTTCCACCGCCCCTTCTTGAATCTGGGAGCGGGGCGGGTCGTGTGGCGTCGGTCCATCTGCTGCCACGTTGGGGATCTGCCCCCTGCCTACCCGCCTTGGTGGGCCACGGGGCTGTGACGGGGGCCCCACTGGGGGCCAGTCATAGATCAGTGACCCCACCCCCCCATGCGCTGAGGGAGGAGCTGCGGGAGTTCCTTGAGGACGTCCGTGGCTCCCGGAACAAAGTCCATCTTGCGCTCCAGCGGTGGGGGGATTTCCATCAGGTCCTCCGGGCCGCGAGGGCCCTCATGGGGGAGGGTAAGAGGACCGGGAAGCAGGCCGCCGCGGCCTACCGGCGGGTCCGTGTCTTCCGTGACTCCTTACTCACCTTCGGGGTTGGTCACGGATTGCTGCGCGGCCTGCCGGAGGCCGTGGGCATGTCTGCCAGCGAGGATCCCCCCCAGCCCTCCTCATGGCGCCGATCTTCCTTGCCACCTTAAACACCCGAGGCTGTAGGATGGGTCTCCGCAGGAGCCAGGTGCTCTCCTTCCTCCGGGAGGGGGGGTACTCTGTGGTTTTCCTGCAGGAGACCCATACGGATCCGGCCGCTGAAGCTAGCTGGCGGCTGGAGTGGGGGGACGGGGCCTACTTTAGCCACTTCTCTGTCTGCGCGGCTGGAGTGGCGACCCTGTTCTCCCCCGACCTACGGCTCGAGGTGCTGGGGGTCGCCAAGGCTGTGCCGGGTCGCCTGCTGCACCTCCGGGTCCGCATGGAGGGGCTTGTGGTTAATCTCGTCAACGTTTACGCCCCGACTTCGGCCCCGGAGAGGCTATGTTTTTATCAGCAGGCATCAGCCTTCCTCGGCTCCCTGGATCCTCGTGAGTGCCTGGTCTTGGGAGGGGATTTTAACACCACCCTCGAGGAACGGGACCGCTCGGGGACCGAGCAGTGCCCGGCAGCTGCGGACGTCCTCCGGGAGATTGTCGACCGCCACTCCCTGGTGGACGTCTGGCGCGACCACCACCCAGACGACGTCTCGACGTTCACCTTCGTCCGGGTGGAGGCCCATCGGTCGTGCCACTCCCGGCTGGACCGTATTTACCTGTCACGTTTCCACCTTTCACGGGCCCACTCCTCCAGCGTTCGGCCGGCCCCCTTTTCGGATCACCACCTTGCCATCGTGACGGCCTCTCTCTGCGCGGAGAGGCCGGGGCCGTCCTATTGGCACTTTAATGATAGTTTGCTGGAGGATGCGGGCTTCGTGGCGTCCTTCCGGGAGTTCTGGCTGGCCTGGCGAGGGCAGAGGCGCGCCTTTTCCTCGGCGCGGCGGTGGTGGGATCTGGGGAAGGTGCGCGCCCGGCTCTTCTGCCGTGACTACACTCGGGGTGCCAGCCGACGGAGGGATGCGGCGATAGGGCAGTTGGAGCGGGAGGTCTTGGAGCTGGAGAGACGTCTGGCCGTCGACCCCGAGGATCCATCCCTCTGCGGAGCGTGCCGGGGGAAGCGGGAGGAGCTCCGGGCCCTCGAAGACCATCGGGCCCGGGGTGCTTTTGTTCGGTCCCGCATCCACCTCCTTCGGGAGATGGATCGCGGCTCCCGCTTCTTCTACACCCTGGAGAAAAGGAGGGGGGCCAAGAAGCACGTCACCTGCCTCCTGGCGGAGGACGGCACCCCCCTCATAGATCCGGCAGAGATGTGCCAGAGGGCCAGGGCCTTCTACGCCACTCTTTTCTCCCCGGATCCGACCGATCCTAATGCTTGCAGAGTGCTCTGGGACGGGCTCCCGACGGTCAGCACGGGCGACCGGGACCGGCTAGAGCTGCCTCTCACTCTGGCCGAGTTCTCGGAGGCCCTCCGTCACATGCCCACCAATAAATCTCCGGGCTTGGACGGGCTGACCGTGGAGTTCTACCGCGTGTTCTGGGACGTCCTCGGCCCAGACCTGGTCACCGTCTGGGCCGAGGCTTTGCAGAGCGGGGTCCTCCCTCTCTCGTGCAGGCGAGCCGTGCTGGCCTTATTGCAGAAGAGGGGGGACCTCCGCGACTTACGGAATTGGCGTCCCGTCTCGCTCCTCAGAACGGACTACAAAATTGTTGCGAAGGCCATCTCGATGCGGCTAGGGTCCGTGCTGGCGGACGTGGTCCATCCAGACCAGACCTACACCGTCCCGGGCCGCACCATCTTTGATAACTTGTATCTGGTCCGGGACCTTCTGGAATTGGGATCTAGGGATGGTCTGTCGTTCGCCCTCTTGTCCCTGGATCAGGAGAAGGCGTTCGACCGGATGGATCACATGTATCTCCTGGGCACTCTGCGAGCGTTCGGCTTCGGACCCCTGTTTGTGGGTTTTCTCCAGGTGCTGTACACTTCTGCGGAGTGTCTGGTCAGGCTCAACTGGACCCTGACCGAGCCGGTCAGCTTCGGGCGGGGAGTGCGGCAGGGGTGCCCCCTCTCGGGCCAGCTGTACGCTCTGGCGATCGAGCCCTTCCTCTGTCTCCTCTGCAAGAGGTTGACGGGGTTGGTGCTTCGGGAGCTGGGGCTGCGGCTGGTCCTGTCGGCATACGCTGACGATGTGCTCCTCGTGGTCCAGGACCCGGGCGACTTGGCGCGGGTGGAGGCTTGCCAGGCTGTGTACTCGGCAGCCTCCTCCGCCCGGGTCAACTGGGTCAAGAGCTCTGGCCTGGTGGTCGGGGACGGGTGGCAGGCGAGCTCCCTCCCACCTGCGCTTCAGGCCATCCGGTGGAGCACGGGTCCGCTGCTCTATCTCGGCGTTTACCTTTCTGCCACGCATCCGTCTCCGCCAGAGAACTGGCAGGATTTGCAGGGCAGGGTGATGGAGCGGCTCCGGAAATGGACAGGACTACTCCAGTGCCTCTCCCTTCGGGGGAGGGCACTGGTGCTTAATCAACTGGTCCTGTCCATGCTCTGGTACCGACTCAACACCCTGGTCCCGGCCCCGGGTTTCCTGGCCAACCTCCGGACGGTGATTCTGGAGTTCTTTTGGCCAGGAACGCACTGGGTCTCTGCAGGGGTCCTCCACCTGCCCGTGGAGGAGGGGGGGCAGGGCCTAAAGTGCTTACGCGCTCAGGTCCATGTCTTCCGCCTCCAGGCCCTGCAGAGGCTCCTGTTTGGTGCGGGTAGTCCGGCGTGGAGCGTATTGGCGCACGCCTTCCTCCGCCGCTTCCGAGGGCTCCCATACGACCGGCAGCTCTTTTACCTCCATCCGAGAGGTCTTCCGCGAGACCTCTCCGGGCTGCCAGTCTTCTACCAAGACCTCCTCCGGACCTGGAAGCTCTTTTCAACGACCAGGTCCGTGGCGGCCACCGTGGGGGTTGACCTCCTCGCGGAGCCCCTGCTACACAATCCCCAGCTTCGTGTGCAGGTGGCGGAGTCCCCCACAGTGTGCCAGAGGTTGGTCTCGGCGGGAGTCACCAGGGTCGGAGACCTCCTGGACTACGACCGGGGAGACTGGCTGGATCCCCTGACGCTCGCTCAGCGCATGGGGCTCTCCAGACCTCGTACTCCCCAGCGCGTACTTCAGGAGGTGAAGGCCGCTTTACTGCCCGCTGCTCGGGCTTACCTCAACCGGGTCCTGCGAGAGGGCACGCCCCGCCCACCCTCCACCCCAGGCCCCGTGGACATTTTTATCTGGCCCCTGCCCCGTGGACCCGATCGGCCCCCCTCACCCTTTCACTGCCAGCCGGCTGCATGATCTGCAGCCGGTTTTGTTCCAGACCGCGCCACGGAAACATCTGTACTCGCTCGTGCTCCATACCCTTCACTACCTCACCCTCGCGTCCCGCCCCGATACCAAATGGCGGGACCTCCTGCCGCCTCTCGAGGGTGAGGAGCCCCGGTGGGCCAGCTTGTACTCTGCCCTGATCCCGAGGCCCGCCGGGGATATCAGTTGGCGGCTCCTTCACGGAGCCGTGAGCACGGGCGTGTACTTGGCGCGGTTCACATCTGTCCCTAGCACCTGCCCTTTCTGTGGTGAGAAGGAGACCTTGGCGCACGTTTATTTGGAGTGCGCCAGGTTGCAGCCCCTGTTCCGGCTCCTCCTGAATATTTTCCTGCGTTTTTGGTTGCACTTTTCCCCTCACCTTTTTATCTACACGTTCCCCATCCGTGGCCCCACGAAGTCGCGGGATCTCCTTCTCAACCTCCTCTTGGCCCTGGCCAAACTGACCATCTACAACACCAGGGAGAGGAGGTTGGCCGACGGGATTTCCTGCGACTGTAGGGCCTATTTCCATTCCTCCGTCTGCTCACGCATCCAGGCAGAGTTCCTCTGGGCGGCGTCCACTGGCTCCCTTGATGCCTTCGATGAGCAGTGGGCGTTGTCTGGGGTTCTCTGCTCGGTGTCCCCATCGGGTTCCCTTCGTTTAGCCCTATGACCTCACTCCCGATCCTGTTTTTTTTTCATTAGTTGTCCCCCGTAATTATTTGGTGTCCTAGACCTGTGGGTCCTCCCCTTAGGCTGGGGGGAGGCCCTTTAGAAGTGGGCGGGCTTTGCCCGCCCACCCCCACTGGATGCCAATAGGACCAGTAGATTTGCCCTCTACCAGACTCCTATACCCCACTGGCCTGGGTCTGTCACAAGATTTAAAAACAAATTCACTTTGTGTCCATGTCCCTGTTGTATTTGTAAATATGTGAAGTCCAGATTCAACAAAGCAGTTAAGCATATGGTTGGCTTTAAACCTCTTCTCAACTTCCATTGCTCTCAGTGGGAGTTAGGTGCTTAAATACCCTCAAGGATCTGCTTAAAATTATGCTTAAAATTAAAAGTGCATAAATGCTGTCCTGAATCTGGGCCTTGGAACCTGATCCAAAGCCCATTGAAGTCAATGGAATGAATCATATTGACTGAATTGGTTTTGGATCTGCCCTTAATAAGCAAGCTTCTTGAACTCAGATTGAAATTTCCTTTTGGCGAATACGCAGGCAAACTGTATAACAAGCAAATAGTAAATGTCAAACAAATATTTTTTGGAATGAGTTCTTGGCCTACTTGTGATCAGGAATACATTTTATGAGCACATAGGGCCACATCCAAAGCTAGTTTTCAGCAGTGTAATTCCATTTATTTGAAGAGAGCTATGTGTAGTTACATGAGTTAAGGATCTGGCCCAATCTGTGTAATATATTTACTGGACTAAACTATGCTAATGAGCATCCCCAGCTGAGTAATCAATGGGAATCTCAGCCCACGTATAAGTACACGTATCTGGCTAAGCGAAATCCGATTCCAAAGCACAATCCATCAAGCGTGGATTGCGTATGGATTTGGATATTCTCTGAGGAACCTATCTTGGTATTATCAGAGGCACTCTACGTGGCTCTAATTCTGCTCTGACTGAAGTCAATGGTTGCTACCCTGACTTATGCTGAGGAGTAAAATGATACAGTAAATGTCACACTCTAAGTCAGGACACAGCCATGAACCAAACAGAGAAACGTGATACCTGCCGAGTTGTCTTTAGTGTGGCAAGGCTGTCAGTTAATTTTAAATAGAAACTGCTGGTAGTATCACAAAGAAATATCCAGAATCTGGCCTTTAGGGTCTGTGTATGCTATGAAAATTGTACTGGAATAGCTGTCAGCACAACCCTATGGTGTAGATGCAGCCTATACCAACAGTAAGAGTAAGACTTTCCCCAAATGACATTAGCTACATCATCAGAAGGACTTTGTGATCAACATAACTGCATCTACGTTGCGATTTATGTTTGACTGATGTAGCTATGCCAATGTAACTTTCAAGTGTATATCAAACCTCTGATACCTTGCACACATTTGAAAAGTGCCTCACTCCATGAGTGAATCCATTGGTTCAATGGGACTACATGCAGAGAATGGTCATACCTAATGTTGGACCAGGTTCTGGCACTCACTCTCAGTCTGGCAGTCATTCCATCAGTCCTGGACCAGGTGCAAAGGAATAACCATTTAGGGCCAGGGGGACAGTGTTTGAGCACCTAGGGGATATATGGTGGCTCTCTAAGACATGAATTATGACAAGAGCAGGTCAACAAGTTTTCAGCTAAAATGTCTTGTCTTTGAAAAGTACAGTTTTGTCAAAATCTAAATGGTTTGCAAAAGCATTGAAATTTTAGTCAATTTTTCCATTTTTGATTAAAAAAATTGGAAACAAAATAAAACAAAGAAAATTTTGCTTTCAATTATTTCTCTTTTCTTTCCCTTTTTCTTAACTATCCATCCCTTTTTTCAACTGAAAAAGGAGGGATGGAATAAAAAAGGGAAAGAAAATGAGGGAAAAGAGTTTTGTTTTTCCCTCCACTTTATCGTCCCTTTCCCCTCCCCACTGGAAATCTGGTTCCTGTTTCCCTCTCTGGACAGTGGGGGAGAGCCAAGGTTCTGCTTATCCCCTCCCACCTATTTTGCAGAAGTAGGACTAGCAGGTCATCTTAAATTGTTCTGCCATCTCGCCTGCGTACACTAGAGTGCTATGAATAACTCATAATCATAAGAAGGTTCCTTATTTTCCCTTACTTCCTTGCACACATGGGTAGGTAGGAGGGTTTGTGACTGATCCTAGAATATGTGATTTTAAAAAATTCAGAGGTGTAGCCCTTATACAACATAGCATACCAGAAATCAAAGTAAGCTTAAAATACCTAAACTGTGACTATACTTTTTCACAGAGGTGGTTTTGGTTTATGTGCACATGGGTAAGTCTCACATATGGGAGCATGACTACCACATCTGGCAACGAGTGTCACCAAGGGGAATGCAGTTCTGTGAAACAAAACTGGATATTTCAGCCACAGACACTGACTGGTAAAATACAATGTGTCTTGGAAGTCCAGTGTAAGGAATATTCAAGCTGATAGCAATGAAATGACATTCTTTATGGCACAATAAGGAAGTAAACGTATGTGTATTTGCACTGATTGGTATAGTACTTGAATGGTGTACAATGACATGGCAAAGCACTGTAAAAAAGTTGCCTAAGTCTGTAGACCGCAAAAAAATATAATTTTATGGGACTATGAAATTACTGTACTAATTGCACTTGACAACTGTTTTGCATAGATAATGCAGAAATAGACAGAGGAACACAGTCCTCAGAACTTAATAGTCAATGGAAGTTGGTTTTGTGACATTTCATTGATCATATGCAAAGAAAAGCTGGTTTGCTAGGAATTTCATTTACATATATCCAGGCTCTCATTTTCTTTATTTACTGTAATTTGCTGATGTATCAGCCGTTCGCTGACCTCACTCAGTCAGTTTTCTGTTTCTTTTACGTTTTCCCAACATATGACATCCAAGCATTCCGGGCCCTTTGGAGTCAAGAAGCAGGTTAGGGAAGGAAGGGGTTACCTTTTAAGAGGGAAATGTGGTCACAGAAATAGAATTAATAAATCATCCTAGTCTAGTTTATTTATAACCTTAACTGTTCTAACAGTTGTGCTCCTGCAACAAAGCTATAGGTGCAGGTGTTAGCACTTAAGCATCTTGCTACCTGACCTGTTTGAGCCTGAAGTAAATTCTGATCATCAAACGGTAGCAGACCCTTAACTACCTGACTTGTGGCTGTGATCTGAAATTAAACCAAAATCATTTATCTTTTTATGTAAACTAGTGTTTCTGCAACATATCTCCTCCTCTTTTAGGGCCAGATTGTTCCCCACTCCCTGCCCAAGCTCACCAGCTTTGCACCTCTCTGGTGGTACAAAGCTGGCAGAAAATAGGCTCACGCAGTCAGTTGAAGATTCATCTGGAATAGGGGGCATGTCATAAGGAGGGGATGTAGCCAGAGAATCATTGACCTTTGATCCCTGGCTCCCTAACACCTTTTTGAGGCTTACACAGACAAATATAATTTACAGCAGCCTTTGGACTGCTCTAAATTATCCCTGCAGCTGGCTCAACCCCAATCACCCCTCAGATCAGTAAGACAGGAAGTTTACATTCACCTTTTCATTCCTTCAGCTGTGCTGAGGGGAGTTCTGACGCAGCTGAGGATCTAGCCCTGAGTCTGAGCTGCATGTTCTCACACACTGAAGGTCCTTCTGCAAATGCTGTCTGGAAAATATTTCTTCTTTTCTGTCTGAGAAAGCTGTGAAGGCACAGAGATTTTCTTAAATAGACTTGTTCTGCAGTAGTGTGTGAAAAGAGTCTAAAAGGAAAGAGGAGACTTTTTTTAAAATGGTATTTCTGAAGCCAGCTTGGCTGAGGAAAATACCCACTTTATGTAATACTATCTGCAGTACACAGAATTCCAAATAGTAGTCAAGAGATTTTTTTTCTCAAACCTCAGATAAACTTGGACTTTTGGAGACATTAACCGTACATCTGTGGGGGGTTGGTTTGTTTTTTTGTTGGCTTTTTTCTGCGGGGGCCGGAGGGGGCACTTCTGAGAAGATAACCGCAGCATCCGTGATGAACAAGATCTAAAAAGACTGCTCGCTAAATAACAACAGCTGCAATGACTGTCCTGTGCTCTAGTGACAGGAACAAACACAGTGCCTCTGCTTAGACTCAGATCATATGATCTTTAGCTCTCCAAAGACATCAAGATTTCTTTGTGCCTTAAGAGACACAAGTTCAGGAGATAAAGCCCTTACATGTTAAGCATTTTTTTAAATTGCCTCCAACACTTCCTGCTATGCACTGAAGTATTGCTGCTGCTGGAATCCCAACTGGAATGAAAAGCCTGCGTCTCTTTGACTGGGCCCCTGTGAACTGTTGGCTTTGGTATCTGACAGAAGGACGTGCCAGCACAGTCCAGTAGCAGCTGCTGGAATCCACTGGCATGCCAAGATGTCAGATACTTAAGCCATTGGTTTCTGTGGCAGATTCCATCACTTCAAAGCGGTGCGACCCTGGGAGAGAGAACTCTTGATTAAAAGGCTGAAATTAGGGGAGGGGAAAGGGAACAAAGAGATGACAGACTGAATTTATCTACTGAAATAAAATAAATCTATACAACCAAAAGGGACACCTGGCTTATGCCTACCTTGGGAGGCAACTGAAACACCGAGGGAGGGATATGCTGGAAAAGAGGAGAAAGAAAAATAACAGGGACAACGGTGTGACCAAAAAAGAAAAGACGAACCATCTCCTAACCATAGGGAGCCAGACTATGTGTCATACACACTCTGTAATTTAGTGCCGCTTCTATTGGCCAGCTCAGCCATTGTATGAGGCTGGGTTGTGTTTAGGTCTGTATTTCTGTACAAATCATGTCATGCTGTAAAATTTAGTTTGCTTTTTTTGGTGCTTTTTTTTTCTGGAGGATTAAGTTTAAGTATTCTTGGCGATATGATTTTTGGATATAAAGTTTGGCTAACAATCGTGACAACAACAAAAAACCCAATAACAATACATTATTCTCTCTACAGTGCTTCAAACATCAGTGCTTTGGTTTGGAAATGAGAACGTGTTCCTTTCTCACTAGCTTGTTGCAGAGCTACTGCCACAGTCCTATCCCCTTGGATAAATGGTCATTGGGACTGTTCAAATGCCAGAGAGCCACTTTGCAATCTAGGGATGTTTATAGCAGCATCTAAACAAATGTGTACATTTTGATGAGCTGTGTTTGCGATGAGATTCTCATTCATTTGCATTGTTTTTTTCATTCTTTATGCAGTAATTCATACACTTTGTTATAATCATTTAATATATATACTGTAATAGCAACTAGAGTCCAAGTAGGTCCAGGGTCCCATTGTGCTTGATGTAAAATATTGTAAATTACAGGCCCTGCCCAAAAGGACATCCAGCAGGCTATGGGAGAACTTCACCATTTGATTTCCCCTACTCCTATCAGTCTAGCATCATCTGTGTGATACGTGGAGGTTGGCTGTGTGGTCAGCATTGTCATGTATTGACATGGCTGCCCTTTGACTCTGGATTTTCATAACCTGATTCATCAGTGCAGTGAGTGTAAATCCATTGACTCAATGGAGCAGTGGTTGCCTATGCAGGTGGTGGCGGCAATAATTTGTATTCCCATATAGCCTAGGAGCGCCAATCAAGGACCAGGACTCTATTGTGCTAGGTGCTGTAGAAACTCAGAGGGGTAAAAAGGTCCTGCCCCAGAGAGCTCACAATCTAAATGTAAGACCAGAGACAACAGACAGACCGACCGGGGAGTACAAGGAAACACTGAGACAATATTGGCCTCATTGATGCTCAGTAGTCACAGCACACCAGCGGTGTAACTGCTGTCAAGTTTTTTGTAGATTTCACGCCAAAGGAATTTTAAGGAGGGCCTGGAAGAAGGATAATGAGGTAGCTTTGGAGATATTCACAGGAAGTAACTCCCAAGTGGGAGAAGCACTATGGGAGACAACATGCAGGTGCTTGTTTGAAAATTTAACAAAAGGTGATGGTGACTGGCATCACTGAATTTAGTTCTCCATCTCTTGTAATTCTCTGCAGTCCTAAGACCTAAACTGGCAAAGTTCAACTCCCTCTGGAGTCTATTTCAGTAGGTGCAAGGAGCTTGCAGGATCAGACCTGCAAGTAATGGAACTCCTCTGCTTGTTCCATTTTCTCTGACCAAACCCTGATTTTTTTTTTAATGCTTTCAGGTTTTTGTGGTTTGGGGGATTTATTCTTTCTTTAATTACTAAGCATCATTGGTGTGCTTGCTGCTGTACAAACGTAGTAGGCTAGGTCCTGGCCGAAAGAACTTACAACCTAAATCAGATGCTTACTTTGAATGTCATGTCTTTTGCTTATTATGTGTCTTGTTTCCTTTAGCAATAGTTCATGTGTGGTATTTAATTTTGCAGGGTTTTATTAACTCTTGCTGTGTCTTTCTAATGTATTTCTCTAAACAATATCGGCATGTCACAGGTTTAGGTTGTCATCCTCCAATTTCAAATAGTCTATCCATATTTCTCAAACTTCAAATCTGCCAGTGTTTGATGCCATCAGTCTAAATGAGTGGTCTCCTGGCTCCCAGATCAGGCTACTATCTCCTAGACTACAGCTATTTGGTCCCTCACCTCATTCTTTCCCCTCTCCTCTCCTCCCCTCCCTCCCCTACCCTCCAACCCCCAAACACACTCTGGAGAACATTGCCTGACTTGGCTGAACATGCCTCTTGATTCATCTCAAATGTAAAACATTCAACTGAATCTGGTATGCCTGAGAGCCTCTATTGAATCCATCCAAGGTGGCCATTGCTTGGAGGCTCAACCCTGTCCTCAGGGAAGTCAGGGTTTCCACTGGATTCATTTGGAACAGGCTCAGGCGCTAGCTGTGTTCTGCAAGATTCAGCCTTATCGACTGAATGCCATTCCCAATATTACACCATTTGGTCACTTTCTGTGGTGAGAACACTTTCAAAAGCACTTAAGTCCTACTGACTTTTAATTGGGTTTAGGCTCCTAAGTCACGTAGGTCCATTTGAAAATTTTGGCCAAGCTGACTTCTTTTTGTCCTTTCTTTGCTTTTTTATAAGTTCTGGAGCAAAGCAAATGGAGGGAATCTGTTTTCAGTAGACAAGTGTTCACTTCCATCCCACTTGTGCCTTTACAAACTCTGCAGTGTCCTCTTCTATTCTCCACAGAGTATATACTCTTGACACTACACTTAGTGTGTCCTTTAATTAATCTTTGGTGATTTATTTGGATTTCCAGGAAACAGCATCCACATCCTATTTTGCCCTCACCAGATCTCTGCTGGTTTACATCCAACAGTTTTGATATTCTTCTGTATCAGGTGTTACCTAAATGGGTTCATTCCAGTACTGACTGTGCTGCCCATATAGCAGTGTGCCTTGACTCTGCAAGGGGATAGTGTCAAACACTGTATTTGAATTAGTGTTTCAACAATTGAAATACAAAGGTCAGACAAGGAGTCCTAGTAAATATTCTGGAGGGTGTTATTAGACTAGACAGAGATGGAGGAGTAGAAAAATACTTGATCAAGTTCCCACAGTTATAGTAACTGTACATGGCACAAAAACACTTACAAATAAGAAGGCAACCTGAGTTGAATGGGACATTGGAAAGTGAAGATGGGTTACTCTAAAATCGTTGACTGTGTTTGGACCAAATATTTTGTCACTAACGTTGTCCTCTCCCAACATTAACTATGAATAGGGACCTGCTCCCCCCACACTTCCCCTCAAAAACACATGCATGAGAAATGTGTGAGAGCAGTTAGAAGAAAAAGCCATATTAATTGTACAATAGACTTTTGGTCTGATTCCCAAAGCCTTCATAACACATCCTAAGACAAGCAACAGTCCTATAGTGTGTTGAGAACATGTATTAGAACCTCTTCGCTCTTCAGAGCAGCTTGACAAAGCAAGGACCTGATCCATTTGTTTCAGTGGACTTTGGATCAGACACTAAGAATATGTCGACACTTCAGCTAGATACTGCGGCTGTCCCGGGCCAGCTGACTCAGGTTCTCAGGGCTTGGGCTAAGCTGCCATTTAATTGCAGTGTAGACATTTGGGCTCAGGTTGCAGCCCAAGCTCTGGGGTCCTCCCACCTTGCAGGGTCCTAGCCTGAGCCCAAACATCTACACCACAATTAAATGGCCTCTTAACCTGAGCTTGAGTCAGCTGGCCTGAGCCAGCTCTAGGTGTCTAATTGCAGTGTAGACATACCCTTAGAATAGAAATGCAAGGCATCCCACATCAGTGGCTCTGACTAATAACCAGAAGAGTAAAGTTCTGCTGACTGGTGGAGCAGATGGCAATTCCTGGGCCTTGTCCCCTTTGCAAATGCTATTGCTGGGGCAAGGGCAACAAGGACTCCCTTTATACCTAGCCCGTGTGTGGAGTTAGGAGCCCAAAGGGGAGAGAGAAGCGTATACCTTTTCCCCACTCTTCTTCCATACATGTGCAGGGGCAGAACACAATCTTGCCAAATACGAGTGATTGGGTTTTTGGTGGGGGGTTTAATGTCCGAGTCAAGAGTTTGTCTTAAAAGTGTGGCAAAAGAATCCACCCACAAAATCAGTACATACAAGAGGATTTGCCTGTTAGTTTTACAAAGGAGAATGACTAATTTGTGCTGTTCGATGGTGTGTAATGCACAATCAGCACTAGACTGTGTAAACAAACAGAAGAAGTAAAAAGCAGAATTACAATATTGTGTAAACATTTGTAAACAAGCCGGGAGCAGGTCCATTTGCCAGAGCTCATGTAGATGTGTGTCACAACAGCAAGCACGCACACCAGTTTAAAAGCCACATGCAGGATACACATGCATACAGCAACCTCCTGCTTTTTCATGCAGTGTGAATATCTGAGAAATAAACAACAATCCCAGTAATTAATTGAGAGTCTGAATGGAGTAATTATGACCATCTTCTGAATGCAAAAAGAGGTGCAAAATCTATTTTTTCTCCAATGCTCCCACATTTAATCTCAAATATAATTTACTGGTTTGGAAGTAAGAAGATGACAAAATCAACTGTGAGCTTTACACCAGTCTTATTTTTGAAGGATTATGGCCATTTCCCTAGGCTGCATCCCCCGCCCCAACACACACACACACACCCCGCTGCACTCCCCAAGAGAAATGTTTGCACTGGTAAAAGTGTCCACTGTTTAGAAGTTCCATTCTGTGGGATCCAATGGCATGGTTTGGATTACCAGTGGCACTAGAAACAAACTGCAAAGTTTAGATTTAGATACGGATCAGGATTCTAACCCTCTCAACCTTCTGGAGGGTTGAGTTCCAAGGTCCTGTTTTGGTTCATAAAGTTTAGGCACCAGCTGTAAAGCTGAGTTCCAGAACTGACCTTTCTCAAAGTGGTGTGTTTTCAGCTTTGGGGTTTCAGATCTAACAACTGGGAATGTTCTGAATTCACTCTCTACAAGGTGGACATTACAGGGGAAATTCCAGCTGGCATTAGCTGGCTGACACAAAGTGGCCTAGCACAATTATCCACTGTCTGATGTATACCCAATTCACAAAGCAGAAGTCTGTTCCTTCTAGGCCACACTGTAGCCTCTTTCGTTCAGTCAGTAAACTTTTTTTTCTTCTCATGTAACATGTCTCCTAGGAAAAGGAGTGCTGACCTGGTGAACAGTGGGTTCAAATGCCCTGTAGTTATTTGTTGTGGTTGTTTAAGCTAAAAATACCCATGCTGTTAAAAAGTTCCTTAACCACGTGCCAGCAACCTGGGTTCGGGTTCACCTCAATTATCATTACTATCACCACAATGGCTTGTGTGTGAATTCCATTACGCTGAATGGAACCCATAAGCAAAGCTTCCAAGTGTCCGTCAAGATAAGAATGTCCTGCAACTTGCTCCTGAATCAGCCTGTTCCAGAGCCGTATGTATCTTTTCCTGACCCAGGATGTGGTTCCAACTTTACTGCTAATTCATGCCTACAGATTAGTTGAAACCCATTATCAGTGTGAGCTTAAAATGAGCCTTGTGTGCACAAATGCATGGGAAAATGTAAGATTTTCTCATGAGTAGCCAAAAGGTCTGTCTACAAATGGAGTTTCTGCATCGTTTTGTTTCACTGATAAACTTTCAGGAGGACATTGGGGAAAACGTAATGAAAATAGCTTCATCTTCAGAAGCAGCTGGAGCAGAGTGAAAATGCTGCTTCCTGTCAGATCACGTGACTAAAGAGTGACGTTATTCTCCACCCAACTTTATTCCTCCTCGGGCACTTTTCACATTTTAGTGTAAACATTAACCCTTTTTCTATCACTGTGCAAACATGCTGGCAATCCCCATCTGAGATTCCACGTTCACACTCAGCTATAGAAGACAATCCTCAGGTTTAGGGGGTATAGAAATAAAGGGCTAAACCAAATATGGGGTGACCCCCATTGATTTCAGGAGTTTCACAAGCAGTGAATCTGACTTGCTGTCTGCAAGACCATATAAGTCTCCTAACTTCTTGTGTAAAAAGGCCAGCCTGTTTCCTTTTTCTCCTTCCTTAATTACCTTTCTTTCTTTCTTTCTTTTTTTCACTGTAGCTGCCTGTTTCTGTAATCTATTCAACAGCATTTTATCCAGGGGCCTCAGCTGTCCTCCCAGGGATCCAGTGAGGATTTGCCATTCTTCTTTCATATGGAAATAACATTAACAAGTTAATAGAAAGGGTTGAAATCCATGCAGAGTGCATCTTTGCTATACTTCCTGGAAGTGAGAAGATGGGGCCCTTGCTCACAATATGTTTGATGGTTTGGAGGGCTCTGCATTTGCACTGTGGCAAATCCCTGATTCTCCATTTGTGCATCAGGTTCCATGTAACATCATCTAATGTTGGTCATCCACTGTCTTTGGCAGAGCAAGAAACCTGGCAATTTGATGCTCTGGGTTGAAGCTGGATGACAGAAGAGCTTCTCCAGCCACCCAGAATAGTCGGTGGGACTTAAAGTGAGCTCAAGATGGGGAATAAGATTATCACGGAGTAGGACCTTTTGGTTAGTGAGAGCTTTTTTTGTACTCATGCAACATAGCCATCTCTCACCAGATGGTTGGAGGAAGGATGTTTGCAAGGACTGGAAGCTAAGGTGGCAGAGTGAACTTCAGAGAGCCAGTTCAAATCTCATCTCCACATTAGCTGGATATCAACAAGGTCCATGTGTGAGCATATTCCCCAGATGGATGCATAATACTCAGCCATGGAATAAACTAAAGCCAGTGGCGCCATCCATAGTTTTCGAGCCTCAGAATATCAGCTAGAACCTGGTAGCTTCCATATTATATTGATGCAACTCTTTGTTTTATGGCTCACCTCTTTCAGGTGTTGTTGATAGGCCAGGCTGCACTCGAGAGTGACTACTTGGGTAGCAGGGGTTAGAACATGGACAATTGCCTTGCCGCAGAAGCTTATGTTCCATATCCTCTTAGCTTCAGAATTGTTGAGATGGAAAGCTGACAATACCATTTTTGATGGATTGGGTTTGAGCCGTGAATATTGAAAGTAGTTTTCCATCCTCTTTAGGTCAGTATTAAGCATATCATCTGCTTCTCTGAGCAATTTTGCCATTGATTTCTATGGAAGCAGGGTCCCATCCAGGATTTCAATTTTTGAAACTTGTCATGGCCCTCTGTGGGGCTGGGTGTTTTTATATAATAGTCTTTAAAAATATGTAATTTAAAGAAACCCTCATGACGGTATGTGTTTGGACTGTATCCTTTTGTGGTATCTCTTCATGTTGCATGTCTAGGGAACAAGTGAAAAAAGTAAGTCGGAATGACAGGGAAATGCTGTGAGTCATGGGATAGCCAGATAGAAGAACAAGATGAATTGCCACAAAGCCAAAAAGGCTGTTTGTAATAAATGTTGGAAGATGTACAGATGCTAATCACCCCAGGTAGGCTGCTAGGTCAACGTAGCCACGCAGTGGCCAAAACCACTTAAAGGCAACAAATAGGCCAGACTCTAATGGTACTGAGCCCAGAATTTTATTTCTGGATCAGTCAGTAGTACCCTTGGGAATCTCGCAGACCTTTTGGGTCTGACACATAACCTTGAAATGATTAAACAGGCCACATTTTAATGGGACTTGGGGTGTATCTGATTTTTTTTTCATGTCATTTGATAGTTTGAGGTGATCCAAATTGATGTTACATTAATCCAAAAGTTTTTGAATGCATTATATTATAACGTTCTGAAGAGGCTATCCTGTTTTGTGCTGCATATTGAATATGAGATATTGTGTTGCATTGTATTGAGTGAATGTTTCTGCCTCTGGCACGAGGGAATGGTAAGTGGTATACAATTTAAGGAGATCAGAAGGATTGGCTGTCAAGGGACTGTCCCAGTAGGCCATTAAATTTCACTGGAATGCTGAAACATTATCTACCCACCTCCAGTCCAGCCCCTTGCATTGCTCACCTAGAAGCCTTCACTGAATCTGACACCCACTAATTCATGGGAAAAGACATGTCTGCTGAACATTAAGGAGAGAGGGTCTTCCAAATTTTCAGACCAGACACAGCAGGGATGATGTAGTCCAGTCACAGGAAATATCTTTCAAATATTTCTTCCCCAAGGACAAGATGAAAAATTGTTTCCTTTTCCTGATACCCTTGTCATCCAGAGGCCAAGGAGAAAGTCCAGTGAAAGAAGAGGCTTAAACCTATCCATGACTTACTTGCATTTACCACACTGCTCACGTTTGAGTTTCATTTGGACCATATGATAGACTCTAAAAAAGATCTATGTGAGAAAAAGTTGTCTATCTGGATTTAACAATAAAATAAACATTTGCTTAGACAGGCTTTTTATCCCCACAAATAATTTACAAAATAATTATACAGGAATGCTTTATCACCTCCCTCTCCACTGAATGGCAAACATTGCTTTGATTTTTTGCTGTTTTTTTTTTGTTTGTTTGTTTTTAAAACTGTTGCAGCAATTTAGTTATGGCAACCAGAGCTGGAATGTTCTTGTGGCAGAAAATGCAATTTCATTGAAAGCAACACTTCCTCTGGGCAAAAGTCGATTTTAATGAAATCTCATTACAAAAAATTGGAATAAAAACATTTTGGTAAGGTGGAAAAATTTCACTTTGATGTTTACAGAACAGCAAGTTTTGTCTTTTTTTGTTGTTGTTGTTGTTGTTGGTTTGAGATGACTTTTGTTTTGAAAATTTTTATATCTTTTTTAAAATGTTGACATCAAAATGAAATGTTTTGACTCAAAACCATTTTTAATGTCATTTTTGTGAGAAACTTCTACACTTTTTTTTTATTATTATGATTCCGAAAGAAAACAAATCTCAATCAAGGAATTTCCCATGAAACAGAGCTCTGTAGGGACCAGTATTCCTAACACAACACTCCGCTACCTGTTTTTCAGTGTGTGGTATGTGTTGTCCTCTTTGCGCAATCCACCAAAAATACAAGTCTGTTGTAAGACCCCTCCCAAATCTCCTCTCCTTTAGTCCTAGTTCAAGCTGGACAGCCCTGGGCTTTTACTTCAGGAGGCCCCAGGTTCAATCCCTGATCATGACAAAGATTCTAGTCATCACAATTACATAACTGTTTAGGACATGAAGCAAAAAAGAGAAGATCTTACCAAGAGTTGAGCAAAAGACTTCACAATAAATAACTTATAGGGTGAGATATTATTTAGACCAAAGGCTTTTCAGGATTTTACAAAAATGCATCAGACGTGTATGATTAATGAGAACATCTGCAGTTATAGTAGAAAAAATTTAATAAAAAATAGCAATAGCATTTGGAAAGGATATAAAGCCTCATGCTGCAGAACACAAAGCAAGATCTAGCTAATGGTGGATAGGAACATAAAAAATTGCACACTAGGGCTTCTTGCACCTTCCTTTTGAAGCTCCTGGTGCTAGTCACTGCTGGAGACTCAATGAACATCCAGCATGGCTATTCTGATGTGAGGTAAAGAGAGATTTGTTGAGCTGGAGACTAGACCTCCCAAGTTTTGCGAACATTGGCACTCATGGATTTAGTCCAGCCCAGTGTATAAACAAGGACTATTTGCAACTTCCAAATCTGGACCTAGGCTTGGATCTGAAATAGCCCCAAGATCCAAAATTTTGTTTTAAGCCCATCTCTATTTTAAAATAAGAGCAAAATTGGGCAGGGGCCATTATTATTGTGACAAAGCTACTTTATGCTCATCAGACCATTTCCATCAAAAAAATAATTGCAGTAACATGCTCATTTAGGGAAATAGTTCGACATAATATTGTTTGGGTAGCAGTCAAACCTCTATAGTGTAGAGAGAGAAACATGCTTGTGGTGTTCCTTAATAAAAGCACCTGTTCACATTCTCTCTCCTTATAAATAAGAAGGCCTCTTATTTTGGGGCCTAATTAAATTTATTCACCCTTCACATACTCTCCCTGTTGCTCTCCCTTCAACTAAAGAGACTATAGCTACGTCCAATCCCTTTAGTAAGGCTTATTCAACAAGCCATTGGTTCCCTCCTCCTTTTAGCCTTGGTTTTATTTTATGCTGACCAATATTTCCAATACATAGTTCCAATATTTCAAAGTCTACTGGTCTTTAAGATTTCAAAACTGATCCAGACACTGCCATGTTTGAAGTACAAGCACATTTACCAAAGGCAAGAGACCCTTGATGCCAAGACTAAAATTTCCTGGCATTTCATTAAATACATTATATGAATTAAATGTCTGGCCTTGACAACAGGATTGCTCAGCATAGGCTTCATGTGTTCAATGGGATGAAACATTTGTGGTTTTGCAGTGCGAGTCTTGTCTTCTCTATCTGGTATGAGAAATCTGTTCTTGGGCGGATGCGCCTTTCGCTGAGGTCATGCAGCACAAACTGTGAGGATATTCCTCTTAGATAATCCGCATGCCTCTTTCATGTTTAGATTACCATCTACTATGAGTACTGTCACATAAACTAGAGGAAAAACACTGCAGAGAGAAGGAGCTAATTCAAGGATGGGAGCTTTTCTGATGACCTCCAGAGTGGATCTGATGTTAACAGCTTTTTAATGGTTTGAAGACAGAGGCACAAAAAGTCATGATGAAAAAGAAGGCAGATGTATCCCATAAGTTTACTCCCATTACATATTTTTTAAAAAAATACATATGCAGTATTTATAGACCACTTATTTGGGAGTTGATTTTCTTTCCTTTTGATGTCAATGAACTTGTGCTTCATCTTAAGCACATTGTAACCAAAGTCACATTCAACCTAAGGGAATCACTGTAGTGTGCTTTTCTTGGGCCGTGGTGAGCAGAGTACCTACAGAGAGTCCTCTCTTGCATCAGTGCGGGGTGCATGTGGATGGGTGAATGTGTGCCAGGGACAGAGAGAGGATTTGAACATTCAGCAGAGGAGCCATGTGTCCCAGAGGAAAACAGACGTCCTAGCACGCTCCTTTAGAAAGCCTGAAAAATTCAGATTGATTCGTGTCACATGTGGGACAGTGTTGTTTTTTCTTCAGCAGAATCTGTTATGGTCATTCCAGAATAACTGTAAGTGATGGAGGAAGAACAGGAGTAGTTGTGCCACCTTAGAGACTAACAAATTTATTTCAGCATAAGCTTTCGTGGGCTAAACCCCACTTCATTGGATGCATAGAATGGAACACCCAGAAAGAAGATATTTATACATATAGAGAACATGAAAAGGTGGAAGTAGCCATGCCAGCTGTAAGAGGCCAATCAATTGAGATGAGCTATCATCAGCAGAAAAAAAAAAACCTTTGAAGTGATAATCGAGATGACCCATAGAAGGTGTGAGGAGAACTTAACATGGGGTAAGTGATGGGGCAACCGTTCAGCTAGAGAAATCTGCAAGAAGAACACATTTTCTTGAGTTGCACCAGATGCCTTTATAGCTAGCCAGAACAGCAGCCATGGCTTGGCACTCACTGGTTATGTTTACTGATTTATCAAGCATACGTCTGGGATGGTGATTTTGCATAGAAGTCCAGGCATATGCATTTAACACAAGACTGTAATGTGTTTGAGTAGGCATTAAGATTTACAGAGGTGGGGCAGTTGACTGTATGATTGAAGGTTTGAACATCACCACCAGGCTACTAAATCTCATGATTTTGGGGACCTGGCTTGTGATTTTTGGAATGTCGTGGGCTGGCAATGCTGCACCTCCTTTCTTGAGTTCGGGGAGCTTTGCAGCTGCTCTTGCTATTTCAAATGCTTCCCTGGTCAAAAAAAAAATGGACCATAGTCATGGTGAGTGATATTGGCCCAAGCTACTCTATACCACTTAGACCCTGCAGTACGCCGGCGACTGTGCACATGGATTGACTGCATGAAATGTGCGGGCTTCGTGCTGACTCTGAAGAAAAGGAAAATTGGGGATAGGCTGGGTATCTTGCTGTGTCACTCCTGGTTATGTTGGCTCTGGAAGGATAACGGGAGTGTTTTTTAAAAGGGAGGGACAGCAAAATCTTTATTGTCCTAAAAGTCAGCCGCTGTCATACTGAAAACACATAGGGAAGCAGATCTGCTGAGTAAGAATGTCCCATTTTTGCATTCACTTTTCAGTGTGGACCCATACTTTAAAAGGGACAGAAAGTGTGTGTTGAAGTCAATTATGTAATGAAGGCTGCATTGCCATATGTCACATAAAGCTTAATTCTGCTTAGGAACCAGTCTTTATCTTGCGGATTCAGAATCCAGTAGAAAGATTTAAACCAGGAAAAGATAATACATAAAGCGACGCTTGGCCAAAATAGAATGATAGTTTTTAGCAGCATAGGGAAAGACTAGACCCAAACAACAATGAGAATCTAATGCCCCTGAGATCAGTTATGTGACTTCATGTTTAAAATACATGCAATACTCCAAAGCTGGTCCCTCAAAGTAGTACAATCCATCCAGTAATCCTGTTAAGACAGAGACCATTGTCATGTGCCAAATACTGAAAGGTTTTATGGAAGCAGTACAAAAATAAACAATTGGATGGGAATCTGAATACATCTGCATCAGATTGAAAACTAACAGTGCTAAATAATGGTGTACCATTTCCAGGCATAGGATGTGTATGTCAGAGCAGAGTTTCTGATGAGAAACACATTATTAAGCATTCTGCATTTAGGGCACAATTCTTGAGGGGGCTGAGCACTCTGACTCCAATCCCGCAAAGCATTTAAGTACACGTGAAACTTTACTCAAGTCCATACTCCTGTTGACTTAAATAGAACTTTTGAGATGGTTAAAATTAAGCACATGCTCAAGTGTTTTGCTGGATCTGGACCAGAGCACTCAGCATCTGTTCATAGATTCCAAGGGTAGAAGGGGCCATTGTGATTATCTAGTCTGCCATCCTGATTATCACAGGTGACAGAACTTCCCCAAAATGATTTCTAGAGCAGATCTTTCAGAAAAAACATCCAGACTTGATTTAAAAATTGTCAGTGATGGAGAATCCACCACTGCCCTTGATAAATTATGGCAATGGTTAATTAGCCTCGCTGTTAAAACTGTGCGCCTTAGTTCCAGACTGAATTTGTCTAGCTTCAGCTTCCACCCATTGTATGGTGTTAAACCTTTCTCTGCTCGATTGAAGAGTCCATTATCAAATATTTATTCCCCGTGTAGGTACATATAGACTGTAATCAAGTCACCCCTTAACCTGCGCTTTGTTAAGCAAAATAGATTGAACTCCTTGAGACTAACACTAAAGGCATGTTTTCTAACCCTTTAATGATTCTCATGGCTCTTCTCTGAACCCTCTCCAAGTTTTCAACAACCTTCTTGAATTGTGGGCACCAGAACTAGACACAGAATTCCAGCAATGATCACACCAGTACCCAATACACCAGTAAAATAACCTCTCTACTCCTACTCGAGAATCCCTACTTTAGGCTGCCAAGGATTGCATTAGCCTTTTGCCCACAGCATCATACTGGGAGCTCACGTTCAGCTTCTTACTCACCATGACCCCCCAGTCTATGTCAGTCACTGCTTCTCAGGATAAATGTGATAAATAAAGGAGGGGGTCTATCCCTTTTATGGACACCCAGCCAGCCAGTAGCTATAAAATCCCTGTTAGCTGTTCTCTAATTGTTCTACCTGTGAAGGGTTAAAAAGTCTCACTGCTTTGCATAGGTAAAAGGAAGTGAGTGGGCACCTGGCCAAAAGAACAAATGGAAAGGCTAGAACTTTTTAAAATTGAAAATAGACTCCCCTTTTGTCTGTCTGCCTGTTCTTCTGGGGAGAAACCGACAGGGAAGCTGCTATGTTGTAAGAAGCTTGGGCCAGGGATGAAAAATCATCAGTATCATACCTAGAAATTAATCATTTAAAACCCCAGATATGTAAATAGATCAGGAAATGTCTAGGAAGATGCAATTAGGTTTATCCCTGTTATTTCATTATGGCTTGTGGATTCCTCTGTGCTAACCCCAGGTGCTTTCCTTTTGCTTGTAACCTTTAAGCTGGACCTCAAGGAAGTTATTCTTGGTGCTTAATCCTTGTAGTTGCTCTTTTAAAATCTAGCAATAGCCTGAGTTCCCAGATGTATTGTCTTTTTTTATTAATAAAATTTGCCTTTTTAAAGAACAGAATTGGAATTTTTGGAATTAGCTGGTGGCAACAGCTGATTTCCTTTTTTTTCTTTTTTTCTTTCTTTCAGCTCTTCCCTGGGGGAGGGAGGGGTGAAAGGGCTTTTGGGTACCCCACAGGAAGGAATTCCCAATGCGTCTTCCTGGGCTTTCAAGTGGTTCTTCACTTGGGTGGTGGCAGAATTTACCAATCCAAGGTCAGAGAAAAGCTGTAACCTTGGGAGTTTAATACAAGCCTGGAGTGGCCAGTATTAATTTTCAGAATCCTTGGAGGCCCAACCTTCTGCACTAGCAGTGCCAGAGTGGGGAATTAGCCTTGACAATAGAGTATCCCATTCTGTGTCTTTGCAAACTTTATCAGTGATGATGTTACGTTTTCTTGCTGCTTAGTGAGTTATAAGATATTCACCATCATTTGCCTTGTTGGTTCCTTTACAACATAGGGACATAATTAATCGGAACCTTCTGGTACTTTGCCATATTGGTTGCTTGCAGCCAGCTGACCAAGCAACCCAGATCACTCTCTATCAGTAACTTGTCCTCTTCACTCTTTACATCTCCTCCATTTTTTGTTATCTGCAAACTTTATCAGTAATTTTGTTTTCTTCCAGCTCACTGATTAAAAATGTTAAAAGTATAGGGCCAAGAACTGATTCCTGTGGGACCTCACTGGAAACACACCCTCTCGGTGATTTCCCATTTAAAAATTACATTTTGAGATGTATCATTTAACTATTTTTAATCCATTCATGTTAATTTTATACATGTTCTAATTTTTTTAATCAAAATGTCACGCAGCACCAAGTCAAATGCCTTACAGAAGTCGAAGTATATCACATTAGTACTTTTACCTTTATCAACCAAACTTGCAATCTCATAAAAAAAAAATCAAGTTAAACAAGATCTAGTTTCCATAAACCCATGTTGATTGACATTAATTATGTTACTCTCCTTTAATTCTTTATTAATTGAGTATTATATCAGCCACTCCATTATCTTCCACAGGATCGATATATCAGACTATCAGGCCTATAATTATCTGGATCATTCCATTTACCCTTTTAAAATACTGGCACACTGTTAACTTTCTTCCAGTCTCATGGAACTTCTCCAGTGTTCAAACCCTTATTGAAAATCAACGTTAATGATCCACCAAACTCCTCAGACAGTTTTTAAAACTCTTGGATACATGCTAGCTGGACCTGCTCATTTAAAAATGTCTCACTTTAGTAGCTGCTGTTTAACATTCTCCTGAGATACAAGCGGAATGGAAATACAACATATGATATGACTCCATCATCTGTTTTTTCCCAAATACAGAACAAAAATATGTATTAAACACTTCTGCTTTTTCTGCATTATTATTAATTCTACCATTTCCATTTAGTAATGGACCAATACCATGTTCGGATTCTTTTTGTTCCTAATGTACCTTTAAAAAAACTCATTCTTATTGTCCTTAGATCTGCTGGCTCATCAGGTCTGATGTTAACCTGACAGTGTTACTTTCAACTTTTTGGGTGAAATCCTGGCCCCATTATGTCAGAGTGTTTTGCCATTGACTTCAGTGGGGCCAGGATGTCATCCTGTTTCCATACCGCTTAAAGCTCCTTCAGCTCTATCCAAGCCTCTAATCAGAGTGGACATAAGTGGATTTCTACCGCTACCTTTAAAATGGTCCTGTGCACTGTCCAGTCTTGTGGATAAGTCTGATACACTGTTTAGAGAAACAGGATATCAAATAATGGCACAGAGCATCTAAAAGCCCAGAAACCTCCAGGGGGCATGGTGAGCAGGCCCTTCATTAGATTTTCCTTTGAGTGGTAGCAAAGCAATCCAGCTGAAATGGGCCCTGTCTTGTCTTGCATTGGCTCTGCCATAAATACTGTAAGTTCTGAGGGTGGGTGAAAAGGGCTACCTGCTCATGAAGGTAACATTAATCAGCTGGAGAATTCATTCATCACTGTTGACTGAGACTCCTCAGGTACACTGCTGCAATTCCACACTCAGTTCTTTCTCTAAACCCTTTCTCCAAGCCAGCCAGAGACCTGGGAGAGTGACAGTGAAAAGCAACCCAACCATAATCTAAGCCTTTGAAACTCACTCCCTAGGGTAGTTCACTAGTGCCCAACATTTGGCAATTTTCAGAAGACAAGAGGTGTTTATTTAATTTATTTTTTGTTAATGTTTTCCTTCCCTCCCTTTGGTGGTCAACAAACATCTGAAGGCAGTAGAGATGGTGTTTGATTCAACCCACTGTAGAATGCTTATGTGTTTTTGAGGCTTTTATAAATAGCACGACTTGCTACATACTGATAGTGGCGTTGTAAACATGCAAAACCATTTTCCGCAATATGAGACATATTTAATTTAAGAAATCCTGCTTCTCTTTACGTAGGCTGACATGTTTTTCAAAAGGTTGTTCAATATTTGTTCTTTCACCACAAGCCTAGCACCAGTGAAATAGCCATCAGACCTGTGAGGATTTGGATACCATAACGTTCAGCGGTATCTCACATGCTGTTTTATACATGCTGTATAATTAGAAATAAGCAACTTCCAAGCCAGTGTGCACTGGAAGTGCATTATTGGATTAATACTCCTAGGGCCATGTTGTATGATAGACTATTCCGGAAGATGCAGTGACAGGCAGAGCTGTTAGACTGGCTGCAACAAGATTGTCTCTGAAAATGGGAAGAGTGGGAAGTATTAACTGCCATAGCCAAGACACTTAAGATGGGGTTTTCAAAAGGACTCATTACTGAGCTTCTCCCACCAACTTCAACAGGAGACAGAGTAAGAGCAGCATGGAGTGCTTTGAAAATCCCACCTTTCCTCTCTTCAAAACTGAGCGTTGCTTTCGGAGCCAAGGCCTTCCTGCCACCGGTGCTTCTGAAGCACCATTGGGGAAAGAGGGGCCACAGGTGAGAGGACAATGGGTGGAGAGACCATCAGAGAAGGGCATAGCACGTGGAAGGTGTTAATCCCCAGAGTGGCCAGGAGGAGTGCCCCTAGCAGGGAGTGGACTCTGTGACACCATGTCACATATCCTGCTCAGTTTCCTCCTCTATAAAATGGAGTTGAGAACATTTCTGTGCTTCGTAAGAGTGTGGTGAAGCTACTGTGAAGTCCTTGAAGATGTTCAGGTGGAAGGCACCATACAAGGGCAGACAATTATTCTCAATCCTCAGGGAAACTTTTCTCTCTAGCATCCAAGAGGTGACTTTCCTCTACCTGCTAATCATAAACACCCATCAATTGTTAAGGACTGTGCCTGAAGAAAGTTTGTATGTAATACTGAGACACCTGATAATGTAATCAACTTTAAAGCAAGAAAAATAAATGACCTGAGGGGGCTTTTGCATGCCTCATGGATATTAACCACACCTGCTTAACTCAGTTGTGTGTGTATATACAGAGAACTACATATGGGGCATAGCCTTTCTTGCAAGCTGTCATGCAAGGTTGACTTACTATGTATGTGTTGCTTATTAAAACTATTGCTATGAAGATAAAACTGAGCAAGAGACTTTCAGAGAGAAGACTATCTCACACAAAGCGAAAACATTCAGGTAACTGCTTGTAAGGTATTGATTACAAACAGAATGGGAAGAAATCTGCCTCATATTGCTTCATTTTACACATCTCTTTTGTTCAGATCAAATATATGTAAGCGTTTCTCTTACATATATTTGTAAGAGGAAAGGTTGAACCTGTTCCTGTTGAAATAATGGCAAATATCCCACTGCCTTCAATTGGAACAGGAGTGGGGCCCAAAAGGCTGGGTCACAATTTTTTCCAATAAAAATATTTTTTCATTGGAAAATGTAGCTTTTTCAAAAACGAAATTCCCATGAAAAACTGTTTTCAACAGAAGTGATCCCATGAAGCAAAATGAACATTTCTAATCCAGAATTTCATTTTGTTGTGGATGGATACAAAGTCTGTTTAGGGTGACAAAGTCCATGCCACTGTCATAATATCAACCATTCCCACATTTAGATAAATCCTGTAAATCTGGATTACAAGTTAAAAGTATCCTAGTAGGTCTCAACTCTGCTCCCACCGAAGTCAGTGGCAATATTGCCTTTAGTAAGAAAGGGAGCAGGATTGGATGCATTTTGTCACTTAATCATACAGTGGGTTTTTTTTTTCTGGCCTTCTCACTTCCTGTGTTGTTTATGGGGATTCAAAAATAAGATTGCAAAGTTTGCAGGAAACAACTCTAGCTGTGAATCTGCACACAACACACAAAGGAGAGGTCTGTAACCCAATCCTACCATGCAAGATGTTCTGACACTGAACATGAACAACCCCAGGGAAGTTTTTTGAGAAGATGTAAGGGAACACACATGGTCTGGAACCTCTCCTTTGTTCCCTGACAGACAAGTCTGGAAAGTTGTAGGAGCTTGAGGCCCTTCCCCGAAAAGGTTTATAATAAGTCAGTTGTGAATTACTGCCAGTGCATTGCAAAGCCTCTAAATCCAAAGACAAAACACTGAATTGTGGAAATAGAAATCGGAGGGTCATTGGGCCCTTGCTCCTGTTAATCAATGTGCAGCAGCTGTCAAAAAAGCTAAGAGAATGTTAGGAACCATTAGAAAAGGGATAGTTTGTCTCATTTTCTATCATAATGCCACTATAAAAATCCATGGTACTCCCACACCTTGAATACTGCATGCAGTTTTGGTCACCCCACATCAAAAAAAAGATGTATTAAAACTGGAGAAAGTACAGAGAAGGGCAACAAAAATGATTAATGGTATAGAACAGTTTCCATATGAGGAGAGATTCGAAAGACTGAGACTTTTTCAGCTTGGAAAAGAGAAGATTGAGGGGAGATATGATAGAGGTCTATAAAATCATGAATGGTGTGAATAAGGAAGTGCTATTTACTCCTTCACAAAAACAGAGGAGTCCTTGTGGCACCTTAGAGACTAGCAAATTTATTTGGGCATAAGCTTTTGTGGGCTAGAACCCACTTCATCAGATGCATGGAGTGGAAAATACAGTAGACGGTGTAAATACACAGCACATGAGAAGATGGGAGTTGCCATATCAAGTGGGAGGTCAGTCTAATGAGCCAATTCAATTAATAGTAGGATACCAAGGGAGGAAAAATCACTTTTATAGTGGTAATGAGAGTGGTCCTTTTCAAACAGTTGACAAGAAGGTGCAAGTAACAGTAGGGGGAAACTAGTA
The DNA here is from genome assembly GCF_025201925.1 of Gopherus flavomarginatus. Classification (NCBI taxonomy): domain Eukaryota; kingdom Metazoa; phylum Chordata; order Testudines; family Testudinidae; genus Gopherus; species Gopherus flavomarginatus. Next base: position 120,447,911 of record NC_066619.1, read on the forward strand.
TGGGGGAACTTAGGTTTTGTAGTGACCCAACCACTCCCAGTTTTTATTCAGGCCTAATTTGATGGTGTCCAGTTTGCAAATTAATTCCAGTTCTGCAGTTTAACGTTGGAGTCTGTTTTTGAGGTTTCTCTGTTTAATTGCCACTTTTAGGTGTGTTGAGTGACCAGGGAGATTGAAGTGCTCTCCTACTGGTTTTTAAATGTTATAATTCCTGATGTCAGATTTGTGTCCATTTATTCTTTTGTGTAGAGACTGTCCGGTTTGGTCAATATACATGGCAGAGGGGCATTGCTGGGACATGATGGCATATATCACATTGGTAGATATGCAAGTGAACGAGCCCCTGATGGTGTGGCTGATGTGGTTAAGTCCTATGAAGGTATCCCTTGAATAGACAGAGTTGGCACTGGGGTTTGTTGCAGGGTTTGATTCCTGGTGTTTTTGTTGTGTGGTGTGTAGTTTCTGGTCAATATTTGCTTCAGGTTGGGGGGCTGTCTGTCAGCAAGGACTGGCCTGTCTCCCAAGGTCTGTGAGAGTGAGGGATCATCCTTCAGGATAGGTTGTAGATCCTTGATGATGCGCTGGAGAGGTTTCACTTGGGGGCTATAGATGACAGCTAGTGGAGTTCTGTTACTTTCTTTGTTGGGCCTGTCTTGTAGTAGGTGACTTCAGGGTACCCTTCTGGCTCTGTCAATCTGTTTCTTCACTGCAGCAGGTGAGTATTGTAGTTTTAAGAATGCTTGATAGCGATCCTATAGGTGTTTGTCTCTGTCTGAGGGATTGGAGCAAATACGGTTGAATCTTAGAGCTTGGTTGTAGACAATGTGATGTGGTCTGGATGAAAGCTGGAGTCATGTAGGTAAGTATAGTGGTGAGTAGGTTTCCGGTATAGGGTGGTGTTTATGTGACCATCGCTTATTAGCAACGTAGTATCTAGGAAGTGGATCTCTTGGGTAGACTGGTCCAGGCTGAGGTTGATGGTGGGGTGGAAATTGTTGAAATCCTAGTGGAATTCCTCAAGGGCCTCCTTCCCATGGATCCAGATGATGATGTCATCAGTGTAGCGCAAGTAGAGTAGGGGCATTAGGGGATGAGAGCTGAGGAAGTGTTGTTAGCATACTGTGGGGCCATGCAGGTAACCATAGCAGTCCCACTGACTGGAAGGTATAAATTGTTCCCAAATCTGAAATAATTGTGGGTGAGGAACAGTCACAAAGTTCAGCCACCAGGTTTGCAGTGATAGTATCATGGATGCTATTTCTGATGACTTGTAGTCCATCTTTGTGTGGAATACTGGTGTAGAGGGCTTTTGCATCCATAGTGGCCAGGATGGTGTTTTCTGGAAGACCACCAATGGATTGTAGTTTCCTCAGGAAGTCAGTGGTATCTCAAAGGATTCCTAGGTTTATGGATTTTGGGTAGCAGATAGAATACCTCTGGTCGGGTCTCTAAGGGTGTGTCTGTGCAGATTTGTTCCTGTGCTTCTTCAGGGAGCTTCTTGAGCAGATGATGCAGTTTCTTTTGGTAACCCTCAGTGAGGTCAGAGGGTAATGGTCTGTAGAATGTGGTGTCAGAAAGTTGCCTAGCAGCCTCTTGTTCATATTCTGACCTATTCCTGATAACGACAGCACCTCCTTTATCAGCCTTTTTTATTATGATGTCAGAGTTGTTCCTGCAGCAAAGTGTCCTGTGGCACCTTATAGACTAACAGACGTTTTGGAGCATGAGCTTTTGTGGGTGAATACCCACTTCGTAGTATGCATGTGTTGTTCCAGAGGCTGTGAATGGTGTTGTGTTCTGCACAGCTGAGGTTATGGGGCAAGTGATGCTGCTTTTCTACAATTTCAGTCCCTGCATGTCAGCAGAAGCAATTTATGTAGAAGTGCAGTGTGTTTCAACCTTCAGGAGGAGTCCACGCAGAATTCTTCTTTAGTAGTGTTGGTAGGAAGGTTTCTGTAGGTTAGTGTGCTGTTCAGAGGTGTGTTGGAAATATTCCTTGAGTCGGAGACGTCAAAAGTAGGATTCCAGGTCACTGCAGAACTATATCATGTTCGTGGGGGTGGAGGGGCAGAAGAAGAGGCCCCGAGATAGGACAGACTCTTCTAATGGCTAAGAGTATAGCTGGATAGATTAACAATGTTGTTGGGTGAGTTAAGGGAACCACTGTTGTAGCCCCTTGGCATGTAGGAGTTTAGATAGTTTAGTGTCCTTTTTCCTCTGTAGAGTAGCAAAGTGTGTGTAGTAAATGGCTTGTCTAGTTTTTGTAAAGTCCAGCCATGAGGAAGTTTGTGTGGAAGGTTGTTTTTTTATGAGAGTTTCTAGTTTTGAGAGTTCATTCTTAATCTTCTCCTCCTGTTTACTGCCTAGGATGTTGATCAGGTGATTCCACAGTTTCTTTGACAGTGTGTGGCACAATCTCTCATCATAGTCTGTGTGGTATGTGGATTGTAATGGATTTTTTTACCTTCAGTCCTTTTGGTACGATGTCCATCTGTTTGCATTTGGAAAGGAAGATGTCTATCTGTATCTGCATGAAGTTGATGGATTTCCACTTCATATAGCTAAATTCAATGCCTTGCATGGTGACAGGTTTCAGAGGGATAGCCGTGTTAGTCTCATAGACTCATAGACTCATAGACTCTAGGACTGGAAGGGACCTCGAGAGGTCATCGAGTCCAGTCCCCTGCCCTCATGGCAGGACCAAATACTGTCTAAACCATCCCTGATAAACATTTATCTAACCTACTCTTAAATATCTCCAGAGATGGAGATTCCACAACCTCCCTAGGCAATCTATTCCAGTGTTTAACTACCCTGACAGTTAGGAACTTTTTCCTAATGTCCAATCTAAATCTCCCTTGCTGCAGTTTAAGCCCATTGCTTCTTGTTCTATCATTGGAGGCTAAGGTGAACAAGTTTTCTCCCTCCTCCTGATGACACCCTTTTAGATACCTGAAAACTGCTATCATGTCCCCTCTCAGTCTTCTCTTTTCCAAACTAAACAAACCCAATTCCTTCAGCCTTCCTTCATAGGTCATGTTCTCAAGACCTTTAATCATTCTTGTTGCTCTTCTCTGGACCCTCTCCAATTTCTCCACATCTTTCTTGAAATGCGGTGCCCAGAACTGGACACAATACTCCAGTTGAGGCCTAACCAGCGCAGAGTAAAGCGGAAGAATGACTTCTCGTGTCTTGTTTACAACACACCTGTTAATGCATCCCAGAATCACGTTTGCTTTTTTTGCAACAGTATCACACTGTTGACTCATATTAAGCTTGTGGTCCACTATGACCCCTAGATCTCTTTCTGCCATACTCCTTCCTAGACAGTCTCTTCCCATTCTATATGTGTGAAACTGATTGTTCCTTCCTAAGTGGAGCACTTTGCATTTATCTTTATTGAACTTCATCCTGTTTACCTCAGACCATTTCTCCAACTTGTCCAGATCATTTTGAATTTTGACCCTGTCCTCCAAAGCAGTTGCAATCCCTCCCAGTTTGGTATCGTCCGCAAACTTAATAAGCTTACTTTCTATGCCAACATCTAAATCGTTGATGAAGATATTGAACAGAACCGGTCCCAAAACAGACCCCTGCGGAACCCCACTTGTTATACCTTTCCAGCAGGATTGGGAGCCATTAACAACTACTCTCTGAGTACGGTTATCCAGCCAGTTATGCACCCACCTTATAGTAGCCCCATCTAAATTGTACTTTCCTAGCTTATCTATAAGAATATCATGTGAGACTGTATCAAATGCCTTACTGAAGTCTAGATATATCACATCCACCGCTTCTCCCTTATCCACAAGGCTCGTTATCCTATCAAAGAATGTTATCAGATTAGTTTGACATGATTTGTTCTTTACAAATCCATGCTGGCTATTCCCTATCACCTTACCACCTTCCAAGTGTTTGCAGATGTTTTCTTTGATTACCTGCTCCATTATCTTCCCTGGCACAGAAGTTAAACTAACTGGTCTGTAGTTTCCTGGGTTGTTTTTATTTCCCTTTTTATAGATGGGCACTATATTTGCCCCCTTCCAGTCTTCTGGAATCTCCCCCGTCTCCCATGATTTCCCAAAGATAATAGCTAGAGGCTCAGATACCTCTTCTATTAACTCCTTGAGTATTCTAGGATGCATTTCATCAGGCCCTGGTGACTTGCAGGCATCTAACTTTTCTAAGTGATTTTTTACTTGCTCTTTCCTTATTTTCTCTTCTAAACCTACCCTCTTCCCGTAAGCATTCACTATACTAGACATTCCTTCAGACTTCTCAGTGAAGACCGAAACAAAGAAGTCATTAAGCATCTCTGCCATTTCCAAGTCTCCCGTTACTGTTTCCCCCTCCTCATTGAGCAGTGGGCCTACCCTGTCCTTAGTCTTCCTCTTGCTTCTAATGTATTGATAAAAAGTCTTCTTGTTTCCCTTTATTCCCATAGCTAGTTTGAGTTCATTTTGTGCCTTTGCTTTTCTAATCTTGCCTCTGCATTCCTGTGTTATTTGCCTATATTCATCCTTCGTGATCTGACCTAGTTTCCATTTTTTATATGACACCTTTTTATTTTGTAGGTCTCGCAAGATCTCAAGGGTTAGCCAAGGTGGTCTTTTGCCACATTTTCTATCTTTCCTAACCATCGGAATAACTTGCTTTTGGGCCCTTAATAGCGTCCCTTTGAAAAACTGCCAACTTTCCTCAGTTGTTTTTCCCCTCAGTCTTAATTCCCATGGGACCTTGCCTATCAGCTTTCTGAGCTTACCAAAATCCACCTTCCTGAAATCCATTGTCTCTATTCTGCTGTACTCCCTTCTACCCTTCCTTAGAATTGCAAATTCTATGATTTCATGATCACTTTGACCCAAGCTTCCTTCTACTTTCAAATTCTCAACAAGTTCCTCCCTATTTGTTAAAATCAAGTCTAGAACAGCTTCCCCCCTGTATCAGCCAAAACAACAAGGGGTCCTTATGGCACCTTAGAGACTAACAAATTTATTTGGGCATAAGCTTTTGTGGGCTAGAACCCACTTCATTGGATGGATGGAGTGGAAAATACAGGAGCAGGTATAAATACACAGCACGTGAAAATATATAAATAAATAGCAATAGCTATTAGCCAAGATAGTCAGGGGTGTAACCCCATGCTCTGGGTGTCCCTAGCCTCTATCTCCTGGAAGTGAGGGAGTGAACATCAGGGGACAGTTCCTTGATGTGTAAACTATCATAACTCTGTTGAAGTCAGTTAATACTAGCTGAGGCGCTGGTCCAAGATTCAGTCCCAAGTCTCAGATCATAACTCCATCAGTGGGATGATCGACTGGCAAATACAGAAAAGCAACATCCAGGAGATTCTTCAGGATTTTTTCCAAGTCAAGTTTCCTAAAGATGGAGAATAATAAAGTAAAGATTCCTAAAACCTGGAAATAATTGTGCTATTAAGGTGACATGTGATCTCATATTCAATTCATTGCTAAATAGGAACTGGATGAGAATGTGCTTGTAGAGGTCAGGACTGGAGCCCAAATGTCCCATTCCAGGTCTACATACAGATTCCTGAGGCACCTGGGAGATTCAACAATGGAAGTTTCAGTGGTTAATGAAAGACAGAAGGAACCATTTTCCCCATGATTGTTTCTTAAAGGAACTTATTTGCTGTGCTTTTCACGTTGGTCCTGATTCTACCATCCACACTCACCCTGAAATCTCCTCTAAACTCTTAAATCCCCAAAACAGCTGGTTGATATTGAAACACAGATCAAATATTTTCATGAATAAAAGCCCTGTGTTTGCTGTTATCCATGCCTTTGTATCATAAGTTATTCATGGGCATTCAGATAATCACCAGGTATTTTTGAAAATCTTTAAAGAAGTTTCACCAGTGTTAGCACAAATGTTTATTCTTCCTACAAGTGTATTAATTACTGCTTATCATTTATTACCCCCTAGTTCAGTGATACTCAGACTAAGGCTCACAAGCTGTAACTGGCTCTTTGATGGGTCTCCTTTAGCTCTTTGCAGCACATGCTGCTAAAACACTGTGTGATTTAATTATTAACCAATCAGGATGCTTTTACTATGCTGTTAACCAATTGTAGATGATTTTTAAAAAATACTTGGTCTGTCATTTTGCTCTGAGAATTCCTTCGTGATTCAACGTTCTTGCATTACAGCATCAATAATGCAATGTACCGTTTAAAAACTACAGTGTGCACTGGTGTCATAACACCTATTCGGAACTACAAGGAACTTACTGGACAAAACCTTTTATCAAGATGGAGTTATGGTTGGAGTTGTCACTTTTGCTTGGAACTTCTAAAAGCTTGGCTGTCTTCAGCCAATTGTACCTAGCTGCAAATTCCAATAAAAAAGACTCTATAAAGCAAACCCAGCCAAAAGTCAGGGGATTGTTGCTTACATTTTCAGTTTCAAATAAATCCAAAATATCAAAGAAGAAATCAGCAAAAGCCCCAAGTGACACATAGGTTTGTGGTTTCTTTGTTGTGTTTTCATCAAAAAGGTAAGAAACTGCTTATTTCTCATAGTTTGAATAGAAAACCATAAACTGGGCCATCTTTGAGCAAACTGGACCTTGGTTCACTTACTGCATCAAAACTTTTGATGACTGTGATCTGAGTTCTGAGTTTGTAATGCCAAGAGGAGATTTTCATGAGGATTAAGGTTTGGTTGCAAACATTTCACACGGCTCTAAATTTCATGTCTTGACATCAACTTGTAAAATACAGATCTGTAGGAAACTATGACTTCTCAGGTGGTTTTGTGTATTTTAATAGTAATAAAACGGGCACTATGAAAACACGAATCTGATTGGTGAGTAGAGATAATTGTATATAACTGATCAGAACTTCATCATTTCAAAACACTTTAGCCTGATCAAGGGGAGCAAGGTTTGGAGGTCTGGAAACTGGAGGGCTGAAGAAGGGATGAGGTTCAGCCTGGGAAATCCTGGGAGTGCTGGGCCCAGTTTGAAACTGGTGTAAGATTTTGTGTTTGTTTTGTACAACCAGGGGACAGACACTACTATGTCCAGTTTCTGACAGACTTTGTTGCCAGCCTGCAGGGCCAGATTAAGGCATAAGCTAAATAAGCTACAGTTTAGGGCAGGGGTGGGTAAACTGCAGCCTGGGAGCTGTTTTAAGATGGCCCATGATCCGCACCAGCAGCTTGGCCCCGCTCCTGTGCTCCAGCCGGGGCATTGGGTCGGGGGCGGCACTATGCAGCTCCTGGAAATCAGCTCTAGCTCCTACGGTGCTCCAATGGGACCTGCAGGGCAGTGCCTGTAGATGGGGCAGCATGCAGTGCCCCCTGGCCATGCCTTCTCATAGGAGCTGGAGAAGGGACATGCTACTGCTTCCAGGAGCTGCTTGAGGTAAGCATTGCTCCAAGCTTGCACCCACTGAGCCTCACCCCCACCCCAGCCCTGATCTCCCTCCCGCTCTCCAACCCCTTCGATCCCAGCCTGGAGCACCCTCCTACACCCCAAACCTCTCACTCCCAGCCCTACTCCAGAGGCTGCACCCCCAGCCGCAACCTGCACCCCTTCCCAAACACCTGTTGCAGCTGTGATCCCCCTCCCGGCCTCCGAACCCTTCAGTCCCAGCCCAGAGCACCCTCCTGAACTCCAAACTCCTCATCCCCAGCCCAATCCCAGAGCCCGCACTCTGTCCTGCACCCCAATCCCAATTTTGTGAGGATTCATGCCCCACCATAAAATTTCTATTCCCCAATATGGCCTTTGGGCCAAAAAGTTTGCCCACCCCTAGTTTATTGTGGGGACTCTAAAAAAGAAAAAAACTGACTCCATTTCAATTTTTATCAAAATCAGCTAATAAATAAAACAGACATAAGAATATTTGGAATGTGGGCTTTCCTTATTTCCAGATAGCAGAGTTTTAAAATAGAGCTTAATATGAAGTAATGGAAAATGCCTTAAGTTACTAAATTAATAGAACAAATTTGGCAAATATTAATATGAATTTTATCAATTTTTATTAAAAAGTTTTAAATAAGGTAATAACTTGCTTACTTAAATGTTTAGGAATGGGTGGGTGAGATTCTGTGGTCTGCATTGTGCAGGAGGTCAGACTAGATGATCATAATGGTCCCTTCTGACCTTAAAGTCTATGAGTCTATAAAAATACGATTATCTCTAAATAGACATTTTTGTTCAAATATGGCAAAAATATACACACCTAGCTACACAAATACCCTTACTTTACCATTAACCTTCTCTAACTCTTCACTGACAGGTGGTTGGCCAGGGCTGAGGAGGAAGAAGAGATAATTGCTCTTGTAAAATTAGTATTTCTAGGTGTTAAGTCTGCTATCAGTCTCCTAAGGCAGTGTTTTGTTGGCCAGCTGCTACTGGTAAAATTCTGACCGTGCCTTCATAACTTATTTAAATAAATAAATCTACTGCAGATAAAATCGGGAAATATGTGAGGTCGGAGATGGCAGTGTAGAGAAGCAATCATGCCAAGCTCATACACGTATGGGACTCGTCCTAGGAATGACATCATGCATAGCATCCCCCTGGGCTAGTAATAGCCGGAAGGCCGCCATCTTTTGTTTATGGTACAGCACACTCAGTTGTATAATGCCTTCGCTCCTGTTTTTTTTCCCTTCATTTTCTTAAGTGTTAGTGTATTCTTTCTTCTGTTGGTCTGTACATATGTACAATTGTGTATTTTAATGTGCATGCTGCTTTCTGCTTCGTGCACTAGCCAAGCTTCACATGATAGAGTTTGCAGGTGATTGTCTTATGGACTTGGGTCGAGTGGATCTTGAGGAGGATACATTTGTGTTGAGTTCCCTGGGAACCTTCACAGTAAATGTCAAAGAGTGCTGACAAAAGGATAAATACAGGGTTTTGAGGAAAATAAAGGAAGATATACATATATATCAAAATATTCTCAGTACTTGGTGAGCAAGTTATATCAAACTATGTGCATATATGATTTATAGGCTATTAAAGTCTATAATATTAATTATATTTGCTTGAATATAGGCTAGTTTTTCTCACTTTCTCAATGCCCGTCTAGAGACTACCAGCCTTTTTTCTGGTAAATTCTTTTTCTCTTTCTCACATGTAGCTTGTTGTCACTCTATGTCCGAGGCATTTACTCAAGAATAATTAGCGGTCCTGGGGGAGACAGAGGATAGAGAGATGTCTGCCTAGAAAATGCGGCAAGAAAAGCTATCTGCCCTCGGCATTCTGTGCATCGAAAGTGACCAACTCCATAGCTTATCATTTGAGGACATCAGTGATTTTGCTGTCCAAAAACCATGAAAGAAAATATCTTAAATTTCAGTGTTAAAATTAATATGATGTGCAAACAGACATACTGCAGGTTGTACTGCTTCCATTATGTAAGCTGCTCTGCCTAACTGTAACTGCTCTTTTGTTGCTGTAGATATAAAGTTTTCATATCTACTAATTAAGACATCATAGACAAAAATGTTAATTTGAAACTATTTTATAATGTAAACAGGCATTGACTTGTTTTAGTTAGATTATTTTATTTTTACAACTTTGCCGTTGTATATATGCAAATATAAAGCTTTCATGTTTATATATTGAATGTCCTTTCTGTGGAAATAATAAATTTAATTTTTTAATGGTACAGGGCCTCTTACGCTTGACATAGTTTAGGGCCTCAGAATGCCATAATCCAGCCCTGCCAGGGTGAATGCAATGGTGAAGGGTGCTGAAGCAAAGGAACCAGAGATAAGAACAGCCCAAGCCCTGAAAAGAGGTTGTGGAGTTTTGTCAGTCAAGATGGAAGAGCTTTGGGCCTAGAGGGAAACTGGAGACTGTATGAGAGATTAAATAAACTGGATCCCACCCAGAAGAGGGAATTTTGTTTAAAATACGGTGAAATTTGTTTGAGACATTTGAGGGGGAAACTGAGTCAGGCTGCCTGTAAAATGACTTCTGGCCAAGAGGGGTTGCTCAGGAGATGGTGGCCTTATTACAGTGACATTGATGTTATCCTGGGAGACAGGGTGTTTGTTTTGTTTTGTTTGTTTTTGCTGGACTTTGCCAGTTATGAAAGGCAGATGTCTACTTAACCACTAAAGCTTCCTGATATTCCAAGACTTCTCTTTTGTAGCATGACATGAATGTCATCAAGACCAGTGGACTGAGGGCAGCTCGTGGTTTTAGACTTGTTTCTGTTGTCCCAGTGAACCTCTACAATTCTGCTGATTTTCTTGGCAAAGTACAATGATAGTTCTATAGGTTGGGCAAGGCTTGTGTGTGGATATATGGTGGGAGGGCGTAAGAGGGTGTCATGTGCACATTCTGGGTCAATTGGGCAGCTGACTTTGTAGAACAACTCTGCCAATGGTGATGTGGTGGTGAAGGTGAATGTGGCTAAGAGAAAAGGTCTTTTAGCTGGTCTTACAGCATACCATGATTCTGCAAGTGGGTCTAGATCAGGGATTCTCAAACTGGGGGTCAGGACCCCTCAGGGGGTCGCTAGGTTATTACATGGGGGGTCGCGAGCTGTCAGCCTCCACCCCAAACCCCACTTTGCCTCCTGCATTTATAATGATGTTAAATATATAAAAAATGTTTTTAATTTATACGGGGGGGGGTCGCACTCAGAGGCTTGCTGTGTGAAAGGGGTCACCAATAAAAAAGTTTGAGTTCAATACTGGTCTAGAGTTTAGCACAGGCTGCATGGGTGTGATAAATAGAGGTGATAGAATGCAGTTATCTCATGGGAATTCTCACCAATTTCCCAACAAAATCCTAGCTAAACTAAATTCAGACCTGTACAGAAGCCTGCAACTATTAAGAGAGGGAAGTAATTAAAGAACTAGAGCAAAATATGAAGGCAGGAAAGTGTTGGCCATGACCATCTGAAAGAGTGACTGAAAGAAAAAACACTATTACAGTTTTTTTAAAGCACTCAGCTACTGAATAAAAATAGCTCTCTGAATACTATTTTTAGAGTCTGCATTAATTTGAGGAAGGCTATAGTAAAATACGTATTTTAATTGCAAATCAGCTTGATATGGTCAGCAGAAACAGAACTTATAAGAGAGAGCAGGGAAGGAAATAAGCCCATCTGCACTTTACTATATTGTGCAGCCTCACGCTTGACTACATTCCTGGTATGCAGGGTATAAGGTAATATAATCTGAGTAACTGCTGTGTAACAATTTCATGTGTGATATGGGTCTCCCATTACAAAGGAAATTTTGGAATAATTTTAAATCACTTCTTATACGTATAAATTATGCTTATCCCATGTACCCACTCTCCTTGGATTATTCAATGCAATTTGTCCTTCAGCCTTGTGCCTCAAAACATGTCCAATATTTGTGGATATCTGTTATAACCACATATCTTAGTGTGTGTTATTGTGCATATAATCCATGCTTACACAGTTTGGCTCTGTCCCCCTTTAGTGGTTAGACAACCTAGAGGGTTTAGTCAACTACTGGCTTCAAGCTGACAGAGCCGGTTCTTTTAGATCATGCAGTAGATCAGGGGCTGGCAACCTTTCAGAAGTGATGTGCCAAGTCTTCATTTATTCACTCTAATTTAAGGTTTTGCGTGCCAGTGATACATTTTAACATTTTTAGAAGGTCTCTTTCTATAAGTCTATAATATATAACTAAACTATTGTTGTATGTAAAGTAAATAAGGTTTTAAAAATGTTTAAGAAGCTTATTTAAAATTAAATTAAAATGCAGAGCCCCCTGGACTGGTGGTTAGGACCCAGGCAGTGTGAGTGCCACTGAAAATCAGCTCGCGTACCGCCTTTGGCATGCATGCCACAGGTTCCCTACCTCTGCAGTAGATGTTCACACTTTTAGATCCAGTATTGATCCAGAGGTTTTGAGTTCAGTACTGGTTGCTGATGACCCACCTGGTCATAGTGTGAATTACATATTGAGAAGTCTTAAGGGGCCTGCTTCTGCCCCCACTGAAGTCATAGATGGTTTGTTACTCGATCTGGAGACGAGAGGTGGGATTCTGGCCATGTCCCAGTAGTTAATATGCCTATCAGTGTTTTTACAAAGGCATCCTTCAATCTACTAGAAAGGGAGCTTCTAAGGGAAACCTCCCTCAGATCTCCCACTTCAGGCTAACAAAGACATCTCCTGTATTATTAGTTATTGTGTGTATTGTGGTAGAGCCTACAGCCCCAGTCATGGACCAAGGCTCTGTTGTGCTAGGTTGTAACATTCTCACTGAATGGAGGAGGTCCCTGGGTATCTTAACCTGAAAAGAATCCCAGACCAGAAAAGAGTCTGCAGATAGCTCTGCAAAATTAGAAGCTTGATGAGCACACTGGAGGTTTGATAGGATTTGCAAAAATGTCGTCAACTGTGATTGGGAGGGGAAAAAAAAACAAAAACCAACCCTGGTAACTGATAAAGATGTTTAGTTTGAAGCATTCTAAACAATGGTTAGAAGCTGTTGATTCACAATTTGCCTTGGCTTGGTGCTTGTTGCTAGGTGACAACTGGTTTGGAGAAAGCCACTAAATGCAAACAAGAAATGCACCCCTGTTTTCAGAGGATGATGTAATCTCTCCCTGGAACCCCACTCTTTGCCCCACCCCTTATTATGGATGAATGGCATGCAGCCTATTGTGCAACAGCTTGCTCTTTTGGCAAGGACTCCGTACTGCAAGTAACAGCCTCAAGAGGATGGGATCCTCCAGGGCCAAAGCCAACTGTTACATCACAGTGGGATGCTGGAAAACGTCCCTCCCTCCCGATAGTTATCTGAAAAAGAACCCAATGTAAATTAAGAGCTTTAGGTTTTGGCTTTACAACTGGAGCACAGGAAATATAGGGGTTGGAATACCAGAGTCCAAACTCAGTCTATAAAAGAACCTAAAGCAAATCTTTACATATAAAGACTGGTAAACGTTGCCTGGTGCTATATGATCTCAGACTGTGCTCTTGAGAGCTGTGGACAATAGCATGGGAAAAAATGTGAGAGCCGTATGCTTTAAAACCTAGCTGAGGGCTCCTTCACTACAGAGCTCTTTGAAGGCTAGCCCAACAAAAATATACTGCATACCATGGGTGTCATAAAGTCTGTTGTAATGCACATATTATATACAAGTCCTCAGCTCATAAGAATAGCCTTGTAGAAAGACTTACTATAGACACTACTCCAGTACTTAGATTTACCAAGCCAGCACAAAGCAGCTTCTATAATACCTTACTTGTTATCCAGAAGCCAACAACACAGTTCCCTTAAAGTAACCCCACCTTAGGCCTTCACATAGACACTCAAGTTAAATATGATGAAGTTTACTGAAAATCTTAATCATATAGAAAGTTATACCAATCCCAAAGGATCAGACACATTACCTCCCAGGTTAATGAATAGTCCAGATCTTACCCAAATACACGCTTACAGCCAATTCTTATTAACTAAGCTAAAATTTATTAAAAAAAGAAAAGAGAACATTGGTTAAAAGATCAGTATACATACAAACGTGAGTAGAATTCTTGAGATTCAGATTCATAGCAGAGACGGTGAGCTTTGTAGATGCAAAGAGTTCTTTCAGAAATAGTCAGGTTATAGTCCAATGTTTATATTCAGGGCAGTCCAGTCAGCACTGGGATCTCAGTCCGAGTGGCTTAGGCTTCCCCTGCATTGAAGCATCAAGCAGATCTGAGATGACCCAAGCCCTTTTAATACAAATTTAGGCCTTCTTTGACCGGCTGGAGTCCCTCTGCAAACAATAGGCAATTATGAAGACCTATTTCCTGAGCACCACTGGTAATTAGTTACACAAATTAACATAGGGCAATTTATTCATTAGCCAGTTTATTACAAACTTCAAAGAGACAATGACATTATATCACCCTAGATTTATCTAAATGTTAATATTCCCTTTTGATCTCTAAATAGCTATTGTGATAGACAGGAACCGTCTGTTTACATGGCTAGCATCTATAAGTAAACACACACAATTAGCATCATCTTTACTTTTTTAACAATACAGGTTTGTACTTCAACGTTCTAGCCTATTTATCATAGAATAGCCCTAATTACCATTCGCATACTTTCTAACATGTCTTTAAAGGTTGGCTTTGGGTTAATTTGCCTGCAAGCTGTTTCTGGCCATGTGGTACACTTTGTATAAGGTTTGTTGCAATTATATAACAATGGTAGCAATAATGATTTGCATGGCTATATTTTAATTGGACAATGTCACAATTTGCCTTCTGGTTTTTGCACCTTGAGGGTACACTTCAGTCATGTTTGCATGCTTTTCTCTGAGGCCATAAGCGCTAGAAACTTTTTAGAAAATATTTCTGAGCTTTCCATAAGTCACTTGACTTCAGATGCTGGGGCTTTACAAAAAACATCACACACTGCCATTCTCAGGATAAAATAGTGAGAGTTGGCAACACTGCTACTGCATAGAATTTCACCCAGTTATCCCTCTGATAGAGGAAGCTATTCTGTGGGCAAAAGGTGCCCAAAGCCAACATCACAGTTTATGGTTATTGACAGATCATCTACTAGGATCAGGATGGAGTTCTCTTCTCCTGAGTCTGTGGGCATGGACCCAGCGGCTATTGCAGCTCATGGGCTATGATAATTTACTAGAGGTTAAGATGTTTGTGAATAATTGTTCTTGCTCTTATCCTAGTTCTTCTAAGAAGGCTGGTCTTTTGTCACAGCTCTTCTGGGAGTTTTGCACTCCTTTATTTTCATATTTTAAAAATGAGTCATAACTTTGATCTAGTTAATTTTTTAACTTATTTTTTGCCTGTGATTAGGTAGATAGGCAGATGCAATGCTAAATCAAACAACTGAGCAGCTTTCAGAGGAAAGTGAATCAAAACCAAGTGAGACAGCATACAATATCAATAGACCTGTCGTATACATTTTAAAAATTTTAACAAAGAATCAAAGGATTTTATCTATTTCCTTTTATTTTCCATTTGAAAAATGAAAAGCCAAATCACTCTGATTCTCCGCTCATTTAAATTGCCTTAACTCCATTGACTTTATTCAATTATTCTAGCCTTTAGCAAACAAGCGCCTGCCTGTGTCTGTGTAGTGTGAGATGAATGACATTGAGACCATATTTTTTTAACTACTGTACAAGAAACATTCACACTCAAGCTGAAATCTTTGGTCAACTTTCAGCAGATAGCCAAATCAATTCATCAGAGGTTTGTCAATGTGCTGAGAATGCCAGTGTGAGGTTCACTGGAGCTGCAGTTGTGGACTGATTTGGGACATTGCTATTGCCAGCTGTGACCACTGTTTTTATCATATTTAGGAAAGCAAGAAGAGAGAAAAATAGTTGCCCTGGGAAAAGGATGTGCTCTCAGTGAAGGAGTGGTGCATACTGGTAATTAAGGAGATGGCAGTTTTATTGCCTGCTCTCATGCTAACTTGCTGTGTGTGGCTGTGGACAACTAATTTAACCTCTCTGTGTCTCAGGCTTCATCTGCAAACAGATGTCACATCAATTTAAGTGACTTCTAAATCAATGTAGTTAAACAGCTGTAACTTCCTTGTGTGGACACTCTTAAATCAGCTGCAATCAAATCAATTTAGCTTAATCTGAGTTCAGACCTCAGAAAAATTAAGAATTCCATGGGCCAGCAGACTCCTGATTGATTTTAGAGGGGTTGATCAGGCCCATATAGGAGTGTTCTTAGATTTGTGTCTCCAAATTTTTACTGGCACCTATTTTTATAATTAGGCTCCTAAATACCTGATGTGCATGCACCCATCTGCATGTGCAAATACTGTATTTGCATGCACAGAATTAGAGGCCACTTTTTGAAATGTTGCCTCTTGATGGTGAAATCCTTGGCTGAAAGAAGGCTAGAGATGCAAAGTATTTTTTGCTTACAGCATGCCAGGTTTTATATGCATGGCTCTATTTGACCTTTAATGAGATCCATACTGCAAAAGCCCCATGCAGTGCATTGGGAATATGTGCAACTGCAGTTGATTGTTTAATGCCACTTACTTCAAAACCTGTTGAGAAGAAAGCTTAAGGTTTGGCTGCCCAATTGGGGTAATGAATGTGCAGGATGTGGGGGGTGGGGCTAATGGTGCTGTAAAATTAAAAGCACACTTGGAATTAATTATTTGCTGTATTGGCTTTGAGAATATTCAATGCTGGGTTTGTGGAGTGCAGCTGCTGATGTCATCTGCCATGAGAGCACAGTTGGAGCACAGCTTGAAGGCAGCAGATCCTCCAGACAGAATCACACTCTTGGTATTTCAGCCACAGCCACATGCAGCGTTTTGGGAATTGATCATGTTTAAAGCAGAGAGAATCACTGTAAAAGCCGTTCAGTCCTACAGGCGAGAAAGTTTCCTGCCCAATATTCAGAGGGAATGTGCACACTAGCATAAGCTAGGCTCCTTTCCATGCAGTTTCAGGGTCACCCAGGGTGGGGGAGCAAATGGGACAATTTGCCCCTGGCCCAGCAATGGTCCGGGTCTTCGGCGGCATTTCGGCGGCAGGAGGCCCTTAAGTGCTGCCGAAGACGTGGAGCGACTAAAAGGCCCCCGCTGCTGAAATGCTGCTGAAGACCCAGACCACCGCCAGGTGAGTACAAGCGCCACAGCTCCTCCGCTTTGCCCCAGACCCCCTGAATCCTCTGGGTGGCCCTGTGCATTTTAGAGGCTCTTCTGTTTACTTTAACCTATTTGTGCCCACACACTGATGTCTGAGTATAAAAGAGTCTGTTACTGTTAACTGCATTTTGGTAACACCCCAGGACCCCAGTTGAGACCAGGGCCTGTGGTGTCAGGCACTGTCCAAACACAGAGTAAGACCATCTGTGCCCTGCAGAGCTTACAGTAAACAAGACAAGACAGAGTGAGAGAAAAAATAGTAAATCCCTGGTTTATAGATGGCAAAACCAAGGCCCAGAATGCCATGATTTCCCCGCAGTCACCCAGACACTCTGGGAGAGCAGACTGTAAGGGAACCAGATCTATTGAATCCTAGTGCAGCACATTCACCCCAAGATAGCCTTCCTCTCTATTGGTGAAAAATACTTGCCAAAGAGCTGGAAGAAGGGGTAAATTGAAGCTCAGGCATATCTTACTCTTTGTAACTCATTCCTATTGTAGCATGAGGATGGGAACTGGAGAAAGAGGGACACGTTTCAGATGGGACCTTGTTCGGTGTGAAATCTGTGGGCTCAAATGTCCAGCTGGGCCATGCTGGTACCAGACAAAAACAGGCTTCTCAGTATGCAACACAGGTCACCATGCTCTGTAAAGATCTTTCCTACAACTCTGCCTGCTTGCTGCATCACTGACTGCTAATGAAACATATTCCCTTCCATTAGTTGCTTTTTAGCTGCACCTCTGTCTTCTGACCCCTTGTCCTGGGAATCATACAAGCAGAAGATTAGTTCTTTCTTACTCCAATGTAAATAAGTAAAAACTCCACAAAAGTCAATAAAGGTCTCTTAATGACTGTACAAGGGGATGTGATCTATCCAGAATCTGGGCCTATTTAGTCCTCCCTGAGCCTTTTTCTCTTTGGGATTTCAAAGAAAAATGCTCACTGGATCTCTGTTTGAACCAAGTGAAGCTAGTACATTAGGAATACTGCAGCTGTCTGCACAGACCTACTGAGAGAAATTTTCTCCTCACCCCACCCAACCCATTCAGGGGTAACAAAATAGCATTCCATCTCCTGTATAGTTCAGTAAATGCATTGTCACCTTCTCATTTAGGCTCTGCTATGCCACGGATTTTCTCTCTCCTTTGCTTTGGTGATGCATTAAACACAAATAATTTTACATGCATTGCTGAACCTGGAGTGAAGGTTGTGGGGGAAAGAAAAAACCCTCTAGCATGCAGCACCCTTCTTCTAGACAAAGTAAAATAGGTCTGGTTTAGACAGGTGTGTTATGCAGTACAGCACTGGCATGGTGGAGAAGCTCCTATAGTTGGAATTGCTTAGCCAGCAGTGATAGGAGAAGTACTGCTGATGTGTGTGGGGGCCAGGGCTGGATTAACACAGGGGCTTTAGGGGCAGGAGCCCAGGGCCTCGGGCTATGGGGGGGCCCTGCAACAGGCCCGCCAACAGATGAGGCAAAGGGGAAAATTGCCCAGGGGCCTGGGCGATTTAAAAGAGCCTAGGGGCTGCCACCAGTAGCACAGTAGAGCTAAGGAAGCTTCCTTGCCGCCCTCACTCCCAGAAGTGACCGGCACATCCCTGAGGGTCCTGGGAGGAAGATGTTTCTGAGCTCTGCCCCCTCCCCAAGCACCGACTCCGCAGCTCCCATTGGCTGGGAACTGCAGCCAATGGGAGCTGTGGGGGCAGTGCCTGCAGGCAGCGGCACACCTCAGAGACCCCTTGGCCTTCCCTTCTAGAAGCCACTGCCAGAGGGGTGGGCCAGTTGCTTTCAGGAGCTGCCTGTGGTAAGGGCCAATCCCCTGGCCCCCTCCTGCATCCCCCACCCTCTGCCCCAGCCTACAGCCCACACCCCCTCAGACAGGGTCCCCACAAAATGTAATAGCCCTGGGCCCACAGAAGAGTTAATCCAGTCCTGGTGGGGGCAGAATATATTTTTAGTATTTAGTGCCCTAGTGCCTGGGGAGCAGGAAACAGCTTGGAGGGTTATACTCCAGTTGTGCAAAACCTAAACAAATTCTGAGTTGCCTCCTATAGAGCTCAGGCTGGGATCTCTCAGGGTTACTTGCCTGCCTGACTGGGCTCTCCTTACCCACTGGAAAAAAAAACATTACAACTTGCACAGCAGTTTGTCTCAAGTGCAAATGATGATGAGTGCAGGTGTCTTGGTGCTAAGCACCAACACACCAAAGTGGCTCAACTAATTACAGCTCAAAACCACAGGAAGTCAGATAGTGTGACACCCTCTGAATCAGAAGTGTAATAACCACCATCTCTGCAGCAACTCCTTCTAGATCACATCTCTGTCAGGTGAGAAAACTGACCTCTCTTCTGAGAAGTATTTCACACTCCTTGCAATGGCAAAATGTTCAGCCCAAAGTGGCCAGTGATTCTTTGAAAAATACAGTATGGGCTTGTAACCATACGTCAAACTATTGCTGCAGCTCAGCTCCACAGATGACTTATGAGTCTGTCAGTGGCCTGATAGAACCATACAGCTAATTGCAAACACCATTCTGATTGCTTATTTTACGGCTCTTCACCAAACTCTTGAAAGCAAAGATATTAAACTGAGGAGCCCTGTTGGCAAGTCAATTGGAGTTTTGCTGATTTACACCAGTTGAGGATCTGGTCCCACAAATGTGAAATATTTTTCCAGCTCCCAAACACTTCAAGCTTCTTCACCAACCCAGATGGGGGATTCAGTCCTCTAAGAGTGGGCAGGAAATCACATGTCTGGAACTGATCATAGAATATCAGGGTTAGAAGGGACTTCTGGAGGTCATCTAGACCAACCCCCAGACACATTTTTGCCCCAAATTCCTAAATGGCCCTGTCAAATATTGAGCTCACAAACCTGGGTTTAGTAGGTCTATGCTCAAACCACTGAGCTATCCCTCCCCTGATAATGAGTGTGTGTAAGAAAGTTAAAGGAATGGTGGGTGGAAGTTTCCTGTTAAACACAAAGAGGGTGAAACCTGTGAGACAGAGGCAGTAAACGATGACTGTCATAATTCAGACAGGCAGGCAGTTACATGCCAGTGCCATGCTATTTCTTCTATATCACTCAGCTGGAAAAGCTGAAGCAGTTTCCTCAGGGGTCAGCATTATGTTTCTGCTTGGTCCTGCCCTATACCCATTAAGGGCCAGATTAAGAAAATCTGGGTCCCTGTATCTCTCGTATGTCAAATTGGCTCAGTTTATTAACTATGGTTGTTGCAAACCTATCATCTGAAGGTCAGTCTGTTTCTTGGCTCTTGCATCTTCACCAGAGATAAAGATTTTACAGTTAAAACAATTCAACAATCCTGGCGATTATGTGTGTGTCAGATTATGTGTGAATCTAGTTCGCTGTCCTTTAGCTGTAGGGGTTTTGCAGTACTAGCAGATTTTAAAGTTATTTAAAACAATTAGTCACTAAGGCAAGCAGATATGATGACTGGGAATACGCACTCACAGCAGATCTACTAACAAGAAAGACATTTTGATCAAGTGACTTCTGTGACAATATCCTTACTTTAAGGTGTCTATCATATGTTGGCTTACCACTAAAAGGCAAAAAAATCACAAACTTTTCAGCAAGACTGATTGCGTCCAGCTGAGGGCTATAGCACTCCTACATGATCCACTACTTCACGTACTAATGTGAGAAAGCACTTGTGATGTATGACTACCGTGTACCTGGATTTAGCTAATGCTATTCAGCAGGGATGGTCCCAAGCCAGGCCCTGCTATGTAACAGAGCTCTGAGTTCAGCTCTGGACTTGAACGTAGATTCAGGCTTCATTATGCTTTTAATGGTCCAAGCTATAATTCTGGATTGAGACAGCCCCAAACTTTGGAAATATTTGGATCTGAACTTTACAATTCAATCCCCTCTCATCTGTTCAATCTCTTGCTTTCGTGAGTGTAAAAAGTCACCAATTCCTTTTTTAAGCATGGTTTTAATTACACAATGGTCCATTATTAATTTCCTGGACTTAATGTGTCATCTAGATGATCTGCATAGCGTGTTAGGCAACGTAACACAATAGGACAATGTAACTGCCCGTGAAACCACATCCCAGTCAGGATTTGCCCCAGGAAATGCCAAAAGGCATATTGGAAATGGTGTGTGTTCAAATTGGGTGATATAGGGGAAGGAGCATTTTCAAATAAATCACCTTAAAAATGTGGGCATAAAATTAAAATGAATCATGAGTGGGGGAATGAGGTGGTGCACAAATCACATCCATATTTGTCTCTCCTGGTCCATCCTCACCAGAATGCTCCTGCCATGCACCTTCAGTCAGTGCCTATGCTCAGCCACTCAGCATGTGGCAGAGGAAAAGGGACACCGCATCAGAATGTTCTGTTCTCCTCTCCCCAGGACCAGCTTCCATGCATCCCAAAACAAAAAACAAAAAAACAGAAGACCCCCAGAGTGCAGTTCATTCATTAGTCCTCTACTGTGGGAAAAGATTTTATCCTGACTTCAGCTGAAAATCGGATTCTGCCTGAAATCTGAGAACAGGGAACACTCATGAATCTGATCTCAGCTAGCCCAGCTCCAGAAGTTATCATTATTCCTAGAAATGTATCCTTGTTTTGAAAAACTTACTAAATGATTTGCCTCAATGACATCTTATGGCAGTGAGTTCCACAGGTTAAATGATGAAGAATTTGTTTAAACCAGCATTGTATGGTTGCCTAACATTGCACTCTTTCCTCCACCCCCTTGCAACTTGTCCAATCAGAAAGGCCATGACAGGGAAGTGAATGATACCAGGAACTTTCAGGGCTGCTGTTAGGATTTTGGAGGCTTATGTTCTTTCCTTCCCCTTGACAGTCCCTTTCCCACTGCAGCGCTGACTTGTGATAGGGAGTAGGACTGGTGGCTGATCTTCTCCCATGGCAGTCTCTTGGAGAGCATGCTGACACTGATCTGCACTCTCCTAGCTCCACTCAGCATGAGGTACAGCTTGTTTTGAGTGTGTCAATCAATGCACACTGACAGCAACAGACCCCACACTCCCAAGGGGTGTGTGGGAGTGAGTGAAGGCTACTCTTGGCCTATGGCTTTTGAAAATCTCAGCCCTGGGTATCCTGTTTGATTTAACCTTGTGCTATTGAATATATCAATAAGACTTAAAGATGAGCCAGAATTAAAACCCCAGAACACAAGACCACCAAACTTTTGAGAAAGTCCTATCTGGATCTGATCTTCACACCTGACTCTTCCCTCTGTATAGGGATGCTCCAAACACCCCTGAACTTTGGGGAGGCTCATATCCAGCTTTGGCATTGGTGGCCCCAGCCCATCTCCCTTTAGAATGTTTCCAAGGCTTTCTCTGTGGGCTTTGTGTCTGGGTTTTTTGCTGGCATTAGGAGAAGTGGGGCTCTTTGCCTTTGAATGCTTTGTTTCACAGCAAAGCCCTTGTTCTTAAGCATTTGTGAGCCATGGAGAGAGAGAGAAACCGATGTGTCCATTTTGCTGCTTTTGTTAGCGGGGACATTTTGTTGAGCTTTGGCAATAGTGTTTAATTAGGCATTAATGATCTGAATGATTTTATCAACGGAGGCAACATATTTCCTTCAGCAAGAAAGATCAGCAGGTATGATTGGGTACATGGCAAAAATAATGGGTAGAAATGCTTTTCCATTCAAGACAAAACACTGGGCCTGCTGGAAGGAGAGAGTGAACCTCAGAGCCCTCAGATGTGGAGCTTTTGCTTTTACAGTGCACACAACTGCATGTGGAACACCAGTGCCAGGATCCAGTCCTATCCTGTCTAGAGAGGGGAACCCTGGAGCAGCACAGGGCTCTGTTTGGGAGGTGGGACAGAAGCATGTTTCTGTAAGCCAAAGCTTGCTGCAGACCCTTGGCATTGGATTTCAGACTGAGCGCGACCGCTGCTGAAGCACGGAGTGAGTTTGCTGACCTTGACAAACAGCGGCAAGGGGAGGCCAGCTTCCTTTTTTGTACTGCCTACAACCGGGAGGTGACGACAAGGGACGGCACCACTGGGAATGAAACTGTATTTCTGAGCCATTGCATCATGCATCCTTCGACATCAGTGTCAAGAGCTGGTCGAGTTCCACCAGTTACAGTATCTTCTAACACCAGGAACTTTATTTTTTTTCCCATTGATCCAATGGCCAGAGACTGTAAGGGAACATTTCACAAGGGGTGGCACAGTGGGCGGTGTGCCAGCCACAGACGAGGTCATCCCTTGAAAATGTTGTCACTCTTCAGACTGGCAAGGTGGCCGCTTCAAACGCTTTCGCGCTGTAGCTAAGATCCCCCCAGAAGCAACATTGACACAAGACCAGATAATCAGCGTGACACCATCCCTTAAGGTCTCCAAAGCACAGAGCAGCCTTTTGTTTGGCTTTGGAACTTAGAGCACATTAAAGCTCTTTATGTGGGAGCTCTGCGGTGGCCTATAACAACCACAAGTCATTGCACGGTCAGCTGGGAATGCAGCAAATGAAAGCTATTTTTGTTCTCTGGTGTTGGTAAATAGTTGATACCCATGGCCGTTTATTGGGCCGAGCCTGTGCATTTGGAGCCTGAAATGATCCAAGATAGTTGCAGAAAATGTGCTTTACTATCCCTTGCGAAGAAGTAGCCAGAGTTAGATACTGTAATGTGAGGTAACTCTGCACCGGTAACATACAACCTTTCAGATTCTCTGTGGGGATAATGTTCCATGTGCTGGTACAATATTGATTTAATAGCCTTTGGGCAGTTATCTAGCACCGTTAACAACCCTCTCTTTACCTCAAATTGTACACAGAACTGGTCTGTGCAAAAAAAAATGTTCATGCTCACTTCCTCCATCCAGTGGTCCCTCCATTCCCTGTCCATTTTTTTTTCTCCAGCGTTTTGTGCATTATGTCAAACTTAGGCCTGATCCCATAACAGACTCTAGGTGGGGGGGACCCCAGGTCTGTGGGGCTCCATGTTAGTGTGGGAATCTGCCTACATCGAGTCATTTGCATGGTTATGACTTAAGATTGTATGCTTTTCTGGGCAGGCATTGTCTACTATGTCTTCAAAGCACCGAGCACAATGATAAAACAAATAATTATGAGTGTATTGTACCATAATGAGCCAAAGTAAGTGCAGACTTAATGACAACAACCTTTAGATGTCTGAAATGCCTAGGAACTGTCTAATGGGAATGAAGAATACATACCCACACATGCCCCTAATCCTTTACTGGCTGTAACAAGAAAGGCATATGATTTTAATTTTAACTGGCTGCCACCGGTCTGAAACAGGAAAGCAACATTCAATGTTAGAAAGTAGTAAGAGAACAACTCTGCCGAACAAAAGCAAAGCAATTTAAAATGCACCACAGAACAAAATAAAAAATTGCATCTCTTGGAAAATGCCGCATTGAGTAGGTAAGACAACAAAAAAAAACTATTGTTTTGTTGTTTTTTTTAAAGAGCTACACACATTTTAATGTGGCATTGTGTCTGTAATGTTCCGTTTTCCCTGTCTATTTGTGCGTTGATCTCTCTCTCTCTCTCTCTCAATAATCCAGTGAGTCAGTTGAATGGGTGCTGTTTAAAGATACTTTTCATCATTTTAAAAGTCCTTTTTCGTATTTGTTTGTTGTTTGGAATCACCCTGTGGAATCCTGAAACTGAAATCTCATTACCTGATCACCAGTGTTTACTTTCTTGAGTTGTACTTCCACATTTGTTTATTTTTTGTGGGGTTGCTCCTGGGGGTTGAGCAGTTGCCGTTTTAGCTAAAAGGGCAGTGGGGACAGAATGAAGTTTGAATATGCTGTAGAGAAAGAAATGGCAGGACCTGATGCCAGGCTGGAGGTACTGGGAGAATGACTCCAAGGTTGTGAGCCTGGGTAAGAAAGTAGTGATTTCAAGTCAAGTGAAGAAGAGGAAAGAGGCTCCTCTTCTTTCTTCCTAAGCTTTTTTTTGCCATGTTGGGCTTACGTCAGAGGCGGGATATCTCGGATGATAGGTCAGACCATCATAGATACACATAAGGGGACAGGTGAGGGGTCGTAAGTTTTCAGCACAGAGATGACACACGCAATACTAGAATGTAGTGTCTCCTGAGATGTGTAGTGGAGAAAGAAGAGCAGAGTTTGAGCCCTGAAGGACACTTTGCAGACTTTCTTTTGTTTAAAGCAATCAGTGTTTTTCCATGACATCACCTGCCAACAGTCATGAAAGTAACATTGTTTTTAAATGATGTGCTGAAAGCACCTGTCCAGGCTCTCCCAATAAGCATTTCCAGGCTTTGGGTCATAGTTGTTAAGGCTGTCAATCTCCTGTTACCTGTGATATGGCTTGTTAGGGGGTAAATTTACCTTCTAGATTATTATTATTGCTTAAACCATTGTGCTGGGAGAAAATAGACCTCCAGAGCTGGACCTCCTGGCTCAAACTGGGCCAGGTTGACAACCCCTGAGAATCTTTGGAATCAGTTTCTTTTTTTTTAAAGTAAGCCTAGCCATCATACTGCAAAGAAAACCTTGATAATGTGACCTGATTGTAATCAGGATAGCAACCATATGCTTACAAAAAGTGTTGTCCGAAAGCCATTGCTTCCATCAGCACAGCACCTTCTAAAGCCATGCCGGGGAATTGTCCATACTGACACAGGAGGAAGAGTAACGTCTTACTATCTTCACCAATCACTTCCTGAAGCACCATGACATTCTTCAGAGCTTTCATAACCGAGTACTCTTCAGGTCCGGTTCAGCTTAGTTTGTGAATCCTGATGTGATCAGAACCCAAGGTGATTTGATTACAGGCCAGATACATCATGATGTCCTGCACCTACGCATAGAAGATTAATGTTTGGATCAGACATGGGAGGAAGGATAGCTCTGTGGTTAAGCTTAGAGTTGGGAGACCTGGGGCCACATCCCTGCACTGCCATAGACTCCTCGTGTGGCCTTGGGCAAGTCACTTAGACTCTGTCTCAGTTCCCCATCTGTGCAATGGGGATGGTAGAACTTCCCTACCTCGCAGGGGTGTTGTAAACATAAATACGGTAGAGTGAGAGCCACTAGAATACAATGACAGCACCAGATAAATCCTTAAGAGAGATACTAGGTACTGAAGCAGCAAATATATGGTGGATTTGTAGTAGGTGAGATATCTTCTGAATTGTGATATGATTAAAGTTATCACAAAGTTAGAAGTCTAAGAGTTTCTAATCTGCATATTTATTGCAGAACTTTGGTTTAACCCTTAACAAAAGTATGGAATTTTGGTATTGATTTTATGTATAATGTACCATTTTTGCTTTGAAAATCACTCACCAGAGTCACCCCGCGTTAAAGAGTGAATTCCTCGCCGGATTGAACTGGATTGTATACAAATACATCAGTGCCTTTGTCCCCTGGCAGCACTGAGTGGCTCTTGTTTCGCATTTACACAAATTTAGCTTGCAAGAGAGCTCCTGGAAAAATCAACAGAAATGTCAAGGGTCATGCTAGTTTATTCTCTCCCAGTGCAGTTCTATTTGATGAGACACAACATAGAGCAGGTGTAGTGCCTTCCCAAATCCTACACTAATGAACAGGAAAGTGGATAAAAAGCAAGAATCTACCTGTGTAATAATAGTCTCTGCTTGCCAGGTGATAGACTGTAACACTGTCTCTAGGCATCTCCATCACTCTCCTCGCTGTGGTATCTGGGTGCTGACCACCACTATAAGCTCAACCTGTAGATTTGCTGTAAATCTTTCCCCACTTACAATGTTGGTTTTAGGCACAGCCATCTGTCACAGGAAGAAGCAATCAACTGGAGGTAAAACCTTGCCAATCTCCCCTTATAAAAGGGCGCAGCTAGCTTTGCCATGATCTTCCCATTGAGAAGGATGGCAGTTCAGTTGAGCCCAGAACTGACTTTACCTTGGGCCAAATTGTGAGTTCTCTACACAGACAAAACTCCCTCTGCAGCAAATGAGAGGTTTTCCTCAGTCAGGGCTTCAGAATTTTGGCCCCTTGTAAAAATTGAAAGAATTCAATGAAAAATAAAATGTTTAAGGCCTTTGATTTGCTCAGTGGCAGTAACACTGCAATGAAGCTGTGCCATCACATGTCCCCTGGCTGCAGCTAGCCCTGGAATCCCCCTTAAAATGGGTTCCCTGCTCCAGTGGTTATGGTGCTGGCTCTGGATTTGAGAGACTGGGTTCAGTTCTTGGCTGTGATTCCTTGCATGATGCTGGGGCAAGTCTCTAAGGCTACGTCTACACAGCAAAGAAAAACCCAAGGCAGGCCTTTGCCAATCAACTTAGGCTCATGGAGCTTGCACAGACTGCAGGGCTGTTTCATTGCTGTGTAGATTTCCAGGCTCAGGTTGGAGCCCAACTCTGGGACCTCTCCCATTGCCCATCCTGAGCCCAAAAACACAACAATGAACCAGCCCTGTAGCCTAGGGTGACCAGACAGCAACTGTGAAAAATCGGGACAGGGGATGGGGGTAATAGGTGCCTATACAAGAAAAAGACCCCAAAATTGGGACTGTCCCTATAAAATCAGGACATCTGGTCACCCTACTGCAGCCTGAGTCAACTGACATGGGCCAGCGGCAAATGTATAGTTGCTTGCTGTGTAGACATACCGTAAGACTTTGTGCCTCAGTTCCCTCCATCTGTAAAATGGGGATAATAGCACTTCCGTACCTCACAGGGGTGTGTGAGGATAAAGACATTAAAGATCATGAGTTGCTCAGATATTATGGTAATGGAGGCATATAAGTGCAGATAGGTAGATTGTGCAGAGGGTCTTGATGGAAAAAGTAATACAGCCTGGCAATTACCATAGGACTGATGGCAGATAATGTGGTCCACCCATTCCCTGACTTCCTCCTGCCTAAGCTCCACACCAATGGTCTCTTGCAGAGTCCCAGAAGGTGGGTGTGGGAATGATGCTCACTTTTCCTCCATGGGTGGAAGGAGATGTAAACAGCGCTCTCTGCAGCCCAGGAGTTTACTTTCCCTTAGTAAGGATGTTGGATGGATATGCACAAGCAAAACTATCATTTTCGCTGTAAAAGAAAATTATTCACAGACTTGTTAAGAATAACACCCTGCTGATTTTTCTTTTGTAATTCCCCAACCTTTTGTCCTTAGAGCTTTTTGTAACTGGAACAGGTTTAAAATGTTCTTTTGTGCTGAGCATGACTCACAGCTTGGGCCAAAGCTGGGCTTTCGGTTTCCAAACCACACACAGTGTGTTTCCATCTTCCATGGCAAGTTTGCGGAGACTTGCAAAGAGAGGAACAAGAGGGAGAGGCTTGTGAGAGGGACTGTTCTGTAGCCTAGTGGTTCATATATCTTTGCCTGACAGAAAAGGAGATCACTGGCTTATCTCCAGAATGGAAATGCTTCCAAACACCAGTTCTTGGGTGATGGACTAAAAGTGGTTTTTTATTTTTGTGCTAGATGGAGTGAAAATCAGAGTGCAGGTCAAAGGGTGACACCTCAGGCCAGCGCAAACTGACTCCAAATAAATAAGACTAAGAAAACACAGAACAGAGATCGTCCTAGGAATTTCAGTTAGTGAGAAATTTGGAAGTGATAGACAGAGGGACGGTTTTATTCTCATAGCCAAAAACCTCATTCATCATGTGGAATAAACACTAAACTGCAAAGTAAAATTTCATTTAGAAAATCCTCAAGAGTCCCAAACTGAACATAAATTCTAGCATGGTCATAACCAAGATAATATATTGTTAATATTTTCCCTGGGGCTAAAGTAAAAGCTACAAAAGGAAAGTATTGAGGACACAAAGTTTTATGTTCCTTTGAGTGAGAGCTGGCCATTAATCAGTAGCTTAGTTGGTTGTCCCCTTTTATAAATAAGTAAAGGGACGTATTTTGGATTAAGTCACTGAAGTTGTACTGCTGTGCAATAATTTCACCAACATATTAGTCACACAGATATTTTCTCCAACTGAGTGCTTTTCATTCCACCTTTTCCCCCCTTTATACACATTTGCCTTTGACAGAAGAAGCAAAACCTCACTCCCCTAGATCTGTTTGTTTCTTGTGTTCCTCAGATGGTAATGTTCCCAGGTAGTGTTTATACAGAACAGATGCCTATGCCAAACCAATGGGCCAAAGTCAGCCCTTACACAAGCAGCTGCCGCTCTCTTGACTTCAATAGAGTTGCAGCCACTTGTGCCAAGAATTAATTTAGCCAAGCATCTTCTTTTTAAAATCTGCTCTTCTTGACTTTAAGGCCTTAAGGGCACTTGATATCCAAATATCAATTTTAAATTTTGAAACGTTAATGGGTAGGTGCAGTGTTCCTGCTGTGGAAGAAGGAAAGGCTACTTTTAAACATACATGGTTCCCATTATCATAGTAGGATAGTGCCTCACAATCTGTAATGTATTTATCCTCACAACACACCTGGGGAGGATAGAGAAGTGCTGTTTTTCCCATTTTACAGATGGGGAAAACGAGGCACAGAGTCTAAGGCCCAGAACTGCAAAGGTGTTTTGGCACTAGACTTCCACTGAAGTCCATGGAAGTTAGTCCCAGATCCTCAAAGGTATTTAGGCTTCTAAGTAACTTGCCCAAGATCACAAAGTGAGTCTGTGATAGAGCAGGAAATTGAACCAAGATGGCAAACTCAGCTCTATTGAAGTTTGGATTCTGCCTTCCTTGCTTGGAGGGCCTGGGTTTGTAGGGGTTGGAGAGCAGGGGAAAGAGATGAAATCACAGAAAGCAGCACACACAAAAAAAACTTTCACATGAAATTTTGTATTATGAGACTCTTAAATTTTTGCAGTGCTTCAGTGAGGACGTGTTCCAACAGATGCTCTGCTCCAAAGGAGAAAAATGTGATTTTTTTTCTGATGCGAAAGCAGCTTCATAATTTCAGGTGATAGAATTGTGACTCTAAATTCTTGGGGCTGGTCTGGCAAGGGAAACCAGTCCACTGAAAACCGAGAAGACAGCAGTCACGGAGCTACTCAGTTGCTGTTTGCCAGCGTATACATTTGTGGGGTTATTTATTCATTCCTTACTGATATTTTGCCCAGCTCACTCTACTTTCAAAAGCCTCTTCATTTATTTACAGGCTGACTCGAAGTTATTGGTGCACCCCACTGACTTCAAAGTGAAAGTGGGGCCTGCAAGGAATGACGGATTTGGCCAATAATAGTAACGGGCAAACTAATTCCAGTCAAAGAAGGAGCCCCGAATCTGAGCACAGTTTTAGAACCAAACGTTTCTGAAATGTGTGGCTGAGTGTTTTTTCCAGATGGGTGCAAAACTGAATGTTCCAAAGAAGTAGGGGAAAGGCAGCTTCTGTCCAGAAGCAGCCTAGGTGCCAGCAATGCAAAAGAAGCCTGCATGCGTGAGATTTCCAACTCAGCTGTTCAGCCTTAGATTATTTGATCGGTTTGGTAAGCATCCCAACGTTCGGTAGCTTCTTCAACCAAACCCAAATCTTTTGAGAGTTGCCCATTATTGATTGTTCCTGGCTGCATGTGAGACTGCTGTGCTGTCACATGAAGCCTGCTGCATGCACCTGTAGCGTGGCCATTTCATTTCCACTTTGAACTGTGCAGCAGGGCGATGCTAAGTGGCGTGAAAAGCACTCCTAGAACGGTAATTAGTTACACTCGTTACCTTTTGACCCGCTTGAGAAATGTATCCCACTCCACTAAAGATATCTGGGAGCAATGCAAGCCCTCTTGGCGTTTGTTTTTTCCTGCCACGAATCTTCAAATGTTGTGTTCCAATGCTTGAAGGCTACAATGGGACGTGATGGGAATTCAGCACGATTTTTTTTTAACCTTTAATGGGCTGGCTGAATTGTTCCTACTGTGCCAGCAGATGAAATGGATACTTTTAAACACCTGGTTTTCCTACTGCTCCCACTTTTACCTTGCAGTGGTACAGCTAGATGGGTTGCACTTTAGGGAATATTAAATGATGCTGCCTCTGTCGCTATGTGACTCACTCTACGTGGTTCTCTACCTCCCTGTAGGGGAGGCTGGGACACAGGTTTGATGAGCCTGCTTTAGCCTTGGTTAACAGCCTTTTAGCTCAGGCAGGAGAGGCTCCTGCTTTAGGATCCAGAGATCCTATGTTCAATCCCCATTCCTGATGACTCAAAGGGAGATGGGGTGGGAGGTGGCATTACTGTTGCTACCAGTGATGCTCTGTTCACCACAGTCAGGGCAGCATGTTTGGGTGTTTCCTGGGGAGAAAACTCAAGCCTGCCCACTGGATCTCAGACAGCACCGCTGCTGATCTCCATCAACCCAAGAGAAGCAAGAGAGCCATGACTGCTCAGAAACCCGGGTCTTCTGCAAGGCAGCAGGTCTCCCGCCACACTACACCAAATAATTTATTTGAAGCCATTTTTTTTTAAAAGTCAACGAATAGTCACATTTGCAGAAGTGCTGAGCAGTGTTCCTTCTAATTTTTCCCACCCGGGTGTGGAATGAATTTTGTTATGTGAATCAATGTGGAGGTGACGTATGACACATCACCTCCATATTGGTGCACATAACAAAATGTATGTGGCGGAGTTGGGGCCAAGGGGTTTGGAGTGTGGGAGGGGGTTCAGGGCTGGAGCAGAGGGTTGGCATATGGGAGGGTGAGGGCTCCAGCTGGGGTGTGGGCTCTGGGGTGGGGCTGGGGATAATGGGCTTGTGGTGCGGACTGCCTAGGGCCTATAGTGGGGAAAGAAGACTCTCCCTGCTCTCTCTCCCTGCAGTAGCACATGGGCTGGGGGCGGGAGGTGCCTCTCCCTGCTACGGCAGCTCCAGGGCTGGGGCTCTGGGATAGGAGCCTCTTCCACGTTGTGACAGGTCGGGGCTGGAGGTGGGGGGAGGGGTGCCTCCAGGAGCGGCACCAGGGTTTTTGGCGCCCTAGGCGGGAGTCCTTCCATGCTCCCGGTCGGTGGTAATTCAGTGGCGGGGGGGATCCTTCCGCGATCCCGGTCTTCGGGGCACTTCAGCTGCGAGTCCCAGAGCGAGTGAGGGACCCGCCGCAGAATTGCCGCCAAGACCCGGAGCGCGGAAGGACCCCCCCTGCTGAATTGCCGCCGAAGACATGAAGCGCAGAAGGACCCCCCACCACCGAATTGCAGCCGAGGGCCACAAAATGCCGCCCTCCCAAATTCTGGTGCCCTAGGGAACCGCCTAGGTCACCTAAATGGAAGCACCGGCCCTGGGTGCCTCTCCTCACCGCAGCAAGTCTGGGGCTGGGCTGGGGCCGGCAGGGAGAGGTATCTCTCCCCACCGCAGCCCTAAGCACCTGCGGAGCACTTAATAGATTGCTGCATGGCCACGCAACTTAGAGGGAACTTGAGTGCTGAGCACCCACAAACCCACTCCACATCTCTGGACTGCCTGAGCCAGATACAGAGGAGAAAGAAGACATGGGCTGACATGTTCCAGGAGATGGGAAATGCAGGTGTTCAGTACCTCTGATAAATCAGGTCACAGACCCCTTTTCCAAGCTGAGAAGAAAAAAAAAACCAGTAAATTCCAGGAGAGGTCCAGTAAATCACCTTTTTTCCCAGTACAAAAGTTCAAAATGAGAAATATATATCTAGGTTCATTGATTGTGCCATTCTGAGTGCCTACCCTCTGCCTCCCTTTTACCCCCGCCTCCCCTGCAATGTCTTGTGTGTGAGCTAATTCCTGGTGGCACAGGAACGCAGGTTAGTGATTCAATATCAGCTGAGGATGAGCAGGGTCAGACTGAGAACATCGATGGAAAAAGGAGTGCAAGAGGACAGCACTGATGACAGTATAATGATGTCACTCTCATGTTAAGAAGACTTATTGTAAGGAATTATGAGTGAGCTGATTTCGAATAGAAGAACAAAAATAAAATGTACACTAGAAGCAGAAATATCAAAATACTATGAGAAAAGCTGTTCTCAGAATATATCCTGACTACTTTTGCTATCTGATATAGCAAATTTTTTGGTTGCTTAAGAATGGTAGATTTTCTCTGAAAAGTGACAAATAGCACTTACTTCCTCTGCTGATCCCCTCCTCGTTTGTGTCACTCCTGCTTACATTAGTGACAAAAATAAGGTGTAAGCTGATTTCTCACTCTCATTAGCCCTCAAGATCCAACAGAGGTATGAGAGCGGGAGCTGGGTTCTATACTGTTCTCCACTCTGTGGTTGAGCTGAGTTCTTTTTATTATCAGGAAATGTCATGTTACATTGTCACTAAAATCAACCAGATTCAGACTGAACTGGTTGTATCATGGAGTCAGGCAACATCTGGAGAAGATAAACACTGTGACCTGGTCTATACTATACAGTTAGGTTGACACAAGGCAGCTTAGACTGACCTCCTTCTGCATGTGTCTGCACTTAAATTTGTCTCCATCTCTGGTGTTGAAGTAGGGATATGTGTGTCGTCTTTCGCTCCACCACAGCTCAGGAACCCCATTCCTGCAAATCCATCCACTATGTCCTGCACAGTGCTGAGAGTTCCAGTCCTGCATAGCAGGAGGCAATTAATGGCCCTGCATGCTTGCATCACTATGGTACCCAAATGGATTTCCTGACTGCAAACTGATTCCCAACTGACCTGTAGCAATCTGGTGTAAGTTTCAACAGTACAATCACCACTCTCTTCTCCACTGTCAGGACAACTCTCATTTTGGTGTCCCTGTGCTTGAGGGCTGGGGCTAGCTCAGCACACAGATCCAAGAATGTAGTCTTGTGTGTCTGAAAGTTTTGCAGCTACTGTTCATCATTTCAAACCTGCTACTTGATCCCACCCAATCAGTGCTTGTTTTGGGGGGCCCAGAAGCAGCACTCCATTTGCAGCTGCTCATGAATGCCATCAACAACCTTGAATTGGTTCTCTCTATGTACCAGAGCCATCTAACCTCCAAAGAATCGTCATGTTCCCCACTGATTTGGTTCTTCTTGCAGCTCTGCAAATACTCTAGGATAGTGCAGCCTGTGCTTGAAACGCTCCTAACAATAGCGCAGAGCTGAGCAGGCTCCATGCTTCTGTCAGAGATGGTGGCTAGTAAGGAGAACTAAAAAGGAGGGCTGAGCCAAATTATTAGGCTCATTGTCTTGCTCAGTATCAGACACCCTGTGCCATGAGGTGAACTGACAGCCCATCACACAAAGAACTGTCAAAACCTCCCTGTCACAATATCCATTACAATAGCGAAAACAACCATGTTCCCACATGTTCGCCCACATAACTTTCCAGCTCCATCCTTTAGGAACTCTACAGGAAACAGCTGTAATGTCTACATTTCGTATTGTAGGAGGTTTTGAAGTCTCGTTTTGGCCACGAATCAAACTGCTGTAAACTCAGAAGGAGAATCTCCTCTGGCTTGCTCAGACCTTCTTTTTGAAAATGATAAACAGAAGGAGAAGGAAGAACTTATATTAAAGAACGGCTTTGCAGACAGGTACTCTTTCCCCAGAACTCTGTGTCTAATTATGATCTTGCAATGGTGTAAACCAGGAGTAACTGTACTGAAGTATTGAAGTCAATACAGTTACACCAAGTGTAAAACAAGTGCCAGTGGTCAGACCTGAGCCCTAGGCACTGGATGTTCTCTCAGATGGAGATGTTGAAAATCACTCATGAACTTAATCATACAAAAAAAAAATGTGTGTGTGTGGGGGGGAGGGAACCAGAATGCTCCCTCTGCTGGCTGGGATGAAGTAAGGAGCATTGTTTCCAGAACACACTGAGCCCAGAGAAGGTGGGTCATTTTACTGAAGGCGAGATCAAGAAATTAGAGATCCACTCAGGCCTAATTTTAAGGTCTGATCTGAGCACAAGCTGACCTGAACCCTACCCGAGCCTGAGAGGGTTGAGTCACTTTCAGACCTGACCCTAATCTGACCCTTCCCCGCCCCCACCAAAACCTGTTAACAGTGATGCCTGCTCATCCTTGGGGCTTGACCTGGTGTCTAAATGTGACCAGTTATATCTTATTTGTGTGTGTGTGCGCATGTGTGTGTGTGCATTTATATATAGGAATGTATGACTTTTTGAATTGATCATAGATTTAAAATACTCCTGTCTCTAGAGCAAACCCTACCCAAGAGGTCAAATAGTGCAATTTTCTGAATATAACATTAAAAAAATGTCTGCATGCAAATCTGATTGACGTTTACACCAAGACTCCATTACGCCAATCTCTCCTTGCAAAGTGACCTTAAAATGAGAGTGATGCAAAGGGGCCTTAGTGTAAATAAGATGTGGGCTCTCGATATACAAAATTTGTCTGTACGTGGCTAGCTGAGCTCTCTATGAATCAGACCATTCTGAAATTTGTAGCGAAAGGAAGAAGTTAAACAGAGCAAGCCAAACAATGTTTGGAGGATTCTTAAAATGTCAGCACACTTAAAAATGCTGGACACAGCCTCCCACAAACTCAGGTTTTTAGTTTACCACACAGCTGGCGAAAAAATTCTGTGTAGTGGCAGCTTAGGCTGTGCCAATTTTGAAAGAGTTCAGCTGGTTTTTGACCAAGGGAACAGAGTAACCCAGGGATAAGATTCTGGACTGCATCTCGCACAGAATTCACAGCCTAGGGGAGAGAGCAGGCAATGCTGGTTTTAAGCCACCTTTGTGCCCTCCCAATCGTCGGCTGCTTTGGGACCTCCAGCATTATTTAGACAGCCCTGGGGGACCTATCCAAGTTATGGCAGCCTCCCCAAGCTGTCCTATAGGCCACTGCACTGCCTGGAATTCACAGTGCTGCAGACACATCCCCCACCCCCATGCCCCCCTATATCAGAGCTCAGAGCGAAGCCTCCTGATTGTCTTTTGTTGTGTCTGTGCTGGGGGAATCCTCTACCACAACTGGGGCTTTATTCCTCTGCCACCCTTTTTATACTGCCTACAGGGACTAGAGTAGGGATGGGGAGCTTTAACAAGAGCCATGCTTCAGCATTAGCTACAGAGAGACGACACGTCCCCCCAGTAATGTGAAACATCACAGAACAAAATCATTTAACAGTGCTGAGAATGAACAGTTCCCTTTACAATCACTGTGGTAGCAATGGTGCAATATGAGCTCCTTTGTCATGCGAATTCAAGTGCATGTTGGCTGAAGGATTAGCTTCCTTTTCCTGCTTCCTATCTCAAAAGGGCTAGGTTCTGCCACCCTTTCTCATGCCAAGAAGCATCTTCCTCCGCAAGGCATCCCTCTGAAACCAAAGGAGGAAGCATGAGTGAGGCTGACAGAATCAGTCCCATTACGAATTATTTAGTCCAACACTTGGTGTGCAAAGTGCTGACGAATGTGCACAACCCTAAAGGAGAGAACTCAACCCTCAACGTTCAGAGGTTAGAAACTCAGCCAGGAGGTGAAAAGTTTAAACAACTGAAAAGCAGATTGAACAATTGAAGAGTGTGTTTCATATGCATACACATGATGCTATTAGCTATGTGTGTCCCCAAAAACTTAGTGGACTGAGTTCACCCTGATGTAAATGGGAACAATTCCAGTGAAATAAACCAAGTTGTACCCGTTATATTGGGACTACATTTATCTCACTGAGCGTGTGTATGTGATTTGGTTTTTTGTTTGTTTGTAGTTTTTGCCCAAAAACAAAATTCTGGGTTAATTAAGGTACTGTTTAGCTACTTTCTGTTCATCCCCCATCAACAAAGTGTACAGAAAGGAAGGACAACTTTGTGGTTTAGGCACTAGTCTGAGATCCCACAGGTTTGGTTTCAATTCCTAGCCCTGCCACAGATTTCATGTGTGACCTTGCGCAAGTCACTTAGTGTCTCTGTACTTCAGCTGCTAATGGGGAAAATGGTATTTCCTTTCTCTGACTCTTTATGTGTCTTGCCTATTTAGATTGCCAGCTTTGAGCCTTTAAGCTAGGATGACCATACATCCCATTTTGGCCTGGACAGTCACCCTTTTCAGCTCTGTCCCGGACATGCCTACTTCCTCACCAAAAACTGGACAAGGCAGAGCAGAGAGCAGCAGCTCCTGGCCAGGGATCAGCTAAAGGTAGAGCTGCCCATGGGTGGCAGAAGAGAAACTTGCTGCTGGTGGGCAGCGTTGGCTTCAGAACTGAGCCCCTGGGCAGCGCGTACCTTGGTGGGTCCGCCCCAGCTGCGGGTGGCATTGGGCTCAGGCGCTTACCCTCAGCTCTGGGCAACACTGAGTTTGGGGGATCAGCCCCAGTTCCACTGCACAGATGTGTAATTAATTCCTGATGTTCCATACAACCCAGGCCCAAGCCCCTTAGAAACTGCTAGGGTTTGTTTATATTTATGCATTTATTTGTTTTTAAAAGAATAATGAGTTTTCCTCCTGCACTGATGACATTCCCGTCTGGCAACCTCAGTCCTGGCTGCTTTGATCCTGTGCTCACCTTTCAAAGCCTTGAAGAGGTCATCTTTTATGTGAAAAAAAGAATCCAGCCAATATTTAATATGAAGGAGATCTTTATCAGGGCTGGCATAATTGCTTTGCTCTCTTTCATTGCACATGCAGCCTCTGAAACTTTGAAGCACAGGCACAGATGAAAAGCAAAGGAGGTCAGCGACTATGTTTATTTTGAAAGAGGGACACTTGGGATAATGAGGAGGAATGCATGTTTGTGTATGTGTGTTTCTGATTCAGTCAGTCCCCTTAACCTTTGACTGCCAGTGGGCCTTGATTATTTCCCTAAACTGTCTCCTTGATTTAGGATATTACATTGGCCAGATCTCAATTTGAGATCCAAAATGTTTGGTGAACAGTTTAACTTTTCTGGACAGGACCTTTTTCCTCTTCTGAGGAGAAGGGACGCAGTGTAATTATCAGAGTTCATGAAATCACCAGCGGCTCTCCAAGGTCTTTGTAAAGGAAAGCTAAATATGCTGTATTTTAAAATGATCATCCCAAAGGAGCTTTCCAGGTAGAAAAAAAAACCTCCTAGGCTAATAAACAATACAGAAACCAGCTGTGTTGCTCCCTCATTCCTGGGACATATGGATGACTGTAAAATGGAGATATCCCAAAATACCTGAGAGCAGTCCTTGGACTAAATGGATTTTTTTTTTGTTAGTTTATTTTCCAGACAATCTTCTTTCTCTGAGGAGGCAATGAAACTCAAGGGATTGTACTGCAGACAACAAGTAATTTTTGTTAGTACACATTAGATTTTTGTTTACACACAATTCAATTTTTCACTTGCCTTTCAATAATCACTTATTTATAGTCCAAGAATATTCTATAATATTTCAAAGTTTCTCTCATATCTAATCTATTCAGTCTGCACAATCCAATGACATCTGTGTGCCCCGCACAATTTTTTTGAACTGCTGCAAACAAAATATTGCTGATTAAATCAAGAAGGAGTGATGACCAGATTTATTTATTTGTAATGTTCCAGTCTCTCCCCTCCCCTCCTTCCCCCCCCCCCCCCAGGACCTTTCCCAAAAGTTCTCTTTCACATTCAAATTTAGTGGAAAAGAAAAACAGAAATATTCCAAGTTAGACTGTTTGAAGAATTGTCTCAGAACTGAAGGGGGATTTTATGGATTACAGCTGTGCTTATTTTATCGTTTCCTGGCTTTTTACGGTTTTGCAGTGTACAGTCTCTAAGACTTCAGACTGCAGAGAAGAGGGTGGAGCTTGCGTAGAATGTTTCCAAGCTGTGATCTGATAGTTTCAAATCACAGCACAGGGGTTATATTGGTATTGGAAAATGGGCTCAGTTGATCACATAGGCTTGTATTTCAAGTTCGTGCATTTCTCCTCTGCACAGTATGTATCTATCTTCTGTATAAATGAAAACTGAGTGTGACATTTTCACTACCAATTAGCAAAAAGAATCAGGCCTCATGGCTATGATGTCATTAAAGGGCTTTAATCCATAGCCGTGACATTATAGCTGTGAAATTACAAGTTTTTTCAAAGTGTGAGGGGAAACCAGGACTATGTTTACTTAAGTAATAGCATGTAACATGGTATGTCAGTAGTAGAAATTTATATCAGGTGCCAGTGCATCTCATGTGCATTGGAGGCACAGAGTCAGAGGCCCCCAGGCATTCAACCACCCAGCAAGAGCAGATATCCAACATATCATCATTCTTCATTCACATTTATATTACTGTACTGCTCAGAGTCTCCAGTAAAGATCAGGACCTACCGTGCTAGGGCCTGTAAAAACACACAGTACAGATAGTGCCTGCCCTGAAGAGCTTACAATCAATGCTGTTGCTTTCATAAGGTTTTATTCTTATGCTTTTACATGGAGTAACTAAAAACAGTGTCCAGGGGTGACAGGGGTTAAATCTATTTTGAAGCTGTAAAGATCACTTTAAAACACTGAAATAAAGTGGAAACGGTAGGATGAGGTTCTGTGCAGTACCTCTTTCATAGACCAGGGTGGTGGTGTGGGTGTGCTAACGTGGCTTTATTCCAGCTGATCCTGAGCTGCTCCAGGGCCTGTGTAATTTGGACACCCCCGGGGACTGAGTTACATTATAAAAGCATCCCAAGACCATCCTAATAGCCACTACACAGCATGCTGAAGCAGCCCTGTCTCTTACACACTTCCACAGCCTTGTCTCTGGTACGCAGCTCACGCTGCGGTTTGGTAGGAGCATTATGGCTGTCCTGGCAGTAGCTGTACCAAGGGACTCCTCCCCTGGCCTCAGCCAGCACACGGGATGAACAGAGGAGATAAAATTATGATGATTGTCAGTCTCTAGTATTCACAGTGGCACTGCTACCACCAACTGGAAGAGAACAGGATGAAAGGAGAGAAGAGCAGATGAGGGCAGCATGTCCTGGTGATGAGGACTCTTCCTTACTTCCAAATATTTGATCCTTCCTTTCACTATGAGAGAACCAGACTTGTCTTGAGCCCAGATTCTACTCTCGGTTACATTCAAGAACATCCAGAGAAACTCAGGCATAACAAAATCCCCAAGGCTGGGAATCAAACAACTCTGCCTAAGGGGAAGCGGGATAGGAAAAACAGAATGCTGTTTTCCATCACTTTTTAGAGTCTTTAATTTTATTCTGTCAGCGATTTGTTTTGCTGAAAGAGCAGCCCAAGGATTATTGCAATGCTGTGGGCCAATTTCACATGAAGGAGGAGAGTGCAATCCAAAATTATCTGAGTGACAAAAAGAGTATCTGGAAACCACCCATGTGGAACCAAAGTGACTTTATGGCTCTAGGCTTCTTTGTAATGTGCTGAAATACCAGGGTTATGGTCAGAAAATTTACTGTACAGCTGAAACTCCTTTAAATGCTAGTGCAAGTTGTGTGGTGTACTGTACTCCATGCACCAGGATGAAAATATAGATCAGGGATCGGCAACCTTTGGCACATGGCTCACCAGGGAAAGCTCCTGGCAGGTCGGGCTGGTTTGTTTACCTGCCGCGTCCGCAGGTTCAGCCAATTTTGGCTCCCACTGGCCGCGGTTTGCGGCTCCAGGCCAATGGGGGTGGCAGGAAGCGGCGGCCAGCACATCCCTTGGCCCACACTGCTTTCCGCAGTCCCCATTGGCCTGGAGTGGTGAACCACGGCCAGTGGGAGCCATGATCAGCCAAACCTGCGGATTCAGCAGGTAAACAAACTTGCCTGGCTCACCAGGGTGCTTATCCTGGCGGGCTGCATGCCAAAGGTTGCCAATCCCTGATATAGACTATTTCATCTAAAGTTACTAAAAGGGTATTTGTTCCTTCTTAACACTGAGAACTTGATCTTGACTCCCAATATATGAGCATTCATCACAACAAGTATCATGTGCTAAGAGCATGGTCTGCCCCTTTAAGGGCCAGGGGCATTTGGTGCCAGCTAGCCCTTTTCTGAGGCAGAGCCCCTTTAAGTACTGGTGTTTGGGACTGGTGGAAGGGATTATCAGACCTATTTGTGAAGGGCTCGAGCATTTCCTATACAAGCTGTTGAGGTACAGGAAGCAGTTACAGGATTCTGTGAGTCTATGAAGCAGTTACAGGAAGCAGTGTCTGTTGGAGGGTGACTTTTAGGGAAATGGCTGGTAGAGCAGAAAGTTCTAGGGCAGTGGTTCTCAAATGTTTGTACTGGTGACCCCTTTCACACAGCAAGCCTCTGAGTGTGACCCCGTCCCCCACTTATAAACTAAAACCACTTTTTTATATATTTAACACCATTATAAATGCTGAGTGCAAAGCAAGGTTTGGAGTGGAGGCTGACAGCTCGCAACCCCCCATGTAACAACCTTGCAACCCCCTGAAGTGTCCTGACCCCCAGTTTGAGAACCCCTATTCTAGGGAATAGATAAACCCAGTCTTTTCCCTTGACTTGGGATCTTCTCCAGGGGCCTATGTACTGAACTGTAGAACAATGAAACAGACTGCCTAGGGAAGTTGTGGAGGCTCCTTCACTGGAGATTTTTAAAAGGAGGCTGGACAGCCATCTTGGATGGTTTAGACATAACAAATCCTACAGTTTGTCAGGGGGTTAGAGTAGATGACCCTTGAGGTCCCTTCTAACCCTGTGGTTCTATGATTCTATGTTTTACTGTGAAGAAACAAAGTTGAGGGCAAGTATCAGAGGGGTAGCCATGTTAGTCTGTATCCACAAAAACAAGAAGAAGTCCGGTGGCACCTTAAAGACTAACAGATTTATTTGCACATAAGCTTTCATGGGCAAAAAACCCACTTCATCAGATGCATAGAGTGAAAATTACAGATACAGGCATAAATATATGTTGGCACATGAAGAGAAGGGAGTTACCTTACAAGTGGAGAACCAGTGTTGAAGGCTAATTCAGTGAGGGTGGATGTGGTCCACTCCTGGCCAATCCTCAAACTGAAGCAAATACTCACCAGCAACTACACACCACACCACAGAAACACTAACCCAGGAACCAATCCCTGTAACAAATCCTGTTGCCTTCTCTGTCCTCATATCTACTCTAGTGACACCATCATAGGACCCAACCACATCATCAGAAGCTCATTCAGCTGCACACCTACCAATGTGATATATGCCATCATGTGCCAGCAATGCCCCTCTGCCATGTACATTGGCCAAACTGGACAGTCTCTACGTAAAAGGATAATTGAACACAAATCAGACATCAGGAATGGTAATATACAGAAGCCAGTAGAAGAACACTTCAATCTCCCTGGACATTCAATAACAGATTTAAAAGTAGCCATACTTCAACAAAAAAAACTTCAAAAACAGACTTCAAAGAGAAACTGAAGAGCTACAATTCATTTGCAAACTTGACACCATCAATTTGGGCTTGAACAGGGACTGGGAATGGCTGGCTCTCTACAAAAGCAATTTTCCCTCTCTTGGTATTGACACCTCCTCATCAGTTATTGGGAGTGGACCACATCCACCCTGACTGAATTGGCCTTGTTTTTGCCCACAAAAGCTTATGCCCAAATAAATCTGTTAGTCTTTAAGGTGCCATCAGACTCCTTAAAGTTGAGGGCCTGAATCAGACTTTGGTTGCGGTCAGTACCTTCTGGGCTGAGGAGACAAGCCTGCAGCCTGCACACCTCTAGTGCTTGTGTTCATAAGGGAAGCAATGCATCGCTGGAGTTAAAAAAAAAAAATATACAGTGCACCTGTATTTTGGAAGGACAGGACTGGCCCTGGAGGATTGCTGTTGTTAATATTGTAGTTATTACAGTCCCCACAAGGTGTAATCTTTAACTTATTTTAGTAAACACAGCTTTGTGTTAATAACAATATAGATGGAGAACTGGTCACAGTTAAAGCTAAAAGAAAGAGACATGTACAACAGCTTTGCTGAATGACCAGTTGACATTATATTCCTGGTAGGTCATCACAATTATGGAGATAAATTTTTAAAGAATTTCCTCAATGCAATTACGCTTTTACATAGACACCATATTTCTAACGCTATGTTCTGTAAAATATACCTGCTATATATTTAGGTATTTCTCTGCTAAAACAAATCTGATTCTCACGTATTTTCTCTTGCACTACTTAGTTCCCAGAGCTCCTTCCTTTACCTGCCACTAGCTCTCTCACCTCAGAGTCACTCAGCCTTCTCTCCTACAAGCATGCTCATAGGAGACAGAGGATAATTCTGGGGACCGGGTGTCTTACGCCCTCATAATCAGTCTTCCTTAAAGGGAAAGACTTGTATTTCTTTCTTATCTTTTCCTGAAATCTGGTGAACATAGGTTTCAAAAGTACAACTGATTGTACTGACTTCTGCTAACAGTGGGTGAGCTGAGCATGATTGAGGGCTGCTCTGTCTTGGGTCTCCTGCTGGCTAAAAAATATCTGAAGTGTTTCATCCAAGCAAGGTTGTTTTTTGAGATGTATACAGGCAAAATTGTATTTTTATGTGCCCTCATACTCCAGGGATGTGCTTGTGTTGCTAACTGCTTGGGGACAGCACACAAGTTCTTTCTTGAATTTTAGAATTCACACCTTTTTCCCACTGTCTCCCACAGGTTGGCTATGACATGTCACAAACCCATTGTTGGCCTAACCAGGTGCCAATCCATTAATGTAAATGGAGATGTGCCCATTTATGCCACGTCTAAATTTTACCCATAGATTGCTTATGGGTTTTATTCTTAAAATACACACAATTCAGTGGTCAAATAATGTTCCAAGACATGTCCTGCAACAGAATCAAATATTTCCTCTCACTTTACGCATACTATTTCTGTTACATGTTTGCAAGTCACATAGAGCCAGTGCCTTCAGCTGGTTTAGGGCAGGATTTTGTGCAAATGAGAGGTGTATTTGTAGTGTTATTCTGCCTGCGAATCTTGCCCCATCATTGCCAGCTGAAAGGAAGCAGGCATCGTGGTGTTTCCTGCCAAAAGGAAGCAGGCACAATACCACCTGCATCTGCATTCATATAATCAAGAAACTGTAAAATCCTGGTCCTATAAAATTCTTCCCGTCTTTCAGACATTCAGGTGGGATTCACAAAGGTGGGATTCACAAAGTTGTGGGGCAGCAAGAATGGGCCATTGAGAAGTAAGATTATCACTGTACAGATAGACTTCCCACATCTGACTCACACTCTGCATTATGCCATTTAACCAGTTCCCCAGCTACGGGATGAAAATCCCATTGGCTTCAATGGGAGTTACTCTTTCGGAGTGAAGAGCGGGGTTCTAATATGTCTATGTTGAGTGCAGATAGAGAAACAAACCCACAGACTTCTGTCCAGCTCAGGCATTTTAATAATGGACTTTTCGTTAGCCTTCACCCTTTTCGGTGGTAAATTCTTCCATACCTCTGATTAATGTTCAGAGAATATTCAGACCTACAAAAGAACACTCTTGTGTGTCTTGCTGGAGGGGGATAAAGGGGACGGCTTCTTAATTTGGGCTCTGTTTATGTCAGCATGGTGTTGACTGAAACCTGTCTCCTGCTTTTCAGTGAGCAGAAGATACAATGTGTACAATAAGAGGGGGGAGGGGGAAACAGAACATTCTTAGGTGCTCTATCTTGTTATTAACCACCACTGATTGTATGTGCCAAAATCAAAGTCTCTCAGTAACCATACAGCTTTATTGTAGTAGCCATATATCCGGCTGCATTTTTCTATTTTTGTATCTATTTGGCTAATTATCCTTACTGCTAAGGACTTAGCTGTGATTCCATCTTGAAAAACTAGGAGCTGTTCTAAGTAAAAAAAAAAAAAAATGTAAAATTTGCTAGTTTTGATTCAGTTCTCCAGTCAGAGTAATACCTTTCTTGTTCTACTAATCCCAGTCAGTTTCCTGAAGTCAGTAGGAAATACATTCAACTCACTCAGCCAATGTTTCTAATTATTCAATCATCTTTTCTCTGAATGTGTGAGAATCTCTGTATTCTGCACCACCTACCACCACGGTGTTAAGGTCAATACCCTCTCTCTGAACAGGACCATACATTTTCTGTCTAATCACTGTTTGTCATCTCTTCTGAACAGATGATAGATTTCCACACCAAGCTGGCCTAGAATCAGGCCAATGCTAATTGGTCATAGATTTTTAAGGCTAGAAGGGATCATTATATCATCTAGTCGGACCTTCTGCAAAAGACAGGCCATAGAATTTCACCCAGT
The DNA here is from genome assembly GCF_025201925.1 of Gopherus flavomarginatus. NCBI lineage: Eukaryota > Metazoa > Chordata > Testudines > Testudinidae > Gopherus > Gopherus flavomarginatus. Next base: position 120,492,558 of record NC_066619.1, read on the forward strand.
TATCCTTGTACTGAGTTCAGTACTTCTGTCTGATTAAAGTAATCTTCCAGAAAAGTACCCAGCCTTAATTTGCAATCATCAGGAGATTGACGGGAGTATGTCATAGAGCAGGGGCTTGAACTCAGGTTTCCAAAGACCCAGATAAGTGCCTTAACCACAGGAAAATCCATATTCTTTCTCTGATGAAACTATAGGAACAAGCCTGCTAGATCCTTACATATTATCTCTATTGTAAGAAATGTTCTCTGCTTTGTCTTTATTCTTACATGACGACACGGTTAGGATAAAGCAGAAAGCCAAATTCTGATCTTGTCTCTACAAGTTTTATGGGGCAACTCAGTTGATAAAAATCAAATTACTTCTGATTTCCATCAGTATTAGCAAGATCAGGATCAGGCTGACTATATCTGAAAGAATTAAAGCAGGGAGTGTTAAAATGGCCTAAGCAATTTAGACAGCCAATTCCCATTAAAAAAAAAAAATGGGAAATGGGAATCCGGACACCTAGGCAGCTTTGAAAATAACCGCCCAAGTGTACAAGGAGAGAATTTGTGGCATTGATCAAAATGCAGATGCAGGGAAAGAAAGGATAGGCTTAAAACACAAATTGGGTTGATCAGTTAAAATACTGGGGCCAGATTCTCAGCTTGTGTAAATTGGCATAACTCAAAGGCAAGGGAGGTACTCCAATTTACACCGGCTAAGGATCTGGCCCCCTATATTACATAACCCCAGACAACACAAGCAAAGTAAATATCTCTCTGCTATTGAAACAAATAGATCTGTAGCTGTTCCCTGTCACACTGTAATCTTGCTCTTAGACAGTACCTTAGGTGCGCACACAAACAAATGCATAAAACAATAATGTGTGCAGGTTTGCAAATACAGCCATTCATAACTGAAAGGTAATGGTTAATTGCAGGAGACCAGGGTCTTTAATTATTAATTAAAGGGGCTGAGATGACTGCCTACACTTTCTGTGTTATTTGTGGCAAGTGGAAATGTCTAACTGGGCAGCTTAAAGGGAAGCATGAATTTATTTGAACAGCAACACTGTATTCATTTCATACTGGTAGCCAATCTGAATGCAGCATTTCTAAGCGTAAGGGGGTCTTATTTTGCTAAGAGTGCTGTCGCAGTTTAGAAAAGTAGCAAATAAAATATACTTTTTAAAAAGCTCTAAAAGTAAAGCTGTGTTTAGTTTTCAACATTAAGGGATTTACACTCTGCTTTATCAACGATGGATATTCAGAGATCAGTCCCAAATGCGGCTGTGTTAAGGAGGACAAAGGCATTTAACTCATTGGGTATTTTTCACGCTTTTTAGAGGCACAGATCTGAAAGATTTAAAATCACTCCCTTCTGTAATTTCCTCCCTTTCCGGCTTCTATAACGGCTTTAGACATCACATACTGAACACTGCACATAGGCAGAAGATGGCTTTTAAATAATTAACAAAGGTTATTTTACTTCTGCTTCATAACTGGGATATTTGCCCCGGGAGGTGGGCAAAGCACTGAATCTTCCCCGAGAACTTTCTTTCTCCAAGGCTGCCACCTTAGCCCTCCTGCTTTGTGTTCCCCACTCTGGTTTCCAGGCTGAAATCTTTTAGCCACTGCTCACCCTAATGTCCCTACCGTCCCAACCAGTAGTAACAGCTTCTCTCAGAGAAGGTAACCTTCTACAATGGGAGTCCACTAAACGTGCAGGTTAGACCGCTGGTATGCTGAAATCACTGCTGATCATGCCGACTGATATTGTTTCATTGTACTCCCCTGTCTGTCTGCATCTATTGTCTCCCCTACTGAGATTGTATGTTCTTTGGACTGTCTTTTTGATCTGCACCGAGCACAATGAGGCCCTTGGTCCCTGACTAGATGCTCCAATAATATAAATACCAAGTAGAGTCCATCAGACTGGGACTCCTTTTGAGCAAACCACAGCAGGCCCTCTCGAGAAGAGAGCTGCTGGCTCAGCTTCTACAGCAGATTTCACTGCAGCTGTGCCCACACCCTGCTCCCATGTTCTGTTACCAAGAGGGGCCAGAGAGAATGACAGGAAGTTCTCCAGAGAAGGACAGTTAGCAGCTTTGCTCCCTCTGATGAATCTGCTGTCTCTCCTCAGAGCAACGCCCTGCTCTCAGAGACTTTGCCAGCTCTGTGAAATGGGACTCTCTCTGTCAAGCTTAACACATCTCACTGAGGTCTGGGAGGAAATAAATGATGGGAAGGCCCAGATGTCCTCAGTTCTGGGAAGCAGAGATGGGCAATAGGGCTCCCTGCTATGTTTCCCCACCCCCAGTGAACAGCCCTGCTCCCTATTCCCAGGCTCCCACTTCCATCTTTCCTAATCTCCTGTCTCCCAGGCATGAACAAAATGGACTGAGGATTGGAGTGGAACTGGGGGACCAGAACTTCCCTATTGGGGGTGAGGGATTTGAACTCCAGTCAGGCTGGGCATGGGTATGCGTGGAAAGCTAGCGTGCCAGCTGTCCACTTTTCCTGCCAGTTCCTGCACATCCAGGACCCCTCTCCCCAGTTTGCCCAGCAGGAGTCCCAATCCAATAGGTCTGCTTAGGCCCAGGGATCTTGGGTGGACCACAGCAAGATTAAGATATCTCACGGATAACGACAGAAGTGCAGAGTTAGTCTATTATATATTGTTTGTGAATAAAAAAATGTATGAGGTCACAGTGACAGCTCTGCATTTGAGCGTGGTTGGGAAGAAGTGGGCCTGTGCCATTGTGGATGGTTATCTGTCCGAGCTGAAAGTGAGTATGTGTGGAGTTGTGCAAGTGGTGAGCAGGTTTGGGTAAATGATACCTAAGGCAAGGTTTAGCCGGACACTGATTAATTATGACTAGCGAGTCCCTTAATAAGAAATACATTTAAGCAAACTGTACTCTGGGTAAATGAGATGTTCTGTGAAGTAATCTTGTAAGGCACTTGAGAGACACTGTCATATCCAGATGAGATTTCCCCAAATATACTCCTCTATGAACAACCAGGGTCATATTCATCCCTGTGTTTAATTGAGTTACACCACAAGTGAATTTAGTCCATGCTTTAAAAGAAACCATTGTTCTTTGGTTCTGCATCCATTCGAAAACTGCATGACATATACATGCATTGGCCTGATTTCCAGAGGTACTGAGCACCTGCTGGTCTCATTGCAACGAATGGAAAACAAGGCCTAGAACTGAATAATTATGGGAATGGTATCCAAATTTTTTAATGCTGCAATCAAACCATTATACACAGAAAGATACACAATCATATTCAAAACAATGAAAACATCAGTTCATTAATGGAACAGCTCCTGCCATCTGGCATTCATATGTTCCTTGTTGGGGCTGTTATTTCGCAGACATACATCTCCCAGTCTTGCCTCCAAGCAAAGGCTTTCATTAACTAAATGTATCCAAACCCTTTGTAGTTGGCTGATGTTACAGTCCTCCTTGTACACTATTTTATATGGTTAAAGTTGCAGACTCTTGAGCATTGCAGATGCTGTGAGGTGTTCTGTACCCTCCACTCCCATTGAATTTAGTGATAATGGAGGATGCTCAACACGTCTCAGGATCAAGATGTAGGAGAAGGAAAGAAAAAGAGCTGAAAATGTATTTGTATTGTGCAAGGGGGGCCTTGCTGTGCAACTCAGCAAAATTCACTTCAGTTAAAATAATATTTAATAATTGAAAGTAAATACTATTGCATATATTCTAGCATTTTGTTAGCAGCCATAGTTAAACATGTCACTTGCACCTATTTCAGTTACCCAACTGGCAATGAGCTCACAATTCTTTATAAAGCTGGAATTTAAACAAAGTCATCACAAAAGCATGTGTGGGGCATTATGTGCACGAGAGAAGGATCTTTCAGACTTCTCCATATAAAACCTTTTTTCTGAAAAGGGGTATGTGAGTCAGTTGTTTAGAACTCTCTCGCTGTGGTGAAACAGCACACAGTTTTCAGTCCAAATACCATTTAAAAAATATAGACAATGGGGCCAGATTCACCATAGAAGGCTTAGGAGGTGTTAGTTACCCTTCCATGGGCCAACAAGCAATCCTCGTGGGAGAACAGCTTTGGGTTATTGTTGGAGCTCCAAATCACACCCACTAAGGTGGTTGCGGAGGAGTGTTGATAAAGCGGCACCTCTCCAGCCAATGCTGTTCTTCTGCAGGGGCAATGCTAGCTTCTCTTCTTCCCCGGGGAGGGTGCAATCCTTCTCTGCAGCTGAAGTATGCAAGGAAGAAAGGTTGACAGCAGGGTCTGTGCTTGATTGTCTGAGAATCTATTCAGAACAATACTACCAAAACATGCACACATCTGCTCACTTGCTGACTCTCTCTCTGTGTCTCTCACTCACACACACAGTTTTCTAATAATAATAGATGAATGAATTAAATAAAAATCGCTGAAATGCTAACAAAGAATCAATATCCTGATGGCCTTTTCAGCTCTGAAACTATTTGTGTAAACAACCAGCTTCCCACATCACATCTGCATCCAGTACGGATGTCAGTATTGCTAACTTTAAGAGATCAAAAATCCTGAATCAGACCTCCCCAAAATCATGAGATTGGCCCAAAAAATCATGACACTTTAAAAAAAAATCTTGTATTTTTTAGGTTTATCTCTTGGTTTTTGAACCACCCTTGCCTTGCCTATCCCCAGAGTGTGTGCATGTGACAGTGTTGTCCCCTCTCCCACATGTACTGGATAAGGTGTTTTTGGCCCCTACTGCAAGAGCTCTCACTCTCACATCTGCCTGTCACCTGTCCAGCAATTAATCCTGTCCCTTAGTCTCCCATCAGTTCTGTCCCTACCCAACCCTTCTCAATTCAGCCCCTCCCTCGTTCAGTGCCCCAGCCACTACTGTCATCACCCCATCAGTTCAGCCCCCTTATTCCATTGACCTCCACCACCCTCAGTTCATCCTCCCAGCACTTATCCTAGCTGCTCAGAACTCACTCTCAATACAGTCCCCACATCCCATCAGCCCCTCATCCTCCTCACTCTAGCCCATCTGCAGCCCCCAGCCTCACCTCTGCTCCTCTTAGGGCCATTTTGGGCCCTTTAAAGCTGCTAACCTGCCAAATGAAACTTGTGCATTCAGGCCAACCCTATGCATTTCTGCAGCCTAGACTGAATGTCCTACGTTCAGCTGAGCTGCAGAAGAGACCTGCAACTGCAGCTCGTGATGCCAGATGCTGCTGCAGTGCTTGCTGAGCAGGCAGCCAAATGACCCCAGTCTTGTTGCTCCACCCGCTGGATCTGAGCTGGGAAAGAGCAATTAGGAGGAGCAGGCAAGGAGGTGGTAGCTGCAGGCAGATGTGATGGGGAGAAAATAAGTCCTGGCCCCAGGCTTCACTCCCCCAACGGATCCCAGTTGCCCCCAGCCCTCATTCTTTTTTCTTTTCTTATCCCAGATACCGTCCCGGCAACCCCACACAAACCCATCTCCCTCCACCCACCCAGACCTCTACCCCTAGCTTTCCCCAGCCACTAAGCTTACCTCCAGCTTTCCCTCACTGGACACCTTCAGATTCAGCTTTCCCCTGGTGTGTCTGGCCACCCATCCCCTCTGACAACTTCCCAGACACCCCTACAAACACAGTTTCCCCTACTCTACACAGCCCCCATCTGCTCACCGCACCCACTCACCAGCTGCACCATCCCTGTCCATCCACTCATCTTCCACAGTTGTCAAGTTTTGTGCTGCTCTGTGTTCAATCCTCATCACTGTTTGAGACAGAAACTAAAGACAACTAAAGAGAAATTGGAGGGAGTCCAGTGGAGAGCAATGAAAATAATCAGGGGGTTGGGGCACATTTATGAGGAGAGGCTGAGGGAACTAGGGTTATCTAGTCTGCAGAAGAGAAGAGTGAGGGGGGATTTCAATTACCTGAATGGGGGTTCCAAAGAGGATGGAGCTCGGCTGTTCTCGGTGGTGGCAGATGACAGAACAAGAAGCAATAGTCTCACGTTGCAGTGCGGGAGATCTAGGTTGGATATTAGGAAACACTATTTCACTAGGAGGGCAGTGAAGCACTGGAATGGTGATGGAATCTCAATCCGTAGGGGTTTTTAAGGCTCAGCTTGACAAAGCCTTGGCTGAGATGATTTAGTTGGTGTTGGTCCTGCTTTGAGCAGGGGGTTGGACTAGATGACCTCCTGAGGTCTCTTCCAACTCTAATATTCTATGATTCTATGACCTTCAGCTGAAGTCTCTGGCCCTATGAAAATTGTATGTGGAGATGCAACATATGTAATGAACTCATTTGCATGCCTGAAGATAAATTGAATAAAATGTTGTGCATGGATCTGCACAGACAGACATTGGTGCCTATGATTCCAAGGTAGCTTTGTGGCAGTAGCAATGAACACAAAACACCATTTAAAAAAAACAGGCATTTTAGTGATTTAGAATGATGTTACTCTGATGTTAGCCTCTCACAGCCTAACTGTGATCAGTTTCTGGTACTTCCTCTGCCTTTGCGGGCAGAAGGTATAATGTTCATTATTCAGAAATGATGACAAAAAACACACAAACTTGCTTCCAGTATGGTCTCACTATCCTTCACGGTACAGGCTGAGTGTGGCAGGCAGTCTGTAAGAGTCCAGGACTGGGTTACAAGGACAGTACAATAGTGAGAGACCCAAGGTGGGTGAGATAATATCTGTTATTCGACCCGCTGCTGTTGGTGAAAGAGAGAAGATTTTGGAAGACAGAGCTCTTCTTCAGGTTTGCTATATAACACTCACTAGGTCAACACTACAATACAATACTGTTAACTATTTAGGGTATGAATACTTTACAGAAGGAAACCAAATTTGGTAGATCTGACCAGGGAGAAGGTGAGGCTCTATGCCAGAGAGGATCTCGCATAGAAAACTCTTTCTTGCCATGAAATCTTTACAGATTTTTGGAGGATCTGCTGAACTGTGAGGCTGTGGTGCATGGTTTCTTTAAAATTGTTGCAGGAAGCCATGCAGGGTCAGCTGGGGAAGGTGCACACAGGGGCGGCTCCAGGCACCAGCGCAGCAAGCGCATGACTGGGGTAGCAAGCCACGGTGGGCGGGCTGACAGTCACTGTGAGGGCGGCAGTCAGGCAGCCTTCAGCGGCATTTCTGCGGGAGGTCCGCCAGTCCCGCAGTTTCAGCCGCAATTCGGCAGCGAATACGATGAAGCTGCAGGACCAGTAGATGACCTGCAGAACAGCCGATGAATCTGCATGACCTGCGTACCTCCCTCAGAAATGCCACCGAAGGCTGCCTGACTGCCATGCTTGGGGCGGCAAAAAACAGAGCTGCCCCAGGTTTCAGACAAGCCAAACCCTCTGCATTGAAACCCTGGTTTTCCTTCAATGGAATGTCCCACCTGCACGAAGGTTCTTCTAGAAGTAAATGTTCATAGGATGTTGGCTACCATTGTTATTTACTCAAATCTGTCTTAACATGCAGGCCTTACAGAACTTACAATTACTACCTACCATTCTGGTCTTAAATATATATAGTGGATAAAATATCAAACCCTGAAAAGCATTTACAGTATTCTGCATGAGTCATAACTACGCTGCATAACAGATGCTGGGACAATGCTGAACTGCAATGGTTTGAGAAATTACAATATTTTAAGAGCTGTTTATTTTTAAGGCCATTTCATTTGTTCAGCTAAACAATGTCCACTTAAAATATTTTTCCAGTGCAGTTAATTGCGGTGATGCTCACCTCAGACTTTTCTTAAGGTTTGGGATTTTCTTATTGCTTTATTAAAGAAAAAAATATTTGTGGTCTGATCTGAGGCATCAAAAACGCAATTAAGGCTGAGTTTTTCCTTAAAATGACCTGTTGCACCTGAAGGTAGCACATCTCATGTGAAATCATCCACTGTTAAAAGAACTCTTTGATATTACACATCAACAAGTGAGTGGGCAGAGACCAGACTTTCCATCTTAATTCTGAATTTCCTGGATTTATTTGTTCAGTTTAAATCAAAAACATTAGAATAATTTTTCAAGCTCATGATGAAGGGGAATTAGCTGCCAAGCTTCTATGGGATTTTCATGACTAATTTTCCAGAAGTGCTGAAAGTGTATCAGTTCTAAGAATTAAATATAAATATGTTTGTATGTGTGTACAGGTAAAAGGCACTTATGATTTAAATCTACTTACAAAAATAGGAGCATAGAATTTAGATAACATATTATTGAAATATGTATTTTTCCAGGCTTTTAGATGTGAGAAACTGCTTCCATATTTAATCATATTCAGTACATCTGTACATGATTTTGTAAATATGCTCCAGACGTCTGGTTGTCTCTTGATATTAAATGTCTGCCTGCTCCCAAGATTCAGTGAAGATCTCATTTCTTTCATGGTTACAGCCAGTGGGAACAATTGTTATCTGATTATATGAGATATGGATAAATAACAAGTCACTGTTACAATACTGAGTAAATATGTCTGAAATTTATAATAGATTTAATGTTAATTAAAAGATCACTGCTGGTTTAGCCACACCCAAGCAAAAGATTTGAACGTCTACCCTTTCAATTAGGGAAGCCATTTGTCCAGTTTTAAGCTGGACGGTCCTCTTTTTCTGTAGTTTTGTCCCCTGCATGGTACTGAGACAAAACCAGATGTGCTTTTGTCCAGAACTGTGGGCAGGGAACACCATTTTGAAGAGCATGCAGATCTGCCTTCACTGACATGACCTCATGCGCTCTTCAAAATGGCATCCTCTGTCAGTGTGAGGTCACACCGGCGGGGTGGCCCACGCTGTTCCCAGAAGTACTGGAATGTCTGATATTCTGGGGATGTGGCAGTGGCCATTTTACTTTCAATATGTGTCATTGTCTTTATATAGCTCCATCCTCTGCACGGAGAAGTCTTGTTGTACTTGCCCGGATGTACTGCGAGGTCAGCAGTCTCCCATGAGACTGTCACTTAAGGTATGTCTTAACTGGCAGGAGAAAAAAAGGTTAAACCTTCACTTGGGGTAGCTAACCCCAGTTAGCTGACTGGGATTAAAATAGCAATGAAGACACAGTAAGTTGACTTTTAACTCGAGCTACCAGCTCAAATTCAACCTCAGGTCCTCTATAGGTGTTAATTCCAGCTGCTAACTTGAATTAAAAGAAGAGCTGCTGTGTCTTCACTGCTGTTTTAACTTTAGTTAACTAATCCAAATTAAGAATACATGCCCCCTCGCCCTTTTTTTGCAGTGAAAACAAACTCTTAGAGCCAGCTGCTAGAGAGAGCTGAAGAACAAATCAGACTAGCACATCCCTCCCACCCCATGTGATCATCATCATGACGGTTAAAAAGTGGCAGCTCCAGGCTTGCTTGCAAACATAGGCCTTGATCCTCCCAAGCAACCATACCCCTGCAAAGAGTCCCATCCAACTCTGAATTCAGAGTCAAGGCTCCAGATCTCTCACGTGACAGAAACTAGCTGTGCCATCTCACCCTTTGTGTTACCCCACGACACAAGATCATTGTTACTATTAAGGAGTTCTAAAATATTAAGAAATAGTTTTTGGATTTTCAGGGCAGGACCCCTAAGGTCACACACACAAAAAGCACGTGTATGTGTGATATTACCTCACCTAGAGTTCAATCTGAATTGCTGAGCAGCTACGTCCCCTCAATTCCCCAATCTCGGGTGCCTTTTACACTGTTTCGCAGTGAGTACAATCACTCCTGGCCAGTTCACACACAGCTTCTAGCATGCAAAATCACTCCCAGCTGAATTACATGAATGCTCTGGCCAGTCACTCATGAATTGAATACAGGATGACACCAGAAAACTTTCAGTCTCAGACTAGTCTCCAGAAATGTGCATCTTGTATTGCCCAGCTCCCTCCCCCTGGACAATACAAGATCATAGAAAGTCTGTCATTTCATCAATGGAAGATGATATGCACAGAGCCTGTTATCTCAAGTGGAGGTTCCCAAACACTTCAGTCCAATCTCACATCGGTTTAGACAAAACAAGAAGTTTAACAACTTCAGAAAGATAGTTTTTAAGTGATTGCAAGTAATGAGGCATAAAAATCAGAATTAGTTTGCCTTTTACCTTTTATTTCCTTTGTAACCAACACCTAACTTAACAAGCTAAGTAAATTTAAAGCAAAAAGGGTTTTCTCACCATAAGCTTACAGCAGTCTGGCTAGATTGCTTCAGCCAGGATCCCCCCCAGTTCAGTGATGTCTTTCAAATACTGTTGATGTTGTGAGGAGAGATGAGGGAACAGAGGTGATTTGGGAGACTCTGTTTTCCATTCTTATACCCTTCCTCCCTCTTTGAGGATTACCTTCAGCTTGGGTTCAGGTGACAACCAGTCTGTTTACATGGAAAACCCCAGCGGTTCCATTGTCAATATGTAAAGTTCTTGCTCACCTCTTCTTCTTGCCAAAGAATGGCGGCTTTGCTGGGTGATAGTCCATGAGATTCCATTTGATTACGCTGATACCTGTCTGGGGTATTTTGTCTATGAAGAACTGGTTTGGGCCTGCTTCTCTAACTTTGGAACATATCACAGCAATGTTGTAGAGTAGAATCTTATAACTTAACATGCAGTGTTGCTACATGTATTTTACCAGGACAATCATGTTCAGCAGCTTATGATTTTTCAAATGATACCTCAAAAGACATTTTGTATAAAATTTATCATAGCCTTGTAAAAAGGATGGACATAGGGGTACAGTCTGTCACAATATGTCATTGAATTCAGATTTTATGCACAGGTATAACCATGGTTGTGTGTGCAAATCAGATATTTCTGCACGCAAACAGCCAGTTAAACATGTAACTGGTCTTTTCACCATGGAGATACCCAATGTGCATGCTCAGTAGCAGTATTTCAGTATGTGAATTAGATGTGAAATTTTGTTTAAAAATTTGAATTGTTATTTTTGATACACCAACAATGCTGAGTTCTTCCTAATGCCTAACAACAGAGAGTTAACCAGATATTATATTCAGAGATCTGCTCATGTTAATATTGATGATCTTTGTAACAGTCATACCCTTGTTATATGACAGTCTCAGTATCCACAGACTCCAGAGGATACTATTATATTGATGGTGTACAAATATGGATGTAATTTAAGGAGAGTTAATGGTATTGTCTTCTGTTTCCTTTGGAAACACAATAAGAAATATTTTCTACATGACAGGGCTTTGATATACTTTATAGTGTATGTTTGAGAGGTATTGCAGATTTTGTCTGTATTCCTTCTTTCAAATATAAGGAATATCTCTTAAAGCTATAGAATCTTTCAGAACAAAACTCCATCACTGCAGCCACTAGATTATAAATGCTGGGGCAGGGGTTGTCTTTCCATTATATGTGTGTACAGCTCCTAGCACAGTAGAGCCCTGGTCCATAACTGGGGCCCCTATGTGCCACTGCAATACAAATAAATAAGTTATTTGACAGTAAAAGCTTATGGTAAAATAGCCTGCACAGTGGAAACATTTAACCTCTTTTATGTAGCATACAGAGCTGAAATAATAGCATGTTTCTGTCAAGTCACAAAAAGGCTCTAATTTCAAATTATCCATTGTGCAAATAAACAGAGCTGTGCAAAACCTGATCCATTTTTGGTTGCCTGGGTTATAGCCTGGATTTTTATACAGTTTTAGCAACTCCGTATTCTGCTTTGCATTTCAGATACATGCAGACCTACACACTCTGAAATACAAACTGGAAACACAACATTGCTGAATATTTCTTCTTCACCTTCCACTCTCAGTTGCTAAAACAATTCCATCATGGCTCAGTCCTCAACAAACACATACCCTGGGCCATGCTTTGAAAGAGGGTGGATGGATCACACCCTGCAACTGCCTTTCACACATGAACATTTACAAGGGTTGCTGAGGTCCACCTGAAAACTTGAATGCTGAGTTTCCTGACTTTTGCAAATTGATAATCTTATTGGTGCACTGAAGATACATCATCCTCATATGCTGTCTCTTCAAATGAATCACAAATAATATGGTCCCCTGTAGCTTTAGGAGGACAGTAGACTCTCCATTAGCTCTCAGCTATAGTAGTAGTCCTGACACACCCTTTCATGTATGCAGCCACACTCTGTGAAGTAGACCCATCATCAACCCCTGGCCCTCAATTGTCACAACAACCACCACTCTATAAAGTTACAAGTGCTGAAAATGGGGTGAGGTGTAAGCTTTTAAATTCTTAGAGGTATGTATAATGTAGATAATACATGAATGCTAATATTGAGGAAAAAAATCAGCCAGTGTCGTCTTAAAATAGCTTCAGTACTCCCCTCCCCAATTTAAAAACAAAGAGTGTAATTCTTCTCTGATTAACTCCAGTTGTATGAACTATTGAAACTTTGTAATGTAGTTACTGTTCCTTTACACTGATATAACTGCCAGGAGACTCAGGCCTGGAGTTTGTAATGAAATGCTGACAGAACTTCTAACGATGGGGTGTTACTCTAATACATTTTTGCATACAATAGGCAAGCAGGATTCATTATTTCATAGCATGTACCTCTCAAGGGTACATCGAAAACGCTGATATCTAGAAGACAATATGCAGTCTTCTAGATATCATTGCAACTGATCTTTGAGAACTGTCCCGACTGCACAGAATAAGAGATCCTTGCAAGATATATACAAATAATGCACAAAGGTTTAATCTGGTGATATCATAAATCCAGATTGGACTACACTTGATTTTAAAAACTTTACTTTTTTAATTATTATTATTTTTTGTTGTTGTTGCTGAGTAAAGAACTGGAATCCACTAGCAAGGAAGGGGATTTAGGGATTCATGAAGCCCAGAGATGCCAGGATGGAGAAAGAGAATGTTATTATAAGACTAAATAGGTAGCATGTTTGTGAAAAGCAAGGGAGTTTCAGACAGGAGGAGACTGTTGAGTTACATGAGGTAAGGCAGAGGAATGAATGGAAAGGGAGGGAAGCAGATGAGGCTTTCATGTTGTGAAGAGGAAAGGCAAGGAGATAGATGGCAAAAAAGTCTATGGAGAAAAACTGAAGTCTTTATTAATAATCAGTGGATAGGAGGATGTTCTAGGGGATTGGATTTATAAAGCAAGTGCTCCCCATCCTCAATGTAATTATAACAAAACCAGCAGTTTTTGCATGGATTTCAGGAAACTGTTCCCCTCACCAATCCCGTGTGATATAGATGCAGCTTAAGCTATAGTGCAGGGCTAGGCAAGCTATGGCATGCGTGCTGAAGGCAGCATGCAAGCTGATTTTCAGTGGCACTCACACTGCCCGGGTCCTGGCCACCGGTCTGGGAGGGGGGCTTTGCATTTTAATTTAATTTTAAAAGAAGTTTCTTAAACATTTTAAAAACCTTATTTACTTTACATACAACAATGGTTTAGTTATATATTATAGACTTATAGAAAGAGACCTTCTAAAAACATTAAAATGTATTACTGGCACATAAAACCTTAAATTAGAGTGAATAAATGAAGACTTGGCACAGCACTTCTGAAAATTGCCAACTCCTGCTATAGTGTTTGCTATCCATGAAGGCTGAAATGACTGCTGTGAGAGAGAGAAATGGAAGAACTGAATGAGTCCTGAGTCCTGGGAAACTATATGCACATGTACAGGAGAGAGGGAGAGAGAGAGAGAGAGAGAGAGAGAGAGAGAGTGTGTGTGTGTGTGTGTGTGTGTGTGTGTGTGTGTGTGTTTGTTTGTTTGTTTTGGGGGGAATGAATGGGATCTGGACAGATCACTGAGACTGGGTTTAATACAAACAGGTGCTAAAAAGGAAAAGGGAGAACTGGGGAGTGAATGAGAGGAGAAGCTGCCAGACACAGGGCACAGAGATTTGCTGAAAGGGACAATCAGGGAGACAAAACGGGGGTGGAGACGGGGCAGAAAATACCACCGGGGCTAGGGGGGCAGGTGGGCCATGAGCATGGGCGTGGGGACAGCTGGAACAGTGTGTGGGGCATGGGGGCGGGGGTGCAGGTGGGGAATGAGCATGGGGGCAGCACGTGTGGGGCAGGTGGGAACGAGGGGCATGAGCATGGGGCAGCAGGAAGGGGGTGTGAAGCAGGTGGGGAGGAGGCGCGTGGGGGTGGGATGTGTGGGGCAGATGGCGGAGGGGCATGAGCATAGGGGCAGCTGGAGGGGCGTGTGGGGCAGCTAGGGGAGGGGCGTGAGGGGAAGGGCATAACCACGGGGCAGGGGGCAGATAGAGGGGGTGCGTGAGGAGACGGGGTGTGCGGGGCGAGGGGAGGGCCCGAGCGCGGGGCAGCCGGGCGGATCACGGGGGCGGGCAGGGTGACGCCCGCGGCGGCCGGAGTGCGGAGGGGGGGGCGCTCTCCGTGCCCCCCTCCCCCCGGCAGCAGGCGGCGCAGCCCGGCCCGGCTGCCGCGCGGAGCCCTGCGCTCTCGGAGCCGCTGCCCCTGGCTCGCGGCGGGGTGGGGGAGGAGGCGGAGGAGCCCGCCTGGGCGCGCCCCCCGCGCGGCTCTCCCGCCGCAGAGCGAGCGGGCTGTGCGCGGCTGCAGGCGGAGGGGGCGAGCTCGGCCAGTCCAGGTAACGGGGGGGCCATGCGGGGAGACTGTCCGGGTTTGCCTCTGTCCGTCCGTAATGGCCCTTTGTGCGCCCTGGCCAGCGGCTGCTTTGACCTCCGTCCCCCGCTCCTCTGGCGAGAGCTGAGCATCGGGTCCTAGCGACCCCCCCAGGGCTGGGCAGAACCCCCCGCCGCTGATCCTGTGCCGGTCAGCGATGGCTTTTGGGGGCGGTGGGGAGTGAAATGCGGCGGCTGCTGCTGTGGGGCACGAAGAACTTGCAGGCGTTTCACTGCTGCTGTTTCAAGCTGCGGACACGTCTGAGGCTTTTGAGCGGCCGGGCTCCCCTTGGATTTGTCTCGGCTCTTAGTCCAAGTGCAGCGCAGGAAATGGGACTCGCTCCACGCAGCACGCGGGCTGTGAAAACCTGCCTGATCGCCCGTGGTTTTCCACGCGGGTGGCACTGCGCGTTTTATGTTAAGCTTTATTCTAGTTAAGTAAAGTGGCTTTTTGTCTTCAGTGTTTTAGCCAGTGTCGAGCATCACTGAACGGGTCATAATGGTTTAGCTTTATTGTTTTTTTCACTGCGTTATTCCCCTCTCGTGATCCCAACCACAGCTTGGCTTTTAGCTCGAACCAGCCAAAAGAAATCAAAGGAAGGGGAGGGACCTAGGCTTGAGTTGGAGGCTGGAGTTTTAGAGACTTGTTGCTCTGGAATACGGTGGTTCAAAGTTTATTTTGTGTCTTTTCTTTGATGCCATATGGTCTTTGATGTCCAAGAGTGAAGATATCTTAGACCTACTACTTCCATCTTGGCTGAGGTGGTTGATACAGGTGAGGAGCTCCAGCTCTTAATGGTTAACCCTTTCACTGCCTGGATCTCTCCTGTACCCCCGCAGGTCTCTTACTCATGTTGCTGAGAACGACATACCAGATTCTACCAGCATGGTTATTAATTCATACAGTCTTAAAACAAATGTGTGTATTTTCTATTTTGGTATCTCAGTCTTTGATCTGCTTAATTTATTGGTGCATGTATGTATGAATATTGACAGCATCTAACTATCACCTATTACTCTGTGTGTGTGTGTTATATAGTGTGTTGTCCTGTAAATAGCTTACCACTAATCGTGTTTAATAGGCAGTCTTGTTTCTTCTGGACTAACGTAATTATTCAAACAGTTAAAAATCTGCCTAGAATAATTAATGGTCATTTCTTTCATTAATGGACATTGACAGTGCTGCCAGCCTTGATTTACTTAGGGCTAGTACAGCTTTTCCATGCAATGTCCCTGGATTTCTCTATACCAGACACACACTGAAAAGTCCTACTTTAGTGGTTGCCACCCCTTTTTTCTATCGGTCACTTAAAAGAAAAGCTTGCTCAAGAGAGACCAAAACCCTATTGCCAACATTATCAACTACAGTCTGAGTATTCTAGTGGAACTTGTAAAAGGAAAGGACAAGAGGAGGGACTATAATTCAGTGAATGAAGAGCAGATGGGAATGCAGGCGTATGAACAAGTTAAGAGAAGAGTGAGCTGCAGGAAAGTTTGAAGACAAAGGAGTTGAAGTTAAACTAAAGGAGAAGAAAGCGAGTAGAACCAGAGTGAAACAGGAGATGGAGAGACCTATTCTGTTCCTCTCCCTCCCATTATTTCCCCCCTTTCTACTTTTCTCCCACCTTTTGTGGTGACTTGGAAACTTCTCTGCCTGGAAATTCAATAGAAGATTCTTTTGATAGATTTTCTATCAATGTTTCTCCTCCCCAAACTCCCATTGATATGAGCTGTCTTCATCATGTGCAGCTCCAGCCTTTAATCATGGGAGCCTTTCTCCTTGTTTTCTTACATCCCCTGACTTTTACAAAGAACCATGGCTTCTGTTGATTGAGAAGTAGAAACTCTTTTTTGATATTTTTCCCTCACTGCTATAATCTTTTAAAAGTTTGAGAAAATATGGCTTCTGAGCTTCAGTAGATGACATACCTTCTGTAACTTTTTGTTTAAATTTTGGCTGGCTGTGACTTGACTTCGGTTAGACGAAACTACTGGAAAAGAAAGTGAGCGGATCTTTAGAAAAAAAGAGACTCTCTCATGCCAAGTCAGGTTTGTTACGTTGTCCCATCTGGTTTAAAATGAGTTACTAAGGTCTGAGAATCATGTTTCAATTTGGCAGTCAAAACTGCATGCCATGCAGCCTTCTACTAGCATGAGTATACTGTGTCATTAAAATGAAATATTCCAGTGGTTTCAGCAACAGATTAGGTACTGACATTAGTTGGAGACTCAATACAGAACTGGTTACTGTGATTTTATTTATAAATGCTCAATTATATAACCCCTTTGATAGGTCCGTACATAAGATTTGTATTTACAGTTGAACCTCAGAGTTATGAACTGACAAGTCAACCACACACCTCATTTGAAACCAGAAGTACACAATCAGGCAGCTGCAGAGGACCCTTCTTTCTCCCTCCCCCCCAAAAGGCAACTCCGGTACATTACTGTGTTAAATGTAAACTACTAAAAAATAAAGAGAAAGCAGCATTTTTCTTCTGCATAGTAAATTTTCAAAGCTCCATTAAATCAGTGTTCTGCTGTAAACTTTTGAAAGAACAGCCATAATGTTTTGTTCAGAGTTAGGAACAGCCTCAATTCCCCAGGTGTTCATAACTCTGAGGTTCTGCTGTAATATAAACCTGTAAATTATATTAATGACTCAAAAGGGATCTGGTGATCTTGGGTGGTGTGTATGTGGTTTTTGTTTTGTTTAGCATTTAACCAAAATAATTAAGAAAACACATTTAAATGTACTTCAAAGAGCCATCTTTTTGAATTCTGCCATTTGATGTTGCTCACTTGTATTAAGTTTTTCATTGTTGGGGTAGTGGAAACTGGGTGCTTAACTCTTAGTTACTAACTCCCTGGAATAATTATCAGCTATGCAGAGAGAGTTACAGAAGAAAAACTTCAGGAGAAAAGTGACTGGTGACATTTCCTTTCCCCTCTACTTCAAAACACATAGTTTAAAAATGAAAAACAGCTTTTGAGCCAAAACATTTGTGAGCTACAAAACGGTTAGTAACTCAACCAGTGATCTGTGCAAGTAGGTAACAGTTAACTCATGTTAAGAGGTGTGAAGAGATCTAGTCAAGATGAAAGGTTTGTCACTGGGAAGTTTTGCAGTGCATTATAAATACAAAACAATAATTGCTTTCATGCTAAGAAATGCAAAGAGAAAACTGGACAACTGTTGAAGCATTCTCAGCACAGGAATGAAGCTTGTTGGAAAATGTATAATGCAGAGCTGAAGGAGGAATTGTTTGGAACCTAAACGTAGATAGGGCAGACAGTAACACAGTTGTGATGAACAGCTCAGAGTACCCTAATGAGGAGTGTGTTGCTTCAGAAGGGCCTGATCATAGGGCTTGTCTACACTTATGTTTTGTAGCGCTCTAACTTGGTGGCTCGGGGGGTGAAAAATCACACACACCCCCAGGCGCAGCAAGTCTGAGCATTTTAAAGCGCTAGTGTCGACACGCTCCGAGCACTGGGAGCCAATCCCCTCATGGAGGTGGATTACCAGGAGCGTCGGGAGAACTCTTTTCCAGTGCTTGCACACGACCACACTCACACTTCAGAGCGCTTTGAAGTTTCCAGTGTAGCCATGCCCTTAATGTAACGGGTTTTGTGAAATCTTTCATTGAACTTAACATGGCCAAAGTTAAATAGAAATCTCTCTTTTAAACCAATAGAATAATATTTCTTTAAGCAGCTTCCCTCCTTGGGATTGTTACCATTTTGTCTCTCTCAGTTCCCAGATGTTTTGTTCATTAACTTCCAGATGTGAGAGATTTCCATCAGAAATCTTAAGTTCTGGGGGTTGGGCAATGTTACGTGGTGTCACCATGCTAACTTTTTATAAAACATATTACAGTGCCCAAGCAGTAAATGCAGAAGTCATATATGGTGACTGATTATATGTGAATATAGCTTGCTTTCCCTCACCCCCCCCCAAATACCTTGTGTAGTTTTGCATCATAAGAAAGCATGTGTCCACTTTGCATACATACTTGATTCTGGTGGGTCAGGAACACCTAGAAAAAGCCCAAGGAATGAAATAGTTACACAGTGGGACTGATATTTTTGAAAAATGGCAATAAGAATATAATTTGGGTCTGTCAACTTTAGCTGTCCTCTTTAGGGAATGAAAGCTGTATGTATTTTTAAGGGACACTGTCAATTCAAAACTTCAGACAGAAGTGCCATTTTTAACTGCAGTTGTGACAAATAATACCAAAATAAGAAATATGTACCTGAAAAAAAGTCTAGTCTTTTCAGTGTGTTTACTTTGTGGATTAACATCTTGTCCATAGTCAGTTTCATTGTCTCCTCCCACATCTCCTCCACACACAGTTTTCTCTCTTGTTTGTGAGGATCTTTTAAACAGC
Source organism: Gopherus flavomarginatus (assembly GCF_025201925.1). Lineage (NCBI taxonomy): Eukaryota > Metazoa > Chordata > Testudines > Testudinidae > Gopherus > Gopherus flavomarginatus. The sequence continues at coordinate 120,511,556 of NC_066619.1, forward strand.
AAGAAAAGAGAGAAAGAGACTTTTAAAAATAGGAAAATGAGGTTGTAGATATTAGCAGAAACTCTTCTTTTAATTGACTAGATTTTGAATTGAAAGGGCTGCTTTAATATCAGGTGTTTATAATTTCCCTTTTGAATGGAAGAGGTTTGGGACTGACCCATTTTAGCTGTTGGAATTAAACGATATGAAAAAAAATCCATATTATTTCCCAGTAAATTTGCTCATAGGCTATTTTAAGTAATAGTCAAAATACAACTTTCACCATGTGTGTTTTGCAACAATGTGTCTGCATATGCTTTTAGGCAATGTTATATAAACATTACATTCTATAATATTGTGGTGTAAGAACTGTACTGAAAATTTTCAAGTAACTAGGGAAGTACAGTTCTTTTTAAAAGAAATTTTAAAGGGCTTGATCCAAAAGCCATGAATGTCAGTGATAACACCCTCATTGACTTCAATGGACTTTGGATCAAGTCCAAAGTTAGGATTTAGATGAGGAAGGCAAGATTGCTTCCAGAAAGGAAAGTAGTACTCCATAGGAAAAAACAAAAATAAAAAACAGCTGTTTGTGTTTTGAGAGATTTGGGTTTTGTTTTTCTAGGTTAATCTTTATGGTATAACTGCTTTAAAAGAAGTGGAAATATTGCCAGTACATCCTCAGTGTTTCAGTACTTGCGCTATAACAAAATGGTAACATATGAAACAGGTCCAATATTTTGTTTTTGTTTTTTTTAAGTGAAGAAACAGGGAAAAGTGTATGAAGAATGTCTGCTCTAATATCTCCAGCCTGCTTCTTTCTCCCTTTCTGTTCCCACCCACCCTCTTCCCGGTAGCTCTAAGCTGATTAAAAGTATCCCTGAATTCTAGATTCTTGGGTATTGTTGGGTGGAAGAATACGCTCTAGAATTTGAATATGTTCTAATATGAAAATGCAAATACTATTTTACACATTTGTCACCTGACCATGAAAAGTATAGTTTGTATGACAACAGTTTGTCTATATATGCTCCTTTCTCAATTGGCTTCTCCATTTTCAGACTGCCCATGGCTCTGCTTTTCTGTATGGTGGAACAATATTCTTTCTAAAATCAATATGACCTATTCATAGTTTTTGCAGAGATAGTTTGTTCTGCATGAACCAACTTGTTAATCATGCTGTATATCCTGCATCCTCTTCTTAGAAAGTCTGCCTTCGTTTTGACCTCCACAATGCAGACAATTAGAGTAGTGGGTATAAAACTATGAGTAGTTTAGTTCAAGTGGTGTTTACTCTAGAGGAAAGAGGAATTTCTTCTTAAAAAGAAAACAAATGTTCTTCTTCTACTTCTGACAGGAAAAAAAAAAAAACATTACCCTTAGACTTGTGTGTCTGTTCAGGTTAAAAGATCCTGGTTGGCTGGCATGTTTTACCTCTTTCTGACAGTGTGTGCAGACATCTGGTGCGGATATGATATCGATGTTGCCTCTGACTCTGTTTAAGTCAATTTGGGGATGAATGGCCTGGACAGAATCCTGCACTGGCAAATGTGGCAACACTTATTTTTAAAATTATTATCAGGGAAGTTAGATGATTAAAATTACCCCATTTCTAATGGGGAAATACAGGGCAAGGTGTGGCTCAGCATTGTCCCTTGCAGTTTCACAGCCTGCAGTTCTCACACAAGCAGCTATATGGGTGATCTTTTCAGTGGATATTTTGAGCAGAGAACAAAAAAATAGTTTGCAGTTACATCAAAAAATGAGACTAAATGATATTAGTGGGAACACTGTCTGGGCTGTCTGTAGCAATGAGAATTGAGTGGTACACTAAAGTTTTGTTCCAGTGTTAAGATTTGTAAACATCTTAGAGCCCATCAGGCATTTGGGAATTTTTTTTTAAGCTTGATGTACAAACTGGAGACTATCTTACCCATTATTAAAAATGTGTTGGTAAAAAGTTTGCAAGTCCAGTATCTTCTTTCTGCTTCCATTTCTGACTAACAGGCAACATTCTCTGAAATGATGCTGTGTTTTGTGTTTTTTTTAAGCTTACTGAAAAGGGTGCTGATGAGCTTGGTAATCATGTGGAGTGAAATACAGCTAAGAGGAGCCTATGCACCACTTAAGTCCTACTTACTCCTTATTTAAGGGACTGAGTGCTGTATGAACCCCTCTGCAGAGAGTGAGTTTCAGACATGATTTAATAAATAAGTTAATTTCTTTGTGTGCTAGAAAAATCTTATATTATATTACTCAGAGGAACAAGCAAAAAAAAAGGCGGGATTGAAATAAAAATCAAGGCCATTCTGCATAACACACTGGAGATTTAAGAGAATGGTAAAATTTGGCAAAGGGAATCCATGCTATTTTCCATTTTTAAGTGTTTTTCTGTCTTTCTTTTAGGGAGGACATGTAAAATAATGTGTTGGCAACCTGTTCTAAGGTAGCAGTAAGCAAAGACTTGGCCATTTGAAGACGGCTGGCTCTTGTCTGGTTTAAAAGAAAAAAAAGACCATAATATTTTTTATTATGGAGATGTTGGTTATAAGCTCATAGTTAAGTGAGTTTTGCACTTAGAGATTCAATCCTCACTTTATATGTCGATTAGGGCTGTCAATTAATCGCAGTTAACTCAAGTGATTAACTCAAAAAATTAATCATAATCAATTGCAGTTTTAATTGCACTTTTAAACAATAGAATATCAATTGAATTTTATTAAATATTTTGGATGTCTTTCTACATTTTCAAATATATTGATTTCAGTTGCAACACAGAATATAAGGTGTACAGTGCTCACTTTATATTACTTTTGATTACAAATATTAGCATTGTAAAAATGGAAACAAAAGAAATAATATTTTTCAATTCACCTCATGCAAGTACTGTAGTGCTATCTCTTTATCATGAAAGTGCATTTTACAAATGTAGATTTTTTTTTTGTTACATAACTGCACTCAGTAACAAAACAATGTAAAATTTTAGCGCCTACAGGTCCACTCAGTCCTACTTCTTGTTCAGCCAATCACTAAAACAAGTTTTCTTACCTTTACGGCAGATAATGCTGCCCACTTCTTATTTACAATGTCACCTGAAAGTGAGACTTTTGTAGCTAGCATTGAAAGGTATGAACAAGAAGTAGGACTGAGTAGGCTTGTAAGCTCTAACATTTTACATTGTTTTATTTTTGAATGCAGTTTTTTAATGTAATTCTACATTTGTAAGTTCAATTAATCATGATTAATTGTATTAATTGTGCCATTAATCATGCTTAATGTTCTTAATCACTTGACAGCCCTAATATAGACCTATGTATTATAACTTCGTACTAGATATTGGTGGCTATTTAATATTACTGAGCTTAACACAAATATCAATGGTAGAAATAAGTAACCTGTACCTGTAGTCCCTTGTTGATACTGCATAGCCCACTTTGACTACTCCTTTTATTTGGGGGTGTGCACATGGGATGAGAGGGAACCAGTATGCGCATCGTCCTGTTGCAGAATGATATGGACATAACGTGTCTTGCTTCTTTGTTTGACGTTGTCCTGTCTGTTATCATGGGATATCTGTAGGGCCCTACCAAATTTACAGCAATGAAAAAGGTGTCACAGACTTCGAAATCTGATCTTTTGTGTGCTTTTATCCTATCCTACACTGATTTCACAGGCAGACCAGAGGTTCTCAAGTTGGGGAATTGCAGGGGGGTTGCAAGGTTATTTTAGGGGGTATTATGATACTGCCACCCTTACTTCTGCACTGCCTTCAGAGCTGGGTGGTCGGAGAGTGGCGGCTGTTGGCGGGGCGCCCAGCTCTGAAGGCAGTGCTCTGCCAGCAGCAGTGCAGAATGAAGGGTGGCAATGCCATACCATGCCACCCTTACTTCTGTGCTGCTGCTGGCGGCGGCTCCTCCTCCAGAGATGGGCTCCCAGCCAACAGCTGCTGCTCTCCAGCGCCCCAACTCTGAAAGCAGCACTGCCATCTGCAGCAGAGAAGAACTAAGGGTACAGTATCACAACCCTTCCCCCCATCCCCACAACACCTTTTTGGGTCAGGACCCCTACAATTGCAGCACCATGAAATCTCAGATTTAAATAGCTGAAATCATGAAATTTGCTATTTTTAAAATCCTAGGACTGTGAATTTGGTAGGACCCTACGTATCAGTAAAGGTTCCACATGAATTTCAGTTGATCTGTCAAATATAATACCTTGCAGCTGAATGAGTTATTGGTGCTGGCAAAGTAATCTTGAATTGCCTTGCTGAAGTTTGACTTTTGAGCTGAGGTTTAGTGGTGATACTGTTGTTACATTGTTTGAAGTATATCCATTTTTTCCTTTCCCTCCAGAAGGAGTATTGTATTAAACTACAAATATTAATTATTTAAATCAGTGGTGCAGAAGAATGCAAAGGCCTGCAAATTTCAGGTCTAGCTGCATAGCTGGGAATTCTAGAAGGGCTGAGGGATTGATCTTGGCAGTTGAATCTCCGTATATATAACTTTTACTGCTACATTCAGCCAGCAGTGCCGGCACATCAACAAATTGTCTCATGGATACATTTTGTGGTAATGAAAAGCAAAACAGTATTTCAGTTTGCATCAGCTAAGTTTTCTTGGGACATAACTTTTTAAAATTGTGATTCTATTTTACCAATTATACCAGTGTCCATTATTCAGGTCAGGAGCGGTCAACATGGTATTTTTATTTGTATCTTCCTAGACCAGTAGGACTCCTCTTTTCACAGTCTGGATAGTAGAACACAGAGGTAAATTTATATGAGCTGGGGTTTTCTTGGGTAATTTGTGGTTCTCATACAACACAGGCATTGGGACAGGTAGGAGTTGAGTGATTCATTAGATAGATTAGCTGTGGTTTTTACAATGTGTAAGTAGTTGTGAGATGAGCTGTGTTAAATGGAAGGGGTGTTGCTTTGATGTGGTAAGGAAGCTGTAATGCAGGATGTAAATGGACAATTTGGTTACATTGCCTGGGGTCATGTTTATTACTTTAAACTTAATAGCATTTTGCAGTGTTTACTTGATAGTTCTACACTTCATGTTAATTACTAGAGTATAAAAGATTTCACATGACAGGTTATGGGGATAAGCAACAGGTGAGAATAACATCAGAATCAAAATAACATACGACTGATTTGAGAATTGCCTCTCCTCTTGTGTGAGTAGCTGTTCCAAAAAGCTATCACTCAAGTTACCAGTTCAGAATAACTTTCAACTATAATTAACGTGGACTAGATTTCTAATGTATGCCCTCCCCCCCATTTCATTGACACTCAATGGAAAATGAACCTTGTTCTTCAAACTAGTCCTTTTCATTGTCAATTAATCCACTGTCATTTAAACAAAACAAAATAAAACTTAACTATTGGAGGTGCAAATACCACTGATTCAGTTAGATCAGAGGAACATTTTTGTTTGTTGTACTGCTAGTCAGATGTAAACGTGAAAAAAAAATCACTAGGAAAACGAGGGGATTAAAAAAAGAAAAAAACAAATGACACAAACTATACTGGAAGAAGGCAACACAAACTGTTCAACCCATGAGATTGTGATTTGACTACACAGACTATTCCCGAAAGATGTAGTATAACTAATATGTACATTGATCTTTTGGATAACTTAAAGGTTTGTTTGCAGGTTTTGACGGACACCAGATTGTACAGCTTTGCCAGGGTAGCTAAAACTCCAATTAAGATTTTTTTTACAAAATGCATGGATAGTTTTCTGTAATGAAATGCAAAGTATCTTTCCTACAGTCTGATTGAAGGGAGTCATTTTTGTACATGGTTGCTTGGTAACTTAAAATAAAAACTTGTAGTTTTGTATAAAAGCCAATAAAGACAGAAAAATGCAGCATCGTGTTGTGCTGCTTCCAGAATCTGCAACAGTTTCTGGCACTTTTAGAAAGCTGCTCGTACTTCCAAAATAAACTGTTAAAAACATATCACAACTGCTGATATCTACTGCTGGACTCTGGATTTGAAGGAACATGGAGTGGGTGGGGAGTGGATGGAAATTTCCATCATAGTCACCATGGATAGCTCATTGAAGATAGGTATGCAGCATAAATTAAACCGCCAATCTTGCAAGCTCTTAGGGTACGTCTGTACCACCCACCGGATCGGCAGGTAGTAATCAATCTATTGGGGATTGATTTACCGTGTCTCATCTAGACATGATAAATTAATCCTCGAATCAATACCCGTACTCCACCTCGGCAGGAGGAGTAAGCAGAGTTGCTGGGGGAGCCGCGGCGGTCAACTTGTCGCCGTGAGGATGGCCAGGTAAGTCGAACTAAGATACTTGCATCCTAAATAATGGCACAATCGCACAAAGTCTTCAGTTGCTTATCTTAGATCAATTCCTGCCTCTCCCCCCCCCCCCAGTGTAGACCAGCCCTTAGGCTATGTCTACACTACACAGCTTTTAGCAACACAGTCATGCTGCTAAAAGGTGCGCGGTGTAGCTGCTGTTTGTCGGTGGGAGAACGCTGTTCACACTCGCACTGGTCCTCCACAAAACTTTTGTCTTTCGGGAGAGTGAAAGTGCCAGTGTAGCCATAGCCTCAAGCAAGTGTGCAACTTTGCTCATGCAGGTAACACCCCCCCAACCCTCCTGATTGACTTCAGTGTGAATACTTGAGACTAAAGTAACTAAGGTGCTTAAGTGTTTGCAAGACTATGGCCATGGAAAAATTGATCAGTTACTACTTTTTACCCTGATCCATAATCTGAAAACAAGAAGTCATGCAATGCAACTTAAAGAGTAGTACGTTTAGAATAAATGAAATAATACTATTCACAGCATTGTCAACTTGTAGAATTCACTGGAAAAAATGTCAAACTTTTAACTACAGTTTTTGGGTCTAAGTGCACTAGAGAATTATTACCGTTAGCAATATTTATTTCTATGCCGTGTTAAGACAACAGAAGGCAAACAAATCCCCTACTTCAAGGTGTAAAATGTTCACACAAGGAAAGTGGGAAGAGATCAGGAAGTTCTTTCCCTTACCCAACACTTCTCAGCATGAAAAGCAGCAAGACCTGGCATGTATAATCATGTATATGAAGTTTGCAAACTCTTAATCTAACCTTTCAAAGAAAAATAGAAAGTGAAAAAAAAATCATGCTTCTTTCATAGGTTAGAGGCTCTCTTTCTTAATTGAACAATTCACTAACATTCTTTTGAAGCCAATTTGCATTTAAACATTCAGATTATATCCTTTTCATTAGATATCTACATCTGCACTATAACAGAATATCACAATTCTCTAAACAATCGGGGGGGAGGGGCGCACAGCTAAAGCAAATACACCTTTCTCCTTCCACATCCACAAAACAGCTGCTCAATCTGCAGGCAGAATAAACTACCACAAAATACAATAATCTGGAACTGCTGAAGTCAAGGAAGTCCAAAGTTAAAACTAGCCAAATGCCAAATTACAAACGTAACATCTGAATATAGATTTGCATGGATCCTGACCATGGTGTGCAAATGGGAGTTTAATTAGTGTTATCTTAAATAGACATCTGCTATAGCTGTACACTGAAGACTGTCAAGACCTTTTTTTAATGGGTTTCAGGCTGACACTACTGCAGACACATCAGCCTGTCAAAACAAACTGGAAATACAAAACTACTTTCTGGTGTAATATTACTTTAACATTTTTGTTGGTCCAGTTAATTGCTTATTTAATTAACTCTATACTATTGTAGGCTGGCTAAAGTTTTTGGCAACAATTGACAATAAAGAAGAATTATCTTAATAGCCTGGTTTAAATTCTCTCTTCTCATGTCCCTCCCTCCACCCAAGGCTGCAAACAAACTTATCTGATGAACAGAAGCGACAGAGAAAGAAGATCATACCTTTGATCTTTGGCACAATACAAGGCCAGCAAACCAAGTGGCCCAGAACAACCAAAATCCCAACGCTGACAAATTAAAATTTTAATTACTTTCTGTTCATCTTACATGCTGCCGATGGGCTCTAATAAGTCCTTGGTATAGTACCAGACTGAAAATCAAGACTGATGTTAGTTGCTGACATTAGTTTCTTATTTTTAAAGATCAAAAGCAGACTAAAGGGGATTGTTCCCCACCCCTCCGCCACACACTTTGCTTTCCTCAATTTCTTCAATGCCACAACTCAGCCAGTTGTGCCGCATTCTTCATTTTTGAGGTTTACATATAGCAGATTAGGTGTGGGCTCTCTCAGAAGTGTTAAAGAATCTGCAACTGCCAAGAACATTTACTAGAAAGCTGAAACAGGAGGCAGGTTTTCATTTTTATTCTCAGGAAGGTCATGCTGGTCATTCAGTACATTCAGGATTTTTAAATGTGGATCAGTTCTAAAGCTTGTCCTGGAAAGGTTACATGTATTTCTTTAATTTTAATTCTCAATTCATTAAGTAATGTTTGGAAACAAGTTACCACATGCTGAAGACTTTGTGCAATTGTGCCATTATTTAGGATGCAATGACAACAAAAAGATAAGGTTTTTGGTGTTTTGTTTGTTTGTTTTTTTAGCATACACCCAACTGAGCAATCTTAGTTCTCCGATAAACCAACTTTAAAATTCCCTAGTAATCCACAGACTGGACAGAAGTGGCAAGCATTCTGATCAGAAAGTTTAGAAGATGCTCTCCCTGGAATTCAAAAACGATAAGTCTGACAGAAAATTGGAGGGACGCAGTCATCTTTTAAAATCAACACTACTTGTAACACTAGAACTCTCTAGTTGACAGCACCACCCATGTAGCTGATTTGGCTATTTCCTAGTATAGTCAATAAGTTCTCTCTTGTTTGCATGGGTCCTTCACACAGCAGGAGAGGAGGGGAAAACATTTTAAAGGGTAAGAAAGTGTAAAATGATTTTTAAAAAAAATCAGCAAGGAGATTCAGGGGCAACTACTGTAACTTTTTAACTCTCTAAAAATATTTGAAATGGCAGTTACCTCAAGCTCTCCCCATGGGATTTAGTGAACATTTGCATGGATAGAAAGATACACATGCATACACTTCAGAATGATGTCATGATAGTTCTCAACCAAAGCGTAAATGTAAAGCACCGTAGAGAAACCAGTAAAACACATTTTTTTCATTGTGAAGATACAGTCAGAGTGTAAAGGAGTCCTAGGGATCCAGAGAACAAAAGGAAAATTAAACTCGCCTCAGACAGTTGGTTTTGGAACCACTGCACCCATGCTGATCCCTCTGTGACTTTAATATGGTGCTGCACAGGAGACGGGTCTAAATTAATAAATACCTCTTATTCCTGAAACAAAAAGCTTTTTGTTTGTTTGCTTTGAAGTATTCAGAAAGGAACATACACGCATGCCATTGCATTCAGGCTTATCGGACAGTAGCCATAGTCGCCCAGTACTTTGTTGCATGAAATGCCCTAAACAAAGTTAGTGTTGCATCCCAGGTCTGGTCCACACTACGGGGGGAAATCGATCTTAGATACGTAACTTCAGCTACATGAATAACGTAGCTGAAGTCGAATATCTAAGATCGGATTACTCACCCGTCCTCACCGCGCGGGATCGATGTTCGCGGCTCTCCCTGTCGATTCCGGAACTCCGTTGGGGTTGATGGAGTTCCGGAATCGATATAAGCGCACTCGCGGATCGATATATCGCGTCTAGATGAGACGCGATATATCGATCCCCGAGCAATCGATTTTAACTCGCCGATACGGCGGGTAATCTGGACATAGCCCCACCACTTGCTGTAGTTCCCAAACAACTTTGATTCTGGTAATGCTTACAACCAATCGAGTAACATGTTCTACCAAGGGGGAAAAGACTAGCCCTGTAACTAAGTAAAGCCCTCTCCTACTCCCTCACATGTGCACAATTATCTATAGCTGCAAACCAGCCTACCACCAAAAGTTAGGGGTGCAGGCTTCCAAATCAGTCCACAGTTGGTATGGGTCTGATCGAATTCAAGTCCCACAACTCACCTCCTTCCTTTTAACTGCTGGAAGGGAAGCAGGAACTTTCTGTCCATCCATTCCCCCTTCACTGACTGCTTCTTCAGAGCTATTCACCAGCACCGTCACTAAAACTGACTCACAGTTCTGCTAATCACGTTCAGACCCTTCTTTGCTTGTTTTTCTTGTGAACGTCTTGTTGACCAATTTTTGTGCACATGAAAATTTGGGGAAAGATTTTGAGGCATGCAAATACGTGTACAAATAGGCATATTCATAGCAGAAGGCCTCATTCCAATACTTTATTTTAAAACCATTTATTTACTGTTAGAGATATAAATAACATACACACAATTACTGTCTGTGCATGTGATAAAAGAAAATTGATTGTATATTTCCTAGATAGGCAACTGATAGGTCTGGTTTATACTGCTTCTCTCACACCTTCACTTAAGAAGGAGCCCAGCTACTTTTAAATTTGGAGTGGATGTACATAGCCAAATATAATCTATCTTATACAAAATAGAACAGGTAAAATACTTAATTGTCCTAAAGAAATCACAAGCCTCTTCATTTCTACAATATCTCTTCCCCTAAACTGTATCTCCCGGGGGGATTCAATGGCTGCTATTTGCAGTGGCTGGATCACCCAGGCATGGGACAAAAACCAGACTATCATTAAAATGACCAAACAGCAATCTGAGATATTTCTATGAACAGTTTGCAAAAACCAGTAAGCTCAAAATAGGGCTCTGAAAGACTATTCACCATTTACAAGTATTTCTATTGCAGTAGTATCAAGAGGACTGAATCCAGGGCTCATGGTTGGTAGTGCTAAGCACTCCAAACAGCAAGAGGCAGCCTGTGCACCAAGAAGCTCACAAATGTAACACAATGAACAAACTAATTTTAAGAAAAAAATCACATCCAGTTTATGGACTGTTCACAAGAGAAAAGAAAATGCTCAGACAATCATAGAATCACAGAATATCAGAGTTGGAAGGGACCTCAGTCTGACCCCCTTCTCAGTGTAGGACCAATTCCCAACTAAATCATCCTAGCCAGGGCTTTGTCAAGCCTGACCTTAAAAACCTCTAAGGAAGGAGATTCCACCACCTCCCTACATAACCCATTCTAGTGCCTCACCACCATCCTAGTGAAAAAGTTTTCCTAATATCCAACCTTAACCTCCCCCACTGCAACCTGAGACCATTACTCCTTGTTCTGTCATCTGCTACCACTGAGAACAGTCTAGATCCATCCTCTTTGGAACCCTTTCAGGTAGCTGAAAGCAGCTATCAAATCCCTCCTCATTCTTCTCTTCTGCAGACTAAACAATCCCAGTTCCCTCAGCCTCTCCTCATAAGTCATGTGCTCCAGCCCCCCAATCATTTTTGTTGGCCTCCGCTGTACTCTTTCTAATTTTTCCATATCCTTCTTGTTGTGTGCAGCCCAAAACTGTATCAAAAGCTTTGCTAAAGTCAAGGAATAACACATCCACTGCTTTCCCCTCATCCACAGACCCAGTTATCTCATCATAGAAGACAATTAGGTTAGTCAGGCATGACTTGCCCTTGGTGAATCCATGCTGACTGTTCCTGATCACTTTCCTCTCCTCTAAGTGCTTCAGAATTGATTCCTTGAGGACCTGCTCCATGATCTTTCCAGGGACTGAGGTGAGGCTGGCTTCTCCGGAGTCTCCTCCTTCCCATTTTTAAAGATGGACACTGTGTTAGCCTTTTCTCAGTCATCCGGGACCTCCCCCGATCGCCATGAGCTTTCAAAGGCAAGTAAACTTCCAAACTGATATTTACACAAGCTCAGCTCAAAGATTTTCTAAGCAGCAGAATGCAACCAAGGTGCCTGCTATCTGTTTCACAGCATCCCTCAGAATCCTCAATAGCAACATTGAAACTGACCAAATGTTTTTTAGAGAGACAAGGTGGGTACCATAGTATCTTTTGTTGGACCAACTTCTGGTGTTGCTCAAAAGTCTCTCTTTTTCAACAACAGAAGTTTTACTACCTCATCCATCTGGTTTCTCTAAGATCTTGGGACCAACATGACTGCAACACCGCAAACACATTTTTTTTAGCCTCCAAACATGAACTGGTGCAGCATTGTGTTTTCTGTGGCAGCATACAGATCCAGCATTTCTGAAGCTGCTTGGGAAGAGCTCCAAGCATTAGCAAATATAGTAGACCAGTGTGCAGACTTGGAAGACCACTTTATACATCTATACCAGTGTAGTACTAATTTTTTTAAATGAAAGCTGAAGATATTCTGGCCATTCAAAGAGAGTCTCCTGTTCTCCACTGCTAAATGAGCAAGGGCATTTTGATCTCATTCTTCCCATCCTGAACTTTACATTTGATGGATAAACTAAACTCCCCAAATGAAGAAAGAGCCATCTGTCATATGAAGTTAAGATATCTGACATTTTTCTTTAACTGAATGCAAGGTTTGCCTGAACAGTAATTGTACAGCCCTGAGCACAATAGGGTGCTTGGTCCATAACCGGGGCTCCTAAGGACTACCATAATACTACAGTTACCAACAAGATCTAGCCTCTTTTTAGATCCCATTGCCAAACATACTGTAACCTGGACACTCTTCATATGTATCCAGAAAGCCTGTAAATTACACCACATCAATACCTTTTTAAGAAGCTCGGAATCAAACTCTTCAGTGTCACTGAACAAGCTTCTCCGAAATTTGCATGCACTGTGTGTAAACAATCAAAAACTGGCTAAAGCACAGGAAAAAAGAATAGGGATAAATGGCCAATTCTCATCATAGCAAAAGGGTAACAGCCAGGTGCCTCAAGGTTCTGTGATAGGTCCCATATTTTTAATATATTTAATGATCTGGAAAAAGGGTTGAGCAGTGAGGTGGCACAATTTGAGATGACCGTTATTTAGACTAGTGAAGTCCAGAGAAGACTGTGAAGAACTTAGGAGGGATTTAACCAAGCTAGATGAATGGCTGACATAATGGTATATAAAGGTCAGTATTGATAGATGCGTAATGGAGGGAAAATGTGAACTCTGGAAACTCAGCTTGGGATAGGAACCTGGTCGTCATTGTGGACAGCTGAATATTGGCTCTTTTAACTGAAGAATCCAGATCTGATTAGGCAAAGAGATTGGACTATTTTGGATGCTTTTATTTCCGAAGGCCAGGGCTCAGGCACACTTGGACAGTGTGGGGAGACTGCTGTTGCTTATTTTGTACCTGTTTGGCAGTTAGTGGATTTCAGTCTTCAGTCTGGCACTGCAATGAAGTGCATTTTTCTAAACTGTCTTCTGAGTTCATGTCATTTATCAAATCAAGTACTCTGGGTTTGTCCTTTCAAAATGTATCTTCAAGCTACATAAAGCTTGGTAAAATGTGCTGTTCAGGTCTGAATTTCTGTTACTGAGGAAATAGGCTTCTTAGAGATAACAATCTGGTTGAATACCCGAAGGGAAGGGAACTAATTGTTTTGTACACAGACAGCACAATCAAGAAAATTCTTTTCTTTAATCAGATATGCTATTGTTTATCTTACTGCATGCATGATGGGATGTTTATATGATTCGGAAGAGACTTTTAAGATAATTTCATGCTAGCACTAACAATTGTAGCCTTTCTCTAAGGTGATCTTTGTACTTTCCATGTACCTTAAAGGAACACTGTCAAGGCTTGTAGAGTGGAAATCTGTTCTGATTTGTTTTCTTAATACTAGTTGCTATCTAATTCTTTTCTTGGGGGAGGGTAAATCCCTTACCCAAATGCTTCTGTGAAATATTTTTTTAAAGCAGAGCCAACATTATTTATGAATAATCAGCAATAACAAACCATTGTATGCTTACATGTTGCAGGAAGAATTACATTGGTTTCAAGCATTCAAAGAGTCCTAATAAACAGTAAATATCTAATTCAGAAATCTAAGATGGTATTGAAAAGTGATCTGTGTTAGCCTAATTCCACTCCCATTGAAGTCAGTGGGAGTTCTAGCATTAACATCAGTAGGAGCAGTATAAAACCAGTGCTGAACGCTCATGAAAATCCAATCCGTAGTGTTGCCTTCTTCTGCAATTCAGGACACTGGCAAGAGTATCTTTACACTTAACCTGTGTAGGATCATGCTCCTCATTTGACCGTGGGAAGCTCCAGAGAGACATGACATAAAGCTACTGGAGGGTGCAACAGCATATGTAATTAATTCACTGTTGACAAATGCAAAGTAATGCATGTGGTGGAAAGGAATACTTTGAGCTATTCATAATCAACATTGTTTTAAATAAACCATTCTGGAAAAAGGCCTAGGTGTCATCATGCACAGCTCTTTGAAAGCCTCTTCATGTACAGAAGCAGTCAAAACAAACATAAAGTTATATAAAGGAGGAGCTAGAAAGGCATGCTCAAAATACAATGCCATTATATAAATCAGCTGAATGCCTACACCTGAAGTAATACTGTATTCAGTTGTGGTCACTCTATCTAAAAAGATACAAATGAAATAGAGAGGTCCAAAGACAGGTGAACAGTAGGGTTGCCAACCTTTCAGGAACTAAAGATTAATCTTTACTTAAAGATTATGTCATGTGAGGAAATCTCCAGGAGTGCATCCAACCAAAATTGGTAACTCTAATGAACGGAATGATTAGACACATGGAAAAGCCTTCTGTATAAGAGAGAGTAAAATGTTGAGGGCTGTTTGAGTTCGTTAAAATACTTGAATTATAGTTCAGATGATATTTCATAGTGTTTTCTTCTCATAATACAATGACCTCTTCCCTGTTTCTTCAGAGTGCTCTCCTTACATGAGATTGTTCTGAGAACCTGATTCCTGGTCCTGCACACCCTTATTTATATCAGTCGTCCGACTGGCTTTATGAGCCTATTCCTAGCACTGGCTCCCTGGTTTGTACTACGGTGCTTTGTTGAAGTTAGCAGGTAAATGGCAGATGATTATTTAAAGAACCAATTGAACAACGGCAGTAAAGAAGGAACAGTCGATTGTGCCTGTTTTCAGACAAAGCAGTATCCTTGCAGAGTCCCTGAAACTATTTGAATTATATGTGGAGGCTGCACAAAATACAAGTCTCTGCAGTTTGTAGTAAACTTGTTGCTGAATGTATTCAGTCAGAAAAAAGATGCAGTTTTATAGTATTCACAGTATTGCCAGGACAATGCTCTTTCCTTGGTTATCCATAAAGGTCCTATTCAAGAGGTTTGTCTGTGGTCATTTTTGAGCAAAGCTGAGCTGTGAACACAACTGATGTAAATCAGCCCTCAGTCTGAGATCATCTATTGATTGTCATGTTGTGGAAAAATATTACGGCATGTGAGGGTAAATTTTGTTTAAAAAATGACTAGTGAGAGCTGCTTTTGTAGCAAGAAAGAACAAGTGATGGAATGCAGAAGGGGGAAGAAAGTGAATGGTACAAAATTAAATATAGGGATTAATTTGTGCAGAAATGGTAAATTGGTTGGCACAGAAGATGGTCTCTTCACAGAGCAGTTATACCCTGGGTAATCTGCTTTGCCAAGTACTCTCGTGTCTTGTATATTAAGAAGGTGAATATCTGTACAATGCTTGTGAAAGTGAAAGGTTGAAAATCCTTTATATCTGCAGGAAGTTGGAAGCTTCCCCAAAGCCCTTTTTAATAATTGTCTCTGAGCCCTGAGAGTGAATGGTATGAAGGCAGCAGGGTTGGTGGAACAGAAGGAGGCTGATCTGATTTTCTTTTTTTAATAACATGCTTTTGACCTTTTACCTTAATTAACTAGAGTTTGAACACACAGAACTTTTATTGAAGGAAGGCCCTCAGTTTAGACTTCAAGGAAACTTTTGAGGGCAAATGTCTAGTGCTTTAGTAAGTAAACCAAGTAAAACTGAAGTCACTCTTGAAGGAGGATGTCCCTTACCTCCCTTTCATTCCATCCCATTGTTTCTTTCTGATTTGAGCTCAAAGCCTGTCTTTTAATAAATAAGCACGATGGAATTCAGATTGGGAAAACCAGTAGGAGACCTGAGATTCAATCTGTTTTGGTTCTCAGAAATTCTCCACTTTCACTAGTGGCCACTCAGGAGTTATATAAGCAAAACTCTATCTGAGGGCTTGGCTACACTGGAGAGCTGCAGTGCTGGTGGTGGCTTTACAGTGCTGAAAGTCACTCCCCGTCCACACTTGCAAGGCACATACAGCGCTGTATCTCCCTGGCTACAGCGCTGGCTGTACTCCACCTCGGCCTGGGGAATAACGACTGCAGCGCTGGTGATGCAGCGCTGGTGATGCAGCGCTGCTCCGCCAGTGTGTCCACCAAAAGCATTGTTATTGGCCTCCAGAGGTATTCGGAGGTATCCCAGAATGCCTGTTCAGCCACTCTGCTCATCAGTTCAAACTCTGCTGCCCGGGCCTCAGGTGACCCGCCCTTTAAATGCCCCGGGAATTTTAAAAATCCCCTTCCTGTTTGCTCAGCCAGGTGTGGAGTGCAATCAGTGAATCTTTCCAGGTGACCATGCCTCCACGCGGCAAATGAGCCCCAGCATGGAGCAATGGCAAGTTGCTGGACCTCATCAGTGTTTGGGGGGAGGAAGCTGTGCAGTGCCAGCTGCGCTCCAGCCGTAGGAATTACAATACTATGGGCAGATATCAAGGGCCATGCTAGAAAGGGGCCATGACCGGGACGCGGTGCAGTGCAGGGTTAAAGTGAAGGAGCTGCGGAGTGCCTATTGCAAAGCCCATGAGGGAAACCGCCACTCCGGCGCTGCCCCCACAACCTGCCATTTTTACAAAGAGCTGGACGTGATACTTGGGGGTGACCCCACCGCCAATCCAAGGACCACGATGGACACTTCAGAGCAGGCGGGGAGAGGAGGAGGAGGAGGAGGGATGGGAGGAGGAAACCGAGAGTGAGGGTACTGGTGTGAGGGGAGACACCCCGGAGTCCCAGGAGGCATGCAGCCAGGAGCTCTTCTCAAGCCAGGAGGAAGGTAGCCAGTTGCAGCAGCCAGTACTTGGTGGAGGACAAAGAGAGGAGCGAGTTCCTGGTAAGCGACTTTTATTTTCAGGATGGAAATTTTTTGGGAGAGGAGGGAGGGTTAGGGCTGCATGCATGCACGCCTAGAGGTGGAATAGCATGTTGATGTGGTCTATCATGTCGTGGTAATCAGCCTCAGTAATCTCTTCAAAAGTTTCAGCCAGAGCGTGGGCAATGCGCTTGCGCAAGTTTATTGGGAGAGCCACTGTGGTCCTTGTCTCAGTCAGGCTAACGTGTCCGCACCACCGTGCCGCAAGGGGTGGGGAGACCATTGCAAGACACAGGCAAGCTGCATATGGGCCAGGGCGGAATCCGCATTGCTGTAGAAGACCCTCCTGCTCTTCCCAGGTGACCCACAGCAGCGAGATATCTTCCAGGATCAACTCCTGTGGAAAATGTTGGGAGAGTGTTCAGTGTAGGTGCCCCCTGCAGCTGTTTGCTTTCCCCAATGCACAGAAACCCCAAGGACAGTACAGCCCTGAAGCAATCAGTTCCCCTTACTCACCATTTCGGGGCTCCTGTGGGTTATGTGCACTCTTTTTGGTATGGGAAAATTATGCTATTGTGAAGACTGTAAACTCCTTCACTGTGTGGGAATAACTGTCTGATATAAACAATGCTGCCTCTGTTAAGTGTTGCCTTTTTTACCTTTCCACAAGCAGCCTTGAGATCTCGGCTGCCCGTATTATCAACAGATCAAAAGACTCCAAAACCTCCAGAATAAGTCCCGAAAAAACAAAGAAGACATGCTGCAAGCAGTTATGGATCACTCTGCCACAGAGAATCAAAAAGTGCAGGACTGGAGGGAAAGGGAAAGCAGGATCCTCCGGAAAAATGCAGCGGCCAGGAAGAAAAGCACAAAGCAGCTGATAAGCATCCTGGCACGACAAGCCGACTCTGTCCAGGCGCTCGTAGCCATGCAGGCAGAGCACTACCGCGCCGCTTCCCGCCCCCCGTCCCAGAGCTCTTTCCCTTGTGCCCCAATATCAGCTCAAAACCCCCTTCCCCAGCATCCAAGTTCTTACCAACACCAGCTGCCTCCAACACCTGTATGTTCACCAACCAGCCCTGAGAACTACGACCCTTATCCTCTGCACTCAACCCCCATCACCATGCAGTATAGGCATCCTGAAGTGCAGCAGTCATTGCACAGCACTCCAGATAGGACATATTCAAACCTGTGACTGTACAGTTCCCCACCCCACCCCCCTGCCCTTTTAGGTTCCCAAAATGTTGTGTGTCTGTCAGTAAAGTTATTTTCTTTTCAATAAATGAATTCTTGGCTTAGAAAACAGTCTTTATTATTGTCAAAAGTCAAAGATACCTTAGCCCAGAAAAGAAACAGGTACTGCAGATCAGCTTAGGAAACATAGATTCCTACTAACATTGTAACCACTGCACTTCACTCCCATGCAAGGCACCAAACATTACTGTTGGTTTTCAGCCTCAAATTCCTCCCTCAAGGCATCCCTAATCCTTGTAGCCCTGTGCTGGGCCTCTCTAGTAGCCCTGCTCTCTGGCTGTGCAAATTCAGCCTCCAAGCGTTGAACCTCAGAAGTCCATGCCTGACTGAATCTTTCACCCTTCCCTTCACAAATATTATGGAGGGTACAGCATGCGGATATAACCGCGGGGATGCTGTTTTCCCCCAAGTCTAGCTTCCCATACAGAGATCGCCAGCACCCCTTAAACAGCCAAAAGCACACTCCACAGTCATTCGGCACCAGCTCAGCCTGTAGTTGAACCAGTCCTTGCTCCTGTCAAGATTCCCTGTATACGGTTTCATGAGCCAAGGCATTAACGGGTAAGCAGGGTCTCCAAGGATCACAATGGGCATTTCCACGTCTCCTACTGTGATCTTCTGGTCTGGGAAAAAAGTCCCTGCCTGCAGCTTCCTGAACAGGCCATTGTTCCGAAAGATGCGCTCATCATGCACCTTTCCAGACCAGCCTGTGTTAATATCAATGAAACGCCCATGGTGATCCACAAGTGCCTGGAGAACCATAGAGAAATACGCCTTCTGATAACATACTCAGATACTAGGTGAGGTGGTGCCAGAATAGGAATATGCGTCCCATCTATCGCCCCTCCACAATTAGGGAAACCCATTTGTGCAAAGCCATCCCCAATGTCCTGCACGTTCCCCAGAGTCACGGTTCTTCTTAGCAGGATGTGATTAATGGCCCTGCAAACTTGCATCAACACGATTCCAGCGGTTAACTTTCCCACTCCAAACTGGTTCCCGACCGATTGGTAGCTGTCTGGAGTTGCCAGCTTCCAGACTGCAATAGCCACCCACTTCTCCACCGGCAGGGCAGCTCTCAATCTCGTGTCCTTGCACCGCAGGGTGGAGGCGAGCTCCTCACACAGTCCCATGAAAGTGGCTTTTCTCATCCGAAAGTTCTGCAGCCACTGCTCGTCATCCCAGACTTCCATGACGATGTGATCCCACCACTCAGTGCTTGTTTCCCAAGCCCCAAAGTGGCGTTCCACGGTGCTGAGCATTTCCGTGAATGCCAGAAGCAATTTAGTGTCATATGCGTCAGGTGACTCGCTATCATCATCGGACTCCTCATCACTTTGGATCTTAATAGCTCAACTGCCAAACGTGATGTGCTGGTGAGACTCGTCAGCATACTCCTCAGCAGTTCGGGCTCCATTTCCCACAGAAATCACGCTGCACAGAAACTGTTGAGAGAGTCAAGATGGCGCCAAACGTGGACGGAAAAACAAGGATTGCTGGGATGTGAAGCGATGCATCACTGGGCGTTGGGACAGGAAGCAGAATGACCCGCCCCCTCCGCCCCCTTCCCACAACCCTCGGTGCCAAAATGGGATGAGGTGCTCTGTGGGATAGCTGCCCATAATGCACCACTCCCAACACTGCTACAAATGCTGCAAATGTGGCCACACTGCACCGCTGGTAGCTGTCAGTGTGGTCACACTCCAGCGCTTTCCCTACACAGCTGTACGAAGACAGCTGTAACTCCCAGGGCTGCACACTTGCAAGTGTAGCCAAACCCTCAGTAGAGACTGATTTTGTTAGAGAAAATGCCACTTACAAGAGAAATTGTCTTTTAAATAAAATGAGCTGAAAAGAGATGCCCAGTTATTTAATACCAAATCAAAAGGGGCAATTGACTATGTTCTAAGAAATAATGGGTTCTTCTCACTATAAGGAGAGGAAGACAGGCCTTTTCACAAAATATGGAACTGGATATTGGTTTGGATTTCAAATTCTGCTGCAAAATTCAGATTATGCAATCTTGATTAGGATCTGCCTTTAATTTGTTTCTATAAAGTTAGCTCCTCTGACAGTTCTCAAGACTAGAATAGAGGTACAGCAAACTTCCTCCCATTTCTTGCCAGTATGCCTTAATGACATGGAGGAAACTCCTGTAGAAGTGAGATAGTCGTTCGGTTTCTGTGCCTTTTCAGTCCGTCTTTGACCCCTCTGCTGAGACTTGATAAAGGTTGCCAGTTCCTTAGAACTAATTATGGTGTTGGTGCTTTTTTGTGATGTGGACATTTGTCCTCTGGAAAATGGACAGAGACCACTACCAAAGGTGCTTTTTTACTGAATACGTTTATATGAGCTTTCACTGTATAGATTGACTCCTTCCCCTCCTTCTTTTCTTTAAGACACTCTAAAGCCATTTATATTTTTAGGCATATGATATGAACCCAGTTTAAACAATGTATTTTGCCTCAGATGATTTTCTCTCAGTGTTTGAGATGTGCTGCTAACAAAGAAAGAAAAAGGAGTGTGTGAGAGAGGTGGACGTGCTAGTGTGTTGTGAATACTCTGGAGGTCATGGAGTTGTGTGTTAAGTGTTCTTCAATATACAACATACAGCTGAGTTCTGTTCCATTACATGTTGCTGTAGGTGAGATGAAGGAGTTGTCTTTCAGTTTTCTGGGACTGCCTGCTCAGACTTTTGACAACTTCTATTAAAACTTCAGGAATTCATTTTCACATTCATCTGTAAAAGCTCAATGGGGAATAGAATGCACACCTCTGTAGCCAGCTGTTGTTTTTCACCCCTCTCTGTTTACTCCAGTAAAAAATTCTTCCAGTCAGTAGAATTGAGGGGCAGTTAGGGCTCTGGGATTATGGATACATATTTTATGTGGGAGAACATAGATATTTTTCATTCTGAGAAGTTATGTTAATATTGCATATCTTGTGAGGGTGGTGTTACTTGTGTCATTTGCTGTGGCCAAAACCATGCTGAACAGTTAATAGCTGCCTCTTCCTTTTAGGGAAAGGTGCAGAGCAATGTTGAAACCTAAGAACAACTCCTGTTTCTTCTGTCTTGTGGATATGTGAAGTAGATTCTTACCTTCCTGGCTATCGAGGGAATTTCTTTTGCGTTACGCACTGTAATTGCAGATTTGCTGCTGTTTAAACTGGTTTAATTACAATACTATAAATGTTTTCAAATAGTGACTAATAGAGAAATAGTGATGGTTGCCAAAATCCCTTTACCATGTTCACTATAATGAAGTCTGGTAAAGGAGTCAAACTAACAATATTTCCCCTCAGGCCAAAGTTAATTGAATAACACAATTCATAGAATAAAATTCATTCATGCTTGACTGTGCTGAAGTACAGTCTACATTAATAAGCTCTCACGGGATTATTAACTCGACTTGGTAGCACTGCACTGTTCTAGGCACATTCTAAATAAAAAAAGAGGTACAGTCCCTGCTCACAGAAGCTCACAAGCTGAAGAGGAGAGGAGAAAGGGGAGCACAGTATAAGCAAAGTGATCCAGTGACTGATCACATCTTGGTAAGGCAGTGTTGTTAACTTAGCTTACTAAAATGTTTATTTCCAATTATCCCTCAAACTTGCCATTGTGAGTCAGCAAGTTTTGTTTAGGGATCATGGCAGAAGTGGGTTTTCAGAAGAGACTTGAATAGACAGTTGAAAGAAATGGGTCTCTTTAATTAATTACTTCTCCCAATTGATCCTGAATTGATACACCACCGTAACTCCATCTTAAACTGGCAAAGCTTCAGTGCAATATGCTTTTTGCAGCTTTCAAATATATCTACATTGATCTGAAAACCTTTTTCCTCTAAATAGCACATTGCAGATTTCCCTATTTAAAAATACATTGTAGGGATACTTGGTCTTTTTAAAAAAATGTTTATTTAAATTCTTATTCTGAGGTGGCGCTTCATATCATGTCCTGGTAAGCCCTCTCAAATTCAGCTATGAATTTTTTCCTCTTTTGATAAGGGTTGTGAGAGAATAGAATTTTGTAGGAGTTGTCTAAACCAAATATCTGGAATATCAGGTAAAATTACAGATCTTCTGTCATCCATAGAGCTGGCCACAGATATTAATATATAGGAAGTACTAATTTGATTTTTGTTAGACACATAGTTGATCAGTGAATGATAAACACAGCTATTTGCTGAAATGAGAATGTAGATAACTGTCTATAAACAAATGTCTCTACACACTGGTTGATACTGGCTTGATAGATTGACACATCCTGGTGTGTTAACAAATAA
Source organism: Gopherus flavomarginatus (assembly GCF_025201925.1). NCBI lineage: Eukaryota > Metazoa > Chordata > Testudines > Testudinidae > Gopherus > Gopherus flavomarginatus. The sequence continues at coordinate 120,534,049 of NC_066619.1, forward strand.
GACCCAATCCTGCAAACACAAGTGAGTTGTCCCACTGAAGTCGGTGTACTTTGTTAAGTACTTTCATATGTTTTTGCAGGATTGGGACATGTTTTTTTATTTACTTGAATATTCTTCTTTTAACTGTTATAAATTCTATTTATGCAGTTCTGGACATTTTGATAACTTTGCGAGAGCTTTGATCTTTTCCCACTAACTGAAAAGATTAGTTTCCCATTAAATGTGTGTGTTGTCAGCAAATATTTTCTCTTGTTCAAAAGATCTAAGTAATTTGATGTTGTCTAGTAACTGGTCACATCAATATCTTTGTATATGCATCCCATTCTCTTCTCCTATCGCCTTCCCCACTCCCAATTATCGAAACAAAGACATTATGTATTGTAATCCTTGTAATCGCCTAGCAATTGAATTCAGAGTGGAGGAGTTTATCTTAGATTGCAGCTTCAGGCAAAATACATCCTGGAATGAGTAATAGATTTGGGGGGGGGGAAGGGAATGGATAAACAAACATGCATCTTTGGGGTCATAACGGTTTAATCAATTTGAGTTGAGTCAGTGTGCTTAGCTAGGTCATTTGGTAAAGTTTCACGAGTTTAGCTTCTGCAAATTTATTTGTCTTAGTACAGCATGTACTGAACTCAAGGTCAAGATTCAACAATCTGCTCACTGCTACAAAGTAAGACAGTGTCTCCTGATAAAACATTACTTTAGATATTGGCATAAAAACTAATTGTGCTTCCACATTTTTTAAAATACTGGTGCAGCCATAAAAACAAAAAAATAGTTTGCCATATTTATGCAGTGATTTGTTTGAAGTAAACTACTGGAGTAAATTATTGCATAGGAAACTAGAATAACCAATGTCTGTTAGACAATTGGCCAAATTTAGACCTGTGTCAAGTCACGGTGAAGTTGATAGATTTTCACCTGCATTTGCCAGGTTTGACTTTTGGCCTGAAAATAAGACATTGTTTTCAAAGACCTTGTTGCCTTAATAACAATATTGCCCTTGGTCACTTGCAAAAAACAAAATGATGTATTTTTGTTGGTTTGTGGGTAATCACTTAAGCACTTTTTTCAAGAACGGTTTCAATTTGGTGTTCTTGTCTAATAGAAATATTGTTAAATTTCTTATAGCTACTTTAACCTAGTTGTCCATAAACTTGGTGTAACATGGTTTATGTTGTGATGATGAAGGTAGAGGACAACATTTTATGGTTGTGGTTTGAGGTGCTTAAAAATGTTATTAGTGCCTAGCACTACTGTAGTATAATAAAACTAAACTAAATTCTGTTTTGTAACAGCGCAGAATTAGATAAATTTTCTCTTTCATATTTACATACTTTATGGTGATGTTTGCTAACATCTAATAGCTTCTGCAGTGACCAAATGATGCTACAATAAAAACTACAGAAAGCTACCAAGAACCACTGCAACCCTTTCTTCCTTCCTCCACCCCACAAAACAACCACATCTGTACATTTATGTATATAAAATAAATATCTTAACAAACACACTTTTGAGCATTTTTGTGTTAATGTGTATTACACTAGTGCCTAGATGTAATATTAAAACAGTAAAACTGTTAAAGTGAGCAGTGAAATCTTTCTTAGTACTTGTGTGTGCATATATAAAAACACAAACATGAAGCAGTGCATTTAGTTAGTGTGCAATAAAAGTGACACATACTGTTAAATATGGGGAGCAAATATGACTTACTTCTCATGTACTTTTAGTTTTAAAAATTTTGTAAAAATATGTAGCACAATGGCAAAGAATAATTAGGGTATACCCCTAGTTTCAGGTGGGGCACATAGTTGTTGGTATTTCTATTGTGCCTTCCATCCAAGTACCTCAAAGAACTTTCCAAAAAATAATGACTTAAGACTCAGAACTCCCTAGTGTAGCAGGTAGTACTATTACCCTCCCCCACACTTTTGGTATGGAGAAAGTGAGCCACAGAGTGGTTAAGGGATATCGTTTCAGCCAATGGGTGCCCTCCAGAAGAAACTGTGCCTGGAAGAAGATGCAGAGGTGAGTTGCTACTATACTGGTCCCCCTGCCTCTCTCCCAGTGAAGAGGCATTTCTCCAGACTCTGTGCCAGAAGCTGTGGAAGGGAGTTCTAGGACAATCCAGGGACATGGGTGCATGTAGGGTGACCAGACGTCCTAATTTTATTGGGACTGTCCCGATATTTGCTTGTTTGTCCCACGTCCCAACTGATGTTCGGTCGGGACACTGAACAAACAAGCAATTTTACCCTCCACTCTGGTGCACAGGCGGAGCCCGGAGGGGTTCGTGCCCCCCTTGCCCCGACTCCGCCGCCTCCTTCCCCCATTGGATCCCTCCCCAAATCCCCGCCCTGGCCCCGCCTCTTCCCCAAGCAGGCCGCGTTCGTCTTCCCTCCCAGGCTTGTGCTGATCAACTGTATGGCGGTGCAAGCACTGGCAGGAGGGGTGGCGCCCAGCACTCACCCTGCTAACTGCTCCAGCTTCTCCAGGAAGGTGAGCACGGCCCGGCAGAGATCCCGCAGCGGCTCCCTCCGCCCGAGCCCCCGGAAGAAGGCGAGACAGGCCTGGGCCTCCTGCGCCGCGCCCATGGCTCATGAAGCAGCCCGGCCCGGGCGGGGAGAGCGGCCGGGAAGTGAGCCAGGCTGCCCCAGGGATCTAGCGCAGCACGTGGGCTTGGCAGCTCCGGGCCGGGGCGTGCTCAGCTGTTGTGGACACCACAGAGTCGGGTGGAAATGCGGCTGTGCCGCCTGGCAGCAGCCATCACAAAAAGACTCTGACTTGCAGGCGTGTCAGCCTCCCATCTAGTGCTGCAGGGGTCTAGCTGGGCTGCAAGGAGTTGCCACTGCTCACCCGGCTCAGATCCTCCCAGCCCAGCTCCCACCCGCTGCAGCCACCGCTGGAGAATTCCGTGGGCACAGCTCCACGGCTGGGACCCCGTTTCTGCTCCTCTTTGCACTGCTCGGCTGTGGTCCCCATCATGCTAGTCTCTTGCTGGGCTCCCCTGACACCTGTGGCGCGGTTGGAGGGGTTGGCTGAACTCTGCAGTGGTTTTCAACTGGGGTCCCCAGGGGCCCACAGAAGATGCCTCAGGATTCCAAGGGGTCCCGAGGCAAGCTGGTGCGGGGGGGGCCTCCGGCGGCATTTTTTTTCCTCCGCGCCCCCCCAGCCCCGCGTCCCGATATTTCACCTTTGTCATCTGGTTACCCTACATGTCTGCAGATCTGTCTATGTGCTGTTGTTCCTTGGAAAGATCTCCCTGCTTGTGGTTGGCATAATTTGCTTGGGGGTGAAGGCCGCTTGTGATGGAATGCAGGCAACACTAATGCTGCTTTTGCCGTGCATACAGTGTCAATGCCTAAATGAGGGGGGGACGGGGGTTATGCTTTGGTCTAGAACTTGGCCCAAAGACAAACATTTTGTCTTGATGTCCTCCTATTCCCTCCATTTCTTCAATACCTTTTTATAACATCCTCTAATGTGTGTAAAATTGTCATATTCATCATGGGAAAATGTTTGTTCTTATAACCAAATGTAGTAAGTTAACTGCCTCCTGCTGAACGAAGAGCAATGATGTTTCCCTTATGTGAACTCTTCTGTCAAATTGCTGTAATGGGGGCTCACTAAAGGAAAAGATTCTTTGTCTCACTTCTGTGATGCCCCTAAACGCTAACCCATGTCAACGCCAATAAAATGTCATCTTCAAGTTACATGTGTGCAGAGGGAGAAAAACAAAACCGTACACAAAGCTGTTGTTGCCATTCTTTGAGCCTGCCAGCACATCTTGTTTTGTTTGTGTCTGTTTCTGTATTCTAAAGCTCTGTTGGTAAGGATAGTCTTTTACTGGGGTTTGTATCGTGCTGAACAAACTAATGTTTAATAAATAATTGTGTTTAGAGATGCAGGCTGCAGGGGAAGAGTGAGGAGACAGACAGTGGGTACTTCTTGCAGTAGGAGACTGCATAAAATCTGGAATGACTCCTAAATAAGACTTGAAAATGGAACCTGTGTCTCAGATCTGCTTTTGTTGTTGTTAACTTGCCCTATTACATGTTTACATGTGTCTTTTTCTTTTTTCCCCTTGACAGTCTCAGGATTTTATCCTAAATGCTTCTGGTACACAAATGGTTATAACTGTCCTTTTTATACTTCCGCTTATATTCCACAGCATTATCCATATTCAAAATGGATGAAATCAGGATAATTTTGTTTCAAGGCTATAATAGAACCATGTAATAATAATAACCAGGATCAGCATCTTCTGATACAGATTGGCATCTCACCAATCTAATCCAGAGTCTCTCATGAACTCTCTTCAGTTGCATTTGTCTTTGTTTCTTAAGCCCTTTAGTAAGATGATTTTATGATGTAACCTTTGACATAGTAAGTTACTTTTCATCCTCAGGAAACCTATTCTCCAAAATAGTCTTTTGTTCCCATAAAAAAAAAATCTATTCTTATATAGCAGGGGTAGGCAACCTATGGCACGTGTGCCGAAGGCAGCGCGCAAGCTGATTTTCAGTGGCACTCACACTGCCCAGGTCCTGATCACCAGTCCGGGGGGCTCTGCATTTTAATTTAATTTTAAATGAAGCTTCTTAAACATTTTAAAAACCTTATTTACTTTACATACAACAATAGTTTAGTTATATATTATAGACTTATAGAAAGAGACCTTCTAAAAACTTTAAAATATATGACTGGCATGCGGAACCTTAAATTAGAGTGAATAAATGAAAACTCGGCACAGCACTTCCAAAAGGTTGCTAACTCCTGTTATATAGTATATGTAACCACACACACAGCCAAACTGCATTACCTAGCTCTCATTTGGGTTCAGTGTTTAAAACTGTAAGGTTGCAGCAGATCATCAAAGAGAGAATGTGGCATGGTGAAAAGTTATGAATTCCAAAATCCCAGTTTATCCTTTGGCCTAAGGAGTCTGCTTATAACAGCTTTGACTTCTTTCCAATGAAGTAAATGTATACTTAGGGTCTCAAACAAATTAGTTGTGGTTCTCAAACAACATGCATGGTCCTTTGTCGCATGTACTTCCAACTTCACCTTTACTTCTATACAGAGATCTATTCTTCTACCTTTTAGAAATAACTTAAAAAATGACTATTTTGTTCCTCTTCCTGTTGAGTCTGGGACTGGTGATCCAGAGATTAACGTGATCAAGTACAACATTTTTTGAGAGAGATGCACTTTATTCATTAGGGATATTTGTGTGTTGTGTAGGTCAGATCTGCACTACAGTGTCAATTATCTTAACTGGTTTTCTTAGCGAACCCAATGCTTGAATTTTTAAAATAAATGAAGCTTTCTAGATGCTGAATACTGTCTTGTGGCCACATAGCATCTGGCAGAGATTAGTCATGTTCATAAAGCAGAAGAAATTCCATAATCTGCAGTTTCATCATTAAATGTATGGCTCCTATGTAGTTCCCCATATATAGTTATCTGTTTGCTGGATATGTTTACTGTAAAGATAACCATGTATATAAACAGTAGGAGTAATTAGAGTAATATTTGTATTAAACACCTGCCATTTCATAGTTTGGTTATGATGTGTTTGAATCTGCTCACTAATTCTTGGCACTCTTTCAATGCCTTGTAATACAGCAAGCTGTCAAAATCTCATTAGTAGGAAGCTGCCCTTGTCCTTTTGTGGTTCAGACTTGTTCCTCTTTAATAAACGATTGCATTTTCTGGCACTGTGCCTTTTTGCTATAGTAAATTTGTCTGAGGATCCTATTTCCTGTATTTTCCCCCCAGGGGCTCAGGGCCTGATTCTGTACTCTCACTAATTTTATATCGATGTAACTTCATTGACTTAAATGGAATTATTCCTGATTTTATACTTATGCAAGACCATAATCAACTCCGTGTGTGTGTGTGTTTCTACAGCAGTGACTATTGTACATCATCCAGCCAGAGTTGTGGAGTATTTTTAATATGGACATATTAATTTCCAGCTGGAGCACTTTCAAGAACCTAATCATCTATCCGAAGCTTCTCACCGTAATAGTTCTCTTAAGCAGGTCAAGTAGTCAAACACTGTACAAGCAGGCAGTATTGACTTTCCCCCTACTTAGTTTGTGATCTGACCTTTATAATTTGCCTACACAATGGTTTTCCTGTGTATTTTCAGGTTTTATGTTCTATTATTTTATGTTAAATCTGGAGAGCTCTTAGAAACTGTCTTAACCTTTACTTGGAAAGATTTTTAAGATTTTTCTTGTCAACCATCGCTTTAAAAATGTACCAAATGCCTATATGCTAGAACAGGGGTAGGCAACCTATGGCACGCGTGCTGCCTTCAGCACGTAAGCTGATTTTCAGTGGCACTCACACTGCCTGGGTCCTGGCTACCGGTCTGGGGGGGGCTCTGCATTTTAATTTAATTTTAAATGAAACTTCTTAAACATTTGAAAAACCTTATTTACTTTACATACAACAATAGTTTGGCTATATATTGTAGACTTATAGAAGGAGACCTTCTAAAAACTTTAAAATGTATTACTGACACGTGAAACCTTAAATTAGAGTGAATAAATGAAGACTCGGCACAGCACTTCTGAAAGGTTGCCGACCCCTGTGCTAGAAGACGATATAAAAAATGAAGGGGTGCGGCTCACAGCAGTGTGGTTCTAGGCGAATGCTCCGATGGGAAACCCACCTATCCGGCCACCACCAGCTGGATTCCAGCCAGGGTTCTATATATAATATATAAAAATGAGTTACTCAGAATAGTGCCGGTTGCTGTGGCAACATGTGATACTAGTGTTGGGCTGTTGGTTTAGGTTAATCTGTGTGTGCATATCTGACTGTGTCAGGGACTTCAGTATTTTAGTGCTGTTCTGACATGTTGTCTACTGGTTTTGGCTGTTAAGTCCTGATGAGCTGCTGAGTCACCACTACTTCAGTAACTTCTCCTTTACTGCACATGATAGGCTAGTTAAGGAATTCAGATAAGTATTCTATGAAAAATATATTCAGCAGAAACTATACATATGTTTGTGTATGATGTGTTATTTGTCATATCCTGTTGCCCCTTCTGTTACAGGGATTTTCTGTGAGTGTGCGCTATTTGTGTGTATGTGCATATGTACATTAAGAGAAGAGAGAGTTCCATTCATCAGTGATTTTGGTTAATACGTTGTCCCCGTCACTTTTCAGTATTTTGTACTTTTGTATGAACTTTGATCTGTTGGTTTCTTCTACTTGGTGTCTGCATGTTCTGAAACATGGAGGTATTTTTAACTTCACGTTCATTGAGGTTTGTGGTCATTCTGATCTCTTCAAGAAGCAGATCTTCTCAGAAGCTGTCTTCTGCTCACACAAGCCTCACTCCTGAAGTTGACAATTAAATTACTCCAGTGAAGCGCAGCCGTGGGAGGCTGTGGTCACACAGAGGTAGGCAGTCCCTCCAGTAACTTGTGCTGTTCCCATGGTGGATGTCAAAGGTGAGTTCTGAAACCTGGTATTCAGTGGCAAGACAGTGAAGAAAGTGGAGCACTAGGGCGAGGTTCATTGAATCAGCAGACTACTTTTTACTTTGATTGAACCAACTTCTCAGCACGTGTAAGGTCGAAAACTTCTCTCTCACCAACAGAAGTTGGTCCCCTAAAAGATATTACCTCACCCACCTTGTCTCTCTTATATACTAGAACCAACACGGCTGCAACAACAATGGACGTTAACTGCAATACTTCTGTGATGGGGTGAACACCACACCCAAGCCCTGAGCAGGTTAATGTGGGCCAGGCGGGGCCAATTAATCTTAGATGCTGCAGGGGAACTAGGGATTGATACGGCCTAGGGCAGATGAAACCTAGCTGGGCTAGGAGCATAAAGCTAGGAAGTGAGAGCAGGAGGGTGGATGCAGATATGAGATCTATACTCATTCCCTGGAGAGAAAGGAGTTGGCCAAGGTCAAGGAGGAAATCCAGGGGGAGAATAAGACCTGAGTCCTGCCTAGACTGGGCAGTCTTACAAGAGGCCTAGAGGGGTGAAGTAGAAACAGGGAGTGGAGAAAGCTCTTGGGTAAACTCAGAGATTGGCAAGGAGAGAGAGGAGGGGTTGAAAGGAGCCCAGGGAAATAACAACAGAGTGTGAGACTAAAAAGACTTATATTGCTAGTTATAGGGCCCCAGGGCAGGAATCCAGAGTAGAAAGCAGGCCTGGGTTCCCTACCAGTCACTGAGAGAGTGACGCAGGATGTGGAATTGGAATGGAAGACTGTTTGAAATATCATATGGACAGCTTGTCCGATGGGACTTTATCTGGACGGATAGGACTATCTAGTGACCTGGTCGGAGGGCAGAGTCATGAAGAGAGAATGGGGCCACAGCCTGAGTAACCGATGGAAGGAGGCGCCAGATGGGGCAAGAGTTAATTCCCAGACCTAGCCACAAGGAGGTGCCCCTACAGGAGTTTTGAATCTCTTCATACCTTCTGATACTTCCCTCAGTTATCGTTACAGAATTCTATCTGTCGAGAGAACACCACTACCTTGTTCTTCACTAATCTTCATGCTGTATAACCCAGGTTCAACATTTTCATTTTCTCTTCACTTCTCCAAAATGTAATACCAGAGAGCTGTAGTGGTGTCTCACGCTTCCTTGTTTTTTAGTGGTATACTACAATGTATTAGTAATATACAATTATTGATAGTACTTAATTTAACTGTTTCATTATTTAAAATATATAGGTAGATATATCTATATACTCTGTTTTTTATATAGGACAAATTCCCATGTCAGGTATGAACTGCAAAAGACCTTAAATGCCTCGTACAAATAACCACTGTAACCTATCTTTAAATTACAAGCTAATTTAAATCTAATGTTTGGTCTATCTTGTTGCCTTGAAAACCCATCCCCAGTTTTCATTTTCTAAAAGAAAATTTTGGGAGTGGGAAATGTGCCTTTTGTGTAGAATGAACTCAGTCCTCATAAAATGAGGTTATGTATTTGATTTTCCTAATATACGGACATACAATTCAAATAAAAAATGGTGCTGGTTAGTTCTTCAGTCTCATATGCAAAGTAAATTTTCAGAATGAGGAAATTGTATGTGGTACCTGTGACTGTAGCGTTAGAGTGATTCTTGTTTGCCAAAAAAAAACCCCCATAAAATAATAATGCAACCCATGTAGAGGCCTGAGGTCTCAGATTTACTTCTCAGCTCTTAATATTGTGTTTGAACAGCTCACTGCAAGTAAGTCACCAGGTGGTAAAAATTAGCCATATCCTTTTTGATAGCAGTTGCCATTTTCACTTGCAGAGACTTTATCTGATTCTTTGGTTCTCTTTATGGTCTGCCGCCGCCTCTTTCCTGGCTAGTTCCTGCATATTACTGAGTACTTTCAACTGCCAGTGCAGTGAATGAGAGTTGAGGATGCTCAGTACCTGTCAAGAGACACTTGTAGGGTGACCAGATGTCCTGATTTTATAGGGCCAGTCCCGATTTTGGGGCCTTTTTCTTATATGGGTTTCTATTACCCTCCAACCCCTGTCCTTATTTTTCATATTTGCTGTCTGGTCACCCTAGATACTTGGCATCTTGTGGGTCAAGCCTGTAGCCTCTCTGGTACTGTGCTCAACATTTTAAAGTATCTCTAATGCATCTAGTCAAAGTATCTAGAGTATGTAACAAATGAACAAACTCACACCGCGGGACACACATTCTAGTACAGCCCTCGTTGTATCTGGTGGCACCCTCTGCTGCTTAAGCGGGTGATTCCCAAAAAAGTCTTAAAATACTTCTCTTTACTTAGCTATTAAACGTAGTTGGTAAAAGAAATAATGTATATGTTTGTAGAAGCGATTAAGTATGGTTAAGTGAATAAATAGAAATGTGTGCTCAGAGTATGTTGAGGAATTTTGAATTAACTCCGTAGTTTGTATTTGTTTGGAGAAACCTTAAAACAAATCATTAGTGGTTATATCTGTTTCCATAAAAACTTTCTCCCCATTTGAGGAGTAATGAGCCAAGATGCATTAAACTTCTAAATAAAATCAAATTAAGATAGCATGTAATTGGTTTTAAGCTTTGTGTGTTGTATCTCTTACTTTTGTACAAGATACCGTGAACATAACCAATTTAAGGATCAATGGATTCAGAATCTTTTTTGTCCCTTGATACTGTCTGGCGGGTATAAGGAGATAGGATTGCCAGGTGTCCGGTTTTCGACTGAAATGCCTGATCGAAAGGGGACCCTAGTGGCTCCAGTCAGCACTGCTGACCGGGCCATTATAAGTCCGGTTGGTACTGGGCTGGCAGGCTCCCAACCTGGCTTCGCACAGTCCCTGCAAGCAGTGACATGTCCCTTGGCTCCTAGTGAAGGGCCAGCCAGGGGGCTCCACGCACTGGCCCTGCCTCAAGCGTCAGGTCCGCAGCTCCCATTGGCTGAGAACCACAGCTAGTGGGAGCTGCGCTAGCAGCGTCTTTGGGCAAAGGCATCGTACTAAGCTGCCTGGCTGTGCCTCTGCTTAGGAGCCGAGGGACGTGTCGCCACCTGTGGGGAATCACCTGAGGTGAGTGGAGCCCATGCCCCCTCCCACACCCAAACTGGCTCCTGGAGCCTGCACCCCCTCCCGCACCACAATCCCCAACCCCAAACCCCTCCTGCACCCAAACTCCCTCCCAGAGCCCACACCTCAAACCCTGTTCTGTGCCCCAACCCCCTGCCCCAGCCTGGATCCCCTTCCTGCACCCTGAACCCCTCTATTCTGGCCCCACCCCAGAGCCCGGACCCCCAGCCCAGAGCCCATACGCCCACCCACACTGCAACCCCCTGCCTCAGCCTGGAGCCCCTCCCACACTCCAAACCCCAAGCGATAGAGGGAGGGGGATGGAGTGAGTGGGGATGGAGCCTCAGAGAAGGGGTGGGGCATCGGGGAAAGGGGCAAGGCAAGGCAAGGGTCTTCAGTTTTGTGCTATAAGAAAGTTAGCGACCCTATAAGGAGAAGGACAGAAAATGGTAACTTTTTCTTATCTGGTAATCAGATTTCTGTGACTTCTGTTCCAAGCTGGACAGCTCTCCCTAAATTTAGTAAAACAGAGTTTTTTGCTCATTTGTGTTGAATTTTCCCCTTTTTTCTCATTAGAACCTGAACACTATTTTCTAACAGTAACAACATTTGGGGAATAAAAAGAGGCAAGAAGAAGCAATGTGAAAAATATAGTGTGTGTGGATCATTATCTGACTTTAGAGAAGGTATTAAGACCTCATGAGGCACTTCGGCCGGGCTTACCGAGGCTAGAGAGAAAGTGATAAAATCTGTCAAATCAGTGGCAGGGGAAGTTAGTGGCCTAGGACTAGAAAAGATCTTTACTGACATTCGTGTTTGATCAAATAATGAAGTTTATTTTGGTTTAAAAAATAAATAAATGCACACTAATATTCACACAGTGTTAATCTGCTTTCTGTGTTTGTCAGAGGGCATTGTGTTTAGTCCAAAAATCAGAGAGTTATAAAATAGCTACAACTGTGTTTTTGCAAAGGATTTGGGAGTTTTAAAGTGCTCTGTCTTGGTTATTTAGTTTCCTCCGAAGGCCTTTTGGGGAAGGTGAGGTCTCCATGTTTTTTCCTCAACGTGAGGACAGTAGCAGAGATCTGGAGCAGAATGCCGTGTGGAAAGAATGAAAAGATTTCTTGCAGGAGCTAAGCTAGGGAGAAGAGGGCTCAGTGGAGAGCTATATAAAGAAGATGGAAAAACTGACCCTAGTGCATGGAAGATGGTCGGTTTCAGTTACATGTGATATAAGCATGCTGGGCTATGTATGAAATTGAAGCAAGCTTTCTAGGATGACCCTTTTTAAGAGGGAGGAATATCTTACACAATGGCAGGCAGAGACTGAGCTTAAACAAAAAAAGACATGACTGACTCAGAGAAGCATGTGGAATTCAGCTTTCCTGCATTACTATCTGCTCTTACTTGGCATGCTAAATATATGTTGGCTTTGAGGAAAGTGAATTAAGAATAGGAAAATTACTGACGGGGTTGATCTAGATGACTACACTGTGGCCTCAGTCTGATAAATAGCAATTAACTCTTTTTTATTTTTTTTTTTGCATATCTGATGGATGTTCAGTACAGTCAGTGGGAGCAGTTTTTCACAACATCTTCCAGGAAAGGCGATGTTAGGTAGGGACAGCATTAAGTTTACCTACAAAACTTTTAAATCTTTTCCATGGCCATTAATATATATCAGTATACAGGGACGCTGGGGATTTTTGTTTTGTTTTGCAAATGAAACTGCTAAATTCCGTTTTCAAGAGTTGAGATCCTGGAATTTGATCATTATCTTAAAACTAGTTTCAAAGAACACGCTAACTTTATTTCTTTTCACCATTCTTTACTTCATTTTTTTGCACATATAATGAAGGGAAATACACAAAGAAGCTGGTATAACCTCAGTCAAAGCAACCTGAATGGGGAACTCTTTTGCATTTCACTAACAAATGTGTTTTCCTGTTGCACCTTTGTTCTTTATCTTTGGTTTGTGGGAAAAACTGTAATTAAATTTGTCTTGAAGTGTGCTCCAATACTAGAATCATAGTTCAAGGACTGAAATAGCAGTAAAGAAAATCACTCTCCATACCTCCTTCAGAACATGTAGGAGAAATGTCTTGAGGTTTTTAACAAAGGTATTGGCTGTTGGTGTGTTTTGTATTTGGTCCTGAGCACCATCATTCTGTCTGTGAGTGTAAGTTCCATAGTGTAGGTCCAGCTCCTCTGAAAGTTCTGTCTCCGGCACTCCAGGAATCTCCCCAAGTTATTCAAGAGTTGTGGCATGTAGCCATTGTCAGAGGTTGCCATGGTTGCCAAGGAAGAAAACATCTCTTGGGCACCTAGTGTTGATCCTATGAAGGACTTTAAGCAGGACTGAGACTTTGAACTGTACTTCATGTTGAGTGGGAAGCCATCATAGCTTGAGGAGTACTGGTGCAATGTGCTTACGTTGACCTATATTCCTAATTGCACAGGCTGCTATGTTGTGTATCACTGGGAGCTTTTTCAGAATGTGGTTTCATTCCTAAAGACGACTTGCAATAATCATGCCCAGAGTTTACAAATGTGTATATCTCTGCCTGAGACCAGTAGCTCAAACTACATTTGAGTACACCTTTAAATACCCGCAACTTAGGTGAGAGAACATTTGAAGTACATTAGTATCAGATGCATAGAATGTTGCTACTGTACTGAGTGCATGTGTGTTAATTACCAAGACACAATGGTGTTTGTTAAACTTCATCTTAAAACTCCTACTGTTGCATTACTAGCTATACTAGTGGTAACAATGGTAGGATCAGGCAACTGCTGGCATTTTTGCCAGAATGACATTTAGACTAGCTTTAGTAAGGGTGAGATGACGTGAGGGTATAAATTACAGTGCCTTGTCTACACTCATGCCACCACCATTGTTACTGCTTCTTGAACTGCACCAGTGGTAATAAAATGCTGTAAGATCAACAGCACAACAAATCTATGCTAGACACAGGCAGCAAAAGGCCAGACTTAAATTTTTTCAGAAGGGTCATTGCAGTTTTCTGAAATGGTTTAGCATGCTTATTGAAGTGGCAGACTCTTTTAAAATATCATTTTATGCACTCAATTAAACTATCCAGAGAAATTATCTAAAACTATATGAGAGACACCGGATAAAAATGAGGATGTTAGAAAGAATATATCTATGGCAACAGAAGACAAAGTTAAAATGTTTGACAAAATTCTCACCCCATAAAACAAAAGTCAGTCAACAAGTGAACCTTAAACTAATAAGTGACATAAGGAATAAGTTTCTCATACTTCACAAAAAAACAGTTTGTTTGAGTGGTGTAAGTAGCACAAACAAAAAAGAATGAATGCAAACTAAAAATTATCAAAGGCTGCTGTACTTCTGTTCATCCTCCAAATTATTTCAGCGTGTCTTGGGAAAGCTGGGATCATTATATTACCTTTAAATGCAAATGCCTGTCTCCTTTAGAGATGGGTAACGAGCAGTAATGTTTGTATTTTTTTAAAATATAGCACTGAGGTGTTTCTGAAGAAGTTTGGGGAATTTTCAAGTATTTAATTGCACTCTTGAGTAAGCATATTTTGCTTTTAAAACTGAGTATCACTTATGATGAGACTCAAGCTTCTAGTAGTTACTCTATATTGATGGTAAAAAAATATGCAGTTAATGTGATCATAGTGTATTATGCTGCAGTATTTAGACAATGTGGAGGGGAGAGGAGATACTTTCCATTTTTGAAATCTGTCCCTGGTTTACAATTATAGCTATGAGAGCAGTTATATTATCTCGTTTCAAATAAAAAATAAAATGTTGTTTTATCATGTTGGTACTTTAGAAATTGCTAATATAATACAAGTTGAAAACTAATTTTTCTGAAACAATTTTCTTGGTGAAGAAATGCATGCATATAATACTGGTACTATGTATGTCATGATATTTCATTTCTTTTAAAACATACATTGGAATTCTTTTGTTAACATGTTGCTGGATTCAATATGTTTCAATTTAGTTTTACCTGGCTGGGTTAAATATTTTATTATCCTGAACCAAACTTTCAATGTATCTCTTGAAACATCTCTTTCAAGTCTTCTGTAAATGGTCATGCATCCAATAGGCAAACTGTGCCATGCAATTAAAATAATCGGAGATTGGTTTGGAGGCAGTTTGGTATTTGGGTGGTTATGCTTACATGGCTTTCTTGATGATCTAAAGATTTTTTCCCTTCTTTCTAGGAGCGAATGCCAGCATGATTGAGATCTGACCAACTGTGTCAATACTTCAGGTGTGGAGGAGGGGCCTAACATATTTAACATCTGCTGAGCTACCATGGCAGTCCCATCTGCTTTGGTGCCCTCCTCAATGATGTCACTACCACAGGTAATTGAGGTGAGTAGACAAATACAAAATTCTGGTAGAGTGGAATTGATCAAACTTGTGTGTGCAAAGGTGTTAAGATTAGATTCCTAATCATTGGCTGGCTTGGTTTCAAGTCATTGATAGAATTCCTCCTAATGTTTTGTACTCTGGATATACTCAGCATTCATTGCATAATGTTATCCTTTTTGTGAAGTGACACTATTCTGTTCTTAGCGCCAGTACTTTATTAATAGATGCTAGTTCACAGTCCACTGTTGTTTGTGTTTTTGTCACACCTTGAGGTCCCAATTGGGATCAGGGCCCAATAGTTGTAGGCACAGTCGTGTGTGTGTGTGCATGCGCGCGTTCGTGCACATACACACACACACAATTACTCTCCGTTTGTTGTTGTTAATGAGAAAGCTCAGGGAGTCTCTATTGGCCAAAATATTACTACTAAATTCACATCCGTCGACCAAATATTGCATGAGCTAGCAGGTACTATACTACCTCTACATTAGAAAAAGAACAGTTCAGCCACATGTAGGGTATGTCTAAACTGCAAAAACAAACAAACAAAAACTTCAAACAAAAAACCACAGATTAGTTAACACGAGTTAATACACTTTTTTGTGTGTGTGCAGTGTACACACTGTGTAAATATAATCTCTAAACACTTGTGAGTTCATCTCTTTTATGTGTCTTTCTTATCACAGCACTATTACAAAACTAGGCTCTGATTCTTCATTAAGATCTGTATAGGTGTCTGGATGAATTCCCATTGTGATCAGTGCACCTGCATGAATCTGACTTTAGGATTGGGGTGCTAGTCAAGTCAATTTAAAATGTGTAATGACTGTAAATCAACTGGCATATAGCTTGTAATATGCTAGGTCATCCAGGATCACTGCATGTGGGGAAAAAAATTACTATGTGAGATTTTGAATTGCTGCTATTTGTAGGCTAAAGTAAAGTGGGTTTTTTTTGTTTTGTTTTTTGGGTTTTTTTAACAGCAGGTATGAACATAAGGAACCAAAATGGTTAATGGAAAAGATGATTAGGTTGGAACCAAGTCAGTTAAAGCAAACTGCAAACTAAACACACAGAGATTTTTCTAGCTGAAGGGTGGTGAATGTTCAGGGCAGTTGGCTCATCCAGACCTGAAACCTGATAGAAGCAATCTCTGCTCCAGGAGGCTGTTCTGCACATTAAACAAATCCATTTGTTTTTAATTCCAGTAATTCATAATATGTTCAGATGTTTTAGGCATTTGTGTTTTTCCAATAGATTTAAAAATGATATAGTCACATTCCACAGTATGGACTTGTCTTCCTAATTTCAAAATGGTTAGGCCATTTTATTTCTAAAAATCTTATTGTAAGAATTTTTAATATTCTTACTGGCCACGTATTTTGCTGGAGTTAATTAATAATGAATAACAGTAGAAATCCTTGAGTGGTACCTTTTTACTGAAGATCATCCTGCATTAGCCCCAAACAAGTTTCTTTGGATCGATCACATCTTTGAACATGGGATTTAAAGAGTTAGTCGAGATTTAACTGGTATGAAAGATCAGTTTTTCCATAGTTTTTCTTTGTTACAAGCATATCTTATTCATAATCTGTCCATGCTGTACATTAATTTTACAATTGAATTTGGTATAGCTGTTAGCTCCTCTTTTTTTATATTCAGTATCTTATATGGCTCACCACTAACTTGAAAAATAGGTAATGTCCCTCTCAGCCTTCAGTGCCTAAAATTTATGCCCCATTTTAATCTTTCTTTTGTTTAATGTGAAATATGTATGGATCAGGAAGAATGGTTATGGCAATTTTGCAACAAAAAAACTTCAAAAACAGACTCCAAAGAGAGACTGCTGAACTCGAATTAATATGCAAATTAAGTACAATTAACTCAGGCTTAAACAGAGACTGGGAATGGTTGGGTCATTACACTAATTGAATCTATTTCCCTATGTTAAATTCTCCTCACACCTTCTATGGGTCATCTTAATTATCACTTCAAAAGGTTTTTTTTTTCTTTTTTCTCCTGATGATGATAGCTCATCTCAATTGATTAGACTCTTCCTGTTGGTATGCATACTTCCAACTTTTCATGTTCTCTGTATGTATAAATATTTCCTGTCTGTGTGTTCCATTCTATGCATCCGAAGAAGTAAGCTGTAGCTCACGAAAGCTCATGCTGAAATAAATGTGTTAGTCTCTAAGGTGCCACAAGTACTTCTGTTCTGGTTATGGTTTGTCACTGTATGTAGTACAGTGTTTAATATAATTGAACTCCTTTTTGTTAAAGCTTGCATGTAACTTAAAATGTTTCTCCATCTCAAGTTTGTGCTCGCACTGTACATGAAGATGTGTGCACATCCTGATGGCTATGCAGATTAATTCTTAGATGTTTGTGAAGATTATGAGCTTTAGGAGAAGGAGATGACTAGGAAATACGAATAACTTTTGTTAAAGCTGCTCACTGTATGTACCAACACCTCTCAAATCCTTCAAGGAAAGGCACTTGAACAATGAAAGAATCTAAGAATAAATCTCTCAGGTGCTGGTTACTTTGCCCACATACAGAAATGGATAGCAGTAAGTTGTAAGTTCTTTGCAGCAGGGGCCATCTTTTTGTTTTGTGTTTGTACAACATCTAGCACACTGGGATCCTGATTCATACTTGGGGCTCAGAGGCATTACTGCAATACAAATAACAATAGTAAAAAAAATCACCCCCCTTAACTGAAGTAATAGTAGAGACACAAAGTAACAAACACTTGATAAACATGAGTCTTCATCTTTAGCTTCTTGGACTGGTTTTTTGTTTTGTTTTGTTTTTAAGTGTGTGACTTCCTCCTACTCCTTTTTCCTCCTTCTTTTCAGCCAATCTTTCCCCCTCATCTTCATATAGGCAAAAATGCTACACAGGGAGATATACTGTAGGAACCCCATAGTGTAGTAGGTAGAAAGGTTTACTGAGTGGCCAGCAGGAATCTTGAGGAAGCATTTTAGGATGCCTGAAAGGCCGTATATTGTTTGCAAGGGGAAGCGATAATTAATGATGTTCTAGATAAGATAATTTACTGCATAGAGTGATTAGAAGGTTGTCTTTAAAGATGAGGTGGTGGGTAAGGGAGAGCGGATTATATTTTTTCCCCACAGTGGGAAATTAGAGGCCAGAAACAGTTTATCCATTCTGTTTACACTTCACAGCCTCAAGGAGAAATTATTTGATCTTATGAACTAAGAGCTCTTGGAGCACTTCAAACACGCTAGAAAGGCCGTCGTTCTCTTGTTGTGTTTTTGTTTACATTTTGATTTTTGATTTTGCCTGCCAGAGCTACCTAGAGCTAGATTTAAATGGGAACACACAAATAAATATCTGGAATTGCTCTAAAAGGGAGTCCAGAAGACCACTTTCATTGTCCTCTCTGCGCTTGCCAAACCAGTCTTCAGAAAGCAATTCTCCTCCTTTTGAAATGGAGTACGTTTTTGTTCCCCTTTCCTCGCCACGTATTCCTGCTTCTGCATGTGCTAATGCTATAACTTTTTAAAAGTGTGGCAACGAGCAGGAGGGGAAAAGGGCAGGGAGAATGCAATGGTAGCTAATATCGGACCTATGTATTTCCAATCCCATTTCTAGCAGCCTTCTATTGGCACTGTCGCTTTTCATTGTAAATATTCTTTCAGTGTCCTTAATCTGAGCTCTTTTCCTTGTCTCATTATACTGAATAATCTTGTAAGACATGCTGACCTCCTCCTTACACTCCTCACCCCCATGGTGAAGGTGAAATCTTGTGGTTGAGATATCATGACCTTTAATGTAGGTGATGTGAAGTGACTGTTTGCTCCAGAAAAGGGGGAAATGCACAGCATTGGGGTTTGCTTCTTCAAAATGTGACATAGTAGAAAACTCCAGTCACTGACATGTGGCTAAACGGTGGTAGCGCCTGCACCTTTGAACTCTTTAGTTGCAGTACGATCAGTGGAACTACATTGACAGTGATGGAATAAAATGGAACAACAAACATGAGAGGGGAGAAATGTTGATACATTTTTAATTCCAGTAGAAAGTGTTGCTGTAATTTAAACAAATGAGACTATCTCCCTAGACTGTTGTAGGATGATTTGGGTGGTTCTGCCTCCACAGTGGCTATTCCTGCTTTTGATGATAAACTTAGTTTTAATGCTCATAACTGTTGATGCCTGAGAAAAGCCTTAATGTGTAAAAGAGCAGCAAAGCTGCTATTGTCCCCTCCGCTTAGACAAAACATCATTGTCTGTGATTTGGGGTTGGCTCCCAATTGTAGTAGTGAGCAGAGTGAAGTATGTAGCATTTCCCCCCTCCAGGTGAGTAAACAGATTAAAGACATTACCAAAACAGATCTCTGGTAGCACTGAGTACTTTGAATGAGAGAGCAAATCAGCAGTGGTCAGACAGGCCAGGAAATGAATAACTAGTGATAAACATGAATCCACCCAATTATAGGCATTTCATAAGGGGAAACTTAAACACTGTGTGGCTTTCTCATTGCGCCAAATGAAATGGTCAGTGTTCAAAATATGTATTCATGGTTACAGAGTAGAATAGCATTGTGTTTTATGGACTTCTGGTTGGTCGGGCTTGAATGTGTCATTGATAGAGAGCCCATTGTTGCCAGTGTCCCAAAAAGAGAGGTTCTGTTATGTACATCTTCATATATTCTGTTTACACGTGTTTCATGAAAGAGTCCATCAACGCAAAGTAAACTGAGAGATGGATCAATGCTGTCTGTGTACGCAAAGGTCCAGTATATTGCCAGGAAAAAATATTTCAAGAGGTAAATACTGAGTAGTCTTATTATTTCCATTTAAAAACTTGTTTTCCTACCCCAAGCTAAATGTCCTACACTAGTAAACATAATTCTGAATAAACATTTTCCTTACTGGCTAAGTTTTCCCACATGCTTACCTTGCTTGTACACTGCATGCAAAAGCTGCAAGTTGCATCTTATTTGGAGGTAGAGAGTGGTCCAAGCATCCTATTGTAGAGAATCAGTCTTGCACCCATGGAAGCCAATCAGTATTTTGATATAAATAGGATTGGGCACAAAGTCTACACATTGCAGTTCACTATGGACTGAAAGTCCTCTGTGAAGGTATTTTGATAGCTCCTTTCATCCCAAAGTACATCAGTGCAGAGACTGCATTAGTACAGCACTTAACACAATCAGGCCTTGAACCTGATTGGGGCCCCTGGGAACTGGTGTAATTACAAATATTTTAATAAGAGCTGTAAACCTGCAGTTGCCAAATGAATATCCCGACTTGCTTTGCAATGCAGTCCAAAGACATCAGAGATTTTCTGGCCCAGATTTCCAAAGGTAGTCATGAGTGATTTATGGCTGCCTGGCTTGACATCTTTTAAAGGAGCCTGATCATTTTAGGTTGGGTGCTCAGCATTATCTGAAAATGGTGAGCTGGTACCTCTTTCGTGATGCCTTCTTGGTCTAGAATATAGGATTTAATTAACAACAGTCACTCTCTAGCGGTTATGGTTGCTGAAGTGCATTTGGGCCACATTTTCAAGGCTGGCTGGTGCAGTGAGGTGTACTGTCATTTGCAGAATCTGAGACTGGACTTGCTATGTGTGGACTGGACTAGTAATCTCAGTGGATGTTAACTCAGATGCCTAATGCAATACTTTTAAATGTTTCCATTGTTAACTATTTCTCTGCTCATCAAAGCATGTACAAATAAAGGACCATATTATGAAGACCTGCACAATCTACTGAGTGACAGTGGTATTTTAGCACAAGAGAGTTGTCTTGGAAGAGTGCCACACCTGCCCTGTCTTACTCCTCAAACCCCTCCCTCATCCCCAGTGCTTGTTTTTTAATTTCACTTTTTGAAATCTTTCCAAACTTTTTTTGGCTTCTCGTTTCCCCAGCTACCTTGGATAACAAATTCCAAATATGTTGTTTGG
Organism: Gopherus flavomarginatus; assembly: GCF_025201925.1. Classification (NCBI taxonomy): domain Eukaryota; kingdom Metazoa; phylum Chordata; order Testudines; family Testudinidae; genus Gopherus; species Gopherus flavomarginatus. Next base: position 120,554,920 of record NC_066619.1, read on the forward strand.
GTTTTTTGGTTTTGTTGTTGTGTTGTTTTTTGCTGGCCTGGTGGCAGGGAAATGCTTTGGGCAGTGATAGTGAGCGTATCTGCGGGGGACTGGGAGCATGCGATAGTAATGTTTAAAAGGGTTAACTGGACTTGACTGAAACAAATTTGCAATCTTAATTCCTTTTACTATTTAAAACAAAACTTCAGTAAAATTGCCGGTATTCCATTTATCTTTAGCAGACTGCTCAACCGTCCCTTGGTAAGAAAGGGATTTTGAGATCAGAGAGCCAAACTTCCTGCTGCCTGTTCTTTTTTTATTCCAGGGGAACTATTTTTGAATTTTTCTTCATAATAACTTTACAGTGAATAACCATTAAAGAAGGTCAACACCCTCTTTGGGTTTACAGGCAACCTGTGGAGGTCGTAATCGTGGCTTCCAACAGGATCTGTGTCTCCAATGAATTATGCTTTCTTGTGGTAAAACTGTTTCTTTCTGCACAGTCCCCAGTGGCTGTTCATTCCTTATGCTCCCACATAAACCTCTCAATATTGAGGACAGATGCTACACTCCATCGTCATTCAAGCTTTCACTGGGCCACAATACAACTTGTTCAAAAAGTGTACTAAAGATATTGGAATATTGGGCTTGATTCCCATTGACACAAAGGCCTCTTTTACATTGCCAGAGCCATGTACAAGGACCTTAAAATGGGTGTAAATATAAGATTTGCCACCCCTTTGAGGCCTCTTTACATGGTTGAAGGGGTTTTAAATGGCTTCAGTATAAACGAGAGGCAGAGCCATTGTTAATAGAACTCACAGCCTACATCTTGAAGGTGTCTCAAAAATAAATGACTTTGGAAATATGAATTTTGAGCCTCAGAAGAAAGAATAAGGTTTCAGTTGCTAGACTGTTACTTGGGTTGGCTTGGGAGAAATAAAAGCACCAAGATAGTCAGCCAGGGTTTTCTTCAAAGGATATTGTTTATAAGCAGAAGACCAGTCATGCAACATAAGTAAAAAACAGAGCAACAGAAAACTCCCCTGCACTGGGGTTCAACCCAGACATGTGAACCTGGATCCAGAGCCCAACTGTTACTGACACATTCTCCCTCTTCTGTCTCCAGCAGCTAATGTATAGTCCTTTTCCTGAGCGCCTGTGTGACTGGTAGAGGACATTGAGCTGGTTAACTTCTCTGGGAACAAAGTATTGTCTCTGTACATACTCAGACAACCCAGTGGGCTCACTGGCCTGTACTGAAGCCCGTTCTGCCACGTTTGCACTACAGTCATTACCTGTGCTAGCTAGGTTAAAGCTAGCACAGCTATACCTAACTGTGCAACAATCACATCTTTACTTTCACCGTAGACGTACCAAAGGGCTGGTCTGCACTACCGTGCTGAATCGATCTAAGTTACGTAACTTCACTTGCATGAATAACGTAACTGAAGTCAACGTAGTTAGGTCCACTTATCGCAGTGGCTACACTGCGCTGTGGCAACAGGAGAGCGTCTCCCATCAACTTCCCTTATGCTTCTCAGGGAGGTGGAGTACAAAATCGATGGGAGAATGCTCTCCCATCGATTTAGTGCATCTTCACCAGACCTGCTAAATCAACACTTGCTACATCGATTGCAGATCTACCGGTAATGTGGACATGCCCTTAGAGAGGAGCAGTATGGTTATTAGCACTGCCCATTCATGTACGTGAGCAGCCAGACTTGTTCAATGCTGCCCCACAATGTTGTCTGTAAAACCAAATAAGGTGTTGACCCTCTTTCAGTGCATCTCTTGATGCCTGCAGTTCTTTTGGGGGTTTGTAGTGGTCTCAGCAGTCATAGGCTGTGGATGTTCTGGGCATGATTCTCATATGGATTTAGAGGACAGACTAAAATGACTGTGGGAAAATCGATATAAAGTGCTAGATAATGTTTTACACTCACATTGTAAGATGTAAATACCTACACATGACGTAAGGCAGTGGAGAATCAGGCTCTATGTGTCAAAGTTCCCTCTTTTGTGGACTTCACAGCCAGCATTTACTTTCTTCTAAGTTTAGGAAGTTGAAAATAAGGGTTAATATCTTTACTCAGACATACATTTAGATGAATATATTTGTGTAAAAAAAAAAGGGGTTTTTTACACTTCGTTTTTGTACCTCCTCTTTATTTTGCACTCTACAGCCAAGTCATTTTAGTCTGTGCTCTAAATCCATGTTTACCACTAACCAGACCCTTTTCAACTTGCAATGTTCGTTTTCTGAAATATGATTTTTTAATTATGGGATGGGTGGGGAATTATTCATATGCTGACTAACCTTTTACCCTTTAGTCTGGGCCCTTGGCTGGGATTGCTGGTTTGTCTCTCAAGTCTAGTCTTCCTGGTGCATCGGTAGATTTTAAGTCATGTAGTTAAATTCAAAGCAGCAGCACTTTTTTCCAGACAACTCCTACAGTAAACACTGTATGTGAATCCAAGTCTCTCTGAGCACAGAATCCCACATCCTTCCTGACTCTAAATTTCTGTTGAAGAAACTGTCTTCTGGATCTCTCTGAGGGCATTCAGATTACTGCTTCTCTTGGGGGTCTTTGTTAATTAGGGAGCAAGGTAGTCAAGATCTCATCTTGCAAAAGCAATCAGTCTGCTCTGAGTTTCACTGGCTTGAAGAAGGCTGTATGCAAGTTGAAACTCTTGTTGCAAAATTTCAGGCCTTGAGTTTTATTTGATGTTTTGTTATAAGCATGATTTTGATCCCTCCCTCAACTTTTAAAAAATCCAAGAAGCCATCATCCCTTCTACATGTTTTCTAACAACGTAAGAAAAATGTGGCAGAATTTTTAATTTTAATTGGAGATGAGCTTTTCGCTTTGTTGATGAAACTTTTTGGGAGAATTTTGAAATTTTTTTGTATGCTTTCAGTAACACTTGAAAATGGCTTATTCTGGAATTTCTCAGGTCTGAAGATTACACAATGAGAAATAAAAAATAATGCACTTGAGTGTTCTTTGTTAGGTAGGCTGGGTAGCTAATTTTAGAGCTGTTCACTAATGAGCTTTGAAACTGTCAGGTCCCAGCAGGGTTTATATACCGTGACCATTAACCCTTCAGACCCTCCCAGTGCTAACATATGCTTCGTTTAGAAAATATCAGTCAATTGCTAGTGTTCTGAAAACTTGTCAACGTTTGTTTTTCACCCTGAAAATCAGGTGGTTCCCAGTCTTGCTGCAGTGAATTTCCAGAGCTCTTATCTCAAGTTCCTGCTTCAGCCGCCAGCACCTCCTCTCACTTACATTTTCTACCAGAAGAGAAAAAGTGGTGATGGAATCTTCACCAACCTCAGATATCCTTGTCCTCTGGACTCACTGGCTCCTCTTTGCTGGCCCCTAAGCTGCTCTTGTGACATTCCACAGAGGGAAGGAGTGGATGCTGTTGCAATTCTCTTAATACCAGGGTTTTCATGCACCTGGCAGAGGAGGGAGAGTAGCTGAGGCAGGATGTTGGTTCCCCGCCCCACTGCAGGGTGATCACAAGATGATATCTATGATTTGGCCCTAGTGGGGTCTTTCAAAAAGGGAAGTTATGAGTCTAAAGAAAAAAGATAGGAAATAGCAATCTTTGAGCCCTGTGCAAAGTTGGCTTTCCTGTAAAAGTGAAGATTGGACATTGCTTAGAGGGGCAGAGTGAATTTTGTTTATTAAATCTGAGTGCTGAATCTCCTGGCCCTTTCTTACTTTGGTTAGAACTATTTCTACTAATGTTTTAATAAATAAGATTTTACAAATGTGACGGTCTCTTAACAAATTCTTTTATTTTATTTTGTTGGGAGGAATTGGCTCTTTGAGAACTAAGCTCAGCCTGTGATGTGATTAACCAGGTACTCTGAGTCTGGCTTCCTACTCTTCTGCCTTTCATTTGTCTCATCTATGCTTCATAATAGACTTATTTCCGGAACATTAAAATATGTATTTAAAATGAACATTTGCAATTCAGTTTAAATCAACCTCTGCTGAAATCATCTATTAAATGGATACGGTAAAGTTTAGGACCTTGAACATCTGTTTTTAACTGGGCTATGAAATGCTGAGAGTGAAACTTCAGGAAATTAAAATATAAACTTCCCTGCCTCTTTCCTGAAGGGGCAGGAGCTGGGGACGGGTCTGTCTGTTTGCTTATGCCATTATGTTAGGTTAACCCTTTGGATGTCCAAAGACATCCCCCATTCTTTTATTGCTTGGCCATAAGCTGTCATGTAGAACTATTCAGTATATAAATGCATTGCCTTGGAATCTCAGAGTCAGTAGATGGGTGGTTAACTCTTCTATAAAGATGTGTGCTGGAAAGAGGAGAGCTTGATCAGCTGCAAGCTCCCCTGCTTACACTATGTCCGCAAACCAGACCTGATTACTATCCCAGATGTGCCTCTTGAGGTCTCTTCAAAGTCCAATAGAGAGCATGAATAAATTGCCCTTTTCCTTCTCAAGAGCAAACACCTGCATGTCTGAAATGTGGAAATGCCTTTCTTTCCCTTGGGAATAGAGATGACTCTTGCCAGCAGTTACAGACTTTAGACTAGCATCCACTGAAAAGCAAAGCTCCTTCCTTTGAAACTCCTGGAAAGAGCAATTTGTAGAGCACTGTGACCCACTGTCTTCAGTATTATTAGACTCTACAGTCAGGTTCTTGTTAGGATACTCAAGTTCTGTAGCATTCCTGAATTTAACCAATCCTTGTTTAAGCATACCCTATATTCATATATGCATTGTGTGTGCATATATTTCCGGCTGGCTTGGTGATTGGCTTTTTATACATAAATGAGATACATTACACTTAACATTGCTACTTGTAATGCATTCATTTTATCATAGCTTGCTTATGTGTGTTTGGAATGGTGGGGGTTCTGACAGGAAGGGGACAATGCTATGCACTCGACTGTTATATAGATTGCATTTTTTAAGTTAGCTCTATTTTGCCGAACAACTACAAAAATGTAATCCTCAAAACTATATTTGCAAGAAAAACTGGCTTCCCTAATCAGTTTGCGGAGAGGCAACAGTGAAGCTCAGATCATAAATATGGGTATTGATTAGCTGAAATTTCTTTTTCAGATACTAAACTTAGTGCATGAATGCAACAGAGAACATTCATTGATAGATTTAAGACCAGAAGGCACCATTAGATCATCTAGTCTGACCTCCTGCATAACACAGCCATTAGAACTTCATCCAGTTTACTCCTGTAAAATTTGCAAAAAGTTTGGTATTCATATAATAATGCAGATTCTGGCAAAGCTTTTTATAGTGTTCACTAATTAAATCCTATACGACTTCCCCTCTCTCCAAAGGGCTTTTGTACTTGAGCTATTATTCCCTCACAATCTTTGAACAAAGAATTTAAAGCCATATGTGTTATGTCCTTAAGTCTGTCCTACTGAACATGAGTTGTCCTATTCAATTGAGGGATTCTATAAGAGATTTTAATTGATAAATAATTAGGACTTAAAGGCCAAACTTCTAGGAAAGGGCTTTATTTGGAGACTTATAAAAGTTAAGCTCAGCCTACTGAGCAGTGTTTAGGGTGGAGGGTAAAATTATTGTAACCGAAAGGATATTTTTACTCCTTAACTGAAGCTTTACCTGCTGTGCAACACGTTTTGTGTATACATGGAAGGTTTTTGCCATGTTGGTTTACAGGAATTTCCCTGGTAGTATTGACTTTCACAAATAAACATTAGTGGAAATAACTTTTAATAATTCCAAAGAAATCTTTCAGCTGCTGTTTTTACTTAGCTCCACCCACTAGTTCTGTTTCCCAGTTGTGCACATACTTAGTTCTCATGTGTTAGTAATGCTAAAAGTACAGGTTTACACTTAGTGAATAGAGTTGACTGAAAAATTCTGAATTTTTTTGAGGAGGATAAATAATTTTATCATTATTTTTATGTATCAGTAACATGCTTAACAATTCTTTTAATACTGTTCAAAGGTGTGAATAACAGTGGGGGAAAATTAGCGTGGCCATGTACATTGGCCAAACCAGACAGTCTCTACGCAAAAGAATAAATGGACACAAATCAGACATCAAGAATTATAACATTCAAAAACCAGTCGGAGAACACTTCAGCCTCCCTGGACACTCAGTTACAGATCTAAATGTTGCAATTCTTCACCAAAAAACTTCAGAAACAGACTCCAACGAGAAATTGTGGAACTGGAATTAATTTGCAAACTGGACACCATTAAATTAGGCTTGAATAAAGACTGGGAGTGGATGGGTCATTAAACAAAGTAAAAACTATTTCCCTATGCTAATTTTCCCCCTAGTGTTACTCACACCTTCTTGTCAACTGTTTGAAATGGGCCATCCTGATTATCACTAGAAATTTTTTTTTCCTCCTGCTGATAATAGCCCACCTTAATTGATTAGTCTTGTTAGAGTTGGTATGGCAACACTCATTTTTTCATGTTCTCTATGTATATATATCTTCCTACTGTATTTTCCACTGATGAAAGCTTATGCCCAAATAAATTTGTTAGTGTCTAAGGCCTGGTCTACACTGGGGGCGGGGGGTCGATCTAAGTTATGCAAACTTCATCTACATGAATAACGTAGCTGACGTCAACGTACTTAGATCAACTTACTGTTGTGTCTTCACTGCGGTGAGTCAAATGCTGCTGCTTCCCTGTCGACACTGCCTGCACCGCTTACCGAGCTGGAGTACAGGAGTCAACAGAAGAGTGCTCAGGGATCGATTTATTGTGTCTAGACTAGATGTGATAAATCGATCCCCGCTGGATCGATCACTGCCCGTTGATCTGGCCAGTAGTGAAGATGTACCCTAAGGTGCCACAAGGATTCCTCATTCTTTTTGCTGATACAGACTAACACAGCTACCACTCTGAAGCAATTGTAATGTCATCTTGGATATGAATTTAAATACGTTGTCTGCAGAATTATTCATGTTTCCTTGTTTCAGCATCTGCCTTACTCGTAGAGGCAAGTTTGCAGTCACTGGAATGCCGCTTTCAGTTCTGATGTCTGTTTTCTTTTTTTTTTTTTTCAGTCCACAGTCATGAGTGAACCCCAGTGCTACTACAATGAAAACATTGCCTTCTTTTATAACCGGAGTGGAAAATACTTAGCCACTGAATGGAATACTGTCAGCAAGCTTGTGATGGGACTGGGTATTACCGTCTGTATCTTCATAATGCTGGCCAACCTCTTAGTTATGGTGGCTATTTATGTCAACCGTCGCTTCCACTTTCCTATTTATTACTTAATGGCCAACTTAGCTGCTGCGGACTTCTTTGCAGGGCTGGCCTACTTTTACCTAATGTTTAACACGGGACCCAACACTAGAAGATTGACTGTAAGCACCTGGCTTCTTCGCCAGGGTCTCATTGACACTAGCCTGACGGCCTCTGTAGCCAATTTGCTGGCCATTGCTATTGAGAGGCACATTACCGTCTTCCGAATGCAGCTGCATACTCGGATGAGCAACCGACGAGTGGTGGTAGTAATTGTTGTCATCTGGACTATGGCCATTGTCATGGGTGCTATACCAAGTGTCGGCTGGAACTGTATCTGTGATATCACTCACTGCTCCAATATGGCACCACTCTATAGTGACTCTTACTTGGTTTTCTGGGCTGTTTTCAACCTGGTCACTTTTTTGGTTATGGTGGTCCTATATGCTCATATCTTTGGGTATGTCCGCCAAAGGACTATGAGAATGTCCAGGCACAGTTCTGGGCCCCGCAGAAATCGGGACACCATGATGAGTCTCCTGAAGACCGTGGTCATTGTGCTTGGTGAGTATCTACTTCAGCAAAAATGTTTATCTCTGTTTCCTGTAGCGTAAGTTAATAAAACATTTCGTTAGTGCTAGAGGAGAACTGGAACATGCATACCCAACCTTCCCGTTGGCACGTCATAAATTTATGGGGGATGGGAAAGGGAGTGAGCGAGCAAACACCAAGTGTTCATACCACTCTTGGAATTATCATATTTATGGCAGTGATATCTGAACCTCAGTCATTCTATAATTCAACATCTGTCCTGGTAATATCATTTTTTTAAGGGGAACACTTCAGGGAGTGATGGAAAACAGGACGTGGATTATAACGCTGATATGCACAAGGCAAAAACAGCCCCTTCCACAGGAGAAGCTTCACTTACATTTCCTGGTCCATTATAAACCTCCCCAATGCAGACATACCCTCTTTCATAGAAACTTTATCCCCTGCATGTCTTCGTGGTGCTAGACCTGTGTACTTGGCAGAGCTAAGCAGCTGCAGCACAGAAGCGGCACAGAGGTAGCTGCTACTTGCTGCATGCTTTTCATCTCCTAGGTAAGTACCTGCTGTGTTTTCCCTTTCAAGAAATGGCATGTTCTCACAGGTATCTGTTGTCATATTTGGAGATAGTCCAGGTAACAAATGCTTGACTTGTTTCTGTGGCACAAAACCATTCCCTCTGTTCAGTGACGGATGTTGTCAAAAACTATTAAATCTCACTAAGTGAAGTCAAAATATGTCTAGCTAGGTGCAGATCTCTGTTATATAATGTTCAGATGCATGGACATCTTTGTTATATTATTAGTTACATTAACATGAATTGGTGGAAGTTTATAATTAACTGTCTGCTGATTAATTTTGGAACAAGAGGCAAGAATCTGTGCTTTAGTTTCATAAATACAAGTAGGTAAGTGTTGATGTGCTCACTTATCTAAGGGTACGTCTACACTACCGGCTTATTCCAATTTTACATAAACTGGTTTTGTAAAACAGATTGTATAAAGTCGAGTGCACGCAGCCACACTAAGCACATTAATTCGGCGGTGTGCATCGATGGTCCGAGGCTAGCGTCAATTTCCGGAGCGTTGCACTGTGGGTAGCTATCCCGTAGCTACCCCATAGTTCCCGCAGTCTCCCCCACCCTTTGGAATTCTGGGTTGATATCCCAGTGCCTGATAGGGCAAAAATCATTGTCGCAGGTGGTTCTGGGTAAATGTCATCACTCATTCCTTCCTCCGGGAAAACAACAGCAGACAATCATTTCGCACCCTTTTTCCCTGGATTGCCCTGGCAGATGCCATAGCACGGCAACCATGGAGCCCGTTCAGCTTTTTTTTTTTTTACTGTCACCGTATGTGTACTGGATGCCGCTGACAGAGGTGTTACTGCAGCACTACACAGCAGCATTCATTTGCTTTTGCATGATAGCAGAGACGGTTATCAGTCGTTCTGTACCGTCTGCTGCCATTGTAAATTGGCAGTAAGATGACGGTTATCTGTCATTCTGTACTGTCTGCTGCTATCATGGGTGCCCCTGGCTGAGGTCGGCCCTGCCTAGAATATGGGGCAAGTGTACTAGAGAACCAGTGTATCAGAGAACCAGAGAGCACAGCCACTCCGTGTCAGATCCCGCTGAAATGATGAGCTACATGCCATTCACGGGGGTGCCCCTGCAACAACCCCACCCGTTGCTTTCCTCCTCCCCCAACCTTCCTGGGCTACCGTGGCAGTGTCCCCCCCATTTGTGTCATGAAGTTATAAAGAATGCAGGAATAAGAAACACTGACTTGTTAATGAGATAAAATGAGGGGGAGGCAGCCTCCCGGTGCTATGACAGTCCAGGCAGGACATTAAGTGGTGCGGGGGAGAGGAGCCCAGCATGCCGCTGCTATGACAGTCCAGGCAGGACAGAATCTTTTCTTTACACAGGAAAGGGAGGGGGGTGATGGAACTCAGCCTCCAGTTGCTATGATGAGGATGGTTACCAGCCGTTCTGTACCATCTACTGGGAATGACGAGGAATCATTCCTATTTTTACCCAGGCACCTCCGGCCAGCCTCACCTGAGGCTAGCCAGGAGCACTCACGGGCTCATGACGCGGACGGCTAGCAGTCCTACTGCACCATCTGCCACCAGGCAGGGGGGAGGAGCGGATACTGCTCTTCACTGCCGCAGCATCGCGTCTACCAGCAGCGTTCAGTAGACATAGGGTGACATTCAAAGAAGTCAAGAAACGATTTCTTTCCCTTTTCTTTCACGTGGGGGCGGAGGGAGTAAATTGTTGAGCTATACCTTGAACCACGCCGGACAATGTGTTTGACCCTACAGGCACTGGGAGCTCAGCCAGGAATGTAAATATTTTTTGGAGACTGCTGGGGACTTTGGGATAGCTGGAGTCCTCAGTACCCCCTCCCTCCCTCCATGAGTGTCCATTTGATTCTTTGGCTTTCCGTTACGCTTGTCACGCAGCACTGTATAGCCTGGAGATTTTTTTCAAATGTTTTGGCATTTTGTCTTCTGTAACGGAGCTCTGATAGAACAGATTTGTCTCCCCATACAGCGATCTGATCCAGTATCTCCCGTACGGTCCATGCTGGAGCTCTTTTTGGATTTGGGACTGCATCGCCGCCCGTGCTGATCAGAGCTCCATGCTGGACAAACAGGAAATACAATTCAAAAGTTTGCGGGGCTTTTCCTGTTTACCTGGCCACTGCATCCGAGTTCAGATTGCTGTCCAGAGGAGTCATAATGGTGCACCTGTGGGATACTGCCCGGAGGCCAATACCGTCGATTTGCGGCCACACTAACCATAATCCAATATGGTAATACTGATTTTAGCGCTACTCCTCTCGTTGAGGAGGAGTACAGAAACCGATTTAAAGAGCCCTTTATATCGATATAAAGGGCCTCGTACTGTGGACGGGTACAGCGTTAAATCGGTTTAACGCTGCTAAAATCGGTTTAAACGCATAGTGTAGACCAGGCCTAACACTTAAGTAGAGGAGCAAATGTCTGTGTGCCATAGCAAGAACAAGCTGGAAATTTACCAGCAATCCATGTTACTGTATCTTCTGTTTACTTGCATCATTATCGTGTTTTGCTTTTCTCTCTAGGGTAGAAAAAATTGTTTTGAGTTGGAAAGGATAAAATGAGTAAACTTTCCCTTGATTCATGGACTGCCCTACTGCACTCAATGCTGTTTTTAATCCCGACCCATTCTACCTCCCTTTCACCAAATTCAAGCAGGCGGATGAGGTTCAGAAGAAAGCTTCAGCTCTGAGCATATCTTCCAAAAGCAAATCTATATTTTCCCTTTTGGATGAACTGCCACTCTTTCCAACTGTGAAGCAGTAAAGCTCTTCCTGTCATATAACTGGCTGGTTAAATCTCGTAAACCAGACAAATAGTAAGCATTTTTATCAGTGCTTTGAAATAGTAAAAAAATACTGAGTAAATCTCATTTGGTAGTTAATGCCAATACAGCTGTGCCACTGTAAGACTGCTTGTGTGCCTGCAGTACGCTGACAGGAGAGAGCTCTCCCGTTGGCATAATAAAAACAGGCCCAACAAGCGGTAGTAGCTCTGTTGGTGGCAGATGCTCATGTGAGTGCTTATGCCAGCAAAACTTGTTGCTCAGGGGAATGTGTTTTTTTTCACACCTCTGAGCAACAAAAGTTTTGCCAACATAAGTGCTAGTGTAGACCTGGCTGTAGTCCCATAAAACACCTCTTGAGAAGTCTTATAAATAAAATTGCTTTCTTTAAAAAACAATAATGAATGTGGTTCTCAGGTTACCACCACTTTACTATGTTTGTTTTACTATATAGCCAACTCTTTTATGAAATGTGTATCCTGTGTGTAACAGGCTATTAAGTATAGGACTTGAAGTAGCCTTTTCAAAAGAGATTAGATGCTTACATGAAAAATGGAAGCTGTAGTTAACACTTGCTAGGACAATCTATAAGGGCTGTGAATCCTCATGAACCAGGGTATTGGGTCAGGAAGGAACTCATTGTACCACTCCACTGGGTGTATTATTGCTATTAGCTATATGTATGTGGGGCTTCTTCTGGACTATCTGACACTGGTCACTGTGGGGACCAAGGGACCGAAGTAGGTAGACGACCAGTCTGTTCCAATAATTTTCCTTATCTGTAGAAGCCAATTAAAAGTCAGCAGTCAGCAACCATAGCCACACAGTTATTATAGCTATCACTTTTGTGCCTGTGGTTTGCAAATGCTGACTTCATAGGGATGACCACTGTAAGGATTATCAAGAAAAGTAAAAATTAATAATTGAAGCCAACATATTCAAACTTGGGTCTCTAAAGTTAACCATCCAGGCCCCAGTTCAGCAAATCACTTAAGCATGTGCTTAAATCCTGTTGAGTCTTAAGCACATATTTAAGTGCTTTACCGAATGAGGGCTTTGAAGAGGTTGCATGGTTTTCATAGACGCTGATGACCTGCACAGTCACCAATGCTGAGCACCTCTGAAAATCAAGGCACTTGCCTATGTATTAAACATGGACTTAGCTTTCCCACTCTGGCCTTCAGTTTTGCTTTCCTCTAATTCCCAGATGAATTATTCCTCAGTATTAAGGGCAACAGTTTGTTGGCATGGACTAATGGTGATCCATCAGCCAGTGAGTGATGCCTTTCATGCAGCCACTGCACAACAGAGGTGGAAGTTTCTAGCTGGGCTTTCCAACGAGACTCTCAAAGCATAGCTTTCTATAACCACACTGTATTATTCACCAGTATGGATCTCAGTAAGAAATCAGACTGTTGAATGGCGGGGTGAGGGGGGGAGAAGGAAGAGAAAGGAGGTAACATAATCTTTACTTCTAGGGGCCTGCTTTTAGGTCTGGTTGAAAATGTTCATGGTGAGCGAAATGAGCTTGATTTCAGTTGTAGCAGCTTTTAAATGTCTTTCTGTATAGAAACACTACCGCACAAGGACACCGTAGGGAAACTGTGCGGGGATTGGTTTTCCCAGCCTTGGGATAAGATATATTTTCAGACCCGGTGTGGAAAAACTCATGGAATATTTATCTCTATGCTACTTGGCTCTTTCCAAATCAGCTTTCTCTTTCTGCCTCAGTACATTACAGAGAAGAGGAGAACTTGGGCTTTCTTGATGGTCTAGCTGTTAATGCAAGGTAGTGCATTAAAGTCTGAGGCAAAGCTCAGCCCCTTTACAGAGAGAGGGGAAAGGAAGTGCCTTGGTTTTATTCTCAAAAGATCTTCTTCCCTGAAATTCCTTGCAGCTGACTCAAGAATGCAGTTGGTGCGTGCTAGCCCTCTTAAACTGGAAGATTGGGTTTGCTCAACACAGAGCAATAGGGGGAGGGTAAGGTGAGGATCAGAATGAAAAATGAGTGGAGGGAAGAGGCTCTAGAGGAATCCTCAAATATAATTCAACAAACACTGCAAAGAGATGTAACGTTGATCTTATTTTATGGTCCCCTGAATCCATAAATAACCACCCCATAAGTCAGTCAACAAGGGATTTTTTCGCTTGATTTCTAAACTTACATAAGCTGGTTGTTCTGAAGTTAGCCAATGAGCCTAGAATTTTTTTCATCTGTCCCTACAGCAGTTTCAAGGGCAGGCAGATAAACAAAAGCACTTCTTGTTTATCAGCCTCAGTAAATGCCTAACGCTGTCTGCCATCCCCACATCTCATTGCCTTGCTCCAAGAGGATAGCCACCCACAAGAAAAAAAAATCCTCTTCTGATGGCTATGCCGTCAACATGTGTGAGGTGGAATCAAATTGAGTTGCATAAGAGGACTCATTGTTTTCCCAATGACTAAGAGGGGTTGAAGCTCTGGCTGGAGCGGTCGGGAGCTGGCACACTGCGTCATCCCACAGAGCTGCTGGGATGTTGAATCCTGGGACTGAGTCAAAGCAGAAAACAGATTTTTTTTTTGCCTTTCCTTTCTTTCTTTCTTTCTTTCTTTCTTTTTTTGCTTTTCATTCCCTTTTATGTTTTTTCCTTCGGTAAAATATTTTAAACAGAAGGAAGTGATTTCATAGTTGAGTCCTTTCTTTTAACAAGGCTCCTTTTGAAATCTGCAATGTAGCAAGAACATAAAGCTCTTTCTCCATAACATGCCTTTTTGCTCTGGGGCTTATGCAGAATTGATTCGTATAACAAACACAGACATAAAATTGGGTCTCGGTTAGGCTGAGACTCAAATCATACCGAAAGCATTTCATAATTGCAGTGTGTTATTAAAGTAGAAAAGGGAATTTGCAGAAAGAACCTAACTGATACAAAAAGCTTAAAACGTGCATCTTTTTCCTTTTTATTGCTTATCTTCGAACACTCTTTTAGGATGAAGTTTAACCAGTTTTCCTATTGGTTTTTTAGTTAAGTTGTTATCTGAATCTTCTTCACTAGCCAAATGCAGGGCCGGAAGCATTCAGTGCTATATGAGAAAGACAGATATTAAAGCTGTGAACCAGGAATCCAGAGATCGAAGTTCAAATCCTAGCATGATCTTAGACTACTTGTGTAACCTTGGAAAAATTACTTAAGGCCAGATTTTTTTAATGCTATTTAGGTGTCTAAATATACAGATAGGTTGCAAGTGGAATTCCTAAAAGCACTGAAGATATATCTGCATATTTAGATAGATAAACACATTTAAAAATCTGGCCCTTAATCTCTGTTCCTCAGTTTCCTATCTGTAACATGGGGATACACGCAGGGTGAGCAAAGAAGTGTCTTATCTATTTAAAATGTTAGCTGTTCATGGCAGGGACTGTCTCTCCATAGCTCTCTATGGCAGGGGTTCTCAAACTTCATTTCAATGCGACCTCCTTCTGACAACAAAAATTACTACATGACCCCAGGAGGGGGGACCAAAGCCTGAGCCCTGCTGTCCAGGACTTGCGGGGCATGGGAAGCTGAAGCCCAAGCCTTGCCACTCCAGGCCGGGGAAGGGGGGAAGCAAAGTCAAAGCCTGAGGGCTTCAGCCCCAGGAAGGGGGCCTGTAACCTTCAGCCCTGGGCAGCGGGGATCAGCTCTTGGACTTCGGTCCCGGGTGGTGGGGCTCGGTCTTTGTCTTTGGGCACAGGCGGGGGGGTTGAGCTTAGGCCCCGGGGCACAGCAAGTCTATTGCCAGCCTTGGTGACCCCATTAAAATGGAGTTGCAACTCACTTTGAGGTCCCAACCCACAGTTTGACAATGGCTGCTCTATAGTAATGCAAATGAACTAACAGCGTGGGTCATTCGTGGCGCACATGCAGTCTCATTAGAGGCTACCCATAATGCAGTGTGGTATTGCTACTGTGCTTCCATAGGAGGGAGTCAGTGGGCAGGGGCAACTCTAGTTCTTTTGCCGCCCCAAGCATGGCAGTCAGGCAGCCTTCGGCTGCTTGCCTGTGGGAGCAGCCCAGTCCCGCGGATTTGGCAGCTTGCCTGCGGGAGATCCGCAGGTTCTGCGGATTCGGTGTACCCGCCGCTGAATCCGCGGGACCAGCAGACCTCCCGCAGGCCTGACTGCCGTCCTCACAGGGACCGGCTTGCCGTCCCAGGCACGCGGTTGGAGCGCTGGTGCCTGGAGCCACCGCTGTCAGTGGAGCTACTCAAAATAGCAAACACTACAGCCAGTAATCAGAGTTTGCAGAATTGGACTCTTGTGTCTGGCATCGAAATTACAGTAACAGCTCTTCCCAATTAAATGATAGAAGTGTGACAAAGTTGTCTATAACTGAGCCACAGATTTATTCCTTCCTTTTTTAGCCTCCCTTCCTGCACATTGTCAATATTATTTTACCAAAATTAGTTATGTATATTGACTTTAACTCCGTAGCTGCCTTCTGTGACATAGGTGGAGCAAGCAATAAATTCCTGATTGCTTGCATCTAGACTTCCCTGGGAACTGGGAAACCTGCACGATTTGTTTTCTCTGAAATGTAAGGGCACTGGCAGTGTGTGAGAGTGATCAGTTTGATTTAACTTGCAAGACTTGGAAATAGAGATGGACGCAGGATTATAATGAATTTTAGTTGTTGTTAACCGTTTTACCATAAAGGAGTGTCACTTCCTTTAAACGCATCCCCTTGCTATTGCAATGGAGAGATAAATGTGATGGAAACATCTGGAAGTTCAGGGTAAACATCTGGAAGGGTAGAACTATTTGTTGATGGGGGTTTTTTTCTTGCCACAGTTATGAATTGCACAAGAGACTTTAATTTTTTGTACTGACTCTGAAACTCTTTCACAATCAGGGTACCAAACTGAAATGAAATACGGCAGACAAAGCTAAGGTAATATAGTGAGCTCTTGCGAACCTAATTAATCCTCAGGGCTGGGGGGTAATTTTCATTTTGCTTGGTTAAAGGAATGTAGCAGGAAGTCACCTACTTCTCAACATATGCAGTTGGTTAAAGCAAATTCCACTGTATTATCAGTAACTTGTCCCCTGGCAAAGTGATTGATTGGTTGACAGGCAGTCGTTACATGGTAGGATGAAAACCAGCCAATACTGTGGAGACTGACTTTTTAAAAAGATGTTTTCAATATGTATGCCATCAGTCTGCTGTAACTGACATACAGTGCACCTCACAAGTGTTTCTGCACGTCTCTGTCATGCATTAGAGAGGTTTGTTGTTTAAATATAAAGCAACCCCCATATCATTTAGCAGTTTTAATGAGCTAATTCCCCATGCTGGCATATAGACACAGCTCATATGATGGGGAACACTTACTTTTCATGAATGTCTATTACTTCCTCAAATCTTAAGGTCACTCACTTTTTATTAGCTGGATTTCATCAGCTCTCAGGTGAGTGGAGTCAGGGAGTGAGGTGAAGGCAATATTGTCTAGGCAGAGCTTGCTGTGGCTTACTCAAACTCTGGCAGACCTTCTCTGCCAGTAGACCATTATTCCTATGATCGAAATCAAACACTATGTTGTAGTCGTGCGACACGTAAATATCAGGATCTTTTAGTAGAGCAGGGATTTAACTTGACACCCTGTTGACTGGAAACTCAGGGTTGCATCTGTTCATCCTGTCCTTGTAGAGTTTGTGACACAAAGAGCACTGAAGCCTTATTCTCATTTTCCCTGAGATCATTCTTCTTAGCATATGTGTAACGTGCCTCAGGTGGCACGTGACCAGGATTCGTCACTGAATATGGTCCACTGATTGGATCTTTAGCTTCCCCGGCCTAGGCCGGGTGCTACTGGAGAGTGCGACCTGGGTGCTGATCTGTGTCCCCCCCAGGAGAACACTGAAAATGTGCATCTCTTCTTAACTTAAAGCATTATTCAACTTAGCAGGCATGGCCTGATTTGGAGGATTGTTAGGGATTTTCTTTTAATGTTGATAGAGAAGGCAGTCGTGGTGTTGGTGGGGGGCTCTGCTTCCCACAACCCACTCTGCAAAGGTCAACTTTAAGAACCGGGGTGCTCCTGGAATTGGGAAGCACAGTAGAATCTCTTCAGTGTGAGGGGCTTGTTCATCCTTCGCCAACCCTACACAGTAATGCTGTTTTGTATGTTGATTCAGGCCTAAAGGGAAAACAAGTTCTGTAAACTCAGGAATTGGCATCAGGAGTCAGAGTCTGGCCATCAATGACTTTCTGTTCTAAAACAGGAGGAGCAGTATTTAGTCTCCTGGTGTTTTTAGATCGGTATATTTTAAAAGTGCATAGACTGTGAATTTCGCCCACGGTCAAGTAAACTGGGAAGTTGCAGCTGATGATCTGTAGACTAAATTGATCATATCAAATGTATTTCATAGGATTAATTCTCTTATTATACTGTACATATTTATATGTGAAGAAACAATGAGTTTGTAACATACTGTAAAATCATCAGTTATCAATGACGGATATGGTACATGTCTGATAACTATTATATTATATTATAATAGTTATATATATATTAGTTATATATATATTATATCAAAGATACTATTTGAATGAAAAAGTGAAATCAAATTTGATACCTTAAGGATTTCTGCACTTTAAATATGTTTGAGAGAGGTCTGATTTTTGTTTTTACTTTGTGTTTTTGTTTGAGATTGTTCGAGTTGGGTTTTTTTGATGATTTCGTGTAAGCACTTTCAGAGCAATTGTGACTTAAAACTAACACACGTCTAAAGCTCTGATTGAAGGAAATAGCTGCTATACTTCTTGCTTTTTTTTGTTAAAGATAGTATATGCTGCTAGTTTTATAATGCAGCACTTTTTTGCATGTTTCCTGCATAAAATTGTGGCTATTATTGTGTAGAAGGTTGAGCACAATCAGTTTGTGAGGATGATAGAAAAGGAAAATCCAGCTATGCTATATCTTTGCCATATAGTTTGCCATACATGTCTTGAATTTTTGTCATTACTGTCATTGTGGAAAGAGTAGGCAGTTAATTTACCAGCCCAGGCATAAAATCTTTCCTGATTTTTTTTCCTGTTTAGTATATCTTAACTATTGTACCTAACTGGTTTAGACCCATAGGAAATTAAAAAAATGTTATGCAATTGTTAAGTCAGCAAACTATAGGTCCACATTCTCAGCTGTAAATCTAGATAGCTGCATTCAAGTCACTGGAGTTACTCAGACCTGAGGATCTGGCCCATAGCCTGTAAATTTATCAGAGGATAGAAAAATAACTTAAGTTTTGAAAGTCACTTAGTGTTTTGGTTTTGGTTTGAGAAAAAACACGATTATTGCATGCACTCTTTCCATAAATAATCTCTCTAATGAAATTTATTTTCTTGCAACTCACTATCGTTCATCTCTTCTTCTCCATGAAAACAGGTTTATCATAACTAATTTAATACTTGTTTGGCAGTCAAGGATGATACTTTAATAAAAATGAATTCTGCTAGTCTACTTGATCCTCAGAATAATGGAAATTGACATATTGGACACTGTTGGCATATGTCTGACTCAAGGCTTCACAGCAGTTTTGTTTTCCAGAACCAAACCAATGCTCGCTCACATAGCTGAAGTGACTGTAATTTGAACTTCGAGTTTAGAAAATACTGTGGCAAGTCCTTTCTGTGAACCCTAAATCTGGTTTGATGTTCTGACAGTTTAAAGCTATAGATATTTCTTTCTTTCCCCACCGCCCCTCTCAGTGAAATCTGCTACATCCACAAATAAAACCAAGGCATCTTGAATAAACAACTTTTCTCTAAAATATTCTAAGTATCCTTGTTGAATTTGTGGCTTCATCATGGGAGAAACGATGTGCAAGTTTGGCCCCTTTCACGTAATAGGACAGATTTATTTTCTTTTTGGGTTCCTTTGAGACTATGGTTTGAAGAACTTCTGTCAGTGCCTAAAGCAGGCATGTGGTTTTATATTTGGGGATTGGGGGGTGGGGGGAACGAATCCCTGTGGGAGGGCCAATACCTTACAGTGAGAGGAAATGATGCCTCATTTATAAAAGACCCTTTCCTAAATTCAGTTCAGATTGATATCTTTTGTAGGGCACCACATATTGGCGGGAAAATGGAAACGAAGCAGTCAACGATGCATGGGATAAAGATGAACCTTGAGCAGGGCTGGCTCCAGGCCCCAGCGCGCCAAGCAGGTGCTTGGGGCGGCATGCCGCAGGGGCCGCTCTGCCGGTTGCCGGGAGGGCGGCAGGCTGCTCCAGTGGACCTCCCGCAGGCATGCCTGCAAAGGGTCCACTGGTCCCGCAGCTCCGGTGGAGCATCCGCAGGCACGCCTGCGGGAGGTCCACCAGAGCCGCGGGACCAGCGGACCCCCCGCAGGGACACCTGTGGGAGATCCACCGCGTGCCGACCTGCTTGGGGCTGCGAAATGGCTAGAGCTGGCCCTGACCTTGAGTAATCCTCCTTGTTCTGTACTCTTTCTCCAAGTTCAGTTCTTGGTAAAGAATCTAGGAATAGTGACTTGTAGAGACTCTTAGTTTAAAAGCACTTTTTAGGATCATTTTAAATGGATTTCTTTAAATAGCAAAATTGATGCTTTGGGGCCTCTTTGTCCCATCAGTGCGCACAGATAACATGTATTAACAACAAAAATATTGGGCATATCCTTGCACCTGGAGTGCAGAAAATAATGCTTTCTGCTGGGCAAAGTTGAAATAATGAACATTTGGCTGAGGAGTAAAACATAGCTGCTGAAAGCCCCACCTAAAGGAAATGAAATTGTTGTGAGTAAACTACTCTCCTTCAGCGGCATTCCAGCCAAGGATATACTTAGGGTATGTCTACACAACGAGATTACTCCGATTTTACAGAAATCGATTTTTGGAAACAGATGATATAAAATCAAGTGCATGCGGCCACACTAAGCACATTAATTCGGCAGTGTGCGTCTATGTATTGAGGCTAGCATCGACTTCCAGAGCGTTGCACTGTAGGTAGCTATCCCATAGTTCCCGCAGTCTCCCCCAGCCGTTGGAATTCTGGGTTGAGATCCCAATGCATGATGGGCCAAGAACAGTGTCTCGAGTGATTCTGGGTAAATGTCGTCACTCAGTCCTTCCTCCGTGAAAGCGATGGCAGACAATCATTTTGCACCCTTTCCCCTGGATTGCCTTGGCAGACACCATAGCACAGTAACCATAAAGCCCGTTCAGCCTTTTTTTACTGTCACCGTAAGTCTACTGGATGCTGCTGACAAACGCGGTACTGCAGTGTGCACAGCAGCATCCCCTTGCCTTTGCAAGTTAGCAAAGACGGTTACCAGCCATACTGTACCATCTGCTGCTGTCATAGGTGCTCCTGGCTGGCCTCGGTGATGTTGGTCGGAGGCACCTGGACAAAAATGGGAATGACTCCCCAGGTCATTCTCTTCTTTAAGTTTTGTCTAATGGAGAGTCAGTCCTGCCTAGCACAGGCAAGACTGAATCTCCATTTGTGTGCGGGCCTTTGCTTGACACTGGTAAAATCCAAAATGTCCCAGTATATGTAGGTTGGGGGACAGTTCTAAACAGCAGCTTAATTTTTTTATTTGCAGCAAAATGTAGAGGTCTAAGTATCTGATTGCGAGCCCTGGTAGCAAGGGGTAGGCTGGGGCAGGCGGGACCGTGCGGTGCTGCTGACTGGGAGAGCAGCCTGAGGCAGAAGCCTCCAACTGCTATGATATTCCAGACAGGACTGAATCTCCATTAGACAAAACTTAAAGAAGAGAATGACCTGGGGAGTCATTCCCATTTTTGCCCAGGCGCACCCGACTGACCTCACCAAGGCCAGCCAAGAGCATGCACGCGATGACGATGACAGATACCAGTCATACTATACTGTCTGCCGTCCGCAAAGCAAGGCAAGGGAATGCTGCTGTGTAGCGCTGCAGCACCGCGTCTGCTAGCAGCATCCACTAGACATACAGTGACATTGAAAAAAGGCGAGAAACGATTTTTTCCCCTTTGCTTTCACAGGGTGGGGCTGACAACATATACCCTGATCCACCCACAGCAATGTTTTTGACCCTTCAGGCATTGGGAGCTCAGCACAGAATTCAAATGGTTTTTGGAGAGTGTGGGAACTGTGGGATAGCTACAGTTGTCAGTGGCCCCTCCCTCCATGAGCATCCATTTGATTCTTTGGCTTTCTGGTACGCTTGTCTCAGCTCCTTAAGTTTCACACAGTACTGTGTTGAGTCCCTGTTGTGGCCTCTGTCCATCATGGCCTTGGAGATTTTTTCAAATGTTTTGGCATTTCGTCTATTGGAACGGAGTTTTGATAGAACAGATTCATCTCCCCGTACAGAGATCAGATTCAGTATCTCCCGTACAGCCCATGCTGGAGCTCTTTTTTGATTCTGGGACTGCATGGTCACCTGTGCTGGTCAGAGCTCCACACTGGGCAAACAGGAAATAAAATTCAAAAGTTCTCGAGGCTTTTCCTGTCTATCTGGCCAGTGCATCGAAGTTCAGATTGCTTTCCAGAGCAGTCACAATGGTGCACTGTGGGATAGCTCTCAGAGGCCAATACCATCGAATTGCAGCCACACTAACCCTAATTTGAAATGGCAATGTCGATTTCAGCGCTACTCCCCTCGTCGGGGAGGAGTACAGAAATTGATTTTAAGGGCCCTTTATATCTAAGTAAAGGGCTTTATTGTGTGGACGGGTGCAGGATTAATTCGACTGAACACTGCTAAATTCGACATAAACTCATGGTGTAGACCAGGCCTATGAGAGACAGGATGATGAGTAATATCTTTTATTGGATAAATTTCTGCTGGTGAGAGACAAGATTTAGAGCTTACACAGAGCTGCTCTTGTAAGCTCAAAAACTTGTCTCTCCCCCCAACAGAAGTTGGTTCAATAAAAGATCATCACCCTCTTTGTCTCTTTAATATCCAAGGACCAACACATCTATGACAACACTGCATACAAAGATGTACTTGTCTGTCTTGACACCTCCAAAATACTAGAGGTTGAGACCTTATTGTGAGAGAATCTCTCTACCCCAAAGATCATACTTAGTGAGCAATAGGAAGATCTGTGATGCTGTGAAAAGGTGGCCAAGTATGTAACTTCTTATACCCACTGAATTTCTAGTTATGAAGATCTACATGTGATTATTTCAGAACACAAGTAAAACTCTTTGATTAGAATAACCCACGCTCAACATTACAGTTCAGTAGGATCTGTTAAAACAGAAGGAGGACATTTAGACTATAGGAAAGATGCCTATATCATGTTTGTATTATGGTTTCATCCAAAATACCATGTTTTTGGAAAACATGTTCCCATGTGGGTGTGTGGTTTGAAAGCAAAGGGTTTGGGAGCTCAGAGGATCTTGGTTTCTTGTCCAGGCCAAATCTGACTCGTACTGTAACTTGCACAAATCATTTGACCTTCATGTACCTCAGAGAACTTAACTAGAAAATAGAACTGAAACCAAAGGACCTTACTAAAAACTAGAATGCTGGGGGGAAAATTAGATAAATAAAAATGTCTGCTATTAACTTTTGTCAGATTGTGTAATTCTTGTGCTAAATGAGTCATGAAAATTGGCTTGTTCAAAATGTGTTGCCCAAAGTGTCACAAATAGAGACATTCGTTTAATTCTATTTGAGAGAGTTTCATTTTTATGAATAATAAAGAAGTACAGTAAACAATACTTGTGGTTGTTCCAGGTATCATTTATTTAGGATCTTCCAGCAAAGCAAGAAAATACTTCAATATGTAGATGCATCCCAAAATAACTTTTCCTTTCATTATAGCCTTAATGCAGTGATGGCTATTAAAGTTAACATTTGCCAGCAAAAGTACACAGAATGGTATCAGATACCAGTTTTGTATATCCCAACATATAGAATAGGAAATTGTCAGTAAATGTTAGCTTTCGAATACAGACTACTGTATGTACGGTATTAGACTTAAAATTAGAATGTGTTGGAGAGAGTTATTTGATGTTGATGTCTGTGGCTGGTTTTTCTCTGCTCTTGCAAGAAGAGACAGAATATGGATTTAAATACACCCATGTTTGAAAATGCTGGCCTTAACATCTGTGTTTGGAATTTTTGCAACCACTGTATTGTTTCTGTGATAGTGAACTCTATAACTAAAGTCTGTAAACGTGACTTAAGCAGAAACTGATAACAATCAGTGAATGCCTGATTTTTCAATCTCACTATGGAAATAAGTTGCCATCATGTTCATAAATTTGATGTGCTTAAAAATAACATAAAACAAAAAGTCCAAGGAAACCTCACTACGCATGTTGCCAATAGTCCCTACTCATGCAAGTAATCCCTCTTTAAGGCCCTCTCAAGTCATTCACACTATTTGTACAGGTAAAGGCTTGCTAAAGGGAACACGGAGCAGTGTATGCCTAAAACTATACAGTAGCTGATAGAGAAAGCAGGTTGTTAATGCAAAGACTGACATGTTGGCACTCCCTTATGGTAACAGGAACACTTCCACGGCCTTTATCCACAAATCACTGTGAACACAAAGTATTCTCTCAGTGATGCCTTTATTTCTAGCCTGACAGCCTATGTTTGATTTAACAGCTTTTCTTTCACTGAAAAATTATGAACCGTGTGTGTGTGTGTGTGTGTGTGTGTGTGTGTATTTATATATATATATAATGTGTGTGTGTGTGGTTACTGTTAGTCAGACCTGCTACTATAGAAAGTGC
The DNA here is from genome assembly GCF_025201925.1 of Gopherus flavomarginatus. NCBI lineage: Eukaryota > Metazoa > Chordata > Testudines > Testudinidae > Gopherus > Gopherus flavomarginatus. The sequence continues at coordinate 120,578,787 of NC_066619.1, forward strand.
AATCTACCACAGGCTGGAGAAAATTGCAAAGAAAACATAGTAAGCAGTGATAGCATTCAGGCAGACTTTTCTGCTGGACTGATCTCTTTCCTAAATAAACAAACACACCTACAGTCCTCCAAATAAAGCTTCAGAGTCATTGTAAAACTAATTCCAATTGATGGCGTTTGCTTGGGATGTGACAGATCATCAGTCTGAGGTAAATTTTCTTTGCAGTCTGGCAGAGCAGTGTTAGGAAACATTCACAGTTATGTGAAGTCATGTTTCTTATAGGCATATCAATTGGGTTTTCAGTTAGGTCAGTTTTCCTGCTTCAGATCCCTTCTTAAAAATACCTCGGCCATGGTGTCATTAAAATTTTTTGATTACGATTAGGCATCTTGTGTTGGTTCTACTACTTATCCCACTGTTCATAACAGTCTCATTGTTCCCATGTGCTCTGCCTACCTGTTGTATCCATCCATTATCCTCTTGTCTTATACTTCGCTTGAAAGCAATTAATGGCAGAGACCATATTTTTGTTGTGTTTTGCCTAGAACTTTGGGGCCTTGATCCCGAGTTAAGGCTCCTCAGCACTACTGAATTACAAGTCATTAGTATTAGGCCTCGTCTACACTATGCGTTTAAACTGATTTTAGCAGCATTAAACCGATTTAATGCTGTACCCATCCACACAACGAGGCTCCTTATATCGATATAAAGGGCTCTTTAAACCGGTTTCTGTACTCCTCCCCAATGAGAGGAGTAGCGCTAAAATCAGTATTACCATATCGGATTAGGGTTAGTGTGGCCGCAAATCAACAGTATTGGCCTCCGGGCAGTATCCCACAGTGCACCATTGTGACCGCTCTGGACAGCAATCTGAACTCAGATGCAGTGGCCAGGTTAACAGGAAAAGCCCCGCAAACTTTTGAATTGCATTTCCTGTTTGCCCAGCATGGAGCTCTGATCAGCACAGGTGGCGATGCAGTCCCAAATCCAAAAACAGCTCCGGCATGGACCGTACGGGAGATACTGGATCTGATCACTGTATGGGGAGACAAATCTGTTCTATCACAGCTCCATTACAGAAGACGAAACTCCAAAGCATTGAAAAAAATCTCCAGGCTATGATACAGAGTCCGCAGCACAGTGCTGCGTGACAAGCGTAATGGAAAGCCAAAGAATCAAATGGAGGGAGGGGGTACTGAGAACTCCAGCTATCCCACAGTCCCCAACAGTCTCCGAAAAGTATTTGCATTCTTGGCTGAGCTCCCAGTGCCTGTAGGGTCAAACACATTGTCCAGGGTGGTTTAGAGTATAGCTCGTCAATGTACCTCATCCCCCCCACCCGTGAAAGAAAAGGGAAAAAAATTGTTTCTTGACTTTTTTCAACGTCACCCTAAGTCTGCTGAATGCTGCTGGTAGACGCGATGCTGCGGCAGTGAAGAGCAGTATCTGCTCCCCTGCCCTCCCTGGTGGCAGACGGTACAATATGACTGCTATCCGTCGTCATCATCAGCCTGTGAGTGCTCCTGGCTGGCCTCAGGTGAGGCTGGCCGGGGGTGCCTGGGTAAAAATAGGAATGATTCCTGGTCATTCCCAGTAGATGGTACAGAACGGCTGGTAACCATCCTCGTCATAGCAACTGGGGGCTGAGCTCCATCAGCCCCCTCCCTTTCATGTGTAAAGAAAAGATTCTGTCCTGCCTGGACTATCATAGCTGTGGGATGCTGGGCTCCTCTCCCTCGCACCGCTTAATGTCCTGCCTGGACTATCATAGCAGCTGGAGGCTGCCTCCCCCTCATTTTATCTCACTAACAAGTCAGTGTTTCTTATTTCTGCATTCTTTATAACTTCATGACACAAATGGGGGGGACACTGCCACAGTAGCCCAGGAAGGTTTGGGGAGGAGGGAAGCAATGGGTGGGGTTGTTGCAGGGACATCCCCTAGAATGGCATGGAGCTCATCATTTCAGCGGGATCTGACATGGAGCGGCTGTGCTCTCTGGTTCTCTGATACACTGGTTCCCTAGTACACTTGCCCATATTCTAGGCAGGACTGACTCTATTTTTAGATACCATAAAGGAGGGATTGACTCGGGGAGTCATTCCCATTTTTGTCTTTGTGCCCCCGGCCGACCTCAGCCAGGGGCACCCATGACAGCAGCAGACGGTACAGGACGACAGATAACTGTCATCTCATTGCCAATTTACAGTGGCGCAGCAGATGGTACAGAACGACTGATAACCATCTCTGCTGTCATGCAAAGGCAAATGAATGCTGCTGTGTAGTGCTGCAGTATCGCCTCTGTCAGCGGCATCCAGTACACATACGGTGACAGTAAAAAAAAGATGAACGGGCTCTATGGTTGCCGTGCTATGGCATCTGCCAGGGCAATCCAGGGAAAAAGGGCGCAAAATGATTGTCTGCCGTTGCTTTCCTGGAGGAAGGAATGACTGACGACATTTACCCAGAACCACCCGCGACAATGATTTTTGCCCCATCAGGCACTGGGATATCAACCCAGAATTCCAAGGGGTGGAGGAGACTGCGCGAACTATGGGATAGCTACGGAATAGCTACCCACAGTGCAACGCTCCAAAAATCAACGCTAGCCTCAGACTATGAACGCACACCGCCGAATTAATGTGCTTAGTGTGGCCGCGTGCACTCGACTTTATACAATCTGTTTTACAAAACCGGTTTATGTAAAATCAGAATAATCCCATAGTGTAGACATACCCTTAGTCTAAGGCTGAACCTGCAACCCTTCTATTCATCTAAATCTTCCTCATTCATGTGAGTTATCTGTCTGCTGTCAGTCAGAAAAACTTGAAGGATTACCTACGAATCACAAACGTCGCCAGAGCCACTTTACATCCTCATGTGTCTGCCACAAAATACATTGCATGTTAGTTTGCAAATTGGCCTATTGAAATAACTAATAGACCGTTGGCTGTTACTTATAGCCACTAGATATCTTAATGTTTTTGGAGAATGGTGTATTCTCTCTGAAATCTAACTCGAGTTTAGTAATGCCCTACTGCTGCTATGAAGTTTAAAAACTACCTCAAACAATGCAACTTCTAGCAAAATCATAAGATATAATAACTAACCAGACTGAAAATGGGTCTCTAAAGGTATATCTGTACAGCAAAGAAAAACTCACAGCTGGAGCCCGGGCTCTGGGATTCTCCTATCTCCTAACCTGAGACCAGAAGTCAGCAATGAAGCAACCCAGCAGTCCAAGGCCCGCAAGCCCAAATCAGCTGACGTGGGCCAGCACTGGTGTCTAGTTGCTGTGTAGACATACCCTAAGAATGGAGTTCAGTGGGGGAGGGTAAATGAACAACTTTTACTGTTTCCTTATAAGCTTTGCATTTGATTAAAATCCTACAATCCCATTTTATTATATTAAAATACAGTCTTCTATGCAGTGTTTGTTAATGTGATTAACAACCCGGGAATAACTGCAAAGATATATTAAAATTTGTGAGGTAATTTCCTCCTTTCTTTTGAAAGAGATCTTTTAAAGAAAAGAAATCACAGCCTTCAGAAACAGTAAAGTCTGCTGGTCTCCACCTTTTTTATCTCCTGGAGCAAAAATAGCTTTTTTCCCTCTCTCCTCTGATTCAGTAGTTTCCTTTTTCTGTTACTCACTCTTTTGCTTGTGCGTTTAAGATTTTGATATGGTCTCAGCACCCGCTCAGTTCTATATACAGGTTTGTTATTTTTTCTTCATTTGATGTTTTTTCTGAAACTCATGTATTTTACTCTTCCTTTAGCTATCCAATTAATAAAGTTTAGTTCTCTTATCAGGCCTTTAAAATGAATATGCATATAAGTCTATTGCATCTCTGCATAAGAAGCTACTACTTTGCACAGCTAAATTAGATAACTTGAAAAAATTCTATATCTAAAAGAAACATTCAGCCAAATAGCAAATTGCTATCTGGGTCTAGGAATGAACCTGAATTAGCTGAATGCATTTTCGCTTTGTAATCAAGCAAAGCAACATCAAGAATACTTAAATTGTGCACATATTTTTTTTTACTAATATTTGTCCTGGAATACGAGGACCTAATTAAGTAACAAAAAATGAAGAAAATTCTATAGAACACAGTCATCTAAATGGTGGCAGCTGTGCTAACATTCCAAGAAACAGATTTATATGTAGAGTCAGGATCACAGCTCATTGCCAGTCTTGTAAGTAACTCAGAGGTCAAAATAGGTACATTTTAATATTGATATAACTGTATACATATTTCTGGAAACTATAATAGTTTAGGAATGATAGCTACATATTTACAACAAAAAAAAAGGCCGTAATTTATAAATCATGTGAACCTAAAAATGAGAAACAGAAATTGTGTTTTGAAACATTTTACCTATTCCACTGACATGCAGTGTGAAAAATGAAAGGACTGGCTCATTACTAAAGTACAAAGTAAATTGTGTTGACCTCATTAATCTACACAGGGTTCTGAAGAGTCTGCTTTTGGTTTAAAAAAAAAGAAAGGTTGAAAATGTACTAATGTGCATACCTGGATTTGGGCAAGTGCGTAGGTGATAAGGCAGTTGAACATAGAAGTACGATAAACACATGGCAAAATATTTCTTTCCTTTCACTGTACAATGAGACCATTTCAATATTAATGGTGTCTTCTTCCCTTTGTTGCTCTAATTTAATTGGCGAAAGGGTTACAAAGAAGGAGCTTAATTCAAGCCTGTGAGGAGAGGATGGTGGAGGAGAACAGAGCACAGGCTAAAAGTGTAGGTCTATCCAATTTAGAAAATTGTACCACTTGAATATAGTTAAAGTATCAGAGGGGTAGCTGTGTTAGTCTGGCTCTCTAAAAAGCGACAAAGAGTCCTGTGGCACCTTATAGACTAACAGATGTATTGGAGCATGAGCTATCGTGGGTGAATACCCACTTCATCAGATGCATGATGAAGTGGGCATTCACCCACGAAAGCTTCTGTTCCAGTACTTCTGTTGGTCTATAAGGTGCCACTCTTTGTCGCTTTTAACCCCCATACAATGGCGCAACCTCCCTAATGTGGACATAGTTACACCAGTCTAAGCACTTCTATACTGATATATCTTATTGCTGCAAGGGAAGGGGAATAAGATATACCAGTATATAGGGCACCTTTAGACCAGTATAATTGCGTCCATGCTATGACTTTTCCCAGTATTAGGTAAAAATCACACCCTAACCAGCATAATTATACTGGTAAAACTGGCAGTTGAAGGCCAGACCTAGGATTCTGTTTGGCTGCTAAGACATGGAGTGCCCTGCAAGTATTTATTTGGGGTTTGGGATTTGTTTTTCTTTTTGTGTGTTGTTTTTGGTTTTTATCTTGGGTTTGTCTAGGGGGTGGGTGTGGCGGGGTGTGTGTGTGTGTGTATGTGTGTGTTACTGTTTTGTTCTATTGTTAAGATGAAGTGTGTGTTTTGTTTTGTTTGTGGGAGGATTAGGGCATGTAGAAAGAAACACAAATTTTGTTCCAAGCCTTTTATTTCTGGTTTGGTAACTCGTCCTCTCAGCTGAGAGTTCCTCTGGTATGGCAGAGAGAACGCCATGCTCGCAATCATTTTATTCAGTAAAGAGATTCCAAAATGGAGGAACAGTATGCATGGACCTGTTTTACTCTAATCCACTCCTGTTCCTGTCTGCACCTGTCCCCTTTGAAGCTCTCCACCCACTGGGTATGCAATGCAGGGTATTGTTTAAGATGGAAACAATACTTTGAAGGGGTTGCCAAAAATCCTAATTTACATGGCAAGAGATGCATTCCACACTTCCCCCAAGTAAAATATGTAAGAATTGCCTGCAAATGGGCCAGGTTATGTTTTTATGACTTGGGCCTTTGCTCTTTCGTACTGAGGAGGGCCAGTGTATTATTGATTCTTGGTGGGTCTCTTCTGAAGTAGCAACAATGCAAGAAGAGATGTTTTGAGTCAGAGATTACAGGGTAAATTTTCCACTTATTATTTTTCTTATGACAGAGCCTCAGACAATCCCAACCCAGCTTCTCCATTGCAAGCGCATATTTTATTCACAGGCAGTTGCTCCCAGAAGAAGATACTGTAGATTTGTTGGAGATTTTCATTTCTGTGTGAAATACGCTTTGAGTTTTCCAGAGCTTACAACTTTGAGAACTGGAGGGAGAGTGAGGCAGACTTTATACTCTGCACAGATGAGATGAGCCCAGGTTGGGGTAGGAAAAGCTTAGAAGTGTTTTTAAATTACACTCCCTGCACCAGCCCCGTTGCACAAAGCTGGCAGATTCAGAGCCAAGAATTTAGCCCTAGAGAGTCTAGTTTCGCAACTCCTAAATCCAGCAAAGTACAATCTCCTTATCCAGAATGGGAGACTTGAGGTACAGGGATGAAAGACCAAATTTTTAGCCTGCTCGTGATCAGGCTTCCATGTTGCACCTGCAACTTAGCTAATGTGGGTGTCTATTTAGCGAGTTGAAGCAGTTACTTTGCGATGTTAGTGATTTTGATATCTGAGTAGATAATTGCAGCCATAAAATAAAATGCTTGTTTGTTCAGGGTTTTTCTTGTATCATGTGCTGTACAACGTTTAGCATGATAGGTCCTCCACCTCCATATGGCCACTATGCAGATAACACATGAAACTTTCATCTGACCTAACTTGCAGGTGCATGCTGTTGTGAGAGCAAAATTATGCCTGCAAAGAGTTCCACCTGCATGTTATGGGCATAGAAAATGGCTTTCAAAATCTGATTTCAAGTGACTTGCCCCAAGTCTCACAGGCAGTTCATGACAGAGCTAAGAATAGAACCAGGGTCACCTATCTCCCCATTACCTCTCAACAGGCAAGTTGGGGGCGGGGGGTGTGGGGGAGAGAGAGAGAGAGAGAAACAGTGGTTAATACCCGAAACACATCAAAATCTGCAATGTAGTCAAGACCATAAAGGAAGAAATGTTATTTTCATGGTTCTAAAGGGAAGCATAAACAAAAATAACCAAAGTCCAGTAATGGTTTTTTTTGAAAGGTGACTGTCTTAAATGTTAACTAAGAAACAAACGAATCTTTTTTTATTTCTGCTGACTAATACGAAAGTATATCAATAAATTGCCGAATTACATCACAGCAATCAAACATCTTGCTTAAAAGTCTTGTTCTTAATCGTAGGAGGAAGTATATTGTTAAATGAGGGAAAGAAAGTGCTTTCCTACGTCATTGATAGTGGTATGGTATGTACTTTGTACAATATACAAGAGATCAGCATTTGTTCACAGTACATAGCTTCTGGAGTTTATGTGATTATTCCAGGAAGAACTCTGCACTTTTAGGTCAATAAAACAGCCTGTTAGAGTTATATCTTACTGTATATAAGTATGGAATGTAATTTTGACTCGTTATTTAGGCAATAGTGTTGTTCATTATATAGATATTTTGCATGTAACACATCTAACCAGATGGTAATGAACATGTGGAAATGAGGACATATGCTTCTGGAGTTGTACCTCTGTTCAAGTGTCAGTGTCTGCCTTCTTCTGCAGGACTTAACTTGGTCTGTGTATACCAGCTCAGGGAATTAAATCCATATCTGCACTATAAAGATAAATAGCTTGTAAATTATTTTGAAAATGAATGAATAGAATGAAAATATCCTAGTTAGTTCCGAGTGGGCAGCTTCTTTGAATGTTGTGCAGAGTTACCCTCTCATCTCCTCCCCGCTCCCAAAGACTGGAAGCCCTTTGTTCCAGTTAATGAACTTATAAGAACCAAGTGTGCTTATTGCAGCATCAGAGGTGGACTGCTGAGTCGAGGTCTAAAAGCATAGGCCACGGAGGACTTTCCTGTTCCCTTCGTGCTGTCAATGGCCAGCCTCCGAGACCAACTATTACTTTCTAACTGAATGTAGAGTTACACCACTTTCAGTTTAAAAATGACTTAAACCACAAATTCATTTCTGCAAGTGTCCTTTTAAATTGATGCTACAAACCAAACAGCAGTCACAGCAGATTAGATAGCTCTGCATATAGGTTATGGGGCTATAGGGCCTTGTATCTCTAAATAAGAATGAGTTAATGGTGACCAGAAATTTATCTTATGCTGGCTATTTGATGGTCAGCATGAAATAAGATTTCTTAGCTTCAATCCCAGTTAGTAATGCCTGAAAGTTTTTACCATTGATGGCTATATGGTGTGGTCAGGGCAATTTGTAGGGGTTGAGGTGTCCATTTAAAAATATATAAAATTAAAATAATAGCTCCCGGTTTTAGTTTGTTGCTCTGTAGCTAGAGGACTTCAGCTGCCCTTACCGTCAATCCAGCAAATTCACAAGCACTAAATTCACACCATTTTGTTGTGATGCAATTTTTAACAAGCAGAAGGCTTTCACAAGTTCAATCTCGCTTTGCCTAACCTGCCACATAAGCATAAGTGGTGTATGTAAAGCTGTATGTGCTTAGGAAAACGTGACCTCTTAAACACATTCCAGAGAATACAGCAGTGATTCATGTTTTGCCCCTTGTGACTTTTCTTTCTTTGGTTTTATTCTCTACCGTTTCTTCCTTGTTCACATCTCCACTCCCTTTTTTATTTTTAACCTTATCTTCATGACCTTGCTCCCATTCAGATGGCGGGCAAGAGTTACACTTTTCAGAGCTTGCCCAGATGCTGGATGGTAATTGGGAGAACGGGTTATCAGGAGATACTGCAAAAGCATTACAGTCAGCACCTCTCAGCTCAGACTCAGCACTCTCCTGCTTCCGTGGGTCCAATCTCAAGTGGCTCAGAGCCTAGGAGCCGGACTTGGGTGCCAAACTTTACTTGGGTTTTTGTCCTGGCAGTGCATAGTAATTCTGGACCTGTTTTATAAAATGAAACATAGCTGTCTTGTTGCAAAACCTTATTATGGACATAAATATCCTTGCACTTCCTTCTTCACATTCAAGATTGAATAAGCATGGAACGTGACTACTGAAAGAAGGCTTGCTCTTTGCCAGTATTTGCTGTATTGTAACCGCTTTTGATAAAACAAATGAATTTAAGATATCACTAGAGCTGATCGATATCAATAATGTCCATTATGGATTCAACCCTTTAACAAATGGTCCAGGAACGAATTCTGATATAAGTGCCTGATTCCCAGACTTGAAGAAGAGCTCTGTGTAAACTCAAAAGCTTGTTGATCTCACCAACAGAATTTGGTCCAGTAAAAGATATTACCTCACCCACATTGTCTCTGATATAAATAACTGCTGTAACTGTTAATTAGTTACTTGTAAGTATTTGCTGAATAGTTTGGATAAATAATTTTCAGCCACTAGGCTATTTGCAAACTGCTAATGTTGGATAAAATTTTCAAAGCACCCTAAATGCTTTAGAAGCTGAAGCTTCTTTTTCAGAAGTGTGCTAGGCATTTGGGTTCCTATGTCTCTTTTGGAAATGAGATTTAGGGACTTTTGAAAATTTTACTCTTAATTCCTTGCTATTGAATATTTGTGGTGTTTGGTCAGACACTGAAGTTACATGGTATTGCCTTCCACTCACTGACTAGATGAGCTAAACTTTTTAAACAGGGAGAATAAGAATATTTCTCTGTGTGATATTTGGAACAAGTAAACATTTATGTTAAACTTCCTGGATTCAAAAATTTTCACTAAGCCTTAGTTGGTCTCTAAGTATGTGTGAATAATGAACAATATGAGTTTATGAATCGTAAACTTGAATCGAATTAGTTCTTTTATTTGTGAAAATATTCATTAAGCAAGTGATAACTGTTCAGCCATCTGTAGTTATCAGTACTATGGAGAGTGTTCAAGATGAACTGTGGTATCAAATTCTACAATCTGGCAGACTAAGAAAGTAGTTTAATAGCCTCAATATATTTGAAAAGCTCTCAATTGTATGAAGAGCCACTCTGTGGCTTACTGTTATGGCAACATAACTCAATCCATCTTTCTCAGTCTGCAAAATGTTATTTCTTAAAAATTAATCACAAACTTGCTGATGATCATATCTGAAATGTGAAAGAGACCATGACATTGCAAAAGAAGGCCTGTTACTGTGAAATTAGTGCTTCACAGTTTGAACTAATCTGTGTCAACAGAGCACTGAAAAATGCCCTTTTGTGAAGTACCAGTAAATCTGTGATAAAATCAGTTATCTTTAGTAAGTAATGCCATTTATCAACAGTAATTGTTTTTTACAATCAATACCATGATTTATGAGTCATTTGGTTTTCCCTTCAAATGGTACTTAACAACCCACCCTCTCTCTCTCTCTCTCATATTACTGTGTAGTAACATTGGGTGCTATGAATTTGATCCAAAGCCCATTGAAGTCAGTGGAAGGATCTATGACTTTAACATTACAGGCACATAAAGTACAATTTTCAGAAGTGCCAACATCCCATTGTGTTTTAATGGGTCTTAGGCTCCTAGTGACTGGGGCACTTCTGAAATTTTTACCCCAACTAACTTTTTAAATTCCTAAATTTAAAATCTTCTTAATTTATCTGAGCAATGTTGTCTGCCTCTCCCTGATTGCTCCCAATCCAAGGAACTAATCAGGCACCAACAACAAGGGAAGCTGGTCGTGCTGAAACTCAGACTAGGGACACTGACCAGTCAGGACTCACTCCAGGTAAGAATTCTGACTACTGTAGCATTCCGCCCATCACCTGAGGGCTAGCTAGTTTCCTAAGATTTAGAGGATACTCTGAAACATCTTATATTTAACATTTTCCCCTCCTTTTAGGAGTACAGATGAGCCTGAACCCAGTATCTGAACACTCTCGATTAAATCCTATTCCATTGACATCAATGGGAATTTAATTCTTGACTTTGTTGGCACTAGGATTTCACCCACTGAAACCTGGTGAAATTTGGCTCTAGAAGTGGACCAGAAGTTGACTGGCTTTTACTGTAACTAAAAACCTGGAGCCAAAAACCCTCAAAATATTTGGCCTAATCCCATTTGTCTTTAATAGAAATACCTTTTGAAAGAGTCTTTAAAAACTGCAGATCATGAATTACTGAGTGCCCTGCACCCATCCACTCTACTGCTGGCATTCTAGATCATTGCTGTTGTCAGGAGATATTTCTTACAAATTCAGCAGCTTGGAAGGAATTGCACTTCTGATACCTTTATTATGTATTTACATTAGCACTGTCAGGCAATTAAAAAAATTAACTGCGTGATTAATCACACTGCTAAACAGTAATAGAATACCTCTTGTTTAAATATTTTTGGGTGTTTTCTACATTTTAAAATGTATTGATTTCAATTATAACATAGAATACAAAGTGTACAGAGCTCACTTTATATTTATTTTTGATTACACATATTTGCACTGTAAAAAACAAAAGAAACACTATTTTTCAATTCACCTAATACAACTACTGTAGTGCAATCTCTTTACCATGAAAGTTGAACTTACAAATGTAGAATTATATACAAAAAAAACTACATTCAAAAATAAAACAATGTAAAACTTCAGAACCTACAAGTCCACTCAGTCCTTTTTCTTGTTCAGCTAATCGCTCAGACAAACAAGTTAGTTTACATTTGCAGAAGATAATGCTGCCGGCTTTTTGTTTACAGTGTCACCTGAAAGTGAGAACAGGTGTTCACATGGCACTATTGTAGCTGGCGTCACAAGATATTTACATGCTAGATGCGCTAAAGATTCATATGTACTTTGATGTTTCATCCACCATTCCAGAGGACATGCATCCATGCTGATGACAGGCTCTGCTCAATATCAATCCAAAGCAGAGTGGACCAGCGCATGTTCATTTTCATTATTTGAGTCAGATGCCACCAGCAGAAGATTGATTTTCTTTTTTTGGTGGTTTGGGTTCTGTAGCTTCCACATCAGAGTGTTGCTCTTTTAAGACTTCTGAAAGCATGCTCCATACCTCATCCCTCTCAGATTTTGGAAGGTACTTCAGATTCTTAAACCTTGGGTTGAGTGCTGTAATGATCTTTAGAAATCTCACATTGATACCTTTTTTGTGTTTTGTCAAATCTGCTGTGAAAGTGTTATTAAAATGAACAACATGTCTGGGTCATCATCCAAGACTGCTGTAACATTAAATATATGCGGAATGCGGATAAAACAGAGCCAGAGTCATACAATTCACCCCCAAGGAGTTCAGTCACAAATTTAATTAATGCATTCTTTTTTTAATGAGCGTCATCAGCATGGAAGCATGACCTCTGGAATGATGGTAGAAGCATGACCGGGCATACGGATGTTTAGCATATCTGGCACGTAAATACCTTGCAATGCCGGCTACAAAACCCCCATGCGAACATCTGTTCTCACTTTCTGGTGACAAATAAGAAGTGGGCAACATTTTCTTCTGTAAATGTAAACAAACTTGTTTGTCTTAGCAATTGGCTGAACAAGAAGTAGGACTGAGTGGGCTTTTAGGCTCTAAAGTTGTGCACTGATTTGTTTTTGAGTGTAGCTGTGTAACAAAAAAAATCTATGTTTGTAAGTTGCATTTTCACAACAAAGAGGTTGCACTACAGTACTTGTATGAGGTGAACTGAAAAATACTATTTCTTTTGTTATTTTTACAGTAAAAATGTTTGTAATAAAAATTAATATAAAGTGAGCACAGTACACTTTGTATTCTGTGTTGTAACTGAAATCAATATATTTTAAAATGTAGAAAAACATCCATAACAACATTTAATAAATTTCAATTGGTATTCTATTGTTTAACAATGCGATTAAAATTGTGATTAATCACTATTAGGTTTTTTTAATCACAATTTTTTGAGTTAATCACATGTTAACTACAATTAAAAAATGAAATGAGAGGAAATGGGGGAATGATTGCCATGTTTGTTAATTTAAGTGAACAGCAGCTCAGATTTATCTGGAAAGGCAGCACCCACCACAAGCACAAGAATGTCAATACAAGCAAAAGCTTCTGGTGACTTTCTAGATTTTTGTTAATCAAGTCATAACCATGAGGTGGACACTGAATTTATCGGTAAAGCATTGAATGCAGAGTTGGGCATGCAGCATTTATTGTACTGAGTACAAGTAATTAATTTGCTTACCTTAGTAAATCCATGGTATTGTTCTGTGTTCTTACAACCCCAAAGCTTCAAGCCTTACTTCTCCACTTCATTTACATACCATCTTTCCAAGTCCCTGGGAAATAAACTTTTCATCAGTGCATTAAAAATAGAGGTGGGAAAACAAATGGAAAACTTAATTGGGAAAGATAGGCTGTTGCCAGTGGTTGAAAGAACTACTAGAATGAGAGAGGTGTTTCCAGGCTAATATTTGGATTCAGAAACATCATCATGTACTAATATGATAGCTATCAATAACAGACACCTCAAACATTTCCTAGTATAGTTTATTGCAAACATTTAGTTATAGCCAGCTGCAGATGCCGAAGACTTATGTGGGCTAGATTGGGCCACTGAAGATTTTTTTTTTTTAAGTAATCTTGGTGAAACTTGCATCCCTCACAGAAGTTCAGTGTACACTGGTCTTGTGCAGGAGATGAGGGGACAGTCACAGCCACAACCGACGTTCCCTGACAAGACTTAGTAGTAGTGTCATCAGCACTGCCTTCGAGAGGTGGTTACTGCTAGTGGATCCTCACCATTAGTGAGCATAATGGCCTTGTCCTCGGTTCAGACCCAACTCCTCCCCAACTGGAATTTTGCCATCCACATTTAGGTGAGTTATTTTGATTGACCACTCTAGGATTCTTCAATCTCAGGAAGGGCTTGGGAAGCAGATTTATGGAAACTAGACAAGTTTAAAGACAAATATTATGGACGAGTGGCCCCGTACTTCTGTGGTACCTCCGGAAATTGTGCTTTTTATTGTCTGGTTGGGCTTTCAGGATTGTACAAATTAATCATATTGAAAAGTAGCAGCATTATGGGGTTCTGAAATGGAAGGGCTGTTGTCTCCTTCCTCTTTTATTGCCTTTCCTTTGGGTTGGAGAAAGACACCGCAAGATAAATAGCCTTATGGACTGGAACTCGTGCCAGTAACTGGTAGAAGCATAGGAAATGTAAGATAATTTGACAAGGTTTTGGATCCAGAAATTACCATGTGCAGAGATCTTGTTACAACATGGTTGAAATCCAATTCATTCTTGCATGCTCTGTCCCTCTGCTGAACTACTTCCCTGTTGCAACTCAAGGCTGCAGAGAGGCTCAGGAAAACTGTGTAAATTAAGTCCCTGTCCACACCACAAAATGAAGCTGCGATTTTTAACCCTGTCAGGGGACTACCATGTTGTGGCAAGGGCACTGCATGTAGTATTTAGTAAAATAATCTTTGTATAACAATCTAGTCTAGCGTGGACAGGGAAGGGTGGGTTATTCAAAACAAATGGAACATGGTGAGAGAATGGCAATCTGTATAAAAGAGAAAATACAATGTAGGTTTAGTGTTGCTGCAGGTTAGATTTGTCATTTTGCCCTGGGGTTACTAAAATGTACATTTTTATTTTCAAACTTGCATAGAATTAGTGATTATTTTTGTTGAAACAGACCCGAATCAACTGCAGAGAATTAGTCATCTTTACGCCCTCGGTTTATAATGGCTATCTCCAAGATGAATGAGTTTTTGGATTAGACGGTCTTGGTTTTATTAGTCTCCTTCTGGACTAGGCACATGTGTCGTACCCCAAAAGAACAGATGCCATGAAGAGATGCAGGATTGGCTGGCCTGGCTTCTCTTCTAGAACCCAGTGGGATGCTTAGCTCACATCCTGTCTTCTCTTGAGTATGCTTTAATTGGAGGAGGTTTCCTGTCTTCCGCCTCAGCTCACACGTGTGGGAGTTTTGCCCTAAAGCAGGATGGTATTTCAGTACGATGCCCAGGGAGTTGCAGCACTTTTCTTGGTGTTAATAAGGAGAGTGTTTGCATCACTGAAAAACTGCTACAAAGTCTTCAATTAAAAAATAAATCCTCTGTCACTAATTAATTACCAATGCTATGATCAAACAGATGTCAAAAGTAACATTTGTTAAATGAGCTGCAGACACGGATACAAAATGCTGGGGATTCTGATTCCTTAACCAATACTCTTCCCCTTCCCCCTACTTAACGTTGCTGGTCCCTTTAACTGTAAATGGGAGTGTCCCAGAAACGCTATCAAACTGCTGTTTTGATCAGGAATCAGTTTGTCAGCAGATGTTACCTGACACTCTGTTTTCTCAGCTTTGTAAACAGTGGTTATATGATTTGGCTACTCAGCACAGGAAGACAGCTCAGCCTCTTGTGACAATAGCTGCATAGGATGGACTTGTTTCATATTGGTACTCATCAGAAAATGAACGATGTACAGCCAGGAAAAATGCTAAGGAGGTAGCAGCTCTTAACTAGCTTTTCGGAGACAGTCGTAGGACTTCTGTTTGAGTAATGACTTTTTACCTCATTTGTTACAGATGTTTTTGATGCTTCACTCTTTTTTTCCATAAATCTTGAGATTTATTTTTTTTAAAGTACCTTCTCTAGACATTTAGCCAGATCTGTTCTAGTGATGCTAATACTGTGTACTCAGAAGAGAGAAGCCCATTGGTTTCCTATGTAAATTGATAGCATATATGACAATCCCTCCACTTGTTTGTTGTTCATGGCATAATCTTAGTATATACAAGCTTTGCAGACAAAGCCATTTCTTTCCTTGTTTTGATCTCTTAGTGCAAGTGAGTTTCTACTGAACAAAAGTCTTCCATACCTTTTGTGAATTATTGAACTTGGCATAACTGCAAGCGTAACTTAAAATATATATCAGCACATACTTTATTTTTCACAACTATGGTGTGTCTGATACTTTCTTATGTATCACTGATTGCACTGGACACATTTCTAAGATCCCCATTGCTGGAATAACCCTGGGCATTCCTTCCTAAGTTTATTCTTAGGCAAGAGATGTCCCTCTGTGGGAGTGTAGCTCTCATGCCTCCTATCCTCCATCATGCTCTCTTATTCGAAGAATCAGGATCCAAATGCAATCATGGGCCGTGCCTATCCATTGGGTAAACATTTCCAGGAAGAAGTGTATCTTGCGACATGTCTGAAAGGTAGTAAAACTCGGGTTCAGAAGTCAGTTCCACGGCTGCAGGCCCGGCATTGGAAAAGCTCTCCTCCCATACCCTGAGCTCTTAACCCAGTGTCCCCGATGAATACAGGGACCGTTCCATGATGCAGAACAGGAGGGGGCAGCTGTTGAGGTAACCAGTCCTCAGACCACTTAAGGATTTATAAATGAACAGGACATTTAAATGGACTCAGTTAATAGTCAGCTAGTGTAGAGCATGAAGCACTAGTAAGACATGCCACGGCTCTATCATAGTTAATAGATGGGGTGCCATGTGCTTTAACATCCAGGTGGCCTCTGTGAGCAGCCCAAATGTAGTGGATTACAATAGTCTAGCCTGGAGCCGACAAGCAGATAGATCCAGCGGCTAGAGTTGCAACTGCCAGATGGGACACTCTTCTGACTTGAGCAGGAAATAGTGGTCACACACACTATCTGGCTGTGTGGGAGCAGACACAAGTCCAGCAGGAATGTTAAACCATCCACTTCCTTTCACAGTAACAGATAAGGTGCACAGGCAGAAAGATACTGCTCCAGGGCCACACAAAAAATTCTGAATCCATTCACCAGCAGCACAAGCAATTCTTGTAAGGCTGTCACTGCAGTAAAGGATACACATGGAGCTTTCTCCTTCTGCTCCTCCTCACTCAATGCAGCAGAGCTGTTTTTGTGTAATAAACCAGCCAGCTAGTCAACCCAAGTTGCATAGCCCAGACATCAGACCCATCAACCACTGTGAAAAGCTGTCAGCGTACTCCACTGATGAGAACAACCAAATATGCATGGAGCTAACAGAGAAAGGAAATACCTCCCCTGACCAGGTTGTATTATCTGCCCCAATACCCCGAGAGAGCTTGGCCCCATCGAACATGCTGAAGCCCTAAAAAATGCTAGAATCATTTTAGAATTGAATGCCTCAAATATCTGAGAGACCAGATGAGTGAGGTAATATCTTTTATTGGACCGATCTCTGTTGGTGAGAGACAAGCTTTTGAGCTTACCTAGAGCTCTTCTTCAGTCAGTGTGGAGGGAAAGGTAAACGCATGTTTGAGAGCTTTTTGTCTAGAATATCATCAGGTTGAATCATCGCTGGGATTTGTGGTCTGTCACCTTCCACTTTTCAAGTTCTCAGCCATTTTTTACTTTTGTTACACGTGATTTTATGAATTATAGTTGTGAGACAGCATGATCTTTCTGCTGCTAGTACTGAAATAAGTTGGAGGGTGGTTTCTCTTTTAATGCTATTATGCCTGTCAGATCAGTTAAATTCTGCAATTACTTCTGGAACTTAATGGGGTTGGCAATTCCGTGGGTATCGCTCAGCCAGAGCACTGCCCCTTCCATGGATCAGATGTGATCTAGTTTGCAGAGGATGATCAGTTTTGATTATCACAGCTGTGGATCATGCAAATAGTTTTAGACTCCAGCTGGTGGGGATAGTGTGCAGAAGCAATAAGAGCTGCTTTGAAAAACCCAGGAGCCACGCAGCAGAAATTAAGGGTTTGTTGGTTGCCAGTATTTTGCCATCCCACATGCACTCACTGGCATTTCTGGTGTTTCACAGGTGTGTGTGTGTGTGTGTGTGTGTGTGTGTGCGCGTGCACGCGCTCATGCACACACACACACGTGTGCACCCTCAGGGTGTTTGGACTGGAGGGGCCTTAATGTGATATCTGACACATCTGCATGATTGTCATTCATATATCACCAGGAAATGGTAAAATATTATTGTAGCATATTTGTAAAGGAAATGAATTATTAGGACATGGGATTTACCATACCAGCTTGACCCTTCTGGAGTTTACATCTCAATACACTGTGTAAAATATGTCTCAACACCTTGATATCCAAGCACAGGAGAGAATGTTAGAAAACACTTGAAATTAAAATTTCTGAAGTACATTTCTTATACACATGTCAAAGGCACATGTCCTCCACTGAGGACTAAAATCCATGGCAAGTGGGAAGTCTGCAAAATAAGCAGCTTTTGAGTTATCCTCGTGAGAAAGCAGGATCACAGAACTCTGAGGATGAATAAGGGCATTTGAAGTTAGTAGTAACTATAATTTATTACCGTCTGAGAGTTCTTGAGTGACCTATGAGAAACAAGTGATCTCAGTCTAGTCTGAATCCCAGTGGGCAATAACTGGCACCTTAGTGCCAATAATTGGTCTTAGTGGAGAATTCCGTGGACATGGAGGCAGCAGTACCTTTTCATCCCTAGCAATGGAACCTCCAGAACAAAGCTGAGACAAGTGACAGAGCTTGGTAGGAAGGGTTGCAGCTTTGCTGCTCCCTTCCTTACCTGTTCTATGAGAGTGGACTGCAGTTTTCAGTATTCTCTTGTCTGACGCTTGTCATGAACACTGTTGGTGGGGAATAAACCCAGTTTTGCCCTGCTAGCGTTTCAATCATCTGCCGTGCTAGTACTGTGATTTTATTACTAGAGTAGGATGACTGTTGTGCTGAGAAAGAAGACTGAGTCAGCACTAGTTTTTGATTCCTTTCTACCATAGCCAAAACCTAGTCTTTCATCATGACTTTACAGCAAACAGTGAATCAGAGGTTAAAATAGTCATATTGTCAAAAATATGCAGACTGAGCAGCTTTCCAAATATTAAGACTGGTGCCCTTTGTCATTATTATCAAAAGGCTATTGTCAAGGCTAATTCCCCACTCTGGCACTTTGAGTGCAGAAGGTGGGGGCCCGCAAGGATTCTAAAAATTATAACTGGCCATTCCAGGCTTGTATTAAACGTCCAAGGTTACAGCTTCTCTCAGACCTTGGATTGGTAGATGCTGCCATCACCCAAGTGCAGAATCCCTTTGAGAGCCCAGGAAGGCGCACTTGGGAATTCCTTCCTGTGGGGTACCCTCAAACCCTTTCACCCCCGCTCCCCCAGGGAAGAGCTGAGAAGGTGGGGGGGGGAGAAAATCAGCTGTTGCCACCAGCTAATTAAACATGCTCACAAACCACTTAAGACACAAAAATCCAGTTCTGTTCTTTTAAAAAGGTAAACTTTATTTAAAAAAAAAAACAAGAAAATACATTTGAGAACTCAGGATATTGCTAGATTTTAAAAGAGCAGCTACAAGGATGAAGCACCAAGAATAACTTCCTTGAGGTCCAGCTTAATGATTACAGGCAAAACAAAAGCACCTGGGGTTAGCACAGAGGAATCCACAAGCCATAAAGAAATAAAAGGGTTAACCTAATTGCGTCTTCCTGGACATTTCCTGATCTACTTACATATCTGGGGTTTTAAATGAGTAGTTTCTAGGTAGGATACTAATGATTTTTCATACCTGGCCCAAGCTTCTCACAGCATAACTGCTGCCCTGTCCGTCTTTCCCTGGGAGAACAACAGACAGACAAACAAAAGGAGAGTCTTTTCTCCATTTTAAAAAATTCTAGCCTTCCCATTGGCTCTTTTGTCCAGGTGTCCACTCACTTCCTCTTACCTATGCATCGTATTGAGACTTTTTAACCCTTTACAGGTAGAATAAGAGGGATTTTATAGCCACTGGCTGGCTGAGTGTCTTTAAAAGGAGATACCCTTCCCCCCTACCCGTTTAATTTATCACAGCTATTTATACATAGTTTTTTAGCAGTACAGATGCTCCCCAGGTTACGCAAGACCCAACTTACACAAATTCGCACTTACGGAAAAGTTCCATATGCCAGAAATAGGATTTTCAAATTGCGGACATTTTTGCATAATGTACGGGTATACGTTTCTGACTTACGCAAAATTCGAGTTAAGCAAGGCTTTCTGGAACGGAACAATTGCGTAAGTCAGAGGGCCTCTGTGTCATAATGACTCAAAGATTGTGGTAATGTCCACAGCTGAAAGGCAAATGCTGTTCTCGATGTGAGAGTGTTTTTTTTTTTTCCTGACAAGTGGATTTAGAATATTAGAGCACATTGCTGAGTGACCCAAGAGAGGCCTAGGTCTATATTGTTCGTGCAGATTGATTAGCAACATAAAAATGAATTCAACACCTTGAGCCAGGTGTTCATATCTTACACGCTGTGAATCTGAAGGAACTCTGTTAGATTCAGTGGATTTATTACGTCTGCACCAGTGAAAGCTGAGAATTATCTACAATAGATAGAACTTTAAATGAATTAAACCTCTGTTAACTCATCTATAGTGGTACAGCATCTCCAGTACATGCCATCTGCCTCTTTCTGTTGCTTTTAATTTCCCTGGCAGTAAAAGGAGCTTATCCAGACACTGCCAGTTAGTCGAATCCTAGGAAAACTTGAAGGAACTATTGAAACTGTGAAGTAGAACCGGTCAAAATGTAAGGTGCAAGCTAAATACAGTCCCCAAAGTGCTACGCTTTGTCATGTCGTCTTGAATCCGGAAGTCCAGGCTGGAGGCTATATTTTCCAGCATATTATGGTTCAACCTGATCTAGGCCACCTAGATCCAATGTATGTAGAATTAAACTTGCTCTGCTCCATTTCATGCATATTTGTACTTAGCCTTTGGACTTCTGACAAGTTGCCAGTATAGTGCTCGTTAGAGCAAAGTTTGGGTGCCTTTCCATTGACTTTCTTCTGTGACTAAATGGAGTTATTACTGTCTGTCTTTTGCCTTTGGGTTTTATACTGCTGCCAGTTACCATAGTATCTGACGGTCTTCAACATGAAGTTGGTAGCAATAGTGAGGTCCCTGCCAGACTTCATGGAGCCTCTGGCACCGCTCCCTATTCAGGGTAAAAACTCTGTTTGAGGAGGTAAAGTATATGGGATGTGTTTGTTTAGTTACTTAGTTTTCATGAATTTACTTTTTCATTAAAGGTTTATTGGTTTCAGGATAACTTTGTTTTTTGGTTGATAGGGGCTTAGGGCTTGCCTACGCTGGCAAGTTTCTGTGCAGTAAAAAGCAGTTTTTTGCACTCAAACTGCAGGCAGGTACACCCTGCCAAGCCACTTTGTGCGCAGAAACTCCTGTTGCAGTGCTGCAAAAAAACCACCTCAAAGAGGCTCCAGCGCTCTATTGCCAGTGTAGATAATTGATTGCTTTCTGCGCCGTAACTGGCCTCCGGAGCTGTCCCATAATGCCTCAAGTGATTGCTCTGCTCATTGTTTTGAACTCAGCTGCCCTGGAGACGTGTGCCCCGTACCCTTTCAAAGCACCATTTCTGACAGCCCTTGTGTGCTGTGCTGATCTGCTCTGGGATACAGAGCAAACCATTAATGTGGAATGCTCGTGCTGTTGAACACAGAGGCAGGTGTGTGTGCGTGCGTGTGTGGTTTCCCCTTCTCCCTGCCTTAGGACTGGTTGCTTCCTGTCGCTGTCTGAACTTACAAGACAGCATGCTGACACACTCTCTGTCCCCCAAACACACACACGCTCCCTATCACAAACACTTTCCCCTCCCCCACACCTTCAGCTGAAAAGCAGCTGGCAATGTAGTAGGATGCCCATGGAACAATGGGATTGGGAAACCTGCATCATGTGATGCTGTGCCTTTCCCGCAAGGCATAGCAAACCCTTCCCAAAGCACCTGCGGCCAGTTGCACAGTGGGATAGCTACCACAATGCACTGCTGTCTTTGCCATTGCAAGAGCTGCTAATGTGGATGCACCTCCAGTGTCACAAGGAGCACAGTGTGGACACGCAACAGCGGTTTAATTCCAGCGTTTTAATAAAAGTGGTATAACTTGTGGCACAGAAACTTGCCACTGTAGACATATCCTTAGAGGTAGAAGGAGTGTGTCATAGCTGATTCTCATTCTTATGATGGAAAAGGCCTTTTCAAACAGGAAGGTATTACAGTGTTTCCTGCAAAAAGGCAGTCAGATTTAGGATTTTCCTCATCTCCTCTGGAAGTTTTTTCCTTAGCCAGATCCCCCTTGGCTGAGAGTGCTTCGTCCCCAGCTCTTGTGTGTTTCGTTCTGGGTGTATTGATCTATGTTGCCCCAGAGGGGTGCAGCTGTCAGTGTTTCATAGATCAAAATTCAGTATTTAATGTAGTTGGGGCTTGATCCATGAATTGTTTTAAAAGATGACGATCGTTCCTTAAATAACTAGTCATAATTGGATACCATTCAACTATAACTGGATGGGAAAAAACACACCTGCATTGCTCATAGTTGAGTTGGAATTTGAATCTAATCTGATCATTGCAATTGTCTGTCTTAGATTCTTGTTCTGTTCTGTTCAGATTTTCTACTACCTTCATGGCTATAATGTCTGAGTGCCTTCCAAAAGTGTGTTAAGTTAGAAGCAAATTTAGCTGTGTTAAGGAAACCAAGAGTTTCTAATAACTGCTATCGCTACTAATTTCATCCTACTTATAGTGGGATCACATCGGCTTCTAACATTTAACTTCATACACACATAATTTTGTCAGAAACTTATGTTGCAGTTGGAGATGATCCAATCATAATACACGTAATGCTTAAGGACTTTAACAGCAAAAGAAATCACATTGAAAAGATATTAAACAACCCATATTGTTTCAATGTAGCATTGTGATTGAACTTGGAGAACTACCAAGATACTAGAAGCAGGGGGAGGGAGGGGAAGGACATTTTAAAAAGAAAGTTCTTTCAACTTCAGCATGAAATAATGTTCTGTGATTAAAAACTGCAATCCATGTGGGAGTAAGGAAACACCAAATTCTTCAATGTGTTAAATATACATTGCAGACTCAGGTGCAAACAAAGTCTGGTAAGCGACTTCATTCAGCGTGCCAACTGTCCACTCTGTGCCTCAGATGACCTCTTGTGGTGAGCCCTCGTGTTTGCATAAGCATGTCTACTGCTGTAGCAAGGTTCAGAATGGCTTTTTTTTTAAATTAAAGGGGCACCAAGTGTCAAAGAAATTCACAACAGTGAAATTACTTTTAAAATTCCCAGTATAAATTCAAGTGTGCTTAATGCCATACATAAAAAGACCTACTTGACTAAGTGCTTCTGCTTAGACATATATGGCCAGATATTCAAACTTGCATAGTGATTTTGTGTACCTACTTTTTGCAATGTCCAACTAGAGGTATCTCTAGACAGACCAGATTCTCACAGAGTGGGTGCTCACCACTTTCTGAAAAGGAGGTCGTTTTAAGGTGTCTCAAGTTGGCATCTCAGACTCATTAATCATCTTAAAAAATCTTGGCCATAGTAGTTGTAGGCCCCTTTTAGTCGAGGGGCCTCTGAACATTCTTGGGAGTATTCCAGTTGGGAAGATCCTGTGTGCTGCAATCTAGCCTTAGAGGCCACAACTCCCAGGAGGCCTTGTGGAAAGATTGCTGCTGTGGAGCTCTGCCCATACCAGGAGCTGCTGCTAGGAAGCCAGAAGCTGCTGTTGAAAGGGGCTTTAATTGAGCAGGGAGCTTCAGAGGGCGTTGATGGCTTCCCTGGAGCCAGGGCAGAGACTATTGCTGTGCTTGAAGCTGACTGAGGTGGGCCTGCAGTGAAGGCCTGTGAGTAACCCCCACTCTGGTTTGGGAAAGTACTTGCAAGAGGAGGGGCACAGCAGAGAGACTGAATCTGAGGAGAGGCAGAGTGATCATTGCACCAAACCAGGACCCAGAACTGCTGACGTTTGGCGGGGCTGACTCCAGCTTGTTGCAGCTTGTTACCTTGGCAGGGCTGATACACAGAACCAATGGAGCTCTGTCTCCAGCTGCAGATCTTCCAGCGCACCCACAAATGTGTCTAGGACTGAAACCCAGGGGAGCGTACACTCCGGGGTGGAGTAAACAGTGGCAGTATAAATGCCAGTTAGATAAGTTTCATTTATTACTGTATAGTATATTTAATTGGTTTTATTCAACTGCCCCTGTGGATTTAAATTAGTAGTGACATTTAATCTTAGTTGGTTATACCCTGTTACTTTAAGTTGTTAGGTAAAGATGTGTTAACTCTAATTTAAGTATATGGGACGTATATTATTTATTATTGGTATTTGACTTAGATCCATGCCACAGGTGGTTATTATTATAATAGGTTTATTCCTGGAGGTTCCCAAGGCACGCCCTTGAGTGTGTACAGGGGCCCGCCCGGGGGAGGCACTGTCAATTGTAAATTCCTTTAGGAGTAAAGGGACTGCAGCAGAGGGGTAAATAGAGGATCCCCACCTCTCCAACATCACCACTGGGATACTCAGGATTTCTTTTACAACGTCAGGTGCCCGAGCACACAGGTGAGTGTTGCCAGCTCCCGAGTAACCCAGGGAGGAAGAGGGGAGGGTGTTACATAGTCAACTAAGCATTTGCTTCAGATCAACTAATATTAATTACTTCACTTTGGGGAGGAGCATTTTCTTTAAAAAAGAATGAAAGAAAAGAATACCCGCTGATAGCCATAAGATATAAATGTGTATTGTCCAGCTGCCAACAAATAGTTAAATCCAGCCTAAAAAGCTGCAGGTGGGAGGGACGTATGTACTGAAAATATTTTCTCCTCTTTCCAGCTCTCCCCAAATCTGAATTCCTTTAATCATCATCTGCTTTTCCTTGACCCCTGTCCAATGTGTAACACAGTATTACATAGGTCTGTGCCAATGGCACCAGTACCGCAAAGGTCTGACTCTGCAAGACCCTGTCATCGACGATATTTTATGCACCCATTCCAGCCAAGTTGCTATTACAGGCAAGATTGTGTCACGTGTTGTGCTTATGAAGGCGCGCTAAGGCCATTATTTAACTGTTGCAAGATGATGATAGACACCAAAACTTCCTATTTGTGTCAGGTTTTTGGCAAGGGTGAGGAGGGGAAAAAATTTATGGAGGGGAAAAATATTTAAATTTCCTTGGCAACAGCTGGACCTCATTCATTCATTAGCTTCCTATATCTTTCTGATTTAGAAACCAGCCAAAATCCTGACCATTGTTACTTAATGATTTCCTGTTTTGTTTAAAATGCTTTTCTATAGATAAACAGTTTACTAAGGAAAAAATGAACTCAGTCATTCATGAATCTCACTAAATTCAGTTTTGGATTAACGGTGAATTAATTTTTTTCCCTTCAGATCTGTAATTAAGAGATTTTAAATGTATGTCGCTAAATTGTTTCAGCCCAAGATTTTACAGTTGTTCAAGGAAGGTAGATTTCATGCACCAATCCTGAAGAATGCCTGTGTTTCACATATAATTTATATATGTGAAACACAGGGCTTTGTGTCCTCCTTAATTTAAAAAATCTATTCTAATTGGAAACCTATATGGTTTACTTCCATGTCCATTCAGTCTTTGGCTTCTCTTGGAAGCCTGATAATGGAGATGATCTCTTACAATCGGGACAGAGACTCTCAAATTTATTTCACGTGGCTGCTAAACAGCCAGCAGACAGTAACTGCTCTCAGCTGGCACTGATGCTGGACTTGAACCCACAACTTCGAGATAAGATGATCAGTCTTGCTCTTTGCATCCCCACTGCCTCCCATTTTCTTTTTTCTCTTCATATTTTCCTGGGTTTTTCCTGTTGCTGTGAGATGTTTCAAGAGCGCTTAAACCTGAATCAAAAGTGAAGGGGCGTTTGGTGATTTGCAAGCATTAGACCAGGGATCAGCAACCTTCCTCACACGGCACGCCAGGATAAGCCCTCTGGTGGGCAGGGCTTCCATGTCCGCAGGTTCAGCTGATCCCGGCTCCCACTGGCCACGGTTCGCCACTCCAGGCCAATGGGGGTGGCAGGAAGCAGCACGGGCCGAGGGATGTGCTGGCCGCAGCTTCTCACAGCCCCCATTGGCCTGGAACGGCAAACCGTGGCCAGTGGGAGCCACAATCAGCTGAACCTGTGGACATGGCAGGTAAACAAACCAGCCCGGCCCGCCAGGGGCTTGCCTTGGCTGGTCATGTGCTGAAGGTTGCCGATCCCTGCATTAGATGTAATGGAGCCACGGACAACAGAGAGTAGCAGCCATGAGACATTAAAAAGGATAGAAAACTTTATTGTTCAGCTCTTCCCCACCTACCCACCATGAAAGAATCATGCAAGTGAATTCCTCCCGTCCGCTGAGCTCACAGTTCAGAGTACATGGGAGGGAACAAATAAAAACCTTAACAAGAAGGATCTGTATCTCTATGCTTCTTGGACTCTGGATTGTGAGGGGGAGGTTTTCTAACCATAAGCAAGGCTACTTTACCTGGGTTAGCCCTAAAAAAAATCTAGAACTTGCTTATTATAGAAACTTCTATTATCTTTTGAAACTTAAGATTGTAGCTCATTTGTGTGTCTGGTTACCTGCTTTAACCTTGTAAATAAATGTCGTCTTTCCTTTTCCTAGTAATAAATTAAAATAAGTGGTGTCTTTGGTATGACATCGAAGGTGTAATTTACCTGGGGTGAGTGACTGATACTTTAGGGACTGGGAGTGACCTGAATATTGCTGTGATCTTTGATGTACGGGACCTGTCACAAAGGAATGTTTATCTGGATGGCAAGACTGAGGAGTACCCCAGGGGACTGTCTGTGACTCCATGTCAAGGCTGTTATAGTACCTGAGCAGTTTACTCTTGATGATTGGTTGGTGCAATCTAAGGATCGAACTTGCAGCCAGTTTGGGGGTTTTGCCCTGTGAATGGTACCCAGGCTCTTCAGCCACCGCAGGACAGCTTCACACTTCTGTTGAGCAGTCAAGCAGGTAAGTCGATGGTGACAGGAAACCAGCAGGGGAGAGATACTAAGAGGATGGAGGAAGTTACAGACTGAGATTAACACTTCAGAAAAAGTCACTTTCTAAAATGTAGAACTGTAGGAAGCATAACCAAAAGCAAAAAGAACTAGCAACATATACAATTTTTAAGTTTTTTTTTAAATTTTTTAAGATTTTAAAATTATGGACTCAACCTAAAGAATATATATAGTGAGGAAGTGAAAATCACGTGTACATATATTATGAATTATAAATGGTTTAGAACATGTGATGACATTGCTGTAAGTAGAGAACAGAAAAAGAGTTCAAAGATTAACATACGCCAAAGAATCCTGCATGACCCCTAGAAATACCTACTGTACAACACACTAGAAACATCAATAATGTGGAAAGATGGAGTGATATTTTTTAAAAGAACTAAAGGGTAAGGAAGACAAAGGTGAGATATTAAATATCAAGCCCAGGGATGAAGTCAGCCCTGTGAGTCCACTAGATATTGGCATCTTATTTTGTTTGCACTGGTTCCCAGCACAACCAGAGCAAAAGCAGAGCATGAAGGAGGTTTTCACAAGATACACACTTCAACATTCTAATGACTTAGTAAGTGCTTTAAGAGGGGAACAACCGTGGTCCTAGGAGAGTGTTTGTTGACAGAAGAGAGAGACACACATTGCTAAAATCTGAACAAATTCTATGCCTAAGTGATCAGAGTCGGATGGCAACAGATATCAAAGCAGACATGCTGGATTTCCTAAGGGAGAGGAAAGAAATATTGGAAAAAGTTGGGATGCCTGTATAATAGATAATCTGGGTATTATATTGTGTGAAAATGCACCAAACTCAACATCCTAACAGTCTGAAGAAAGAATCAAAAAGAGATGGGGTTCAGGAAGAAGAGGGATATAATCTTGGTAGACACCATTTATTGAAAATTCTCTTTGCTGCTTTCTTCGGTCCATTTGCAAATGTGATATTTGAGGTGAAATCCTGGCCTCAGTGAAGGTAATGGGAGTTTTGCTATTGACTTGAATGGAGCCAGGATTTTACAGGTGATGCTGGAATGGTGATGTCTATCAGGAGTTCCAGTGGCTGGCCTGGTGAAATGATGCTGGAAACACTGATGCAGTAGGATGACCATTTCTTGGCTCTTTGTAGTATTCTGTCTGGCATGGTACATTCTGGATGCCATCTTTCCCTCATTCCACGTTGTATCACTTCCGCTCTTTGCTTTGGTTCTCCTGCTCTGAATTCTCTTACAATATATACGTACTGTTTTATGGTGGGATGAATATGGCATGTTTTTTTGATTTTTATTGTAACTGTTACAAATCACGTTTGCCTCTTGCATACAATAGAAGCATTTAAGTAAAAGAACAATTGGTGGGAACTGCAGCAGAGCATACAGGACAATGTATATAGGTGAGAACACAACCATGCCTTCAACAAAATACGGCTGTATTGGTGTACAGTAGTGTCAGGCTCACACACGAACACATTTCTTATTCCATATTCATTCAGCAATACGTTCCAGAGGGTCAGCTTGCTCAGATGAACTCACTGAAAGTGGCAGAAACTGTTGTGATGGCATTTACTGCTATGTAAAATTTTTTTGCCCTGTGTTCAACAAAGCCACTGTCCCTACATATGTTTATCAGCTAGCTCATCCTCAGAGGAGGGATTTCAAATCTGGAACTTGCATCCCCTTTGATCTGCTGGAGCCTGAGTTTGTTGACTTTCTGAGTATTTTGTTCGGGAACATCTCTTTCCCTAGACACTTTCTGAGGGAGTCGGTGGAAGGGCAGAGCTCTTGTTGTGTTGAGTTGTGGAGAGCTGGAATTGGTTTGGTTAGAACTTGGCCCTTTTTTAATATATCTTCATGGAGCTTGAGTTTCAGACAGGCACATTTTAGAAATTGAAATAAAAACAAAGTGAAGAAACCTGACTCAAAATTCCCAATCATAGTAATAACTATTTGTTCTTGAGCTGAGGGTTTTGGGTGATACCTTAGCCCTTTTGGAGCAAAATCAGGGATCAGCATGTCTGGCTAGAAATAGAAGAAAAATTACTCCTGTATATTTGCAGAACCATTAACTGTGTTCACCATTACATGTCACAGATAATAGTATTCAACTTAGAATGAACTTTCTGAATTTTGTTTTAATGGAAAAAGACAATAAGCTGTAAATTAATGCTAACATAAATAATTGGGTGTTTAGCTCTTTGTGCTACACAAAGAGAATTGCAGCCTAAGGAAGCTTACTGATATCCAAGGCATGAAAACCATGTGGCTGTCTCCCGTCTAATTAGCTACATTCCAAGTTACTGGAGCTAACCATTTTCCCTACTGAGAAATTAATCATACTTAGCTATTTAGCATTTGTCATGCCTAAAATCCTAGAAATTGGCATCAGTATGGATGCTATCCCTGTTGCTCTGTTTGACTATGCTTTGACTCCTATAGGATTTGATCTTTCTGAGCCTCATTTCTGCCTTTGTTTTGCTCAATTCAGAGATGTTTCCTGCTTCACCTTGCCCTGAGTGACAGTGCTAACCCAGTAAAGTGTAACCCCTCCTGCAAGCGTATGGTACTGCTAGTCTGGGGCTAATTTTATTGCAGTCATTTTTTTCCCTGTCCTCTACAGGATGCTATATCCCAATTCACTTTCACATCCTTCCCAGGCAGAGTTCCCACCACTGAGCAGGGGTTTCTCCACTCTTTCCCTTCCCACCCCAAAAGTCTCCTGAGCCTGCATTTTCCACCACCAACCTGCAGAGGATGCTGCCACACTTCTTCCCTGCAGGTAACCAGCTGCAACACCTAGTATCATACTCACAGCTGCAGCACTCCTCTTCTCCTAGTCCTAGCTCTGAATGCCTCCAGCGGAGTAGGGAGTGGACTCAAGAGAGGCAGCTGCCTAGCCAGAATTCTGTCATGGGAGCAGGAGGAGAGGGGGGCAGAGGAGACTGGCTCAGTGGAAGGGGACAAAAGTGGGGAGGAGTATGGGTACTGGGAGAGCACAGTCCTGTGCAGGGGAGAGTTGGATGGACATACCTATGGAAGGATAATGTGGAGCAACTAATAATACAGAGGACTTACAGTAGTTTATAGGTAAATAAGCACTTTTCCTGGGTGAATAAGTATCACTATTATTATTTGTTTGTCTTACGGTAGTGCCTAGGGAGTTCTAATACCGGAGCAGGATCCCATTGTGCTAGGAGCTGTGAAAACACAAAACAAAAAGACCTCCCTGCCCAGACAGCTTCCAGTCCAAGTAAGACTTTACAATGTGAGTTGTAGTCGCCCCAGTTTTCAAATGAGGAACCAAGCATGACAAGGTTAAAGACCTTACTTGCAAATGGCAAATGCAATGCTACAGCCAGGCCTGGGACAGAGGGGAGTATGTAGGGGGAAAATTACATGGTTAAACAGGAGCAAGTGAGTGCTTCAGAATAAATCACATCTTATCAGAGCTGTGGAATAACTTCCCTTTCCTTCCTCCTGTCTTTCTTTTAGATTTTATTACCTTGGTCTCTTTCATTCCTTCAGGCTTTGCCTTATTGTTTTCTTGTCCAAGCGAAACCCACTTTACTTTTGTATTTGCGAGAAGTGCTGATACTCCTCTCCCATTTGGGGGGCAGGAGCGGGGGAATTGTTGAGCTTGGAACACTGAGAATCGCCGAATCACTGTGGTGCGTGACTTGGCAGGGATCAGACACCTTCTATCTTATGTTGCCGTTGTAAAGTAGGGGGAAATGAATGTTCATGGAATAAATGTAATCTTACCCCATTTTAGGCAAAAGGGAAAAGAGCACTCATGAGGATACACTTCATCTGCTAATTGGAGAACTTTTTAAAGAGTTGCCGTTCAGTCTGGTAACTTGAAAATGAGCATGTGTGGGTTAATGTGGGAGAGTGTGAAGGTTTGAGGCGGTTTTGTGACTTAAAACCACAGCAGTAGGGAGCGGTAGAGAGACACAGCAGCCCATTGGGAATTCTTGGGTGTGTTGTCTAGAACCAGAGGAGGAATGTGGCATCTGCACCACTCTTTGGTGCCATGTGTTCTCTCCCACTCAGGGCCAGCTCCATTGGCACTGCCCCTCCCTTGTGTGGGGAAGCCAATGTCACAGGTGGGACTAGCCTGGAATAGTCTATTACAGGGCTCGGCTCACTTGAGCCCTAAGGGAACAAGCTGTCTGTCTGTTGGGTCGGGAAGGAATTTTCCTCCAGGGCGGATTGGCAGGTGCCCTGGAGGTTTTTCGCCTTCCCCTGCAGCGTGGGGCACGGGTCGCTTGCTGGTGGTGTCTCTGCAGCTTGAGGTCTTCAAACCATTTTTGAGGATTTCAATAACTCGGTCCTGGGATAGGGGTTGTATAAAATTGGATGGGTGGGGTTCTGTGGCCTGCCTTGTGCAGGAGGTCAGACTAGATGATCAGATTGGTCCCTTCTGACCTATGAGTCTATGAGTCTGTGAGTTTCCAATAACCTCATCAAAGTGAAGCTTAATACAATATTATATTGCTGTTTTCACACTGTAGCTGCAATAAAAACATCTGTGGAACTAGAGTAGAGCTCGCAGAGAGCCTGACTTGTCCATGCTGGGGTAGTCCATTTACCCTCACTTGGTTTTGGATCTGCAGTGTGTCTGCTTCTCCTTTTAAAAAAAATCCATCAAACTGAAAATGTTTTCTCTCTTCTCAATCACACTTGTCAGATCTGCTTCCAGTGGTGTCTGTTTCTTCAGAAGCGGGCCTTTTGTTCTTACGTTGACTCTGGTGATATTTGTGTAAGCAAAGCCATTGGTTGAAGACAACATATATGGATAGAGGAAAAACAGACTCTCCTCAATAATTGACCAAACTGACAGACTCTGACTGGTTGATGTAAAGTGTGTCTGTGACTACTATACATCTCACATTCAAGCAGAGACCTAAATAAACATCACTTTGTTCAGAATAGTCCTTTATGTTCTATGCTTTCCTCCTGCAGTATCTTTTCATAATTAGCATTAAGAT
Organism: Gopherus flavomarginatus; assembly: GCF_025201925.1. NCBI lineage: Eukaryota > Metazoa > Chordata > Testudines > Testudinidae > Gopherus > Gopherus flavomarginatus. The sequence continues at coordinate 120,610,489 of NC_066619.1, forward strand.
TTTGTCACAGATGTTTTTAGTAAAAGTAACGGACAGGATGCGGGCAGTAAACAAAAATTCACGGAAGCCCGCAACCTGTCTGTGACTTTTACTAAAAAATAATGGGGGGAAGAATTGATGAGGGGACAACTGAAGCCAGAGAGAGGGAATAAGAGCCTAACCCAGGGCTGAAGCAGAAAATGTCACAGAGGTCTCTGAAAGGTATGGACTTCCTGACCTCCGTGACATAATCTTACTCTTACATATATTCAACATTTTTTTCTTGTTGATATTCCAAACATTAACAGTAGGAGACTACATTCCCTCTGAGTCCAAGTAGCTAATAATGTTGTATGCTATCTGATCAAAGGTTTTATTCTCATGAGGCATGCCTTTCAAAAAAAAAATCATTTCTATCACAGTTAAATGTTTGGTACCGTACATCTGTTGTACATTATTGGTCACTGTTTGTAAATCAGTTATGTCATATTTACCCAAGCCATTCCAAATTTGGAACATACAATACCACAGATCGTAGAACATACATGAGGACAGACAGGGTCAGACCAAAGGTCCATGTAGCCCAGTAACCTGTCTTCTGCCAGTGGCCAATGATAAGTGCCCCAAAGGGAATGAACAGAACAGGTAATCATCAACTGATCCATCCCCTGTCACCCATTCCCAGCTTCTGGTAATAGCCATTGATTGATCTATCCTCCATGAACTTATCTAGTTCTTTTCTGAACCCTGTTATAGTCTTGGCCTTCACAACATCCTCTGGCTGGGAGTTCCACAGGTTGACTGTGTGTTGTGTGAAAAAATACTTCCTTTTGTTTGTTGCCTATTAATTTCATTTGGTGACCCCTAATTCTTGTGTTATGAGGCGTAGCTAACACTTCCTTATTTACTTTCTCCACAGCAGTCATGATTTTATAGACCTCTATCATATCCCCCACTTAATAATCTCTTTTCCAAGCTGAAAAGTCCCAGTCTTATTAATCTGTCCTCATATGGCAGCCATTCAATACTAATAATTTTTGTTGCCCTTTTTTGATCCTTTTCCAATTCCAATAGATCTTTTCTGAGATGAGGCGACTACATCTGCACACAGTATTCAAGATGTGAGTGTACTATGGATTTAGATAGAGGCAATATGATATTATCTGTCTTATTATCTATCCCTTTCTTAATGATTCCCAACATTCTGTTTGCTTTTTTGATTGCTGTTGCACATTGAGTGGATGTTTTCAGAGAACCATCCACAATGACTCCAAGATCTCATTCTTGAGTGGTAACAGCTAATTTAGACCTCATCATTTTATATGTATAGTTGGTATTATGTTTTCCAATATGCATTACTTTACACTTATCAACCTTGAATTTCATCAGCCATTTTGTTGCACAGTCACCTAGTCTTGAGAGATCCTTTTGTAGCTCTTCGCAGTCTGCCTGAGACTTAACTGTCTTTAGTAATTTTGTATCATCTGCACCTCACTTCACTGTATACCCATTTTTCAAGATCATTTATGAATATGTTGAATAGGACTGGGCCCAGTACAGACCCCTGGGGACACCACTATTTACCATGCTGAAAACTGACCATTTAGTCCTACACTTTGTTTCCTGTCTTTTAAGAAGACAGATGGATGATTTTTGTTTGTTGTGATAGCCCCCTAAATGTGGTAGGTATTTTCAAAACATGGAGCGACACAGTCTCTGCCACAAAGATATCTCATTTGAATCCTAGACAAGATGCATCATGTAAGAGCTACAACAGTTGGAGAAATAAGGTCTCATGGCTCCTTTGTTGCTATGTACACCTGTAGCCTGATATAACTCGACCTGATATAACATGAATTCAGATATAACATGGTAAAGCAGTGCTCCAGGGGGGCTGTGCACTGCAGTGGATCAAAGCAAATTCGATGTAACGCAGTTTCACCTATAACACAGTAAGATTTTTTGGCTCCCAAGGACAGCGTTATATCAGAGTAGAGGTGTTTATCCACAATATTTGCAAAGAACCCATTCCCTGGGGGAAAAAAACACACTAAAATCCTCTTGGTGGACCCCTGCTCTTTGAGTATCCATTCTGACCTTCTTCCTTATACAGTCCTTGCTCCATGTGTCAGACAAGGACAAGTCATTCCAACAGTGCTCCATGCCTTCCTCAGTAATCTATCCTTCCATATCACCCCGGACATCAGTGATTCCTAGGGCTATGAATCATAGAATCATAGAATATCAGGGTTGGAAGGAACCTCAGGAGGTCATCTAGTCCAACCCCCTTCTCAAAGCAGGACCAATCCCCAACTAAATCTTCCCAGCCCAGGGCTTTGTCGAGCCTGACCTTAAAAACCTCTAAGGAGGGAGATTCCACCACCTCCCTAGGTAATCCCATTCCAGTGCTTCACCACTGTCCTAGTGAAAAAGTTTTTTCTACTATCCAACCTAGACCTCCCCCATTGAAGGCTGTATGAAGGTTGCCTTTGCCTCAGTCTTTCAGTGAATGGGAGGTGCCTGATGAGGAATGATGTCTGAAAGTTCCTTTAAATTGTGGTGTTGCTTTGGATTGGTCTGGGGATAGTGCAGTCAGCGCATGGCTTTTTTTTGCTCAACCATTTTGAAAAAAAGATAATTGAAACTTCACCCAGAGGCACCCAGCACACAAGCATGTCTATAAATGTAGGTGACAAGAGAACAGTGCAACCCTGAGTCTTCTCATGAGTGTTCTGGGGCCTTCAGTCTGTTGGAGCAAGGTCTGTGGCTGTACAGTGGCCTGTGTGAAATGAGTTTGATGGCTTATCTGTTGCCCTAGGTGGGAATAACTAACACCTTCTTGGCAGACACAGCACAGAGGCTGTGGGATGAAGAGGCTATGCATAACCTGTTTTCCCCCTTGAATTGAACCCTCCAGTCACAATGGGGGCACACTAACAGATACCATAGTGATGGCTGCAGTATAAGAACCTAAACAGAATAGAATTTACAGGGCAATATACGGAAGCTTGTATTGTCGTTGTCTGTGCTAAATATGTCTATCCGTAGGGACTTTATTTTTCCATTGATGTCAATCCAGCGAATCTCAGGAGCATTGAAATCCTCCCATTTTCTCTCTCTCAAATATTTTCATGTCAGAGCTTCCTCTTCTTTGTATCTATTGCAAGCATCCTGAAGTGCTCAGTAAGAGAATACCATACCTAAACTCACTGTCCCTATTAAGATAATAGCTACTTGAGTTCATCCCTGCACTTAAATACAGAATTTTGTGCTGAGCTTTACCCACACTCTGTTCTGCAAGTGTTGAGGGTAGGGGGTGGGGGTAGAGAGAGAAAGTGTTTTAATCAATGCAAGATTCTTTGGCAATCATGCTACTGAAGCCTTAGGAGCTTCTGAAGAGAGCTCTAAGAAAGGAAATAAAGCCCTTGAAAGGACTATCTTTCAGTGCACGCAGGGCATGTTTAGTACTTTCCATTACATAATGGGCCTGAAATGGATTAGCAGGACCCAAACAAATTCTTCTCCTTGAGAATTACTCCCTGCATCTCTTCTCTCTTTCTTCTGCTTCATTCACAGCTCTAACAGAAAAGTTGTCTTTGTTGTTAGCTTGAGAAGTAAATTGCAGCATTGTCTCCCGGGAGCAAGATTTAATCGAAGATCTCTAGCTGAAGTGGAAAAATGCTTCTCATTATCACCTTTAAATGGCAATATATTTGTCAAGGAGGGAATATTTAAAGGGGAGGGTTGGCTCTTTTTCTGGTTCGAAGTGCTACCAGAAAACATTATTTTTGGATTTTAAGAGATAAACCTCTCATCATGTCACTGAAGAAATTGCTGGGAGTATATTTATTGTAGAAAAATAAAATTAAACATTGCTGCTGGCAAGAGTCCCTCTCCACTCTGAACTCTGGGGTACAGATGTGGGGACCCACATGAAAGACCCTCTAAGCTTATTTTTGCTAACTTAGGTTAAAAACTTCCCCAAGGCACAAATCCTTTCCTTGTCCTTGGACGGTATTGCTGCCACCACCACCATGTGATTTAGACAACGATTCAGGAAAAGGACCTCTTGGAGTTCTTATTTCCCCAAAATATCATGCCAAACCCTTTCATCCCCTTTCCTGGGGAGGCTTGAGTATAATATACCAACCAATTGCCTTTAATAAAAGTACAGACCAGACCCTAAAAAGAACACTAAAATCAATCAAATTCTTAAAAGAAGAACTTTATAATAAAGAACAAGTCAAAGAAGCAGCTCTGTAAAATGAGGATGGAAGGTAATTGTAGAGAGTGATAAAAAGATTTAAAACACAGAGGATTCCCCTCTAGGCTCAACTTCAAAGTTACAGAAACAGGAATAAACCTCCCTCTTAGCATAGGAAAAATTCACAAGCTAAAACAAAAGATCATCTAACGCATTTCCTTGCCTTTACTTACAATTTCTGTAATTTTAGATGTATCATTTCAAGGTATATTTTCAAGAAATGGTTTACCTCCTTGGTGTCTCTCTATCCAGAGGGAACCAACAAAGAGAGCACAAACAAAACCTCCCTCCACCCCTAGATTTGAAAGTATCTTCTTTTCCCATTGGTCCTTATAGTCAGATGCCAACTAGATTAATTGAACTAATTAATCCCTTACAGGTAAAATGATTCTGTACCTCTGTCTGTACCTCTGGCCAGGAGGGATTTTATGTTACTGCACATAAAGGTTGTTACCCTTCCCTTTATATTTATGACAGCTGCTTTTGGTCAGATCATTTACACAGTCTGTTATGTGATCAGAACATTGATATTTGATTTTTCTTTCTCACTAGGTGCTTTTATAATCTGCTGGACCCCAGGATTAGTCTTGTTACTCCTTGATGTTTGCTGTCCTCAGTGTAATGTCCTGGCCTATGAAAAATTCTTCCTGCTACTTGCTGAATTCAACTCTGCCATGAACCCCATCATCTACTCCTACCGGGACAAAGAAATGAGTGCTACCTTCAAACAGATCCTCTGCTGTCAGCGCAGTGAGAATGCCAACGGCCCCACCGAAGGCTCTGACCGCTCTGCTTCATCATTCAATCACACCATCTTGGCTGGAGTACACAGTAATGATCATTCTGTGGTTTAAAAAGAAATTGAAAGATCAAAAAGAACCGCAGAGAATTTTTATTGATGGATGAACAATAACAGGCTAGAAAACCACATCGAGAGGGCTAGGCACAAGGAAAGTAACAAACTCACAAGACATTCTTAAATACTAATGGACATAGTATTCTCTTTTTCCAGAAAACCCACCTATGCACAACACCAGCCATGTATGCAGAACTGGCCGTGCTATAGCCCTCGTCCTTTCTTCTGCTTTCTGAAACTAGAAAGCAGATTCCTTGCAATGGAATTCATAAGTAGCACTAGGAAAGTCTTATTTAGACTACACTAACTAGACTCTGTCAGAATATGCTTTGTCTTGGTGCCAGTTGAAATCAACTCTGATTAATTAAGCGTATACCTGCTTCACTGCATTTACATGTAGACACTTAGTCTTGTTTTTAAAAAAAGAATGCATTTCATTTAATAAATACTTAATATTTATCACCATCCGCATGCTTGTGATGGACATTAACTGTGCAGGGAGAAAAAACATGCTGTAGTCTTTGTATTCTTAGCTACACTGCCATTACTACAACAAAACAAAAATATTTTTCTAATACTGGCCACAGGAAAATGATGGAAATTCCGACTCTTCCTACCTTCTTTACTGGTGTTAGAGCACACTTGTTCTGTGTGATGGCGGATTGTTTTATTTCAGAAAAAGATGCTAATTGTAACGTCCGCAGGAAAGTAGAAAAGCATAGACTGTATTACAGTGTTTGTTTAGATTATGAAATAAACAGTACTCTAGTCACAAGGTACAGTAGTTAACTTTCTTCTTTGAAGTGTGGTATTGAAATATGTAACATACACAAGGGGTCCCAAGTTTGTTCATGGTCAGCTCCTTAGAGTAGGATATGTCTTTAATGTTCTAAAAGAGCTACAGTCGTGCGGCTAAGCTGAAGCACAAGAGTGTTTTGTAAGATGTATTTATGGTGTTGGAGTGTTTTTCTCATTCATTGTGGAATGCAAAGGGATTTTTTCAATGCATAATATAGTGTACTTCGTAAATGCTTTTTCTAAAAAAAGAAATCTTTTTTTTGCACTGAGTGAGGGACATTTTTGAGGGTATCTAAAAAATTATTTACCCTTTATCTCATAAACGGTAGTTACTTGGAGCTACGGTACAATTTTATTTTTTAATGAGACCAAATATATAATCGGTCAAACAATTGAAACCTCCATTATGATAAGCTAGCCAAATATCTGGACATCTCGTACATGGCTGCTTTTAAGAAGAGATACCACCTGTCCAAATATAAACTCCTATGAATTATTAAATACTAATGAAAATCCATAGTCTGCCATCAAATACATTTTAATGAAGAAGAGATCTTTGTATTAAAGAACTTGGGACCTTTGTATGTCAAATTACTTGTTTGTGTGAGTGCGCCCATATGTGCATAACAATGTAATGGACCATAACTAAAGTTCCTGACAGGCTGTTTTCCATGTTGTTAGATGCTTAAATAATAACTTGCTTGAGGTTTATCAGTCAGTGTAATGCTCTGGAATGTTACGTAACAGGTATTGGGATACTGTCATGAGGCTATTGTGCAGAGGTCGATAGAGTATGGAGATTTAAGAAGGATGCCTGAAAAAGAGAATTCAGCACCCAGGAGGCAGAGTGAGTGTAAAGTTGCCAGTATGTGTGAAATCAATAGGAGTTTTGCCATTGACTTCAGTGGAGCTAGGATTTTCACCTGTAATGTTTAGCAGGTGTGCAGGGGCTGTGTGAAAGTGGGGGAGATGAGAGCAGGTGGGTGGGCTTAGAGAAGGTGTCCAGGGATCATGTGTCAGTTAAACAAGGGATGGATATTTATGCTTACTTTGTACAAAACACATATAGCTATATTCTTTACTGAGGTTGAGAACAAATGAATTCATGATTTTTCACACATGTAACTACAATGAGAACTAGAAGATGGGCTGTTTGAACTTAGCGGGGGGGAAAAGCCCTCCACATAAGCCACTAATAAAGTTTTCTCAATGAGTGTACAATGTTTGTTGTGCATACCTGTCAGTGCTCAGAGAACAAGGATGATTCCCCAAAGAGGGGAATAGGTTTGGGGAGAATGTCATCTCTGTTCTTCTGGCCTCAGTGATCTGCTCTCCCTTCTGCTGGTTGCTTTAGTGAGGAGGCATGATAGAGGACTCAGCACTTGAAGAGTCTTCCCGGCTTCCAGTGTCTCCTGCAGCAAAATGGGGGACACTGCACCATCTGGGTTTAATAGTGGTTTTCCTCCTTTCCTGCAGGCATTTATGATGCCACGTGTGGGAGTCAGTAGGACTGATGGTGGAAATTCAAAGTTGGTGGGTTGTCATGGAAGGAAGGGAAAAGGGATCAGCTGATTGGTGAAACAGCCAACTCTAGTCCTGGAATGAGGTCCAGAAGACAGCAGCAAACACCTCTCATCCCCCAAAATATTTTAAAATGTGTTGGAAAGTTTTGGAAAGGGTATGGGAAAGATTGAATCAGCAAGAATTGTTTGCAAAAGACAGAAGAGTTGACAAGCCTAGCGTGCGTGAGTGTTTTGTGATTTTTCTGTTTCTTCTTCAAGTGATGGTCCCTGTGTGGATTCTAATTGCTGGTACAATGGGCAGAAGTCACCGCCTATGTCCTCTAACCACTGTCCATTTCCAGAGTGACAATAGCCAGTGCTGGAAGCTAGAATTTTTGAACCTGCAACAGCAATTACATCTCATGCATCAAAGAGATTAATCCAGGAACACTTGTTACACAGGTGGCTTTTCACTACTTAAGGGTGAACTACAGAGGTTTGCTCAAAGTTAACAGAGTGCAAAACTTATTTCTAAGATTCCACTGGAGGAACTGAGCATGTGGCTTTTTAAAAATGTAATTGATGCAATGAAATTACCGCCCTATATTCTTGAGAAATCTGAGTTGCCAACTGCATAGTTTTTCTGGAAGCTAATGTAATCACAGCTGCCATGAGCAAAGGAAATGAAAACACAAGTTTGGAATAGAATGATTCTTTCAACCTCCTGTCTATGATGGTTCTCATGCCACTTATTTTGTCAGAGAAACAAAGAAATCTGTCATTTGAATTTCTCAGTTTCTTTAGGCGGTAGTGTAATTGTCTCCAGTTGTGTTAAAATACAGTGCTAAATAATTTTTTTAAACAATGGTTCTAGGAATCCTATAAAAGTGTTTGGGAGACTTTTTAAAATTCCAGAGTTTCTCCCAGCATCATTAACATACTTGTATGTCTCTCCCAAGCAAATGTTACCCAAGTTCAAATGTAGTGGTGTTTGCTCAGACAGTTGTAAGCATGGGAGTTCTTTAGTGAGGTGAAATGTTTGATGAGGTCATTTGCATGTCAATAACCAAAATGTTTTTCCCAGTTCAGTTATTTGGCAGCAGCACTAGCGTCAGAGTCCTCTGTGGACGAATGGAAAGAGTTAGCAGCAGTTCTAATACTGTGGGTCAGGACCCCAAAGTGGGTCGCGACCTTGTTTTAATGGGATTGCCAGGGCTAGCATTAGACTTGCTGGGGCCTGAGGCTGAAGCCAAAACCGGAGTGCCACTGCCCGGGGCTCAGATTACAGGCCCTCCGCCCCGGGCTGAAGCCCTTGGGATTGTGTAGTAATTTTTGTTGTCAGAAGGGGATCACAGTGCAATGACGTTTGAGAACCGCTGAGATAGGGCATTCTTGGGGGGTGCCACAGATTTCTTTGCAAGCTACAAAATGGAACATTCACTGAATGTTTAACTTCCTTACCTCCATTGTGTTCCATGTTCCCTGTTTTTACTCTAAACGGAATGGATAGCTACAGTTGTCCTGATATCTACTTTCATGATGAGGCAGGGAAAAAATGTGGAAGCCATTAATTGTACAAATTTACATTAGTAGACAAACTATTCTACATTGTGTTCTAGCTGCAGCCTCTCTTTTGTTGTGAACCCTGCCTCTTGATCAGTCACCTCTGACATCTCTTGAAGAGCTCAGATTCTGTAAGAACTAGAGATGTGCCCAAACCGAAAACTGTAATGAAGTTTGGAACAGAGCTGACCTTTACTACTGGCTCCTCTCACTAAAACCAAAAACTACAAATCCAAATGTAGCTGAGGTCAAGACCTATATCTAGAGTGAAATGCCTGGGGTCACATCTACAAACAGGCATCGCCGCCAGTTATCGGTCAGTCGAGCCAAGTGCAAGCGCAAGGCATCTCAGAAGGCAAAGCGGCTGCAGAGAATTTTTCTCCATCAAAAGTTCTCCAGTTTAAAGGCAAGGTAGTTTGCACATCAAAGAGCCAATAATTTATTCTTAAAAATCTGCATAAACTTCAAACAATATTGAACAGCATTGTGTTTTAAATGTTCGTTAAAGCATGTACAGCAATCAAGATGGAGTATATAAATATATATATATATCAGTCGATTATATTTGTAGGGCTCCCAGCACCATCTTATCGTAACACTGCCTAAAACAATTTTTCGATAAAAATATGTGCAAAAAAGTTCTCTAGTGATGTTAAATGGGACACCGTGGTTTTGAGAGGTTTAAATGTGTGCACACACAATCTCCTTGAAGGAAATGAGAATAATACAAGATTGAGGCCTGGTCTACACTGGGGGGAGGGAAAATCAATCTAAGATATGCAACTTCAGCTACGAGAATAGCGTAGCTGAAGTCGACATATCTTAGATCAAATTAAAATTACTTACTTCGCGTCCTCGTGGCGCGCCGGGGCTCCCCCATTGACTTTGCTTCCACCTCTCGCCGAGCTGGAGTTCAGCAGTCGATGGGAGAGCAATTGGGGATCGATTTATCGCATCTACACTACACGCAATAAATCGATCGATTGCTACTTGCCGATCTGGTGGGTAGCGTAGACGTACCCACAGTTAAGAAAGACTTACTACCCTTGGACACTTAACCAAGCCATGAAGGTGCTTTGTACCTAGCATTCTGTTTTGTTCTTTCTAATCATGAAATGTGATGGGGTTGCCTTAAAAGTATTTTCATTCTTTACACGTTGCATCACAGACATAATGAATTACATTTATATAAATGAAATACTTTGCATTTCTTTAATGCCTTAATTAAAGGATTGTCTACACTATAATTTGTAATCCTATTTTAGCACATTAACTAATGAGATTGCAAATTGTAGTGTAGTTAAGTCCTTAATAAAGGCACTGAAGAAATGCAAAGTGTTGTTTAGGATGAAACACAACTAGTGACAAATGTTCGTTCCTTGTCTACTTGAAATTGCCAGGTATGTGGTTTAACATGTGTTAAGACATGATTATACATTGTAGTGTAGACAAGAGCTAAGAGACGGTCAAAGCTCTATATAAATATTAATGGAGCCTCACAGCATCACATTTTAGTCTTCCGTTCCTGCAGTAGTGATTAGTTTATGTGATTGAGGCTACCTACCATTACAATCTACTCGATTTCCAGCCAATGCACCCAGATTTTACATTAATTCAGCTGACCAGTTTTAGAAGAAAGTCCTTCTAAAACATCACAAAAGTCTCTCCAAGTGCTCAGCCACCTCACTTCCAGAGACGATGCCTTGTCATACCATATATCCCTTCCTCTCCTTTCCTTCATTTACGGGCTTTTAGACACAGTTGCTCATCCCCATAAGTATTTCTAAAGCTACCAGGAAAAAAATCCTACAATATAAAAATACAGCTGAACAAATATATTGTGATCTTAAACCATCATATTGTCTGCTATATTGTCCTAAGTAAATCCGGACCAGTGATGTGCTGCCAACACCGTAACAAGAGGCTCTCACAACATGTTCCCTCCCTGCCTGTAATAAACTCCTTGCAATGAGAGGTGTATATGTGGGAGATTAGAGAATCTGGTTATTTTTATGCCTAATTAAATTAAAGTACTTTCTCATAACTCTTAACTACAGATGGAGCAAACACTACTTGGCAAACCAATGGTATGTCAAATTCATATGCATGTTTATAGATTATACCTACTATTGGGAAGTGTTTGGCATGTATAATATGAAGTATGTGAGAAGACCTTTTAGGGGAGCTCTGCTGTGGGGAGTATTTATTACAAATATGTCTGCATCTAGGTGCAATCAGCTCCATTCCAGCTGGCAATACACTTGCTTTTTGGAGCTCCGGGATGATTTAGCAGCATTGTGGAATGTTTATTTCTGGTTAATCATATTAAAATCAAAGCCAATTTAAATGTTTTACCTTTTGGCATGGAGTGTAGCTCCATATTCTCTCTCCTCTTCCGGCCTGTCAAACCCCCATTGGCCCTTATTCTAGGCTGCTTAAATCCATGATTGTGACATTTTAATCTCAGGTGGTCTTCATGCCTTGGAAAGGGTTACCTGGGTGCAAGTGTATCATGATGCCCCAGGTGGGTTGTTGGTAGCGGGGATCAGACTCAGAACCTGAGGCTCTAAAACCACAGGCCTCGACTGCCTGAGCCAAGAAAATCCATCTCTGTTAGCTCACTGCCAGTAGCAGACTCATAAATCTCACTATGTGGTCCAGCCATGAAAAGGCGACAGAGAGCCACAATGTGTAAATGTGAGTTACGCCAGCATAATGGTAGGCTTGGTTACATAGGGTTGAGTTTTTTAAGCACAGAGAGAAAGAATTATGCTTGTGCTTTCTATTGTTGCTCTGTCATTTCTAAAGAAGACCTGATAGTGGTTGAGATTTTTTCTGCTTGATTTTCACAATAGAAATTTAGCCTTTTTTTATTATTTGCATTACCATAGTACCTAGCATTTCCAGTCATGGACCAGGATCCCATTGTACTAGGTCCTATACAAACACAGACCCCCCCAACAAGCTTACAATCTAGGGCGCACTATGATGACACAAGAGCTTGTGAATGGATGCCACCACAACAGCTGGGTGAGAAAGTTAAGCAATTGAGAAGGGAAGGGATTTTTACTTGGGCCTTCTATACAGACAATAATAACTAAATCAATTTCAGTTATCTTCTACTATTGTGGTGCAAGTCTATGTAGACACCCATGTGGGAATGTGTGTCCCATTGTGATTTGAATTAAGTAGATAAAATATCAAGTAAAATTAATCTGAAATAGGACACTTAGATTCCAAAATCAGTGTGTTTACACACAGACTTGCACCACGATAAGAAAGAGAGTGGATTGAAACTGATTTAGTTATTTTTTTGCCATTTGTGGGTAGCTCAGCCCTCAGACTGCTTAAAAACTGTTCATTTTTTTGTTAACCTCTGTTTAACATTGACTAGTTAAGCTCTTTGTTAAAGAATCAGCAACCCACCCAATGCCTTCAGTTAAGATAGAAAGCTAACATTTTATATACTGTGAGCTGAGTAAATCCTTCAGCAAAACCAGAGTTGACATGCCTGGGGAAAAAACCCTCTCACACTTTAACACCTCATAAAGATGCAAAAAGGGCACAATCTCAATTTTTTTCCAAAAGTCCTTTGTGTAATATTTAAAACATTAACAACGGAGCCTCCGTGACATGTCGTGCAACATAAAGAGGCTTCATAAAGCTTGCCTTGCCTTGACATAACGAGTAGGAAGCCAAAATAAACAATTACTGTATAAATCAAGCCTCATGGAAACATTGTGGTACTTCTGGGATTTCTTTTAGACCCGGATAACCATTTTCTGGGGAAGTCAGACTATTTATATTTAAGTCTGTTAACACTGAATAAACAACATGTGCAGTGATGCAGGGCACACAGGCCAGGCCTGCACTCAGCACCAAACTGAGAATGAATTTGGAGAAGTCTAGAGCAGTGGTTCTCAACTTGCGGCCCAATCAGCACCGAGCTGCGGCCCATGTGACATCCTCAGGGCCATACAATTAGTATTGAATGCAGCCCCCATAACACATTCTGAGCCACACATGCAGCCAACAGTGGTAAATAGGTTGAGAACCACTGGTCTAGAGTTTAGATACCAGGGCCCAGATTCTGCAATGAGCTTCATGGGTTCTCAGAAGTCTGCCCATTTGGTGCAGGGCCCAAGTCTGGTAACAGGAGGTGCTGTGTCATCTATTAAACATAAGATAAGAAGGACCTGAGAATCATAAAGTTAGGGCTGCAAAGACCTACTAGGTCGTCTGTTTGCTCCATCTCTGCTGGTGCAGGATGGTTTCCTATGGAAGATCTGCCTAACCTGTGGCATTTGGCCAGAGCATCTCATTCCTGTTGTTCTCTGGCCTGCTGCCCATATATGTCTGGATTTTCTTGGCTGGCTGCCAACATTTTATTGTAAATTTTTGCTTCCTGGAGACTGCCAGGCAGGCGAGAGGCCAGCAGCTGAGGCTTCCTTTCCTCCTCCTCTTGGCCAGCCAGCCTGTCACCCATAGCTCTCACCCATCTTGGCTTCCCTCCAGCTCCCATTGTCTCTCTCAGAGCAGGAAAAGTTGAGGTGACAGACTTTTGCTAGGTGGAGGAAGTCTCTTGGTTGGCTCAGAGGTGACAAGCAGCCAGCTATATGATCAGTCCTGCAGTTCCAATCCCCCAGGGAGCTGGGAAGGGTGGTTAAATAGGAGACTAGCCAATGGGGGAGCTTAAGGGAGAGCCAGACAGAGATGGGGAAAGCAGAGGATGGAAGGAGAAGACAAGGGCAGGGAGAATCTTGAGCACAACTCTTCTTAGAACCCATGAAGCATGTGGCCACAGGGCCCAGCCTGGAGGAAGAGAATGAAGATTTTCAGCTTTCAGACCAAATGAGTGCATATGCAGATAGCCTTGGAAAGGTAAATCTTATGGTAGGTGTAAAAAGAACACGCAGCTGATTCTGATTCTGCAGCAGGTGGCCGAGGGCGACCTTCATGCCTGCTCTATGTAAAATGAGTCCATTATCTATGAGGTATACCCTAGCACTCCCCAAAATTCTTAGCCTGGTTGTGTGAGCAACAGAAACCACGGTGAGGGAGCATCTTGAAAGCTGGCCCTACTGTGAGGAAAGAGAGAAAGAAGGGAGACCACCTGAGTAGAAAGAGAGACATCTATCTGTTGAGATATGCAGGGCCCCCAACTCTATAGTATCTCAACTTCCCCCAGTTGAAAAACAGTCTGTTGTAACTGGTTATCAGATCACTTGTGGTCTAGTGTAGACACAGTATTTCACAAATGACTTAGGGGCTTTAACCATCATGTAGACAAGATCTTAATTATACTCCCTAGCACTGTACTGCCTAATTCTTCCCCTTCCTGGAGGTGTTTGCCCTTCAAATATCTGTGTGCTACGTGACTGGCATGTTCTCTACTCATCACTTACCCAAGCAATATGTCTATGTAGCTCTTTTACTTTTCCCGCATAAGACTCCTCCAGCCCTTTAATCATTTTTGTTGCTCTTTTCTGGAGTCCAGGTTGTCTACATAATTGTTCATCGTGAGGTGCTCAGAGCTGAACATTGAGCAGCCGACAGCCTTGCCTGGGGCTCTGTGGAACACTAAGTGAAATGGAGTGATTTGAAAAGTCAAGAGCAAGGGAAGGGAAAATTTAAAGAAAGAGAGAGGAGTGAAACCCTTTCATGCAGAGCTGAGACTGTGATTTCTTCAGGGGGTCTCTGGCAAGTTCAGAGAAGGCTTTTTGTTTTCAAAAGGAATCATGCTCGTTGCCTGGTATGGCTTTTTCCAGATGGAGGCTAAAAGACTTTGTGTTATTTTAGGTGCATTTCATTTATTAAGAGCTCAAAGAGCCAATTTAAACAAGGAGAAGCCTTCCCTTTTCCCACCCACATTTGACATGAAGTTCAACTGTTTTTAAATAAGTGGCACTTTACCACTAACAATTGAAGGATGCTGAAAAGCTTGAAAATCTGTGATTTTTCATTGCTCTGATTGTCCCAGCATCACACTTTCTAGGTATTGGGATGGATTGTTCTTCACTGTTAAAAAACTTGCAAATTTTTCTCTTCTCCTCAAGTGTCGTTTCGGGATCTTTTACACACACACACACACACACACACACACACACACACACACACCAATTCAAGAGAGTTGCTCAAAAATGTGCCTGAGTTTGAGCCCTTCCAGCTGCTATTGCCTTCTAGACCACTCTGCCATTTGTTAACAATGAGGATTGAGTTGGAGCTGTTGCTGGATGCTAGCAGACGACACTTATTTTGTTAAAAAATTCTTGTGTCGGGGGAGCTGCCAGCATCAGATACATGATCTTATAGCTAATGCACTATCCCACGAGCAAGCAGCCTACCTCAGATGGAGTTTCTTAAAAAGGCACATTAAGAAAACATAGAGTTTCCTGACTCAGGGTGGCTCGAGGCTTAAAAGTGACTGACTTGGGGTTGGGAGACTCATCACTATGAAGTCAATTGGAATGTGGCTTGGGTAAGGAGTGTTTGCAGTGAGTCCTAAGAAGCAGGAATCAAGGAGGAAGGTGGAGGGTGGGGTTTTCAAAAGGGCTAAGTGATGGCCTACCTCTGTTAAACGGTTGACTTCCCTGGGCACAGAGTTACCCACTGACTTCAGTAGGAACTGAGTTTGGCCAGTGCTAGGCAGTTTGAAAATCCCAGTCTAAATAAATACTTATGGGAGGCAGCATGACCTAGTAGATAGGTTACTGCACTGGGATTTAAAAGATCTGGGCCAAAATCCTGGGCCTGCTGAAGTCAGTAGGAGTTTTGCCATTGACTTGAATGAGGCGAGGTTTTCACCCTGGATTTTATTCCCACCTCTGCCACTGACCTGCTATAACCTTGGCCAAATCACTTCACCTCTCAGTGCCTCTGTTTTTCTCCCCACCCTTTGCTTCTCTTAACTATCCAGATTGCGAGCTTCTCTATTGTATACTATGTGTATGTACAGCACCTAGCACAGTTACATCCATGAGGCACTGCTGTTATATAACAACATTTACCTATCAAGCTACAGGTGAGGGGGGGCATGTGTTCACACTCCCATGTGCATGTGAGAAGGGTAGCAATATTCTATGTACAGTAGGCCATGATCCAGACACCTGAGGGAGGTGAGCAGGGAAAAAATAGTTGTTACTTCCACTGCCGGGAGATGAAGGAAGGATCTGTGGAAATAATCCTTTCTTAAATAAAGATTTTTACAGGTTACGGAGTGAAGATTATTTACTTTGTTTGATAAGGGGGAAGCTAGGAATGTAAAACACTGGTTTGATATAAACTAGTTCATATCAGCAAAATCCAGAGGATCATTACTGCTAATAAATATCATGCTGTTCATATCCAGTTTACTTTATACTCTCTTGTTTTCATGGGGTGACCCGCAGAGGGCAAGACTTAATTCATCTTAAGTAGCCAGAATTGTTTACATGAATTAAGCGATATTTGGTTCAGCTATCTAGTGACCCTGCATATTTTTTCCAACAATTTACAGATTTCCAACTAGCTAGCTGGCACACACTTAAGGAACAGGCTCTGTGTTTCATATACTTCATAACTTGTATTTAAGCTATCTGCAAAAATAGCAGTCAGTCTAAAGCCATATTGATGAATGCGTAAACCTGTTTATTACTCAAAATTAAAATAAAGAGAATTCTACCAGCGGGATGTAGGGTTTGAAATCAAGTATCAGAGGGGTAGCCGTTTTAGTCTGGATCTGTAAAAGCATCAAAGAGTCCTGTGACACCTTATAAACTAACAGATGTATTGGAACCTGAGCTTCCGTGCCTGTTCTCCTACAGGTTTTTGTGTATTGCCACTTCAATCTCCCTGGACGCACAGTAGCAGATTTAAAGGTAGCTATCCTGCAGCAAAAAAACTTTAGGACCAGACTTCAAAGAGAAACTGTTGAGCTTCAGTTCATCTGCAAATTTGACACCATCAGCTCAGGATTAAACAAAGACTGTGAGGCTAGCCAACAACAAAAGCAGTTTCTCCTCCCTTGGTGTTCACACCTCAGCTGCTAGAAGAGGGCCTCATCCTCCCTGATTGAACTAACCTTGTTATCCCTAGCCTGATTCTTGCTTGCATATTTATACCTGCCTCTGGAAATTTCCACTACATGCATCCGACGAAGTGGGTATTCACATGTGAAAGCTCATTTTCCAATACTTCTGTTAGTCTATAAGGTTCCACAGGACTCTGCAGGGTTTGAAATGTGACTATTTACATATCACACCCTTTTACGGCTATTGTAGGCCACCTCAATAAAGGAATCTTCTGTAATGAACAACATCAGGCCTTGAGAAAAAGGATTCATGGTGTGGTGTGTCTTTTTGCTCCTTACACAGCAATAGCAACCTGAAACAAACAGACCACCACCACTGGGTTCCAAATAGCCGTGTTTATTAATGATACACAACCCACTGCTGACCTGGCTGGTTTTTGGCAGCTTCTAAAACACAGAATATGGTGAGCACAATTAGAGGGCTCATGAGCCATTTAAAAGGGTACGACCCTCTATCTATATACTGTAAGATAAATAATGTGGTCCCTTTTATTGGACCAATAAATAACCTATACAATACAAACTTTCTGGCCCAAAAGAATCTTCCTTCATATCCAACTTGGCCTTCTCTTATGCTTTTCACCTGAAGATCTCAAAGTATGTACAAGTACTATCCAGCTCCTTCTCATTATTCTCCTGTCAGCTAGAAAAGAATTAATATCTCCATTTGATAAGTGAAGAAATGAGGCTCGAAGCATGGCTAAAGGCTGGACGATGACACACATGCAGGGGAGTAAGAACATTTAGATTGTTTTGATTTTTTTGTGGGTACTCAGGGTGTAAGAGGGTGCTCTTTGCTTGCTTGCTTGCTTTCTCCGGAGATGAGAGCCTGGGTTGCACCCACTCCACCATTTGAGATTGGTAGAGGCCAGCAGCAAATGACTACTCCAGTTACTGACTGTTTCTTGGTAACTAAATGAAATATTGGTGCAACTGGACTGCCGTTGTTGGAAAGAAAACCGTGCCCATTTTACTCATCCAAACATTGTGAACATTCAGAGGATAAGCATTTAACAATGAATAGGCAAAATATAAAAACATCAAAATAGATATTATTTTTTGTGGGAGCTGGGCTGAAACCAGGCATTGAATGAAACACCCACTGAATGTAATTAAGTGCTCTGAAATTGTACAAAGAGTTTGATTCTGGAAACCCAAAAAGGTTCAGTAGAAAGCAAAGTTCCTTCTTTTATGCTCCATTTAGGAAGGAACAAGTGCTTCCAAAGTGCTCCACTTAGGAAGGAACAATCAGTTTCACACATACAGAATGGGAAGAGACTGTCTAGGAAGGAGTATGGCAGAAAGAGATCTAGGGGTCATAGTGGACCACAAGCTTAATATGAGTCAACAGTGTGATACTGCTGCAAAAAAAGCAAACATGATTCTGGGATGCATTAACAGGTGTGTTGTAAACAAGACAAGAGAAATCATTCTTCCGCTTTATTCTGCGCTGGTTAGGCCTCAACTGGAGTATTGTGTCCAGTTCTGGGCACCGCATTTCAAGAAAGATGTGGAGAAATTGGAGAGGGTCCAGAGAAGAGCAATGAGAATGATTAAAGGTCTTGAGAACATGACCTATGAAGGAAGGCTGAAGGAATTGGGTTTGTTTAGTTTGGAAAAGAGAAGACTGAGTGGGGACATGATAGCAGTTTTCAGGTATCTAAAAGGGTGTCATCAGGAGGAGGGAGAAAACTTGTTCACCTTAGCCTCTAATGATAGAACAAGAAGCAATGGGCTTAAACTGCAGCAAGGGAGATTTAGGTTGGACATTAGGAAAAAGTTCCTAACTGTCAGGGTAGTTAAACACTGGAATAGATTGCCTAGGGAAGTTGTGGAATCTCCATCTCTGGAGATATTTAAGAGTAGGTTAGATAAATGTCTATTAGGGATGGTCTAGACAGTATTTGGTCCTGCCATGAGGGCAGGAGACTGGACTCGATGACCTCTCGAGGTCCCTTCCAGTCCTAGAGTCTATGAGTCTATGGCTGTCCTTAGAAATGGCCTAGCTTTTAGCGAATGACGTACAGTGCTAAAGGATTGCAGACTTTGAGAACAGGCTCTCTTGACTTCTGAATCTAACCTGTGATTTCCAAAGTGAATCAGATAATGGAATAGAATTTGATGGATTTCATTCACACATCTCACTGTTTGCACTGTTGCAAATGCAGCAGCATGGAAGGGGAAGCATGTTGCTTGGGATGTGGGAAGAAGGGGACAGAGCTACATTTCTATCATTAGGAAATTCAGATTGCAAAACATCAGCTGCTGTTTGTGCTGTGGAAGGTGCCTTTGACCCCTGTGCAAATTCAGTTGTGGTTGTTAAAAACAAAGAAGTTTTGTGACAGAGCTGAGAGTGGTGTGTAATGGAGTGGAGTTACGCAATTTATTTTCCAGCTCTTACTTTCCTGTAAGCAATCGTAAATCTTGTGAATTTGCTCATCCGCTGGTGTAAATCAATGTAATTCCAGAGATTTTAAAGGTGCTAAAGTATTTACACTAGCTGAGGATCTGGCCCAGTATGTTCCTACAGGTTTGTTTTGACTGGGATGTAAAAGTCTGTTGTTAGAAGGTGTGAGATAGCCTGGTCTAAAAGTCAAGTGTACACAAGACAGTATATGCGTTTACCATGTGTTAGGTGGTGAGTTGTCGCCTAGGCTCCACACCCTTGAGTACATGTCAGCCAGCTGGCACGCGGTAAAAGTATACACTGCCTTGGCTACAAGGGACATAAGAATGGCTATACTGAGTCAGACCAAAGATCAGTCTAGCCCAGTATCCTGCTTTCTGCCAATGCCATGTGCCCCGGAGGGAATGAACAGAGAAAGTAATCATCAAGTGATCCATCCCCTGTCACCCATTCCCAGCTTCCGGCAAACAGAGACTAGGGACACCATTCCTGCCCAACCTGGCTGATAGCCACCGATGGACCTATCCTGTTCTTTTTTGAACCTTGTTATATTCTTGGCCTTCACAAGGTCCTCTGGCAGAGTTCTATAGGTTGACTGTGTGTTGTGTTGTGTGAAAAAATACTTCCTTTTGTTTGTTTTAAACCTGCTGTCTATTAATTTCATTTGGTGGCCCCTACTTCTTGTGTTATAAGAAGTAGCTAACACTTCCTTATTTACTTTCTCCACAACAGTTACAATTTTATAGACCTCTATCATATCCCCCCTTAATCATCTCTTTTCCAAGCTGAAAAGTCCCAGTCTTATTAATCTCTCCTCATACGGCAGCTGTTCTATACCCATAATCATTTTTGTAGCCCTTTTCTGAACCTTTTCCAATTCCAGTAGAACTTTTTTGAGATGGAGCGACCACATCTACCTGCAGTATTTAAGATGTGGGCCTACCATGGCTTTATTGTCTTTGAACATTAGTTAGACTGTCTTAACCAACACCTTGTAACAGCACATCGTTAAATCCTAGGGTGAGATTTTCACGTGCACCCAACTGACCTAGGAGCCCAAGTTTCATTGAGTTTCAGTGAAATGACTTCAGCTGGGAGTCAGTGGGATTTGGGTTTTTTAGTGCCAAAGTCACTTTTGAAAATGAGACTTAGGGTTTGTCTATACTTAAAAATGTTGCTGCTTTAACTATGCCAACAGTTGAAGTAGCCTGTAGTGTGCACAGTTATAACAGTGTACAAACACACCAATAGATCTTATTTATAAGCTATACTGGTAGAAGGCACCTTTATGTTAATATAAGTGTGTTTGCACGAGGCCTTTTACCATCATAACTATGTTGGCAAATAACCCACACCCCTAACGGGCATAAGTATGCCAGTAAAACTTTTCTTGTGAGGACCAGCCCTTAGGCTCCTAACTTAGGCACTTTTGAAGATGTTACTCCTAGTCAAGATAGTCGTAGAGTATCCAGTCTTTGGAGTAAGTGACTTTACTAGTAATGTTAATGTTTAAAGCAACCTCACTGCCCATTTCCACCTTCAGTGAGTAACTCTGTCATCAAAAAATATAGAGCTGTTCCAAACACAGCAGTGTGCTTTTCATTAGCAGTGAGGAAAAAAATCATACTGTGCATAAATTTACTACGAAGCCCATGTGGTTAGCTATGAACTAATGATGACATATGATTTTAATAAAGAAAACCATGATTTCATTAGCTAACGCTGTGTGCAACTCAAGCATATGAGGGCAAAAACAAGGCCGGTCCCATCATGCATTAGAGCATCATTCATCAGTTAAGCTGAATGAGCCTTTGTAATGAAACCCAAAACCAGGTGGGTTTTCCCCTAGTTGTGGTTTCTTTACCAGCCCCAACCTGATCCTGATCTTATTTACCTCAGCTCAGTAGAACTCCGCTGACTTCAGTGGCAGTGCTGCTTCACACGTGTGACCAAGACCAGAATAGTACTGTAAGTTTGCTAGGTGAGGGCAGATGGTCCCTGAGAATTGGGGGCACAGAGAGATAGTAAAAGGAGTGATGACAGATACTGAGCCTTGTCGGCGAAGAGCCAACTTCTGGCTGAGAACGAAGGTCCCAGGGGATCCTATAGGTTCCTGGGTCCATCTTCCTCCTCCCTGGCCCAATCCTGGGCCCGGCAGCAACTGGTCCAGCCCCTGTGGGTCCCGTTCTCCTTTCTGTCTCCCTCCTGCAGGTGTACATGAGTTTGCAGGGGGTGGAACCAAGCACCCCTGCCCTACTAGTTCTGCCCATCCAGATCCTCAGGCAAGCTGCTCCCAGGTGCACCCCCCAAGACGCCTACTCCCCAGTCTAGATTCCTCCCAAATACTCTTCTTTACAATACAAATCCCCCATGGGCCTATTCCCCCTCCCTGATAACCAGCCCTTTCTGGCACTGCATTCTGAGGCTATGGAGATTATTGTGATGTTACAAACATTTGGACTTCACATGTTGTAATAATAGCACTGGGAATAATAATAATTTGCACATACAGGATATAGCACTTTTATGCTGGAGTTCTGCAGTGCTAAAATTAACCAGTCACTCATAAGGCTGCTTTTAACCCATATATCCATTAGCATTCAACTAAGGTTAGGGCCCAGCTGTAGAGAAGAATGATGCTCGAATGGTTAATTCACTGGATTAAGACTTGGGAGATATAGGTTCATTTCCTGGCTCTACTACTGACTTTCTGTGTGTCCTTGAGCAAGTCATTATCTGTGTTTGCCCCCCTTTAAAAAGGGAAAGTATTTCTGTTCTTGCACCCTTTGCCTATCTGGATTATCCATTTTTCATGGCAGTGACTGTGTTTTATTGTGTTTGTAGAGATTTCAGAACGATGAATGAATCTTGCTCTTGGAAGTGATCTCCAACGTGCCACTGTAATATAGATAGTAACCTAAAGATCACTCTACCCATCTCAAAAATGCAGCCACCTCTGGGGGGTAAGACAGCAACCATTTAACTGCACACTGCAGCACTGCATGGCAAAAAGACACAGATGCTGTATGCAGCTGAAGCTACGCTGGACTGTGTTTATAGGAAGCAGAATGAAATTACCTACTGGAATTTGGTCAGGGCTCGAAATACGATGATCTAGGAAGAGGGTGAAACATAAACAGCTTTCGCTGTTGGCAGATGTCAGGGTGAGAAGAATAAAAACATGAAAAGTAACCGGCTTTCTGCTTTAACTGTGATGTGTCTGACGATTCGCCAGCATTAGGCCCTTGATCCAGCAAAAGCAACGAGAAACACGTGAGCGCCCATTAACTTCAATGGGACTATGCACATGTTACAAGTTAAGCGCATGTTTTCCTAGATAGTGGCAGAGTGCTCAGCACATTGCAGGATCTAATGTGAGGGCTCTTTTAGGGCTTGAGTTTTGAAAGGGTGGAGCACTCACACTCCCCCTGAAGTCACAGAGGCTGCAATTGCTCAGCTCCTGTGCAAATTGGGCCCTAAATCAGTTCCCTGCAGAACGAGTGCTGTATTTTCCATAGGGGCTTAGAAGGTTTAGATTAGTTATTCAGCCAGACACATTCTCATTTCAGTGCCTGAGAAAGAAGAAGAAAAGTCTGAAAGCATCCTCCGGACCTGAGGTCTGTTGTCATTACGATTCCCTGATGCCATAGCTGTAGAAACACAAGAGGAGGGAGGAGAGAATTTGCCCTGACAGAACAGTAATGGAAGGAACAGAATAATAAAGCCCTAACATGTGCTGTAGACCCTAAGGGCATATGTTAGAGCAGACACTTTACAAGTAGTGAATTATTGAGGCCTTTCTTTGGTATCTCTTGCAGTGAATTCTTTAGCTAGCCACGTGGTTGTCAGATGGGATTATTAATCCATGTCCATTTAGTGTAAAGCATCACCAAGCTATGGTCCCCGGTTTTCTGTAACAGGCATGTTCATTTCATACATGTGAAGAGAGAGCCGCCGGAAACACCACTACGAAATCTTCAACCTTGAGGAAGATAAGGACTCTAGTTACCATATCAAAGCAGCCCTCCACTAGCCAGCTGCCAAGTTGTTGTGGGGTGTTTTCTATTGGGCATTGTGTAGGATACAGCCCAAGTTGTCAGGCTGCCAGCCCTGTGTTTCCTGTTTTGTTTTTTCCCCTTTGTGCCATATGGAAATGTATTCCCCATTTCTTCTGCGGAGCCAAGAAAGCATGATTGATATGCAAGGCATACAGTGCAGGCATTGAACTAAGACAATCAGTCTACAGGACAGCAGCACTGGAGGGACCAGGAATTTTGAGTGCAAGAGCTGAAGTGAACAGCATTACTGTGCACTCATGTCATTATTTACAGACAGGCCAAAAAGCAACCCAGGCTTCACACAGGCAAGCATAGGAACAATAAAAAAGGCCTTATCATCACAGCACCTAGCCGAGCCGCTATAATCAGTGGCAAACTCGGTGTTTGAGAGGCTTTGTTTCTAGAGCAAGTGTTTTAATGCAAGAGGCTAAAATCTGGAGTACCAGGTCTCAGCCCACCTGTGAATCTTCTCATTTACATAGTTTTGATAGATTTTGATTTTTTTTAATGGAAAGGGACCGCAGGCCTGATTCACAACCCTAACGACAGAGGAAAGACGCCCATGGACTTGAAAGGGCTTTGGATTGGGGCCCTACAGCAGGGGAAAGGTGTTAGTCTCTGACGTTACTGGAGCTTAGAATCGTCTGGTCAGCCACAGGTCATGTGAAGCACAGTGAGTGGCAGCCCACAGTTCCTGACACGGCCAGGCAATATATCTGCCATGACGCTGAGGGTGAACGGATGGTTCAGCCTCGGTGCCCACTCAGTCCTTAGCCTTCTCAGTGGAGGCTGAAACAAGGGGATCCACAAATAATGGAGGTTGTGGTGGTGATGGTTTAACTGAAACCTTTCAGCAGAGGACTGGATTGAAACCAACAAACTCACTTCATACAGGCCAATGATCAACCATCAAGTGGTAACAACTTTTGGGCAGCATGGGCTGAATTAGAATTGGTGGTAAAGAACGCCATATCCTTCCACCCCTCTGCCTCCTTCCCCGAGTCAGTCCAGTCATTCTAAAATGAGAGGAAACCATTTTATTTTGGCCTTTGTCAAAGCTCTCTTTGCACCCTTGCAAAAAACAAAAAACAAAAAAAAAAAACAGCCTGCTCAGCAGCAGTGAGCATTTTCAAACCGTTAAAGATGAGACGATCTGGATAAATAATAAAAATGCTGAGGCAAGAGCAGAATTTTGCTCTCGGGCTTTTTAAGTGCACCAGACACTTTTAGAAAGGTGAACTGAGCGTGCTGCACTTTGTTGTAAGAGTGATTGCTGCTTCTGCTTTCATGAATGTTGGTCTTCCCGCTAATTATCCATGGCCTGATTCGGCCTAGGACCAGCAAGGGAAGCTTTTTCACAATGCACTTCTGAGTTAGAGGTTAGTGCCTTCCCTATGTCCATGCAGTCCTTACTGTCTCCAGCACTACTGCTATAGGGGTCCATTTAGTGTTCAGTTGAGGTGGTAATTCCGTTTTGTGTCCACTAACTAAAGTAGGCCATCAACTCTTTTCCCATAGACCTTGAGATGGTCCTACACTGGGCTGGATTTAAAACAATGACCAATGTCAAAGGCTTTAATCCCAGAAGCCGTCTCTCTTTATGATATTATATTTGCACTGCCATAAAAAAACAAGAATATGAAATATAAAAAGTTATGTTGTAATAACATTAATGACCAGATTCTTGGCTCATGTACACAGGTATAAATGTGGAGTAATCCCACTGCAGTCAGTGGAGTCACTTCAGATTTACATCTCCATAACTAAAAGAGATCTTGGAGTCATCGTGGATAGTTCTCTGAAGACGTCCACGCAGTGCGCAGAGGCAGTCAAAAAAGCAAACAAGATGTTAGGAATCATTTAAAAAAGGATAGAGTGTAAGACGGAGAATATCTTATTGCCCTTCTATAAATCCATGGTATGCCCACATCTTGAATACTGCGTACAGATGTGGTTTCCTCATCTCAAAAAAAATATACTGGCATTAGAAAAGGTTCAGAGAAGGGCAACTAAAATGATTAGGGGTTTGGAATGGGTCCCATATGAGGAGAGATTAAAGAGGCTAGGACTTTTCAGCTTGGAAAAGAGGAGACTAAGGGAGGATATGATAGAGGTCTATAAAATCATGAGTCGTATAGAGAAAGTGAATAAGGAAAAGTTATTTACTTGTTCCCATAATATAAGAGCTAGGGGTCACCAAATGAAATGAATGGGTAGCAGATTTAAAACAAATAAAAGGAAGTTGTTCTTCACACAGTGCACAGTCAACCTGTGGAACTCCTTGCCTGAGGAGGTTGTGAAGGCTAGGACTATAACAGGGTTCAAAAGAGAACTGGATAAATTCGTGGAGGTTAAGTCCATTAATGGCTATTAGCCAGGCTGGGTAAGGAATGGTGTCCCTAGCCTCTGTTTGTCAGAAGGTGGAGATGGATGGCAGGAGAGAGATCACTTGATCATTGCCTGTTAGGTTCACTCCCTGTGGGGCACCTGGCATTGGCCACTGTCGGCAGACAGGATACTGGGCTGGATGGTCTTTGGTCTGACCCAGTATGGCCATTTTTATGTTTTATGTTAAAACCAGAATCCTGACTCTGCTCCTTTTGAAGTCAGTGGTAAAACTCCCATTGGCTGAAATGGGGCTAGGATTTTACCCAAAGGTGCTTGGCACTGAGGCTGCCATTCAGTCTCTGAACTCAGGGGCAGTGGAAAGTATTGAACGTCTGTGTATTACAACATGCATGGCTATCAGATGGCAACTATACTTAGTGTGACAGACCCAGGCCAGTGGGGTACAGGAGTCTGGTAGAGGGCAAATATACTGGTCACTGGATGAGTAGTTTTCTGTTCCCTGAGTGACCAGAGCAGGGGCTGCACTAGAGTAATCAGGAACCTGCTAGAACCAATTAAGGCAGACAGACTGATTAGAACACCTGCAGCCAATCAAGGCAGGCTAATCAGGGCACCTGGGTTTAAGAAGGAGCCCACTTCAGTTTGTGGTGGGTGTGTGAAGAGCTGGGAGCAGGAGGCACAAGGAGTTGTGAGTGAGAGGCTGTGCTGCTGGAGGACTACGGAGTACACGCATTATCAGACGCCAGGAGGAAGGTCCTGTGGTGAGGATAAAGAAGGTGTTTGGAGGAGGCCATGGGGAAGTTGTAGCTGTCATGCAGCTGTTACAAGAGGCGCTATAGACAGCTGCAATCCACAGGGCCCTTAGCTGGCACCCGGAGTAGAGAGTGGGCCTAACCGCCTAACTCCTGATCAGACACAGGAGAAGTTGACCCAGACTGTGGGTTCCACCAGAGGGGAAGATCACTAAGGTGTGCAAATCTGACAAAAAGCGCAGGACCCACCAAGGTAGAGGAGGAACTTTGTCACATTAGGTAAGAGTTGATTTTAAGCTATAAATCTAGAATGTACCTCTCTTGATTTTGTGCCCTAAATCAGATTTAGAAGTAGAATTTGGCCTTTTATGTACTGCCCTTGATTAACTATCTTTTGGATTAGTTTTCCCCTGTAAGTGTTGTCTAAGAGCTTGATCTTGCAAGATGCTTACTGTGCTCAACTCACACTGAATCCACAGCATTAGCCCCTTTAAAGATTACTTGCCATTCTTTCTCCCTCATCACCTCCTTTTTTACCTTCATTCCGCTACTGCCTGGTGGTTTAATGTAAGGACCACCCTGTGTAAGATAACCGTGTTGCCCTTGCAATGTTGTTGCAGAGCATCTGTTTCCAAACAGCCTCTGGTGCAGTTTTATGATGGGCTCTTCCCATAAGGTGTTTGAAAAAGTTTGCACAGCTGGCAACATGCTGATTCACTCATCTACCACGCACTCACACGCAAAAATCCTCACTGTGTTGTAATGTTTATGATAAATAGAGGCCACAGGATATGAGAGGGAGGGAAGCTTCAGGAATGTATAGGAGTTTGGTTCTCAGTGCTTCTGAAAATACGATGGATGTTTTTGGCTTGTGTGTTGCTGGCCAAATGTAACTTTCTTACTCCACTGGAGAATTCTCAAAATTCCAGTCACGAAGGCCCTTTGCAAATAGCTAACATTCTTGACCTACAAGACCAAATGCCTGTCAGTCACAGGAAAAAACCCACCTCATGGTTTGCTCTTAAAGATCCCAGCGAGCACCTCCGCCATCTCCAGCTAAGTAGGAGTGTTAAAAATCCAGAGTTACTCATTGACTTTTCACCTCTTTGGACCTCTGAAGAAATAAACACTGCATACTGCCAGGGGGGATAGAAATAACCTTGCCAAATGGGGCAGCACTGCTGAAGGCCCTTCTGAACATGATCCATCAGATATCAGCACAACACTTGAGTGCTACCAGGACCATCTTTCCCATTACCTGCATAATTTGACCATTTCCTATCATTTGTGAGTGAAACGGATTGAATAATGAGGGAAGATTATAGGATTAGGTAAAGCTTTGCTGAGAAATGACTCTGGAGGACATGCATGACAGCGGACAGAATGACTGAAGGGTGTAAATGCTAGGGCAGGAGGAGTTATTTGGAGAGTGGAAAAAAGGATATAAATAGGAGGGTAAGGTTAGGAAAGGGAACGTTGAGACTGACTATTAAAGAAAAATCCTGACTGCCAGGAATTAATGGTGGAGGTGCTGTTGCTGTGACTATTTCAAACCGGCTAAAACACTGAATTAGAAAATGTATTTATCTGGATTTAAACAATCACAAAACATGTCCATCCATTGGCTCTCATGGTGAGGTCTCAAAAACGCTTAGCTGGGATTCCCTCTGCTCCCCTGAAGGTGAATGGTCAAACTCCCACTGACATCACTGGGAGTAGAGTTAGGACCATAGTAAGAACATCTGAAAATCCAACTCTCTGTGATTGTGCCATCAATTAGGAAGACAAGGTGAAATCTTGACCCCCTTGAAGTCAGTGGGAAAACTCCCATTGACATCAGTTGGGCCTAGATTTCACCTGCTGTCTTTGCTCGCTAAAACCAGTGCAAGTAAATCAGCAGCACTATCCCCTGTCTGCACGAAAATCACTCCACTGTGCCAATTCCCAAAGGACACCCAGCTGCCCAGAAAACCATGCCCTGAGATACAGGCTTTGTAAGTAGCCAGAAGGTAAAGCTATTCCAGCTGTTTTGCACTAAGATGGGGGATGAATTCCAAGGTCAGAGACTTGTGAAAATCTTTCTGACCACCAACCATTCAGCTTCCCCAGGAGGCTTCTCTCTCCAGCACTCAAACTGCCTTCCCTGCGGCTGTGTCTTTTACAGGCCATCCAAGAACTGCTGTGGGCTGCGAGAACGAAGGTGTGGAAGGGGAGCCTGTGGTCACTCTACCAGGACAAGAGATCATTATCAAGTTGCGCTCAGCAATTGACAGATTATAGGCTGTTGGCCACATGCTATTTATCCTAACTCCTGTCTGGGAGAACTCGGGCTACATGAGATCCCCAGACCCAAACAGATCCCCAGCAGAGCTGCACAGAAGTTTTTTGTGGGGCTGGGACAAACTGAAATGGAGGCCCCCTGCCAACCTTCCAAAAATATTACCATGGAGATGAAAGTGTTAAGAAGATGGGAGGATATGGGGGGTCAGAGAAAGTCAAGACTGTGGGGTCACTGCCATCCCCAAGAGGATGAGGGTCTCTGCCCTGAGTGCAGCTGTGGGACCTTTCCCAGTCCAACCCCTCTCTGAGCTCCAGCTCCACTGCCAGTGGGAGAGGATCCCACTCCTACTTCCCAGCTCTTGGCTCAGCAGGTTGCCTTGGGCCCAGCAAGATGATGCCAGCAGCGATGACGGTGGGATCTGGCCCCTGCCAGACTAGGTGAGTCACTCCCTGAACTAGCAAACCTGAGTGGTGCTCTGAACCCATGAGCCAGGTTGCAATGACTCCCTTGAATTGGGGCTACTCACCCCTCTGTCATTTTGGGATCCTGGAGCAAATTGCCCCTTTTCCACCCCCTCCCCATCCTCAGGTGGTCCTGATTCTCATCCTCAACAGGAGAAACTGATCCCAACTTCAAACCACAGAAAACAATGATTGGACAATGCTGTGGCTATAACATCTGATCCTTCAATCTCCAATCCCAACCCAACCAGCAGATCCTGAGTGTGGCCAGTTCTAAGCATTGTTAGAGACATTCCTGTGAGGGTGGGGATATGTACTAGTTCATAGGAATGGTAAGGGTTTTCCCATCTTTTACATCTATGAGTCACTTAATGACCTTTGGAGCCAGGTTTTCAAATGATTAAAAAACACAACTGTGCACAAAATTCATATGCAATTCTGCACCTAATTTGGAAGCGCAGCTGTATGTGCAAACTGGGGACATGCATATATAAATGTATCTAACTGATCATTTGCATGTGCATATCCCCGGTTTGCCTGCACAGTCCTGGTTTATGCATATGCCAGTTAGGCACAAAGCCTCCCATGATACTTTGTGTGTGTAGTTGGATGCCATACACTTTGACAATCATGCTCTTAATGATCTTTCCTGATAGTATAACCCTCATTAAAAAGGTTGTGGTGCACAGACACACAATGCAATATTTAAATCCTGCTATACTAGAGTATTTAAGATATCTCATGTTCTAATTAGCTAAAGGAATTCATTTGTACTGAAAATTAGTATTTTGTACATCTAAAACGATGACTAGACAAATGCAAAACACAAAACCAAACCCCCCCCACTGAGTATGACAGATGTTTGTTTTTTACATTCCACTGATTCAGTATATAGTTTGTAATGTTTAAAAGATAAAACACTCTCAGGCTGGCACTTGGCATGTTAAGGTTTAGCCTGCAATATGTTGTTATATTTAACAGAATGGTTTAAAATGGAAATCAAAGGGGAACTGGAAGGCTCAGAATATTGGTGCTGGTACAGAGGGGCTGTGATTCCTTCCTGCCACTCCCTCCCTCCCTCCCCCCGCCAGGCAGGGGCCACAGCCAGCTGTGTTCATGAATGTTCTGCCAGCCACTCATGAACCAACAATAGAGAGGCTCCAGCCAGCACCCCAGCCCAGGACCCCAGAGCTGTACCATCCTGCCCTGGTCAAAAGCCCAATCAGTATATAAGAGTTATTACCCAATCCATCATTTCTGCAAAGGAAAGTGGATGTGCAACAACTCTTGTTCCTGAGCTAAGATTTTTTCCCCAAGCACTTCACTCTAACCACACAGTTTTAGGTAAAAAAGAACAGATTTTAAGTGATAGCAAACAGATCAAAGATGGTTACCTAAGAAATAAACAAAATCACAGTCTGAGTCTTATATACTAGATAGGATTTGAATCAAGCAGTGTCTCACTGTTAAATAGCACAAACAGTCCATCATGCTTCCATACACAAGTTATAAATCCCATCTACTTCCCCCAGTTCAGTCTTTTTCCTCAGGTGTTTCCAGGTTTTCTTTTGTGTGGGGAGTCTGGGGCCCAGTCATGATGTCACTCCCCCATTTTTATATTGTTTTCCTACTTGATGGAAAGCTCTTTTGCTGTGACCTGGGTCAAACAGTTCCCATTGTGTAGTGCTAGTGCTGAAAGGTTTCTGTTGTACCCAGGTCCAGGGGTAATCCTTGTGAGTGTGTATTTCCTCAGTGGGCCATCAGCATTGTTTGGCCTTTTAATTGTTGTACCTGAAAGGGGACCCTGAGCACCACAGATGAAAACTGCTCTTTGTAGGCTGATTGCTCACAATGTAAGAGTTCCACATTTTGCCCAGCCTGTGGATGCTGAGATATTTATTTACAGTTTCAATTAATCACCTTCTCTTTCAATCCTTCCAGGCGCTCCCCCTAGCTTCACCTCATCAAATACAAGCTTCTTGGCATCCCTATTAAGGAACGTCAGAGCTTGGCTCCAAATGTATCCACCTTATCACATTAGCACCTTACCATATTACCCGCCTCTTGCAATATTCACCCCCCATTAGCCCACTTCTCCCTCAGGAACCTCTATGCTATCTCCTAGGCCACCTCTTATGGGTGGTACATGTTCCTGTAAAAATGGTGGAGCCATCATCTTTCTCTCCTCCTAATCTCACCTTAAGGCTGGCTTCTCTCATGATGCTAGTGTAACCTATGCTAATATAGTGTGGCTCTTAGTCTCCCTTTACTGGCTTAAGCCCCCCTTTAGACGTTGTCTGAGTCCACTACTTTCTTTGAGCTAATGGACCTGGTTGATTAACTCAAGTGAAAGAGGTTTATGCTTTTAGATCCAGAAATTGCAGGGTCAACCCTGTAGACGACCCAACCAAGGGCATCAATACAAACCTCTATAAGTGATCTGGTCATCAGAGGACGACCAAGAACCATGCTGCATTAGCATGGGTTATACCTACAGAACATTGTCATCTGAGGACAGTGAGGCTGCTGGTGATCTACACGATACGTACAGCTAGTCTCTTTGAAAATGTGCTCGGCTTGTTACCTCATTCCCTCTGATCCACTCCTACCATTTGTTTCATCCACCTGTTGCATCTTGTCCTTAACTGTGGGCAGGGAATGTCTTTTTATTATGTTTGTTCAGCCCTTAGAACAATAGGGCCCAGATCTTTGATGGGGGCCTCTAGGAACCGTAATTTAATAGTACTGTATTAAATGCTGGTAATAAATGTGCCTAACGAGCTTTGTAAAAAGCAGTCATGTCAGGTAAGAGTAGGATGATTTGTCACAATAGCTGCCCTAGTAGAAAACCAAACCAAAACCAAGATTGATTTGGAGACACCTGTGTTTTGTTTAATGAAGAGAGCAGATTTAGATTTTTAAAACACATCAACTGAAAAATCCAACGTATAGAAGGAAATTTGTTGGGGATATTAATATGACTGTCTGCCTATGGCAAAGGAAGGCAACTAGAACTGTGGTCTGAGACATATGTTAGAATCATATTTGATAATGGTGAGAACTGGCAAGCAGAAAGTTCCATCTCATTCAGCTGCTGAGCCTGTCAAGATGCTTTTGGACAAATACCATTAATCTTCAAAGGACACTGGCTTAGCTATAAAACTGCCAGTTGGATTTGAGGGCACGTGAATCAGACTAGATGCTGCCAGCTGCTCTCTGGATTCCAACACTTGAAATGATCTTGCTGGAAAAAAAATATGAGCAGGACTGCGGGGAGCCATCAATGTGGATGTGAGGAGCTGCATGCTAATTGTGCGTTTCCTTGACTTATTTTTCCAGTCCTCTGCTCATATTATTGCTGTGCTAGGAGTTTTCCTTGGCCATTTCTTATATTTTCCTCTTCTGCCGCTGTGCCGTGAAGAAATGGATGTGCTCAAATCGAAATGTAAATGTCTTCCCATTTATCAGATAACACCTACGTACGACCTGATCCTCTAATCCAGTGGTCCCCAACCTTTTTGTGTCCAGTAGCACATTCATGTTGTCAGAGTGTGGTGGGTGCCAACAATTTTTCAAGGCTTATTTTGTATTTGTACATTAAATAATATGAAAAACGTCATTTAATATTAATAATATATGAATCCATAAGATAAAAAGGGTAATTTTACATGTAAAATTTATTTAATTTATTTGGCAATTACTCTTTCACCTTACCATGTGAATTTGCTCTTTTTTATCTACTTGTAAGAAAAATTAAGGAGGTTTTACAAAATAAATATCAAACAGTTTTCATCTTATGTATTTTAAAATAGTAAAACATTGTTGAACTGCTGGTCCAAATATATTTGTTTATTCTTACTTTAATATAGAATGAAGCCTGCAGCCCTGGAGTTCTCTGTCCCCAGCAGGCGCGGGGCCGTGGTTTCTCTTTGGCTTAAGCCGTGGCCCTGCACCTGCCAGGGACAGAGAACACCGGCACCCGCAACCCCAGAAAAGTCGGAGAGAAGCCGCGGCCCCGCACCTGCCGGCTACTGAGAACACTGGCGCCTGCAGCCCCAGAGAAGCCGCAGCCCCACGCCTGCCAGGGTCAGAGAACGCTGGCTCCTGCAGCCCTGGAGTACTCTGTCCCCAGCAGGCATGGAGCCCCGGCTTCTCTCCCCTTCTGGGCACTAGGCAGGCCCCGTGCCTGCCAGGGACAGAACACAGGTCCCCACAGCCTGCAGCCCCGCAGTTCTCTGTCCCCAGCAGGCATGGGGCCGCAGCTTCTCTCCCCTGCTGGGCACTAGGTGGGCGCCCATAACGCCCCGGCCGGCACCATGGCACCCACGGGCGCCGCTTTAGGGACCACTGCTCTAATCCTTACTCAGGCAAGTAGTCGGAGCCACTGTCTCAGCTCCAGGCACCCCGCTTGGATAGTTCCCCTAAGGAGTCTCGATAGGCCTTCCAGGCAGCATAGTGAGTGGGAAGAACAAGAGTCAGACATAGCCAATGGATATCTCTGGACAGATCCCCCTGGTTTGACCATCTATGCTGTCACTCTCAGCAAATCTAATCACTCTGCTTCTAAAGCTCAATCGCTTTATAAATAAGTGGGGCCTTTCTGACTTCCCTCTTTGCCTCTGTGGCCAGTTGCAAGCTGTTGGCCACATATCTGTAGGCTAGACTATTCAGCAAGGTCTATCTGGTTCACTCATTGACTTGCACAGTGTCCTTTCCTCAGCAATTGAATGGATAAGACACTTAGACTACATACTTGACTGTATATGCAGGTGTAATATCTCTCTCTCTAACATTGATTTTAATGGGACTCTTTGACTAAGAGTTCCAGGATCAGGCTCATTTGTATGCAAGGAATCATGGCTATAAAGCCACGGAGGAAGAGAGAGACACACCTGGAGTACAGGGAGGGCAAAGGGGGGTGGCATATGAAAAGGTGTGAGGTCACTTTGTGCTAGGTGTCGTTTGAGAGAACTTATGTCATTTAGGTCAAGAACTCATATGTCATGCAGGTGCTAGCTGCAGTAAGCTTAATGATTAATGAAAAAACCTTGGAGCTGCCACTTGGTTTCCAGGAAACTGGTCTGGGAGGAATTCTTGGGCAGTCACAAAGGCATTGGAGTTAGATGTACATTTGCTGAGGGGAAACATGAGACAATTGAAGAAGTAGTGTACAGTAACTTTGGTGGGGGAGTGCTTTTGTGGGACAAATGTAGGGAAAGGCCATAGTGCAACCAGAGGGAGGGAGAATAATATCTTTCTGCCTGAAATATCTTTATATTTAAAGAAAAAAAATGATCCTATAGAGAGTCACCCTTTGCAGTCCCACCCTCTAGCAGTTCAACCAACAGAAAATCAAATTGCTTTAGGGCCAGATTCTGCCATCTTTATTCACCCTGAGCAGTGCTTTGTCCCACAACTCATTGTTGTCAATGAGGCTATTCACAGGGTCAGACATTACTCACATGAGTAAGGCAGGTAAAATCCAGACCATTATCTCTATTAAACTCTATATGACTTTTCCATAAGAGAGGAAATTGGCTGTGTATTAATTTAAAACTAGCATGATATGAGATACCTAGCCAGTTACAATGTGGAACTGTTCACTGAGAAGGCCTTAAGTGTATGACTGCCAAGCAGCAAGGCATGTGGAGATAGGTAGGACTCCAGATTACAAAACCACCTGTGAGGCCATTGGAAAATGCATATGCTTCATGACTAGCCCATAACACATGCTGCTTTGTCCCTATTCCTCTGTCAGAAACAGGCCTGTCCATCTTCCCGAAGAGAGAGTATAAAAGAAGGCACCGAGGGTTTGTTTTATTGGTTTGCTTTAGAAGGATGTGAAAAAGCCAACACAAAATTGGAAAACTGTGGTTTTTTGCCTTTCATTTCAGTTTTTTTAAAATGGTCCAAGTTTGCTGAGGAACTAGATTTCCATCCTTTTAACAAAGCAAGTCCCACCTAGCAACCATTTCACCAACAAGCCTGCTTCAATAAATGCAGCAGGTGAGCAGCAATCTACATTTGAGCAAGACCTGTGGCTGGGCGCAGAGGCCCTGTCTGGCCCTGGTAAATGAGCAGTTAATAGGAAGAGAGAGATGGTGGGTGAGGCAATCTACTGTAGATTATCTACACTGCATGCAACCATGCCATTAATAGCAATTCAGGCTCACACAGGTGCTGCAGGGAGGGCCACAAAGAAGCTGCTGCCCTAGGAACAGGAAGAGGGAGCCTTCTAGCCTGTTCTCTGAACCTGGGGCTGGGTAAGGTACAAAAGATTGCCAACTTTCTAAGTGCACAAAACCAAACACTCCTGCCCCACCCCCTGCCCCATTCTTCTCCGAGGCCATGATCCCCCCCTCCCTCTGTCGCTTGCTCTCCCGCACCCTCACTCACTTTCACTGGGCTAGGGCAGGGGGTTGGGATGCAAGGGTGGGGTGAGGGCTCAAGCTGGGGATGTGGGCTTTGGAGTGGGGCTGCAGATGAGCAGTTTGGGGTGAAGGATGTGGCTGGGGCAAGGTGTTGTGGGGGGCAGGCTCTGGGAGGGAGTTTGAGTGCGGGAGGGGACTGCGGGCTGGGGCAGCGGGTTGGGGTGCGGAAGGGAGGTCAGCCATACAAGAATGGGCATGTTTGTGTGCACCCCCAATCTTTTCACATGCCCTCATCAAGAATGTATCCTAATATTGTTGCACGTCTCAACGTTACCACCATGGGTTTGATTCTGCTTCCATTGAAGTTGATAGGTGTCATGTCATTGTTAGTCCCAATCTTGTTCCCTGTAGAAGGGGGGGACCGGGGCTCAACCCTCCCTGAGGGGTGGAGGGGAGCCACACCAGCTCGCCACATGCTGTCGGCCCGGTCCCTTGGCTTCAGGGTTGAGGCGACAACGCTGAGTCCCTTGGGAGCTCAGGCCTTCCTCTGTAAGGCTGAGCAGCAATAGTCTGGCTTCCCAGAGTTAATAGGCTCAGGCCCTCAGGCAGGGCTGAGCAGCAATCAGTGAGTTTATAGGCCAGGCCCTGGAGCGTGGCGGGGCCCCAAGCAGTTCAAGCTCAGGCCTAACCACAGTCTATAAGCCCAGGCCCTTGGGCAGGGCGGGGCAGTAAGCAGTTCAGGCTCAGGCCTTTCAGCAGGGGTGAACAGCAAGGTAGCCAATACAAAAGGTCTCCTCAGCCCAGGAGGGAGGGGGAGTCTGCCACCCTTGGAAGGGTGGCAGGGGGGATGCAGGCCCTCCCACTCCACTGCGTCCCAGCCCGAGGCCCTAGCAGCGGCAAGGATTCGCTGCAGTCAGTGGGGAATCCTGGCCGCAACACACTGACATAGGCTCAGGTATATCTACAGCCTGATTGGGGTTGGCTACCCCCGGGCCACTTCCAAACTCCCTCTCATCGGGTACCTGCCATCCACCGGCGCCGTTCAGTGGGTCCTAGACCATGGGTTCCTCAGGATACCAGGCATCGGAAGGTCCAGGCCACTCCTCTGGGTACCGGGCGTGGGGAAACTCGGGCAGCTCGTCTGGGTACCTGGCGTGGGGAAACTCGGGCAGCTCCTCCGGGTACCGGGCGTGGGGCAGGTCGGGCCAGCGCTCCTCCGGGTACCGGGCGTGGGGCAGGTCGGGCCAGCGCTCCTCCGGGTACCGGGCGTGGGGCAGGCTGGGCCCGGCAGGAGCTTGGGCAGCAGCATCTGTCCTCTCCAGCAGCCTCCTCCTAACTGAGCACCAGGGCCGGGCTTTTATACTTCCTATCCCGCCCCTTGACCTCCGGGCGGCGGGGACAGGTGATGGTGGCTCCACCCACTGCCACACTGTTCTGGCTTGTCCCTCTCAGGCACGGCAGGGAGTGAGGCCTCCTCGCTACATTCCCACTGAAAACACACTTAAAATAGATCTGAGCCAACCACATTAGATAAAATAAGAACTGATGCTTCACCCAAGTCTTCATCTGTCCTGACCCCAATGTCTCTATGTGTTGAAAATATTTGGTTTCCCTTTTTTCAGTCATTTTCTAGTGCCTATGCTTTTGAAACCAAAATATTTTGGCACTTGTGATATTTCTAGCTCATCTGAAAGCAGAAATCTCATACAAAACCCTGATCCAGACATGGTGATTTAACTAAACTTCAGGAAAGCATCTGGTCCAACTCGTCAAATTTTTTGGGGTTCCCCTATCATCAATATTTCATAGAGCCACTGATTTTTTATACACATTCAGCATAAGCCCAAGTCTTTCAAGTTGGCTCCAGCCACTTGGCTTTGTATCTGCTACATCCTGTAAAGTCATTTAAAATGGTTTAAAAGTGCACCTCAGAGTTTTTATTATTATATCTTGTGCACAAAATCCTGTGGTAAGGATAACAAGGCCTGTCTCTAGACTTCTGCTCGTTAACTGCAGGGTACTTATGTTCTTTGTTTGCATCTTGTACAACCTCCTTGGAGTGTCTGGTTATTTGAAACAGGTGATCAGGTTAGCCTGCTCAACAAACTCATAACCCACAAAGGAGTAAGTAACCCCTCCTATTTGGATTAATTAAATCAAAGTAGAAAGGCCTTTAAGATGCATAATTTCTTAATCAATTTATACGAAAGCAGGGCAATGAACAGAAGACAAACTGGTAGGATATTGGTTCAGTCTTAGTAACATAGAAACACATGGTATTAGGATGGCCTTGTCATAAACAGATAGCTAAGGGTTAATGTCTCTTTCACCTGCAAAGAAGTAACCTGAAACACCTGACCAGAGGACCAATCAGGAAACAAGACTTTTTCAAATCTGAGTGGAGGGAAGTTTGTGTGTGAGTCCTTTGTTCTGGTCTTCTGCCTGTCTCTCTCTCTCTCTCGGCTATGAGAGGATTTCTGTTTCCTGCCTTTCTAATCTCCTGTTTCCCAGTTGTAAGTACAAAAGATCAGATAGTGATTTATATGGGGTTTTTTTTGTATTTACATGTGTGTAGTTGCTGGAATGTTTTAAATTGTATTCTTTTTGAATAAGGCTGTTTATTCATATTTCTTTTAAGCAATTGACTCTGTATTTGTCACCTTAATTCAGAGAGACCATTTTTATGTATTTTTCTTTCTTTTTACATAAAGCTTTCTTTTTAAGACCTGTTGGAGTTTTTCTTTAGTGGGGAACTCCAGGGAATTAAGTCTGTGCTCACCAGGGAATTGGTGGGAGGAAGAAGTCAGGGGGAAATCTGTGTGTGTTAGATTTACTAGCCTGACTTTGTATACCCTCTGGGTGAAGAGGGAAGTACTTCTGTTTCCAGGACTGGAAACAGAGAGGGTGGAATCCCTCTGTTTAAATTCACGGAGCTTGCTTCTGTGTATCTCTCCAGAAACACCTGGAGGGGGGAAGGGAAAAGGTTTATTTCCCTTTGTTGTGAGACTCAAGGGATTTGGGTCTTGGGGTCCCCAGGGAAGGTTTTTGGGGGGACCAGAGTGACCCAAAACACTCTAATTTTTTGGGTGGTGGCAGCTTTACCAGGTCCAAGCTGGTAAATAAGCTTGGAGGTTTTCATGCTAACCTCCATATTTTGGACGCTAAGGTCCAAATCTGGGAATAGGTTATGACAGACCTCTTCTACCCTTTTGTGGGATGTACTTTCCTCTCGGCAGCTCATGATGATCAGAATTGAAGAGTGGTTATGATTAGAAAAATGGCCATGGGAAAAAATATCCTTTATTTTACTCTGCTCATCTATTCCCTGAATGGCTTGAAGTCATATCTGCTTCCTTTATTGACTCCTGTTAGCACAGCAAGCCTCCTACAGCTATGAGAGAATGAGCAGGAGGCTCTGTTGGCTCTTGAATCACCCACCAAATTTCCAGCTATGATCTGACTGCAGAATCTATGTTACTGGTGACAAGGTAAAACACAGAAAGAGCAGCTTGATTACTAGAGTCCAGCTAATTTTGAGGCATAGCAATAAGAAAATAATCATCTCTTGACTTCTAAACTGAAGATGTTTGATATTAGAGTTATCAACCGCACATAGATCTGGAACCTCTTCTCCGCAGCAGTGCAGCACTTACAGAGTAATTTAAGTGATCTATTCAACTCCCCTTTTTGCAACAGGAGTTACATACATTTGAGGAACAGTGGTTAGACAAAATAATTAAAAAATGAGGAGATCAAAGGGAAATGACAAAAAATTAGTCAGTTGCAAGTGTGGATTGGAATGTCTCTCCTTAGAAGTTGTGCCTCATTGTTGAGTGGACACTAGGACAATCAGTATAAAATCAGAGAATGATGAATATTTGTGGTGTATTTGAACTTTTAGTTGTAGATTGCCTGTTAGAATATAAGATAAAAGTTTAACCATTAGGTGACAGTACTTCTTATTACCAATTCTTACTCTCTGCATGCTTTGGCTGTATTGTACTTGAAGAGAACCTTTTATTACAAATGAAAGCTAAGATTCTCACCTAATCACATGACTCCTGGAGCTGGGGCTTTAAGAAAAACACTAAATATGACAAGACTTGGGATCAAATTATGAGAGTTGGCAACACTGTCAGATTGAAACAGGATAGGCAATCTTCAGTCTAGCAGGAGAGGGAGCTGTGGAAGAGTGTACTTACACAAGCCAAGAAAAGAAGGGGAGAGTTTTCTCTCTGCTTTTAGATAGGAGGGAGAGCTGTGTTACTTTACTTCCCACTTCCTCAAATCTCACTGAATTCCAGTGGAAGTCAGGTGCTTAAATCCCTTATGCTGCTTTGAAAATCCCAACCTACTCCTTCAAGAATGGTTCAGCACCCAATTTTCTGTCACTGGCTTTCAGGTGGGAGCCTGGAGAGCTGGCTACAACTAGTTTTGCAACTAACTCCTGTTTGGAGGAAGAAGCTTCTCTGAGCCAGTTACACAGCCAGAGAAGGATAGTCAGAATTTGGTTCTACGTGTAGCAATATGTTGGTGAAAGCAGCAGAGAAGTCCCTCATAAAACACCAGTTTATGGAGGTTTCACCTTGCTGCCTTTCAACATTATGGTATATTTTTATTTTTGGAAGTCCGTTTTAAGAACAAAGATTTTTTAAATTTGTGTTTAACATTGTTATTGAGGTTGATGTTCTGCTCTTTTTGGAAGCATGCCCACAACATGTAATAAAGAAGATTGTGGGTGGTCCAAAAGGCCGTGCAGAGGCCAAGAGATGTCTATTGCTTTTGCAGGAT
Source organism: Gopherus flavomarginatus (assembly GCF_025201925.1). Lineage (NCBI taxonomy): Eukaryota > Metazoa > Chordata > Testudines > Testudinidae > Gopherus > Gopherus flavomarginatus. The sequence goes on from NC_066619.1 coordinate 120,650,989, forward strand.
CACTTTTGACCTCTGGTTTCCTATAAAATGTAGGACTTAATTTAGAATCTGGACACCAAAGCAACAAAACAATATAAGTCGATAAACTGTGTGGAATGTTTGTTTAATATGGAGGATGTGGAATTATTGCTTTTTTTTTTGAGATTTGTTTTGGATCAGCAAGGGCTCAATTCTCTTGCTGAGCATCTCTTGCCAAGGATCGGGACCGATTTTGTTTTCAGCTGATGATAACATTAACAGTGCTCTTTTTTTTCCATGATGCCACTATTGCTTAAGAGGATCTGATTATTAGAACAAGTCAGAGAGAGACAGTCATTAATTATATGGAGCCTGGACTAGATGTTGTCTTGAAACTCTTAGAACATTTTAAATTCCAATCTCCTGATTTTTGTTCATATAGTTTAACAAACAAAAAGAACGGCAAATCATGTCCTTTCCCTTCTCCAGCAAAAACAGAGGGCTTAACTGTATGTGTACAAATGTAAAAAATGTGTATGCAATTGTTTATCTATTTTGCACACACAGTCATCTAACGAGATTTGCATGCATGATGGCAGTACCTGGTTACAGTCATGATAATTGCTGGCAACAATTAGGTATGAAATTGCATGTGCAATTTTGAATGAGGCATAGTCTTAATTAATAATATGAAGTGAATGTAGAGCACAAATACTATGACAGGGCTTTTGAAAGGATTATTTACTTATCTTCATTAACCCCATCCCTGAAAAGAGCAAAGAACGTAGTAAAGAGGCCTTTTGCATTTAAATCTATTGATTGGTTTTGATCTGTCTTTCACATGGGCTAGAGTTATGGAAGTAATTGTGTGTATCTTTTGCTTTTTACACAACAAGTGTAATATACAGGAACCATCTGGGTACAGAGGGGATCAAACATGTTTATTACATACTCACAACATGCAAGGCCTAGCTACATATACACATGCCTGCTCTGGCTGTTTTCTGAAACATTGAACATCAGGAGCACCACAAGAGCATCACAAACTATTTAAAGGAATACTATCCTATTCCTATACACCCTTGATTTACCGTGGGGAGAAAATGTGATTGGAGACTCTATTTTGTTCTGGTTTGGGACTTTGGGACAACTTGCTGGGTGTGGGAAGTAAAAGCATAGCCTGTGAAAATATGAAGGGTCCCACTGAAGTCAATGGCAAAACTCCTATTTACTGTAATGGCATGTTGTTTTTGTTTTCCTCCAAATACCTGTAAGAGCACTCACCTGGTCTGAGGCAACATTAAAATAGAGTGCACATCCTTCGTACTGGCCATTTTTAGAATTGCATTGTTTCTTAAAGGCGTGTGTTTGGAGGCTTCCAGCATCCAGCTCTGTCACCCTTACTCGGGTGCGTATTCTAACTGGAGTCAGTAGAAGTACTCACCTGAGTACTCGCAAGAAGTCTCTGTCTGGAGGCCCATGAACCTGAAATACCCAGGAGGTCACAACTCTACTTCCATATTCTAGTCTATCTGGCCACATGCTGAGTGGACAGATAAATAATACTTGTTTTAAAGAAGCTGTCCTGAGTCACTGTAATTTCATACCGTTCATGAGGTCCAGGACAGCAGTCTAAAGCAGGCATTGGCCCAGCCACTTTTCTCTGGGCCAAACCTGAGTGGTCCTGTAACCCCCTGTGCCAGGTCTCAATACCACTCAGTCACTTTTGGCCAGATGGGTGGCCAGGTCAAATCTGGGTGGGTGGGTTGTTTTGCAACATGGGATGCAGGGTCATAGTCCAACTCAGGTTTGGCCCAGATTTGATTGATGCTGCTACCTCATGCACTAGGCCATGACCCCCACACTCAGATTTGGAGGGGGAGAGTGTAGGGACTGTTGGGCCATGAGAGTCAGGCTGTTGTGGGGAGGGAGCTGAGAGGGGAAGAGGAGGGTCAAGCAGGGGTATGCAAATCTATGCTCTATACACACCCACTTTAAATGACGTTTGCAGCTCCTAATAGCAGGGGCCCAAACTGCAGGTGACATGGTTGGTAAACCTGGCATTCTTTAGCTTGGCCAGTACAGTCTAAAAATGGTGTGAATTGCAAGATTCTACCTTAAGAGAAGTACAGGTATAGACCTGTCACGTGGAAAGGGTGCCGAGAGAGAGAGAGTGCACATGCACACACAAAGGTACAGCTTCACCTCTGAACCGTAACAAACTCATTTTTGAAAAGTATGTGTGATGGGGCAGCTGCCCCTCACTGGCTGGCAAAGGGTTAATAGCAGCCCTTGGAGCGGCTGTGCAGAACCTGGCCAATCAGAGAAGAGCAGAAAGGCAGCCAATCAGGGCCACACTGGGCCCTATATAAAGGCTGCAAAGCAGAAGAGATACCAGTCTCTTCCTGATGAGTAAAGAAGGACAGGTTCCCAGTAGACAGAGCACCTAGGCTAGAGCAGCACTGGGCAGGCTCAGGGGAGCAAAGAGAGAACTCCGGCCTGTTACCTGCCAGTGGCCCCTGATGAAAAGGGGCCAAGAAGGTGCATGGGCCGAGGGGAAGTGGCCCAGAGCAACCAGGGAGAAGAGAGGGTTGAAGGAGGGCAGTGGGAGGCTGCTGCTAGAGAGTCCCTGGGTCAGGACCCAGAAGAGTGGGCAGGTCTGTGTCTTCCCCTCCCCCCTTACACCTCACCTTACCATGGAGGAGATTGACCAATGGACTGTGCCTTGTTCCTGAGGCAAGGGACTAGAGTCACTAGACTTTGGGGTGGCAGGTGACCATGAAGGCAGGTGCAGACTGAGGACTGCTGATAACCCTGGAAAGGGGGAGAATAGAGCAGGGGCACAGCTGGAGGGCTGTGTCCAGAAAAGGATGCTGCAAGCCTGGGAGAAATGCGGGTCCCAGGCAGCACAGCAGAGCAGGCGACGGGTGGGACATCACCCGCAGAAGGTGCTCCATGGCTAAAATGGAGCTAATTAGCAGAGCGACCGGCAGGATGCGCCGTGGTGGTGAGTCTGTGCTGCGTTACACATGGTGGAAAATGCAGGCCTCCGTGGTTCCCCCCCTAATACAAGAGGAGTAGAGTAAGGACTGGGTAAACTGTGCCGTGTTAGAGACTTGAGAGACCAAGGGTGGAGAAGATGGACTTTACCAGAGGGCCTGTGTGGGCCAGCTTGCCGAGCAGCAATGGGGACTGTTCTGGCTGCTTCAGAGTGGGCACATGGACCTCATGAGAGGCCAGGCACCAAGGGCGGGAGGCCAATGACAAGGCAGAAGAGCTGTTTTGCCTGTAAGCAACTGGGACACTGTAAAAGGGAGTGCCCCTATCGGGTTGGGGCACAGAGGCCACACCCGGACAAGGAAAGAATTGGGAGCGTGCCCCCTGTGAGGGAAACGGGGGTCCCAGGCTTATTGGGCCTGTAGGGAGGGCCATGGCAAAGGGAAGGCACGGGAGGTGCTTCCACTGCCACAACAAGGGCCATTTTAAAAAGGCACTGCCCCCAGAGATGGAGGGGAAGGCCAGAGCAGCGGGCCAAGTCTGAGCCTGCCCAGGCTGGAGGGTCAGGAAAGGATGAGGCCCAAAAAGAGAGAGGGACTGGGGCTAAGAGGCTCCAGCTAAACTAGGGAACCCATATGGGATCTGGGGAAGCTACAATAGGGACCCAAATGGAGAAGGAAACCCATGCGGGACCTGAGCAGGCTATGGTGGGGACCCAAACACTGGAATAGGGAAGCAAGCTGCTCCAGAGAATGGAGAGGGATTTCCCGTGTGCCCAGCTGTGAGGGAAGCTGGGGAGATAGTCTTAAGGGGGAGGGTGTGTGATGGGGCAGCTGCCCCTCACTGGCTGGCAAAGGGTTAATAGCAGCCCTTGGAGCGGCTGTGCAGAACCTGGCTAATCAGAGCAGGGCAGAAAGGCTGCCAATCAGGGCAACACTGGGTCCTATATAAAGGCTGCAAAGCAGAGGTGAGAGCAGTCTCTTCCTAACAAGCAAAGGAGAAGGACAGGTTCCCTGTAGACAGAGCACCTAGGCTAGATCAGTGCTGAGCAGGCTCAGGGGAGCAGAGAGAGAGCTATGGCCTGTTACCTGCCAGGCAGTGGCCCCTGACAAAAAGAGCCAAAAAGGTGCATGGGCCAAGAGGAAGTGGTCCAGAGTACACAGGGAGAAGAGGGAATTGAAAGAGAGTAGTGGGAGGGTGCTGCTAGAGGGTCCCTGGGAGGACCCAGGCCTGCCTGCTACTCTGGGTCCTGACCCAATACACCATGCCTTACCATGGAGGAGCATGGCCAATGGGCTGTGTCTTGTCCCTGAGGCAAGGGACTAGACTTTGGGGTGGCCATGAAGGCAGGCGCAGACTGAGGACTGCTGATACCCTCGGAAGTGGGGAGAGTAGAGCAGGGGCACAGCTGGAGGGCTGTGTCCAGAAGAGGATGCTGCAAGCCAGGGAGCAGAGCAGGCAACGGGCGGGACACCACTCACAGAAGGCACTCCACGGCTGGAACACAGCTAATTCCCAGAGCGACTGGAAGGAGGTGCTGCGGTGGTGAGTCTGTGCTATGTTACAGTATGATTGTGAAGTTATTCTAAATTACTGTTCTTTCTTCATTTTATATTCAGAGTGCTTATAATGATGCTACAATCCTGCTTTAGTATCCTAGTATAGCCTAAGATAGCAGACCTAAGGCAAACTTTTCCATGCGTGACATGAATATGGCATCTGCTGCAACCCACATTAATTTCAGATGCCTCTGATATGTTCTGTTTGCCCATTTCATTCTTTTGTAATGTCAAATGCAGATCCCAGTTGGTTAAAGTCTCTTCAGTAGACTATATATATCTTGCTTATACGTTGTTGAGTTACTGCAGAATATCTTTAAAATTTGTTCTGTATCTTTTTGGAATTTTTGGCTTACGTCTATTCTTATCTTTCAAAATCCTCTATCGCTGCAAAGAATGTTGTGTGCACATAAGAAAGTACAGTAGAACCCTGCTAATCTTCATGTTGTTAATTTGCATGTACAATTCACATCAGAAATGGTGGCTTCTCCCCATATTCCAACAAAGATTGAATAAAACAACATTCCAGCTGGGCCTTGTATTACCAAAATGTCATTGTTTTTGTAAAATAGTCTGTGGTTTGTTTCCTACAGCTTTATAGTTCATTGACTAATTTTTCAATAGTATCATAAAAATAGTTGTCAAAATAATTTAACTAAGTCTGCTGTTATGCAGCATCCTTGGTTTTCCTTATTGTGTTATTCACTCACTAAATCATAAAATTCAGTAATTCACAATACTGTAAATACAAATGAAGGTGGTTCTTCTGTGTGCTGTATGTGAAGGCTATATTACTTGACATCTTTTCATAAGGACTTATTAGAACATGTGTAGCATTGGAGGGAAAGATTTGTTGATGGAGGGAGTGGTTATTTGATGTAAGAATCCACTTCAGCAGTTAAAGGCACTTCTTGTATGAACATGGTGGAAGATAGGTGACTTCATGCTCAGGGTCATCCCTAGCTATTCTGGGGCCCTGCGCAGCCCTCCCTGAGGGGGGAGCAGGTGGGTTGGCCCCAGGTCTCCGTGGGGAGATGGGCTGGCTTGGGGGATAGGGGGAAACCACCCCCGAGCGGCACGGCTGGGGCCAGGTCACTGCACTCCCGCTGCTGGTGAGTGCAGCCCAGGCCCTGCTGCAGAGCTCAGGAGATTAGGGGTGGGGATGGGGCAGAGGCAGGGAAGAGGCAAGGCGGGGCAGGGGCAGGGGCAGGGCTGGCTTTAGGATGTGCGAGGCCTGATTTGAAAGAACTGCCGCCAAAGATAGCGACGGCAATTTGGCGACAGCTCAATTGGTTGCCGCTGTTTTCGGCGGAGGGTGCGGGGCCCCTCTTCCGGAAGTTGTGGGGCCCTCTTAGGCGCGGGGCCCAATTCCTGGGAATCGGGGGTGGGGGGAATTGCCCTAAAGCTGGCCCTGGGTGGGGGTCCTGGGGAAGGGCTGGAGCAACACGCAGCCCCAAATTTTCTGGTGCCCTATGCAGCTGTGTACTTTGCATATGGGTAAGGATCGCCCTGCTCTTCGTACTAGATGTATTGACTCAATCCTACAAACACTCACCAGGCATAGTGCTTACTGCCATGAGCAGTCCTGTTCTCAGTAGAAGCAATCATGATTATGATCACTATGCCTGGCAGTAAGTGTTTGCAGGATCAGTATTCCTGGGGAGCTCCTGTGTTAAACCCTACTTTGTTTATGCTTAAAATTCTATCTATCTAAGATACTCGTGACTGCTGTATCTGAGCACCTTTAACCTCCCAACACCCCAGTGCAATAGAGAAGTGCTGTTATCCCCGTATGACAGATGGTAAACTGAGGCACAAAGAAATGGCATGACATACCCATAGTCACAGAGGAAGCATGTGGTACAGCAGGGACTTGAACTCTAGTTTTCCACGTCCCAGGCTACTGCCCTAACCATTGGACTACCCTTCCCCATGACCCGCTAAGACCAAAGTCATCGGTGATATAACTCATTCAGTTGGAATTACACCAAAGATGCATTTGTCCTATTAAGTTAACTTATTTTCCTAAAAGGCATCTCTCTAATGTAGTTTTTAACCTAACCTATTCCACAGGGACTAACTGCTCTGCTGTAGAGGAATTGCTGAAGCAAAGTCCTGACCTGAGCATTATGGAACAGTTGAAATGGCACATTTTTTTGCAGCGTTGGCTTCCCTGTCATGTATACAACAGTTGAGAAGAGTACAGTATATTAAATTAAGCAGAACTTGGTTTTTCCCCTGTTCACTGGCAAGGACTCCTTAATTCCTAGACCATTTTATGAGTCCTCCAGCATCTAAAATTTCAGTCACTTACCACAATCTCCAGAAACCATTCAGAAAGCTTTTCCTCTTCCCACTTTCAAACATAACCACCAGTTGAGAGTCAAAACAGCGGGAAAAAGGAATGGCATTTCAGCATATTTCTAGATTGGCCAAAAAACACGTGGGGGGGAATGCTTAAATTGAGGCATTTCTTGAATGCAAACTATTATTTTAACATCTTGTAGTTACTGTTCAAAGTGGATGGATAAAATACCAGGAGACCTCTAATCTATTATTGGTATTTGTATTATTCTAACGCTCTGGGGCCTCAAACAGGATCAGAGCCCCATTGTGCTTGTTCTTATCTTCCTAGGATTCTGGAATCCCTCAGCTCAATCACAGCAAACTGTCTCTTGCCCTCTGTTCATTCCTTCAACTGCCAGAGTGAGCATCCCATGGTTAAAACTTAGTCTCGGTCCTTCATGTTTTTCCCCTGCATTGTTTAAAATATCTTTGTTTTAAAGCTTCTCCGCCTGAAGTGGTTTATAAGAACGTTATGTGAAAAAAGACCTTCTGGCTTTGTTTTTAGAGAATGAGCCTATTTTAAAGTTGGAGGCTCTTGCCAACGATTTATTGTGCAGGCTCAAAAGTCAGCTCCTTCAGACGAGGCCTGCATCCAACTTCCAGGAACAAATCTCTGATTCTGCGAAGGCCAGAGGAGCCTTTAGAGATTTAATGTAATGCATACAGACATGTCCCAGCCGGAGTGTTCCAAAATGAGATTAAAAGCAATCCCTCATTCTCCGACACAAGCATCACCATAGTATTACAGCCTCCAGTCCTGCATCATCCCACTCACCAGGAATTTGAGCCTGACTGAGCAGGGCTGTAATCTCCGCAAGGGTCACTATTTGACACCTTTTATGTATTTAGGGTGTAATAATGAGGGAGGCAGGATGGACCTGTAGTTGAGGCACAGGGCTGTGAGTCAAGTGATCAGGGTTCCATGCTGGGCTCTTATGACTAGGTGTGTAGGCCACCATTTTCTAATGTAGGTGTCTAAAACTAGCTGTGGGTGATCAGCCTCTCTGAAAACTAGGCTATTTAGATGCCTCAATATGGATTTAGGAGCCTAATTTTAGGGACCACGGTTTGAAAAATGTGACCAAACTGGGGTGTATTAATTCCGCTCCAAACCGCACAGTTATCTATGTGCTTTCTTTAGGCTGGGGGCTGCCTTCTCCGGAAACGCTAAGCACTTAGCAAGGTGCCTGAGTCAAAGAGCCGACGATTTGACAAGGAATATTGAATGCCTTGTTCCTGTGGCTCTTTCCTTCCACTTCCCAACCGAAATGGTGTTGCCAGTAATTCTGCATCCTGGTATCTTGCAATATCACACATTTGGAGAGAGCATATTAGCTCATCAAAAAGAGTAATCCTATGTGATATATATGAGCCCATAGATGCTTGGAGGTGCCTAAGTCTTCCCAACCTGGCAAATATTGTCATTGGCCAAAATTGCTCTGATCCAAGAACAAAGGAGGAAATGAAAGCCCTCCATCTCAACTGCTCCTTGGGTTAAAGTGGTGGGAGCTAGTTGATTGCTGGGTGGCAATTCCCCTCTCTTTCACAAAATGTTCTGACAGAATGGTACTGGAGGACCAGTAAACAATGGTCATTGAGATCCCACCTCATGACTGCTGCTTTCCTGCCATTCTTGTTTCATTCTCCTCCCCCAAAATATGCTGTGCTGTCTTTTTATAACAGTACAGTATATTGCTGTGGTTGGAGCATGCATTGTATTTTGGCATCAATGCTTTTCCAATCCAAAGCTCCACGGTGTTGAACACAAGAGAATAAATGCATGCTAATTCCAAGACTTCCATAAAGACGTTAGCACTTAATCAGCCCTTTGCTTGGTGCATCTGCATCTTTTTTTCACTGGACCTCAGCGCTTTCCATTTAACTGGTTTTGGTTTCAGCAGCTACAAATTTTGTTTTTTTTTTTGTTTTGTTCTGGAGAACATTTTACCCTCCACCCCCAATCATTTCTTGGTTCTTCTTTGGAGGGAAAGAGAGTACTTCTGTTTCCCCCTTCCCCTCCAACATACAATATTTTGCCTCCTTTGTCCCTTACATCTGCCACTTGGAGATGTGATTGATGGTGCTATAGACAAGTGGGAGCTAATGAATGGTGGGACAGTGATGACACACAAGGATTTTCTGCAGTGGATCTTGCCACTACTGAATGTGATAGTTTTTCTTCACCTCCCCCTATCCTCAAAGTCCAAAGGTGTCAACTCATTCTCCTCTGAATCTAAACAGGGAGCTCCTTGTAATATGACTGGGAGGGAGTATGCACATATGGCCTGATCCTATGTCCATTAGAGTAAATGTGTGTTTTTTAGCACCTCTCAGGATCAGGCCCATCAAGAGGAGAAAAGATCCCAAATCTGACAGGATTGTGAAAATTGCAGGCATTCAGCATGAAAGCCAATGAATCATTTCATATTTCTGCAGTTTCCTTTGTGGAGAAGGTCAGAGAAAGGGCCAGATTCATTAAAGGAACAGTAGCTAGCAAGTGGCCCTCCAAACTGTGTGGTCCAGAGCATTTCCAGGTGATCCATGAGCTGCTGTAGTCAAAATGTTGTTAGTCTTCGAGCAGTGATGTCTTCCACTAAGTGTACCCCAGCCCTCGAACTCTTTTAGGGTTTTCAGAAGGTTTCTCTAGTGACAGTTTATGCTACACTCCGCACTGAAGTATCTGAGAGAAATGAAGAAAATTCACTACTGAGAGAAGTGAAGTTGTTCACCCAAAGACAAAAGTAACAAGCACAGATAATCAGGGGTGGGAAGAGGATGGCAGCAGACATTCCAAGCAGCCACACACATCACATTTAAGAGAATTACGTTAATCTTGTTTCCTTAATACCACTTTATTTTATGTTTACATAACTTTAGTGACTGTATCCATCTCCCATTGAGGCCAATGGGAATCTTTTCATTGACATGAAAGGGATTTGGATCAGGCACTAATTCTCTGACTGTACAGATAATTCTGATGATTACCACATTTCTGTTTTCATTTTAGTCCAGGTTAGGCCACAGTGTTGGGAGGGAACGAAGAACATGGCTGAACATTTCTAAGATACATCCCATTTGTTTGAACATTTATTTTGTAGGTGTGTCGTTTCCAGGCATCTGTGGATGTCAGGTTCGAATTGTTCCATGGTCAAATACTAACCTTTTGTGCTTGAGATGGGTTAAGCTCCAGATGCTTTCATTTCAGTGCTCAGTTAAGCGCTGACATCTGTGACTGATGGTCAACATCTCATATAAACTACTCAAATGGGATTAATTACTAGTCGGAACTCGATCCATCAATAGTGAGGGTACAACAACATTTCTCAGAGCTATCCAGCATTTACAGGGGTATGCCTTATTCCATGAGGTAAAGCCAAACAACCAATTGACTGTGGTAGGTCTAGTGAAATTTCCATTATGCTACTGTGTGTTTTTATGCCTCATTTGGACAACCAGTTGGGTAAATGGCTTTTAAATAAAGCTGTGCTAGGAAAAGGCTGCTGGGTGATTTAGTTGAACCCCAACTCCATCAATATGCCAGAGTAGTCGTATGTGTAAATTCTCAACCGCAGACTGAGAGTCCATCACTCTTGATTCTTCCAAAAACCATCCCAGTCACATTTCAACACTTTGCTAACCTACTGTAGATAGGTATCAGAGACTCTGCACCACTGGGCCCATTTGGCTCCTCTTGGCTGGCTCAGTCCAGGAAAGGCCTTCTCGTCACCCAAATGAATGACCCTGGAGTTTAACAGCTGGGTGGAGGTGAAATGACTGATGATGAAAGTTGCCTGCTTGACGGCATTAGAGGCTGAAGCCAACAGAACAGGTACAGCATGGGGTGCAACAGCTTTTCCATAGCACCCTGTCAATGTGCTTTACCCATACTCTTGGCAGGGCACTGCTAGAGCTAGGAAGAAGGTGCCTCTTCAAGCCTTGGCCTCTCTGTGGAGCCCTCCAACAGGCTACCACATAATGCCATTGATGGTATAGACTTGTTCTCTAGGACTGGATTGAGACCACCAGCTCATTTCATGAAAGCCAACCCCAGAGCTACCAAATGGCGGCAGCTTTCAGTTTCTACCAGCACAGGCTGGGCTGACAACAGCCTAGCCAGGAAGGAAGTGTTCAGCCTGTGAACAGTGTTCATTCTTTCCCATCCCACACACACCAGCCCATTCCAAGACAGTGATAAACTCTGTACCATAGACAGCAGGGAGAGGACAGTACAATGTAACTGCGTTGCTTTGACTCTGTAGCATATGAGTGCTTTTATACAGATACGTGTGGAAGACTCCAGGAAACAGGGTCCCACTTGACTATATTTCAGAGATGTTTTAAAGAGGATACGTGTGAGCATGTTGTGTTTGTGCTGGAGGCATCCACTGAGATCACCTGTTGTTATCCTAGCCAGTCACTGGATGCCAGTGTTGTTCCTTACAAACGTACTATAGCTGGGGAAAATAACTGAAAAACCTTCCATTCATCTGCCAACGAAAACTGGCAGATGAATGGAAAGTATATGACTCTCAAGGGAAGCCATTCCAGGAGACAGTTTCAGGGTGTTTGGATATCCAGCTTGCCAAAAATGAGTACTGTATCTGGAATTAGACAAACTGTCTGGGCCCCTGAACAAACATGTAGCCAGCAGATCTCTAATGGCAGGTCAAGAAGCTGCCAAGGAAGGTCAGTCACAGGTCACATTTATATAACTTTACTAATAACATGCAGCAATTCATAAACTTGCATTCACTGATTAAAACATTCCTGCCTCCTCTCACCTTAGCTGTAAAGCTTTATCTTGCATAACTACAGACATTCTAAAACTGAGATTTAGGATGGGATTTTCTAAAGCACTCAGTGTTGGCCTAACTCCTCTGTTCCCAGTGCAGTTAGTGGTAATTAATTCTGCTCCCACTGAAGCTAATGGAAGTTTTATCATTGGCTGCAATGGCAGCAGAGTTAGGCCAAATCCTGAGCAATTTTTTTTGAATCCATCCTTACTCTATCCCATATATAGGGAGAGAAGGTGATGCGGGGGGGGAAGATGACCACAAAATATTGCCTTCCTTCTCCCTCCCCGGGAAATGTAGCACACAGCAGAGATGAATGATGTACTGATATTCTCACTTGCTCCTGACTAAGTAACACAATCTGCCTGGGTCCCCAGAAAGGTGAATTCGCTGTCCAAATATATTTAAAAATTTCTGGTGATGAATCATAGATGATTAGGATTGGAAGTGACCTCAGGAGGTCATCTAGTCCAACCACCTGCTCAAAGCAGGACCAACCCCAACTAAATCGTCCCAGCCAGGGCTTTGTCAAGCCAGGCCTTAAAAACCTCTAAGAATGGAGATTCCACCGTCTCCTTAGGTAACGCATTCCAGTGCTTCACCACCATCCTAGTGAAATAGTGTTTCCTAATATCCAACCTAGACCTTCCCCACTGCAACTTAAGACCATTGCTTCTTGCTCTGTCATCTGCCACCATTATGAACAGCCTAGCTCCATTCTCTTTGGAACCCTCTTCAGGTAGTTGAATTCCCCCCTCACTCATCTTTTCTGTAGACTAAATAAGCCCAGTTCCCTCAGCCTCTCCACATAAGTCATGTGCCCTAGCCCCCTGATCATTTTCATTGCCCTCCGCTGGATTCTCTCTAATTTGTCCACATCCCTTCTGTAGTAGGGGCCCCAAAACTGGACGCCATACTCCAGATGTGGCCTCAGCAGTGCCGAATGGAGGGAAATAATCACGGTCCTCGATCTGTTGGCAATGATCCTACTAATGCAGCCCAATATGCCATTAGCCTTCTTGGCAACAAGGGCACACTGTTGGCTCATATCCAGCTTCTCATCCACTGTAATTCCCAGGTCCTTTTCTGCAGAACTGCTGCTTAGCTAGTCGGTCCCCAGCCTGTAGCAGTGCATAGGATTCTTCCATCCTGAGTGCAGGACTCTGCACTCGTCCTTGTTGAACCTCATCAGATTTCTTTTGGCCCAATCCTCCAGTTTGTCTAGGTCACTCTGGACCCTATCCCTACCCTCCAGTATATCTACCTCTCCCCCCCCAATGTAGTGTCATCCACGAACTTGCTTAGGGTGCAATCCATCCCATCATCCAGATCATTAATTTATTATTTAGTGTGTCCATTGTCATCTAGCCAAGCAATGGCATCTTCAGTAGCGTGATGCAGTTCTTCTAGGCCACTGTTGAACCTAGTCAACAGGCATTCCTCGATAATGTGCATCATTGTCTGTGTTGTGCCAAAGCTGCACAAAGGGCTGTCACGAAGACTCCAGTGATATTGGTTGGCTGCACAGAGACCTTGCCTGTCCAGAACCTGTTCAACAGGGACCACTGGTGATGGGGCAGGTCAAACCCAAGTGAGCAGATTGTGAAGTTAGCGATGAGGGACTGCTTGGGGATTATAACAGATACCCATTCCACTCGCTAGAGTGTTTCTGCCCTAACCTCCTGGCATGGCAGATGAGACCATAATGGGCGACGTGATGGTAAACATGCAGCTGGTGGCTTAAAAAGGTCATTGTGCAGCAGCAGGCTTGAGTTGGCACATACTTTCTCCAATAACTTGCTAGTGGCAACCTCTCGTCTGATATGAGGAGGAGCAATATTGCTCAGAACTGGAACCCATGGGAGTGCAGTTGGACGCAGGGTGCCGGAGCTGATAAGCATAGCGGCATGTAACTGCGTATCAGTCAGTTTGGAGTGTGAAGATCAACTGATGATCAACTTCCGGATGGACGATTTGGGCTTTGCAGATCATTAATGAAGATGTTGAACAAAACTGGCCCCAAGACTGATTCCTGGGGTACTCCACTTAATACCGGCTGCCAACTACCCTGTTGAGCCCAATGATCTAGCCAGCTTTCTATCCACCTTATAGTCCATTCATTCAATCCATAGTTTTTTAACTTGCTGGCAAGAATACTGAGGCAGATCGTATCAAAAGCTTTGCTAAACTCAAGGTATATCATGTTCACAGCTTTCTCCACATCCACAGAGCCAGTTAGCTCATCATAAAAGGCAATCAGGTTCGTCAGGCATGACTTGCCCATGGTGAATCCATGTTGATTGTTCCTGATCACCTTCCTCTCATCCAAAAATGGAAAATTGCAATTGTTACAATTTTGCAATTACAATTTTCCAACACATCCTTGTGAAGTGGGTTATTATAACAATTTCACAGCTGGAGAAATTGAGTGCAGCAAGAGGCTTAAGGGTTCAGTCCTGCTCCCATTCCTGTTATTGTAAAAACTCCTGTTGACTTCAGTGATTCATGGTCAAGTCCTTTGTAACCCTAAAGTACCCTGGTGAGTCCATGGTGGTCAGGAACAAAACCCATGAGTCCTGATTCCTAAGTCCCCACTCTAACTGCTAGACACACACTTTACTACTAAAAATAATAATAATTGAAATGTTGAGTTTAGAATAAATTGGAGAAGTGTTTAGAAAAAGTAGTAACTGGGAAAGTTCTGCACAGATCAGGAGATTGTGTCAGCACTATGTTAATGTAAGTGTTGGAGTGTGCATTCATTCTGGGCCTGGTTCTACTGAGTGCATTGGGATTACCTACTTTGGGAGTTGGAAACTGAGCTGTGTTTCTATCCAAACAACCATCTGTGGATGAATCATGAAGTTCTGCAGCAATACTAGCCTGAGGGAGGTTAGAAAGCCAGCTATTTAGATTGACAGTTTCAGTGCTGGGAACTATAGGAATCATGTCAGGCCATGAAACTAGCCTCCTTCTCCACAGGACTGAGAGCTAACATCCAGTGACCAAATGGAAAAAAAAACTTTGGATAAATGCTACATTGTTCCCTTTTCTTTTGCTTTGACCTGGATGTTTTGGTGATATTTGTCAAGATTCAGTAAGAGAAAACAGAATGTTTCACCCTAAAGCCCCGATCCAGCAAAGCAGTAACAGCCAAGCTTAACTTTAAGCAAATGAGCAGACTCATTGAAGACAGTGGGGCCACTTAAACATGCACAAGCATGTAACTTTTTCTGGGTCAAAGGCTAGGAATGTAAATGTTTGTCCTATGTGCAATTACTGCTGGTGGACAGTGCTGGATTGACAGCCCTGGAGATCTGTGTCTTGCATCCACAGAACAGATGCAGTAAAGGCAACTGGCCTAGAAGACATACTTCTAGGGATGAGCAAGCAGCACACCCTCCATGCTCCTTTTGTCCTTGATTTCCTTTCTGAGACCACCAGCCAGCATTCCAGCAGTGCTGCTGCTGGGTGTGAGGTGGAAATTTGTCATCTGGACACTGGACTGAGCCAGCAAAACTCATTTCACATAAGCCACTGCAGTCATTAGATCAGGGGTTCTCAATTGAGAGTTGGGACCCCTCAGGAGGTTATGAGGTTATTATATGGGGGGGTTGCAAGCTGCCTACCTCCACCCCAAACCCCACTTTGCCTCCAGCATTTATAATGGTGTTAAATATATTTTAAGTGTTTTTAATTTATAAGAGGGGGTCGCATTCAGAGGCTTGCAATGTGAAGGGGGTCACCAGTAAAAAAAAATCTGAGAGCCACTGCTTTAGATGCTAACAACTTTGAGTCACTAGTAAATGATGCTGTGTTCACAGCAACTCAATAGTATTGGTTTCCTACTGGGAAAATCCCAGCTCTATCTTTTCATAATCCAAGAAAGGAGAAAAATCAGAGAACCAGGCAGACAAGAAGAACCAGTTGCCTCATCAGTTGAATTTAGGTTCTTCACCAAACCATCCAATTAACCCTCCAGACCAACACAGCACAATAGACTCGTTATTCCCTCACCTGACAAAATGTATGTCTGTATTCACTGTAATGTTAATAGAATACCATAGCCTTCCATAGTAGACAAAGGTTATTCAAATAAACCAACAATGAGGGAGTTCTGATCCAGATCCAAATTTTGTACGTTAGGCCAACTTGGACTTAAATAGCACCTTCCCTGTATGTGTGTCTCAATAGCACAAGCCAGTGAACATCTAAGGACCTATTCCCCAAAGTCAGTTGAGTAAAATTAGAGTAATGTTGTGGTGACTCAGGTCTAGAGAACTACATTAACCTACCTGAGAATGAACTATGTGTAAATTTTTCTCATAGTCAGCATATAGTTATCTTATCCCTAATGTGTTATCAAAAAATATTTTTAAACCTGTCAAACAGATAAAGCTTTTGTGCTCATTTAAAGTCTAGGAAGGCTTAAAAAGGCAAATTGTTTACTAGCAACTACTTAATTGTTGGTGGCAGTCCAAAAAAAATATTTGTACAAAGTCATGTGAGTCAATGTACGTTTCAGAATAAAGAGCGTGCTCTTTTCGTTGACATGATTTATGTCATGCAAGTCAGGGAGGGGGAAAAAAACGCTTGTGATCAAATCCAAAACGCTGTTGCCCTGCAGACTTGGGGAGAGTTTCCAGCACCAGGCTTGCAAAATGGACAGGGATCCTGTTGGTTGTTTAGCACAATTTACCAGTTTGAGAGTGCCATGTACGCATAGGGGGCTTTATACTGTGAAAATAAATGGAAAGAGAAGTTACTGTTGTATCTAGAATGGTGCCACCTAGTGACAGCAGATTTTACCTTTATCCTCAAAACCTGAGAGAGATAATCATTAGAAATTTGCCATTGACTTCACTGGGGCCAGCATTTCACCAGGAAAACCTATGGATATTAGATCATCTAGTCCAGTGGCTCCCAAACTGCTCACTACGGCAACCCACCAACTGCATTTTGTTGCCTTTTTTTGCCACCCACCGTTTCATAAAATGCACCCTAAGCCCTAGCACCTCAGCCCTGATTCCGGACCGGTGCAGAGGGGAGGGGAGATGTTGCAAAGTGAGTCCACCTCACACTCACCCCACAGCGATGACTCCCGACTCTGGGCTTTGTGACCTCGCACACAGGGTCGCAGCCCCGCTCAGGTTTGGCCCAGCCACTCCTTTGTCATGATGGGCCCAATTGAAGTGAGTGGCATTACGCCATGTCACGATGCCCAAAGTGAGGAGCCAGGCCAAGCCCCTCAGGACAGGAGCTGTGGCTGCAGGGTGATGATGGGGTAGGCTTGCTCTCTAAAACCCCTCCCTCTGCACCAGGCCAGGAATGCATGTCTTCCTAGGCCAGAACCCACTGATGGTTTAATCCATCGGGGACATGGGGACCCATCTGGGACCTTTCTGCAATACACTAGTGGGTCCCAATCCACCACTTGGGAAACACTGATCTAATCTGTTCCCTGCCTATCCCAGACTGTTTGTCGCCTGGTGTGTTACTGTGGCAAATCCATGAATCATAGAACTGGAAGGGACCTTGAGAGGTCATCTAGTCCAGTCCCCTGCACTCAAGGCAGGACTAAGTATTATCTAGACCATCCCTGACAGGTGTTTGTCCAACCTGCTCTTAAAAGTCTTTCCAATGATGGAGATTCCACAACCTCCTAGGCAATTTATTCCAGTGCTTAACCACCCGACAGTTAGGAAGTTTTTCCTAATGTCCAACCTGAACTGCCTTGCTGCAATTTAAGTCCATTGCTTCTTGTACTATCCTCCAAGATTAAGAAAAACAAATTTTCTCCTTCCTCCTTGTAACAACCTTTTATGTACTTGAAAACTGTTAGGTCCCCCCTCAGTTTTCTCTTCTCCAGACTAAACAAACCCAGTTTTTCAATCTTCCCTCATAGGTCATGTTTTCTAGACCTTTAATCATTTTTGTTGTTGTTCTCTGGACTTTCTCCAATTTGTCCACATTTTTCCTGAAACGTGGCACCCAGAACTGGACACAACACTCCAGGTGAGGCCTAATCAGCATGAAGTAGAGTAGAAGAATTACTTCTCGTGTCTTGCTTACAATACTCCTGCTAATACATCCCAGAATAATGTTGCCCCTTTTTTTTGGCAACAGTGTTACATTGTTGACTCATATTTAGCTTGTGATCCACTGTGACCCCCAGATCCTTTTCCATAGTACTCCTTCTTAGGCAGTCATTTTCCATTTTGTACGTGTGCAACTGATTGTTCCCTCCTAAGTGAAGTACTTTGCATTTGTCCTTATTGAATTTCATCCTATTTACTTCAGCCCATTTCTCCAGTTTGTCAGATCATTTTGAATTTTAATCCTATCCTCCAAAGCACTTGCAACCCCTCCTAGCTTGGTATCATCTGCAAACTTTAAGTGTACTCTCTATGCCATTATCTAAATCACTGATGAAGATATTGAACAGAACCAGACCCAGAACTGATCCCTCCAGGACCCCACTCGTTATGCCCTTCCAGCATGATTGTGAATCACTGATAACTACTCTCTGGGAACGATTTTCCAACCAGTTTTGTACCCACTTTTATAGTAGCTCCATCTAGGTTGTATTTCCCTAGTTTGTTTATGAGATGGTCATGCAAGATAGTATCAAAAGCCTTATTAAAGTCAAGATATACCACATCTACCGCTTCCTCTCCCCCATCCACAAGGCTTGTTACCCTGTCAAAGAAAGCTAACAGGTTGGTTTGATATGATTTGTTCTTGACAAATCCATGCTGACTGTTATTTATCCCTTTATCTTCTAGGTGTTTGCTCACTGATTTGCAAATCAGCCCAGTTTCACTTGAAGTGGAACTTAGGTTCAGCTGAAAGGCTCCCACAAACCTTTTCATGAACCTGCTCTGAGCTAGTAATGACACCCACAAGCAGGCTACTTATTGTGATTTCAGGTTTTGTTCCGAACAGTTTGTACGGTTCTAGCCAGGAGTCTTTTCCAAATGAAGAGGAGCCATGCACACCCACTGAGAGCTGTAACTCTGTTATGTGATATGCACCACAGTGAGATGGGAATTCCTGCTTCACAACCCATAACTGAATAAGACCTGAGCAGAAACCTGCCATTTAGAATGTAAACTCATTCAGGGGAGGGACTATCTTTCTGTTGTGTGTGCATACTGACCTTGCACAATGGGACTGGGGTCTCTCGGCTCCACTGCAATACAAATAATTCATCAGAACAAAAACAATGAGGAACTGTAAGCAGAAGTTACTAGAATCCAAATAAACGTAGAGTTCTGGCTGCTTTTAGGCCGGGGCTGAGTATGTTTGTTTGGCATTTCATCCATGAAGAAAATGTCATGTACCTCACGTGCAGAACTTCCAGTTCCCTGATGTTCCTTTCTCACAGGGATACTGTCATCCTCCTGCTTTTCAGCAGGACCCTAGACGCTCCCCAGTCTTTGCTGTAACTAAAGCCTGCCTGTTCTCTAGTATCATTGCTGTGAAGTTTAAAATGCCTTTACATAAGAAGATAAATTTAGCGCTGAGTGAGCTCACCATCTCAGAGAGTGAATAACCCTCTTTCATTCATCAAGCGATTCTCAGTTCAATGCAGTCCCACTTTTCCATGGAGGAGTTTGTTTAGGTAAGTTTTTTCCCCCCCTAGATAAATTCATGCACTATTGCATCACATTTACATGAGTCCTGGGGGACAACAGATAAACATACAAAGTTGCATGTGTGCTCACTTACACACATTCAGTGCTTGCACTCATGCTGCAGGATAAATTTATTGGGCTATAAACAGTATTTGATTTACAACACATCAGTAAAAAGACATGGTTTTCAAATGTTTGTAATTTTTTTTTTAAACAAATGGCTCTCTGGTGGTTTTTAGAATTTATTCTGGCTGTCGGATGCTGATACAATGTTTGCTTACTTAGTCCTACAGTTTGGAAAGGGTTACACGATAAGGTATTAGAAACAAAAATGTACCCTCAATATAAAGTGCGATCTTTATTTCAGGTAGTACCTATGTGCTCTGGATAGGTCGTTAGCTCCATCATTAATGCCCTCCATTAACATTGAACTATAGTTTAATATAATGAAAATAAAGCTGTAATAAACCCTCTGTTCTGACATTAAATAGATCCTGTTTCAATAACTTACTCAGTATCAAAACTCCAAAGCCATGAATTTAGGAGGCGGGGTGGATTAAAAGAGTTCCCCGCTTGCTTTTTTCCCCATGATATAGCTTTATTTTATAAAATGCCACACACCAGAATTACACAGACTGTGCCAGTGTGCAAAATTTGCTGTGAAATATACATAGCTGCTTGGGATGTCATTCCAAAGCATCATTCATGAAATGCACATCAGATAATTACAGGAGATTATAAAACCAGAACATGTGTAGATAGCCTATTAGAAAAAGTCTGATTTAGATTAACGAATCAGGTTTAGTCCATGATATGTTTGAGGCACTTCCTCTTGGCCAAGCTTGCATCATGTTGCTGACAAAAGACCATTAAAAAGAACGAAACCAAGCATGCAAAATGTATTTAGATTTTGTTTAAAAAATTTTTATAAAAATATGAATAGGTGGATTTCTGTAACCCTTGGATTTTCTGGTTTGTCACTTCACACTATATGTCCTCAGTGGCAAATCTTCATATATGCTATGAATGTTTTTGTCAAACATGATGTGAAATCACATCTACTTGAAATTGTACTATCCTCTTCATGAACACTTAAATCTAAACAAGAGACAGCAAAACAAAACAAAACAAAATTCCCTTCAATTTGTTTTAAACAGAGACCACTCCCCCTTCAACCAACATTGAAAACAATTGGAGTTTAATAAGTAAATTGTTAACAGAAAACTGTATATCCCTCTTAGTAGCAAACATACAGTAACAAAGCTGAAATCTCAAATAAAGGGGAAAAAATGGAAATAATGCAATTTCTGTACAGCAAGCTGAAAAATACAGCAGGCAGGAATCCTCAGGATAAAATTCACCCATGTGCACAGCACCAGCACTAGGTCTGTGCACCACTTACACCCTCAAAATAAGGAATCATTTAAATGGTTCCCTAATGTGCTCGTGGTCCTCTACACAAGGGTGAGTTCTACCCATATCATGGGAAGTTTTTGCATGGGAGGGGGGAAAAAAAGATCTTTTCCTAGCAAAAGGGTGGAAACTTTCTTTGTTGCATTTAAAAGAACAATGGCTAACTACCATACATTTCAGGTTCACTCTTATATTGCAAAGGCTGGAATGCTGGACAAGGACAACGAAATTCTCCTCGTTTGCACCGGTACATCCCTATTGACCTTAATGGGGCTGAAGCGGTGTCACTGAGTGAAGGACTTGGTCAGGAAAGTGCAACGAAAAGGGATATTATTCCAATGAGAATCCGCTTTTTCAGGTCCGGGATGAGGAAAGATTATAGCATGTGAGATTATGAGCTTTTAACTGGGCGGGCTGCACACATCATTAAAGCAGCATGGAAACAGCAGTCAGGGTTTCAGGACTTCCTACGCCAGGTGAAGGGAAAGGAGGAGGAGTGATCAGCTGAAGCCAGCACTGGAATCATAGAAAGAGAAAATGCAGGTTCAATCTCTCAAGCTTTAAATGTATGTGTGTGTTTGTTTAGAGTACAGCTGCTCTGTAAATCTAAATCCGCTCTTGCTACCTTTAGGGAGGAGTGGTACCTGGGGTAGATAGAGGTGCTTGTTTTACAGAAGTGTTTACTTGAAAAAGAGGATACTGACTGTTATACAGGAAGTGTATGACAGAGCCAGGGCCTGAATCTCTGTCCAGTGCCATCATCACAAGACTGTCCTTTCTTTTTAGAGCAGGAAGGATGGGCCAGCGGGTTGGGTACCAGCCTGGGACTCACGGGTACCAGCCTGGGACTCACGGGTACCAGCCTGGGACTCACCAGTCCCAGGCACTAGTTCCTGCTCTGCAGCAGACATCCTGTGTCACTTGGAGCAAGTCACTTAGTCTCTTTGTGGAGTCTGTGCCTCAGTACTCTACTGTAAAATAGGATTATAACATTTCTCTAGCCTCATATACTGTGGTAATGAAGACCATGTAAGTAGCAGAGATCGTTCTTCTACTGGAGCAGTGGCTCTTGATATATCAGAGTCCCGACCTATGTAAGCAGTTCTCGGTCAACAGAATGGCTGGGAGATTACTGGGCATACACACTGCAGTGTTGGTAACTGTGTACAATTAACATGAGCCCTCGCATTCTTATCACAACACCCCATAGCAGGGACTGCAGCTCCCTACTATGGCCAGAGGAAGCAGCTTATTTCTTTGCACTGTTTCTGGTAATGGCGAGCTCCTGGGTTGGGTAAAATAAGCAGCAGTGGTTTACAGGGCTGCCCAGAGCGGGGGGCAATTTGCCCCAGGCCCTGGGTCCTGCAGGGGCCCCCACAAGAATATAGTATTCTATAGTATTTCAACTTTTTTTATGGAAGGGGCCCCTGAAATTGCTTTGCCCCAAGCCCCCTGAATCCTCTGGGCGGCCCTGGTGCTTTATAAACACTAAGCCATGCTCTTGTGGCTGTCACCAAAATGTTCTGAGTGATGGTTATATAAAAAAACATGTAACTACATCACGAAGCAGAGCTGAAACTGCAGTTAATAAAAACAGCGCACTGCATTGCTTTTCAGGATTACTTTCCTTATTGCTGGCTTTATTTCTGGTTATTTTCCAACTAATAAATCCCACTTTTGAGACCGCTGAATGGCCTGACTTCTATGGTGATTCCTAGATGAAAGCAAACAGCTTGACCAAACACAGAAGTCACGCTGGCCCATTAATTACTACTCTGTTCATCCCAGCAAAATCGATGCTCTAATGTGTCACTTTCTGATTACATATTAGATATAACTATGGGATCCCAGAGTCTAAGCTGGATAATTTTCCCTTTCTCTCATCTCTGGGAACCAAGAGAGAGAAACTGGTTCAGAAAATATTTAAATTTTCCTCAGGAAAAACAACACCTGCAGGGATCCTGAGTAGCTTTTACCAGAGAAGAAGCGCTAGGGCTTTGTCTATGCTAGCACTTACTGTGCTACCCCTTATGTCACTCAGGGGTGTGAAAAAGCCACCCCCATGAGTGACGTAAGTGAGCCTGACCAAACGCTGCCCACACCGGCACTTATGTCTGTGAGAGAGCTTCTCCTGCCAACATAGCTATCGCTGCTCGCAGGGCTGGAGTCATTAAGCTAACAGGGGAGAGCTCTCCCACTGGCTTAGGGCAGTTACATTAGAGAGCTTACAATGGCACAGCTGCCTTGGTGCAGCTCCGCTGCTATAAACTCTCTAGCCTAGGTCAAAGATGTCTGCAAGCCAGATCTGAACCACAAATAACTGATGCAGTGCTGTCTTCCTGAGTGTGCAGACAGCCTGAAACAATAACTGCCAAAGGTGTGAACTCCCTGGCACTCCAATTCATCTGTTGTCTCCTAGTGACACTCTACACATCAGCACCAACTATTTCCTTGCTGATAATTTTAGCACAAGAAACGTAAAAAGGGTTGGGAGTGAAGCCTACACATAGGAACTGAGATCTGCAGCAGAGAAGGAAAAATAGAGACGATACACAGACTAAGAAGAGGGAGAGAAAACAGATGGGGATGAGAAAACAAGAGGAAACAGTGGCATTGCTAAAGGAGAGGGTGTTTTCTTACAGAGTGATGCTGGATGAGAAGACTCTGAACCAGTAATGAATGATAATAGGTAAGAGTTTAGTTACTACATTGCACCAAGATCAAGGGTAATACGTGGCAATCTAAGAAGTTGGGTGGAGATGTGTTGTGGATGGAGGGGAGTATCTAGGCCTAAACTTACACCCCAGCCCATGAACCATAATTTAAAATTGTATTTATCCCTTTCCACAGGACGACACTCTTGCTCTATGGCTTCTTCCACTAAGAGTGAAATTCACCTCTATGCACAAGGCCTATGAATCTGGGGTGTTACTTTTTTTTCACAAGCGCTCAGTATTTGCCTAACTGCTGTCATTGTGATCTGAGAATTGCACCACGGACATCAACAGGAGCAGAATCAGGCAAAAATCTGAGTGCTTGTAAAAATCCTCCTCCTCCCCCCCTCCGCACCCCCTGTTCTTGGAGATTAGATTTGAACACTATAATTTTTTATCCACGGCATTTAAAAATGTATGGTGAGCACCGCATGTGTATAAGTACAGTTTTTATTTGGAGTGTAAAACTAGGAAATATCTTACTGGGAACAGATTTAGAACCTAATCCTGCCCTTTTTCTGCATGTAGAACTCATGAGCTCCTACTGAGGTGTATAAAAGTGAGACTCAGGATGAGTTTATATAACTCAAAGGTTAACACTAATTATACAACCATCCAGTATGCATTGACAAAGATTGTAACATCATCAGAAAAATATTTCAGCATTACTTGTGCACATCACAAAACTGACGTGTTGTGAAAGTAACGGAGCAGGGTTTTTAAAAAAGTATTCAATTTCTTTGTGACTTCTCAGATAAACAGAGTATTTCATAAGGGCTTAACAGAGCCCACTGGGACAAAGAGTGAGGAGAAAATTTCCATCCTCCACTCCTGAGTCTGACTATTGTTCTGTTTGAGCCATCATTCAAATTGCCCTTGGCAGACAATATGATGAAACAACTTGCAAGTTCATTTTTAAACTTTCCTTTGCTGAGATAGCCCAGTCTGCTAAAGCGTTCATTTTGTTCCTCCGTCCAAGGGTTCATCACTGGATAAATTTTATGTTAGGCAAAATTTTGAAGGGCCAAATACTAAAGTCCTTACTGAGGGCTCACTTGAGCCTGTGAGTCCTTTGAGTCCTTTGTTGGAGGCTACATGGACCCATTTTACCCTACCTGGAGCACAAAGAGGAATTCCACCTTGGAAATGCAGCACTCCTCCCAAGGCAACCCACATGCAGGAGGAGTGCTCCCACTGTTGGATCCCTTCAGGGGAGGCAGCCTACTCTCGCCTGTGTGTCTGGCCTGCGCCCACAGCCAGCGCATAGTAGTAGGGAAGGGACCCTACCTCGTCTTGAGGGGGTTCTCATCTAGGAGGTACAGTGGGGGAAGCAGTCCCTGTGCTCCAGGAACTGCAGTGGTGTTGTGCTGTGCAGGGGCAGAGATTTAAACCGTTCCTCACCCTGCCTCTCTCATCCCCACACACCTATCGAGCAGCAGGCTCAATCTGGCCCTCACTTTTTATGGTCAGTTTTACTCAGGCAAACTTTCATTGACTTCAGTGGCAGCTGTCAGTGCCCATTATGGGAGTTTTCCTTCCTCTGTAGCATCGTGCATTGGCCATTGCTCAGTGCAGGATGTGACAGGCTAATGGTCTGATCTTGTGTGGCAAATCCTAGAGTGTGTGAGAGGGAAGAAGGAAATTAAAGAGAAAAAACAAATGGGATAAAGAATATGATTTTTTTTTTAAAGGAGGTGAATATGTACAAAAAAACTTAGAGGAAACCAAAAAGAAAAAAGATTTTAAAAAATGAGATTTTGAAAGCAGAAAGGGATGAGGGAAAAGCTAAACATGAGAGACTGGGAAGGCAGGGAAATTAAAGTCAACAGAAAGTTTTGCTTTGAGGGGAGTGTTTTTGTTTTGTTCCTTAGAAATCATAAACGGTAACTATTGAACTAATTTGTAGTAATAAGGACTGGACTCACTGGTTTTTGAGGGAGTCTAGGCCTTGACTCTACTGCAAATTAGTTCACTAAGTTCAGAAGCTAAATCCTGTTTTTAAAGACAAAATGAGAACCTCTGCCTTGATTGATGAACAAGATGCTTCTGCTCTCAGCAAAACTCTCATCCTCTAATGTAGCCACCACTCCCAAAGTCCCATCTGGCACGTACAGTCTCTCTCCCCTTTACCTTTTTGGTTTAGCAGATTAAACCTACTGGTCTCGACCCTGCAGCCCTCACTCAGAAAACTCCCCTTGAGTTCAGCTTGGGAGTTGTGACTGAGGAGTGGGCCAGTGGCATGGGATGAGGATGAAATGTCATGCTGCGGTACGTGCCTCAGACATGGATAGCAGCCATTGCCCTCTCATATATACGCTCCAGGATGCGATGGATGCTGGCGAAACTGGGCCTGTCAGAAGGCAGCTTGCTCCAGCAAAGGCGCATCAGGTTGTAGAGCTCCAAAGGACAGTTGTCGGGGCAAGAGAGGACGTTGCCATCTCTTACGTAGTAAATCACCTCCTCGTGAGCCATCCCATAATAGGGTTGCATGCCATAGGAGAAAATCTCCCACAGGACCACACCATAGGCCCACACATCGGACTCGGTGGTGTAGCGGTTGTAGAATATTGATTCAGGGGGCATCCAACGTATGGGAATGGCATCGTTTTCATTGGCTTTGTAATAGTCTGCTGAATAGATATTCCTCGAGAGGCCAAAATCGGCGATTTTTACCACCCTATTCTCACCCACCAAACAATTCCTGGTGGCCAAATCCCGATGCACAAACTTGCGCTCTGAGAGGTACGCCATGCCCGCAGCCACTTGCTTGGCAATGCCAAGCTGATCAGTGCAGCACAAAGCGAGGGGGTTGGGATTGGAGAGCCTGATCCTGGCATCAAGGTTACTGTGGCTCAGGCTGCAGAGGTTATGCGGTGAGCGAGTGCGTAGGTACTCATTGAGATCCCCGTAAGCCATGTATTCAAACAGCAGACACATGGGTTTCCCAACAGCACACACCCCTGAAAGCAAGAAAATGCACCATGTCAGTCTTGTCCCTTTTTTTTGGTATGACCAAACACAAATAAAACTGAGGAGGGAAATTTCTAAAAAGCACAGATACAAATTAGGCCCTCAAATCCCCCTGGCTTTGATTAACAAAGGCACGAAGAAAGTCAATCTTCTAACGTTGAACTCCAAGGGGAGGGGGAAAAAATGTAGTGTGCTTGGCTGATTTACTCTGATACCCCAAAATAAAAAAATTGGATGCCTTCATTTGATTAAGAACCAAATCTTGGTCAAAGTCATGTTAATAGGAGTTTCACCATGGACCCCATTGTGCTATAGGCACTGTACAAAGGCAAAAATAAACACAGTCCTCCCCCACCCCACCCCAAGAGCTCACAATCTAATATAGTGGAAGTCTCCTAAACCAAGCTTCTGTGCTCCTTCCAAAAATTCTGCAAGTTTTCCTTGACATTTCTTTATAAAAGACTATATTTTTGCCCAACTCAGATTCACGCAACCAATTTCCACTGTTTCCCCAAATATCTTATGATGTGTATCCTGCAATAAAAGCAAGTTTCCCACATTAAGACAAATATCTGTGAAACATTTAATATCTTAATTTTGTCTTTTCCCTTGGGAGTTATAACTATTCTTTCAAACAAATTCATAACCAGCTGAGTGAAATGGAGACAAGTATACTACCACAATGTACTGGGTATCTTTTGTGTCTTAAAGAAAAAAGCACTGTGATTATGAGAAGAGTTAGGTGTCAGCTGCAAGAAATGATCAGCAAATATTCCTCTGAATTTGAAAGTGAATTATTATTTATGGAGGGCAAGGTTTCCTAAACAGCTATTATTCTGAATGGGCAACTACCGGATGCTGGGCATTTTGGAAGATCTGTCTCTAGATTCTTTATTCTGTGTTTCTGGTTTTTTTCCAACATTCAATGAATGAACAAATTATTCAATTAATAGATTTCCAAATTATTCACACCACTTTACTAAATAAATAACAATATTAAACCAATTTTAGAGCTGGCCAAAAAGACAAGACCATTACCAGTATTCTACTGCTTGCCAGTCATTGATAACCAGTGCAACCAGCCAACGTGCAGATCATACACAATTTGCTTTCCTATGACTGCCATTCAGCACAGTCAATGATATGGCTTATTGTGAAATATGAAATTCTTGCCAATGACCTAACACTTGTCTCTCAGAGAAAGAACAGACATTTCCCAATGTGATAACATCTGGTTCTAGCGAGAACAAGCAATGTGAAAGGTTTATAGGTCAAATAGTGTTCATTTCCTCACACTCTTGCAATACAAAACTGGTTACTTCTTGTATCTTTGGCCTTTCCAAATTTATCCAATGTGTTAACAATAAACAAAAAGTGGATTCTAATTTAGGGCACTTCCTGTTTCTCTTTTGTTGTTCAAGTACATACGCCAGGTCAGTTTTCATGAAACCAGATTGCCTACAGAATTCCTGCACTATGGATAACTTTCCCTGAAAATGTTCCTATTGATACGAATAGAGATTTGATTACTAGATGACAAAGGCCAAATCTATCTACAGGTAGTTTACAGAAGAACTATCTGATGGCATTGGTTACTGATCTCTACCACTGCTGAAAGATGATGTTTGCAGGGATAAAATTCTTGTGGTCAGATTTCTTCATGGAAGAATGACACAGGAGCCCCCACTAGCCTACCCTAGAGGTGGTTCCCTCTAAGAAACCTAATAAATTTATCAAGCTATTTTCAGACAGTCTGCCAAGGGAGAGGAGGAGAGAGACACTATTCTTGTTTCTGTTTTTAAAGACTCAACGAGGTATTCAGGCAACACAATCATGGGAGCCATATGAGTAACAGACAATCTGTGCGCTCAAAATTTGCACCCACTGTTTTGTGCCCGCAAAATGAATAGCAGTTCTGAGTAAATGCATCTCTAGCCAGTTCATACAGCCAAGGTGTAAGCAATCAGATTTTCACCCACATCTTTCAACTGCAGGCAGAAAAATGTGTATGTACTGCCTTGCAGTCGCCCTGTGCCCAACAGTGAGTTTCACCCTGAGTGAATTGATTCAGTGGTTTGAGTCCAGTTCTTAGCATCATATCCACATTGCAAAAATCACCATAGTTGGGAACTAACTGGTGTCCGTGTTAAGAGTCTTAGTAAAGAGATACAGAGACTAATGTAAGTGATGATGCTTGAACCCCACTGCAGGATTTGGATCTTATTTAGATGGCCATATAACTAGTCTGCCTCAGTGTAACGAAAATGGCATTAGAGCTAAATATTCAAACGTGTGCCAATAGAGAATGCAAAAAAACATGCAATGGCATGTACTCAAAAAAAAAAAAAAAATCTAGGGCCTTGCCAAAAGCAAACTTCAGTTGCCCACTGCTTAATTTGCAATCTCCATAAAACTGCAAATCCTGTGTCTGCAACCTTTAGTGCATTATGTTTTTGAAAATTTAGACCCAAAATGATGACACATGGATTATTGGAAAAATCATACCCCAAGAGCTGATCATTTTGTTTTTGTACCTAACAGTTTGACGATATTTGGGTTATCAAATTCTGCCATGAGAGCCGCCTCCCTCTGGAAATCAGCCTGCATGTCTGCCGAAGCTTCTTCCTTTAGCATTTTCACTGCCACCATTGTGAATGGCTCAGAAGGAAGCAATCCAGGAGCCCTAGGAGAAAGAGAAAATTTCTAAATAGGACTAGAGATATTGCACTTGCACGCGTGTGCACAAACACATGCATGCACGCACACACACAAAATGTTAGCCCCATTTCTGGTTAGAAATCACAGACAAAAAAAAGCCGGGAAGGGGTGTCAAAGCAGTGACCTGTAAGTGGAATTATTTTGCAGCCTTGTTGGGCAATCTCAGGAGAGGGCAAAGACTGAAGGAGCATGCAAATCAAACTTGGCAGGAGTGTAAGACCTATGGTCAGTGTGTGGGAAAGATGGCACTATTGCTGCCTTTGTTGTGTCTGTTCTGTGGGTGTCTGAGGACTTTAAACCCCCTTTAGTCAGTCCTGCACATTTTGTCAGCTCTACCTTTTTGAGAAGACAGTAACATTTGCTGAGCTTTGCTTGTTTACAAGCCTGCCCAAGAACAGCTGTAGTAACATGCTATAAATGGAAGATTTCTACAGCTTGGGAGGCTGTGTGGCCTAGGAGAAAGATCATAAGGCTGGGAGTCAGGAGAGTGGGGCTCCATTTCCAGTTCTGTCACTGATCTGCTTTGGCACTTAGGGAAAATCTCTGTGTTGTTGACTTAGTGCAGCATCCATAACAATATTGATACATAGCTCTTTTCATCTTCAGATCTCAAAGCACCTTACAAAGGAGGCCAGTATCATTATCCCCATATCACAGATAGAGGAAACTGAGGCATGTGGTGGTGCTGTAACTTGCCTGGCAGACTAATGGCAGAATCTGGGATCCCTGAGTCCCAGTCCAGTGCCCAATCCACTAGGCTACAGTGCCTCTCATGGAGGCCTTTTTCTGAGTCGGAGCCTCTAGCCACTGCTATAGTATAAATATTGTTGTTATCCATGGGGCACTCTTCCCTTAACACTTTTAATTACAGATGCTGGGTCCTGAGCTTGCCAAAGACTTAGGGATGTTAAACCTATGGGAATGGTGTACATTTTGTCACTGTAGGTAATTCCTACCCATGGAGATATGGAAGCCATGCCTTCAGCATTATAACACAGTTCCTGGATGTAGCCATCTAATGCCTATAAAAGGTAGCATCCATTTGTGAATTCTGTTACTACGCCTGACCTGCTGATCCTCCATTGCTTAAGTGTCAGGTTATTTTGCCGTTCAGTAGCCATGAGAGGTTCTAGTTCCCAAAGCAAACTTCCTGTTTCCTTGTCACCTACTGCAGACTGATGGCATTGCAGCAGATGCACTTGGCTACTGTAAATGTCACATCATTGTCAACTGTCAGAGAATGGCAAAATGCCCATCTAAAAAGAAATCTCCCAAGGCAAACCAGTATTACAGCTGAAAAGTTTGTCTGTTGAAATCCAGAACCTAATAAAACTGATTCTTCTTTTTCTCTACAATTGCCTTCTTTAAAGCAAAATGCCATTTGTGCCTTCTGGTGGGCATCGGAACTTCTACTATGCATTTAGGGCCAATACTCTTTTCATGTACCAGTCGGTGGCACGTGTTTTGGTGCTTGAGAGAGTGATCTGTAGTTATTGATAGATAATGCGAGTGTAAGAAAGATCAGGGGACTCACCTCTTCTGATTAACATCAAGAGTTCATTACACCTGATCAAAAGCCTAGAAGGGTTTACACGGAATGGAAATAAGAGGCAACACAGGTTCCACATGGTGTTCTTTTGAGTGAGAAATTCATCCCTGAGCAGAGGCTGGCAATAAGCCTAGGTACCTCTTAAATTCTGAAAGTGTAAATTAGGGACCTAAGCAGTGCATGAGCTTTGTACGAGGATGAATTTCATGCTGAGCGAGTTCTTAGCAGACAAGTATCTATATTGCAAAAATCACCACGATTTGGAACTAACTGGTGTCTTTGTTAACAGTTTTAGCAGACAGGTAT
The DNA here is from genome assembly GCF_025201925.1 of Gopherus flavomarginatus. NCBI lineage: Eukaryota > Metazoa > Chordata > Testudines > Testudinidae > Gopherus > Gopherus flavomarginatus. The sequence goes on from NC_066619.1 coordinate 120,681,949, forward strand.
AGCAAAAGAGCCCTTTAATCCACAGAGTGCTCTTTCCAGGGCAGTATTCGGAAATGACTTTATTTTGATATTAAACAGAGAAGTTCAGTTTCCAGGGCTGAAAATTGGGGGCCTCCTAACCAATAGATTATTTCCTCCTAGGACCAGGTTGCACCAACTGATGTTTTTGCTAGTACATGTCTCTCCAGTGCTCAGATTAAATGTTATCCTGCCAGTGCACGATAGTGTATGGGGTGGAGGAAGCTGTCTATGCCTTCTGCCCACTATGCATCTGAGCAGCACAGGATAGGATATGGTTCTTAGCTGAAGAATTGGGCTCATAGTTGGTAACCAGCACAAAGAACTGACCAGTAGTGGACTCAGGAGCTATGTCTGCCCTTATGGTAGAAAGGTCTTTTGTGCCTGAGGAGTGTAGTTGTTGACCATGGTCTTAATCCCAGAATTTTAGGTGATTGTTAGATATGCTGGGCCATGGCCACTGAGCTCAAACTGAAGAAGGCAGCTGCATGCTGATCTATGTAGAATCATGTGGCTTGAGAGCTATAAGAGGAGTATCAGCGATGCATAAGATAATACTCAAAACTACTTTTATTAGGAGGTCTTGAGCTGGCCCCAACTTTGCTTATGTGAGCCTGGCTACTGATCTTGTTCTTAAGACAGATGTGACGGTAACTTGTTACATTCTCCATTCCAACTGCAGGAGACAGGCTGCCATTTGTATTAAGAACTTTCAGAGGGAGCAAGTAAATAAGTCAGTCACTTCCTGTCCTGACATGCTGCTTCACCCAAGAATAAGTAAACAGTGAATCAGAATTTTAAGGAAGCCAATTGGCAAAGAGATTATTGGCACAGTGTGTAGAATTATGTTTACAGGGATAAAATATTATACAAGGAGAAATAAGAGGCTTACTAAATTTACTCTGAGGCATCCATTAACATATATAGGCCAGTGAATCTAACTTTCTTTCTGAGAACGGAAAGATTATTTCTCATGTGGTAGCTTGAGTGCTCCATCCTGGCAGTACTGGAAGCTAACAGAACCATCATTTTTTATCCACCAGCCCTGTGCAGCAATGCCAACTGTGAGCCTTTGCCCAGGAAATGCTTGGCTTCTGAGGCATTCTTCATAAAGCTGTGAGGTGAGCAGATAACTCCAACAATATGGAGGAAACTCATTCAGAAATTAGGATGGCTGGAGCTTCTCCATCAAGCCAAGGCCAAAAGTAGTTCCCAAAGCACAGTACCTTTCACGCTCTTTTCTGGTTCTCTTTAAGTATCCCTTAAAAACTTTCTATTAAAAGGAATTGCAAAATCCAGTGAAAATTACATGTTGGAATCTGGCGGGATGCAGATTATTCTGAGGAAATTCACCATGGATAGAATTCACCCAAGTCAACAGGGCCTGCGTAAAGATCTATATACCATTTAAGGCTCACTTAACACACAGCTTAAGTAGGGTTTGAATTGCCTTGTATAGGTGCCATTCTTTCTGGGTCAACTTCAGCCCTGTGCAGAGGGATAGCCTATACCAGGGATCGGCAACCTTTGGCATGCCGCCCGCCAGGGTAAGCACCTGGCAGGCCAGGCCAGTTTGTTTACCAGCTGCATCCTCAAGTTTGGCTGATTGTGGCTCCCACTGGCCGCGGTTCACCATCCCAGGCCAATGGAGGCTATGGGAAGCAGCGCAGGCCAAGGGATGTACTAGCCACCACTTCCCACCACCCCCATTGGCCTGGGAGCGGAGAACTCCGGCCAGTGGGAGCCACGATCGGCTGAACCTGCAGACGCAGCAGGTAAAGAAACCGGCCCAGCCCACCAGGGTGCTTACCCTGGCGGGCCACGGGCCAAAGGTTGCCAATCCCTGGCCTATACCCTCAAAATAGAGCTCAAGTGGTCTTAAGTGGGGCATAGACCTTGTGCTGCCTGTCTGCATAGATGTGAATTTTACTCAGTATGAACTAAAATGATGGGCTGTATTCAAGAGTGTGTTCCAGATGCTTGGTTTAGCTAGGCAGGTACACTGCGTGTAGGGCTGCTTTGCCTCATCAGAATGGCACTTGGCATCCGGCGCACAGTTTTTAATCTAGTCCCATGTGCTTTGTTGTTTCAAACCCAACTATCTAGTTTAGCCATCAAAGCTAACAGTCAATCATAAGCTAAGCATCTGTGATTTTGCTGCTGTGTGCCCTTTAAACTGTTATTTTTAACACTGTCTGTATAAATAAATGTGCACTTCCTCCACGTCCCTTCGCGGGGGACAAAAAAAGTCTCACATCCAGTAGAAGTATTTCCTTGCTCTAACAAATTTAACCTACTACATAATTCATTTCCGAATAAAGTTATCAGTGGTATCACTGACTGTCAGTGCAAAGTATTATCCTACTATTACCTTTAAAACACCTGCTCTTGCAACCACGACTTGCAAGAGGAGTCCCTTGACTTAGCAATCAATGAGACTAGTCCCACAAGTAAGATTTGTGGGTGCGTGTCCACGCCGAGGAGCATGTACATTGTTGATTTTGTTTCTCTCTCTCTCTCTCTCTCTCATACAATTCCACATATAACCTCGTTAACCAGTCATGTTCTATCCTGCAGAAGTGTCTCAAGTCACAAGCACATCACTGAAATTAACCGTGAAAAGAGGAAAGGGAGCCAAAATAAATACACACTGCAGCCTTTCCACTTCCCTTCAGCAATTCTGGGGTGGGATTTTCCAAACAGCTCATCACTGGCCTAATCTTACTCCACTGACGGCAAAGCAGGTGTACCACAAGCTCCACTGCAGCCAATGGAGGTTTAATTGAGCACATTTGGAATTCTTTCGCAAATCCTGCCTGTAAATTGTTGAAAACATTTAGAGAAACCAATACTGGAAAACACTTCCGAGTAATTAATATCCATGAGAACTAGCACCAGGATACTATTTCTCTCCTTTTATCTTCCCTGCTTCACTCTTAACTTATGTGAGCATTTACCTCACTGCTTGTGATTTATGGTCTTTCACCTGCGAAGTAGTGACTCCCCTCTGCTCCCACAGGAATCAAGAGGAACAGGATTTATTCTTAATTCCTTGAATTCAGACTAGTGCCAGGAGTAAGGCCCCGCAACTGTGCCTGCTCGTGTTCCTGACACCCTGATGACCCGCTAGAATGCCTGACAGACCGCCCTGCCTGACTGGCTGAGGAAGCCAGCAGGCCAGTTCTTAAGCCAAGCAGCAGCAGTAGCTTGCTGGCAGCTCAATGCACATGCTCAGGGACTCTGCTTCCCTCTGCTTGTGTCTCACCAAGCCCTGCTCTTGCTCTACTCTTCCACGGCTCCAGTCTACATCCTGCCCTGCACCCAGCCTTGTTTCCACCCTGTCCCTGCCTCAGAACCAGCCCTGCTCCTGCTTTCGCTGATTCCTGGTAACCCATTTCTGAGCCTTGGCTCTGATTCCTGACTCCAGTTCTGTCTTGATCCTTGGCTCTGGCATTTAGACTCTGATTCTGGTTCTGACCCTCTGCTCCGATTCCTGACTCTGACTCTCTTGGGCATTTGGACTCTGACCACTAGGCCTGACTCCTCCTCTGACCACTAGGCCGGATGGCCCATGACCCAGTTGGCTGGCAAATAGGAAAAACTGTTTGTCAATTTCAGGAATAAGGACCCTCTAAGCAAATAAGTGTATTTTTTGCAGGATCAGGGGCTCACTGCAGGATCACAGATAGCAGAAGTGGCGTAACCACCAGCAAATGTTGTTGTTTGGGGGTTTTTTGATTATTATTTATTTATTTATTTATTTATTTTTATTTTTAAATGCTGGCTACCATGTACCAACATCTTAAACAAACATGAAATCCTGGGAAAATCTGAAAAATTCGCAATGAACTAGTCTCAGTAAAAACAAGCAACATCCTTATTTTCCTGAATGCACCATAAATTTAGCTGCCACATTCAGCTGGATTAACAGGATTAAGTGAGACACTGTCTAATATATAGAAGATGACTATGAATGTTTGTGACAATGTTTTACCAAATTTACCAATTGAAAATGGGAAACAGGAGTAAATTAGCCTAGTTTTTATAATTAGTTTTGTCATGCTTTCACGCATATTTCATTCTGGTTAGAACAATTAATTTCTCCATGTCAGCTGGAATAAATGAACAAACATTTTCCTGCTACCAGAACTCTAGCCAGATGTTAATGTCTTCCGGGTATCAATATTAAGGAGCACTTGCTAGCAGGACACTTACCTTGCTTGAAAGACCCTTCCAAATGCTCCTTCTCCAATATCTCTCACGTATTCAATATTGTTTCTTGGGTATTCCAGGCTCAGTAATTTAGGATTCAGGAGAAGGGGTATGCGCTGATACATGGGGTTAGGATGAAGTCTGTCCAATAGGAGCTCTGATGGAAGAGTGGTTAGCGCTGGTGCTTGTGACTCCCTGAAATGATGGATAAGGACATAATCAGTGGGTTAGCGCATGTAGGGTACTATGTCAGAAGTGAACATTTTGAGATTTGGCTCTGCAAGGCTGGAAAAGGGAGGTGCAGAAAGACTATCCACAGGGCCTCTTCACACTATACACAGACAGCCCACCTGCCCTGCTGCTGGAGCAGTGATCCTCTACGAAAATGGCTGCCAGGCCATAGCATGCCCTGAATACATGTTCTGCCTCTTTGCTCCCACCATGTGGGAAGTCTCAAATGGGTGAATGTGGTGCCCCTTAACATGGGGATATGTGCCTGCCAAGTGTACAATGCGCCTGCCTGGGCATTTTGCTACCTGCCCCCTTCTTAACAGTTGTGCACTACTGTGTGTCTCATGACATTGTATTGTTGTTTCTGGAACATTTCCATTTTGCCTGTTATTTCCAGGGATCTAGGCTAAGTAGGTTGGTCTGTCAGGTCAGGGGCCAATCCAGCAGGCCATTGGGTACAGGAGTAGTCCTTCCGTGAGCAGCTGCAATGGAACTACACATGTGAACCAGGATTAGTCATGTGATTAAGAGTTTGCAGGGCCTCAGTCAGTAATCTGGGGCAACAATATGGAGAAAGGAGATCTACCACAGGACAACCTACAGCAAAAAGTAATGATACCCTGCAACCATTAGTCTCACCCCTCAGCAGAGCACTCTGCAAAGTTACACTTTTCAAAACCCAGCGTTCTTTCAGTTTTTGACAATTGAAGGAATCTAGTGGCTGGAAAAATTCTTTTCTGGCCTGTTCCACAAACAGTGCAGGCTGTTAACCACAAACAGTCGGGTTGGGGCTAAGGAATTTGCTTTAAGGGCATGAGGGGTTTGAGGAGGGAGAAAACCCACAAATATTATTTTCAACCACATTCATGTCCAGATAACTTCTTATATATTGACTAATTTCTCACCATTAAGAATTTGTAGCATAATGCCTGGGGACAGAAGAAATGTCATTGAGTCTCCTTTTGTTTTGTTTTTGTTTTATTGGAAGTGGATGGGGCTGGAGTTGCTCCTTTTTAATTCCCTTTGACCATTCAATTTTTAACAATGTCTAAATATCTCCCCAAGGAGGAAAGTTTCCTACATCTAGATTGTCTAGTAATGGCCTTGGATAGTAGATCCTTACATTCTAAACTAAACTTGAACTTATTCTCGAATCTATTAATTGCCTGAGAACAATTGTTTGTTGTTCAGAATGTTAATTGCACACACGTTTCCAGATGTCTTTGTCAAGTGATCTCTCAGGTTATAGGAGATCCTATGTAATCGTGAACTTTGCTACTGTTCATATGATTCTCTTAGTCGTATGGGATATAAGTCACCAGTTCCTTGGTTTAGTGTGATAAGAATTCAAAATGAAACATTGCTATCCTCAACTGGAAATGTGATGGAAAGCTGAAGCACTAGACAAGCACTAACATTTTGTCCTGATTTCTAGGTCTCGAGGAAGAACATGAGAATTTTTGGCCTGCATTATTTGTTGTTGTTAATGTATTAATAGTGCCCAGAGGGTCCAGTTAGGATTGGAGCCCCAGGGTGCTAAATAATGAACAGACATATAAAGACACATCACTGTCCCAAAGAGTTTCCAATCTAATATTTCCCTTTGCCCTATTGTCCTTAAATGTTGAAACAGACATTTGAACTTAGTGAGTACTGGAATGTCCATTCCAAGCCCCGTATTTTCTGGAACAAATCCTACATGGCTTTATTTATAGATCTCTAGGGCTTACCTCTTTTTGTTTTTCCATTGTCTTCGTCTTCGGCAGCAAACAAGAGCAATGATAATGAGAATCACTATCAATGCAAAGCTGGAGATGATGGAAATGATGACAGTCATGGAGTAGGTAGGGGAGAAAGAGGAAGGGAGATTGGGAGTCTCTACACTTGGTTTTTTTGTTCCTGGTGATATGGATACTGCAATGAAAACAAAAACAATGATTCCATCCCTCTTAAATTCTACAGAACTTTTTGTTAAAGGATACTTCTGATGTCACCCAGTTGTCATGGTAATTATTGTGATGTCTACAAATTCAGCAGTATGACTTCACAGCTGGATCATACAGGAGAAGGCCATTTGGAAGGAAGAAACCCCCTTTTTATGCCAATAACTTTGGTAAGAATCAAAGTAATAGAAGTGGTGGAAAAAATATGATAGGTACAAATGTCTTTAAATTTCTTTTTAGTTTAAGTATCTCTTTCAAAAAGCATCATGAATAGAAATATAAGCATTGGTTTAGCTCTTTCAGGGCTATGCTAGCAATCTGTTGGTTTGTACGTGTAATGGCCGAGACTAAAAGTAAAGCTAAGTCAGGCTGTTCCCTTCATTCCTTTTCAAGTGCAGCTATAGTGACATAGCTTTGGTTCACTAGAGCCTTACAATGCTTCTGATTCTGCATAGTGAAAATGGAAGTAGTGAAAAGGGCCTTTGTATTGATCAAAATATACCTCAGCACTTATTTCTGTGATGGCCACTTAAAATCCAGACATCCATGAATAAGAGAAATGCATGCCTGGGCGCCAAGCTGGGAGGCAGGAACTTCTAAATTCGAATCCTGCCTCTGACCTGGACTTCCCACGGCCTTGGGCAAGAAGTCACTTTACTTCTTTTCTATCTTCATCTCCCCTTCTCTACCAATCAGGATGTTATGAGAACGTGCTAGTTTGTAAAGCACTCTGAACATTAAGGCCAAATCCTGTTTCCACTGAAGTCCAAAGAAACTGGCACGACTGTCAGAACTATCAGGGTAACTATTGGGATATGATGGTCCTGAACAGTTTTGTGGATCAACGTTTAATGTTCTAAAACTAACAGCTGCTGTGAGAGGTTGTCAGCTGCTGTCCCTTACCCTCTCCACAAAGAGGCACACTGCAGTATTCCCAGTTTACAGAATGGTCCTTTGTGTAACACCAGGGACGTTCATTTTCCCCTCCTGGATTACGACAAGAGTTCTCTGCATTTGACAGCTCTGGGAAAACCTGAGGGGTCCTTCTGTGCAAATGGGGTACCTGGTGGGAAGGAATTCGTTAGCTTTAGTGTTTTTAGAGTGCACTTCTTCCTGTTTTTAGAAACAGCTGATGGTTGCAAGTCTGCAACAGCTTCCCAAGAAACATGTGACATCTGCATCTTGCGAGGGAGCAGCCATGAGGGTGAAATGCTAACACACCTGACCTTTTAACCATGCTTTCCCTAGCTTTCTGCCTCTGACGCCCCGATCTCCCAAGCTATTTAGGCACTTAGCTTCCATGGATTTCAATGAGAATTAAGCATCTAAACAGGGCCTGAGTAATTTGCTGGCCATCTCGGTATCGTTTTCAATAGGTGGGATTTTATTCTACTTACCAGTACATATTACAGGAAAATACAATTGCTTAAATAGATGGGCTCCTTTATCATGTGTCTACTGTGCTTCTGGGGGATTCCTTCACTAGGCCTGAGGTGCCAGGCAGGGAATGATTGCCCCAGTGAAGACAGATTCTTCAGCAGTGTGAAGCCAGCTTGCGGCTTCTGTGCCACCATCCTCCTTTTTTTGATGCTGGTCGAGGGACCGAGGAAGATCTACCCAGTTGATCTGCAACTGCCATAATACCCCTTTGGGGTCATTGGCATTTGGCACTGTTTAAGCCAGTTTTCAGGTTGCTCTAATACAAGGGAGATGCCTAGCACATAGCTGGCTCCTCAGATGCCATCTTTGCCCCCACTCCTCTGTGGACTTGTACACACAGGGTAGTATACTTAGGCTGGGATTTTCAGAGGATTTTCCAGAGCAGCGGCTCAACTTCCACTGAGTTTCTGTAAGACTCCTCTGGATATCCCAGCATTAGACTATAGATCCAACCCCGACTGTAGATCTGAATAAACTGATGCTCACCTGTTCACTCCACTTCTGGCAAGGAATGCCTGAGGTTGTGACATTGACAGAACCCTGGTAGAACCTGCCATTCCCTTTGTAGCAAGTTGCTGTGGGAAAAGGCCATTTAAACAAGTGAAGTGAGACAATGGACTGCGGCACAGTGAATCAAAAATGGAAAAACTTTCATAAAATAGGAATAAATGACCACACCAGCAGATCAGATGCAAAAAAACATCCTTGAGAACATTAAGGTGTCCAGACAGCTAGTCTGCCATCAAGAGACTATCTAGACTTCTGTTCACACCATTGAATAGATTTTGAACTCAGTTTCACAAAGATAAATCTAATGTAACTCCAAAGGAGCTAGTGGAGTTATTCCAGGTTTACACCATTGTGACATGAGTTCAGATTTCAGTCTAGGCATTCTGTCCATCTCATCCATCCAATTTACTCCTCCTGTTACAGAAAATGCAGCACAGAACCCCTCTAAACATCTTAGGAGTATCTTTCTAGTTGTTTCATATGCAGATCTAGTCAGCAAAGCTGCATGAAATGTAAAATTAGTTATTCCTTGTTTCCTGTAAAATTGAGGTTAAAAGGAGGGACAGCTTTTAGAACTGTACAATTAAATACCATCCTGTACATCAAAAGGTTTGCCGATCTGATTAGAATGAGTTGGTTCTAAGGAATGAAGGGGAAAATTTTCAAAAATACGTAAGGGATTAAGGTGCACAAGCCCCCCTAATAGTCACTGAAACTATTCTAAATTCCAGGGCCAGATCATGCCAATCGGAGACCATAACACAGGACCCCTGTGGATCAGCCTCACACCCTCTTAGACTGGCAGTGACCTAGGGCAGTCTTTCCCTTTGGGACTAGGAATAGAGGTCCCCACAAGTCCCTGGAGAGGCAGGGTGGCAGCAGAGTGTCTACACTGGTTTCAGAGGGGAGAATCAGGCTCTGTGACTGTGTCCATCTTCTCTAACCAACATGTGGTGCTTGTCTTATGAGAGTGTAAGCTCTTCGGGGCATAGTGTGTGTGTGCAGTGCCTAGACACTGTAGGTGGTGCCTGCACACAGTGATACTAAGAATAAAGAATGAATACAATTCAGATAGACATCCAAAGCTTATTCACGCTGGAGAAAAACTGAGCAGGAAATCTTGTGAGAATAGGCTTAAGTGCAAGGTTTCCTAAACTAGCTGCTTCTGGGATGGCTGGAAGTGCCACAAGGATTACCCCTCACACACTATTTCAGCATCATTTCTTCCATTGCTGGCCAGACACCAGGAGTGCCAAGAAGGGACAACATTAGGAAACAGGGTGACAAGTTACACTAACAGTTTTGAACTTCAGGAAAGATTTGTTTGGGCTTCAGTTTGAGTTTGAGGCAAAAGGTTTGGCCTTTTAGTTTGTCTGAACAGATTTTACCCATTCCTCATCTGTAGGATAAATGTACTTCATGCAGATCTAGGTTGCAGGTGTAAATATTTAGAGTGGACATTTACAGTACAAGTTCAAAAGAACCAATGGAAGTAGTGCTACTAGAGTAAATCAAACACATTGTAGATGATCATGTATCCCTTAATCGCTTGCATTCCACGCCTCAATTACTATAATTTCTTTTCTATAGTCTCTGAACACTTCATACAGGGCTCCCTGCATTACACACTTGGCAGAGGAAAGAAAACACACATCAGACCCTACAACGACAATGTCCTGGCAGCACAGAATGAATATTTTAGGAGTTTTCCTTTCAAAGGCAAGGTAAATAATATCTGAAACTTGTCTAATGACAGATCTGGCATCCAGATGCCAGTAAAGCATTAGCCTGTTTCTTGACAAAAATAAAAGCCGTGCACAGTGACCCATGCTCTCTGATTTGGTACTCACACCACATGTCTGAAATAAACAGCCATATAATGGCTGTGAGACACTTTCTAGTGACCTTTTGGAGTTGGAAACAATTACCAAAAAAGTAGCCCCTGCTTTCTGTCTAAGGGTGATGAGAAACTGGGAAACAAAGGTGCCACTCACATGACAGGCCTCCCATAGGAAGGAGCAAGGAGTAACAGAGGTTCTGTATTTGGGATTTAGTTAATAGTAGCTCTGTTGATTATGCATGAGTTGGAACACACTCCAGCTCACTCTCCCATAGCTGTATGGATTGGCAATCATATTGTAATAAAAATGTACTAAAATCTTCCTTTTGTCCCTAAAGCCAGCAGATATGACTGAATGGACATGGGAAGGGGGGCAGGATATCAGCTGAATAAGGTGTCCTTTGGTAAAATGCCATTGATACAGGCAGCATTTTTACACAGTCTCTCTTCTGAGCTGCCACAGCATTTAAAACCTCTGACCCAAAAATGATTAAGAAAGGGTTAATGCTCTCATATATAGATAGATAGATAGATATAGATATATATATATACAGAGAATGCACCCCTTCTTCTCTGATCAGGGGAAGGACTACAGCTGAATGCCTTAAATGCAAGATTTGTGTCAAGGCAGCACAACTGGAGCAGCTGTAATGAATTAAGCTGTGTCTCACAGAACACTATGATAGGGAAGGGCTCTGGGGATTTGGATGGCTGCTTTTGAAAGCCAAAAGAAGGGTGGGGGGAGAGAGAATATTATCTGGAAAAGCCAATTTTTGCCTCCCAAATTTTTCTTCTGTTTGCATTGGGTGCCCAGCACTGTAGTATCTGAGCACCTCCCAAGGGTGGAAGCAAAAGTACAAGAGATTATGCCTCTGGGTTTGGTTTTGTTTTCTTTTATTCTCTCTCTCTTTCTCTCTCCCTCCACTCTTCTACAGCTCCTTTTTTCTCCCTTCCTCTCCTTTGCCCTTCCACATTCATTCTTCCTCCTGGCTCAGTTTAGCTGTCTATGGGAATGGCAAACAGTCAAAGCAGTGAGTTTAACTCACAGTCTTTATGAAGAGCTCTTGGCATCATACTGAGGAGTTGCATACACACATTTCAGCCTATGCAAAGGCCAGACCATTACAATTTATCAAATCAAAAGCTCCACAGAAGGAATGAACAGTCAGAGTCGTCATGCTGCAAAATCTTGCCTCATCATAAAGAAAAAGTATATTGCACATATTTGAAACATGAAACATCTTTGGATTTACCAACCCCCTCAAGTGTTAAAAAAGCATGAGTCAAGGCCCCCCAAAATCATGAGATTGGCTTTAAAAAAATCACAAGATTCTAAAAATGAATTTTGTTGGTTCTTTTTATTTGCCTCTTGAAGTTGAAAAGTTTTGGGGATCACATTTTCTCCCCAAGCCTGAGAGCTTTTTTTTTTATGAAAACTGAGATTTTCAGGTAATAACCTGATTCCAGTAGGTAGTTGGAGCTGAAAGAACCCCGCTCTCCTCCCAAATACCATGAGAGTTGGCAACATGGCATCTTAAACAACTAGACCAAGTCAAGGACTCTAGTTCTAAACTCCAAGGAAATCTACTTACTGGTTGTATTTTCTGTCTCAAAATCTGGAGGGGAAAAAAAGACAAACAACAAGTAAGCAACAGATGTTCTAACTGAAATCTTTGTTCAATGGTGCAGCTACTATCAGTCCTCTCACATGTTGTGGGAAAACATTCTTTCCCAGAAGCGCTCCGGGGAATTTTTCTGTGAATACACCAGTTCTTCAAAGTGGCAACACTATCATTAACGAAACTGGTTTTAGCAACTGGATTGGTTTTGAGACCGGTGGTTCTAAAATAGGGTGGTTGTTTTTTGGGTGGGTTGTACGTTGGAATCAGACCAAATAAACAAACTGTTGTTCCTTTCATTCTTTAATGCACGGAATATGGCATTTCAAGCGCAGGGTAAAATAGAACTAAAGATGTTACAAGGCTGCAATTTACTTCAAGAGCCTCTTCCAACTACATAGACTGATACCTGGGAAGCTGATTTCCTACCAGTTCTTATTTTATTTGTGTCAAGTATCAGAGGGTAGCCGTGTTAGTCTGGATCTGTAAAAGCAGCAAAGAATCCTGTGGCACCTTATAGACTAACAGACGTTTTGGAGCATGAGCTTTCGTGGGTGAATACCCACTTCCTCAGATGCATGTCACATGCATCTGAGGAAGTGGGTATTCACCCACGAAAGCTCATGCTCCAAAACGTCTGTTAGTCTATAAGGTGCCACAGGATTCTTTGCTATTTTATTTGTAAATTTTATATTTTACAATCGTCTTCTTCCTTGTCAGAGGGCTTTGACATGCTACAGTCTAATAAATGCTTAAAGGTACCACGGGCCAAATCCAGTGTACCCTATGTGTCTCCAGTGTTTTGAGGGGATTCTTTTAGCTGGTCACTCTCCCTTGGAGTCACACTGCCAAGGACTTCCCAGCCTCCTCCTGCCCCTGTTATCCCTCTTTAAAGGGGCTCCCCTGCAGAGAGGGTTTTCTTAGGAAAGCTATTAAAGCCCCTGGGTGTATTTGGGTTGACTGCTGGGTGCAAGGGGGATTCATTCTCCCTCATCCAATCCACAGATCCCCCAAACTCTGGAGAATCCACCATGGAGCCCAAAGAAAGGGGGCAGGATTGACATGTTGTCTGATAATCCCCCTTTCCCTGGCAAAGAATAGAGCTACATTCTTAGGGCATAATCTGGTCCACACTTTGGTCCTGATCACTCACTGGCCTCAGGCCTTCCCCTCTTCCCCAAACTCTTGCTAAGCCTTGACTACATTTAGCACAGCAGCAAGCAGAATTCTCAGTTACCGAAATATGGAATCCTGGTGCAGGCCTTGGGGTCCTGGTGCAGGCTGGGAAGTCTGTTGCATTCAGGTAGAGCGAGCAGCATTAATCCTGGTTTGTAAATCCCTTTCTGGGAATTCTCCTCCAGTGAGAGCCATTCCTTAAAGCAGTAGAGATCCTTTACCGCAAGGCAATGCTCTCTACATTATTTTACAAAGAACAGTGAAATACACAGTCAATGGCTTGCTGATAAACACTGCATTAACAATGGTGTGCAAAAGTTATGCAGACAGATCCTTAGCTCATGGAAATCGGCGTGGCTCCACTGATTTCCGTGAGGCCACGCTGATTTATATGAGCTGTGAATCCAGCTCATAAACTGTAACGGAAACATTGCATGAAATATAACAATTTGCTTGAGGGAAATCCTTGAAGCTGCATTTTTTTTGTGAAGCAGCACTCTGTTCAAAGCATATTGTTCTATATCATGGGTTCACACCAACTAATGACAACATGTCATGCCTGTGGGTCACCTTAACCTCTTCTGCCCCTCCTCAAAACTCACCTCTCTGCCGTAATGCAGACAAAAGCTGCAATCTGATACTAGATGTTCACCTGCCATTGCTACTCCTGATTGGCTGAGAATTGTGCACATCCTATTTTTTTTTAATCTTATCTCCCCACTCTGGTCTCCTTGATTGTCTCCTCCACCTGCTATGTCTTGTCTTTTTCACTGTAATCTCTTGGGGGCGGAGACCTTTCTATAGCACCTAGTCCAATGAAACACCAACATGGATGAGATCTCTAGGTGCTAAGTCAATAGAAATGTTAAATAATAGATAAAAAGGGGACTGCCTGATGTTTTTCATCCCAGGTGTTTCTTTGAAAGTGATTTGATAAATAAATTATTGAAATTCATTAACATTTTCAGTTGTTTCAGGAATAGCGTGCTGTCAGTTTTGGTTTTCTTATAAAGCAGACAGTTTTTTCCTGTCATACCCAGAATATTGGGAAAGATTTTGGGGTTGGTAATTAGTTAATTATCAGCCATTCATTTTTTTATTTTATTTTTTTTGGAAACCTGGGCCGGAATACAATCTTTGCGGTTACAAGTGGAGATGATTTTGGCAGACGTGGCCAAGTCTGTGGGACAGGCTTGCCTACTATTCAAAACCAGCACAGGCTTTGGCATCATTAGGAGTTGAGCAGTTGGCAGATGATGATAGTAACTGAATCAGTCACCCCTGGAAATATGTAACCTAAAGCACCACATTGCAATTTGACACAATTTTATTGCTACCAGTTTCCCCACTACTCAGTGAGAATTAATGTTAATAATAGCTGGGATCATTGCGAATCTTTATAAAACGTTCTGCCCCTGTGGAGTCACAACCGTTCAGTGATAGCACGGCTGAGGTGGAGTATATTTTACCAAGGGATGGGGCAGCTGCTCTTCTGCAGCTGCAATGAGTGTGCTGTCAAGGCTCTATTTAGGAGCAGAGCTGTGTAAGAAGAATGCACCGAGCCTGCCTACATTGTGCTTGCCTTTAGCCAGCGCTGTCTCCTTGCTAACTCCCATAAGCAGCAAGTTCAGCCAGGCATATCAATTTTAACTGAACAGCACATTCCACAGGAGTGAGATACGCATCCTAAACTGGGGAATATTGATGATCTTGGGGAACTGGGCAGAGATTTGGGAGATGCAGGTTCAAGACCTGCTTCTACCACAAACATCTCGCGTGTCCCTGAGCAAGTTGATTAAGCTATTTGTGCCTGTGAAATGGGGATGAACATCCCTGTTGAGGGGTATTGTGAGGCTAAAATCATTCAGGTTTCTGAAGTTCTCTGATGCTATGGTGATGGGGCCATGTAAGCAGTCCTTTGTACAAAACCTAATTCTGAGGAGCATGAGCTTGATGAGGTCATATATAAAAAGAGATGACTTCAGACCATTAGTAGAATCCTTGTGTAATGTAAATGAAAGATACACAAAATCAGCAGGAGAACAGGTGGGCCAGTAACCTCTTACTGACCATTCGGACTAGGAAAAACAGAACCTTATTTAAGAGAAGAAGAAGAGATGCCACCTGGTCATTCCAGATTATTTTTTAACATACAAATGTTACTTGCTGCCTGATCCACTAAGTACTAAGAGCAGCAGTATCTCAAAAGGAATTAACTCATTCTTCTCCTGCCTGAGCTGTTGTCATACCCAGCCAGCAATACAAGGAGAAGGATGGAGCCAATCAATAACTACATAAGATGAGAAGTTACTTTCCCTCAAAATATGGCAATTCACCATTTCTCCCAGTGCTTCTTATCCAGGGACTCCAGAGTCAATTGGAAAGAATGTGAGATTCCTTGTGATTCATGGTGTTCACTGTTTTTCTTTGTTTTTTTAAACAAGTCATCCCTTTTGTAAACTACAAGGTAAGTACCTGTACCTGGTAAACAAACATTAAACCAAGACTACCTACTTGTTCTGAACGGGTATCAGTGATGATCATATAGTCCCAAGGGAACCTAATCCTATGAAAATATATTGTGTATTGGATTTGGGGTTTATGGTTTTAGAATGACCTATGAGTCAGCACAGAAGCATGACAACTGCTAACATTCATGACAAAGAGAATGATCAGAATAGTAAGGGTGAGATTTTCCAAGCAGTCTAAACAAGTCAGCTAATGCTCACCAAAAAAAGTCAAGGGAATAAGAAAGGTATTTGAAAAAAAATATGGTAAAAAAAATACTAGAGAGAAAGTGGTCTCTTAATAAAAGAGTAGGCTGGTGAAATTTGTTTTAAAATGTCTGAGCTACCGAATTTCTTATTTAAAAATGGAATTTAATGAGATTTGAAAAGTGGTGAGGTCTGGCCAATTGCTATAGAAAGATAAGAAGCTGCTGATAAAGAGCAGACAATATAACTGGAAAAATTAATATATACAAATCAACAAGACCACCTGAAATGCATCCAAGGGCTCGGAACCATTGACAATTACATTTCAGAAATCAAAAACCGCAGAAGTAGTACTAGTGTTGAAGTTATGGAGAAAATCATTGTGGTACTGCTCTTTGATCTTTAAAAGAGGAAGAGGGAGTAGTCGCAGAAATTGTCATTGTCTGACTTCAATCCATATTGAAATAATGGAACATATATATAAATTGTGCATGTATCTACAGAGTGATAATGAAACCATTGGCAATAAGCAGCTGGGATTTTTAAATAGATCATTCCAGACAAATCTATTAATCTTGAATTCTTGTACAAACCCTTAGGCCCACGGGGCCAGAGCCTCAGTTGGTGCAGGAACTAGGTTGGCTTATGCAGCTTAGGCTATGGCCCATAATTTTTCAAGCCCTCTAGGCACAGAACTTCCACTGAGTCACTAGGAACTCCGTCCATAGAGGGCCACTTGTGGATGGTGGGGCAAGGGATGCAGTAGGTGTAATATTTAATACAGCACCTTGGAAAGCCTTGCTTGACAAATACATTGTGATTGGCTTGGATATAAATACTGTCACATAAACTGAAAATAGGCTGAGACTGCTGTGTGGATTGGCAAATCTAGTATACAGTATATTCACCAAATTTAATGCATACTACATCATCATAATTCATACTGGGACTCCCCCTAAACGACTTGTTTTTAGAGATGCTGATGGAGTTGCACTGAAAGAGGTGAATGATTTTGGTAGGCTGTCTCATTGAGTGGGATAGTGGACCCCTATATAACTATAGAGGTAACAGTGATTAGAGAGACCACTTGACTCTGTTTTGGTTTGAGTTCAGTGGATCCAGTCCTGACCCCTCTATTTGCCATTTCTGCCAATCAGAGATTTGGTTGAGGCAAGACTTCAGGATTGGCACACTGCTCTGATAAATGTTCATTTTGAAGTGGGAGTCATTATCACTTTACCCCAAACAACCAATGTGCTATATGAACAAACAAGTACACCTGCATTAGCATGGATGCACCAATGGGCACTTATGCACAGTTATCCATCAGACCATGCAAATACATATGTTGGCATTTGTGCTGTCATACCTGTTGTACTGTGTTTTGATGTTTTTCTTTACATGGTTAAAATAATTATTTATGTTTGTTACTGGGTTAGCCAAATCCTGCAGCCCACACTCTGTCCTTACTTTGAACAATGACTTCATGATGTGACCCAATGCTAATAAAATACCTAGCATTTACATAATATAGCACGATTCCTCTTCAGATCACTTTACAGACATTAACTCATTCATTCATTAAACCTCTTGTGCACCTATCCTCACTGCAGTCTAAGTAAGCTTTGTGATTCTGTTCAGTGGGGTGGGTTCAGAACCTCCATGAGCAGATGAACAAAGCTGAAACTGGGGCAAAGAAAAATGCCATACACGTTTACCATTTTAAACATTAAAAAGGTAATTTTCTTGTTCTTCCTTACAATCCCCACTTCTTGTCTGGACAAATTCCCCCCGCCCTCTCTGAAATCCACCCAGATGGTCAATGTTTTTTACCTGCACACAGGCTTTGGAGCCGGTCCAACTCCGGAGGGATTGCACTCCTGGAAGATGTAGTTACACAGCAGAGACTCAGCAGCTGGGTGGCAGAATGAACTCACCGTTTTCAGTTCAGTCCAGGCAGTATGAACAAGCAGCTCTTGGGTCTCCTCTGGGTCAGCATAGGAGGAGTTGAAGAAAACAAGAGCATCCTTCACCAAGATAGCACTACACACCTCACCTCTGTATGTGCTGCAGTAGCCTGTATCACCCTTGTACAGTTTGCTGGTGGGGGGAATGTACACAGGAGTAAGTGTACAGCGGTAATCTGTGCTGAAGTGCATAGTTTCATCAGTAAGACAGTATTTATAAGACTAATTAGACAGTGAAGACTGCATAGACTCATAGACTTTAAGGTCAGAAGGGATCATTATGATCATCTAGTCTGACCTGCACAATGCAGGCCACAGAATCTCACCCAGCTACTACTGTAACAAACCTCTAACCTATGTCTGAATCATTGAAGTCCTCAAATCACGGTTTAAAGACCTCAAGGTGCAGAGAATCCTCCAGCAAGTGACCCATGCCCCATGCTGCAAAGAAAGATGAAAAACCTCCAGGGCCTCTGCCAATCTGCCCTGGAGGAAAATTCCTCTCTGACTCCAAATCTGGCGATCAGTTAAACCCTGAGCATGTAAGCAAGACTCACCAGCCAGCACCCAGGAAAGAATTATCCGTAGTAACTCAGATCCCACCCCATCTAACATCTCATCACAGACCATTGGGCATATTTACCTGCTAATAATCAAAGATCAATTAATTGCCAAAATTAGGCTATCCCATCATACCATCCCCTCCATAAACTTATCGAGCTTAGTCTTGAAGCCAGATATGTCTTTTGCCCCCACTACTCCTCTTGGAAGACTGTTCCAGAACTTCACTCCTCTGATGGTTAGAAAAATTCATCTAATTTCAAGTCTAAATATCCTTGTGTCCAGTTTATATCTGTTTATCTTTGTGTCCTCGTTGGTACTAAGCTTAAATAATTCCTCTCCCTCCCTGATATTTATCCCTCTGATACATTTATACAGAGCAATCATATCTCCCCTCAGCCTTCTTTTGGTTAGGCTAAACAAGCCAAGCTCTTTGACTCTCCTTTCATAAGGCAGGTTTTCCATTCCTTGGATCATCCTAGTAGCCTGTCTCTGAACCTGTTCAAGTTTGAATTCGTACTTCTTAAACATGGGAGACCAGAACTGTATATATTCCAGATGAGGTCTCACCAGTGCCTTGTATAACAGTACTAACACCTCCTTATCTTTACTGGAAATACCTCGCCTGATGCATCCCAAAACCACATTAGCTTTTTTAACGGCCATATCACACTGGTGGCTCGTAGTCATCCTGTGATCAACCAATACTCTGAGGTCCTTCTCCTCCTCTGTTACTTCCAACTGATATGTCCCAAATTTATAACCAGAATTCTTGTTGTTAATCCCTAAATGCATGACCTTGCACTTTTCACTATTAAATTTTATACTATTACTATTCTTTCAGTTTACAAGGTCATCCAGATCTTCTTGTAGGCTATCCCAGTACTTCTCTGTATTGGCAATACCTCCCAGCTTTGTGTCATCCACAAACTTTATTAGCACATTCCCACTTTTTGTGCCAAGGTCAGTAATAAAAAGATTAAATAAGATTGGTCCCAAAACCGATCCCTGAGGAACTTCACTAGTAACCTCCCTCCAGCCTGACAGTTCACCTTTCAGTATGACCTGTTGTTGTCTCCCCTTTAACCAATTCCATATCCACCTTTCAATTTTCATATTGATCCCCATCTTTTCCAATGTAGCTAATAATTCCCCATGTGGAACCGTATCAAATGCCTTACTGAAATCGAGGTAAATTAGATCCACTGCATTTGCTTTGTCTAAAAAATCTGTTACCTTCTCAAAGAAGGAGATCAGATTGGTTTGGCACAATCTACCTTTTGTAAACCATGTTGTATTTTGTCCCAATTACCATTGACCTCAATGTCCTTAACTACTTTCTCCTTCAGAAGTTTTTCCAAGACCTTGCATACTACTGATGTCAAACTAACAGGCCTATAGTTACTCGGATCACTTTTTCTCCCTTTCTTAAAAACAGGAACTATGTTAGCAATTCTCCAGTGCGTACGGTACAACCCTGAGTTTACTGATTCATTAAAAATTCTTGCTTATGGGCTTGCAATTTCATGTAGCACAAATATGACCATTAAAACAATCAGGTGCTATCCAAACTTGGACCCAGGTGCAACTTACATAAGATTTCCACTCTGTCTGGAGCATGAGTGCAGTGTACTGCAGGAGACATCTGTGCATGCGTAACCCATATGCCTAATAGGGAGATAGCTCTTTAAGAGACTCACTGGGGGCGGGGTAGGAGTGAGTTGTGTCTGGGTCATTGTTGCTAGGGGACCTATTGGAGCAGACCCAAAACTGCCACATCCAATTCCAGAAGCTTGTGGATGCGGGGTGCTTAATCTGCCTAGCAACAATGACCCAGACACAACTCACTCCTACCTCCCCCCTAGTGAGTCTCTTAAAGAGCTATCTCCCTATTAGGCATATGGGTTACACATAAAAGCCCTAGTACAGAAGTTCCAATTAGGCCTAGGCAAAGTGATTTGGGTATGGTAAGAACCAATCTCAACCATAGCCCAACATTCAAACCAAACCCTGGTCCAATATTTTCTCAGGTCAGGAAAAATGTGTTTTCTCTCTCTGATGCAGTCCTGCGTTCCAGTGTGGATTACAAGCAGCAGAAAGGGCTGGCCTAGTGCAGAATAAGTATAGTAAGAAAGCATGACAATTTATGGGGTTTATAATTATTATTACAAACAGCTTTATTTAAAGGGAACTAATTGAGCAGCTGCCAGCTAGGCTGGGATTGCTGTCAGGGACTGCAAGCATGTGGAGTTCTGTTTTCACATGAAGACATCCACACCCCCATGAGTCATCCAGTGAAGAGTGGTTACACCGCAGGAGGAGTGTACGAGCACGCATCTGGGAGCATCTGCCTTGACTTTAACCAGACAGCATTCAAAATGCAGAGGGATGGGGCCTGGCTGCAGCTGTCCCAGTTGCTCATTCAGTCAGTTTAACAGAGGTCAGTGCGCTTCAATTTGCAACATGCTAACCATTTGGAAAAGCCAGTGGAGCTATTTGTATATTTTCCTTTTATTTCTTTCCACTCCACAAATTACCCATTGTCAGTACAGCTGACAAGGGAATAAACAAGACAAATGCATAAGCCTTTTACGACCCTAATTTCAATGATTTTCAGATGATATTCTCATAGCAATATAATGACATTTTCTGGCTCTGTTACATTTCTAACTGCATGGCTATGGGGTCAATATCAAGCTTTTTAAAAAAAATTGCTAAAAGAAAAGTAAGTAATGAGTTATGGCAGTGACACGATGGAAGCACTGAATGTTGCCACCACTCCATTCCTATGCACGCCCCATGGACTGACCAGAAGACTTCTGCTTGTGTCAGTCAGCCTCAGCCTATGAATACGCCACCTGCTGGTAAGCTGTTGCCCCTCCAAGAAAGATGTTACGGAGGGTAGTTTCCTAATCAGTGCTGTGATGTCAGCAACTACACTGAAGCAATGCTTGTCATAATGAGAAACATGGCAGAGTCAGCTCCTTCTTGGAACACTTGTATTAATTTTTATAAAATGTTATTATTTTACTGTTCCATGGGTGAGGGATGTCCTCCACACCCTTAGCCAGAGAAAGTTGGAAGCAATAAATGCATGCATAGGATTGCACTGGTCAGCTGTGAAACCAGCTACTGTTATGGCAGGCGGCCCACAGGAATAGCTTGATAGCAACAATCAGTGCCACTGTCATGTTTTCCTTGTGTTCAGAGACCTCAGAAGAATGTGTATGTGCAGTCATCTTAAAACTCAAGTGAATTCTGAACAGCAAATGCTGAAAGGAGCACTTGCTGCAAAGAATTTTTGTGGAGACACGGACTAAAAGATGCACACCTAAAATCTGCATCAAATGGCACTGAATGACAAATTCTAAAAACTGAACTCTGCTCATAGATGACTAGTGAAAAGAATACGAGGGCTGAATTCACAGAATAAATGATCAGTTATGAATAACTTGTCCAAGTCTGTGGTCAGTGGCAGAGGAACCTAAATAGGTTTCAGTCAGATGTGATGAAGGAATTTAAAAAGGCTGAACCAAATAGGTTCAAAAAATTTTCATTCTGGAAATCAGAGGGGAAATCTCAAATGAGGTTCTCCTATTACTTTCTATACTCCTTGGTTTTAACTGGGATGAGTATACCACAGCAATTTCAGTCACTTTATATTAAGGTTCCATTTAAAGATTTACTGAATGGTTTAATAGATGGTTTAATAACTAGATATTTTAATAAATGGTAAATTAATTGTGATAGAGGTCAATAGTTTGCTCATAGCTATAGCTTGTCATTCCCATTTTACAGATGGGGCAACTGAGACAGCATAGACATGTTAAGCGTCTTGCTCAAGATTACTAAGGCTCTGCCTACGCTTCACACCACTGATGGCGGCAACATGTAGGATGCACGTAGCTGCAAGTCACCATGTAAAGCAAGCTGCATGCATATTGCAGTGAAAGACAGTGGCAGGTGAGCAAGCAGCGGGGAAAGGCTCCGGCAGTGAGAGAACTGCCAGAGTCTTTTCCAAGGCCTCCCCCTGCCAAGGCCTTTCCCCACTGCTAGAGTCTTTCCCTGCAGTGAGAAAGCTACTGAAGCCTTCCCCACTGTTCCCTGCTGGAGCCTTTCCCTGTATCCAGGAAAGACTCCATCAGCAGGACACTGAAATAGCAGTGTAGACAGAGGAGGCACTGCTTGGACATCTAGAGAGTCATCAGGTGTGTCTTTACTCTATTCACTTATGCATTCCTCATCATCCACACTACTATTTATACCCATGCTAGAGGGGGCATGAAATGTATGTACTCTACATGCTGCCATAAGGAGTGTGCAGTGTAAACATACCCTAAGTAAGTAGGGTGACCAGATGTCCTGATTTTATAGGGACAGTCCTAATTTGGGGGTCTTTTTCTTATAGGTTCCTATTACTCCTCCACCCCCTATCCTGATTTTTCACACTTGCTGTCTGGTCACCCTACAAGTGAAACAGTGGCAAGCCACTGCCAGTATCCAAATTTCATGAGCCACAGTGTGTAACTAAGAACAGAATTTGGTTCAGAGTATATTTGCTCTATTAGAAACAGTTGAATTTGTTTAGAAGCCAGTTCCCAGTAACTACCTATATAGTAAGAACAGTGTAACACATACGAGGACCTCAAGATGCTGGTCTTACTTCTTGCTGTCAATACACTTTATCCATTAGTTTAGGTAATATAGAACAAAACTCTCTTTGTTCATAATTCATCTCCTCTCACAGCCTCCCTGGCCCAAACAAACACCTCAACAGACATACTTACCTCCATTCTGTTGGAAAGGCACATGAGCCAGCCGCAACAGGAGCCAGGTTTGGGAGAGAAAGAGAAAAGTTTGTCAGTGACCTTTTTCCCATTCTTCTTGAATGCAAAACTTAAAGGTTCATACAGGAAATGTCCTGCCATTCTCTTTTGTCATTGATTTGTATTTTCTAAGGGAGAGGGAGGCCAAGACTTTCCTTCCTGGGTGTGTTTTGGGAAAAGAGGAAGGAGAATGAATTAGGAACAGGAAGGTGTTTTCTGTGAAATTCTTGCTGGAATGGATCATGGTGATCCAACTGCCAACGACGCTTGTTCTAGAAAGGCCAGCAGATCAGCAGTTGGTGGCCACATAATGTAGCACCTTGAACAGAGGTATCGACTTTCTAATTTCCTGGGGGATGCTTGACCTCTGCTCCGTCCCAGGTCTCACCCCCTACTCCACCCCTTCCCCCAAGGCTCTGCCCCACCTCTTCCCACCCCCTTCCTTCTCCCCACTCCATCCTCGTCCCACGTCCTCCCGCCCCGTTCTTCCCCATCCCCCAAGTGCACCATACCCTCACTCCATCCCCTCCCCCCAGCTCCTCCTGCACATCGCTGAACAGCATCTGCCGTAGGTGCTGGGAGGGAGGGGGAGGAGCTGATTGGCACAGCTGCCAGTGGATGCTAAGCACTCACTATTTTTTCCCATGGGTGCTGCAGCCCTGGAGCACCCACGGAGTCAGCACCTGTGGTCTTAAAAATTAAATTGTGCTCACCCTACGTGCCCATGCAGGATACCAGCACAGCATGTGGGGAAGAGCATCCACAGCTGGGCAGAGTTAACGAGCGGGGCTCAGGAATGACTGGAGCACTATCTTTACCCCCCTCAATATGCCAGCAAGCGCAGCTGAACTGGCAGAGGAAGACATAATTTGCTCCTAATAAGGGACTGACACAGATCACTTCCCTCCTGGAGCCAGGGGAAACCATGGAGTGAATTGGAACTGCCTTTTTCCTTGGGCAGTACAGCTACAAACTGCCCTTTACTCAGGACTTACGGTAATTCCTCCATCAAGCGTTCTCCGGTAAGAAGCTCTAGGTCTTTTGGGGATGATGGGAAAACAAACCAACTCCTGACTAGAGGAGGGGCAAACTATCTTCTTTTGGTCACTAACTGTGCTAGTGCAGGAATGAATTGGGCCCTCCGTTTATCCTGCAATAATCAACAGTTCCTCCTTGCTTTATCATACCAGCTCCCAGCACAGGAGGTCTCCCTACCAGAACACAGTTCAGTTAACAAACAGAAATAGGTGATATTAATACTGTGGCTTCCTCCACAAGGATGAGCTTACATAGCACTTCTGGGACCCAGCATGCAAGACAACGGCAAGTAAGCAGGAAATGACAGCTGTGCCAATTGCTGACGCATAACGATATATAAGGAAATAACCCAGCAGGGAGATGCACTTGTGGTCAAATTTAACCCACTGTAAATTATTACTAAGGTAGAGCCCCTCACATCCTCCAAAGCTGCTTCCCCTACTCCGTCCTCCTGACAGGAGAAAGTTAATGCTGGGTTGCAAGATGCTCAGTAAATGCTTCTTCTTTTCAGCATACCTGACACACTGATAGTTGCTGCAGCTTTTGCAGTGCCAAAGGTTTTGCTGTGTTTGTTGGTGGCAATGCAAGTGAACAAGCCTGGCCTGGTGATGTACGCTTGCAGTCGGGAGTCGATCACTCTGTCTTTCACGCTTTCGACTATAGATCCTGCAGAAACCTAAAAGATCAAAGAATAGAAGAATGGATTGGGGGTTGGTTGAGGGTTTTTTGCTGTTTTTTTTTTAAGACAATTTTTAAAATAACAAACAAAGCTGAACCAGGTGGATTAAAATGGCAGTGAGTTAAACTATGGCACGGTCAGAAAAGGGACTGCATAAAAATGGCACCTTCATAACAGCTGACTTTACGAACAAAAGCAAGTTTTAATAGTCTGGATTTTCAAATCACTGGCGATTTTGGGTGCTTCTATTTTGGGATGCTCAATGTGAGACATCTTTAATGAGTCTCTTTTTCAGAAGGTGGGTTTTCCACACTTTCTAAAAACAGAGCCTAGCATATTTTATCCCTGTTAGCGGTGCAAAGCCAACGCAGTGGGAAGTCTGATTCCTTTCTGTTTCATGCTACATCAATAACTATTAACTAAACTACAACTTCACAGGGTAATATTGAGTTTTGTAATTGAGTTGAGCATCTGGTCCAGGATCTGTCTTTATTGATGATGATACATGAGCCACAAAGAACATTGCATGGCTTTGAGATTGCAGGGCTCACTGGTAGGGGGAAAAAAACTTGTTACTGGTAAACTGAGCAAATTTGAATTCACTGCATTTCTTCAAATGTGACAGCCAAGGATTAGGGCTGGATGGAAAATGGTTCAAATTTTACAGATTTTGAAAATTTTCCTGTCCCAAATTAGGACAAGAAGTCAAGATCTCAAATTTTCACAAACCATTTTTACACTTTTCAAGGTAGTCCCAGGCTTTAAGGCAGTGTTTGAATAGAACAAGTGCTCTGGCTCCAAAGTTATAAAAGGTCTGATAGACTTTTTTCTTTGCACCGCCCAGTAATGTGAAAGAGTTCAGATTTGGTGCTTTTCTTTGCCCATTTCCGAAATCCATGAGTGAGCTGGGAACAATGTGATTTTAGGCGGCGATAATTTTATGCTCAGTCTTTTCTTGTTGGTACAGCACTGACGCTCACTGCAATTATAGATGACGGTCCATTATAGCGTCTGCAGAGTCACATCACAAAGTTAATGCTGAGCAGTTAGCTTGTTCCACCACTGAGAGCCAGAGACAGCGTCAAACCATCAGAAATAATTCAAGTGAGGGTCATTTCTGGATCCTAGTCTAGCTACCTGACAATGGGGATTAGGGCTAGTGATCTGGAATATCTTTTCACGGGCCCCAATTCAGCAAGGTACTTAGGCACACGTCTAACATGAAAGACAGGAGTAGTCCTACTGAAGACAATGGGACAATGCCCATGCTTAGAGTAACAAGTACCACACGGTAGAATATATGCTGCTAATTCCTGAATCTCAGGAGGTTGTGTATTCTAGTGTAAATGCTTATTCAAAGCTAAGTTATGCTATCTGAACACTTCCATGTGCAAAATTATGATCCATTACCCTCAACTCCCATTGAACTTTACTCTTCAATTGGATATCCCATGAGAAAAGACTTACTTGGGAAATTCCTAATAGCTCTCGACTGCAGTCAGGATGGAAACACTGTGGGTGAAATCCTGGTCCCATTGAAACCATTGGGAAATTTGCCATCAACATCAATGACGCCAGGATTTCTCCCATCCTTGTGCATTGTTAGCACTTGCATTTCTAGAGTTGGCCTGAAGAATTAAATGACTCTTTAAAGGTTGAGGTGTTTGGGTTCAGATTTTGAGTTGGTTCTTATTTTATCAGAATCTGCCCAGCCTCCCTAATCTGTGCTGATTTCTGAGGTCCGTAGATCAGCACTGGATCATCAGGAAAATCTCTTCTTTACAGCTGGCATTTTGAGGCAGATTCACTATCAGGATCCGGATACTTTGGGATACTCCAGTGACAAAAAGCAGCTGTAAACTCATTTAGCTGGGTGGTTAAGACAGGCTTATGGCTTCTTTTTATTGCTTGTAGATCTAGTCTGTCAGATTTTGTACCATATTGTTTTTAAATCAAGTGAAAAATGACAAACTTCAAACCAAGTTTGGATCCATTTTGATTCAGGGTGTGCGGCATCCATGTTTTTAGGATCCATTGGCTAATGGCTAGTGGCTCTGTTTCTGGTGTATACCCATATATGCACAGGTTACTGAAAGCTGCTATGGGGAGGGAGTCAGGAAGCAGGAAGGAGCAAGTGAGGAGGTCTCTGGAGCCAGAATCAAACTGGAGAGAGGCAACGGGGCCAGGGAAGATGTTGGGCCATATTTAGAATGGCTACTGCCACACGGCAGGAATAATTTTTAGTATCAGTTATCCAGTGTGATGTTAGGAGTGAGATTTCTATTAACAGGAATCAGTTCTGGTTCAAGAATTCCTGTCATCCCAGTCGGAAGTCTTGCCTGTAGAAAATACCTGGCAACAGCTTTATCTAAATGTGTGTCTTCCAAATAGCACAATACTATTGAAACTCAGTTGGGTCACACACATTCAGTTTGGTTGCGTGTTGTACCAGTGTTTGAAATCGGCAGAAAGGAGGACTGCAGCAAAGCTTACCCACCCCCAGAGCACCCCCTTGCATTGGTGCAGGATGTAGCTGCTATCTTCAGCTCTAGTGCCTCCTGCTGGTCACCTGCCTCTGATCCTGGTCTTGTGTGTCTCAGCCCTTCGTCCAAGTCACCTAAGTTCCGACCCCTTCTGGGGTGTTATAAACAAGCCCAAACGAAAGTGAATAGTTCTTTCTGCCCTCTTGGGCTACTCAAGTCTTCTGTGCTTACAGACACCATCTCAGGGCTCCCTTTGCAGGAACCTGTGCTGCCCTGTTGTCTGTCTGTGCACCCTAGCCCATGGCTTCTCTCACTCCGAGAGACCTGTCTCATCTGCCATCTCTTCCTCCTCCCTGAACCAAACTCCTTCGGTTTATTTATTAGGGCTTAGCTCTGTCCCCTTTGGCCATGAGCCAGTTAGCTACTCACCTTCCCAGGAGCAAAGCATGACTAATAAGGTGCATTGCTAGCCTTGCAGATGATGGGGGTTAAGCCCTATCACACAGATGCATACTATTATCATCATTATCATTATCATTATCTATTTTTACTGCGGTAGCGGCTAGGGGCCCAAATTCTGGACCAGGACCCCATTGTGCTAGGAGATGAACAAACACAGAACCAAAAGACATCCCTGTCCCTTACGTCCATGACATCAGCTTCGGAGGAAAGGAATGCATTCATTCTTAAACTTTTACCTTTGTTCATGATTAGATAATTGAGTACAGAGAGTTTTTGTCCTGCCTCCACTTCTTTGGATACAAAACTACAATCATTATTGCTGGTATGAAAAAGGAATTTCTTCAGGATTTCAACCAGGTTCAATAATAGTCGAGCTAGTACACCAGACTGACTGGGCTTTGATAAGATTTCTTCCTTGAAATTCTTCTCTTACATTTCAGACTTCTTTGTTAGACCGTTCTGTTAGCTTCTCTGCAAGCATGGAGCCTGTCGGTCACTTTATTTTTCACTGAAACTTCTGATCCATGCATCACAGTCTCATATGTCTTGATATAAGCCTCCCTCCCTTCCTCTACACTCTTCTTCCTGTGTATCCAATGAGTGCCAAAACATTAAAGGGTCTGAGGCAAGTCTGGGATCTTCTGTGGAGTTTTACTCAGCGTAATAGGCCTCAGAAAGGAAATCTGAGAGCAGTGAGTCAGGACTGTTCCTTCTCAGCCTGGATCACACAGTGCAAAATGCTTTGCTTGCCAGGTCAGTTGATAGAACTTTCAGGAACAGGGGAAAATAATCCAATGGCCAATTTCAGCTCAAGGCCTCTTTGTGTGATAACGATCCCTCTTTAACTTTGCTTGCAAACAGCAAGAGCATAACAAACTGTCATTTGCATTATGTAAAACAGCCTGAGTGAGCCTGAGGTAGCTTCTGCTGTGTTTGTTGTAGTCATGTTGGTCCCAGGACAGTAGAGAGACCAGGTGGGTGAGGTAATAGCTTTTATTGGACCAAAGTCTGTGGGCCAGATCTGAAGTGCTCTGTGTAAGCTTGAACGCTTGACTCTCTTGCCAACAAAAGTTGGTCCAAAAAATATATTTCCTCGCCCACATTGTCTTTCTGATGTAGCTCTTGAAAATTTCAGGTAATTGTATTTTTGGACCTTAGAAATTGGCTGTTAATTTTTCTACTTGGAACCTCAGATGGTCTTCATTAAATGTATTGATTCCCTTTACTTGTTAAAGAAATTGCTTACTTTCCCCCTACCCCCCAGGATTTTCTTTAACTTTTTAAAATTCCATTTTGGAATCTAAGAAAGAAGAGGCTTTTACCATATCTTTGTGTTTATCTTAATTCTCCCTTGCCGTACAACAGAAAACTAAAGTTCAGTCCCGTGATGTCTTGCAATGACTAACGAGGGGAAACAGAATTGGAACAGTATTTTTGTTTGTTCGTTGGGAAGTCAAGACAGCTGCTGTTTAGAGAAACTTTCATCTTTCTGTTCCATGGCAGTTTAATGACTACAGTACACTGCTTTCATCCTCTTTAAACTTCAGGACAATTACAGGTCAGCATTCAGAGACTATAACAACACAGACACTGCAGGGATCACATCCTCAAATTACTCGCTGTTGCTTGCTTGCAAGTCAGTCTTTAAATACATGTGCTCGATTCCACCTGTTTCCTGATTTAACTTTACTAGAGGCAAGCACTCATTAAAGAAAGGTCTCCTTACCATATTTAAAGCTATGTGGTCGGGAAGGCATTCCTCTTGGGACTGATTTTGCCTTGGAGACAGAGGCTGAAGCGAATCTGACCCCAGCCCAAACAATGCCCAATTAAGAAATGGATTGAGTATACAAAGTTCAGTCCTTGGCTGGAGGCCAGGTGTGTTGGTCAGGCCCTCCTTTTTCTGGGATAAGTTTGTAGTGACTGGATCTACACCGAACAAAGGCACTAGTAAATCACCAGGTCAAGCAAAGGAACTGGAAGTTGAGGTGGGAGAAGATACTGATACTACCAACAACAAGCATTTAGGATCCTGTGCTGAGAGCTCCGTTGATATATTGAGGCCTATTTAGTGATAAGGGGAAGGAGATCTTGCTTTTCAGAAGGCTCCTTCAAAGAAGGCAGAGAATTCTGTGGTTGTTTTCTCAGCGGTTCTACTGCTCCTCCATAACAGCATGATCTCAGACATAAGAGCAGCAGAGAGTGGCTATGAAAGAAGATAAGAACACACATTGCCCAGCACCCAGGAGAACACAACACAGAAATCTGGAGAGTGTATGTGACTGATGAGGACAGCATGTGATTCGCACTGAATGCATGAACCACAAGGCAAGCCCATGGGAGTATAATGCCCCGAAAATGCCACAACTAGAAAGATAATGTAGGAGTCATCAGTTAGTGCTGTTCCACATGGTCTTACAAGATCTTTTTCTTAGCATGTGGTCCCTGTCAGTCTTGG
Organism: Gopherus flavomarginatus; assembly: GCF_025201925.1. Lineage (NCBI taxonomy): Eukaryota > Metazoa > Chordata > Testudines > Testudinidae > Gopherus > Gopherus flavomarginatus. The sequence goes on from NC_066619.1 coordinate 120,712,126, forward strand.
ACGCATTGTTGCTAGTTTTGTGATATTAGTAGCTTTTGGTGGAGGGTTGCAAGCAGCAGGAGAGTTTACTCTCTGTCTTAATCTCTGTAACTCTTGTTAATCCTTAGGACAAATTTCTTTCATAGGAACCAGGGCTTGGCATTTGAGCTGCGATTCCTGAAAGAGAAGATTGCTTTGCCTGGTGTTTGTGACCACCTGCTTTCAAGGGCTGTTATATATAGTGTAAAATTAACAAGTTGCACTAAGAAATACCCAGACTCCACTTATTGATTTCTCCTCCAACAGAAAACTGATCAGCAAGGTCCAGCATCTGCTAACATTCCACAGACAGGCGAAGATGCTGCCTACCTCTCTAGGTCATAACACAGAGCTTACGCCACCAGAAAGATATACTGTTGGAAATAGATTCTAATAACATTTGTCCTTGCAAAATGATGTTAAAGCCAGCTATAAAAAACAGTTGTGCTATATGGTCCAAAAACTGAATGTGGAAGGAGTCTGATTTTCATTAGGACCTCAAGCAAGCTTCCTTGTGTGCTATGCTCATCCACTTTGGGTACTCTAACATGTGCCCCTGCAGATAACGAAATCTGCACATACCGAACCCAATGGATAGAGGGTATCAACAGAAAAGAATGTGAGGGTGAAAAGTAAAGTGTCCCTAAAGGTCTTCCTCCAGGGCTACTAGAGATAATTAAAGGAATTGAGGATGTATAGAAAAGGCCATTTGACTAGTGGTAAGATGATATACAAGTAGCCAACTGACAAAAGCAGTTAAGGCAATATTCTGCCCTTGCATCTCTAAGCAGTGGGGTAATGGAGAGCAGATGGTTCCTTACCCACTCCCACCGCCGGTCCCACTCAGTGCCTGCTGCCGGCCTGGGTTCCTTTGCTCAGGCCAGCAGTGGGCTGAGACCCCAGCTGGCAGGAGCTGGCGGCCGAAACCCCAGAGTGGTGGCAGGCTGAACTGCTCAGCCCGCCACTGCTCTGGGGTTCCCACTGTGGGCCCCTTGCCAGCCGGGGTCCCACTCAGCACCCGCTGCTGGCGTGGGTGAAGGAACCCCAGGCTAGCAGTGGTCTGAGACCCTGGCTGGCAGGAGCCGGTGGCTGAAACCCCAGAGGTGGGCTGGCAGAGATGCTCAGCCCACCACTGAAACCCCAGAACTGGGTCAGCTGACCTGCTCAGCCTGCTGCCTCTCTGGGGTTCCAACTGCTGGCCCCTTACCAGCTGGAGTCCCCGCCACAGCCCCACTCACCTTGCTTCCAATGCAGGCCCCCTGCCAGACAGGGTCCAGGCTTCCGGCCCTGCTCAGCCCTACCAGCCTCCAGTTCCACTCATCTCAGCTGCCAATCTGGGGTTCCAGCCGCTGACCTCCTGCCAGCCGGTTATCAGCTTATAACTCAGAAGCCTGTGTGCAGCTTGAAGTATCCAAATACATGCCACCAGACATTGGAAAACTCAGCAAGGAAAAGCAAGGGCAAGGATCACACTAAACTAGTAAGATGTGAATTTTAATTTAATTTTAAATAAAGCTTCTGAAACATTTTGAAAACCTTGTTTACTTTACATATAACAGTAGTTTGGTTATATATTATAGACTTAGAGAGAGACTTCTAAAATATGTTAAAATGTATTACCGGCAAGCGAAGCCTTAAATTAGAGTGCATACATGAAGACTCGGCACACCACTGCTGAAAGGTTGCCGACCCCTGCATTAGATCATACTTCTTCCTGATGCCAGCCCTCATTAGTCAGAGGTATAAAAGGGGCACTTACAGCTTTTCCATTTTCAAGCCATGTGACAGTGGGAATGGGAATGCCTGTTGCCGTGCACCGCAGAGTCACCACAGACCCAAAGGTGACATTGTGGGATTCAGGAGCCTTCAGGATTCTGGCAAAAACTGTTAAGAAGACAGAGGTACTAGTTAAGTGACTATTTAAAGATGAAGCTCAGATACTCTCCCTCTTCAGTAAATCTTGAAAGAGGTGGCAGTCCAAGCCCTGCAGTGAATAAAAACATTGCATAGATTCACTAGTAAATGAGATACCTTTTTTTCCCACAAGACTCTCATCTTTATACACACTACACAATACTAGCCAAATTTTGCTTTCAGATTTTTGTGGGCAACTCCAACAAACTGCAGAGGCGAGTGCATGCGCAAGAATTTGGAGGGCAGAGTTTGATGTAGTGGAATACAGGGTACAGTGCATTGATGTGGGGCAATTTGCAATAAATGCACAACAAGCTATGTTTCTGCATGGCGTAATCTGATCGCTCATCTACCAATAGTGAAAACTATTTTAAGCTATTGCCCAAGGGACCAGGAGAAATCAGTCATGCACACCATTAACAAGGCGTGGGGGAGGTGCCTTTCATTAAAGTTCAGACAGAATTGTACTGGGAACCTCAGAGATAAGGTTTTACCACAGAAGATCCCCAGCTCCTGAAATCCTCCACTCCCATCATATCATCCCCCAAGGGAGGAGTGGCTAGCATTGCACTGAGAGGCAGAACTTGTGGAGGTCAAGGTTCTATGGGAAAGCAGGGTCAGACCAGATGGATCCAAGGGCAGTCATGAGCTGTGTCTCTGGCCCCAAACTGCTCCATACCCTGTCCACACCCAGTCAGCTAGTGGTCACAAAATGGGAATTTTTCTGCAGTAATTTTTTTTACCTTTTTTGGCAAAAAATAAAAACTGAAATATTTAGATGCTGAAATACCACCTCATTGCCTCATGATCCCATTCTCCTTGATTGGCCAGGCTCCCTCATCAGACGAGTCTCTCCTGATGCACCACGGGCACCTCTCTTGGCGAGGGGAGGCAGTGCATCATGGGGGTCCCTGAGCCTGGTGCATAATGGGAGAGGTAGTTTGTCTGGGGAGCCCGGCCCAGAGAGGAGAATGGGCTCCTGAGATGTTTCCCAGTTGAAATATTTTGAGTTTGGGCCCAAAATTTAGAACATTTTGAAGATCACTCCAATAGGCATCAAGGAACCCATGGGTAAAGAACTGCTCATAGGAAGCCATGTCATACTATCAGGTTTTAAACAAAAATCTCCACTGAAATCATCAGGGACTTCTGCTTAAAAACTGATGGCATGAAATCATTAACTTAGGGTGCTTTTAGTAGAGTAGGATTCACAGTATGAGATAAAGTTCCCCAACAACCTTACACACCCCAGACTCCCATCCCTCTCCCAGAAGCCTGCCCTATGTCCACCTTCTACCCCTAATAACACCAAGTTCTCTCCTGCCATTATGATCCAAAAAACTCTTAATGTCAACTGACAAGGGGGTGCAGAGGGGTACAGATATCTCCCGGTTCTGGTACGTACATTCCAGTTCACCAGAGAATGCCACATGAGGTCTCCAATGAAAGCCAGTGTCACACTGGTCACCAGTCTCATTGTGAAATGTATGTACATGCACTCTTCAAGGAGTTACCTGTCTGTACCAGAAAATTATGTTCTTAAGCATATAAGTTAAGAACAGGTCATCAAAAGGTGACATGCCTGAGTCTGGTTCCTCCAGAAAAGAGGTAGTAAATATGTGTCTCTCCATCAGGATGTAAGTGAAGAATTGTAAGCTAGCACAGCAAAGGCACATTTACGTACAAAGTCAGATGTTAACGGAGAGATGTGACCTCACTGAGAGAGGCGCTCACAGGAAAAAACAAGCCATGGGGGTTATCCTGTCTAATAGTACAGACAATGAACTTTGGTGGTGTTACTAGAAGGCAAAGAAGACTCTGTCATCCAGCACCACGGAAGTAACCAGACAGTATGCTTGCATTCATGAAAGTGGAGTCTCAGCCCGCCTTGATTGAAAATGCTGCAAAGGACTTTGGGTGAGACAAACTTTTTTAGACAGAAGGTTAACCTGCTAGTTAAGTTTAGTCTCTAGAAAGCGTGTTATGATTTTGTTTTATATTTAACCATTTGTTTCCATTATCCTCACTCACCATCTCCTGAATCTCTAATCTTTGACATAAACTTCATTGTATATTCACTATAAACATATCCCAGTGCTGTGGTGTTAAGCAAAGTGCTGGTCCTGAATTGAATCTGACAAGCTGGTATGTTCTGTTCTTTTGGGAACAGCAGGCCTGGTAATTCTGTGAGTGTTTGTTGGATAAGGGCAGGGGGTGGTGAGTAGCCTCACAACCCTGGGTATTCCTGAGGCAGAGAGAAACAGACTGTGTAGGACACAGCTAATGGGAAGGGGCAATGGGGGAGGCCAAAGGGGAAAAGGACAAAATGAGAGAATGTTCCCCACCAACTGTGCAGACTCCCTACTCCCGCCTTCTGCAAGTCCTTCCTCCTCCTACCCCTAAGAGAGCCAATTTTCTCCTCCCTCTTCCCCAACAATCCCTCTGCCAGACTCTGCCCACACACCCATCCCAGCATCTCCTGGCTCCTTCCAATACCCTGGTCCCTACTGGTTTCCTGAATACTTGTTATGGGGGGAGTTGTTATGAGGCCCCTAGTTCCTCCCAGATCCCTTTGCTTTGAGGTGAGCTGGAATAGGTTCCTGCTTCCTCCCCACGCTGCTGCCACTGACTGAAGGACCCAGAGAGGGAAATCAGTGACACACTCTCTCACCATGAAGGAATGTCACACATGGATCGAGCCTGCAGACATTTCAGACTCTGGGAGCACTGGCACACAAGATTACAGACTGGATCAGACCATCTAGCTCAGTATCCTGCCACTGACAGTGGCCAGCAGTAAGGTGCCAGAATCCCCACATAAGTCAATTATGGGATAACATGCCCTCAGGGAAAGTTTTCTCCTAGTCCCCCATAGTAAGAGTCTGGCTTATGCCCTGAAGCATGAGGTTTACAGCCCTTCTTGTTTATTTTTAAACATTATTTACTATAATAGCTCTGGATATTCCAGTTATTCCCTGAAATGTCTGCTCCTTATGTGAACCCCCCTGAGCTCAGCAGAGAAAGAGACCGGCATGGAATTTGTGGAGATTCCAGTGCATTCAGCCTGTGCTTGCCGCCCTTGCAAACTCTGCTACTGTTGAGATGGGGTTGATGGACACATAACTCTGAATTCGTAGTGTTTTGAAAATGATCTAAGGTCTTGATAATAGCAAGTATGCTCTGGGTTGCATTAGGGGCTGGAGGAAAAACCCCCTGCCCTAGGCAGAGCTCAGGAAAGCTTGGAGCCAGCCCTCCCAATGGCGTAGTCAGACAGGAGGACTGTGAGCCAGCTCTGCTAATCTTCATGGACGTGGGAAGATGAGGCCAAGGCTTCATCTCTTCCTTGCTCTTTCTCTTCCACTAGCAAGAAGTTGTCACTATACACAGGAGACTTGGACACTCTCCTAGTCTTATGCATGTGGTCGTGGGCCAACAAGGGTATGTCTACACTGTAATGGTGAGTGAATCTCCCAGCCCAGGTAGACAGACTCTTGCTAGCGGGGCTTGAGCTAGTGCTAGTTGGGTTCAAGCTGGCGTGCTAAAAATAGCAATGTGGATATTCTGACTCAGGCTGGAGCTTGGGCTCTCAAGCCTACGTACCTGAGTGGGATTGAGAGCCTGAGCTTCCTCTTGAGCTAGAATGGCCAGATTGCTATTTTTAGCACACTAGCTTAAGCCTGGCTTGTACAAGTCTTACTACCTGGGCAAGGAGACTTGCTCCCAGCTGTCATGTAGACATACCCCAACGGTCTGGGCCTTTACTATAGAGTCGCTGGTGTGTCTCCATCTTCTACAAACTCTGTTCAGTGAGTGATGTAGGGGTCTTTTCTTCTGAAAGACCACATACTTACAAGACTAGCATTGGCGTGAAAAGGATTTCCTTATTCATTGTCTTGGGAAGGTAATTTTAACACATTATCTTCCTATAGCCTTGAACCTGGTGTTTGCGCTGTATATAGAAATGAGCACTTGTTCTACACGGGTTTCACCTAGTTTCACAGGACCTAAGTTAGCTATTTACATTTTGCTCTGGTTATGGAGGCTTGGCAGAATTCAGGTTTTTATATATAATTTTGATGGATAATATTGATGTTTATTTTTAATGATTTGTTAAGATTTCTATTGATTTAAATTTTCACAGTTGTGCAAAATAGTTTTTAAGCACTTTTTAACATTTTTATAGATTTAAATTTTTACAGTTGTGGGAAATTATGAGGGGGGTGTCAGACAATTATTTAATGACAGTGTATCCACAGAGATTAAAAAAGTTAAAGCTTTATAATTTTTTGGGCTGTCGATTAATTTCAGTTAACTCACGTGATTAACTCAAAAAAATTAATTGCGATTAATCGCAGTTTTAATCACACTATTAAACACTAGAATACCAATTGAAATGTATTAAATATTTGTGGATGTTTTTCTACATTTTCAAACATATTGATTTCAGTTACAACGCACAATACAAAGTGTATAGTGCTCACTTTATATTACTTTGATTACAAATATTTGCATTTTAAAAATGACAAACAAAAGAAATAGTATTTTCAATTCACCTCATACAGATACACTTTCATGATAAAAAAGATTGCTCTACAGTAACTTACAAATGTAGATTTTTTTTGTTTTGTTACATGACTGCACTCAAAACCAAAACAATGTAAAACTTTAGAGCCTACAAGTCCACTCAGTCCTACTTCTTGTTCAGTGAATTGCTAAGACAAATAAGTTTGTTTACGGGAGATAATGCGGCCCACTTCTTATTTACAATGTCACTTGAAAGTGAGAAAAGACATTTGCATGGCTCTTTTGTAGCCAGCATTGCAAGGTATTTATGTGCCAGATATGCCAAACATGTATATGCCTCTTCATGCTTTGACCACCATTCCAGAGGACATGCTTCCATGCTGATGATGCTCGTTTAAAAAAATGCATTAAATAAATTGTGATAAACTCTTTGGAGGAGAATTGTATGTCTCCTCCTCCATGGTTTTACCAGCATTCTACCATATATTTTGTGTTATGGTAGTCTAGGATGATGACCCCGCATATGTTGTTTGATTTAAGAACACTTTCACTGCAGATTTGACAAAACATAAAGATTTCTAAAGATAGCTACATCACTCAACCGAAGGTTTAAGAAAATGAAGTGCCATCCAAAATCTGAGAGGGACAAGGTGTGGATCATGCTTTCAGAAGTCTTAAAAGAGCAACACTCTGATGCAGAAACTGCAGAACCCAAACCACGAAAAAAGAAAATCTGCTGGTGACATCTGACTCAGATGATGAAAATGAACATGTGCTGGTCCACACTGCTTTGGATTGTTATTGAGCAGAACCCATCATCAGCATGGACGCATGTCCTTTGGAATGGTGGTTGAAGCATGAAGGGACATAAGAATCTTTAGCGCATCTGGTGCGTAAATATCTTGTGACTCTGGCTACAACAGTGCCATGTGAATATCTGTTCTCACTTTCAGGTGACATTGTAAACAAGAAGCAAGTAGCATTATCTCCTGAAAATGTAACCAAACTTGTTTGTCTGATTGATTGGTTGAGCAAGAAGTAGAACTGAATGGACTTGTAGAGTCTAAAGTTTTACATTGCTTTATTTGTGAATGCAGTTATTTTTGCACATAATTCTCCATTTGTAAGTTCAACTTTCATGATAAAGAGATTGCACTACAGTATTTGTATTAGGTGAATTGAAAAATACTATTTCTTTTGTTTTTTACAATGCAAATATTTTTAATTAAAAATGAATTCAAAGTGAGCACTGTACACTGTGTATTCTGTGATTACATTTTGAAATATATTGATTTCAATTTAGAAAACATCCAAAATACTTAAATAAACAGTATTCTATTATTGTTTAACACACAATTGTGTGATTAATCCTGATTAATTAAATCGCTTTATAGATCTAATAATTGTTAAAACATCACGTCAAAATATACAGTGTAAATATCTTTAAGTCAAACTTGAATAAGTTCTCAAGCAGCGTTTTTCTTACTTTGCCTATCTGTAAGAGTAGATTATCATTTATGGAAATATTTTTTGTCAGTTTGTGTGTGTATAGTATGAAATTGGCATTTATCGACATTGACCTATTAAAAATCAAATCCTCCCAAGGCTATGGTAATTGCAGCTTTATATATCATCAGGTGTTTTTAGGATTCCATGGCAATCTGTGTGTGATACAAATATCAGAGGGGTAGCCATGTTAGTCTGGATCTGTAAAAGCGGCAAAGAGTTCTGTGACACCTTATAGACTAACTAACATAATGGAGCATGAGCTTTCATGGGTGAATATCCACTTCATCAGATGCAAAAGTCTCTTCACAGTGGAGAAATTCCTTTGCACGCTGGCGCATTTAACATGCAATCAGATATTAAAGTGATGCAGTTTGTCCTACTATCCATAAATCTTGGCATTCTCCCTAGAATACGGTTATTTTGAAAAGCTATTACCTTGCTAAGAAAAAACATGCTTTGATATTAGATACTAGCTTAGAAGCTGAAGGCTTATTCCTCTGGATGAGTATGCTGTGGTTTTATCCCTTCTTCCTGCACAGAAATGGAATTGTCTACTATTCATCTCCAAGGGATGTTGTACCGCTACTGACGCCAGACTGTATCCATACACAACGCCACACATCCTGATTGACTCAGGGGGGTCCAATTTGCATAATGACAGTACAGTCTACACTACCGCCAACCCTAAATATTCATAAACTATGAGGTCAGGAGCCACAAAATCATGAGATCAATCTTTAAAAGTGTGAGATTTTTAATAAAAATAATACATTTGGATTCTTTTTATTTCCTGTCTATTTCAGGTGTGCTTGTGTCACATTTTTCAAGCTTTGTTTCACAACCGGGAAGGCTTACTTTAAAAAGTAAGAAACTTACTTTTTAAATAAATGAAAGCTGAGAGTCTCATATATTCTCACATAGTCGCTTGCCTCCAGGAGCTGAGACTGTAGGAAAAACACCAAATATCACAAGACGCATGATAAAATCGTGAGAGCTGGCAACACTAATTAATGAAACCCTATACTCTGACTGGCTGCATGACATTATTGGTGGTAGGGTGTGTGTAAGAGAGAAAGAGAGCAAGCAAATTCCATATGGAATCCATATGATTCATGTTAAATCAGAGTCCACCTCTGATCACACTTTACTGAAAAATCCATTTGGACTGAGTGGGATCTACTCCCCTAGTGTCAGCTGTAGTGATTGTGCTTCACTTGACCAGTTCTGGGGATTGGCATGAGATTAATGATTACATGCAGTTCTGCAGGCGTGGTGATGCATGCCGATGCAGCATAATGTATAATGTTTATTCAGACATGGTATTTGGAGAATTATTGGGATTTCATGCAGATTAATTGGAAATGTCAGAGGGTAAAAATGTCATAGTTTACATAGCTGACCTTTCAAGAAAAATCTAACCCCAGGTCTCATTGTCTCTGACCCATCTCAGTTTAAATTCCTTAGAAAGAATTAATGAATATGATCGGGATCTAGATGACTGTACTTCTTATAGTCAAGAAGAGCGACTGACTTTGCACAATATTTGTATGCTTTTATGAAGCATCTTGTGTGGCAAGCACAAACAAAACCAAAATCTGGAAAAGTCCTCAGTGGAAAGGAGGTGATTTCAATCTATTTATTGCACTTTGGGTATGAAAAGACTGGTGGAAAATATGTGGACATAGGCCAAGATTTTAAAAAAATCAGTGCCTAAAGTTAGGCTCCTAAATCTTTAGTTAGTCATCCAAATTAAAAGCCACCATGTTGCCACCTCTTGTGATTTTATCCTGAGTCTCATGATTGTTGATGTTTTTCTTAAAGCCCCAGCTGCTGGAATCAAGTGATTACATAAGACTCCCAGCTTACTTTTTTTTTTTTTTTTTTTTTTTTTTTTTTACAATAAGTGAAAGTTTTTAGCCCTCATGGTTGCAGACTGAAACCTGAAACCAATCAAGCCCTAGATTAGCAAAGGGATGGATCCGGTAGCCCTTGCTCATGCAAAACTCCAATTTGTGACAATAGGAGTGTTCTGTTTTAAAGGATTGAGGGATCAGGTGTCCCACTTGAAAACAAACTGAACTAATCAAAAGGATAAGGAAAGTCACCCACAAGGAGTTTAGTCATTCAGATTTGGGAGAATGTGTTTTAATTTTTTCGTGACATAAAAAGTTTTGTGGCTGAATTAAAATCCTACTGTTCAGACTAGATGATGTTACTTCAGTCTCAGAAATGAGAGCAACTGGCCTACGAACAGATGTCTCCTAGTAAGCCTGCAGTGATACAGTACTTCATTTAGCAGTGGAATAAATGCGGACATTTATTAGGGGCTTGGGATGAAGCTTGGTGTGCTGGCCTGGTTTATGACTGGCCAGATTTCATTTCTAGTTAATACAAGGAAGGAATTCAGTATTTTCCATTTTTTAAATAAATATGAAAGGTCCTCAAATTAGCACCCCCAGCTTGGCAAATCTGTTAATGTAGATCCCATTTTTTAGAACATGGGGTCCCAACTGGAGGTTATGTCTTCAGTGGTGGGGGCAAACATTTTCTTTCTTATTAATGAAGAGCTTTTTGGTAGAGGGAGGTAGGGGTGTGTGTGTGTGTGTGCGCGTGAGCGAGCGAGCAAGAGGATTAACAGGCTTGGAGATTGAATTCCCCTCTATTTAACGACAGTCCTAGTACAGCATGGGGACAGGCAGTGCCAGATTCTCCACCAATACAATAGGAAAAATTCATCCCTGCTGCCAACGGGGGTGCCGGTTACTTCCAATAGCAGTGATGTGTCCCCTGTGATCTGGACTGAGGTATATCGAATAGTGTTCATTATTGATTACGCTAGATTTTCACAACAGCTCCCACTTAGGCACCCAAGTGAAGCTGCTCCGTGCTGAGCCCTTTTGAAAATCTGTCCTCGTCTGTGTATTTCAGTCATGCTCAGAGACCCCAGTCAGGATCGAATCTGCGCTGAAGAAATATAGACAGAGCCCCTGCCCCAAGGCACTTACAGGTTAAGAAATATAAAGATTTTCTCCATCAATCCATCTGCTGCTTTGCCCTGGAATGGAGTCATATTCTTCTGGTTATATTCTATTCTAACTCCCTAGTTTATTGCCATGGAAACAGTTTTGCTCTCACCACTGTGGGCCTTATTTTGAACTACACCTCAGGTTTCGTGCTCCCAGTTTTGTGCCTGTACGTAATTAAAGGAAACATTTTATGGTTATAAATAATTGCAGGTGCATTCTTTGGCCTGGAGATGTCTAGGGCAAAATTTTCAAACCTGGCACCTAAATCCACACATCGTTCGAAAAATAAGTGGCCTAATTTTCAAAGGTATTGCGCTCCCACCCAGTACAGCCCTTGAAATTAGTGTGAGCTGGGTGCACAGCACTTCTGGAGATCAGGCTACTTATTCAGATGCCTAGGTATGGATTTAGTGGCCTAACTTCAGGCACCTTCTTTTGAAAACTTGCCCATAACTAGAAAATGTACTTGCAAGTTTTTGCATGCACAAAACTGGAGGCAGAAAAAAAAAACTTTGCTGAAGGAACACTAAGAGGAGAAACGGAAAGTCCTTCTTTACATAGGAATATATCTGATTTGTTCTAACAGTAATAAGGATAGTATGAAAGATATGTAACTGGCTATGAAATGTGTTTGTTTGTGGTATATTTTTAAAGCTCTCTCCATTTTGGTAGCTTGTCTTTAAGGGCCTGCTTCCCTGCCATTCCATACACAGTCAAAACTGTTACTAAAGACAGTGGAAGTTTTGGCAGAGCTAGTGCTTTGGTGAGGGTATAGAGTGGGAATCAGGAGATCTGGGTTAAGTTCCCATGGACTTCACACGTGATCTTAAATCACTTACTCTCTCCCTGCCTCCGTTCCTCATCTGTACAATGGAGATAATAATACTTTCTCCTTTCCTTTCTCTGTCTTGGATGTCTTTTTTTTAAAAACATTCCCTTGCTCAAAAATAATGTATGGGTTTGATGCTGAAATTATTGGGTAAGGTTCTCTGATCTAAAGTATCAGAGGGGTAGCCGTGTTTAGTCTGGATCTGTAAAAAGCGACAAAGAGTCCTGTGGCACCTTACAGACTATCAGAAGTATTGGAGCATAAGCTTTTGTGGGTGAATACCCACTTCGTCAAACATATGTATTCACCCACAAAAGCTTATGCTCCAATACTTCTGATAGTCTGTAAGGTGCCCCAAGGCTCTGTCGTTCTCTGATCTGTGTCATACAGGATGTCAGACTTGATCTTAATGGTTCCTTTTGGCCTTAAAATCTATGAATCTTGTCTATTTACATTGTGAGGGCTTTAGGGCATAGATTGCGTCTTACTATCTGTTTGTACAGTGTGACAGATCTGAACTCCTTACACTTCTCAGGACTCACAAGACTATACTGAAATGTGTCAGAGAGGCATGGAGTTTTGGGACAATAAGTGTTAAGTGGGAGGAATCCCTGAGGAACAGTTAATTCAAATTCCATAACTCTGATTATACAAAAGCACAGCCTTTTTTGTATCTAGGGCCTGAGGAGAGCGCCATCAACTGGAGTGATTAATTATCTGGTCCTATAAACTGGAGATTAAAGGCCCAAACTGTATTAAGAAACAGCTGAACTGTCCAGTCAGGGTTGTTTCCTGATCTAAAAACTGACATGAACTTGTAACCAAGTGGGCAAACCCAGCTGTGGAAGTGGAAAGAGTGACACCTACTACCCCTCAGTTGAAGCTGAGGTGGGCTCTGGTAAGCTTCTAGCATGCATGTAGGCTCTTTTATTGTTCTTAATACGTTTTCTCTGTAATGCTTTTACCTTAAGAATCAATGTGCTTGCTACGGAACGAGCTGTGTGGTAACTTTCAACTGTTGCAATACACTGGTCAGAGCCCTCAGACAGAAAGCAAAGCACAGTGTTGACCTTCAGTTGGACTGGCTTGCTGGGGATATCACAGGGTATATCTACACTACCCGCTGAATCAGTGGGTAGTGATCAATCTATTGGGGATCGATGTATCGCATCTCATCTAGACACGATACATTGATCCCCAAACGCGCTCCCCGTCGATTCCGGAACTCCACCAGGGTGAGAGATGGAAGCAGAGTCGATGGGGGAGTGGCGGCCATCGATCCCGCGCCGCGAGGACGCAAAGTAAGTCAATCTAAGTCGATCTAAGATACGTCTACTTCAGCTACACTATTCTCATAGCTGAAGTTGCATATCTAAGATGGACCCCCCTCTCCTCACAGTGTAGACCAGGCCCCAGTGTTAGGCAGCCTTAAAACCTGCCAGGAGGGAGAAAGACGTGGGTCTCCATTCAAGAGAGATGATGGCTGAGGAGCCAGAAACCATAAGTGGATGCCCTTCAGGAACCACAGGGGGGAAATACAAGTGCAATTACCCTGAAACTGAGACATACAATTTCTAGTACAACGGGGCAGGGCCTATAGCCACTATGCAATGCAAATCATAATAATAATAATCAAATGTCATAAGAGAAGGTGAATTGTGCCTTTATAATCCTCCTCCAAAGATGATAAATGTTTTTCCAACACTTTAAGTCTTTTCTATCATCTCCAGTGCATTTGATCAAAGAAAGAGGATAAAGGAAGTAAAATAAGATCATTATTTCATGAGAAAGCGCTTTTTGCATTACTCTTGGGGTCTGATCTCTTATTGAATGTCCCTTTGGAACATAGGTCGTTCTTTTTCTTTTTGGCAACAGACAAAAAGTGAACCTGTGCAAGATACAGGTGGTATTTGTGCTGGCATGATCAGTTTATTTAGCACGATACACTCCCGTCAACTTTATCTGTCCTTCTGATTAAAAATTAGTTCTTCCTCTTGCCACCATCTCCCCTTTGAGAAGTGGATAATTCCTGAACACTGACTTTTTTTCTAGCTGGAAGCACTTTGCAGAGTATGGGAAAATAAAAGGTACAAAGAAATGAACATATGCTTGTAGTGGGTTCTGTTGATGGGATGCTATTAATTCATTGCTTGGGTACTAAATGAGCTGTAAAGGCCCAGATCAGCAGAAATACCATTCAAGTGCAATCCCAGTGGCACACTGGAAAAAATAACAGCAACATGAGAAACACATTGAGATCCATAGTCTAGCTTTGGAAGTGAACATGCAGCCCTGTATTGGCTTTAGTGGGAGCCATATGTGCACATTCAGAGCCAATGTATAACCCTGTGAGCTTAGTATTTCTTTGAAGAAACTATAAGAGCAATTCTTAGCTTGGCTCACTGCAGTGTGTGGGGGATTCATAAAGGCCTGGTGTTAATAGCCTGAAATAAGATCCAGGGCTGCAGCTGGACCTTTCTAAGCTAGACATTATCCTTTAGAAAGTAGCTTGGGCTACAATGGTGATGGTTTCTCCAGTTAACGGCTGTGGCATGTTTATAAGAAGTGCACCATGTATGTAGCTGAACATGCCATACCTGACCCATCCTGATACTCGCTTGTTTCCTATATTAATAAATATCACTGTCATACAACTCTGAGGGAGGGCCTGGAGTGGGTCCAGGAGTGAAGGGATGCTTCTATCCTTTTTATTGCCATGTTTATACTTCATACATAGGGCTTGCCAAGGGGCCTAGGGAGTAGCTGTGCTCTAGGGACGGACAGCTTTCTCAACTAGAATTTATTTCAGTTGTTACCTTTTAATGACTGGTGACGATTGGTCATTCATTATGATGATGCTTGATTCACAGTTTTGTGTCTCAGGTCAGCAGGGGTTAAGAGCACTGGGTGAAGAATGTACCTTTTGGCCCAGACAAATATTATCAGGACAAAGCTTCTAAACAGCCAGAAAAGGATGACCTAGAGATTAGGGCACTAGCCTGGGATGTGGGAGACCTATGTTCACTTCCTTGCTCTGCCACTGGTTTCCTGTGTGACTTTGGGCAGGTCACTTAGCCTCTCTGTGCCTCAGTTCCCCATCTGTAAAACGAGGATAATAGCAGTTCCCTGCCTCCCACGGGTGTTGTGAGGATAAACACATTAAAGATTGTGAGGTGCTCAGTTACTACAGTGATGGGGCCCGTATTAATATGTAAAGAAAGACAGATCGCTAGGCTAAGAACCTTGAATGAGAACCCCCAATAGAAGCCACATCCATACTGCCTCTAGTAGAAAATTCCTCTTCCTAGTCACTATGGTCCCCACTGCTGTGTGGCACAGAAGAGAACAGAGTGCAGTGATCACACAGAAATTGGGCAAAGGAAGAGTGTCATGGGCTGCACTTTATGTCCTCAATACAGACTTGCAGGTGGCCCTCTGAACCACTCTCATCTGAAAATCCTGTCATGCATTCTGCTCCTGCAACCATATTGTACACACACAATTATCTGCACTCCCAACATGCATCTTTTTCACGCTTATTTGTGACTGTAATTTCTTGTCAGCCAACTTATCTATAATGCAAATTTGTAAAATACACCAGACTCTCAGCTTTTCTGAGACCAGAAAGGAAAGGAGACAAACTAACATTGTTACAACATGTGTCCTCAACCTGCTTGTCAAATTGAAAGGTGACTTTCTGTTGTATCTGCAAGTTCTCAACTCTCTTGGTTAATGAAGGGGGAAAATTCTCTGCAGATATAGAAATAGAGTAATTTTTTTTAAATCTACATTTAAGCTTCTTGCTGATCATCCTCCCTGAAGGAATGATTCGCATAGTAAGCCCTTCCTATTTTTAAGGGCAATGCAGGTCTCACAAGTGGCTTGTGGGGGAACATTTCTGTGGGCTGTGGCAGAGCACTATTTTAGTAGCTATAAATAAGCAATAAATTGCAGGCAGCAAAGGGCTTCTGTCTGCAAGGGATGGAACTTTAAAACAAATATCCTCCAAGTAACTGGATGTGAGGCATACGGCTCCTCCTGGTGCATTGATTGGTTTGCCTTTTGTCATATCAAATAGCAGCAGGATTTGGACCATTCTGAATTAGGGATGAATGAATCTGCTTGGATCATGTCTGAGTGGACCTGAACTTCGCCCATCCTGCAGAATGAAACATTTTCAGCCTGACCGGAAATAGCCTGTTCTCATGAGATTTTCAGCCCAATCCTTCAAGATCAAAGAAATTCAGGAACACAGCTAGAGCCTGATTCCTATTAATAGTATTAATTATTTGTATTATCGTAGCACCTACAAACTCAGGACCCCATTGTGCTAGATGCTGTACAATCACAGCCCCTGCCCCGAAGAACTTTGCAATCTAAGACACAAAGTCCTCCTGAAGTCTCCATTGGGTTTTCAGTCTGGCCCCTGGACCTTTTGAGTACTTGTTCCAGCTGAACTACACCTCTGATCCTAGCGAGTTCTGCTCATCACCAAAGCCTGGTCTATACTAGGAAATTAGGTCAGCATAACTACGTTGCTCAGGGGTGTGAAAAATCCACATCGCATAGCAACTCAGTTGAACCAACCTAACCCTTGGTGTAGGTCAATGGAGAATTCTCCTGTCAACCCAGCTACTGCCTTTCAGGGAGGTGGAATACCTACACCGATGGCAGAAGCCGTCACATCAGCGTAAGTAGCGTCTTCACTGAAGCACTACCGTGGTGCCACTGCAGCATTTTATAAGCGTAGACAAGCCCTGCATGTCATGCCACCCTATGAACAATGGTTCTAGAACAGTAACCACAGCCCCACGTGCTCTATGGTAACCCTGAAATAATTCTGTGGCAAGGCCCCTGGATTCTGCAGCACTGTGGTCCCACGGGTGGGAGATTCTATCTGATAAATGAAAAAAATGGAGGCTTTTATTGAATTAAATACAAATGTGAATAACAGAATTGGCACAGTGTTCCTTGTTCTATTTCATGTGATATTAAATTCTGTTTACTGGAACTTTCCCTATAATTTTAATACCCAGTGTGTTGTACTGAAACCGCACAGCTGCGCTGTATGTGAAGGGCGAACGCCGGAGGTTTTGGCAGATAGATGGGAGACAGGTAGGGCTTTTGGCACCCGAGAAACTATGGGAGGCAGTTTGGATGAGCACGGATATGTCTTTCAGGGATTTTACACATTAATCTGTTTTCAAGGAAATACTCTCTTCACAGGCAGTGCTCATTATATACTGTAAAAATAAATTGGCCCAATATAAAAATACAACAGCAGGCTTGATAGATAGATCGATAGATACTTCTGTAAACAGCTACTTCAACACGGTATTGAGACCTTAGGCTTTTGTTTTTTTTATGTTGGGAATTTATTTTTAGAGTGAAAGATATAGAGCACAAGGGCAGAGTACTTGCACCATCTCCTCTTTATACCTTCTCCGGGTGTCTAAAGAGGTACTTCCTTTTCCCTAGAGGATTTTGAATCTGTACAGGAAGTGATACTCAAACAATGTAACTGCAGCCACGTCAAATTCAAGTATGGCTGTTCTGAATGTGTATTTAGCAGACGCACTAGCTAAATGGCTATCTCTATCATTCTAGATAATGCATTAGGTTCAAATCCTGCAGCTCTGTGGATGACTCATCATTTTTAAAGATTAAAATGACCAAGAGGTTTGGTTTTTTTAATTTGTTGAATTTATTTGAACATGTGGCTGCACCGTTAATTCCAGAAATATGGGATTAAAATGATTTTGCAGCCAGGAATGGATTAAACCCAAATGAGGCTTGGATCAACTCAAATAGCCTGGCCTATAACATCCTTGCAAAAATATAAAGAAGGTTCCTGTGGCTCTTTCTGTTTACCTCTCCCTACATTGTGTGGGACCAAGAGAATCCTTCCTCTCCATCCATGGCCTGGGAAAGAAAAAAAGTCCAACAGCCCCTACAACTCTGTGATCCTGATCCTTTGGTCCATGCGGCATGGGTCCCAGGGTGAGGGAAGGAAAGGAGGATATTTGCCACCATAGCGCCCCCTGATACCCAGGGCAGATGGAGCTAGTTTGGTTTGTGGTGTAAATTAAAGCAGCCTTTGGGCTACCCAATTGTATTCTGGCTTGCTGCAATCTCTGGGGACCATTAGATCAGATGGGAACTGTTGAAATGTAGCATACTCTGACATACGTAGGATGACTATGCCACTCTGCACCAGCTGGAGATCTTCTGTGCTGCGGTGTATTGGCAGCTTTAAGGTTTCTTTGTGGCACCAGGGCAGAGCAAAACAATCTCATCAGAGGCCACAGTCTGTCCCTGGGTCTTTTGGGCTGAGAACCAATGATGAAAAGTCTCTGAGACACACACAGATCAGAAAGAGCAGGGAGCATGGTGCTGAGTGGCAACAGATACTATCGTCTACTGAAAGCAGAAGATGGCAACAATTTAGGAGCAGGAGGCTCTGTCACAACATGGGGCCCTAGCCTGAATCCACCGAAGTAACTGCACTACTCCATTTTGGTGTTGCCACATCTGCTATTATTTACTGCAGATGCCATGTATTCTATGAATATCAACTATCAGTATCTTGTTTTAAAACATAAACAGAACATAAGGTGGAAAGTCTTCATAAAAATATTTTTGCTGGCAAACTTCAATGCATGCTTTTCATAGAAAGGGTTACATTCATCCTTGGTGGATCTCCAGTGATTTCAATGGACTTTCACCAGGCATGAATTTGGCCCATGACTTTTAGCTGATCCTGCCTATCTAATACATCTGGTATATCCCAGCTGTAGTGAATATCATTGTTACAATCACCTTCTTAAGAACATGCACCCTATTAAACAATACAAAATGCATGCTCACAAGATCGGCCTTTAGGACACAGAAGGTGTGTGCAGATGTTTTCAACTGTCTGCAACAATATTGGCCAGCACTGTGCTCCACCATCATGTTTTTTTCTGGACCAACACTATGAGCTTCATCAGCAAAGTAGGACTGATGCCTGGAAAAGTATCACTGCAAATATTAACAGTGCAGTCATTGAGAATACAGCACACACAGTCTGCAAATACTTCTATTGCATTTGTCACATCCAGGCTGCACAACAAATAAAGGAAAAGGCAGATGAATGTTGCATTTTTGGTATTTATTTATTTTTTGCCTATGCAAGCTCCACATTTATGTAATTCTCAGAATAGGGTGAAGGATTGCGTTCTTGACACAACCGAGGGCCATGCCCTGCCCTTGATCTGCACTGATATAAATGAGAAAGCCATGCACGCAAGGACACAATGCCTGCGTATGCATGTAGAGGCCCTCAAAGTTTTGGGCTGTTTAAAACTGAGATTCTTCTTTAGGACCACCTCTACTGTCCCTGCCATGATGTCTCTAAAGAGAGAGACAACCATATTCCAGTCCCCTTGCAGTGTTATTTTATTACTACTGGCCATGCTCGAATTGTAAAAATAGTTTAAGGCCGTCTAGTTACTATTTCAGCTTATCTAGCATTGTTACTTCCAACACTCTCCTAACAAATGCTTGTACTTGTGTTCCTTCTCCGCCCGATGAAGATCAATTCCTGTATCTCCTTTGTTCAAACCCATCCATGCAGTTTTTGTCGCATTTAGATGTTTTCCTTCAAGTTGGAGGGCATTTGAATTTGCAAGCCCTACTTTAGTGAACTGATTTGCATTCCTGTACTCAGTGTTCCAGCTGTAGCCTTTAGATCTGAATGTGATCATTCATTGTATCAGCATGATTCACAATTACAATCCTGCGTGTTCTTGTGGATGTACCATGCAGTTCCATGGGAATTCCATCATTGTTTATCATTAATCAATCTCCAACTATTATGAAAGCTGCTGAATTGTATTATGATGAACCGGCTGTATGGCTGTACACTAATATTGATGGCACAACATCCCCAGGAATATCAGAGCCAGTAGAATAATGTTTGTGGAATTACTTATTTGTCAAATTTCATGGTATTTTTCAAAAAAATTACAGTGGACTCTTGCTAGAACGTGTGCCTGTATAGCGCGAATTCGCTTATAGCCGAGAACCACCCATGGATCCCAAATTTAATTACCTTCATTGGAATGCATGGTAATGCAGGACCGCGCGTGGATCCAAAACCTCATGTTCTATTCAGTTAACATTCTTCCCTATTATTCACCCTGTTCTATAAACTAGGATTAATTTCAAAATTTGTGAAATTCTTCAAATAAAATTAGCGCAATTAATTTAATCTCAAGTCAGTGAGCCAAATTCTGCTTTCACTTGCATTAATTTAAAGCTGGAATATCTCCATTTATTTCAATGGAACTAGTTTGGATTTATGCTAGTGTAAATGACTGCAGAATCTGGCCCAATGAAATAAATTGCAGTTAGTGCTTGAATCATGGTTTTCAAGCTATGTGCAGGAAATGTAACATGTTATATTTTATTATATATACATTACTTTATTCTGCTGCTGAAAACAATACATTCATTATATATCTAAATATATTTATACTGTAGTTGGAGAAGTATCAAAAGCTATTGTTAAGGTTCCATAAGCATTTCCATTCTAAGGCTCTGTATTTAGTGGTTCAATAACTTAATGGGAGCTTGATCCTGGGGGGGCTGGATTCAGAAAGCAGGTAAATTTTTTTCAAAAGTTTGAGTGAAAACTGTACATCCAGTTTTGAAAATAAGAAAAATAAATTTAAAAAAACACAGACTTTTTATCTTCAAACATTTCTTGAATCTGTCTAGTGCTGAAATGTCTGGGGGAAGAAAGCTGATATTTGACAGCAAGCAAGTCCTTAGAAAGTAAAAATACCTTCATGTGTTCTAGTGAAAACTGGTTTTGACTTGCCTTTGCTTTTGGGGTGGGGAGTTCTTGCAAGCACAGTGCAAATGATCTGCGTTTTTTAATCCTTTTTATAAAAAATATGGGTGAAATGCTGGCCCCATTGAAATGAATGGCAAAACTCCTATTGACTTCAAGAGGGAATATTTCACCTGCAAAATAAAAGTTGGTTGCACTGACTATGCACAGGCTACGCAGTAAGGCACAGACGGAACGAGGAAGGGCTTCAGAGGAACTCTACTTCATCCAGGCCCTTATCCTACTCTAGAGCTGATTGATTTTTTTCACTGAAATATTTTTGATGAAAATAGGCAAAAAAATTAACATGGGGAGAATCATTATTTTGGGGGAGGGAGGCTGACAAAAAACTAGAAACCAAAATTGGGTGGGGGGTTGAGGTTCAGGTTTTTGTCAAGAAACAGAAAAACGTCCATAGGTTATTTTAAAAAAGAGAGGGGGTTTTATTTTTACATTTCTTGCAAAAAATGATTGGCATTTTTTTGACCAATTCTATCCTGGACTATTGCAGTCAATGAGACTTTGTCATTGTCATTCATTCCAATGGGGGCAGAATCAGGCTCTAAATTCACATCAGCTCAAGCCTCCAAAGTGCAAAGAACATAGTGTTTTAAGTAAGCTTTAATTCTTCAGCCATCGCGCACTAAAAGTTTTCTGCAACTTTGAGAACCTAATATTGTTCCTTGGTGCTGATTCCGTGGGGTACTTAAGGATGTGCCTAACTTTTAAGCAATGAATATTCCCATTGAATTCAGTGGGCATGAGATTAATCCCTCAAGCAATTAGAAATTTATATTTTGCGAGCTGTGCCTGAAACTAATTGCAAGCCCAAGACTGAACCCATAAAATTAGAAGTTCAAGGGAGCCTCTTTTCAAAATCAGGACCTACATGATCTATATTTAGCATGGTATTAAACATATTTGTATTACTTTCGGAATGTGCATTTGCTCTGGGATTAACTGTTAATAGTATTCCAATCATTCTCAGTAACTACATTTTAATATTAATGAATAATATACAGTCCAGTAATTTCAGTGAATGGTTATATCAAGATATCAGCTAAGAAAAACTATTTTATTTCTGTTAAGGAAAGGTAATTTAGAAGAAGTATTTTCATCAGTTTTCTTACATAAGCTCCAATGGACTGCAGTGAATACACCCAAATGACCTAGTTGAGGACTGATTGCCCGCACCATGCCATTTTAGATTATTATTCACCTAGAGCTATTTTAAAATTGTGACATCTGAGGAAAATACTAAAAATAGTGACAACTAGTGTCTATACCAGGCTATAAATCAGTCAACTGAATGCTTGAGGGGTGTGGTCTATGCACACGCAACTCTTGTTTAAGTTTGCTGGAGTTACACCCAAACACTGGAAGGAGAAACAGATTCTTATGCACTGCAGAATTTTTACTTTCAGATTTTGCCTGAAATAGGGTTGCCAGGTGTTCGGTTTTTGACCGGAATGCCTAGTCGAAAAGGGACCCTGGCGGCCGGTGCTGACTGGGCCAGTAAAAGTCTGGTCGGCAGCGCAGCAGGGCTAAGGCAGGCTCCCTGCCTACCTTGGCTCCACACAGCTCCCGGAAGCAGCGGCATGTCTGCCCTCTGGCTCCTATGTGTAGAGGCAGTCAGGGGGCTACGCGCACTTCCCCCGCCCCAAGCGCCAGCTCTGCAGCTCCCATTGGGTGGGAAACATGGCCACTGGGAGCTTTGAGGGCAGCACCCACAGACAGGGCAGCGCACAGAGCTGCCTGGACCACACCTCTGCCTAGGAGCCAGAGTAGGGACATGCTGCTGCTTCCGGGAGCTGCTTGAGGTAAGTGTCGCCTGAAGCCTACACCTCTGAGCCCCTCCCGTGCCCCAACCCCTTTCCCCAGCACTGATCCCCCTCCCACACCCTGAACCTCTCAGTCCCAGCCCAGAGCACTCTTGTGCACTCCGAAGCTCTCATCCCCAGCTCTACCCTAGAGCCCACACCCCCAGCCGGAGCCTCCACTCCATCTGCACCCCAGCCCCCTACTCCAGCCCTGATTCCCCTCTCACCCTCCAAACCCCTTGGTCCCAGCCTGGAGCCCCTCCTGCACCTCAAATCCCTCTTTCTCAGCCCCACACTGGAGCCCACACCCCCAGCCAGAGTGCTCACACCCCAACCCCCTGCCCCAGCCCGGAGCCCCCTCCTGCATTCTGAACCCCTCAGCCCCAGCCCCTCCTATGCCCCAAATCCCTCATTCCCAGCCCCACTCCAGAGGCCACACACCCCCAACCAGAGCCCTCACCCCCCCCACACACACACACACACCCCAAATCCCTGCCACAGCCAGGTGAAAATGAGTGAGTGAATGAGGGTGGGGAGAGAGAGTGACTGGGGGGGGGTGGAATGAGCAAGGGCGTGGTCTAGGAGAAGAGGCGGGGCAGGGGCAGGACCTCAGAGGAGGTGTGGGGCAGGGTGTTTGGTTTTATCCAAGTAGTATGCTGGCAACCTGAAATGAGGTATATTATATGGGTACCTAGTCAGAAGAACCAAAGCAAGAATAGTGAACTGCATTGCTTTGTTTAGTATAACGTACATTCATGGAATAGGAAGGAATAGTTTGTGCATGTGCACTGAGATTTCATTAATTAAATAAGCACTCATTTTTCTTGTTTTAGAGAATGGATGCATGCATGCAGAGTTCTTTGCAATGTGATTTTGTTGATTAATTCTCCACTGGTTGAATTAACAGGCACAAAACAAAATACTAATCCAAGCACCTCAAATTTTGATGCAGTTCCAGCCCAGATTCAGACTCTGCAGTTGGATCCTATGGTCCTGGAGCTTTAAAATTTAAAGCAGTCTGGTCCTGCTCTGTAAGGGAAGTTCACTGTGTTCCTGGAATCAATTAACTCTTCATAGGACCTCACGGACTTCATCTCTACAATGGGCCCAAACCAAACAGACCCAAACACTAGAGCAATTTAGACCTAGATCCAAATGTGTTGGGAGGCCACATGTCTGTAATGGTTTCAGACCAAACCTCCAGATATGAACCCTGCAGCAGTCTGGATCTCTAGTTATAACATAACACTTTTATCTCTGATTCAGTGTTCTGCAAGATCTTCTGATATACAAGCAACTGGTCCGGTGAAATATTAAAGGGATTGAAAAATCACGATATTACAAATGTGTTTGCTAAGCAAACAACAAACCTACATTAACTTGTAATTCAGTGCAATGGACCACATCCTGCTCCCAATGAAGTCAGTGGGAGTTTGGGAGTAGGATTGCACCCTATATATGGGAAAATGTCATCATAAGGCTAAATATAGCCTGCCCTGATGAAAACCATGATATACCCTGCACTGATCAAAACCATGCAGCACCAAAACTAGAGTTACTGGGAAAATGGACGGCCCCTTTGCAGCACGGGGGTTCCATTCAGAATGGGAAATGCAGATTGGCACATCCATTGGATTAATCCTTCTTCCACCACTGACTACCATAAAGCACTGCTCGACCTAACTTTCGTTATAATATCCAAGAAATCAGAATGTTTGCTCTCAGCACGCTGAAATTGGTGATAATTTATACCAGAGGGAAAACACCCTGTATATGAGTAACTAAACACCACAAACAAAATCAATCCAGTGTCCAACTGAGCAGGAGGAAAATATACGAAGAACTGTTCCTTGAAGAGAACTGTTCTGTATTCCTGAAGACTTGACCAATTCAATAAAAAACAGGGGAAAAGGATGGAAATGGCAGTAATAATCATGCTGCAATCCTCTATAGTAAGTTCAGAAGCAATGCTGCAACATTTTGAACTGATGACAGCTCTGAGTGAGCACTTTCCAGCAGCCTGCTTTCTGGAATCAATCTGGAGCCCCAACATTACCGACCAATGGCCAAGCTTGAAAGATATAGGGTAAAACCACCGTGAGACTTTACAAACCAACACATGGGAATGGCTAAACAAAGAAAAGGGAGATAAATCAATTACCTATTTCTCTGTAAGGCAAATCCTGTAGTCTTTACATAGCCAAAATTCCCACTGAAATCAAAAGGTCTGCAGGAGTTGGCCCTCATAAACCATCACTTTTACCATCAGCAAGCAATGGAAAAACATACTTGCTGGTTTGTGTTTCCTTTGCTTTTCCTTCACTCATGGACACAGAGCCAATGCTCTCAACCTGCGTTTTTTTTTTGCTTACCCTTCTCTAGGCTTTTGCACTCCCTTTAACATATCCTTTTGAATAACAAAATGTAGGTCCCATTTATTTAACTGGAAATTGGATCGTGTATATCTTGAAAGATCTTTAAATGCTGATAGTCTGGGTCTGGGGGTCACTCACCTTCCACATCCATTGTGACAGGTTTCGAATAGGCTGTGCCCAGGCTGTTCTTTGCTACACAGCGATAATGTCCTGCATCTTCTCTTTGAACATTATGGATCCTTAGACTCCCTGATTCCAGAACAGCAATCCGAGCATTTTCCTGCCAGAAATGGGAGGGTGGGAGTTGGGAAATGGAAAAATGAATATACTTTGACTTGTTGCGTCAAACAATTAGAAACTTTTATTTACAAACCTAGCGTCTCCTACAGGATTTGTTAAGTGAATTCCAAAACTCCTTTTAACCGTGCTAGAAGTGAATGTTCACCTTTGAACAAGACTTAGTTGTAAAGTCCTATGAATTAAGGAATTTAGAGCTGGAGCTTCCAGTCCAGTAAGTTCAGTTCGTACTGTTCAAACCATTCACGCACCCAATTTTTTACAAATAAGTGAATAATAACGTCAAAAGCCTTGTGAATGAATATCTGCAAAGCAGAGTGGTATGTTTTATTCACAATTATATTCACAAACTCTTTTGGGGCTATATTAGTTCAGATCTACTATTAATTAAAAATGAGAGAGAGAAATTCAGAAAAAAAAATTCTATACAGGTAGAATTACCCCTGAACAAAAATCTTGTTTTGACATTTTCTACATGACATCTGTGTCTCTTTAAATGCTTCTCTAATAGAATTTACAAATACTTGGACTGATTGTGTCATCATATTTTTACATACAGGTGATATTTTCATTTCATTCCCTACTCACCTTTAGAACGGTTTCTCCCTTGATCCAAGAGACAGAAGGTTTGGGATTCCCCATGGTAGCACAAGGAAGAACAGCCTTTAATCCTTCTATTATTTTTACATTTACAGGAGGACGAGTTATTTTAGGTTCTAAAACAAAAAAGACCAAAATTAAATCTGAACAGCGGACAAGACATTGTTCAGATACACTCAATACTATTCTTTATGATCAAAAAACTTCTGTTTGCATCTCTGTACAAAGTCTGTACTGCTGTCACCACAGCCCAGCTCTCAAAGATATTTAGGTGTTTAAAGTCTTGGAAGATCTGGGCCTAAATGACAGAAGAACCAAGAGAGTTCTTAATAGGCCATATAATTCCATTGAAAGAAATAATTATAAACTATACCTACACCCTAAAATGTTAAATTCAGGTAAATGACACCAAATCAGATACCCTAATATAAATTATTCATTTTCAGAAAGAGTGAAATTGGACACTGATCTGAATTAGTCATCTTGGGCAGAGATCCAGACAGCACTCTCTCCCGTGCTCAAGAATATTTATCTTTAGGGTTTTTGCTTTGTCCGTTGTAAAGAGAGCATTTACTGTGGAAGTTTGGATCTAGATTCAGACTTCCTCAGTGAGTCCAAATGCAATTTTAGATCAGGTCCATCTATAATCCAAGAAGAAGGGTGTATGACAGAAGTATTAACATTGGAATAATCTGAGCAGGCCCGCTGATGAGGGGGGCAAAGGGGGCAATTGCCTGCCCTCACTCCGCGCTGATCCAGGAAGCAGCCAGAACGGCCCTACAGCCCCTAGAGTGGGCAGGGGGTCTCTGTTGCACTGCCCAGCCCCAAGCGCCAACTCCGCTGCTCACATTGGCCAGGAACTGCGGCTAATGGGAGCTGCGGGGGCAGTGCTTGCGGACGCAGTGGGTGGAGACCTCCTGGGCCCCCCGCCTAGGAGCCGCTGTCAGAGGGGTGTACCGGTCACTTTCGGGAGCCGCCTGAGGTAAGCACCCTGACCCACTCCCATACCCAAACTCCTTCACAGATCCTATACCCTGCACCCCCTCCCACACTCAAATTACCTCCCAGAGCCTGACCCCTCACCCCACATGCACCCAAACTCCCTCCCAGAGCCCGCACCCCCTCCCACACCCAAACTCCCTCCCAGAGCCCACACTCCAACCCCCTGCCACAGCCTGGTGAAAGTAAGTGAGGGTGGGGGACAGCGAGCAACAGAGGGAGGGGGGATGGAGTGAGCAGGGTGCGGGGCCTCAGAGAAGGGGCAGGATGGGGCAGGGCAGGGGTGGGGCAAGGGTTTTCGCAGTGAGACAGTTGGCAACCCTACCAGGCGAGCATGTGGAAGCCCTGGCTGTGCCAGAAGAGTGCACCCAGCAGCGCAGCCGGCAGCTTGCTGAGCACCAGCCAGCACAGGCGCAGCACTGCCCAAATGTCAGGCGGACTGCATCTGTGAGGCAGTGGCTTGTGTGTGCGTGGGGGCCCATTGACTGTTCTCCCCTGGGGCCCGGAATTGCTGTCGGCGGGCCTGATAAAACCCAGAGCAACTGAAAGATGAACTTGGGTAAATTTAGATTTGTGTTCCTGGAAGGTAAATTCAACCTTGGAAATGTTAAGTTTTGAAAAAAAATCTTAGTGTCAGTTTTTCTAAAACATTTAAAGATTTGTCTTCCACGTTCTCTGGGGGGATTTTTATTTAATTCTAAATAATAAAATGGTTTCAAAGATATTTATTTTCCTCATACTGGCTATAATCCAGTGCCGATGGATGTCAAAGGAAACTCTCCCATTGATGTCAATAGGCCCTGGATTAGACCAACAGTTAGCAAACCTGGAGCCCAATTTTGCAACTATCCCACACCTAAAACTCCTGTTAATGTTAATGTGTTGTTTGCATGCAGAGAGTCTTCAGGATCCAGCCCATTAACTCTCACATGCCCATTCAGACTTGTATATGTACTAGCAGTTATGAATCTAGCTTTTGATTTTGCAAACACGTAAATCACTGTAAGCATCTGAGTATTCCCCCTAAGTTCAACATGGTTTTTCAAGTGTATAAGTATTCACAGGAACCAGGCCCCGGTTATGAAGAAGGGACAGCTACACATATAGAGCAATGCTCAAGACTTTTTGAGATGGTGGATAAGAAAGTCTGTCCTCACATAGTACGACGCTCTGAAATAAATCTGGTTACTAAAATACAAGGGAAGATTGTGTTTAAAGGATCAGCACTTGAAGGACTGATGCACGGCATTGCTAAGAGGGGCTACTTTATTGCTTTACAAAGGGTTTTTTTCATCCCTCACATAAAGGCAGATTCTGCTCCTCTTACTCATGTGGAGTAGTATCTCACTACACAAATAGCCACTTAGACTGGAACATGGGCATAGTGCCACTCAAGGTGAACAAGGGTGGGAGAATAAGGCCACACTGAATAAATCAGAGCCAGATCCTTAAGTTATTTAGTTAATCTCCGAAATTCCATTGAAATCAAGTGAAAAGTCCCTGTGAGATTCTGGGATATGCTGTGCTCAAACAGCATATAGTACTCAAACAGAACATACTTGGGAGTGCCATATAATTATCTTGTGGAACTCAGGGCTGAAGGATATTTGGCCCCATGTATACCAATGGCATTAATAAGCTAATGCTAACATTAAATAATAAGACAAATGAGACCATAGTAAATTCAGAAAGGAGGATGTGCTTATGGAAGTGTGGCTGGCTGCCCCTGCATGGATGTCCTTGTGAGGGACAGCAAAGACGGGAGTACTTTGTCTTCCCTCCAAGCATGCCGACACCAGAGGTAGCCAAACTATATCCCCAGCCTGCCCTTGAGTGATGGAGTGTTTGGCTAGTTAAGGTTTGTCATCTTAAAGGGCTCTGAGGCCCTGTGGCACACAGAGGCAGTGACAGGGAGAACGCATGCTGTGCCTTTCACCGTAAGTACCACTGTTCAGTGGGCTTCTTCACAGTTCTCCCTCTCTGTGTACTGCTGCGCTTGGGCAAAATGCTTTAAGGCACTGCCACTTTGGCATCACACCTCCCTCCCAGTCCTCCCACAGTGTGCTTCTCACTGCAAGAGCCAAAATGCGGCCCTGTATGAATAAGAATAGCATCGCAGTTACAATAGTTAGACGCACTGTCTGTTGCAAGGGCTAGCAATCCTTGTGCTTCAGGGCATAAACTGATCTCCCAATAGGGTCAGGAAGACATTTTCACAGCACTGCACAGTTAGGTTTATTCTGAAGCTTTATACCTTCCTCTTCTAAAGCATCCGGTAGCAGACACTTAGTGGAAGGACTCTTGGCCTATTAGGTGTGAGAGTGTGTCTGATCCTATACATAAAAGAAGAACAGGAAATTGAAGAATATGACTGTATGTTGTGTAGCCTCTCCTGAGGCTTCACTAGTTGGCATGTCTGGGTCTCATTCTCACATTTATGTGATTATTTTTAATAGCAGTGGATGGGTTTCCTACAAAGTGATTAACCAGTTGGGATTTCACCTCTCGGTGCCCGGTTTGCATCTAACCAACATACTTTTTTCAAAAATAAAAGATAGTGACTTTGACTGAAACTCCTTTGGGCACTATTCGATACATATTTCAAGGCCTCCAAACCATTTGGTCGGTTTGGCTGTATTCTGCTTAGAAAAGTCACCAAATTCATCTAACTTGGGGACTGGAGTAGTTCCTGGTGGTAGACATGACTAACTGTAGCAAGACTCTATGATCTCACAGCAAACACTGCCTCGTGCGTACAGACTCTTCCTTCCAATCTCTTTTCTCCTCTAAGTTGCCAGTTTCTCACCCCAACTCTCAAAGAGACTCTTCCTCTCTACTCCCCCTTTACACTAGCTAAAGCTTTGGTCCATGACTTTTTTTTATCTGATATTGTTTCTTCAGACTAGAACATTGCAGGCACAATTGTTCCATGAGTACAATATATTTCAGGTATTTACTGTAATAAGTTGCTTCAGATTTTTTTGTCAGTGGGATGTGGCGGAATGTGAATGCACATGCCAGTATGAAGGGAAATGATAAACAAGGACCAGCCTACTGAATAACACAAAAGTTGCTGAAATGGGGGCAGCTGCTTGGATTTCTTTGAAGTCAGTTTTTAAAAAAAATCTAACCTGCCGTCATGGGGCCTGGGGAATGTTGGGTTACGCCATTCAGTGGGGAATAGGGGCACTCCTGTCCCCATCTGTAGTGCGTGGAAGGACTGTCATCACATTGCTGTTGTGTTGGGGAGATGCACCACAGTGGTAGGGGCATCATTCCCTCCACTGGGGGTGGATTTTAAGACTAATAGTCTTCTGCAAGTTCCTAGATGAGCTCCACAGTGAAAATGTCAGCTTAGGGGGATAGCCTTTTTGATCTGTGAAACATTAGAACAGTCTTCCATGGTTGTCAGTCAGGAAAGATAAACCTACCCTACCTCACGGTTCTGAGAGTCACAGGGAACATAGCATGGAAATTTCCTTTGGTGCTTGAAGCTTGAGCAGCTAATTGTTTTTCTCTCACATTTCCTGTCCAAGTACTCTAAGGATTTCTTTTATTTTCTGTCAAAAAATAGCTGGGGAACTCATTAGGGATTGGCTGGTCAGAACAAAAAACATGGTCAACACATATGCATAAGTAAAGACCCACTTGTATACAAGAAACACTGGCTACATTTGCCAGATGTAGAAACCCCATGTAAAACCAGAGGTGTGCGTACAGATATGCAGAAATAGAAAGGGCATCTTGTGTAAATTGTCTGTATAGTGCAAAGAAAAGTGTTTTTTTTTCAACAAGCAGCAGAATGGAGTCTTAAGTGTCGGCTAATTCAAATGGAGAGATCAGCCTTTATCATCCACTCAGTTTAATTGCTTTGAAAGGGCTCCTCTCACTTACTCATTTTCACCTGTAAAGCCCCACAGCTTCTTGCAGGCACTCCAACTCCATTGTCCGCTGAGCAGCAGTATACGCCATCATCGCTGTCCTCTACGCTGCGAATGGTCAGAAGCTGCCCCTTCTCTTGTATGCTGTATCGTGTATCAAACAGCCTGCAGGATACAGTGACATGCTGGTAAGAGTGCAAGGTGTGCAGTATAAATCTGAACTCATTCTAAGTCATCTAAGCCACTTCAAGTTTAGCTTTGCCTCACGGTTCCTAAAATGGTGAAACATCTGAGTGTAATGATACAGTACCGATTTAGTGGCAGTTCTGAACACTCTTCTGTCTAATCTGTGGTATTTATATAATGTCAATCACTGTGAAATATAGGCGTTGTGTATCTAGGACTAGTATCCTGAAAAGGGATATACAAGCACAGAACCTTGCATCCACCTGAATCTCCAGTAGTCTTCACCAGACGGAGACATATTTTGAGTGCAGTTGAGGTGCATTTGACTTCGATGAGGATTTGTCTGTATACGACCCACACCTCGTTGAAAAATTTTCATCACAACTTTTTTTGGACAATGTCTTTTCAACTAAATGGAAATTTTTGTGAAACAATGTTTGTTTTGTCAAAAACGTTCAGGTTTTGAGCAAGAAAAAGCCAAGCAACCAAACGGTTTCTGGCATCCAAAAGAGTTTTTCTTTTGTTTTGAACCAGAGGAAAAAAATACAGTAATTTTTCATGGGAAATTTTTTTTACCGTCCATCTCTAATAAGGACTATAATATCTGAATGTGGTTATAACTTAAATGACAGCACGATCTGGCCCACCGACCTAAGAGAAAGAAAGAAAATTCCTAAGGCCACCACACAGCTGTGAAGATTTCTATGTTTTGGAAGGACAAAGTGGCCTGCTAGATTAAGTACTGTGTAGCAATGAAAAATTCCTAGGGGAGAGGAAGGGGCTGTTTTGTGGTTTTCCTTGCAAAACTGGAAAAATATAACAAACTTTGCAATCATTTTAATGGTGCAAGATTTCTCCGGCTTGCATCCAATATCCTATTTCCATCAGTTTATGACTTTTACATCTGTGACCTTTTACAACTGTGTTCATGAAAATAGCCTTTTGCTCCTGACAAATGTTACTGAAATCAGGGGTTCTTCTGCCAAGCAGGTTCAATCCCCCAAAGCCTTATTTGCCCTGTTTTCTTTTAGTGGTAAAACATTCTGCATCATGTCTAAATTCACCATTTAAGATTCTATAGGCTCAGCTTTCCAAAGTGAAGTTAGATACCCTAAACCAGGGGTGGGCAAACTACAGCCTGCAGACCAGATGCAGCCCCTCAGGGCTTTGGATCTTGCCTGCAGGATTCCCTGCACCCCTCCTGCACCCCAACCCCCTGCCCTGAGCCCCCTCATACACCTCGTACCGCTCCTGCACCCTGAGCCCCCTCGTACAGCCCGCACCCCTCCTACACCCCAACCCCCTTCCTTGAGCCCCCGCCGCACCCCTCCTCTGCCCCAATTCCTTGCCCTGAGCCCCTTCCTGCACACCGCACCCCCTCCCACACCTCAACGCCCTGCCCCAGCCCTGCATACAATTTCCCCACCCAGATGTGGCCCTTGGCTCAAAAAGTTTGCCCACCCCTGCTCTAAACCACCTTTAAGCATAAGGAGCCATATCTGCTCTCAGTTGCACCTGTGTAAATCCAGACTAACTCTGTTGAAGTGAGTGAAGTCCAGGAGTGAACTTTGGACCCCACTGAAGGCAATGGGAGTTTTACTATAGATTTCAAAGGGATCAAGATTTGATCCTCAGTTTGTAGCTGTGTAAGAGCCTGATCTTACTGTTGGCATTGTAAGCTTTGCCATTTATTTCAATAGGTTCAGGATAAGAATCTAAATGGAAGCAAAATATAAACCAAAATTACCAGTAGCATGCAGAAGACACAATTGGGATGGTTGTCACTGCATATATAATATAATTAATTAGGGCTGTCAAGCGACTAAAAAAATTAAACTATTAGTCATGCGATTACACAAATTAATCATCATTAATCGCACTGTTAAACAAGAATAGAATATCCTTTATTTAAATATTTTTGAATGTTTTCTACATTTTCAAATATATTGATTTCAATTACAACACAATACAGTGTACAGTGATCACTTTATATTTTTATTAAAAATATTTGCACTGTAAAAAACAAAAGAAATGGAATTTCAATTCGCTTAATACAAGTGCTGTAGTGCAATCTCTTTGTCATGAAAGTTGAACTTACAAATGTAGAATTATGTACAAAAAACCCTGCATTTAAAATAAGACAATGTAAAACTTTAGAACCTACAAGTCCACTCTGTCCTACTTCAGCCAATCGCTCAGACAAACAAGTTGGTTTCAATTTGCAGGAGATAATGCTGCCCACGTCTTGTTTACAATGTCACCTGAAAGTGATAACAGGCATTCGCATGGCACTCTTGTAGCCGGCGTCAGAAGATATTTATGTGCCAGATGTGCTAAAGATTCATGTCACTTTATGCTTCAACCACCATTCCAAAATATATGCGTCCTTGCTGATGTTAGGTTCTACTCAATAATGATCCAAAGCAGAGCAGACCAACACATATTCATTTTCATCATCTGAGTCAGATGATGCCACCAGCAGAAGGTTGATTTTCTTTTTTGGTGGTTCATATTCTGCAGTTTCTGCCTCAGAGTGTTGCTCTTTTAAGACATTTGAAAGCATTCTCCACACCTTGTCCCTCTCAGATTTTGGAAGGCACTTCAGATTCTTAAACCTTGAGTCGAGTGTTATAGCTATCTTTAGAAATCTCACATTGGTACTGTGACAAAGTACTGTCCTTGACTCCGTGGGTCCTGCGTTTCCTGGCGGATTTTGCTAGCATCAGAGGCTCACTGTGACCCTCCATGTAGCCCTTCTCTCTCTAAAGGCAAGGGTCACGGCTTACTGAGCCATTTGCATCATAAGCCAACAAGGGAGGTGAGGAGAAGCAACCCTCCCTCACACAGTCTCCATTGTCTTCTAATCTCAGTGATTAATCAGGGAGGGGAGGGGGGAGCCCAGGCCCACCCTCTACTCCAGGCTCCAGCCCAGGGACCCTAAAATTAGCAGCTATGGTAGCTGACTTTTTGGAAATAGGACATGTATAATTCCCTGGGCCACTTCCCCACAGCAGCCCCCACTCAATATCTCCTTCACCATTACCTCAAGGCCTCCTTCCTTGCACTTGATATGGATTTCTTACTGCTTCATTCCTCCAACAGCACAGCTCCCTCCTATAACTCCTGATACCCACACCTGACTGAGAGGCTTTTAACTAGTTCAAGCCAGCCTTTAATTGGCTTCAGGTGTCCAAGTCAATCTAGCTATCTCCATTGCCTTCTAGAAGGATCTTAATTGGCCCCAGGTATCTTGATTAACCTGGAGCAACTGCCATTTGACTACCATGGTACCAGGGATTTGTTTAGCCTGAGATTAACATACCTGTTCCTCACTCCTTTACTGTAGCCATCTGGCCTTGCAGTACCTCACAGTACCTTCTTTGTGTTTTATCAAATCTGCAGTGAAAGTGTTCTTAAAATGAATGTGCTGGGTCATCATCTGAGACTGCTATAACATGCAATATATGGCAGAATTTGGGTAAAACTGAACAGGAGACATACAATCCTCCCCCAAGGAGTTCAGTCACAAATTGAATTAACACATTTTTTTAATGAGCATCATCAACATAGAAGCATGTTCTCTGGGATGGTGGCTGAAGCATGAAGGGGCAAATGAATGTTTAGCTTATCTGGCACGTAAATACCTTGCAACGCCGGCTACAAAAGTGCC
The DNA here is from genome assembly GCF_025201925.1 of Gopherus flavomarginatus. Lineage (NCBI taxonomy): Eukaryota > Metazoa > Chordata > Testudines > Testudinidae > Gopherus > Gopherus flavomarginatus. The sequence continues at coordinate 120,746,649 of NC_066619.1, forward strand.
ATGCAAATGACTGTTCTCACTTTCAGGTGACATTGTAAATAAGCAGTCAGCAGTATCTCCCATAAATGTAAACAAATTTGTTTGTCTTAGCAACTGGCTGAACAAGAAGTAGACCTAAGTGGACTTGTAGGCTCTAAAGTTTTACATGGTTTTGTTTTCAAGTGCAGTTATGTAACACAAAAATCTACATTTGTAAGTTACACTTCCACGATAAAGAGATGGCACTACAGTACTTGTATGAGGTGAATTGAAAAATACTCTTTCTTTTATCATTTTTACAGTGCAAATATTTATAATAAAAATAATAATATAAAGTGAGCACTGTACACTTTGTTGTCTGTGTTGTAATGGAAATCAATATATTTGAAAATGTAGAAAAACATCCAAAACTATTTAATAAATGTCAGTTGGTGTTCTGTTGTTTAATAGTGCGATTAATCGCGATTAATTTTTTTAATCACAGTTAATTTTTTCGAGTTAATTGCATGAGTTAACTGCAATAATCGACAGCCCTAAATATAATATAATCATATGAATAAATAATATATGAATCATTTATTTTTGATAATTTTTCCTTTTACTGCATCTCTTCTGGCTGTCACAGAACAATGGTACATCACAGATTTTTGTACTTATTTTTATTAATCACTCACAGAGTGCCATTAGTTCACGTGATGCAGTACACCCGGAGAGCTGTGTTGAGCAAGTAAATCAAAACCTTATCATGAGGGCTTAAAATCAGTGGGCCCAAGCTGCCTCCGTATGGGATGGTACAGTACAAAGCAGAAAAAGAACAGAGTCTGATGCAGTCAATACAGATGCATTGTAGAATAGGTGTGTGATTTAGTGTATATGTTTTGGAGACTGTGCCAGCCATAGTGGAAGATGTTGTTAGGCTAAAGCAGTGTTTTTCAAGGATAGCAATTTCATCAAACTAAGCTTTGCAGTATGATCTGTGTGCTGGCCAGACTCATGTTGTGAGTAGCTACACTTCAGTGGATTTACTGAGAACTAGACATGTTACCAGAACTGCTCTGGCAGTGTTATAAAACTATCTTGGCTGTCTGAGTAATAGGAGATCTTCCACACTACTGCTTAGGTTGGACAATGAAACAGAAGGTGAGCAAATGGAAAGTTTTTATGCTCAGCTGTTCTGTGTAACCGCATTTTAAATAAACCCATCTAGCACACACTGATGTGTCATAGCTGCCAGTACATGGTCTCAGGATGTCGATTAGTTGCCTTTCCTAGTTCTCCCTAGGAAAATGTAGGAGTTCACAAAGTAGGGTGAAAGATACAAACCCAAAGTGGTCCTCAGGAAGGATGGTTTTTATGGCTAAAGCACAGGAATAAGAGTCAGGAGATCTGGTTATATATGCCTGTTATTGACTTCCTATGTCACATAGGCCTAGATCCTCAAAGATTTTTAGGCACCTAACTCCCATTTGAAATCAACTGAAGGCACCTAAATGCCTTGGAGGATGTGGGCATTAGGCCCTAATTTTCAAGGACATGATTTTCAGAGGTCCTGAGTAGCCACAACGCCACTGGATACTCAACAGTATGTCTGATAATCAGGCCCCAGTTGTTGCAGAGTTAGCCTCTGATAATTAAGGCAATGTCTTTCAAAAACTTAACCTTATCTGCTCAGTGCTTCACCTTCCTTACGTATAGAAAGGAAATAATGACACTTCCTTACCACACAGGATTGCTGTGAGACTTAATTCAGTGCAGTTTGTAAAGCCCATCCTGATTCTTGGAGTGAAAGTGCTCTAGAAGCACGGGGCATAGCTCTCCACTGCTTTGCACCTTGTATCATCGTTTACACATGAGCAATGGGAGTGGGAAAATATTACAAAATCAGAATGGGGGCATTCTGCACTCACACAGGTGTAAACAACCACACAGGGTGCGAAGCAGTGGATTCCTGTTATTCAGTATTCCAACCTACGACCTAGTCTGTAGAGTTTTCTGTTGGAGATGATACCCCAAGTAATGTCTGCATAGTTGAAGTTGATACTGCAGGTCCTAAAGCAAACATTTGTGGCTTTATATTGTACTTTACAAATGTATTAGCTACCTAGAGTTAATCGGCCAGCAGCTAATTAAAGGTTGAAAACTCCACTATGTGTGTCATACGTTCAGTGACCCTGGAAAACAAGGAATATATAAGGAGCTGCATGCAATCTAATCTCATCAGTCCTTATTCTGGCATTGTTCCTGTTGTATTCAATTGTTTACATATTGTTTTGTTTCGAAGTTATCTGTCTCTCTAGTGTCCTTGAACCCTGGCAAGGGAAGAAGATTTCAAAAATAAAATAATTAATATTTATTGCTTTTAACAATTAGACTCTGTGACATTTTATTTTTTTTTAAATCCATTTATTTAGTTCTTTTCCATTTAGCAAATATTTCTCCCTCCCTGTGTTTGGAGTCTAGTTGAAATAGTTTCAGTTTATATAATGCTGTCTTCATGCCAAAACTTTGTATCCACAAGCCCAGACCATGAATGTCAGGACTGCTCTGGGGAAAGTTATTTTTTTTTATCCTGCAGAAACACCATGAGAAAAACAAAGCAACCGATGTACTTGGTTCCATAAAAATAGACTTTTAGAGGTTTTTTTGGCAGTGGTGTAAAACAGGCATGCTCTGTCTAATGGGGAGCTAATATTTAATATCAAAGTGATACACCTTTTGGGAAGGTGATTTGGGTTATTGGAGGAGGAGATAGTGTACCACTTAGTGGGCTTGAAATGGGTCTGCTTTTCTGCGTACTCTCAGAGAAGGTATGTGGACCTGTAAGGGTTGGGGGTGATGTGACCCCAGTCCTAATGGATAAATGGCATCCCACAAGCTGTTTCTCCCTTCAATGCTAGTTTTACTGATGGAGAAGGAACTAGAAGACAGGTGGAGATCTTGCTCTGGAGATTCCATCCATGAGGGTTTAGACCCCTGTTCTGCAAGCTGCTTAGCACAGAGTTTGGGGCTTTAGTATAGTTCTTGCAGGATTGAGATTTAAGCTAAAGAGGTTAGTTCTCCTACAGTCACTGAAGCATGAATTCTAAAATCTTCTGTGTGGATATACATATGAAGTTTTATACAAATTGATAGGGCTTTTATTTAATATTCTAAAATGGTTGCACTAGTAGTTAAATTTGCCTGCAGTAATGACCTGTCTGGAGTCTCCTGAGTGTTTCTCAGAAGTCATCCTGGAGCAGACCCTGAGTAATGTACAAATCACACAATTAAAACAGATCTCACTTGTTATACACAACAAAATGAAATTTCCCATTGCTGAAAGAGAAGCAAGAGAGGATCAAGAATGTGAAACAGAGAATGTAAAGGAATTTGCCTGATCCAAGGTTAAAAGTGGATGAACTATCTTTTACCTTTGCAAGAGATTGTCTGCAAAATGTAACCCTAGCAACAACAGTAATATTCCCTACCAACCTGAAATGAACAGTTTCCAAAGCACAGCACATCAGTACTTCTTTAGATGATGCTTTGGCAGGTAGTGAGTAATGTGTGACAGTGTACAATACAAAGAAACCTTGTTTTAATCTATTACTTTGTTCACAAGGCAAGAATAATAATACTTTGTATTACAGGACATTTTCCATGCAAGGTTCACAAAGTACTTTGCAAAATGCAAATGAATAAAGCCTTGCAACAGTCACTTTCATCAGAGAAATGTCATCCCTGTTCTGTAAATGGGTTTGATTCTAGACTAATCTGCATCCCCTTGAGCTGTCGTAGTATTTCATACTTACCTGATGGGAATGTTGTTACGTGTCCAGGTAATCTCTGGCTCGGGGTAGGAGTCCACTACACACATGAATTTAGTGACCTCTTCTACTAGTGCGTCCACGGTTTCCAGAGGAGTGTTGATAAGGGGAGCTACAGAAAGAAGGGGTGATAACATGCAATTTCAATCCTGGGTTTCTTCTGAGCAATGACTGCTAATTCATCAAACACCTGTTGACTTCACAGGCACAAACCAATGGGACTCTGCTTCTGTGTAGGGCCAATGTAAGTGGGGTCACCTCCTGACCCCTTCCCTGGAATTCAGCAATTCTCTGACATGGAACTAGGCCACCCATAGCCTGACAGTGGAGCTGGCAATTCTCTGCACCCCCAGCACTCGCAAGTCTGCACACTCTTCCAATACACACTGGGCCTCCTGCACTAGCACAGTTGAACAGAGGTTCCCATAGGCATTTATTTCCTGGTTTCTTTGTCATGTTTTTTTCTTAAACTCTCTAAGGGATAGACCATGAAGTTACCCCAAATCTGGTGTGATTCAAAGAGTCACAGTTCAGTTCCTGCTTCCCTCTCCACGCCCCCTCAGCAGCAGTGGTTGGCATGTTGCAGGGTCGGGGGCAGATCCTAGGCTTTGCCCACTACCTGCCTGCACAAGGGGACCTAGTGCCCCCCAGCAGCAGATGCTCATCTGTGCATGGACCAGCAATGCTGGATCTACATGGGAATAAGGGGGCTCCTTGACACCCCTGTGTGAGTGTATAAGGCGATGGGCCACTGATGCCAAAAATGATCCTTGTCATTAATGCAGACTGTTTCAGTTCTATTGTATTTCTTTATTTTTAAAAAAATGTGTAATACTATTACTGACATAGGGATAATTTATAAATGCCCCTGAGATACAGCAATACCACAGCCTGACTGATACACAACTTCTTGTTTCTTTTTCCTTAATCAGCTAGTGCCCAGTGTGATGCAGATAATAAATAACTTTATCTTACATTTATTATCGGGCACCCATCATCAACTGAAATGCTGCTTTATCTTTAGAAAGGTATTTTCCAAGCCGCATGGTAAAAGCTGAAGCATAATTGGTAGAGAACAAAAGGCACCTCTCATAACTATTTTCCATCCCTGCGGTGATCCCAGCAACCAAAGATACACAACCAGTAACTCTTAACGTATGACTGGTAGAGACACACATCCAGTACTTGGTACACTGGATTTCATTGACAGCTGTGCATATATTTGAACTAGCCATCTGCTTCTCTGTGAAATACTGCAGTGAACGTGAAGGAGCAACAAGAGAAATCCCAGTGACCTTTAAACAGTACAAAGAAAATTACCGTGCCCATACATAAATTACTAAATAGACATACTGTGTTTACTGCAGAGATGTCTGGTACATTTTGATGTCTCTTGGTGGAAAAAATCTTGCCTGCACTATGTCTGCTTCCTCTCTAGCCAATACAATCAATCTGAAATATTCCTGAGCACTAAAATGTACCGAAAATGTATGGCAATGTGAGGCCCAAATGAGACATTTAGATGGTATAGTATTGAATTTGTGCCTGATTCTTTTCTCACTTACCTGGGTGTAACTTAGGACTCCATTGGCGTTATGGAGTCCAACTGGAGTAAAATTGAGGAGAATCAGGCCCTTCATGCTAACTATACCTTTCAAGTTCATATTATTGTACAGTATTTTTGAAAATTGCTCCTAAAACATGTTTACGCTGGTAAAATTTCTTTTCAATATGACTGCAAACTGCTCCTAGTGATCAGTAATTACATATATGTGAAAAACAAATCATAATTCTGCAGCTAAAAGAAACAAGATAGTTGCATCAGGTTATCACTGCTTTAAAGGATGCAGGATGTTTGCTTATTACTGCCTAAGAAGTCTTTTCCTCATTGTTCACAAGGGTTACAGCTGGGGTAAAATCCTGGCCCTGTTGAGGTCAATGTGAGTTTTATCACTGATTTCAGTGAAGCCAGGATTTCACTCCAGGTCCTATTGAAAAAGGCGTTAAGAAAATGATTGTATTGAAATGTTAGAAAACACACACTAGAGGCACTTTTTGAAGTCATTTACTGTTGCTAGTCCGTTTTCTGCCCTAAGTCTGTTCATGTTAAAGAGGACTTCGTTATTTTGTGAATCAGATTTTATGGCTGGGTCCTATTATGGGATGGGTTGGTTGCAATGGCTTTCTTGTATGCGATATTTTAAATGATATTGGCGTGCCTAGACCTGGGGAATGATGCATTTTGATCTCAAGCTACTTTAATTAATGAATTAACTAAAATGCATCCTGTATACTGCATACGGACTGTATTCATGAGATAAATGTAGCTATGTTAAGGGAGAATGGAGTAACAGCTGATCTACTGGATGTTTTATTGATAGTACTTTGCTCATCAGGCAAAACAAGATCCCCTAAGAATTAGGTAGTAAACAGATACAGTAGGCACAATTAAAGAGCTTTATTTTACCTTTTTACAAGTGGATAAATTACCATTGGCACTAGCACTATTCTGCTTTATGGGCCTAATCCAGCTCCCATTCAGATTAATGGCATAACTCTCAGGGCAGAATTAACCCCTAAATGTATAGGGAATAGCCTCCAAACGACTATCAGAAAAAGAGTTAAAAGAAAACTTGTTAACAGTGCCCTCTGTTGCTTTCTAAGCCTTTATAACAATAATGTTAATAACTGGGGGTATCCTGCACTTACCTTCCTATCTTTTTATTTTCCCATATTAAAATTTAATGTTGGGATAATAGAGAAGATTGAGAGAGCTTTATTTTGCTAGAATGAGAGAAAAGGAGGACACAGGTCCAAGAAGTACTTGGTGTGTTTTTGTGACACACTAATTTGTAGGCCGTGCCACCATTTTGTTTCTGTCCAGAGAGAGATCCCCAAAATGGCAGTGACGGGTGCTTATTTAGAGATTAACATAAAAAAAACTCCTGGTGTTGATGAGAACCAGTGCTTTCCCAGCCAGAAAATCACATGAAATCAAATGGTGTCCACATTGCCAATGTTTAAATTAATTGAGAAAAATGCACAGTACCTCATGCCTAGGTTTGAGAAACCAGCCAACACTTTTGTGTGCTGCAGCACACAGGTCAGTCAAGACTATGCTTCTGACATTTTTAGATAACATTATAACTTTAGATAGCCTCATCAGACATATAACTTCTCCATCCTTAAGGCCATTCAGGTGCCATTTTCCTGGGCATCAAGGTGAGTTTAGGAAGTAGTAAAAGGATTCACAGTCAATATTAAAAGTTTCTAGTGTTCATTACTTACAGTGAGAAGATAGTGGACCCTGTTCTAAGTTCAGTCCATCTGTGAGTACTGGGTTGTTTATTTTTAAATTAAACTTTTTTAAGTGAACGAATGAAACAGAAAAATAAAATTTACCCCCATTCCAGCACTGTAGACTCTTGGAAATAGTGAAATTTCTCTAACTATGAACCGCACTTGTGTGCATTTCTGACCATTGCTGGTCCAGCTTTGCTGCAAAACCTATCAAAGATATTATTTTGTGGTCTTTTCAGCACACTTGGTTGCATTCACATGTTCAGACTCACTCGTGAAACATGACAATTGACATGAACATGATGTTTATCTTTCTTAAAAAGAAAATCCAATGCAAATGTTTCATGAAAGGGCAGATGTCTCCATCGCATGATGGTATCAGAAAAATAATTTCTATCTTGTTTTATTTTCTTGTCTCCACAGTCTTGCTACTATCTACCATGCTCTTCCCAAGACTTATCTAGTATTGCTGCCTTAATACAAAACCTTGGTGCCAATTTCTGTGTCAACACATTTGGAAAGCAAGCAAAACAGTCTCATCACTGGTTATAGGTATTCATCTTGACTTGGGCAGAGCTATTGGCATAATAGGTGACTAGCCGCTTCCTCTTGGGTTAAATTTCTTTTTCCAGAGACAGTGTAGTTTATGGTATATTTTGATCCGGTCCAAATAATCAATATGAAAAAATAAAGTCACATTAGCCTAGCTGACAGTTGGGTTCCCATATGGTAAATCTTCAGGTCCCATTACAAAAGTTGCATTTGCATCTCACGGAATTTTCTGAACTGATTTTTAGAATCTCAGATTGGCTACTTATTGTGGTGTGTGTATATACGCATTATGTAGGCATTTTATATATACACATATATGAATTATATATACAAATATGATTTATACATATACATACATAGATGCACCAGAATATCATATATCTTTCAATCCTAACACATAGTATACCCATCAGTAGCTAAGTCTTAGTAGCTTCCTTTGACATGACAAACACCCATCCTATGCAAACTGGACCCAAAGAACATCCTTGCTCTTTACAGTGACACTAAGTGCTATCTGTAAATAAACCCCCTTCAGCCTTAGGTAGAAATGCAGGATTATTTCATCATTATCCTCTAAAGACAATAAAGAAATGACAAGACTAGTGAAACTGAAAGCAGTGCATTTATACAGTTTTCAGAAATGACACTAGGGTCCCGATTTACAAGTCTCACCTCTCCTTATAAAAACTCCTTAACCAGTCACAAAAGCTAAGAGAAGATGAAGGCTGTTTAAACAAACCTTTTGGAAGTTTTTCAGCTAAGCTGAAGGCCGCCAGGGTGAAGATATGTACGAGTGGAATGTTCATTAAGTCTTTCATGGTTAATCCAGAATCATACAAGGCTCCTTTAGGCAAAGTGCACTGATTTCCCGGCCGGTTTCATTTTAAACCATAGTTTGTTACAAAGTGCCTCAGTTAATGACTGTCTCTGCTGAGGAGTGTATGGGATCTAACTATAATCAGGAATTCTCAGACGTGGCTGCAGTGATGGACATGGCCAGCTGGTGTGCGTCCACTTAGGTCAGTACGAAAATGTGGGGCTCATGAAACAAGAGAAAGCAAATCCCTTTAGAATTCCTTTTGAGCAAAGAGAGTGGACTACAATGGTCGAATGCCTTTCCAAAACAATAACCTGACCCCGTACAGCACGAATTGCCAGCCTTTACCCCAGCCCAAGGTAAATACACTAGTAATACATATGTTTGTCATTGACACTGGATTTTCTTTCAACTTGGTCCTCTCTTTTTCTCCTTCTCTCTCTCTTGTCATAATCCCTGGTGAGTAGCTGAAATATGCCACCTGTTCAGAGAGCACTTTTCTTTTGCTTAGTATGTACATCTGCTAGAGCACGAGATGTTTGAACCTGTGAACTGAAAGCTGGTCTTGTTTATCAAGGAGACTGTCAGTTCTCCAGATTGGTTGCAGCAAACTGAGAAAGCAGTGTCATATCCTGCAAATAGACTCTTGAACCCGTACAAGCTTTGGGAAAGTGAAAGATTAACAGCTATCAGGGGAAGTTTCTCAATTTGTGCTCTAGAGGACCAAGTGTATTTCATTATAATCTCAGCAACAGCATGGTCAATTCAGGCAACAGCTGATGTATTCATTTTATGAAATATACATGTTAAATCTAGGCATGACTATCTCAGTGATTTCTTCTTATTAGCCAAATCTATATTGAAAAACAAAGCACATTTTCAAGAGACCTCAATACAACACCTACATATGCACCCAATTTTTATTTATTGAATATTTATTTGTGTGTGCAGATGCCCAGCATTTGCGTGTGTCCCAACCATGCCAGCAGTACGGATTAGAAAGTTTAGTCTCAAAATTTTCAAAAATGGCCGCTAATTTTAGGTGCCTCATTTTTTTTAATTTACTTCATTGTATCTTCACTTCCTGAAGATGGGCCCTGAAAAATTGAGGACCCCAAGATTAGTGAAAAATTTTGAAAGTATAGGCCTAAAGAACTATTTGAACTGCAACTACCGAATATCTGGGCTCTTCCCACATCCCCCACCTTGTGTGCCTACTGTAGACCAGGAGTCACTTGTCGTGAACGTGCTAAAGCGCTGGTCAGGGAAGGAAGGAAAGTACTACCTATCCACGGAGAACTAGCAGGGGCAGTAGCAGTCCTGAAGCATCTTATAGAGTGAAGAGCTCAAAGGGGCTAGATGGAGGAGTAGGGGAATACGTGAGGTTTGGATTCAGAGCACAGATACTGGAAAAACCTCAGCAAAAGCAGGGGGCCGCCTTTTTGTTGTGATTGTACTTCCTCTGGCCAATGGGGTCCTGGTCCATGACTGGGGCTCCTTTGGTACTACTATGTCAATAATATCAATAATATAGAATAAAGAATGGGAAAATCTGAAAGGGAGGAAAACAGAGCACTAGGGTTCCAGACAAATTGCTCTAAGAGTTGTAGATTTCAATGCATCTGATGAAGTTGGTATTCACCCACAAAAGCTTATGCTCCAATACGTCTGTTAGTCTATAAGGTGCCACAGTACTCTTTGTCACTTTTTACAGATCCAGGCTAACACGGCTACACCTCTGAGATTTCAGTAGTGAATGTGGTCCTTTTTATAGGTGTTTTTAGCCATCCTAATAAATATTTTTAAACTCTAAGTGTGGTTTGAACACCTATAGAAAGGTCACTGTTTTCTTGTTAGTTCTATAGCAGTTTGCCATAAAGGTAGACAGGAGGGGGTAAGGGTGAAACCTAAGGCACAAGAGAAAGCAGAGAGAAAGGGGAGGAAGAGAGAAACAAGGGGAATTTGGGGGAGGATGCAGGATATCAGGAAAGGACAAGAAAGGTCTTTGAGGAGTCAGGGTTGCAATGTATACAAATAGAGTAGTATCCCTTTAAATAGTTTGTGAGACATCTAGTGGCACTCACTGTGTTTTTTAGTTTTGGAGCTAGCAGAAGCCAGGCAGAGCAGAGCAGAGAGAGAGAGAGAAAGAGAGAGAGAGAGTGTGTGTGTGTGCCCGCGCACACAGGGCTGGTGCAAGGATGTTTTGCACCCTAGGCGAAACTTACACCTTGTGCCCTCCCCTGTCCTTGAGCCCCCGCCCTGAGGCACCCCCCCTCCACCCTGAGGCACCTCTCCACCCCAGCTCACTCCTGCTCTATCCCCTCCCTGAGCACCCCATCGCTGCTTCACTTCTCCCGCCTCCCAGGCTTGTGGCGCCAATCAGCTTCGGTGCCGCAAGCCTGGGAGGTGGGAGAAGTGAAGCAGCCATGGCATGCTCATGGAGAAGGTGGGGCAGGGGTGAGCTGGGGCTGAGAGTTCCCCTACGTGCCACTCCCCCCCTTACTTGCTGCAGGCGGCCCTTCCCACGCTCCCCTGCCCCAGCTCCCTCCACCTAAATGCCGACGGGGACCAGGGCGGCTGAAGATCCGGCCTCCGCGGTTGCTGCAGAAGAAAATGCCGCCCCCCAAAATCCTAGTGCCTAGGTGACCTCCTAGGTCGCCTAAATGGTTGCACCGGCCGTGTGTGTGTGTGTGAGAAAGAGAGAGAGAGGGAGAGAGAGAGAGAGCAGAGTCAGGATGAGCTCTATCCTGGCATCTGGTGGTGACTTATCGGGAATGTGGAAAGGAATTTCAGGTATTTGCAGTGGCACACCCACCCGACCTAGCATAGCCCACGGCAGCCTGGGATGGTTATTTTGACAGCTCTGGGATCCCCAATTTCTTTGTTATTGGGGCAGGAGGAATAAAGTGATTATGTGAATGAGGAACTATGAGACTGCTTTATGACAGAGATGTCTCAACATCACTTAAGTGGCACTTGCTAGACAAGGGACATGAGTGCCAAAACCCAGTGAATTGAGAGAGGTTGGGGACTGGTGTGTGGACCTGACTGCATGGGCCCCTTTTGAGGGCCTGGAACACCAATTGCACAGCCTCCTCTCTCCACTGTTGAAGAGCAGAGCTAATTTTGATTCCATTAGGAGTCCATCTAGAGGCTGTTGAGTTGAATTCACGTTGGGCCAATGGTGCACCAGCACCAGGGCTCCCCTATTACAAGCTGAAATCACTAAAAGAGCTAAGCTTTCTGAGCTGAGATCACTGAGTGCTGTGTTAACTAGTGGGGGAGCCTGAAGATCTATTGCTAAGCGACTGGCAGAGCGGAGCAGTTTGCAGCATATTGGAGCAGCCCATGGAACACTGAGCAGAGTGGAGTGGTTTGTGGGGACAGCTGGAGCTGCTCACGGGTCGGCTGGAGGAGCGGCACAGCTGGTGGAGTGGAGCTCGTTGTGGTGAAGGCTGCAGCAGAACTCCACAGAGGCGGAGCAGTTGGCCCTGGCCCACGTAAGGTGCCCCTTAACACCCTGTGTGTGCACCCCCTCCCATTTCCAACCAGGCTGGGAGGGATAAAACTCTGCAGATAAACTTTTGAACTCTGGGGTGGCACTGACCAGAGACTTTCAGGTTGTTGGACTTTGAGGTGATTGGACTTAAGACCCTAAGGGGGAAAGGACATTGCCAAACATACTTGAAGATGGGGGTTTTTTTGCTTATGGTTTGTGTTATCATCCTGTTTGTGGTGTTTCTCCAATGTGATGCCGCATTGTTTCCCTCCTTTATTAAAAGGATTTTGCTACACTCAGACTCCGTGCTTGTGAGTGGGGAAGTATTGCCTCCTAGAGGTGCCCAGGGGGGTGGTATGTAATTGTCCCAGGTCACTGGGTGGGGGCTCGAGCCGGTTTTGCATTGTGTTATTGAAACGGAACCCCTGGATACTGAACCCGGCCCTTGTTGCTACCAACTCAGAGGGGCAGAAGGGTTACGTATGTGTGTGTATGTGTATGTGTGTGTATAAAAAACAACATGGTTATTTAGGAGCCACTGTTCCTCTAGTAGGGTTGTCAACTCCAAGATTGTCCTGGAATCTCCAGGAATTAAAGATGAATCTCTAATTAAAGAATATGTCATGTGATGAAACTTCCAGGAATACATCCATCCAAAACTGGCAACCCTATGTGTCTGTGTCGTTTCTTCATATTGTTTTTGTTGCAAAAAAGCAAAAGGCACAACTGGAAGGCTCAGGAACTTAGTGAGGAGAAGAAAGGTGTTGGGGGGAGACAGAGACACAGAAGAATTAGATTCAGAAGGGGAAGATGCCCTCAGAAGATAAATGAGTAAAGGAAGAAGAGAGGAATCTTCCTTTTCCAGGCCAACACGCATTCCTTAGGAGAGGCAATAATTATGTTTTTCTTATTTAAAAAAAAAAAAGGGCAGTGGGGAGGGGTTGGTCTATATGTCAGTTTTGTGGTCCATATTCAGTAAAATAGGGCAACAGCACCACACACTTACTGCTGCCTTTACTCCAGGAGTTTTCAGTCACCAAGGATTCTGCTGTAGACTGTCACAGCAGCACCACAACGATTGGTTAGTTTTTCCTCACAGATCACTAGGAGGCCGGGGAGCAATCAAGGGATGTGCAATAATATTGGGTCTAAGTTAATGTTGTGCGGTGATTTTTGGAATTTCCAGGCTTTCGCATACTTGGTTTCTCAACTTCAGTTATGCATTGACAGTAGTTCTTGCAATAAACATATGGAATTCAGTGGAATTTCCCCTGACAGAGAAGTGGAGTTAAAGCAGCCAGAGCTTCGTGTGTGTGTGTGTGTGAGAGACAGAAAGAGATACAAGATGGTGTGTGGTAGTACAACAATGTTTTTGGCACTTGTTTGGCTTTGCAACATTACTTAGGAGTAAAATTCTTCAGATGAAGCACTTTTTAAAGTGGGGGTTAAAGTTGAAAGTACATATCAGTGAACCGAATATTAAAGTTATTTGAAAAACTAAAACAAACCTTGGGGAACTAAGAAATTCAGAGTTAAGGCAGAATTTACAAAAAAATAAACACAAATGCCCGGAGAGTCAGCATCCCTATATACATCACTGACATCCTACTCCAGCTCTAGTTGGAGGACTTCAGTGTTGCACCTTCATGTTAACCCAGGGCAGGATTTCACCCTCAGGACCTGCTCAGTCAGTAGAGTTTGGTTTTGTAGCCAAGATTTTTATAGGGGCTTGAAGTCCACTGGCATAGGCTGCAGAAATGTGTTATTTGGTAAAGCCTTTATATTTTTAGAGTGACCATATTACTCCTAGCCTCTCATGTGACCCTCCTTTTTATTAATTAAGGCTTTTAACATTTCCTTAAAATGAAAGGAGATAATATATTTGTTAAATTTGAATAGAAAATAATGCACATGTGAACCAAAGGCTACTAGTTTTACAGATTTTTCCAGACACACACATCAGATTCCTATTATTTTTTTACAATGGTACCTAGAGTTCCCAGCCAAGATTGGGGTCCCATTGTACTCGATATTAAACACAAATATAGTAGACAGTCCCTGTTCAGAGGAACTTACAGTTCCAGTAAAGACTTACTGGAAGTCAGTTGGAGTATTTACAGTGCACTAAGTTAAGCATATGCAGGATCTTTTGCAGAATCAGTGCCTATAAAGACAAGATGGGGAAAGGGTTGGCGAGGATACTTCATCACTACTGGAGCATGCTGAATTAGACATTGGCAATAAAAATTTACCCCTTTTTTCTGTTCATGAATCATTTGCAAACCGATCTTGATTTCTGCAAAGAAATTCAGTATTCTTGAGTTTTTGCTGAATAGTTTAGATGAACAATTTTTAGGCTGTGTGTTATCTTTGGGATGTTATTGGTCATCTAAGACTTTGGGCATTTTTTATTTAAATCTGCTTTGATTGATTATAGTAGATGTCTTTTCTCTTATGCTCTTCCTGGTGCTGTTGAGGGGACTGATCATTTTAATCTCTAAAGCCATGTTGTTTGATTCTTGGCTGTTTTACACTGTGCTTCTATCCCTATGCACTACCATGTGAGATCTGCTAAGATGTTTTCCTGAGAGTCCCTAGATGTATGTTCTAGGGGATTGGAGGTACAGAGTGTTTTCAGTGGAAGGTCCCTAGCTGTGGAGCAGACTCCCTCTGATGGCCTGTTAGGATACGACAACACCGTAATCTTTCAGCCCTGCAGCCCGAGCCCCGTGAGCCCAAGTCAGCTGACCCAGGCTAGCCATGGGTTTTTTATCCTTGTGTAGACATATCCTTAGAACCCAAACTTACTGACTTTGAGGCCTGATTTTGCACCATTTAAGTTGATGGGAGTTTTGTCATTGACTTCATTTAGAATAGGCTTGCCATCCTACAGAGCACAGGGTAAGGCATATTGATGATGATGATTTAATATTTGTATTACCTTAGCAACAGGAGATCCCAATCAGGGATTATGGTCCTATTGTGCTAAGCACTGTCCACATGTATAATGAAGAAATGGTCCCTGCCCCAAACAGTTTACAATCTCAGTTGTATGACAAGACAACAGGTTTGCTACAAACAGATAGACTGGGGTGAACACAAGTTAACAGATAAATAATTTATTTTCTTCTACTTACATTAATTAAAGTATTTATTGTAAACTCTGAACCATGTGAAATCTTGAGTTTTAAAAGTATTTCAACCAATCTGTTCATGGGAATAAATCCTGAGAGGTGGTGATTGCTTTTATTTTAGGTCATGCTTCCACATTGGGTGATAGGTGCATACCAAACATCAAATAGATGTATAGATATTTCTGTCTGAATACGAGATTCCTCCATTGTGGACTTAGCTTCTCCTTTTGCTTCTCCTGCAGTGCAATCAATAACCTTCTGATTTTTAACATTATTTTTCATCATAGCCAGACCCTCAGCTGGTGGCGATCAAAGTCCATAGACCTAAGGCCAGTTTCCACCGTTTGAGAATATGATGCAAAACTTCAGTGCAGGATCAAGTCCACAACGAAGATGAGCCATGATTTTTCTCCAACACAAATAATCGATAATTAGTAAAAGCAAGAGAAATATTGAAAGGCGTGATTAAATTAATGATTAAATCTCATACAACTGAATTTTTTCCATACTTGAAAGGTCTGTCAGTCTCTCCACCTCTCACTGGTTCTCTCTTTGATCATGTCTGCAAAGATTTAGATTTCCAGAAAGCCTTTGACAAGGTCCCTCACCAAAGACTCTTAAGCAAAGTAAGCAGTTATGGGGTAAGAGGGAAGGTTCTCTCATGGATAGGTAACTGGTTAAAAGATAGGAAACGAAGGGTAGAAATAAATGGTCAGTTTTCAGAATGGAGAGAAGTAAATAATGATGTCCCCCCAGGGATCTATACGGGGCCCAGTCCAATTTAACAGATTCATAAATGATCTAGAAAAATGGGTAAACACCGAGGTGGCAAAATTTGCAAATGATACAAAACTACTCAAGATAGTTAAGTTCCAGGCAGACTGCGAAGAGCTACAAAAAGATCTCTCAAAACTTGATGACTGGCAACAAAATGACAGATTAAATTCAATGTTGATAAATGCAAAGTAACACACATTGGAAAACGTAATCCCAAATAAACATAAAAA
The DNA here is from genome assembly GCF_025201925.1 of Gopherus flavomarginatus. Taxonomy (NCBI): domain Eukaryota; kingdom Metazoa; phylum Chordata; order Testudines; family Testudinidae; genus Gopherus; species Gopherus flavomarginatus. The sequence continues at coordinate 120,762,743 of NC_066619.1, forward strand.
ATTGTGGGGTTTAAATTAGCTGTTACCACTCAAGAAAGAGATCTTGGAGTCACAGTGGATAGTTCTCTGAAATATCCACTCAACATGCAGCAGCAGTCAAACAAGTGAACAGAATGTTGGGAATCATTAAGAAAGGGATAGGTAATCAGACAGAAAATATCATAATGCCTCTATTTAAATCCATAGTACGCCCACATCTTGAATACTGCGTGCAGATATGGTCGCCCCATCTCAAAAAAGATCAATTGGAATTGGAAAAGATTCAGAAAAGGGCGACAAAAATTATTAGGGGTATGGAACAGCTGCCATATGAGGAGAGATTAATAAGACTTGGACTTTTCAGCTTGGAAAAGAGAAGACTAAGGAGGGATATGTTTGAGGTCCATTAAACATGACTGATGCAGAGAAAGTAAATAAGGAAGTGTTATTTACACTTTCTCATAACACAAGAAGTAGGGGCCACCAAATGAAATTAATAGACAGCAGGTTTCAAACAAACAAAAGGAAGTATTTCTTCATACAATGCACAGTGAACCTATGGAACTCATTGCCAAACGGTGTTGTGAAGGCCAAGACTATAACAGGTTCAAAAAAGAACTAGATAAATTCATGAAGGATAGGCTATTAGCCAGGATGGGCAGGGATAGTGTCCCTACCTTCTGTTTACTAGAAGCTGGGAATGGGCAACAGGGGATGGATCACTTGATGATTACCTGTTCTGTTCATTCCCTCTAGGGCACCTGCCTTTAGCCACTGTCGGAAGACAGGATACTGGGCTAAATGGACCTTTGGTCTGACCAGGTTTGTCCATTCTTATGTTCTTATTTCAAGTAACAGGATTATGATTTAGTGCCACATGAAATCTTGGGTCTTTAAAAGTATTTCAGCCAAAACTCTGGATTGTTCCTAAAACGTCGCTGATGGTTGACGGCCTCTTCTGCTGTTAATATGCTTAGCTAAATCTGCTTTATGGAGATGCTGTGATGTCCGGTAAAGTCTATTTAAAAATTTCTTTTTGAAAAAGCATAGTGATAATCAATTGGATGTATTTCTAACACTCTGTCATAACGCTTCCCATTCTTCTTCTTCTGATGAGCTATGTAATGCAGCTTCCCACTTACCGTTTAACCTCCAAAGTCAGCAGGTATAACAAAAAGTTGAGGGTGGATTTTCAAAAGCAACCAGTGGTAGTGTAACGCTGCTCCCATTGGAGTCAGTAGTAGATGCATCACAGACTTCAATGGGAGCAGAGAGGGGTCAATGAAAATCTCACCCTATGCGCTTTGTGCATATTGCCTGCAAGGTGTTATTCCTGCTATCAGGAATACCAAGTGCTGTCTTACTGAAACATCTAGCTTGTAGTGTAGGGGGGGAGGCATTAGTCTGTATTTTGCCTTTTTTTTTCTTGACATGTCAATAAAGAAAAACATATATTTTTTAAAATATGTTAATGAAAAATGGGCCCAAACCAAAATAATATCTCAAATCTGGACATTATTGGCTTTGCGTCTGAACTCAGCAGCCTGGCCCAAACTCTTATTTCAACATAGTATTTCAACTCTTTTTAAATTATAACGCTAGACAAATATCAACTTTGTCGGGAGCCTAGAGATAGAATCTAAGACTTCCATTATTCTTGTAACACTCTCTTGCTATATATTGTGCTGGGTTTTTTAAGTTACAGGATCTGTCATAGTGGATGTGGTCATTGACCTATCTAATTCCGGGTCCTATGTTTGACCGTGGTCATTACCTGAGACGTTAGTGAAATATGCAAACCCCTTGTAAGCAGGGCCGGTGCAAGGATGTTTCGTGCCCTAGGTGAAACTTCCACCTTGCGCCCTCCCCTGTCCCCAAGCCCCCGCCCTGAGGTACCCCCCACAGGCGGCAGCCATTCATAATGCTGAATAATTCTGTCAAGTCCTTCTTAATCTTCTCATTTTGAGCTGAGATTATGTCAGACTTTGAATTATTTCATTATATTTAATGGTACTGTAGTTCAGGTGCCTCAAGCCCCCAGTCTCTCTTGTCGCTTGGGCTCTCTGGCCAGACTACATCTCCCATGCTACAATGCAGTCTCCCCTCTGACTGTGGCACGTGGTGGCTCATTGGAGTCACTATTGGGGGTGTATTATGGGAGTTGTAGTCCAGCCAGAGAGACTGGCCCATATGGGAAAATAGGGGCATCGGTCACACAAACTACAACTGCCCAATCTCTTTCCTTCTATTGTGGAAGTACAGAGAAAGGAACAGCTATTTCAGCCCTATGGCCTGCATGTGGCTATCTGGGGTTGGGGGACGGTTCCTTACACAAAAGTCCAATAACTTAGGCTTTACAAGTATATGGTGAGTCTTGGTCTCAGAGAATACAATTCTGCTGTAAGAGAATCACTTCAAAGCTAAAGTCAGTTCAGTCCCCACAGAGCCCCTTACCCTGAAACATTTTCACTTAATTGGTATAATTTGGGAGAGAACCATCTTTCATTTACTTTCACACTTTCTCCATCCCCTACAGTAACACTGACATGCAAGCCAACACCGAACCATGCACTGCGTCCTGTTACACAGGTTACTGGAGTTACGGGACGTAATTGAGTTTGCATAGTGATAGCTGAGGGAAGAAGATTCACACATTACATTTAAGTTTTGCTAGCAGTGCCCTTTTCCTACAAAGAATATAGCTAAGGTAGTCATGTGGCTATCTTTGTTCCCTAGGAGATCACTACAGATTAATCCTTTACTATACATGGGCCTCCCTCAACTGGGAGACCTCACATTTCTTCTCAGTGAAGTACCAGCTTGCCAGTGCTTAACCTCACTCTGCTGAAAATCTTACAGCCTTGTTATCCTCAGCAACAGTCCCACAAGAGAGCTGTGGCTGTGTTTCTGAGCCAGCTGGCGGTGGTTTTGATTTCTCTACAGAGTGACACCCCAAGCAGGTGCATAAAGGCTTGGTGTTCACTGTTCTCTAGTTTCAGACCTTCTGACTCTAAATGTAGTAAGAGGACTGTAAACTCCTGGGCCACGATGCCCATTGATTTATGAAACCCTCACTCTGTCACGTGGTGCAACAGCTCAATGAGTGAGAAATCAGAGACGCATTTAGAACCATTAAGCAGAGCCTGCATGGAAATCAGGTAGGTACCCCTTTCACTTTTGGGGGGGATAGAGAACTTCCCAGTACATTCCCATTTGGCAAAATTGGCCTTTATACACAAATGCACAGTTAGGTGGCCCCTTACAAAGCGATGTAGAGTGCATTTTATTATACAGAATCTTAGACTAGAAGATGGAATCTGATGCATGTGATTCCAAGGCATAAAAAGAAAATCACTTATTAAAGCTTGAAGTAAGATTGAAAATTCACATAAAATCTGTCATTGTAAAGCAGAATGCTCTTGTATCTAAAGCATCATATGGGAAGATAGACCATCTAGATTCCATTCCCAGCTCCACTACAGACTTCCCGTGTGACTTAGGCCAGACTTCTCAAATTTGAGTGCCTCAAGTTGGATACCCAAATCTAGTTTAGCTATTTAAACAGGGGACCTGATTTTTCGGATGTTCTGAGTGCTTGCAGCTTCCATAGACTTAAATGGTATTTAGGGGTGATCTATTCAAAATGTAATAAAGACTATGATGAGGTGTTTAATGGACTGGGATGCATTAAGGATAAACATCATATTGAGAGAGATCCCAGTGTGATGCCAAAATACATGCAGCATGTAGCATTGAGAAATAAAGTAAACTTGAACTTGACCAGATGGTGACGGTAGATGTTGTTGAGTGAATATCGCACCAACAGACAGGAGTCAAGAAATAAACTTCTATTGTCTCTTCCCAGAACTCCTGAATCACAGTTTACTCTCAGCACCTCTGATAATTCCCCCCCACTCTTACGTAGGTGCCTCAGTATGGATTCATGTGTCTAACATTAGGCATCAAGTTTAAAATGTTGCTCTGTTTCAGTTACTATTTTTAATAAACCTTATTTGTATTGTGGTAGGCACTGTGTGAACAAATAAGTGCCTCAGTTTACAGTATTTTGTTTACTATGTGAATGAATAAGTGCCTCAGTTTCATATGTGTTTGAACAGCACGTAACATAGAGGGTCCTGGCCAATGATAGTGGTCCTTAGGCACTATTGCAACACAAAAATAATAGCAGTTAGTTTCCTCGCTAGCCAGTATTCAGAAACATATTCGCCTTTCAGCAGGAGAGAACCCAGAAACACAGTTGTGACATCACTGAAATATTGTAATATCACTGTGGAATCAAACGGGACCTGGGAGCTGTTGCAACATTTTAACATCATGTGAGAAAACTCTGTAGCTTGAAAAGTCTCATCACCAATATGGCAGTTTCCTGCTCTATCTGGCTGCAGGTGAAGGGTCATGGAAATGGAACAAGAAATGGTGCACCTGAACTGTGGCTGCCCTGTGCTATCATGCTGTCACCTTTGCCATGTTACGTCTGTCTGGTTGCAGGTGACATATCTCAAACCCAAATCAGGGGTATCCCCTCCTGTTTTCACGTCACCAATATGGATGTAAATTGCCACACAGTGCTACAGCCTGTAATGCATTCTGCTAGTGAAGGTAAGCACGCCTTGAGGCAGCCCAGCACGGGAGCAACAGTGCAGTCCTTCTGGGCTATGCGCAGCATTTTTAAAAAATGTCAACAGAGCTAAGGAGACTTGAATTAAAACAGATGCTCTAAGTTACCCCTTTGCAACCCCTTCAGATCAATGGTCTTGTGCAAGTGTAACAGAGAGCAGAATATAACCTGTGATCTTTATTCCTTAATAATTCATCTGTTTCTCATTTGAAGCCAGAATCCTTTGTGACATCCCAGTCATTTCCACTAGAGAGGGGCTTGTGCTGTAAAGTTTAGAACCAGCTCTTACCTTCACTTAAGTGTAGGGGTTCTTGGCTCTGGGGTTTTGGTTTAGCTCTATCTCTAATTTCTAGAGCAGTCATGTTCTGTATCACAGAGGGAGTGCACGGGAACGCTTAAGTGTAGCCACTGTCTGCACAGTCCCTGGTGAGCAGTAAGTGGGGAGGAGAACCCTGGGCTGGCTCTGCATCCTGGGTGAATTTCGGTCCCTCGGAAGCAGCAGTATGAGTGCAGAAGCACTGGCAGCTGAACACCAATGGCACGCAACTGGAGGAGCCTGGCATAATAACACTTTTCATATTGAAAAACGGAGATAGTCTGTGCATAAGTGAAAGAAGAACGGCACTCAAGGACAGGAAAACAGTGAGTTAGGGTGAGGTGTGCTAGATCTTTTTTTAATGATATGCTGTATTTGGAACCTACTGTCTCTGGTGCTGCATCAAGGCTTTATCGAATCCTCTTTGTCATGTTTTTTCAGCAATAACCATGCAAAGGAAAATACATTGACCCAAATGTATGATTTTGCACTATGAATAAAACATTATGCACTCCTGTCCCTTATTCATAAACTTTGTCCTGGCTTTTCCATTCATTACTTGTTTTTTTTTCCTTAAGATGCTCACTCTCAGGTAAGAGACTTCATTTTCAACAGTTTCATTCCATGTAGCTGTCAATTAGGTTTCCTACGCACCTGTACAGCATGTAGGACCTGGTCTAAATGCCAGTGAAGTCAACAGGAGCCTTTCTATTAATGTCAGTGGGTTTTGCATAAGGCCTTTGTAGCTTGGCTATTGTAAACTAACTTCACTTTAATGCAGCGAGGCCTCTTTACATCAGTGGTGGATCTGGCCCTGCAAGGTCCTGCAAGGTCCATTGTCTCCTGTGAGCGTGTCATGCTTCAGACCTTTAAGTGTGGTTGGTGTACAAACCCCACAGTAGCCAAGAAGGGGATTACTGCCACCCCTGCACATTATGTCAAGAGTGGATGAAGAGTTCAAAAGGGTAGTAGTCAGTAGGAGGCAGCTGTGACAGCAGGACAGTGTGTTTATCTTCCTGGTGCCTAGGGAGCAGGCCTGGTGAAAGGCAGCAGAGCCTGCTTCCTTTCCTATGGATGGTCGAAGTTCCCTGAAATGAAGGCAGGCTCTTTGTGGCCACCGAGCTGGATTGTGGCTTGCCCAAGGCCCCTCAGAAGGAAGAGAGGCCAGTGGCTTGTCTGTCTGTGACTGGCTATTTGTTTCCTTTTCTTTTTTCCAGTGTCTTTGCTCTTTTCTTTCTTTCCTCATACCCTGGAAGGGGTAAACTCCAGAGGAACTCAGCCAGGGGGCTCATATTCAGTTCCTGGGTGACCAACTGCCACAGTTTGAGTGACCAGAAACCAAGTGAGTACATAACCTGTCACACCTCCAGGGGGTGCTGCAGAGGAACTAGGATGGTGACATTAAAAGTATTGTGAATGTTTAAGTGACGTATCCAACAGAGCTGATTGGAAAATAGACTTTTTCTTGGAAAGTTTTGACAATGAAATAAATTATTTTCTGTGCATTTTCCATGGAAAACAATGGAGACACAAGGCAACTGAACTACAACTCCCATGAGACACTGCAACTGCATGTCCAAACTGAAATATTTCCGTTTTCAGGTGTTTGTGGGGGAGGGGAGGTATGACCAAAAAAAATCTAAATTTTCTGTTGAAAGCAGACGCTTTTCATGAACATTTTCGTTTGACTTAAATTACAGTTTTGATGGCAAATTTTCAACTCGCCCCAGTCAACTATATAATAAAAGCAAAACATAGCTCCTTTTGTATTTACAGTACTGTTTTGCATGTCAAATTTAGCTCCAGCACAGGAAAATGCAACTGACTTGAATGGGCTGAGTTTCGCCCTGTAGGTTTGTCCTGTGTGATATCTTGATAGTGTGAATGAAGCAACCAGAACTGTGCAAAATAGTCACAGCCGAGCATGAAAGTTCATATAAGTCACAGCTTTCAGGGTTTGCTAAACCTGTAAATCCAGACCAGGTTTTTCAAAAAGTTACCTGACGCACACACGGCTAGTTTTTTTTAATGTATTTTGGTGCCTAAAGATGCAGATAGGTGTAGTGGGATTTTCTAAAGTGCCAACCTCCCACAATGAGAGTTAAGCAACTAAGCACTTTTTTGTAAACTCCCTTAGGCATCTATCTGCATATTTATGAGCCAAGTATCTTAAAAATCTGGCCCTTTGGAGGTAGTTTGTGCAGTTTTGAGAGAACAGGGCTGATTTATGGGGGTGCATCAAAATCTGATGAAATTTGCAAGTTTCTTGAGGTGAAATGCTCTAATTTTGACTGAGTTTCACTTTGAGATTTTGAGTTAATCCAAACTCAAACCAAAACATTGGCTATGTGACTCCTCAAGGATCAAAACCAGAAAAAAAAATGGACACAGACCCCTGTAAAGGGAAACCACAGGATCTGCACAGCTCTGCTGTTAGTGTGTGTAATAGTATTTTTCAGTGTGTAGCCAAGAGCTTTTTCTTGTCTCGATTATGTTTATTCTTGGAGATGGAGAAGTAATACCACACTCTTAATAACAGAAAGTGAAGTACAAATATGAAAGCGTTGCTGTTACTTGAAAAGGAGAGTTCTCTTTGTAGGAGTCCTTCCTGAACAATGTGGTAAGGGTCGGCAGACTTCTAGACTAACCCACTAGGGCTAACAGATGTTTCTCGCTTCTGTAGCAACGCTTCAAAGGGCATCAGGGACTGAGGCGCACATATTGTTAATCCAGAGGAGAGTGGTTGTAGCTAACAGGCTGGTGGTGTTAAGGAGCTAACCAGGGCCGGCTCCAGCTTTTTTGCCATCCCAAGCGGTGAGAAAAAAGAAAAAAGAGAGAGAAAAAAGAAAAACCCGATTGAGGTGCCACCGAAATGCCACCGAAGAGAAAGAGAGGGACTGAAGGACCCACCGCCAAATTGCCGCCGCAGACCCGGACGTGCCACCCCTTTCTATTGGCCGCCCCCGGCACCTGCTTCCTTCGCTGGTGCCTGGAGCTGGCCCTGGAGCTAACATCTAGTTCCCACCAGCAAAACTCCCTCATGCTGGAGGCAGGGGGTAACAAGGTGACTCACAGTCCTAGGTACCCCAAGATCCATCAAACATACCAATGCCTTTAAGCAAAATGAACCTTCTTGAGGAGCTGTGTAACCCACATTCTTTGTGATGACAAGGGCAGCAGCACCTTGTCCCAGCAGCCACATGATGAGTGAGTAATGCTGGGCTTCATTTCCCAAAATAGTTTAATATGAACTCATAGTAAACTGTGCTGCTAAGTGATTCTCCTGCTGCAAGCCTTCGGCTGAGGATTTATCATAATATTTGCCTCTTCTGTGACAGCTTTGCAGTGTCTTGGCATATAAAAAAGCATTGGGCCAAATTCATCCCTGGTGTAACTCCATTGACTCCAGTGGAATTACACCAGGGTTGAGTTTTTCCTCCTCCAGCTTTTAATATGCTCCAGCTGGTGAGCACGTGGGTATGTAGCAGGAGGGGGATTTCCTAGTAGCAGATTGATAATTTATATGTCCTCTGGCGCATAAGCCACTTCTGTCAAACTGAAATTTCATGTGTCCCTTGCTGGACATCTGTTATCTGTAAGCATGCGGCCCAGCCTCTGAGAGAGGCCCTTCCAGGGACTGTGCAACTGAGGACCAAGTCAGCTATGATGACATTTTGGTGAACAGTGATGGGATCAGTGAGATTTTGTGCATGAGCACTGAGGAATCCTACCAGTTGGCAATAGTCATCAATGTAGGAATGACTCATATAGGTCTTAGGAACCACAGATGCCACTTAAACAGCACAGTAGCTATCACAACGTGACAAGAATAAGTCTCACGGGTAGCAAAAGGTTCTGTTCTTATGCAGTGGACGAGGCTATACAAAAGGGTGCCCTTGAGTAAAAGACACCCTTTCTCTCCATCTGTAAATGAATTTCTGGGTTGAAATCCTGGCCACATCGAAGACAATGGCAAAACTCTCAATGACTTCAGTGGGGCCAGGATTTCATCCATGTAATGTCTGACAGCTCAAGAAAACATGCAGGTAACCGGAGCATACAAGGTGTAAGGGACATCTTGTTTTATTTCATCCTCCGTGGTGGTCTTTGAATGTAAAGGCTGAGACCTTGAACTGTACTCTGGATTCAACAGGGCACATATATCTGAGCACTAGGGTGATAGGTTTGCGATGACCTTGGAGGGGCTGCTGCAAGTTGTAGTAAATGGAGTCCTTTCAGGGGGTGTGACCTCTGTCCTAGATCTAATGAGCTGTAATGATCGAGGCTGGAGGCTGTGAGTATATGAATTACTATAGCTAGATCTGGTTTCCAATAGGTGGGGAGGGGGGAAATTCTTGGCCATTCAAAGATAGTAGTGGGACTTTTGGGATATCCACTAACATACAGGAGTCCAGAAAGACACAAAAGCTGTGAACAATGAGAGCAGATCTCTTTCACAGTTTCTAATTAGTAATCTGATTTAGGTACTCAGTCTGGATTTAGCTGCCAGAGTTAAGGCACCCAATTTTGAAAATGTTGATCTGTGTTAAAGATCAAAGATGCAGATGATGACCAAATTCACTTTGAGCAAAAATTAAAATTTGATGCAAGTATCTCAGAAGACATGACTATTGCTATATCCGTTCTTCCCACAAGAGTCTCCTCTGAACAGGATGAGCTGGGGGATGTGATTTCTCTAAGGGTTTATCTTCATGGGGAAGGTATTGTGAAATGAGCCAGGGTGTCAGTTTCCAAGCGCAATAGCTATTCTGCACTAACTCCCTGTATGGGCACTCTTATTCCACACTGAGTGCCCTGGCGTGGCTTAGCTTAATCCACTTCCAAAGTACTGAATAACTGTTCCAGGATATTTCCCCATGTAGACAAGCCCTAAATCATGACGGCAATATATTTCTTCCAAATTTCTTGATATGTTTCATGGGGAAAAAGGAAAGAGATGCAGATGGATGGAAATTTAATCAGCCAGTACCTCTAAATACCTAGCAGTGAAGAAGCCCTCAAACCAAGATATTAGACGTATCCTGGATCAAGAGCAATGGAACAAAACTATAAAACTTATTATATCCAGTTAAAGCTACAACTGATTGACACTAAAAACATGTGTGAAGGAAGCTGTAAATGAAATCACTGTTCACTTTTGAGATTCATATCATTGAGGCTATGTACTCCTTCAGGGGACCTTCAATGCATATATTGGCCTCACCATAAGCAGACTACAAACTGTGGGCCAAATTCTGTCCTTGCTGTGTGTTTGAAGCTCTCACTGAAGTAAGGAATCATTGAAATGCAGCCATCTCTAAGGTGCAATGTGACAATTGTTTTAACCGTTCCTAGTCATGTAGGACAGAATGAGAGGCAGAATCTAACATGCCACTGAAATCACAAGGGGGATCTACCATGGCCAGAACAACATAGCACCTGAGCTTGTCAAAAAGCTTGTGGGATGCAACAGGTCACAAGTGGTCATGCTCCTTTCCTGCATGTCTAGCCCCCAGAGCTGGTGTGCACATTCATTACAAACTCTATCCAGCAAATGAGTGTCAAATTCTATTCTACACCCAGCAGAGACAGGGGGACTATTAGGCAACTGGGTTCCTCCCTGATTCTCTTCACAGCTCCACCCTAGCCCCAGCCCTGGGGCTACTCCTGCCTATGTCAGTTGAGTAGGTAGAGGGCCCCAGGATACTTCCCCCTCCCCCTCATGCTCTATGTCCCATTGTTGTCTCCCTCTCCCTCCCCCGACCCATGTTCTATGTCCCCCAGTGGATCCTCCAGCTCTGTGTCCCCTCCCCGCATGGCAGCATCCAGGTTAGGGTGAATGTGGGAAATAGAATTGTTTATTGCATGGGGCCATAGAATGGAGATTTCCAGTACGAGGACGTTATGCTTACAGAGAGAATTTCTTTCCCTCCTGGACACGAGGCAAGCAAATTATTGTATGTGAGGAGGGAAAGCAGAGAATGACATGTTTCCCCTCCCCCTATTCCGTCCACCATGGTTGTGCCTGGAAAGGAAACATTATTTCTCTAATAGCTGTATTGCAACCTAACCAAGGACACTTCATGGAAAACTAGTTAAAACTGACCTTTCTAGCAGTGTTTTCTTGTGAAAGAGTGATGTTTTGAAACCAAAAAAGCATTTTAGGAAATGTGTTTATTAAGAAACTTTGCCTGATGAGTGACTCAGGCTTTTTTTTTGGGGGCGGGGGGAGGAGTGGTTGTTATGGGAATATAATAAGACACTGTATGAAACATTAGAGAAGAAATCCCTGAATTAAGCAATGGCACCAGTCCCAAATCTAGAAACTGAAATAAATTTTTAACTAAATAAATAAATTTTTGAGCATTCTTAGTCAAAATGTATGGTTAATCACAGTATTACTAACCCCAAATATTCAAACATTGCAAGTCAGGCCTTGGAAAAAATACAATAAGTTGAGGTCTTTTTTATTTTCCTTCTGGTGTTTGAGCCTTTAAGGTCGCATTTTCAAGCTTTTCTCCACAACCATAAGAGCCAGAAATTTATTTAATTATATTTTAAGTAAAGCTGAGATGCCCTCCTAATCACATGGCTCCAGGAGCTGGGGCATTAACGAAAACACCAAATATCACAAGACTCACAATGAAATCACAAGAATTGGCAACACTCCTGCAATTCTCATTCACACAAGTGGTCATTACTCATGTTATTCATTTCATTAATTTCAGTGGAGGTACTTCTGTGATTAATTATTGCACGATAGTGATCTTAGGTGGTGGATTCACTTAAAATTGCCTAGCAACTGATCGGCAATCATTGAAACAACTTCCCTTGAATTTAATGGGAATTTGATATAATTCTACAATGAAAAAGTTAACGTAACTTAAGGGACAGATTTTCATAAGTACCTAAGAGGTTTAGGAGCATGAGTTCCATTGGTGTTCAAAGGGACTTGTGCTCCTAAATCTCTTAGGCATGTCATTCCCTTCAGATGGTCATGTTGTGATATTTATGTGTGGGATGACATTCAGATTAGTCATGTGTGTATGTATGGAAACAACTTGGCTTTTAAAGTAGCAAAATTCATTATATAAGTAAGAGAAGGGGCCAGTTGTGCTGTTTCTGATACTGCACTAATAGCTACAGCCACAAGTACTGTCTCTGGTGTGGATTTAAGCTACTACTACCACCAGCTAATTGACACTGAGGTCTTCTGGGGCTCTGTGATTTAACTTTCAGGCCCGCTTCTCTAACCGGAGTGCTGAGCTTGAGAGGGCTCCTGGAGGCCATAGAATCTCCCCACCAGACTGAAGAGAGGGTTATGATGAGTTCCCAGCCTTTGAGGGAGTCACCCCCTCTCTAGATACTGATAAATTATCCAGCCTGAGACAAGCTTTCATCACTGAAGCTCATACATAGACCTCTAATGAGCAAATGGTTTGGCCTCTGGGAAGCGCCGGATCGCACCAAGTATTACATCCTCCCAAAGTATTTTCCTGGGGAAGGATAAATATGCGTAATCCCCTGCAAAATCTCCTCTCCCCACACACCAGGTTAGACACCACAAATTGCACACCACGCCACGCTGTCAATGTATACAGTGCTTTTTTCAGAAAGCAAGCATCAACATTTCCAGCAAGTGCACTTCATAGTGGTTTCTTTGCCAAGTGGTGCTGCTTCTAGCCTGGGATATATTATGGGAAAGAGTGAATAGATTCCAAATTCCTTCAACATTCCAGATTGTTTTGGACCCCCCTTTTAATGAAATATTGGTAGATCCTCGCTGTAGAGCCTGTGTCCAATGTTGTCATCTAAGAGCTCATATGTGTGACAGAATGTACCCATGTTCACACCCTAAAGGCTGCTGTACTAATTTTTGTACAAGGCATGTCTCGTAAATTATCCTTTGAAAACTCATAATTTGTTGGTCAGTATTGTCCTGATAAAATATGTGGCAACATCATAACATTTCCCTACCACAGCCATGCCCAAACTGAGGTTGGCAAACAAAGGAACGTGTGTTCTGCTTAATTTGCATTTAAGCAATAAACAGCGTCATCAAGCAGGAAGGGAAACAAAGGAAACTCAAACAGGTGAGAAAAGCCGGCAGAGAACATCCTTCCACACACACTCTTTGTCTCCTAGTGCCCAGCTGGAAATGTTTTTCAAGAGAAGGACGGAAACTATAAAAAGGAGGGACAAACACCCCACAGCACCCATCTCTCTCTCTCTCGCTGCCCATTGCATTCACTGCACCTGAAGTGACAAAGGAAGCATGCATTGGGCTCTGGGGCAGGGGGTCCTGACCTGCAAGATTGATCAGTAAGACTTCTGAAAACATGGTGAGAAACTTGGCTTGAATCTGATATAGTTTGTTAAATTAAGCACTATCAAACGTCTTATCTTTATTTTTCCTGTAACCTTTTCTGAATTTTATGCCTCATTACATCTCTCTCTTTGTAGTTAGTTAACTTGTTTTGCTGTTTTATCTAATCCGGTGTGTTTAAATTGAAGTGTCTGAATAACTATTTGAGATGTTTAGCTGGCATATTATTCCTTTAAAGAAATAACAGACTTAAAATATTTTGTGCAGTACAGGACATACATTTCTGGGGGGAAATCTGGGACTGGAGGAGTACTGGGGTCACCCTGCAGTATAACCAGGCTGGTGAGAACCAGAGTGTAAGCCAAGTGTGGCTGGCAGGTTGCCGTTACACACACATACTCAGGGTGTGACTTACATGCTGGAAGGTTGTTTGTGAGTGGGCCAGGTGGGAGTTACTGCAGCAAGCATTGTAAGGCACCAAGGTTTCAGGTCAGGGGTGACACAGCTGCTCATTGATCTGGATTATACCCTGATATGTCACAATGTGAAATTGTATTAGCCTTGTGTGGCGGCTGAGCGAAATGTTAGGATTTTACACCCAGGGGCCTACACTTGCCGGGTAAGCACAGCCATGAGTGATGTCTGCTGTAAAGCTGCACTGCCCCATCAGGGAGCTTGGGGAGGGATTATGCCGCTTCAGTCTGAAGGAGGGTTGCATGCAGCACCAACTTCCCTGTGTTCCCAGTCGGCTCTGGAGGGCTGATATACAGGTGGGCTGAGCTTTGGCCCTACATATTCTCTTTGGGGGGCCTGATGGCAGTACTTCCTGTGCGCTCTCAAGTCCAGAGACTGCAACCATGGCTGATCCTAGTGTGAGATAACAAGGTGGGAAAGACTTCTTGTATCCATCCTACCTTCCATGCAGGCAGGGGCCAGTCACAATCTGGCACCAAATTAGTGTTCAAAGGAGGACAGGCTGACTCCTGGGTTTGGGAGGATGTTGCATTATCTTTTGTCATTACTCCACACATTCTAATCCAGCCCAGACTGGTAGTCACCAGAAGCCATTACTATATATTGTCTGTTCAGTGCCCTATGTGAAAAGAATTAGCTGTTTCTCAGTCGTGTTCCTCGTGGTAAAATGGTCAGAGGAAGTTGGAGATGCCTACTCTTTTCTTGTAATATAGATGTGGTTTGAAAGGCAGAGAAGCTGGAATAAGTTGATAAATTAGGGTCCTAGAACTGTAATTTGACTTTTATACAATTACAGCCAAGTCGTTTTCTAATGTAGATTTAAAGTCCATGTAAGGCTGTTTAATTTTTAATCTACAAAGTTGTATCAGTCAGCAATCAAATCTTGCCAAATGATTTGATCCAAAATGCACGAATTGTATGTTTTTTTAGCAGATGTTCCATAAGTTTTGCTGCATGTAGACATGTTAGTAGAGGGATGGGTAAACTTTTTGGCCCGAGGGCCACATCGGCATTGTGAAACTGTATGGAGGGCCGGGTAGGGAAGGCTGTGCCTCCACAAACAGCCTGGCCCCCGCCCCCTATCCGCTCCCTCCCACTTCCCACCCCCTGACTGCCCCCCTCAGAACCCCTGACCCATCCAACCCCCCCACCACTCCTTGTCCCCTGACTGTCCCCTCCTGGGACCCCCAGCCCCTAACCGCCCCCTGGGATCTCACCCCCTATCCAACCCACCTGTTCCCTGACTTCCCGACCTCTATCCAGATCCCTGCCCCTAACCACTTCCTGGGACCCCACCCCCTATCCAACCCCCCTGTTCCTTGCCCTCTGACTGCCCCCTCCCAGAACCTCTGCCCCAAATGCCCCCCTGAATCTCGCCCCCTATCCAACCCCTCCTGCTCCCTGTCCCCTGACTGCCCTGACCCCTATCCACACCCCCGTCCCTCTGACAGCTCCCCCTCCCCCCAGGATTCTCACACCTATCCAATGCCCCTTGTCCCCTGACTGCCCCCCAGAACCTCCTGCCCCTTATCCAAACCCCTACTGCTGCCCCCTTACCATGTTCTTGAGAGCACCAGGAGCTCGCTGTCCAGCTGGAGCCAGTCACACCACCCGCGCTGCCTGGCAGGAGAGGCGGGCCAGAGCACTGGTGGCATGACACACTGAGGCTGTGTGGGTGGGGGGTAGCCTCCCCGGCTGGGAGCTCAAGGGCTGGGCAGGACAGTCCCACGGGCCGGATGTGTCCCGTGGGCCATAGTTTCCCCACCTCTATGTTAGTACTAGATGGATAGAGTATCTAGTATAAGTGATATGGTCAAGCAAATCTGACTGGTTTTGGCATTCAAGCACTGGAGTATATCAATGTATGGCTCTGTGCTATGTAATTTAATAACATAGACATGCATTGTAGCACAAGCAGTGACATGTTAATTTATGGACCATATGGCCCAAGACCCAAAGCAACAGTAACTGAGAGGGAATATCCATCTGCTAAAACAGAGAGTGTTTGCCCCAGTGTTCTTGCCCAAAATTTCCCTACTGCACAGTAGGCGGTGCAAGAGTTCATTGTCACCCTCCACTCCAGAGGTAACTGCATTTCAGCAATGCTATGCCCATAGTTTGTACTGTAATTTGGCCTTCTAAGATGTATTGTATTGTTATTAATGGCACACAAGGAACCATGTGTCACACATTCAAATCCACAGCAAATGAAATGTGAAAAGAAAAGCCCAGAATATGATATAAACCTTGCTGCTCTGAAAAAGAAGAGGGATGCACTGAAATAGTTTCCTTAGGCATTTTTTTCACATCTATGACACTGTCTTCCATTTAGATCTTGAGTAAAGAGGAAGGAGAAAACTACAAAAATTGAAATGCAGTCACCATCTGGAAGCTCCTACGATGCTTTTGCATTTTCAGATTTCTTTGGGATGACTGAATGGTTTTAAATTTGCCAGTAGGACTCTAAGGTCTCCATATAGTCAGATAGATTGGTTCCACAGCTTTCAGTTATTACATGTGTGAAAATGTGTTTTTAAAAATAAAGCAACAATTGAGTGATAAAATGCCCGAAGGGTCACTTATTCAAGAGTGGTTTCTAAGGTCCTGATCCAAAGCCCATAGACGTCAATGCAAAAACTCCCATTCACCTTTGTGGGCTCTGAATCAATCCCAAAAGTTTTGGGAACACTTTTCTGTGTGCAAGTTTTTGTGCATGCAAAATACAGTACACGCCTGGACTCCTGAAACAAGAAAATGCAAGCATCAGCCATGGACAAAAATGCAGGCAAACCTCTTCTGGTTTCTGGTTTCAGTCCTAAAAGGATTTTGAACACTTTTGTGGTTCAGGTTGAATAGTTCACAGACAATTAGGAATCATATATTGAAGAGCAGTGAACATTTTCAGGCTAAATATTAGAGAAACATGCCTAAAAGGTTAGAAAAATATTCAGAGACCTAAAGAAAAGAAATCATACTCAGGGACATAAAAATCTTCTACACTAAAAAGCCCTGGAGACTTTTTCGGTGTACACAGCAGCAAAATATATTTATCTATAGTTTATCATTCTCTGAGGTGTCTAATATAGATAATCTTCATTTGTGATTTAATACAAGTCTGACTGATTTCAAATTACTAATATGAGCTAAAACTAGCCTTCATTTTATATAATGGTTTTAGAACACCGTCTAAGAGAACACAACAAAATGGAAACTGCACATACAAAATGTGCATTGTGATGGTCAGAATGTGGGCTTAGCTCCCAGCTCCAGGCTTTGTGACCTGATGTGCATTGTCACAGCACCTCCCAGGTTTGGCCCGGCCACTCCTCTGTCATGACAGAGGGGTGACTGGGCCAAACCTGAGTGGCACTGCAATCCCTTGCACCAGATCTCAGGGCCTGGAGCAGAGAGCTGGGCCCCACAGAACATTAGCTGCTGTGGGTGTGTTTGTGTCCATGAACCCCTACTAAACCCCACCCCCCACTTTCTTCTTAAACTTCATCTGAAGTATTAGTTGGATCGGCGGGTAGTGTTCAATGTAGCAGGGATCGCTTTATTGCGTCTCGTCTGGATGTGATAAATCGATCTGCTAATCGGCGCCTGTACTCCACCTTGGCAGGAGAAGTAAGCGGAGTCGATGGAGCCACGCCAGTCAACTCGCCACCGTTAGGTCGACCAGGTCAGTCGAACTAAGATACTTCGACTTCAGCTACACGAACAGCTTAGCTGAAGTTGTGAATCTTAGTTCGAACCCCCTAGTGTAGTCCAGGCCATGGTTACATAACTCAAGTTTTCGTATTGACTTCTGATAGCTTGTTTCCATTCCTGTAAAGGCTCCAGCAGTTGTTGCTGACTTCACCTTTGGCAAGACTCGTAGAATTATGATCTCATCCTTTTCCTTTTTAATGCAGCATTGAAGTATTTTTTTCTCATTTTCACTGAGATCTCAGCAAAGCCTAACACATTATGGTCATATTCATTTTGCAGAGCTCTGTGCTTGCGGTGTTTCTAGCTGAGTATATGTCTAAAGAATTAGATAAGAGATGAGGTCTAGAGAGGTGCTGAGATACTACTGCCCAAGTGCCAGAGAAGTGCCTATAAGGAAAAGATACAAACACAACTTTATCTGTATCTATAAATATTATTATTAGGGTCAGGATTGTGACCTGGCCATACAACGCTGCACAGCAGAGGTGCTCCCTTCCTCCATTGTGTGAGATAGCAACACTGAGTCACAGAACAGGTATATCGTCACTGTAGAGTCAGCTCAGGTTATCTTGAGTGAGAGCAGCCACGCTGTGAAATGAACTCAAGCTGCGGTGTCCACTCCGAACTCATTCCTGTCTGACACTTAAATGTCTGGGGGCCAAGCCTGCGGCTCTTTGCACTGCGCTGAGCGGGGCGACTGTATGAATTCTCTCCCAGTGAATTGTGGGAGACCTTGCCTGTCCTTTCTGGGGACATGGGGGGAAGGCGGGAAGGCACTGGAGGGCTAGTAGCATGAAAATGGAGTTAGCCTGTGTCCGTGCTGCAGAGTGACCGCGTTAGCAGCTGAGGAGTTGTACTAACTCAAGCTGTAGCCTCGACCCCCTAACGGGCTAGTGAACGTGAGCAAAAAGCATCGCCACACTTGAGTTAAAGGTTTTTGTTGGACAGGACTCTAGTTAAGGACAACACTCAAGTAATAACTCAAGTTAACTTTGCTGTGAACACAAGACTACCGAGTGGGAAGCAGACCCTGAGACTGTGCCAGTCCATGTCCCCATGAAAGAGAGCACAGAATGCGAGGGTAATGGATGGGGCATTGGCACTTAAACCCTCCCCCCCCACCCCATTCACTGCACTGGCCAGCTCAGCTGAGCTGGTTGAGGGGGGCGGGAATGTAACCTACTACTGGTATAGACCAATAGCGCATTGCTTTTCACCTGGAGCCAGGAGGAACCAGGGAAATTAATTGTGACTCTCAGAGTCACATTTTATTCTCTGCTCTGCTCCTAGGGCAATATGCCCACACCTTGCCCTGTATAGAGGGCAGATTGTAATTTCACCGCATGGCCAGTAACAGAGTGGCTTTCCCCCATGGGCGGGAGAGCCTAGGGCTCAGCCACCCTGCGTACAGAATGAGCCCCACCTGAGGGGAACCAGGCACTTCCTCAGAGAGAGTCAGGCTAAAGTGATAAAGCCCAGCTGGGAAGAAGATAGAGTCGGCAGGTGGGAAAGTTCTACAGGCAGGGAGGCCTAGGAGAGATCCTGAATAACCAGGAAAGTGACTGGAAGACCTGGGAAGGGCTGGGAATACAAAGAGAGGTAGCAAGCACACTGGGAAAAACCAAGCCAAAGTAAAGGAGTAGAGCTAGCTGCTTGCTGTAGGGCTCTAGGCCAGAGCCTAGAGTTGAGGGAGGGACTGGCTTCCTCTACCTGCCCCAAGGAAGGGGACCTACAAGCCCACTGAAGGGTTCTGAAGCCTAGCAAGGGGACTGTAGGCTAAACCAAAGGCAGGCTGAGGAAGAGCCCCAGAGAGGGTGGAAGAATTTGTTTTCTGTTACAGACGTCTTTGGACTCTTCGTTTGGACACTTGTGACCCTTGAAGGGGTGGAGGGCTGACAGAAAAAGCAAGTGAGCGCCTGTGGGCAGGTGGCTCTCGCCTAACGAGAGAGTTGTGATGCCACAAGGGGTCGCTTAGTGGTTCACTCTGTTACAAGCCCTCAGTTATTGATCATTCTGGAACGTGTTTTAAAATAGTGTTTTTAATCATATTGTTTGTGTTGTTGTGATGGGGCAGAGCAAGCACTGGTACAGCAGGGGTTAACCCTTTCTTGCTAGCAGAGGAAGCCACGCCCCAGAAGCTCTGCTGGGCATGCTCGAACTGGAGAACAGATATAAAAGCCTGCAGATCAGCTCAGTCTGGGCTGACCACTGGAGAAGGATGCACACTGGCAGATCCTGATGAGGGAGAGCCTGCGCGCCAGGATCCAGGAGTCAGCCAAGCTGAGGCACTACCTGGGATCCGGACGGAGGATGCCACAGAGGAGAAACAGACCAGAGGATCTCCTGCCCCAGATGAACTGGTATTCACGGTAGGAAGTGACCCGGGGAATTTTAGAGACAGTGTTAGAACTGTGGTGATGCTCATAGTGTTGTGGGCGGATCCCTGCCGAGTGAGGGGCAAGGAGAGCTTGCCACTAACAGGGCCCTGGGTCGGGGCTCAGTGGAGAGGGCAGGCTTGAGTCCCCCTACCCCCTCACCCCCGAAGCGTGTGGGATCTTGGATAGACTCTGGCTGCTAGGTCGTGTTACCCTGCTCGTAAGGGGGTTTATATGGACTCTGGCCACTAGGCCGCACGACCCTGCTTGTAGGGGGATGTATACAGACTCTGTCTGCAAGGCCATGCTACCTTGCTCATAAAAGGGTTTATATGGACTCTGGCCACTAGGCCGTGCAACTCCACTCGTGGAGGGGGGGGCATATACGGATTCTGGCTGCTAGGCTGTGCTACCCCATTCATAGGAGGGTGTATATGGACTCTGGCCGCTAGACCATGCTACCCTGCTTGTAAGGGGGGTTATATGGACTCCGGCCACTAGGCTGCGCAACCCTGCTCGTATGGGGGGGCATATACGGACTCTGGCTGCTAGGCCATGCTACCCCTTTCATAGGAGGGTGTATATGGACTCTGGCCGCTAGGCTGTGCTACTCCGCTTGTAAGGGGTTTACATGGACTCTGGCCACTAGGCTGCGCTATCCCACCTGTAAGGGAGGTTATATAGACTCTGACCGCTAGGCCACACTACTGCACCCAATAGGGGTGACAGTGAAGAGGAAGGCCAAGAGGCCACCACTGCAGAGAGGCAGACATAGTGACTCGAGAGTGGTGAGACATCGGCACCCCATCTTACCCCTGCCACAAAGGGGCGCTGTGGTGCCTGACCTGCTACAGTTGTCAACAAGTTTATAAATTATATGTAGAGTCTAAGGTTTTTGCTGTAGAGCTAAATTACTGTAATCATACAGTTAATCATTACCATTGTAAAACTTCATCAAAAATCAGTTTTGTTTGGGACAATCTCTCTGTCAGGATAGGTCCTGTTTTATTTGACTCACTGAATTATTATAAATGCTCTGGTTTGAAACTACACAAAAATCCATCTGCATTCTGATGGAAAAATATGTTCTTCCCAAGGGCAGGAGAGAACCCTCCTTGGTGAGGTACAGTATCACTAGCAGTGGTGCACTTTTCAGTATTGGACTGTAAAAAAATAATTATGTGCTTAGGCACCCAATTCTCTTTGTGCCCCTGGTCCCCAACTCTAACCACTAGACTTTACTGCAGGAAAATAAAGGGGCTGATCCTCAGCTGGTATAATTAATTTTGGTAGTAGTATATTGATTTATACCACCTGAGGTTCTGATCCATTTAAAAAACAATCTTTTTGTTTGCTGTAAGTCTTGTTTTCTAAATAAAGGACTAAGGGAAAAAGATTGTCTTTCCCAGTGCCTAGCACACTGGGACTCAAGTTTGACCCAGCCACCCCTCCGTCATGAAAGGGTGGCACCTGGCTGCTAGGGGCAGCTAAGCCAAACCCGAGTATCACTGCAACTCAATATTCCAGGTCGCAATTAGGTGCTGCTGGAATAATAGGTTTGCATATACCACAGCAAGAATTTTTTGCAAATCGATTTGAAAATCTGTCTAAATCTGACTTTCTTCACTGGACATCCTGACATCTCTTGTGCAAGGATCAGGGGAAAAAATCCATTTTGTTTTCTAAACAGAGAAGGGTCTGCTTATATTGGTAAAATAGCCATGTTTATTTCCCTGCAGTGTTTGTTTTATGGCAGCTTAACAAAACCTGTAAACGCTGTTGAGCCAGAGTAACCATTAGCAATGGAAATGATTACTACTACTTCAATGGACCTTTTTTGCGCAATGTTGCCGGCACACTGTCTCGTGAGTCATAATGACCGGATGGAAATTAATTTGTGTCCTTGCTGTAGGTCTTTTTTTCTTAATATAATCCAGTTTTCCTTTTTTACATTTATCTCCTCAAGTGTCTGCAATGTAATAAGCCAGAGTCACATTTGAAAATTCACCTATATGCCTTTCCTGTGATCAACCTGTTTGAATGTACAGTGTAATGCAAATTAGTGTGCTAACAGAATGAAACAGAAATATACAAATAGAGGGCCTGATCCAAAGCCCATTGCAGTCAATGGAAAGATTTCCATAGACTTGAGTCGGCTTTGGAAGTGGTATAGTGCTTGTAGTGAAATTCATCTTTGCACAATGCTATCAAAAGGCCTTTGTGAGTTCCATTAAGCACTATTTTGAGGACTTCATAATGCATAAATCTTGTGCTGGTCCTCTGCACAGGGATGAATTTCTTTCTGTAAGTAAAAGAAAACTCTTGGGTGTGTGATTAATGAAAAGATGAAACTGCTGCTTTTTAGATAAGGTACTTTTGACAGTGTAGCTTAGTGGTTATAGCACAGGACTTTGGTGATCTGGGTTCTATTCCCAGCTATGCCACTGGGTGACTTTGGGCAAGTCACTCTGCTGCTCTGTGCCTCAGCTTCTCCATCTGCAAAGTGGGGGAAATGATACCTCCTTTGTAAAGTGCTTTGCAATTGGCTCATGAAAAGTACAGTATGAGAGCTAGGTATTATTGCTACTTTCTCTGGCATTGCTGAAGGAGCAGCATTAAGGTTGGCAGTTTAGTTAACCCACCCAAACATAGTTTCCAATGTGTGAGTGTCTTGTAAAAAATGAATTTCTTAGTTGCATAATAAGTTTTTTTCAATAAATATAAACTAGAATGTTCTTTTAAGGGTTTTTACTCTTAAGCTACCGCCATGCACTTCTAGCCCCAGGCTCTACTTAACACTCTTCATCTGGAAACCTGCTTTCATTTTTACACCTGCAAGTCCCCTTAAGATGAAGGCAGAGTTTGGCCTGTTGTATTTTTTTCCATGCTCCTATGCCCTCACTTGTTGCTCAAATTGTGATGTTCATCATGGCTGTGAATGAATCCAATCCATCATGCGATCCATCCAAAAATCCATAAATTCCAGCTACAGACAGTTGGTGGTACCACTGTTAATCCTAAAACAGCTCAGAGATCTGCATTTTTCAGTGGTGCATATTAAAGTCAGCCAGCCTCAAATCTAACATATATCTTCTGACAATTTCCTGCCCTGGCTTGTGAGACTACTTTTCACTCTCTTTCACAACAGGGTTAACTAGCAAAGCTAATCACAAGCCTTTTATATATATGAGAGAGAAATTTCAAAGCTGTTCCCATTTTGCATGGCTTGCAATGGGCCCATTTTCCACTTATGAAATCAATTTCTTTTTATAAGACCTGCCAAACCATGATTGAAATAATTATCAAAAAGTTTCATTTGCTGAAACCTAGGGTTTTGGTAAATGCAAAGTTGATAACTATTTTGATGTTTGTAACATTTTTGATGGAAATTTCTGCAATTTTTTTTGACAGTCACACATACACATTCTCTTTGAAAGTCAATTTTTTGTGCGTGAAATGTTTCATTTTTTAAAAAGACCATTTTCAAAAAATTTTTTATTATTTTAAGAAGTCAGGAAGCTCTAGTAGTTAGGTCAAAGGATGCCTTACTGAATGTAGGGGAATCTACCCAAACGTATGGGAATCTGACTTGCACCATGAGGACATCTCTGCTGCATCAAAGCCCAGTCCTTCTCCTTTGAAGTCAATGGGAGTCTTGCCATGGATTTTAAGGGAACAGGACTGGGGCCTGTGTGCACTGGATCATCTGATCTCTTCAGACTGGCATTAAACTATTTAAACCTGGGGGGGTGGAGTGCATCTGAGAAGAGTGAATAAGCCATAAGCTTATTTTCATTGCTCAGACCACAACTTAATGTGCAAATGCATCATGCCAGAATGTAGCACATTGCTGAAGCGCCTGGGTAGAGGAAATGACAATGAGTTATACCCCTCTGCATTTTTAGGGGAAATTTTAGCTCTTGAAATTAGACCCTACTGTGTGACCATGTGCAAAGGGCTTCATAGGCACCTGATGCATACTCTGTAAGTAATTTCTTCCTAACCCATTCAATACCTCCTCACAATACTGTTAAAGCGACACCATTCTACATATCTTATTTTGAAAGTCTGGCTTTACTTAAGCATTGCTGTAATACAAACACCTAAGACGCTTTAATGTACAGCATTCATAACAATATTTAGTTGGGTAGGACAGTAAAACTTTCTTATTACCAGATGAAGCAATTTCAGCAGAGATGGGCCCATGCATAATGGGGATTGGAACACACTGAATGTTTGAGGGTGTTTGCAGCTGGGTGTATGGTTTTGCCTACTGTAAAGATGATAGCTACCAACTTCAGGTCCCTGTCTGAACTTCCCTGAAGACTGAGGATGTTTGGGTCTGGGGTTTTGGTTCAGGTTCATCTCTGCTCTTAGATATCACCAATAAAACGATGATAGTTTTTGTTTTTCTAGAAAATCACGAACATGGAGCAGTGGGCATCCCACTTTCCCTAGCCAGGAGAACAGCTCCATGATCCCACTGTCAACACACATCCCATGACAATTACGTTGGCCACAAGCACATTGTGGGACCACAAGCAATATTTACAAGATACAGATCTGGTCAATCAGATGCTAACCATCAAAAGCAGACTTGAAAATACCATGTTTTTCATAAGCCTTTAGCTGAGTATATTTGAAGTATTGAATGCCACAGTTTTGAACAATGTTTATATTTTATTTACATATATTTATATAAAAATATAGGAAGCAACTGAAGCTGATCCAATGGCTATTTCATATGCCTTGCCATGTGGACACCTTACGTGTATGCACTCAAATAGTCCAGTGGTAGAGGCCATGTAAGTACCTGCTCAGGTAGATGTGCTTATATACATAAGAGCCAAATTCTGTCCTCAGATCTATATGATTTTGACTATAACTTGTCTGTGAATTGCAAATACATGCCTAAAGGCAGGGCTTGGCCCTAAAGAAATGCACCAAGGAACATAAACTACATACTGTGCTTCCTGCCTCTGCCAGACCCACAGGAAGTTTCTCATTAATAAAGATACAAGCAAGGAATTCCACACACTTGGAGTCCTAGAGAATTCCTGAAGCCTTCCTTTCTAATGGCTTCACTATGGCTCTCACTTGGATGTTTGCTTGTTTTCCAGACAATAAGTCCTTATTGAATTGAGTATGAAAAGCTTTCTGGGGGTTGATCCTACCCCATACAAGGTCATGAGAAATTGCCCATACACTGCAATAGGAGCAGGACCAAGCTTTGGCTGCCTAATTTGTTCTGATCACTACCAACTCTGCTTGCACTTGTGAGATTTGCTGAATTGACAACTTTGAAAAACAGAGTACAGTCTGTGCAAGTGTCAGAGGGGTCGCTGTGTTAGTCTGGATCTGTAAAAGCGACGGAGTCCTGTGGCACCTTATAGACTAACAGACGTATTGGAGCATAAGCTTTCGTGGGTGAATACCCACTTCGTCGGATGCATGCACGAAAGCTTATGCTCCAGTACATCTGTTAGTCTATAATTTGCCACAGGACTCTTTGTCGCTTTTTATAGTCTGTGCAAGCATCCCAACCTGCCCCATCACCATGCCTGTACCCTGACCTCGAGGGGCAATCTCTAGGGGTAAGAGAACAGTTCATTCTCCATTAACACCTTGGCATCATTGCTGACACTGTCCATGAAGATGCCAGTTCTTGAGCTGGTTTATGTGCTGGAGACATCAGTCCACTAGCAAGAGAACTGAGATCACTAATGCAGGAAGGCCACAAATCAGCTGTCAAATGCTAACAACTTTCAGTCATAAAACTTAAGCCAGATCAGAGCCAGGGACCTAGAAGTGAAAAGCATCATATCTCATTACTATCCAGTCTGTCTTTTGGCTTGTCGTAAATATTTTCATACAGTCATTTGAATGGATGTTTGCTCTAATACTGAACTGATTGTTTACTTGGAAAAATGTTGATCTTACCCATAGAGTAAAACACAGATGCAGGAGTCCTCCAGTGTTTTCCTCAGCAAACACTGAACTATTTTAATTCTTTAGCAATTTTTTTCTTGCTAAGTCATGTATTAGCCTCTAAGGTAAGGCTAAATGTTGTCTTTAGTGTGTCATCTGCTCTGTTTTTAAAAATGCCAGCACTGTTGTTTGTGTCAACACTGACATCTTCTGGTTGCATATGAAACTTTACTGAAGGAATATTTTTTTCTTAAACAAGGCCAGTATCCCAGATGTAGAAGACAATAGAATTTTGAATAGTAAGAAACTATAATTGTTTTATCTAAGCCCTCCAGTATCCCAGTGTCTCACCTTATTCCAGGAAAATAGAGCTTTTGAGTTGAAGAGATTAGTTGGTTTGGTATACTTTATTCATTGCTCAAAAGATATTCTCTAGATTTTTAAGGCCTGAGAGGACCATTTAGGATCATCTAGTCTGACTACCCGTATAACGCAGGACACAAAATTTCACCAGTTACCCCTGTATTGACCTCAATAACTTGTCTGACTAAAGCATGTTGTCTAGAAAGACATGTTCATACCACAAAAGCATTTCCACAGAATATGAAAAAATAGGCCTAGTAGTAGAGTTGGACAGAGGATGGAAATTCCACTTTGCAAAGGGACTTGGGGATTTTAAAATTTTGACTTCATTTCAAATTGGAACAAAACCTGAAAATTTTAGAATTCTCCCAGATGGAAAACTCAAATTGTTTTGATTTTTAACTTTTTTTATTTTATTATACTATATTATGAAATAAAAAACATTCAAAATGAAACATCACTTCTAAATGAAAAATTGAAACATTTTTCATTCTGAAAATGTCAACACAGGAGGCTTTGTCATTGTCAGGACCATTTTGTTTTTTTCTTTCTCCAAAACTGAATTTCTGAGAAACTGACCAATTTCGAGAAGCATGTCAGTTTCAATGGAACTGTCCCTTTTCTGCCAGAAAATAGTTCTATCCAGGTTTTTTCTGACAAGCTCTCCCTAGCTACTTAATAATACTCAATATATTTAGCTGAGATCTTGCTCACAGATCAGTCTGTGTCTTGTAGCAAAATGAAGCTCAGGACTAAAACTTCAAAAAAGAAATAGTTAAGGAAGAAGCTACAGGTTTCTAGAGTTACCCAAGAACACACACAACTGGAGAGGAGACTTGGGTAGCCATTGGAGAGAGGGTTCTGTCAGAAAATAGAAGGGGGAAAAATTACTCTGTTCACACCCGGCATTTGTAATATATTGCAGCTTGACACACTTAGAGACATGTTAGCCCCTCCTGTGCTCTTACTCCCGTCTAGTTACTGAGGAGCAGTGCCCAGACATGGGAGGGATTGACAGGTCAGCGGCCACCCACAGCTCAGATGGCCTCTTTGGGTGGGCTCTTTTGATCTGGATGATGGGGAGCAGACGATGAGATGTGCTGAGAGGGGTGGAAGCAATGCAGGCAAACTTCAAATGCTGCTGTCTACAGCTCTGGCTGTAAAAAAAACATTGTGGGGAGAGGATTGATAATGCTGCATCGAGGATATGCTGCCAAATTTGACCCTTTCATACTTTGAAAGTGGGTGTTTGGGGTTCTGAACTCTCTTCCTGCTCGGTAATATAGCCTATAATCATTCCTTTCACTGTAGCATCTTATCTTCCTGGAGTATAGCTACAATAAATTACTGTCTTTGCTTTGTTTGAAACCACAAAGTTCATGCAAAGGTGAAATGAAGTCTCTCAAATATTTTAGTTCGCACAAAATTAGGGCTTGATCTAAAGCCTATCCAAGTAAATGGAAATGTTCCCATCAACTTCAGTGGGCTTTAGATTGACCCTCTAAAGAGCAAGGACTATCAGGATAGAAATCCTATAGCAATGTTCACTTTGAAAGCGATGTGTTTCTTAATTTTTTTTTAAAATGTTCAAACTGGGTGCCACAAGTTAGGCTCCAATAGCTCAGTGGTTTGAGCATTGGCCTGCTAAACTAAGGGTTGTGAGCTCAGTCCTTGAGGGGGGACATTTAGGGAAGTGAGGATTGGTCCTGCTTTGAGCAGCGGGTTGGACTAGATGATCTCCTGAGGTCTCTTCCAACTCTAATAATCTGTGATTCTGTGAAAAGTGACCTGATTTTCTGACACACTGAGCAGCAACCAATGACTTCGGTGAGAGCTGCTTAATGCTTTTGAAAGTCAGGTCACTTATTTAGGCACTTAAGTTGGAAAATCTTATCCAGTATAGATAGACTAGTATTTTCTTTTTACTGAACCATCACTCCTCCAGAAACCATGTTACAGCCTACCCCCTAGCAAATCTACAACACAGTTTCTTACCACCATTGTAAGACATACATTCCTTGCCCTCGCTAAACTCCCACTGCCATCAATGGCAATTATGGATGCACAAGGAATGCAGGATTGGGGTGCACACACTTCAGTGCACGGCTGCAGACGGTGCTAAAACCGGCTCGTAACTGATTTCAGTCATTGTTACAACCATACTGTGAATATGGCCTAAAGTCATCGTCACCATTTTATGAATTAATACACTCTGTGCAAATGCTAATTCATTGTACATTGCAACAAGTTGTAACGTGATTATAGTAACACTGCTACTCCTTCCCATCACCCACTCCCCTTCAGAGCACACCTATTGGTAGCAACACGTGTCTCGTGCTTTGGTTGTACACTACCCATTGCCGCTACATTAGCACTTTGAATTGCCGTAGTAATGATAGCTTGTAAAGTTTCTCTGGCTGCACCTCAAGTTACCAGGCAGCCTTTCAGTAAAGAATGAAGAAAATTGACATTTGTCACTCAACAGTATTTCTGGTGTGAACAAAACAAGATATGACATAATAAATAAAACTCTTACCTTACCAGAGTGCAGTATGCAGCCTGAGAGAGATTAACATAGAGAGCACCCCCCAGTCAAACAAGTTCATTGCAACAATGGATTCACTAAGTGGGACAAAGCTTACTCCAGGCTAAAAATTATTTACTGAGGCCCCAATCCACCAAAACACTGATGCTTAAAGTTAAGTGCCTGCTTGTGAATAGGCTCATAGGAATCAGTTAAGCACATGCTTAAGTGCTTTGCTGGATCAAGCCTCTACCTTGCAGCAAAGGATGGAATTTCCAAAGAAGCCTATGGGAGTTGGGAGCCTATTTTCCTTTGAAAAGCCCAGTCCAGATTATTTTTGCACATTGCAGGGAAATGTGTTTATCTTCTCTCTTAAAACCACACCATGGGAATGGGCATACAGACTAAACCTTTTTTCTGTTCTTAGACTCATGATTTGCAACATTCCATAACGCATGGGCTAAGGCCGGTAGTTCTTTAAGGAGGAAGGAGGGGTATTTTAATATGGGAATGCATTAGCTATTCAACGTAGAGTTCTTGGGGTTTGGTTTTTCAAGTCTACTAGCATGCTTATGTGGAGTATCGACAGCTTCTGTGTCTTGAGCTTATACTTCTCGGGCCAGATGCTGACCTCTGTTACACCAATGTAAATCCAGAATAGGTCCATTTAAGTCAATGTAGGTATCTTGGATTTACACCAGTGTAAATGAAGTGAAAATCTGGCCCTTCATTCTTAAATTTCAGGGCTGGGCCTTCACTAAGAGGAAAAAGTGTGCTCTTAACTCGAGTTAACTAACTCAAGGCAGAAACTCTAGTGAAGACAATGCAGTTTGAGGTAAAGACTATAGGGAACCATGTTAACACATATGAAAATTATCTTGTCTTCGCTAGGATTTTACCTTAAGTTAGCTAACCGGAGTTAAAGAGAGATCTTTTTTCTTTCCTCTCCTAGTGAAGATAAGGCCTAAGGGCTGGTCTACACTTAAGTTTTACTGGCATAACTGTATTAGGCTGTGTCTACACATCTCACCTTACAATGGCGCAGCTGTGCTGCTGTAGCCACTCCATTGTCAGGCGCGCAGTGTAGTCACTCTTTGTTGCTGGGAGAGAGCTCTCCAGCAACAAAATAAAACCAACCCCAACGAGGGGCAGTAGCTTCATCAATGGAAGAGCAGCTCCTGCCAATGGAGCGCTGTCCATATCGGCTCTTTTCATCATTAAAATGTTTGTCATTTGGGGGGGGGAGGTTTCTACACCCCACATCGACAAAAGTTTTAACAGTGAAAGTGCAGTGTAGACAAAGCCTTAGTTAGGAGGTGTGGGTTTGGTTTGGCTTATTTTTGTGTGTTGTTTTTCCTGACAAAGCTACAGTGGTAAAGCCCTACTGTAGACACAGTTATACTGGTGTTCATTACGTAGACTAAGCTACGAGCACTCTGAGACTGGTGTGACTGCATCCACAATAGGGTTGTTGTAATCGTGTTGGTTCCAGGATATTAGAGAGACGAAGTGGGTGAGGTAATATCTTTTATTGGTCCAATAAAAAATATTTCCTCACCCATCTTGTCTCTCCACAATAGGGGACTTTTTGCTGCTTTACTACATGGGTATAGTTAAAGCTACACTACTTTTATAAGATAAGCCCTAGGTGTTTCAACAATAGATAACAGTGTTGCTTATAAATGAGAGTTTCTCTTTTCTCTTACTAACGTGGATTTTATAAATCCATTAGCTCTTACACAACAGACCAGCACAGCACTTAAACAAGCCGTTAGGGTTTAGTGTTAGTTGTGATACATCAGGGTCCTCAAACTGGGGGTCAGGACCAGTGAGGAGGTCGTGAGGTTATTCTGGGGGGGGGTCACGAGCTGTCAGCCTCCACCCAAACCCTGCCTTGCCTCCAGCATTTATAATGGTGTTAAATATATTTAAAATGTTTTTAATTTGTAAGAGAGGTCACACTCAGAGGCTTGCTGTGTGAAAGGGGTCACCACTACAAAAGTTTGAAAACCACTGGGATACATGTTGATATCTTCCCTCTCTAACTACCCTTTAGAAACAAAATGCCTAGAGCAGATAAACACAAATAACTGTTTATCTGGCACCTGAGTGATGCAAGCTGACAGATAAAGCTTGTCACTTGCAGCTGAGATTTTTCAAAGCCTCATACAGGATTTGGTTGCTCAGCTCCCATTAATTTTAATGGGAGTTGGTTGTTGACATTTCTTAGACTGAGATATTCAGACTATGTTGCTGTTTGAATAGCTCTTGCCTGCGAAGCTTACCATAACCACCTCTGACTTCTCTAGTTTTCAGCTTGCTTTCTTTGTACGTTTTGATAATACATGGTATATATTCAAGGGCTGTGCTGTGGAGAGGATAGGGAAAGTCAGGGCATCTGTGAGATGGACACAGTCAGATTCAGCCTCATATCCTTCCTTTCAAGGCTCCTGACAACTATGCCCTTCCCTACTTATCAACCCAGGTCGCTTACTATATCATGCCCTGAATTCTCAGCTCGATCAGTGCTGCTAACCTTGAATACACACTTGTCTGCTTTTTCCACAGCTGTTTCCACACACACTTCCACTTTCTGGGGATGCCACCCCAAAACTCCTCTATAAAGCCACTCCATCAAACGTCATTTCTGATGCAAGTGGTCAACCACCTAACAATAGCCAGACTGAGGAGCAGTCAGAAGTAAGTGACATTGGTTCATGTATCTTTATTTTAAAATAAACCTTTGAAATGCCTCAGAGCCATCTAGTTATGCATGTTGCTTTCCTATGTGACAACTTGGTCGATTACCATCTCCTCTTCTCCTGTTGTCACACTATCTCCTGCTGCATCTTGTTTGAGATAAGCTTGAAAACTGTTTGGGGCACAGTCTACAGTGCCAACCAAAGTGGGGCCGTGTCACTGACTGGGACCTCTGGGCACTACTTTAGTACAAATGATACATAATAATTACAGGGGAGTTATGCTGCACAGATACCCACTACCCACTTCATTTTCATGACCCTGACCCACTTGCATCCATTATCTGTGGGGGAGCTGTGGCACACACAGGGTGTCTACCTAGTGGAAGCTCCCTGCTGCTTGGTCTTGATGCAGCAGATAGCAGCATTTCCACTGCACATTGAGTGTTGGACACCTACAGAGCATAACCAAGGTTTGCCCCCTTACTTTTGACCAATCCCAGAATGCAGTGTACTTAAAAAATGAGTAGTTCTTCACTGGATATAGAGGGGTAACTGCATGAAGACTGAGGGGGGGAGAACCTCACAGTGAAATGTGCTTCTGTCTTGCAATAATATGTATTTTAAGAGAATGACCATAGTTGGAGAGTGCTTATAAGAGTGTGCTTGTGCTTATTTTGGGCTTTCTTATGAGTGCCAACAGTTTGTTGTTCATGTGCTCGTTTTCCAAAGGAAACTCCTGCAGTTATACCAAAGCACCACTGGAGGGTAGCAAAAATCCGTGTTCTCATTCACATTGGTCAGTTGTGGCAGTTTTTATTGTGCCTAAACATGATCGGTCCAGTTCAGATGTCCTTAGGGGGAGGAAATGGACTGTAATGCTTCATAGGAGATATTGGTCTCTTGAATCAATAAATGACCTTTGAGTCTTTACTCATTCAGAATTCCTGTTCAGAGAGTTTTTTCAGTCCCCCTATCAGCACAACCTTTAGCTCTTCAAACATCTCGCTAGTGTTTGGGACAAGCCCTGCATTTCAGAGTTCAGACTGCTGGATCATCTACCTGATGGCATGTGTTACCATATTTGCAGTAGCAATTGTTGTTAATCTATTTGATTTTCTGTGGGTGCCAAAGCTTTGAAAATAAAATGAAGAAAATATCTGGGTCTGATTCTCCACTCCACACCGTGCAAAGTGGGAGGTAAAAGGTTGGCAATCTTGGCATTTTATAGCCGTTTTGTACTCACACTGTTCAGCGTGCAAGGCTGTGGAATACAGGGCCCTGTATCTGCAGAAAAGAGATGTAGAACTCCCCAGAAAGCCAGATCAGTTTCCAGAGGCATTGGTCATGGTACACGCATGCACATACAGGTAATCCATCTACTATCTTAGTTACTGTGGTAACTGGGGCTATATAAATATTTGAATGCCTCACCATTTTTAACATATTTATCCTCACAACATTCCTGTGAGGTAGGGGAGTGGTAAATCCCTATTTTAAAGACGGGGAAACTCAGGCACAACATGGACACACAGAAAATCGGTGTGGAGCAGGAAATTGAATCCAGGTCTCCCAGTTCCCAAGCTCTAAACCTCTAGCTATCCCAGCAATAGTTGATCCATAAAAAGATAGACACAGACCCTTCTGCGCTGAGGCAGAGTTGCTTCAGCAACCATGAAGCCTCACTGCTTCCCAAACTAGGGCAAAGCTCCCAGCGGTAACATTCTTCTAATCTTTCTACAGATTCTTTCTGTACATCTGGTCACTTTTCCAGCCTCCTGTGGAGTCAGAACATTAAAGGGCTCAAAAATCTCTTCACCACAGAGCCAGTAATATGAGTCCCCTCTGAGCAGTGACTTTTGTTTGGTTTCTTTTGTAGCAGTGATACTCAAATTGTGCTCCAGAGAGCATTGGGTGCTGACCCCGCCTTTACTGCTGATTTTACAGGCTCAGAGTCTGGATATCTGAAGAAGCAGTGTATGCGAGGAGAGGAGCAACTTTAGTAGAGATGGAAAGATGGTCTTGTAGTGCCAACACTGGATTGGGTCTTGTGAGGTCTGGGACTGATTCCTAGCTATGTCACACTTCCTGTGTGCCCTTAGTCGGCTCCAGCTTCCTCCCTTGTCAGAAAAGAGAATAATAGTTCCCTGCCCCACAGGAATGTCGTGACGATGAATTCATTAATGTCTTAGGCACTTGGATAGCACAGTGATGGGGACCACACAAATAATTGGATAGCATTCTCTAGGTGATGTTGCAGCCATATAAGGTAGAGGAGTCCATAACTGCCGGCAGGAACAGACAAGGGGTTGGCATTACTGCAGAAGGATTGCCCCAACCCCCCTGATCACACAAATAAACCCTCCAACCCTGGGTTAAGGTACTCTAAGCCTGGGCTAGCTGGCAGGGTTGAGGGTATAGGCTTGAGCTTGGGTTTCCTTCAGGCTTATCAAGCCAAAGTGCTGTTAGTCCTTCAAACTTATCCCATATTTTTTGCTGGGTTGTACTTTCTAGCCTACCTCCTCCCTTCTGCTCTTTTTGCTGCACTTCCACACCATTTGAACAAAGATGCTGCCCAAGAAATCTTTTTATGCTGCCAGTTGGCCAGAAGCTGTCACCAGCCTTCTGGTAAAACTGTGGTGCGACAACAATAAAACCCATAATGACACCTTTATGTTTAGTGGTCAGGAAAGAAACGGAGAGGCAGAAGTCAGCTGGGTGCACTACAAATTACTCTGTGGCTAGCAGACTGAATTCTTTCATGACATTCTCATTAAAAGTTCTTGCTGCCAAATGTTGTTTCCTATGATCTTCAGAACTGTCTGCATTAATGGGCATATCTATGCTGCCTCCTACCCCCCAAAAGCCACAGTCAGTCTCAGAGCCTTGGTCTCAGTGGGGTGGGGGGAAAGCTCAGGCTCTGAGCCCCTCTTCCCTCACTGGGTTTCAAAGTCTGCCCTGCCCCCCACCCCAACCACTGGAATATCTACACTACTATTTTCAGCTCCGTTGCATGATCCTCAGTCAGTTCACAGAGGCTCTGACATTTGCTACCACTGGTTTTTTTTCCTTGGTTGGTTGGTTTTGCAGCACAGATATATCCAATAATGAGTAACTCCACTGGGGAGATATTTACAAAAAGTCTTGTTCTCATGTCACTGCCACAGATGGCAGCTCCATGCTAGGAGAAGGGGGAGGGAGAGAGCACAAGAGAACCCTGCAAATGAATTCAGAGAGCAACCCAGTTTAATACACTGCTAAGAACCATGCAATATCCCACCAGAACCCTGTCCTAACGTGTGGGCGAGTGGAGCATCACTGTGGACACGGGTCTGGCACAGGGAGGGCTTTGCAGTGGAGATGCTCTAGGCAGGCTAGGCTAGCCCAGGCTAGCTCTGCAGTGAAGACGCACCCTAGATTTTTTTAGTGGAAAACAAGCCCTTAAATTTCTGCTGGGTGGGAGTCAAGAGCGTCCTCAATAAAGTTGTTTGGAAGGGAGAGGGCAAAGAGGAGCAGAGGATGGGCAAAAAAGTTGGGGGAGACTGGGCTAGACAGATGCAAGGGGGTGGCAGCTAAAATGAAGAGAAACAGAGACAGTGGGATTTGGAAAGGGAAATAATTTGATTTTTAAAGCTTAGTAAGTGTTCATTCACCCATGAGATCAGAGACAGGCTTTGATTTCAATGTTAACCACAAATGTACAAATTAACTTAGTGCAAAGACTGTCGGAGGGGATGTGAGATCATGGCTGGGATGATGGGTGGGGAAGTGGCCATGGGATGCTCATGTTCTCTAAAGAATCTGCCATCCACACACACAGAACCTTGGAGAGGCCTATTTATAGTAAAGAAATGATTTTCAGGGATGAGGGGAGCTGCCCATTTGTGTTGGGCATGCAATTCTCAGACTATGATGTTGCTGCTCACCCTCCTTTCCCTGCCCCTGAAAACTTAATCAGGGTCTCTGCCCAGATGATGGTACTAGCCATTTCCCCAAGCAGCTTCCTAGCATCCAGAGTTGTAGAGGATGTCTCTCTGGTTCCCTCCAGCACCAAGTGTGGCAGTGGTTCTGCTTTAGAAATGTGCATCTCTGTATTTCCCAGTCCTCTTTGTTCCCCTCTGACTGCGGAGCTCTTACTGGCTTTGTATCATTAGTGCTTTTATCTTTTAGAGCAACATTCCTTATGGAGTACTGAGGCCTCTGTTGGAATTGCAAGCTGTCACTTTAAGAGTTAGGAAGTGGGTACAGCTTCTGATCGTTTTTGCTGGCCTGGGGGCTCTGTGGCTGTCAAGGTTTTTTCCCCATTTTGAACTTTAGAGTTCAAGAAGTGGGGACCTGCATGATCACTTTTAAGCTTAATTACTAGCTTACATTTGGTACACTGCCACCAGCCAGAAGTCTGTGTCTGGCACACTTCTGTTCCCCCAAAACCTTCCCTGGGGAACCCAAGACCCAAACCTCTTGGGTCTTAAAACAAGGAGAAATTAACCATCGCCCTCCTTTTCCCCCCCAGATTCTCCCCTCCCTGGGTTGCCTTGAGAGGCTTACACAGATCCAAACTCCTTGGATCCTAAAACAAAGAGGAATTAACCATCCCCCCTCCTTTTCCCCCCACCAATCCCTGGTGAGTTTAGACTCAATCCCTTGGATTCTAAAACAAGGAAAAATCAATCAGGTTCTTAAAAAGAAAGCTTTAATTAAAGAAAGAAAAGGTAAAAATTATCTCTGTAAAATCAGGATGGAAAATGCTTTACAGGGTACTGAGATTCATATAGACTAGAGGGACTCCCCCGCCCCAGCCTGAGATTCAAAGTTACAGCAGACAGAGGTAAAAATCCTTCCAGCAAAAAGACACATTTACCAGTTGAGAAAACAAACATAAGACTAATTCGCCTTCCCTGGCTATTACTTACTATTTTGAAACATGAAAGACTGATTCAGAAAGATTGGACAACCTGGAATGATGTCCCGTTCCTGTCAGTCCCGAGAGCGAACCACGAACCAAACAAAAAGCACAAAGACTTCCCTCCACCAAGATTTGGAAGTATCTTGTCCCCCTATTGGTCCTCTGGTCAGGTGTCAGCCAGGTTCACTGAGCTTCTTAACCCTTTACAGGTAGAAGAGACATTAACCCTTAACCATCTGTTTCTGACAGTGGCAAAGCATGCAATTACCAGAATCAGGCTGGAAAGAGCAGGTTTAAAGCAAGGTGGGGTGAGTTGTGCCTCCCTGCCTTAGAGAGCAACCTGTTATTCGAGGAACGTCCCTGTGGATGCTCCACTTTAGGTGATCATGCGCCCTGCGCCGCTAGTCAGAGACTTTTGACAGCAGTACCTAGTCAGGCTGTGCTTGCCCTCTCCCCATCTCACGCCTGTGTTGGCAGCTGACTAGCCCTGTGCGGCCACCCCGCCCTCCAGTTCCCTCTCTACCGCCCTTAGTCCAAGTCGGAGCTCCAGCAGAGCGCTCGCCTGTTTACCTCAGAATTAGTTTAGCTAGATTAGTCATGTAGTTTAGAGTAGGTAGGTTATCTGAGTGAGCCCTTTTACTTTTTCTTCTTTTTCTCCCCCTTAAAAAAAATCCTTTATTTCATCCCTTTAAGTGATGTTGTTTTTCCTCAAGTATCAGAGTGTTAGTCTGTATCCACAAAAACAATGTGGAGTCCGATGGCACCTTAAAGACTAACAGATTTATTTGGGCATAAGCTTTCGTGGGTAAAAACCTCACTTCTTCAGATGCATGCAGTGAAAATTACAGATACAGGCATGAATATATATTGGCATATGAAGAGAAGGAAGTTACCCTACAAGTGGAGACAAGGCCAATTCAGTCAGGATGGATGTGGTTCACTCCCAATAATTGATGAGGAGGTGTCAATACCAAGAGAGGGAAAACTGCTTTTGTAGCCTGCCACTCCCAGTCCCTATTCAAGCACAAATTAATGGTGTTAAGTTTGCAAATGAATTGCAGCTCTGCAGTTTCTCTTTGAAGTCTGTTTTTTGAAGTTTTTTGTTGGAGGATGGCTACTTTTAAATCTGTTATTGAATGTCCAGGGAGATTGAAGTGTTCTCCTATTGGCTTTTATATGTTACCATTCCTCATGTCTGATTTGGGTCCATTTTTCCTTTTACGTAGAAACTGTCCAGTTTGGCCAATGTACATGGCAGAGGGGCATTGCTGGCACATGATGGCATATATCACATTGGTAGTTGTGCAGGTGAATGAGCCCCTGATGGTGTGGCTGGGTCCTATGATGGTGTCACTAGAGTAGATATGGGGACAGAGAAGGCAATGGAGTTTGTTACAGGTTGCTTTCTTCTTTGTTACAGGTTTGCTACAGTTGTTACAGTTTGTTTAATTCAGCACTCATTGAACCTGCCAAGAACATATGGCTGACCCCCGCTATCATCCCGCCCACATATAAGAAAGCAGACAAAACATACTACATCACTCCAAAGGAGTTGGACTTTCTTTTAACACACCCTTAGCCAAATTCATTGGTAGTTAATGCAGTTAACAAAAAGGGCAAACAACATTCCTCCAAAACCACCCCTTCTGATAAGGAGTGGAAATGAGTAGACTTACTCGGCCACAACACCAACATATCAGCAACACTTCACTTCCGAACCAACTATGAAGCCTTTATGGCAAAGTATGACTACATAAACTATTCCAAATTTTCTGACTTTGCATACCAGAGGACGTCGCTCATTTCTGAGGTTCATCTCTTGGCTAGGACAGCCCTCCAGGCATCTTTGGACTCTGCTGACACAGTGGCAAGGACCATCGCTAACGCCATAGTAATGCGCCGAGCCTCTTGGCTTCACCTGTCAGGATTCCCCAAGGAAGTCCAAGCCATGGTAGAGGACCTTACGTTCAAGGATCCAAAACTTCTCCAGCAAGACTGAGTCACTCCACTCATTGAAAGACTCGAGGGCCACTCTCAGATCTCTTGGCATTTGTACGCCTGCAACAAAATGCAAACAAGGAAGGTATTATACATTACAGTGATCCAGACAAATCCCACACATGCAGCAACCAAGAGAGTAGGCTATCTAGAGACGTAGACAGAGCCCAGACACGGCCCAAACTCCTCTCATTGCACCATCTCTCAACAATCAACATCCAAATAGCAGAACTGAAGGTTGGTTGAGGGCTTGTCAGACCTCCCCCATCTATTGCTGCAAACATTACATCCCACCAATCATTCCTTTACCAACCACCTGATGCCATTCTATCCAACCTGGAGAACTATCACTTCTGTCAGATGGGTTCTGGAAATTATCAGGAGTGGCTACGCCATCCAGTTCCTCTCCGTCCCATCTACCCACCATCCCTCCCCATCCCTCTTCAGGGACCCTTCTCACATGCCTCTACTGAGACAGAAAGTGGAGCATCTCCTACAACTGGGAGCAGTAAAGCCAGTTTGGGTACATATCAGAGGGAAGGGTTTCTATTCCCATTATTTTTTAACACAGAAGAAATCTGGAGGATAGAGTTTTAGGGGGATTATTCCTTCACCCTCTTACTTCCCTGGTCCTTCTCACATGAACAGAGAGAACAATACCCAAAGTCTGAAGGTGCAAACAATTTGATGTTTATTGGGGTGAACTTCCAGCAAGCATGATTCCAATT
The DNA here is from genome assembly GCF_025201925.1 of Gopherus flavomarginatus. NCBI lineage: Eukaryota > Metazoa > Chordata > Testudines > Testudinidae > Gopherus > Gopherus flavomarginatus. The sequence goes on from NC_066619.1 coordinate 120,801,706, forward strand.
TCCTTCTTCAATGTCCCCCTTCCCGCTCTGACACCACAGAGCCTTGCCTGTGTCCCTGTTCCCATTCCCCTCCCTTAGCAAAACATGTTTCCAATTCCCCCACCCCTATTCCCTGTTCCCATTCCCCCCTTACTTCCTGATTGACTGCAGACTATATAGTAAAACTTGAGTTCTGCTTAGCTATACCTTAACCACTCATTTTACTGAAATGTAACTAACCAATCCTAACACATTGTAACATAATTATTTAACCAATTATATCCCACCATCTTAATTGGTTTACATCCAACAAAATTAATTATAGAGGAGACAAAAACAATCACAGAACCAGGCAGAGATTATACAGACAAACAATTGGGAAGTGGAGACTACAGTGATAGAACACTACAGAAATGAGGATTTCACATCCCAGCTATTGATAAGTGAGTTTTTGCTAGACAGGATGCTATCAAACTAAGTTTCCTTTTACATCTTCTAGGCTCTTCCCTTTCTCTGGAGGTGATAGGAATATCAGGACAGGATTGTATTCCTAACAGCCCAATAGCACTTTATTTCAGTATGACTAGTTTGGAATGTAAGGATGTGACCATTCACTTCCCAGCCTATGGCTGCCTCTGCTGCTTAGCCAAAGGCCTAAGAACCAGGCCTCAGACTGTCACAGTAAGAGAAGGCCCTTACACCAGCATACAGTGATTCTGATTCTTTCTTTTATACCTCTGTAGCTAGCTACATGATAAGAACACACCTAAATTCTTAAAGTATAGGCCTTTGCAGACAGGCCTGAATATCTATATCCTAACATGGAGACCCATCCTCGATCTCAGGAAGTTAAACAAATTCTTCAAAATGCAATGATTCAGGTTGGTTACATTAGCCACAATCATTCCAGCACTGGAACAGGGGGATTGGTTTGCGGCCCTCGACCTGCAGGATGCATATTTTCACATTATCATACGCCCAGTGCACAGGAGATGGGATCATTTCCAATATACAATACTACCTTTTGGCCTTTCCACATCCCCCCACATATTTTCTAAAGTTCTTCTGGTGGCAGCAGCCCACCTTTGCAAGCATGGGGTCATGATAGACCCCTACTTAGACAACTGTCTAATCAAGGCTCACATTGGGAAGAAGCCATCACAATCATGCAACAGACTACATTGCTTTTCACCATTCTGGGTATGCAAATACACCTCAAAAGTCCCCATTAACATCAGTCTGGAAACTAGACTTCATCAGCATGCACCTAGATTCTCTAGAAGCAACAGCATCATTACCTCCTCAGAGATTTACTGTTCTAATGAACCTTATCAATACCTCGGTGCACAGCCCCAGGATATCTGCCAGGACATGTCTCTAGCTACTAGGTCACATGGCAGCAACCACATACATGGTGAAACATGCCAGGCTGCACATGCGCTGCTTGCAGGATTGGCTCAATTGGTGTTCACACCACACAGGCACAACTTAACAAACTTCTAAGCATGTCAGTGAAGGTCCAGGACTCACTACAATTGTGGACTCACCCACACAATGTCTGTGCAGGTGTCCCCTTCCTTCAACCTCCTCCCAAATTGATAATCACAATGGACACCTCTTTACTGGGATGGGTGGCCCACCTAGGCAACCTCAAAGTACAAGGAAGATGGTAGCCTTCCAAATCAATCCTCCACCTCAAAGTACTGGAACTATGTGCAGTTCGCAATGCCTGTGCACATTTCATGCCTCTGATCAAAGACAAAAACATACAAATCATGACAAACAATGTAGCCTGAATGTTCCATATAAGCAAGCAGGGAGGAGCACTCCCTATGAATGGAGGCCATAAAACTATGGACATGCTGTATACATCACCATATCAGCCACATGTGTACTGGGGTCTCAGAATGTCATGACTGATGCCCTAGGCTGGAGGTTCTCTAACTATCACTAGTGGGAACTCAATACCTGCATGATCCAGAGCATATTCCACCGATGCGGGTTCCCTGCTATAGACCTTTTGCTCCAGAGCAGGTCTGGGATCAGGATCCAGAGGTGATGCACCCCCCCTTTAAGCATTCTCTCCCACCCCATTGCTGTCCAGGGTCCTGCACAAGATCAGAATCAATCAAGCCAAAGTCATCTCGATAGCACCAGCATGGCCCAGGCATACCTGAAACAGATACCATCATGCCCCCCACATCTCCTCCTGCTTTTTCCAAATCTCCTCACTCAAGACACAGGCCAGACTCTGCATCCAAAGCTGGAGTCATCCCACCTCACAGCCTGGCTCCTCGATGGTTCCAGAGTGAGGAGATAACTTGCTCTGACATTAAAGACATCCTGCTAAACAGCATGAGGCCCACTACATGGGCTACATACCTACATAAATGGAAGAGATTCCATGTGTGGTGCCTAAACAAACAAATCGACACCACCACCTCAACTATAGCAGTGTTCCTGGACTACATGCTCTACCTTAAATCCGGCCTTTCAATGAGTTTACTGTGGGTGCATCTGGCAGCCATTGCAACATTCCACCACAAAGTGGACGGCTTTTTGGTCTTTGCTCATCTAATTACCAAAGGTTCCTCCAGGTAGTGCACAATCTTTACCCAGAGTCCCAATGCCACCGTGGGACCTGACTTTAGTGCTTCGATCTCTCACAACTGCATCGTTTGAACCTCTGGCCACATGTTCCCTTCTACATCTTTCCATGAAAGTGGCCTTCCTAGTTGCTATCACATCTGCGAGATGCATGGGAGAAATTGGTGCTCTTATAGCTGGACCACCCTATACCGTTTTGCTCTCAGACCTCACCCCGAATTTTTGCCTAAGGTCCCTTCTTCCTTCCATATCAACCAGCCTATCCATCTTCCCATGTTCTTCCGTAAACCTCACAAGGACAGACAATCTTCCACACACTAGACTTCAGAAGGGCGCTAGCCTTTTATCTCGAATGGACTAAATTGTTCAGGAAAACTCCTAAATTGTTGCTCTCCACCATGGAATAGTCTGAAGGCAAACCCATCTCTAAACAGAGACTTTCCAGATGGATTTTAGTTTGCACCCAGCTCTGTTACCAACGGCATGGCCTGCAACTCCCCTCACGGATCTGAACATGCTCCACAAGATCTGTAGCCACATAGTTTGCCTTCTTACGCAACGTGCCTGTTACTGATATGTGCAACACAGCTACATGGACATCACTGCATACATTCATTCACCACTACATCACTGGTCAGGTCTCAGCATCTAATGCAAGACTAAGACATATGGTCCTCTCTTCTATCCAGAATTAACTCAGAACCCCTGACACAGGGACACTTCTAAACAGTCACCTAAAGTGGAGAACCCACAGGGACAACCATCTCAAAGAACCTCAGTTATTGCACAAGATGAGTAACCGTCTCTTTGGGTTTTTTCTTCTCATTTTGTAGTCCCATCCTCGTCAGAGTTTCTGTCTTAGGCTCACAGCATACAAACAGGGAAAACAGATAAAAAGCATAAATATTCTTGCTGGAAGGTTGCAACATAACACTACTTGTTTTCTTAGGCTTCAGAACGCTAACACACAAGAACCCAAATACAGAGAGACAGAGAAGGAAGCGAGGTACAACTCATCCCACTTTGCTTTCTGATAGCTCTTTCCAGACAGAGTCTAATCACATGCTTTGCTACACAACCCTCACCTGAAAACAGAATCAGGAACCTGCCCACCCCTGATATGCCCACCCACTCCCAAAGCGATAGCTTGCAATTCCAGTACAGTCCTCAATATGCCACACCGCATTTTCCTTCTGCCCGCACATCCACGCTTCTCTGTGGGCATCATTTCTGAAATCTTCTCCTTTCTCCCCACCCCACTGCAGAAACCCAGCTGTGTGCCTTGGTTGTCTCACTTGGACTGCTCTGCTCTCTCCAGTCTCCCAGAGAAAGAGACCTCTTCAGCTCTTCTGAATACCCAACATTCGACTTTTGACTAGCCCAGCCCCTGCCACACAGCCCCTCGCTGTTTTCTTTCTGCACACTTTTATATTGCGTCCTCACTTGCAAAGTGCCGCACTGCTCCCATTCTTTTAGCAGGGCAAATCCTTCAGACCTGATTAGTGAATCTAGTCCACTTTTCTGCTTGACTCCCAGTCCTGCAAACATGTAAGGGGCATGGTTGACTTTGCGTACGTAATAAGTCCTACTGAAGTCTGTGAAGCTTACCAAGTAAGCAAAGTTAAATATATGTTTACATGCATGCCAGATTGGGGAATAGGTGAACAAACATTGACTCTTGCAGATCTGTACATTCCTAGTCATTCTAGACAATCTAGAAAAACAAATTTCAGCCTTTAAGTTGTTTGTGAAGTGCATTTGTTTTTTGGATTCATTTTGTCACTATAATACTGGGTCAGTGTTGCATAGCAATGTTTCGCCCCCTTGACACATTTTTTTACAGTCTCTCCTAACTTAGGCCCTGAGACCACCCAATTAGTTACGATAAATGGAGAACTTTGATCAAACAAAGGTAAAATAAAACAAAACAGACAAAACCACCCCACTGATACTGCTTCTGCCTTTCTAGCTACATTCTAAGGGCCTAATCCTATAACATTACTCCATCAAACATCTGACTCTCATGAAATACCTCAGTCCAGTTCCTAATTTTTCTCTTTAAATATCATCCCTCAAAACATTTGATACTGTGTTAAATATGGATATACATTAAGTGTGTGGTTTCCAAAAGTTCTCTCCATTGGCCTAAAACTGCCTGTGACCTCATAAGGAGCAGAGTTAAGCCAACACTTAGGGTGAGATTTTCAAAAGCTGAAAGTAATTTGTGTAAGAGGATGTGTGGTCTAGTGACTAACGCAAAAGAAGCAGAAGGGATGAAGATCCTGGCTGGCCAACCCAGCTAAACCACTGATTCATTGAGACCTGGAGCAAGTCACTTGACCTCTTCATGCTTCAGTTAAGACCAGCTGTAAAACTAGATAAAATGAAGAAGCTAAGTTGGGATCCAAATGCTTTCTATGAGCTGAGTGTTCTTGGGACAAGTACAAACAAGTGGGCTATAAAAGTTTTGCTTTTCTAAGATCCAGTTATTTGGCTACTTTTACCTGTGTTGCAACGCTATAGGTGTCATTGTGCGCTATATATTTAACACTAATAAAATCCAGTGTTTAACGCTATACTTTTCAAATCTGAGTGCCGGCTGTTGAGCACCTAAATACAAGTGGCCTGGTCTTCAAAGCTGCTGCTGTCAACATATGAAAAAAAAGATGTGGGAAACACAACATAGTTGTGAAGTATGGGTACAGGACCAGTTGTGAAGTATGGGTACAGGACCAGTGTAGGCTCATGTGTGTATGAGAGGGAGGGAGGGCAGAGATGGCAATGAAATCTGCTTTTGAAAGCTGCTTATCCTCCATAATATTAGATTCATATTGTGCCCTCTCTGAGTAGAACAATGTCCTTGCATTAACTCCTTGAAATAATAGAAAATGGGATAATTAATCTAATGCAGCTGTGTCACAAACAGTTGAAATGTGACCTGTCACTGCATCAGAAGGATGTGATTGATAACCTCACTCCCACCCTCGTGCCTTGGGTTGAGGAAGAATGTAACTTAAACTTTCCCTTGGGGAACAGAACAGCAATGAGTGAATATGGGCTACAAGGCAGGAATGAAATTTAAAGGTTTGACAGATAAGTTAAAGGAGGTAGTAAACTGTGGGAATGAACAACATATAATGCCACCATCAGAGCTGATTTTAAATGGCTCTAAGGCAGTCAGAGATAGTGTCGCTTCTTCCAGCCATGTCAGTGTGCAAGTTACATTAACTTACACTCAACTGGTCTTCATTAGATTCACACCCTCTTACCAACATGTCACTTGCATATCCTTACCTGTCACCTATGAACTGGTTCCACCAAGTCCTATTCAATGGCTCTGGCTTGCCCATTAATATCCAAAAATGAAAAATCTAGATACAAGTTTAAAAATATAACTTTACACTATCTTTCCAAATCTCAGCACCGCTAAGGATTTGAGGCTGCATTTACAGACAAAGTATGGCCAGCCTGCATAACTGGCTATAACTCTGGGGGAAAATAACTCTTCAGATTGCCTGACATTAAGCACTTTGAAGACCTAGAGAGAATATGGCTATTTCAATGGCTATTAGCCAGGATGGGCAGGGATGGTGTACCTAGCTTCTATTTACCAGAAGCTGGGACTGAGTGACAGAGGATGGATCACTTGATGATTACGTGTTCTGTTAATTTCTTTCTGGCGGACCTGACATTGGCCACTGTCAGAAGACAGGATACTGGGCTAGATAGACCTTTGGTCTGACCCAGTGTGGCCGTTCTTATGAAATCTTACTTTCAGCATCTAAGTCAAATATTATGGCTCTGATTCAGGTAGGCATTAAAGCATGTGCTTAACTTTAAGCCCACGAGTTGTCCAGCTGACTTCAGTGGGTCTTCCTAAGTGCTAGAAATTAAGCATATGGCTAAAGGCTTTGCTGGATCAAGGCCTATATTAAGAATTATTTCTTGGAGGAGGAACTTGTATTCACTTTTCAGTTAGGGTAAATATTTTTGGCTGGGAACTCAGTTAAAGGATTTGAAGGAGTGGTTATGTAGTTTTGAAATCAATAAGACTGGTACACAGAGCTCATTAAAATGGTGCTGGGGGAGGGGGAGCTAGAGCTAGAAATGTCACTGCAAGGCTGACAACTATTTCAAATAATTACCAAGAACTTGTATGCAATAGTTTCACTCAGGCTCAGTACTTTGCTCATACAGAGAGATTGGTTTTTAGTTTTGCTTTTGTTGTTTTTTCCCCCTCTTTGGTTTTTTTGGGAGGATGGCAGAGAGTGTTGTTTGTTTGTTCCTGTTTCTTTCTCTGAAGCCTTTACATCTGATGTCTCCCAATCTCTTCTGCTCTCAGTAAATTGTTCTTGAGCTGTTCATCTCCCCAGTGCTCTCTCTGAGCCTGCCCGTAACTCAGAGGTTCCAGTTCAGCAATTCCAAATGTTTAAACAAACCTTTTTGAGAGAGAGATTTCTCTCTGCCCTGCTTCTCTTGAGACATCTGGGAAACACAGAAGTTCAGACCTCTGACATCTCTTGCCTCTTCTTCTTGCTGACTCTGTCATGTAAGTGCACCCTGCTGGGCTGCACAAAGCACATGACTCCCATGGTGAGCAGCTGGATAAAGCTTATCACAGACTGTCTCCTGCTGGAGCAACAGTTTCTTCCTCTGAGACAAAAATTGGAGCTCTGCTCTGCCAAGTGCTCCAAAACCCTGCGTTATCTGAGGGCCATGGAAAGATTTAAGCCATCAACATGATGCTTTTGGATGTAGTGATAAAGATATGAACCTCCCTCTGGAACAAGTAGACATAACATCAACATAATACGAAAGCTGTAAACAGAGGTACTCTACAGCCATGTGGATTACACTGCTCTACAGCCAAAATGCTTCTGAAATAAATGTAGTCCAACTTTACTAATTCTGGGTCACTGAGAACGAAAATGATGCTTAAAATTGTTGATTGGCTCTAGTTTTCAAGATATGCTTCTGGGTCAGTATATACAACCCTTGGCTTGGGAATGGCGGAGGATAAGTGACTTATAAAGGGAAGGGATCTCAATTTAAACCAGAAATGACTAAAATACATCTTTGACTGGATCTATGAATAAATCTATGACTGGGTTTGGACAGTACTTGCTTTTGAGGCAAAACAATGAATGATGCAATCTGAAGCTGGTATTGCATCATACATGATATGAATTGTATCATGTTATTCCTAGAAGTCATTGATGATGCAATCATAACGAAGCTTACATCACTCTGCTGAACAAATTGCCCTATATCAGCTTTAGAAATCATACAGTGGCGTGCTCTCTTATTTGTCAGTGTTTGATTTTGCAAAGGGACACATTTCTGTTTAGCCAAAGTGAGCAGAGATGCCTCGTACTTGTGTGAACAGTGCAGATAACTTCTGCTATGTTTGTGGTGAAGTGACTTTTGCATCACAAAAGCGCAGTATAACCACTACGGTTAAGAAAGCCTATCACCTTTATTTTGGCTGTAAAATTGGAGATCAGGACAAGAAGTGGGCCCCGCACATATGCTGCAATACTTGTGCAACAAATCTTCGCCAGTGATTGAACCGGAAAAGGAAATCTATGCCTTTTGCAGTGCCAATGATTTGGAGAGGGCCAACAGATCATACCAGCAATTATTACTTCTGCATGGTGCCTCCAGTTGGGAAAAGTGTGTCAAAGAAGAAAAAGTGGACTGTGCATTAGCCAAACATTTCATCAGCTATACGCCCAGTACCCCACGGAGCAGGACTTCCAGTTCCTGATGCACCAGAATCATTCGCACTTGAGTCAGACAAGGAAGAGGAAGAGGATGAAACTTCTGGTCCTGAACCATCAATTATCATCAATGGACCCACATTTTCTCCCATCCTCCTCCTCTGAACCACACTTCATAACACAAAGTGAACTGAATGACCTTGTCAGGGGTTTGGAACTACCCAAGAGTAAGGCAGAGCTGTTGGGCTCCAGACTACAGCAGTGGAATCTCCTGGCAGGCTATCATGGCAAATGGAGCCCATCAATGCTTGCAGACGATTGCTGGACAGTGACAAGAGATGCTCCATTTAATGAATACAAGAGACAAGCCAAGAAGCGCCGAGTAGACACTGAATGGGACTAAACTATGTACATAATAGTTTTTTGCCTTTTATTTCATAATAAATTTTATTTATGTAACCCTTTTGCTGGTTTTTAAAGTGTTACATAAACAGGACAGGTGAAATATTATCATGTAAAGCAACCATAAACACATGAAAAGACCTAGGTTTACAATTTATGATTAAAACT